>NC_059526.1:6702171-8042605 GCF_905147795.1 Pieris rapae | reverse complement strand
TTTTTTTTAATTATTAAATTATTTGATATGTTTTAAGCATAGACATGTATATTTTAAAGTTATTTGTACGGTTTTATTTACTTTGTTTGGTTTTATTGATTATCAAATATGAGTGTAAAGATCGAAGAGATTGCATTTTATCAGTCGCCAAAAATGGATTGTCTTCGTAGGGTTCGGTTATTGGGATCTGATCTCAGATTATTTTCAATCTGAGATTGTGCATTTATTATTGGGTTAAGGCGTTATAGACGTATGTGTCTTAAAGTAGAGTTGCGTATTTTGTTGCGACTTATATTATAAATTTGTGAAGTAAAAAAAGCATTGTTTAAGCACCTCTCACGTGACTAATCCACTTTGTTAAACATAATATTTTATTTATTGTAAAAACTAAATTTTTATTGAAGTGAAAATTTTCATAATTACTTAGGTTGTTTCATTATTCTGCAGTCTGCAAACCAGTTTTTGTTTGTTTAGGCCCCTCTTAATTTATAGTATTCTGATTGCAATTTAGATTTAATATCCTGTTAAAAATACGATTTGTTTTCAGCTTCTGATATTATAGTTGCCCAATTATAATAATTTGATAAAATAATATAAATTTGTAGTATGTACTGTGCGGCAAATACAAAATTTCGTTGCATCACTTTTTATCACAAAGTAAATTCAATGCCACAAAAAGAGACATAAGACTTTATTTTAAAAATCTACATGTTGAACTAAATTATTAGTTGCTTGTAAAATTGTCAACTAAAATATTCTTATACGAACCCAGTTACGTTTTCTTTCATTCTCAAAAAATCTGAAAAATACTTTTGCAATAGTCATTGTTCTTGATAGTGTGCCACAAGTGCTTTGGAATAACGCCAAGTCGTGCATTGAATGACACTTAATAAATTTTACTGAACAATAATTATTGCTTTATTTAAACTGAATTTGATAATTGTGATAAAAAATATTATGAAGCAGTAACTTTGATGAATTGCAGTATCTTTTTGAAATGAAATAAGTGATACCTGTCTATCTTATGTTCTATAATAAACGTATTTTATTTATTTTATCTACGGTCAGTTCATGTTTTGTGAATTTTCGGATAAATAATAACAAATTATTATAAGAAAGAAGAAACAGAGGTGTTTCACTTTAGTCGTGTGGTCATAAGCACACTCGTTTTTTTTGCTTTCAGTGACTAGTTTTCTACCGATCCCTGATTTTTTAATTCGCGTAGAAAACTTCGAGTATGTAATATCTGCTTAATCGACGCGACGTGGAGCTTATAGTAGTAGTAGAAGGCTTGAAGTAATTCTCAGAGACGTAACTGATTGGACGTACTGTTCGAAGACATTTTACTTACTTACTGAGCATTTAGAGAGTTAAAGCGCTGAAAAGACCCTTTTCAATTTACTTGGCTGCCCATTTTATTCATAATAAATTCATATTATGCCTTAATTGGACATTCCTTTGAGCATTTACACCTGTTTAAGGTGTATCCTCAAAGGGGGTGCACAAAGACGACTCTTATTTTCTAACCTCAAATACATTTATTTATTTAAAGCCTTATATCAGAATACAAGATATAAACATTACAGCTATTGTTTTTTTTAATCTACGATAACTGATTCTGTGTGCCCACGGGCAAAGGCCTCCCCCATTTTTCTTTGTTGTATATCAATCTCGTCCAGGTCTTTCCAGCTATTTCCACAATTTCGTCGGCCCACCTTTTAAATTGCCTACCTCGGTTTCTTTTATGGCCTCTTGCTTACCATTGTGTTACAATTATACTCCATTTATCAGCTCCTCTTATAACCTCAAATACATAAGTATCGTCAAAAGTTGGTGATCCTTTGAAGCGACCACTGACTGAAAGTTTATGTTGGTTTCAAATGCTAATACAGGGAGGAATCGAAAGTTTATGCAAACTTTGACCTGATTTCGGTCTAATGAACACCATTCAAAGTGCTAAATGTTGATTTGACGCTTTGTGAAATAAAATAGTAAGTACATACATTGATTTACATACTACAAATTAACTTGCTAACTTTATAGTAGTAAGTTATCCTGCACTAATAAATAGTAAAACTTATATCAGTTTACTTAACGGGAATAAAAATCCGTTCTCTATATAATTCGTTAACTAAATTCATATATCTTACCCCTAATTAGAAGGTTAGTCCTACCTGTCGGCACATGAAGTATACGTCAGGCATTTGCATTGAAAGACACTAGTACTGCCGTCGTTGCATGTAACTATTTTATTAAGTTCATAATAAGTGCAAATTCTCGGCATTAATGTCATATGACAGTTTACAAACGTTTCATATAGAACTCTCACAGTATATATAAAATGCTTTGCATGTGTCAGTACGAAGCCAACTTTATTATAAGATTTTAGACAAATCTGTCCTACATCGAAAGTTAAAATCTAGTATTGTTTTATGCTCACTTCGCCACTTCGGGCCGTTGGTACGGTAAAATCTTTTACACAATATATTCCATGTGGGAGCATCTATTACTCCCATTTTATTCAATTCCCCATTCAATTCAAACCTGTAGTTGCATAACTACGTATTACTTAATACCTAGCCTTATTCAATCGTATAAAAATTCAGACACATAAAATTAATAAAATTCGTTTAAATAGTATCTACGAAATGGGTCACGTTTTTTTAAGCATGGAAAACCAGAACCCATTTTTGTCACTCCTATTTCACCTGCATATTAAGTACGAGGCATCTGGGTTTTAAAAACATATGGAAGGAATATTTGAAATGTGCAGTGCAGCACTAAAATGCCCAGTGACCGAACGAGCTGCGACACTGACACTAAGCCGACACTAATTGGGAACACGCTGTATACTGGACAGTTTGAAAGATTCGCTAAAATTGTCCTGTTTTTATTAGCGCAGCTGTATTGGATAATTTATTGAGAATAGTATTCCTACGTTATTAGTAGTAGGGATTCACGGGTTCTGCCTCAAGAGGCAGAACCCGTGAATCCTCGCGTGGGTGGCCAATATCAGCGTCACGGTATGACACGAAACTAAAAAAAAAAAAAAAAAAAAAAAAAGTTTGGTCTCTTTCCCCACTAAACAGACCGTGCTGAGTCGATAGCACTCACTCCCGAAGCGATATTTCTCTCTGTTTCGAAGTTAGGTTTTGCTATACGTTGCAAATTAATCGATTTACTAATCACCTCATAATAAGAATGTAACGTCTCGTCCAAATCCTCATTTACTAATCACCGAGTCAGTTTCGTATCCATAATTAGCAAATTACCATGCGCATTTACCTGCAAATGCACCAGGACAGATGGGAAAAGGATTTACTGAACATTAAAAATATGATTTCCGTGTTTTATGTGTTTATTTGCATTATGTTACAATACAACTTTACTAGTGTCATGTCATTTCTTGGCGAGTCATACGAAAAATTTCTGAGGTAATCTTCCAAGCTGAAACCCCAGAACTTGTAGTACAAATATACTACACAATACTCCCCACAAAAGGCAGAATAGATGTCCTGAACGCTAGCTGTATTATAGCTCCATACCCGACAATTTCTTCTTAAAAAATCCGCTATTACTCTAATAGGTTTACGTCCAAATGAATCAAAATATTCTCCAACTTTTTCGTGGTTGATATGAATAGCTACCCAATGAGATCCTGGTTGTGAGTCAGGGTCAAGATTGCATATAATAAATGTGGGTAAGTGTACGTGCATTGGTAGGCGATTCGAGGGGTACACGCTATACCGGATGCTGGGATGTATTTTATGGAGACTCATTTGCAGGTTTAATGTATTCATTTTTACTCCAACGCGTTTGACCTTCTACTCTTTGTATTTAACAAAAACGGAAAGGACCCTTGAGAATCACGTTGTGCTTACTTAGCAATTTAATACTGTCTTCGAAAACTATCGGAAGTTTATCAGAGCGAATTCGCAAAAGCGACATTAAATCCATAACTGTTATGATACTTGTATATTTAGAAATAAATAGATCTGCTTACGTTCAATATTTATTCATGATTTGACAAACTTACAATATTTAAAAATTACACAAACACGGATAAAATCATTACATTACTTATTGTACATACGTTATATGACTGTTGTATTATTAACAAGTTTGGTATAAAAAAATAAAAACATTTTGATTACAATACACTATGATAAGAAATAACAATTATTTTAGTATTCAGAGAAACTTATTTTATATCAAAACATGACTTAAAATGAGTAGACATACTTTTATGATTGCATTAATTATGACAGATTCACATAATACTTTCTCTTTTCATAAAATACAAAAGTAGAAAAGTTGCAACGGAATGTAACAAAAATGAGATTCTGTAGTTGAAATATTATTATATTATCCCATACATTTTGAGATAATGAATCAGTCATACATAATAAAAACTTACAAAATGTGATGTATCCTAACTTTAGTGACAAAAAATAGCATTTTTTCTTTTAAACATTATGTTTGGCGGTTAAATAGAAGCAACATTTACTAATAAAATGTATTAAAATAGACAGAAATTATAATAACATAGGGCAGGAGAAAGTAAATTAGATATTTAATTATAAACTATAAATTCTTGTTAAACAGTAAAAATATTAACAGGATTAATGAAGATCTAAAACAATAACAATACTTGTATTTTTAGTAATAAAAAATCAAAATTGTTATACAATTATAAGAAGAAACTAAAAAAAATTAAATACTATTACCTATTTTAACACCAACAATAAGATTTAAAATTTACATGTTGTAAATTAATAAATATTTATCCTAACTATAATTTTTTCAGAACTTTACAATTACTTATTTTACAATTTAAAGCTAGTCATTTGTCAGGTTATAATTTTTATGATACATTGAATTCCTAATTACCCTAAGACCATAACTTTGATTACACTACTTATTTATTAAAATTATGATACATTTATATATAATACAATTATAAATCTTAAATAATCCATAATACTATTATTGGAATCTGTAATTAATTATTAACCATAAATATATTTATGTTGTGTTGTATAGATCTCTCAAAATCCTATAAGTAATTAAAATGTCATAGAACATAGACAAATCGAAAAGTGTATGTAGATAAAACTCATGTGCGTATTCTAAAATATTTTATCTGAATTTTTTGGAGTTTAAATTATATAGGTACTGGTTTCGAATAAGCCTCTTAGACCTTTAATGTGAATAGCAGAAAAATAATAGCAATAGGTGAACAAACAGTCTACTAGTAATAAATAAGACGCAAATGTTGACGATTTCTTAACACAAAAATAATCACATAATCTGGAGTTCCTCTTAGAGTGGAATAATATAGTTTTATACACTTAATTAGTTCTTATAGTGTTTTAATGTCATCCACCAAATTAAAACTTACACAAACTACAAGGTACATACGCGAATGTAAATACAGATATTAGTTTTATAAACTGTTCTATTAAACTGGCATTATTACAAGAGTTACGTTTAATTTTGATACAGTGACGTTAAATATAAGTGGGTTATTTGTTTTAGTCTTTCAACGTCACATATTAATTTTATTAAAAGTTATTTATTTTTTCACATAACTGGCCGATAATAACAATGGAACACAACGGTAGTTTACCAGGTCACGTAACAATAAATAAATCAAAAAATAAAAGAACAAACAAATGATTGTGATATGTGTCAGATTCATAGGTTACTCACAATTCGTATACATTTTAAATAATAAATATGGATTCCTGGTGTGTGATTAAAAAATCGGTAAATGCGTTTATTGGTCCGATAGATTGTAATGAAACATTTCCATCCCGCGGCCATAGTAAATTGGGCCCGAAGACCACAGCTAAGTTGCTGCTTGTCATCTTATTTAGGCAGCTACGATCTTGTACCTATAAATATTATCTCTAGTAGGACATAAAACTTAACAATTTGAATCTAGGATTTATTTAACTATGAGAATGTGTGTATATGTTCATGGCATTTCATAAGTAGTTGTTCAGTGCTTTCCAAAACTTTTGCTGGAAGTATGTACGAAATTTGTCTAAGTAATTTACTTTTTGAGGGATTCGTTATTTACTGATAAAATTTCTTCCAAATATTTAGAAGAAATCTTTGTATTGTAGGTAGTAAAAAAACTTAATGTATTGAAACATATAAAAATAATACTAATTCTTTTGTGAAATCCTTCAGTGTATATATTTCAAATTATTTTAACTTTATTGAAAGGTGTATGTATTATATGTATAACAATCTAAAAATAATCAAAGAAATACAAACAATTATTTCATTTAGGTTTGAAGTGCCGCAAATATTAATCATCATTTTTTTAAATATATAGCAAACGAGCCTGCGGAACGTCCAGTAAGGGACGACTCGATTTATTTTTATATGTTATAGTAAAATTAAAAAAAGACAAATACCTTCCACAAAAACTGCATAATATACTTTAAAATCTTGTAATTGTCTAGAGGTAGCTTTTCGAGAATCAATATTTTCACCTTTCTTGCCTTCCTAGGTATTACCCAGGCTGAAAATATAAATTAAATACATTCCTTTAATTATAACCAACTTCATTAAAATTAGATTAACAATTCTACTCGTGTTTTGTACATATATTTTCTGTTAAGAAAAACTAATATTTTTATGCCTAGACAGAAATAGTTGTTTCCTAGAACTTTAGGACGGAACACGAGGGTAGTTTATTATTTTATATGAGTAAATATATTTTAGGGATTAACCTTAGCTTTATAGTATATACAAGTAAATACACAAATATACTAAACATGTATTTAGTAAAATCTGTAGTACATTTTAATCACATATTATTGAATTTTCCATCTATGAGTTTTATTCACTAATTGATTTAAATAAACTCGGTTATCATGTTATAAAAATGTAACAGATTTTAATGTATTGAAAACTACAAATAAATTTACTTAAAATATGCATAGATAACCCGCAAATTCTTATACCCACTAAGTACAATTATGATAGTATGTTCATAATACAAAAAACAAATTTTATTATTTCAGAAATAAATAACATAAAAAACCAATATTTATATGACGTAGTTAGCAAATATGAAGGTTAGTAAATGTTTTCAATACATTAAAATCTGTTACATTTTTATAACATGATAACCGAGTTTATTTAAATCAATTAGTGAATAAAACTCATAGATGGAAAATTCAATAATATGTGATTAAAATGTACTACAGATTTTACTAAATACATGTTTAGTATATTTGTGTATTTACTTGTATATACTATAAAGCTAAGGTTAATCCCTAAAATATATTTACTCATATAAAATAATAAACTACCCTCGTGTTCCGTCCTAAAGTTCTAGGAAACAACTATTTCTGTCTAGGCATAAAAATATTAGTTTTTCTTAACAGAAAATATATGTACAAAACACGAGTAGAATTGTTAATCTAATTTTAATGAAGTTGGTTATAATTAAAGGAATGTATTTAATTTATATTTTCAGCCTGGGTAATACCTAGGAAGGCAAGAAAGGTGAAAATATTGATTCTCGAAAAGCTACCTCTAGACAATTACAAGATTTTAAAGTATATTATGCAGTTTTTGTGGAAGGTATTTGTCTTTTTTTAATTTTACTATAACATATAAAAATAAATCGAGTCGTCCCTTACTGGACGTTCCGCAGGCTCGTTTGCTATATATTTAAAAAAATGATGATTAATATTTGCGGCACTTCAAACCTAAATGAAATAATTGTTTGTATTTCTTTGATTATTTTTAGATTGTTATACATATAATACATACACCTTTCAATAAAGTTAAAATAATTTGAAATATATACACTGAAGGATTTCACAAAAGAATTAGTATTATTTTTATATGTTTCAATACATTAAGTTTTTTTACTACCTACAATACAAAGATTTCTTCTAAATATTTGGAAGAAATTTTATCAGTAAATAACGAATCCCTCAAAAAGTAAATTACTTAGACAAATTTCGTACATACTTCCAGCAAAAGTTTTGGAAAGCACTGAACAACTACTTATGAAATGCCATGAACATATACACACATTCTCATAGTTAAATAAATCCTAGATTCAAATTGTTAAGTTTTATGTCCTACTAGAGATAATATTTATAGGTACAAGATCGTAGCTGCCTAAATAAGATGACAAGCAGCAACTTAGCTGTGGTCTTCGGGCCCAATTTACTATGGCCGCGGGATGGAAATGTTTCATTACAATCTATCGGACCAATAAACGCATTTACCGATTTTTTAATCACACACCAGGAATCCATATTTATTATTTAAAATGTATACGAATTGTGAGTAACCTATGAATCTGACACATATCACAATCATTTGTTTGTTCTTTTATTTTTTGATTTATTTATTGTTACGTGACCTGGTAAACTACCGTTGTGTTCCATTGTTATTATCGGCCAGTTATGTGAAAAAATAAATAACTTTTAATAAAATTAATATGTGACGTTGAAAGACTAAAACAAATAACCCACTTATATTTAACGTCACTGTATCAAAATTAAACGTAACTCTTGTAATAATGCCAGTTTAATAGAACAGTTTATAAAACTAATATCTGTATTTACATTCGCGTATGTACCTTGTAGTTTGTGTAAGTTTTAATTTGGTGGATGACATTAAAACACTATAAGAACTAATTAAGTGTATAAAACTATATTATTCCACTCTAAGAGGAACTCCAGATTATGTGATTATTTTTGTGTTAAGAAATCGTCAACATTTGCGTCTTATTTATTACTAGTAGACTGTTTGTTCACCTATTGCTATTATTTTTCTGCTATTCACATTAAAGGTCTAAGAGGCTTATTCGAAACCAGTACCTATATAATTTAAACTCCAAAAAATTCAGATAAAATATTTTAGAATACGCACATGAGTTTTATCTACATACACTTTTCGATTTGTCTATGTTCTATGACATTTTAATTACTTATAGGATTTTGAGAGATCTATACAACACAACATAAATATATTTATGGTTAATAATTAATTACAGATTCCAATAATAGTATTATGGATTATTTAAGATTTATAATTGTATTATATATAAATGTATCATAATTTTAATAAATAAGTAGTGTAATCAAAGTTATGGTCTTAGGGTAATTAGGAATTCAATGTATCATAAAAATTATAACCTGACAAATGACTAGCTTTAAATTGTAAAATAAGTAATTGTAAAGTTCTGAAAAAATTATAGTTAGGATAAATATTTATTAATTTACAACATGTAAATTTTAAATCTTATTGTTGGTGTTAAAATAGGTAATAGTATTTAATTTTTTTTAGTTTCTTCTTATAATTGTATAACAATTTTGATTTTTTATTACTAAAAATACAAGTATTGTTATTGTTTTAGATCTTCATTAATCCTGTTAATATTTTTACTGTTTAACAAGAATTTATAGTTTATAATTAAATATCTAATTTACTTTCTCCTGCCCTATGTTATTATAATTTCTGTCTATTTTAATACATTTTATTAGTAAATGTTGCTTCTATTTAACCGCCAAACATAATGTTTAAAAGAAAAAATGCTATTTTTTGTCACTAAAGTTAGGATACATCACATTTTGTAAGTTTTTATTATGTATGACTGATTCATTATCTCAAAATGTATGGGATAATATAATAATATTTCAACTACAGAATCTCATTTTTGTTACATTCCGTTGCAACTTTTCTACTTTTGTATTTTATGAAAAGAGAAAGTATTATGTGAATCTGTCATAATTAATGCAATCATAAAAGTATGTCTACTCATTTTAAGTCATGTTTTGATATAAAATAAGTTTCTCTGAATACTAAAATAATTGTTATTTCTTATCATAGTGTATTGTAATCAAAATGTTTTTATTTTTTTATACCAAACTTGTTAATAATACAACAGTCATATAACGTATGTACAATAAGTAATGTAATGATTTTATCCGTGTTTGTGTAATTTTTAAATATTGTAAGTTTGTCAAATCATGAATAAATATTGAACGTAAGCAGATCTATTTATTTCTAAATATACAAGTATCATAACAGTTATGGATTTAATGTCGCTTTTGCGAATTCGCTCTGATAAACTTCCGATAGTTTTCGAAGACAGTATTAAATTGCTAAGTAAGCACAACGTGATTCTCAAGGGTCCTTTCCGTTTTTGTTAAATACAAAGAGTAGAAGGTCAAACGCGTTGGAGTAAAAATGAATACATTAAACCTGCAAATGAGTCTCCATAAAATACATCCCAGCATCCGGTATAGCGTGTACCCCTCGAATCGCCTACCAATGCACGTACACTTACCCACATTTATTATATGCAATCTTGACCCTGACTCACAACCAGGATCTCATTGGGTAGCTATTCATATCAACCACGAAAAAGTTGGAGAATATTTTGATTCATTTGGACGTAAACCTATTAGAGTAATAGCGGATTTTTTAAGAAGAAATTGTCGGGTATGGAGCTATAATACAGCTAGCGTTCAGGACATCTATTCTGCCTTTTGTGGGGAGTATTGTGTAGTATATTTGTACTACAAGTTCTGGGGTTTCAGCTTGGAAGATTACCTCAGAAATTTTTCGTATGACTCGCCAAGAAATGACATGACACTAGTAAAGTTGTATTGTAACATAATGCAAATAAACACATAAAACACGGAAATCATATTTTTAATGTTCAGTAAATCCTTTTCCCATCTGTCCTGGTGCATTTGCAGGTAAATGCGCATGGTAATTTGCTAATTATGGATACGAAACTGACTCGGTGATTAGTAAATGAGGATTTGGACGAGACGTTACATTCTTATTATGAGGTGATTAGTAAATCGATTAATTTGCAACGTATAGCAAAACCTAACTTCGAAACAGAGAGAAATATCGCTTCGGGAGTGAGTGCTATCGACTCAGCACGGTCTGTTTAGTGGGGAAAGAGACCAAACTTTTTTTTTTTTTTTTTTTTTTTTAGTTTCGTGTCATACCGTGACGCTGATATTGGCCACCCACGCGAGGATTCACGGGTTCTGCCTCTTGAGGCAGAACCCGTGAATCCCTACTACTGTTATTTTTGTTAATATTGCATTTATTTTTAAAATAATGTAGTTGCTTTAAAATCATATTTGTATGTGGACGTTAAATTCGGTATTTTTTTACATACGGTAACATAATGTACACTTATGAACGTCAAAAAAAAAAGAAATATACATTAAGTGCTTCTAATTTTACATTTCCTGCCAATTCTCAAATCGAGGGAGTAGAACGGAAGAGAAGAACTGGCAATAAACTCTCCGCCACTCTTTTCGTCAAGCTTTTTCTTTTATACAACGTTACTAAGGAGCTACAACCATTACACCATGTTCCATATGAAATCTTGACAAATAAAGAATAATAAATTAAATTAAAAACAAAGATTTGTCCTCTATCAGCAGGAGGCAAGGTGAAACAATACGCAAATACGTATATACATATAAATACGTAAATAGAAACAACTAATATCACCGCATACACGAATTGAAGTACGACTAGTACATGCACATATTTTATATTTAATCGATCTAAATAAACCACTTTCTATGAAAATAAACGAATGAAGTTATTAATTTATGTATGTAACCTTTAAAATGTACCGTTTTCCACCACACAACCCACTTTATTATTAGTTACCAAGAAATATTCCAGTAAAATTACCAAGAAAAACAAAAGAACGCTTTAGCAAGATCGCTTATATTTCTGCCCTGTTTGTAAATCACTCTTAAAACTTCTGCTATTCTAGTTGAAACAAATAATTTTGATCATCAAAATCTGTTGTTGCAATTTTAATCCGTATTAATTTTGTAATATAATTTATTTAAGAATATAACTTCGCATATTCACCCCACAAAATGGCGTGCAAATATGTTCACAAAATTAAAACATATAATTTTTCATAGTTTTAACATGACATTGCATGATCAATCGTATTAACATCATCATTATTAAAATATTTTAATATCAAAATAATATTATTTATAAGATTTGATATATATAATCATTAAAAAATAATATTTTATTTCGAAATTAAGTTGATATAAAATTAGTAGACCTTGATTGTCATGTAAGTTGTGGTCCCATACAATTCCAGATATTTTTTTATATTCTAGATCTATATATACAATATCAATCTTAATTTCAAGTAGTTGTGTCTGCAATCAACTTGACATTCCAATTCCTCTTATAAAATTTGTACAGAAATTGAACTCGTGTATCACTAATAAATAAAGCATTTAAAAATAATATGAAAAATGTCAACAGTACGTCCGGACAGCTGTTGCCGCTTTAATTTCCTCTGTGTATCCGTTCTTCTGTTCTATTGATTTACGTACCACAATTATATTTAAAAAACTAGGGCCTGTTCCAGCTTCGCATGACTAGGTAATGATTTTTAATATTTGGTAACTAAATATAGCTTATTGTTCAGTTTTGGTGAGTTTATTTATTAGTACAAACATATTACCTTTTCATTACAGGTGTTGAAAATTTATTACGTATAAAATATTTTGACTTACACCTTAATTATTTGTTTTAAACAAAAATGCATCAATGTCACCAGTCATTATCGAAGATTTTAATATAATATATAAGTTTTAGGCACATATTAGTGAAGTACATAAAAATAATGACACAAACACAGAAATATGTCTTTGAAACCTGACACAGGCGGCGAAAGAGCGGGGCAAGACACAAAAAAACAGTGGAATGTTAAATTAAAATTGCATTCCGTTTGCTTGTTGACACGTGAGTCCAATCAAATTCCATTACAACTTCTCTTTCCTCGTCAAGTATTTTACAATTTCACCAAAAATGGATTTACGCAAATTGTAGTGCAAATCAATACGCAAGTTGTTTTGCATAACGTCAAATTATGCGCAAAATAGTAGTATTATAATTCCGTTGTTAATTCTGTCACATAATTATATTATTTACTAACAACTTTCACATACACTAGTCTTTAGTTTACCCAAGCTGAAAATCTAAGCCATAAATACAATATTCAGTATACATTTTTGTAATTTCACCGCAATCTGGCTTGGCACAGTTCCAAAACGTATTATTTTGAGCTATGCCAGCTACATGGATTGTGTTTTGTAATTATGCAAATACACTGACAGGTGTTCTAACCAAAGAATAGATGTTTTTTTTTATAGGATAGAGTTGCAACGGGACATGCAAAAAGGATAGTCATCAACAGTCAGGTAACCTATGGTCCACAGTGGGTATGTTGATTTTTATTTCTCATATAATTCGTCAATTACACTTTCTCTCAAGCTGCATGAAAAAGGATATAAACTCAGCAACAAACTAGCGTCTTTAGCACTTTCAAACTAGCGTCTATCATTATGTAAGGTTATTAGAAGCTTCAAGTTAAAGATAATATTAAAATGCATTAATTAGATCGGCACAAAAAGGCTTTCATCAATATGCGTTAAAGAGAACACAAAAGGGGGGGGGGGGGTTAAATCAAAATTTAAATTTAAATCTTTATTAAATTTCATTAAATGTTTCTCGACATTATCGTATTGGCATAGGCTGATCATGTGTGTATTTCTGTATTAACTAAAAAAAATATTATTCCTGAATTAAGCCGCCACTTTCAAAGGTATATATTAATTATATACCTTTGAAAATTTCATAGTAAAAGCTTTATCAAACTATGAAATCTGAATCGCTTTTCAAAATCTCCGATTCCTATCGATCTCACACAGATAAATCAAAAGGATCTAAATATCATAGCAAATGGCGGGATTTTACGTTAGGTCGGACTGAATGCATAAAGCGAGTTGGAAGCTCTTTGATATCATAGAACGTTATACTACAAACGATTTTCGTTTGGAAAATTATTTAAAAAGGATGTTAAACATTTGCAATATCAGTATAACAAAAATAAATAAATTGACTATGTTTGTATAATTAAGTGACTTCAAAGAGGATTATATTTGTTTGGTATATTTGATTTATTTGTTCATCAGATAAATGGAGCAAAATTGTAACACTATGGCAACCAAGAGGCCATAAAAGAAATCGAGGTAGGCAATTTAAAAGGTGGCCCGACGAAATTGTGGAAATGGCTGGAAAGACCTGGACGAGATTGATATACAATAAGGAAAAATGGAGAAAATGGGGGAAGCCTTTGCCCATGGGCAAAAACAAAAGCTGTAATGTATACATCTTCTATTCTGACATAAGGCTATAAATAAATAAAATATATTTAATTGCTTGAACTAAATATAATATAAGTATGGTGATCATAAAAATGTAAGGTACTAAATTTAATTCTTTTTTGTATTGTGTAATGTAACAGGCTCACATGATGTTAAGTGATACCTCTCATGGACACACACACAAGTGTGCAAGTGCGTTAACGGCCTTTTATGAATTGGTATTGCACATATTGTGGATTTTACATTATTCTTTATAAAAAAAGAAATACTTAAGATATAGTCAAACTGTCTGTGAGTTACGTCAATATTGATTTTTAAAAAAAACCGGTACCAAGTTCAGGATGTTTCCAAGCATTTTTCTCTTGAATATAATCTATCTTCTACTTTATTATAATACCCTGATAACATTCTTTTCTACAAAGTGTATTTTTAATGAAAGTTTTACATTTTCTTAAGTTTGTTTATATATGTCAAATGGTATTTTGTAATAATATTTAACATAGTACCCCATAAAAAATGTTTGTAGATGTTAGTCTATAACTTATGGTATTAAAATATCTGGATTCTTTATTCTAGCAAATAATTCAAAAGTGTAGGTATAGAAAGGAGTCAGTGATATTAAGAATGGCGTCGATTAAAGCTGACATATTTGAAAACAGAAAAATATTATTGTCTATCTTTTTTGAAGTCGATAAAAAACTAAGTTGTTGAGATTTTTTAAAGCAAGTTCTTCCTTATAAATAAAGTCCCTGAAGAATGCTACTCGATGGTAAAAAAACTTCTAATGATTTTCAAAGTACTTAAAGGTAAAAGCAAATAAAAGATGTGCTATCAAAAACGTATCACAAATGTGTTTTTAAAATCACCATTCCAAAGAACACCTATTTCTATAGAAATAAAAGCGATATTGGTAAAACAGCATTGTAATTTGAAGCTAAAAGCCAAAACGTACAGCCATAGAAACAATTTTGACTGTACCAATACCAAAATCCTTATTCCCAGTACATTAAACTTCATTTTTCAGTAAATGGAAACGCAATACAAATTGTTCATTACAAACCAAATTATTACGTTCACTTTAAAATGGACTTTAATCTTCAGGGGTAAGGTATATTTTTATTTAGAATGCAAATACGAGAAATGCATTGAAGCGTGAAATAACCGGGATCGTTGTAAGTGTGAGTCGCAATCTGTCTGATATCCAGGTGTTTTGAAATCTATGGAGATGGCTTTAACTTCTATTAACTACTGATGTAAAAATTCCTGGAGTGAGCGTTTTATAGCACCTGCATAGTGGAATGTCTGTAGATTGATGATATTGAGATGCAGTTCTTAGGTTGCCAATAACAATTATTTTTGCGTTGTTCTACGGCGTAGCTGCAACGGACTATTGTAGCAGACACGTAAATTATTTGAGCACTTTTTTTTTTATAGAACAGGGCCAAACGGGCAGGAGGCTCACCTGATGTTAAGTGATACCGCCGCCCATGGACACTCTCAATGCCAGAGGGCTCGCAAGTGCCTTGCCGGCCTTTTAAGAATTGGTACGCTCTTTTCTTGGAGGACCCTAAGTCGAATTGGTTCGGAAATACTTCAGTCAGCAGCTGGTTCCACAAAGTGGTGGGGCGCGGCACAAACTGCCTAGAAAAACGCGCAGTTGTGGAACGGTGGACGTCGAGGTGTAGGACTTTCTATAGAAGACCCTTATCAATCTTATGTTATTGCATAGACATAGCCAAAACAAAACACACACACATAAACACACACAATAACAATAATAATAAAGAATGAGAGATTTTTTTATTTTAAACAACAAGGTATGTTTTAAGTGTGTAATGCGTGTGTGCTATGATTGTAATTGACCCTGGCTCAGTATTATGCTGAGTAGCAGACTATTAAGTGGCAAGAAAAGAAGAAGAATAGTAGTAGTAGTAGTACTAATACTTGTTAGAAAAAACCTAATAATATTAGTAAAAGTTAGCAGTGTTAGTAATAAAGTCTTGTATAAAAGTATATAGTAAATAAAATAAATGTTAAGAAGTAGATATATTATTATTTTTGAGCAGATTGAATTTTAGTTCAATATTTTTCAACTTGGGGTCGCAGTAACTAAGGATTATGTAACCAACACGAAACAGTTTTTAAATTAGTTTAAATTTAAGTTTAACTAAAAAGTTTAAGTTGGCGCCTGGTAGATAATACCGGTGACCCTTACCTTTCCTTACTCTTCAAAAAAGTATCGGAATAAAACAAGGAAATGCTGCCAGCGTTAAAGGAACACTGCTACAGGGACCAAACGTTTTATAATTGTCTTAATTATAATGATTACTATATATTATACAATTATACTATATACACATTAAAAAATTGTAAATACAGTATATTTCATTGATGTTTGGGTATTATTTAAGCCTCTACTGCTTGTAGAACAATTGGACGAGGGCGAAAAGATCAATAAGAAAGCACAGAGTCGAAAAAAAATTCTGTGCCCCATTATAAATCATTTATTTTAAACTCAGGTGAAGTTAATATTCCGCGCATTCAAGCATTCCGACCACATAAATCCGGCTTCCTATAATAATCGCTTTATCTGAACGTTAGCAGATCTCGGTGAAATATTGAGGCCGTGTGAGGAATATAAAGACCATATTAGCATACGGTCTAACTCAAGCGCTATATTGCTTTGTTGGTTTATGGAAGGGGAATTTTAAGCTTCGTTATTTAATGATTCAATAATATTACAATTACTTAATTTTTACATATTGAATGCTTAAACAATGGATACAAAGTAATAGCCGGAAATCAAAACTTTTAATGCAAATTTGATGAAATGAAAATGAATGTTTGAAAATATGTATGGACCCGATTCGGAATATAGCACGTCGGTCACTGAATACTCGGATCCGACAGCTAGGAATGGCAATGTTTTAAAAAACGAGTGGCCGGCACCGCTACTATGACCCCGCTCCACTCGGATCCAAGAAAAGAGCACTTAATGTGTTAAGATAATGTAATGTTATCAGCAATATGCTAGCACTATTTTACACTGTGTATAGCAATAATCTTTTTAGGTAAATATTTTCAGTGATAGGTAATTTAAATACCAAATACATTATTTTTTTAAGTTACAAGCTTTACACACTTCACATCACTTTATGATAATGAATGTTTTGATAGATATCTTAGTTTTAAAATTAGATTCATTACAAACTAATGGTTCAATAGCAGCGCAGATTTTTAATGAATACACGTTTATTAAACTTTGAAAACGGAGAACAGCTAGTAATAGTTAAAACAGGAAATATTTTTTAAATAAAACTTTTTTTAATGAAGTCATCGAAATACTCCATCTCTTTATACACATATATATGCAATAATGATTGTATTACTTGTATACTATTATTTCTTATTAATAACGTATTAAAAAAAATAAGAAAGTTTATTTTTAAGTTCTATGACTTAGAATTAGATTTGGTTATTCCGAATATACTTATTTTAATGAAAACAATTACAAGAACCATTATACATTTAATGCTTTTACAACTGATTAACTAATATTATTGAAAATATTGACAATTTTATTTTCCTTGAAATTTTATTTGATGAAAGAAATGATTTATGTATTTATTTCTTAATACTTTATCATTCTTAATACTCCTAAGCATATTCTGCGATAGTTTGACCTTATTTTAAGTGACTGGAAGCTGTTTGAAATAAACATTCGATTTTAAACTATCGCTGACAGAAGTTATATGGGGGCAGTATGTTAATTTTATTGGAAACGCGAGCTGAAGTTTTCTGAAAACTGGGTCTGTTGTCCTCAGTCCGTTAGTTTTTATTCAAATGCTTTTTCAGCGCTTTTGAGAGTTTATTTGATTCTACTCTCTGTTTTAAATAAAGAAACTTAGTTTTTTTTTAAACTGAATTAGTTTTTATCTATTACCATTTCAGATACTCTCTTCTTCACCTCTCTCTCTCACTGCTAGTCAGTGTCGACTATTAATGGCTTAGAAGATATTTCTTGCCTATGTTGTAAAATGATATATACACTTTAAATTGGTTAAATTATTAATATCTGATATGTTATTACGATATCTCGTCTTTTACTTCTGAGGACTGGGCCTAAACCGACATATAATTTACACTAAAATAATAAAGTAACATGAAAAAAAAATATCTATTAGATCGATTGAAATTTATGATCAATCACCTGATTTCAAGGTCGTACCAACAGTTTCTCATTGGTAGTTTTAATAACATTAGAGTTTAGCTATTTTGTACAAATTAGTACATAGCTTAGCTTAACTCGTTATAGCTTTTGGGAGTTTTAGAGTAACAGTGCTGTTAAGTATTTATAAACTTCTATTATTAATTTTGGTTCGGTCTCTCGATTTTATAAAAAAAATATCTAAAGGTTTCTTATCATCCGATAGCATCATTAATTACTGCAAAAAATCCGAAAAGACTCCTGTTAACTATATAAAAAATTGCAAACATTACTTTTTAGACAAATAATACGTAACACTTAAATCAATACTTTACTATACTTATATTTACTAATATAGTCTCAAATATATAATTTATGCAAATTTTATAAATGTTATATAAGATTGTTAAAATCCTGAAATTATTCCTTCGATATTAGTAAGTAGGTGATAGCTAGAAAATAAGTACATCAGTTATCCATTGGTGGAGATTCAAACACACATATTTGTTAACCCTCTTCAATTTTACAATTATTAACGAAAAATATCTAAACATAGATATTTGCTTCCTGAAAATCTAATGTAGACGATTATAAGATAAGATTTATAACTAAACATTAACATTAAAAACTTAAGAATATAGAGCTTTCAATGAAATAAAAGCTTCCTTTAGAGTTCGAAAGATAAAGAACGAGTCACGTACTTTAATCACATTAGAACTAATCACACCCAGGACATTTGACCTAATTACTTTTAACTGTACTTTCAGAAGATGTTGCGATCTTTTATTTGCAAATGGTATGAGATTCAAACAATCGATACTAACTTTTATTCGATTTGCTTAATTGTTATCAATATTAAAAAGATATTCCTAGAACCTTACAGGTTTTTAATTTTTAAATTTGTTTGAGTTCTTTTTTTATCTGATAGTTATATGTACTATGTAGGTTAGGAATATTGCAGATACTTTATATTTTAATACATATTAGTAATGCAAGTCGTTGACGCCAAAGTTTATTAATATTTAATATAAGAATACATGATGTAACAGCATTAGCATTACCCTGAAAAGTTTGTCATACCCTAAGAAGGTAACAACAACTGCCATGCATATACATCGGCCTCTGCCTTCAAGTCAATCAGGCAGAGGATCCATTAGGTCTGAGGAAGAGTTCACCATCCTTCTTTCACATATACAAGACCTGCAGTATTAATTAGTACACACAGTAAACATCAACCCTTGTGTCGTGTGTCCCATAGCAATGCATTTTTTATTTATATGTGTTCAATCAAACCTAATCGTAGGATGGCATAAAGGCCGGCAACGCACTCGCGAGCCCTCTGGCATTGAGGGTGTCAATAACATCAGGTGAGCCTCCTGCCCGTTTGCCCCCTGTTCTATAAAAAAAAAAGAATCAATGTGTCAAACACAGACAACTGATCCTTGCCTACAAAAATAAATAAATAACTGCTACAGATATTCGATTGTTATATTTAGTAACATAAATAAATAAATTCGATTTCAGATTAACTTTCTAATGTTTATCGGGATTACTTTCTTGACTAAATTCATGTGAACCAATTGCTTTAGCAATCGTGGTCATCGCGAGTCGTAAATGTATTGTACTAGTGTAAATCAATAAATAGGACCTTTCTTCGTTTAAGCTACAATAAGTGTTAATATTGGATCAGTGAATAATAGATCAGATTCCTGAGTTTCGAGTTGAATGACATCTGTGTGTGCTCATTACTTGAATAATGTATGAGACATCGTCACAGCCGCTCTGATTATTACACACAGTTATTACATTTGGATAGGGTAATATTATTTACTATCATAAATCTATTCGCAAGATGAATGATGAAGAAGAAAACATACCAAAAACATGAAAATATGTACCTTGTCCCACTGATTAATTGTTTTATTGTTACCCACAACACAGGGACTGTTAGTGTGGGGGGGGGGGGGGTAGCGATATATGAATTTTGATACCTTTCAGTCGTGTATAAAGCTTCCATAATTTCTTATTTTAGAGCTATGTAAATATTAATATGCTCCTGAGAACTACACAATAGAACCATCTAGAGAGAATGAAATGTGTTTTTAATTTATATTGTATTAAATCTATGTGAGCTTTTTTCAACGTCTACAGCAGCGAGGGTGTGGAAAGCTAAACTAATAAATAAAGCGGTAATAGTATAATGTATTTTTCGTTTCTTTTAATGCTTCCCTTTAATTATTGGTGTTTGCTTCTAAGGAGACCATTGTGTCATACAGTCAAATATACAATTTGAAAATTTTGGATAAAAACAACGTTTAATTTAATTATAAAACCAAAATCGTAATTAACATGAAAAAAAGGCACATTTTCTGCACACTATCAAACGAGTTCGGAAAATTCTATACAATGTCGTTTAAAACGTATTAAAAAGATTATTACTCATTTTCATTTTCATGTTAGCGCTCAAGCAAGCGTAGGCGACATCCGGTGTACCGGATATTGTCTAAGAACTTCCGTTTTGCTTCAAATATAAACTTACAATGAATTTCGTTAATTGTATTCTAAAAATAAAACACATATTAGAGAAAACATAGACTTTCCGTTCTATATTTTCTCTAATATATATAAGTTGTCAATATATAAAAATTGCAATACAAAGTCATGATCATACTTTTTATGACCGAAATACCGCATCCATTCCAACTGTGTCAAAAGGCTTTCACGGATATTAATTTATTCTCACCACGATTACGTTTACGTTTGACGTCACTCCGCAGTTCTCATTATCTTTGGATTTGTAAATCTCCATACATCACTAAGAACTTATGTCGATTACGTTACATCTACATTTAGCATTCGAATTACGTAATTGTAAGATATTGTGAACCATGTGTGGCCTTCAAAAATCATTTATTTATACAGGTAATATAATGTACACTTATGAAGGTCAAAAAAAAATACATTAAATTAGATATAAAATAAAGCCAGTTCTCAAATCAAGGGCGTAGAACTGAAGAGAAGAATGGGCAATAAACTCTCCGCCACTCTTTGTGATAAATATTTTATTTTATAAATTCTCAACAATACAACAAAACTTCAATAGACTAATTTTTATTCTAGTTTTGGTTAATAATTGAGATTCTTTCTATTATCCTTTTTTGTCGATGAAGTTTGATTCGATTTATTTTTTTGTGAGACAGTTTAACAAGATATTGTTTAAGATTTTTAGTTAATGTATATAATGTCATTTTGTAAGAGAATGCTATTATAGATTTGCGTTTTGTTTGATTTGGTGAGGCGCTAAAAATAAACCGGTGTAACCGATAGCTCCAGATGCTTCCTTGCAGACCACGTCACGCATAGCTGCCGATTAAAGAGAGAGAGACTTGTCATTTAGAAGGTATATACGAGTAAAGAGAATACATTATGAGACGTTTGAAGGACGTAGCAATTATATATTCTGATTGTGCCTCACTAATTGTTCGGCTCCTGAGTGCTTGAGAATAAGTAACTATTGACCTACTATGAGAATTACAGGTTGTGAATCTACGAAATATTATATTTATTGTTTCACAGCTAGTATTTGGATTCAGGCAGTGTTGGCCTAGTGGCTTCAGCGTATGACTCTCATACCTGAGGTTATAGGTTCAATCCCGGGCTGTGCACGAATGGACTCTCTTTCTATGTGCACATTTAACATTTGCTCGAACGGTGAAGGAAAGCATCGTAAGGAAACTGACATGTCTTAGACCCAAAAAGTCGACGACGTGTGTCAGGCACTGGAGGCTGATCACCTACTTGCCTATTAGATTTAAAAATTATCATGAAATAGACTCTGAAATCTGAGGCCAGGTCCTAAAGGAGTTGTAGCGCCATTGATTTATTTTATTTGGGTTCAGGAAATAAGCGTAACTAAAATTTTGAGATGATTTTTAATGTTACGTATTCTGCATATTGCTGTATTAAAGTTTTTTTTTCTAAATCGAAACGTATGGCGTGTTGACTTAGACCGTTGAAATTATTTAGTATCAATAAAATAGTGCGAAAAAAGGGGCCACCTAAAGAAATTTACCTTCTAAAGTTTCTTTTAGTCAAAAAAAATGAAACCGGCGATCAAGAAGATTTTTTTTTTCAATTAAACAAAGTTTCAGATGTAATAACCTAGAACCGAGTATGATCTTTTGCCAAAATCACAGCTTGAATTCTTCTGGACATGCGTTTCGTGATATTATTATAACATTTTGAGAATACGATCCCACTCTTCTGCAATTACTCATATCAGCACCGTCATATTTTTTGGAGCAGGACTTACTCGTTTCTTTAGAACGCCCCAGACACGGTATATTGAGGTTCAGCAGGCCAATCTAAACGACGACTCCCAACTACTTGTATTTACGCTTCCACATTGCCAGACGAAGTGAGCTTTGTCGTCCATGAAAACAAATCTTACTCACGCCGAAAACGCTAAATATGAAGTAATTTACTATTTTCTACTTCCACTTATTGCTAGTGAAAACAGTCCCCAAATATCATTGAAAACACAAATATTTTAGCTGTAAAAAAGCACTCTATAGCGAATTGCGAAACCAAGACTTATATTAACAGAGCTTTGAAAGCTTATTTGCATAGAAATTATTTTATGAATAGCCAAGTACTCACCATTCAGAGTTGGCGCTTGTCGTGGACTTATACGGTGTTAAGATTTTTAATTTTTGTCATTTATATGCTAAAAGGAATAGATTAAATTCCTTGATAAAATTATGAAACAATAATATACGTTATGTTTGCGGTGAGATGAATTAACTGTTGCAATAAAATACCTTGTGACGTATTAAAACTAAATACACGAATATTTAAATTGTTAATGTGGAGTTTCTGGTCCATTCTTCTCCACAAAAAACTTTTTAGAAGGGGCAACTAGAATCATCTTTATATTTTATTTAACTTGAAAGTGCTATTTTAGGTGGTCTAATTGAAATAAACGATTTGAGTTTGACAAAAAAATTATTGTTGACATAGATAGGTCAACAATAATTATACGCATTGAAAATTTACCCAGCATTAAATAAAACACTCACTTACTCCACCGGCTTTGCGACCCAAAAAGTCTTAACTTTGGAAATAAAAATCTTCTCGCCAATCTATTTGTTAGGAAATGACGCTAGTTTTGGGTTGTCATTTAAATTTTAATTCAAAGGTTTTTTTGAACAGCTTGCATTATAAAAGAAATAGGATAAAATAAAAAAAGCGTACCAATTCTTAAAAGGCCGGCAACGCACTGGCGAGACCTCTAGCATCGAGAGTGTCCATGGGCGGCGGTATCACATCAGATGAGCCTCCTACCCGTTTGCTGTTCTATTAAAAAAAAGTTATTATTTTCAAGTAAAATAAAAAAAATTTTGTTTATTCTGCCTTTTAGGCTATTGATATTCCGCGGCAGCCCTGGTCGAGGTCGGAGTTTCGTCCTTGCGCTAATTACAAGAAAAGCCTATTCCATTATGAGCTACGCTGGCGAAAACAGCCCGAACTGTCAATATCCTTCAGATCAACAGCGACATTCAATTAGAAATATGTAGCGCCACCTATAAGGGAGTTAAAAGACTTCATGTCAGTCAGAGTCCTCTCTACTACTTAAAAAAAAAAACAATTCGCTCTTAGAAAAACGCATATACAAATTAATTTACATAAATACTCAGACATATTATACGCATTGTAGCACATTTCAGATGAAGCCATGAATAGAAACATTACCATTATACCTCAGGCTTTTATGAAAATATCTGGGTACTAAAATTACCGTTTCAGTTTGATGATTTCATATTATAAAGTATTCTTTGAAGGTACGCAACGAATTTTGTTAGTCATAAATAATTAATAAGTAATTCAAGAGGACAAATGTATCTGGAACTTCCATTGTTTATGCTTAACTTCGCTTTCTTATTTCCACATGATAGCAGTCTCTAAGTACAACTATATAGTTTCAACGGGGACTAACTGCACTCAGAGTCGTTCATTAAGAGGTAATGGTAACTCCTGTGCTAGCTGTATAGCACTTATTTATATATATATAGCATTCTGGTCATCCTGATTGCTCTAATTCAGAGTTCCCCAAACTTTTTTGTGTCGTACCCCTTGCCATGTTTTTCCGTGTTGGGTAGACCCCCTACTTACCTGATATTGATTCCCTGTAAATTTCTAACTGTAGTGAAGTTTAGAGTTAAAAACTTACAGTAAAAACACATGTTAATTCATACATTTATCGATTGAATTTAGATTGAAAACTACTCAAAATAAATGTTTTTAACTTCATGGGTACTTTTATAAATAATGTATAGGTATGTTTTGATATTATTAGATAGTATGATGTAAGTAAATAGGTACTATCAGTGCGTGTGTTGAGATGCACTATCGTGGACCACCATTTTCATTGGACTCCAAATTTTTTTTTCGCTGACGTAGACCCCTTGCAGGTTGTCATAGACCCCGAGGGGTCGATATAGACCACTTTGCGAATCACTGCTCTAATTTCTACTAAAACCCATAAGAGGCAGAAATTGTAAGTAATTTGTTTAAACATACTGTCAAATATAATCCTAGCCCATACCCAACTCTAACCCACACATGTTCGCAAGTAAGCGAAACTTACTAACGACATTTGCAATCAGGGGAATTCCTGTTTTTTGGTGTGAAAATGCCAGTTATTTCCTAAGGGATACATCGCGTGATGTTATTAGTGTTAGAGTGAGATAGATGATGAGTTTTCTTATATAATCTGAACGATCAGAGTAAGATAGGTTTAATTTAATCCTACTGTGTTTCGAGATTTTTCTTTGAAGTTCTAAAATGAATTACCACTTCTAATCTGTTGGTAATGCAGTTATATATATTGGGCATTTAAACAACCTTTAATTCCTATATAAATATAAAACTGGCTGTACAAGCTTCTTATCGCTTTAATATGTTATTATTTACTTTGTCCACCTTTTAGCTACATACTAATGTATGGACCATTTTGCTATGCTACCTCACAGGGACTGTTCGCTTTTCCAGAATACAAACTTATCAATTATTCTAAAACCTCCTTCAGAGTTGAAAAAAACCTCCAATTGGTGCAGCCAGCATCGTATTTAATACCAACTCATGCGAGTCATCAATAAGAAAGAAATGCTTGTAAATACAGATCTATAATCAAACGAATATTTAGTAGTTCGTGGAAGGGATTTTGTAAAGGGATAAGGCGGTGATGTATGAAATTGGCTCTTCCAGATCGAAGGAACTGATGGCCCAATTCCAGCCTTTGTTTATTAACTAATCAGAAACAGGAAAACGCTACACAAATGTATATATAACATTTATTATAATAGTGATATTAATTAGCAGTTCTATGAAAATATATTAATTAGTATTAACTAATATTTGGTAATATAACAGGTATAGAAAAGTGGAACATGTATTGGTACCCAAGAAATAAGAGAAGAAAAGGAGGTAGACAGTTTCAAAGGTGGGGAGACGAAATAAAAACCCTAACTGGGAAAATAAGGACTAGAAAAGCTCAAAGCAGAGCAGAGTGGAAAGAAATGGAGGAGGCCTTTGCCAAAGTTGGGCAGATCGGTTGTTGGTGTCTCCGACTCACTAGAGGCAATAGTATAAGTATAATAATAATTCAGTCGCATGATTTTTTTCATAGGCAGCATAACATATCCTTCTGTGCCGAACACGACGTTTGTTCACGATATTTCCCTTATAAGAGACACACACACTTAGGAAGTAGGCTACAGTTCTTCAACTGTTTTTGTGATGTACTAGATATAGGGATCTGTTAATATGCTGCATTAACAAACCATCAGACCTAGTAACTAGGCCTAGTCCTCTTGTACGCCATAGGATCAGAGTTGATAGCGAAATATGGTTTTTTTTATAATTCTAAAAGAAAAATTCTGATTGATTAATATAAATATGTATTGATAAAATGAATTCCATGATAGGTAGGAATCATAATTTTCAAAATATAGGGATATATAACATAACAATAGGGTATCAAATTCAAGATCAATCTGATAACTTACAAACACAACCCAGCAAGAACTTTTATTAAAAAAAAATATTTTATATTGATTATTTGCGTAAATAATTCTTATTAATTTGTTGCCACCATAAGATGTTTGTGATTTATTATTATTATTAAAATAGTCCAGACAGATCTTATCAATAAAGCGGTTTAATAATCCATAAATTATTTCAAATGTTACAATTTTACAACGTATACAACAGTGAAAGTAAACAATATTTAGATGATACGAAGTTTCGTATAATGATGCGAGTCGATAAAGTTAGTAACTCGATAAAATTTCCAAAGTTTTCGCATCAAACTATACGATTGTGCTAAGAAGTCGTGTGGAAAATTGGGTTGGATCCCATATGAGGCTTCGTCTGGACACTTTGATAAGGTTCAAGGTTGTCATGAAACTACTTTGTAAGTTTTAGGCTCGTAGTTTAAATTCCTATTGATTAAACATTTGAAACGGGTTTTCTATTGGGCATAAGTGCTTTTGTGTTAATGTTTATGTTAAAGAGTTAAAGTTTTGTATTAAGTTAGTGTATAATCCAAGTAGTCTGTAGATTGCATACCCTTAATCTATTCTCAATCTCTTACGTTTCTTAGGAAGAGATTGAGTTTTAAAGCAGCATCACGAACGTCGCAGGAACTGTATTTCTATAAGTACTGAACTATTATTTTAATTACTGAATTAATTTTAAACAAAATGAATTATTATTCACTTCTATTTTTTTGTAATCCATGTGCTAAATACGATTAAATTTGCTGTAGGAACACTGAGTAAATCTGAAGAGTTTTCCTTTATTGTAAACTTTCATGATACTATTAATAATTTAATTTAAAGGAGGAAGTGAAAATGAAATCCTAAAAAGAACCCAGAAGACCCAGTTTTCCTTTATAGCGCTGTGTGCTAGATAATACGAACATCTGGAAGGAGAAATAGCTGCTTTGGAAATGTAGTGTCGGACGCGGAAGCTTAGGATTCCCTGGACATTTAGGGAAACAAATGTGTTCAAAATATACGAAGATGGTTTTTGGTCAGTTTAACGCAGAGATCCAGAAAATTTAGAAAAAAGTATCGTGACTGACAGACTGGAGGGCACCAGACCTTGAAGCCGATCCCGTTCTCGCTAGACCGATCAAGCAGCCCCTACAGGTCTTTCCATCACCCACCCACGCCGAGGCTTGCCGAAGACGGGAGAGTGGAGAAACTTGTGCGGTTCATTAACACGTCGAGAGCGCCATCTAGTAGAGGTCATTAAAATCTAACAAACTATTGCCATCCTAGTTGTTCATAGTAGTTCACCTTTCTTCTACTTGAGGGCTCTAACCAAATCAATGACATTTTCATGCCGATTTATATAATTATGGCGGATTCTACGGATTTTTATAATAATTGTATCTAATTGTACCACTATCTTAGCAAATAAACGATTTTATTTCTTAAAAATATTCTCTTCGGAGTTTATAAATGCGCGACGTTATAAACTTTTATTGCATTGACTCTTAAATGTAGTCCATATTTCACATTCACCAAAGGAGGAATAATAATATGAAGTTAGCCCTTACGAAGATGTAATATCTGTACAAATAGTATTCTACTTACCTGTAAAATTACGGGTCCTTTATCACCCTTCATTTTTAGATTAATAATTAAAAATTAATGACCAGCGACTAACATACTGTGTGGGTTATAATAAAACAACATATCTTACTAACGTTTATATTTTAATATTTCATTTCTAATAAAATTAGACATTATTAGATAATTATAAAACAAACAAACAATCAGTCTTTTGGAAGATAAATGGTAAATTCTACTTAACTTGAAATCGAACGATACAATTTAGACAATTAATGGAATATGATGAAAAATTTTGATATTCTTTTTAACATTATCTAGTCAAATAAGCTGTATTTATGCAGTTGCAATAGCCAAAGAGGCTGCAATAACGTCCGGCGTAGGCACATCCAAGCACGAACACGGAAAACAAAGCCTACCTCCAAACACAGAATGTACCTGGAGGATCTATGAGAACGGATAGTTCAATAACTATTGCCACCTGTGACATCAAGAAGTTCTGTATGTAATCTAGTTCCATCAAAATACAGTATGTACATCTAAGTCTCTTCCGTGTTAGGAAAGAGGTCAATTTTTGATAAAAGAAATACTAGGAAAATAGCAGGCAAGAACAGCAACATACATTAACCAAGTTGGATTAGCAGAGTTGTGGGTAGCCTCCAAAAAGTATTAATACTTTAAAATAATATGTATAACTGTAAATAATTGAATATTAAAAATGCTATCGACTAAGGGAAACATGTCACTAAGAAATATAGTTTGGCACAAACATGTACTATGATTAAAAAAAATTATTTATACATCTGTAAAAATTTAATTACTAGAAGAAACCAACTGTATAAAATATGAATATTAATTATTCTAAAGTTACTTCTGGCAGTTTATTTTCAGCTACCTGTGATGAGGTATTCGGCAGGCTTCTGTAAATAATTTTTAGAAAACATTATTTTAGAAATTAAATAAACCTTCTAACGAATATTAAAACGAACCTCAAACCAATTAAAATATTAAAATTATAATATATAAACCAATTAAAATATTACAATCTAAATAATTCTAATTATACTAATAAAGTATTTCGTGTCTCTAAAATGCCTTTTAATATGTTGTGCCTTCTCATAAATCCTAAGATTTTATTAATTTTATTTAAATAACTTTAAAAATCATAAATCTCATACCTAGCTAGCAAATCGAATATGTATGAAAAAATTCATAAGAATCAGTTGAGTCCATTCGGAGGAGTATGGTATGAGTAACATTGTGAATTTCGTTACAAATATATTCGTACATTTTACTGGCAGATGGTTCATACATATTTTTAATTAAAATTTTCACAATAACTTACTTCTGGGCGCACTTTTTAAAGTAGTGGTACGCGACACGCAATCGCTCTCTTCCGATTCTGATCGCATTTGAAAACTCGTTTCTGTAATTATTTAATTTATCACGTTTATTATTATTTAATTATACGTACAATAAATAATTATGATTAACATATATAAACTGTATTATCCAGAGAAATGGAACTAAGACAATTAATATAATTTACCTATTTTTTATGAGTTATATTATTATATATTTATTGCCGTTTTTCCGACTTCGCTCGCGTGGTAATAGTAAATCATGGACATTTGTAATAAGTGCCACATCTTACATAAATACAGTAATTATCATTTTAACGTAAGGCTAAACGTAAGGAGTTCTTAATATGATCTCAGCCAGTGTACAAACAAATAGGTCTACGTCATTAGAAATCGTATTTATTTATTATTATACTCTGTTTTCTTTTATTTCGTAGAATTCTAACATTTCATAAGTGTTGCTACTAAAAAAAATCTCCACCAAAAACGGGAAAAATTTACCCATTTGAGGGCAATAAAAATTATATTCGTAGTATAGTAGTATATTTTTGTCTTACCTACAAAAAGGCAAATGACCTAATACAAATATAACAAATATTTAAATTTCACGAACAATGTATCGAATAAACTTTAATTACTTTATTTTATTTAGTTAGCAGGCGTCACTGCTACTAATTCCAGGTTTAGTAAATCCTAAAAAAAATTATCTTTACTCGTGCGTTTTTATACTGTGTGAAAAGGGTCGAAATTATCACTCGTTAAACTACTTTTAATGAAGAGCACCGATTTTAATAAAATAGATACATTCACTAACAAACAAAAATTTAAAGAAATGTATGTATAGACGTTAAGCTTCGTATTTAAACCCCGGGAAAAAAGGTTTGCCATCTCTGATATGTCAAAAAATGACAGCTGTCAGAATTCTACGGAATTAAAAATCAGAGTAAACATGAATCAAATAATAAATCATGTGGGTGACGCCTCGCTAACCAATAATCTTTATAACCATCTTACCACTATCATATCTCGCTTTTCCAGCAAGTCTGCTGGGTGCCTCTTGGTTGTCCACGTGACCGAATGTGCGGAAGCCAATCGCGAATTGAGCGTAAGGGCTAATTTCATATAGTTCTGGAATAAAACAACTTGCTTTTGATCACGAAAATAATGTGATGATAGTAAATCAGTTCTAATCAATGATATATAATATTGTGTTTCTATAAACAGGTTAACAAATTAATTTTGAATTGGAAATTCTTATTATCGGAAGAGAAATTAATAAAAAAATGGTTAGCCAAAAAGGCAGAGGAAAAGTTTTTTCCTCTGCCTTTTTGGCTGGAACTAGAGATACATTTCAGAAAGTTATTAATAGTTACATTTTTAGTTTAACTCTAGTTATGTAACCTAACATTGGTTTAGAGACATATATATAAATATTGCATTTAAGAAATAGCATACTAATAAATTATATAGTTATGGTAGTAATACATGAGCTCTTTAGTATATATTCAAAAATTAAAATATACTATTCTTGTTTTAAATTATTTTTAGGTTTAATAAATACCTATTAAAAATATTAGATTCGTTATAGATACAGATGTGTCCACAGATAATTAGGAATGCTTCAATAAGTCTAGTTAGTTTTTGTTAGTCTAGCATCGCAACCCCACTACTTTACGTTAGTTATAAACTCTTAAACGAATTAAGATTTTTTGAGACGTTAACACCGAACTTTATTCTCTACTCTACTATCATATTTTTATATCAATCTGTATAAATACGAGCTAAGACTGAGTGAGTTAAGAAAAATAAACTCACCATGTTTGTTATCAGCTGTCAGATGAACCGGCGTGCTGTATACTCTGTTGTTCACGTCAGTGGGGATACTCTGTGGCGTGTTGACAGTTGCGTTACTACGCTCAGATTTACACTCTGTTGTCAGTGAGTTTCTATACTCTGTGAGTCGTTGATGGCTGGAAATGTTAATTATTGATAAATAAGGCAAAGACATAATGTAACACAGTTATCTATTGAGACTTACAATGTAGGAGATATTGTATGGGGAATGGGGATCAATACCAAACCTGATAAAGATGAGATTAGCGGAGGACTGAGAGCTCTACTAAAGCTCTTCCTTTTTAGTTTTTTAAAATCTACTGAATATTCTACTCTTAGAATTCTAATTATCATTATTTGAGTGAAACGTTATCCTCTATATATACTCGTATAAAATTCTCGTGTCATAATGTTCATTCCCATACTTCTCCGAAACGGACGGACGATTCTTATGAATTTTTTTGTGCATATTCAGTTTGAGAATCGGCTACTATCTATATTTCACGATTAAGTGATAATGGGTGTTCCTCACCTATCCTAACATTTTTTAATACATACAACCCTTAATAATTGTTACCCCTCTACGATCAATTTTATATTATTATAGTAGATAATTATTTTTATTGAACAAAAAAATGTTTCCTAGAAATAATATCCATGTCAAAACGTCTTTTTCGAAAAATAGAAATAAAATAGACTTTGATGATATGATTGATAATGTATATGTAATCTACTTTGTAAAATTCTGCCTTTTAGTTATGTAAGACAAATATGATTGCCATTATAAGTGACATAATATGTGAAGTTTACTTTGAACAACCATAATATTTTTGTAAGTTTTGCAAATAAATTAATATTATTATTGCATTGCTATGGCTATTGCAACTTACTAAATAAACAGTTCAAATTGCACACTTACTTATGTCGCTTGATGAAAATATAAATACACGTAAACAGGCAGATAGTCAGTAGGATCGAGCTGCAGATGATCACCAACATATTCAGGTCGAGGTACTCCGAGGGCGGCCCAATTGCCTCTGAAAGAATTAAATGAAAATTCGCTTGAACTAGAGGAATAATGTTATGCTGTTTTTTTTAATAATAATAATAAGTAGTCTTCTGTATTTGACGTTTTCGATTTATGGTATACGTTTACGTACGAGCAAGCGTTTTTTTTGTATAGGGGGCAAACGGGCAGAAGGCTAACCTGGTGTTCAGTGATACCACCGCCCATGCGCTCGCGAATGCGTTGCCGGCCTTCTAAGAATTGGTTAGCCCTTTTCTTAAAGGACCCAATGTCAAATTGGTTCGGAATATTTCAGTGGGTAACTTTCCACATAGTGAATGTCAGACAGACCCGAATTCAAACACACCGCTACAGGGATAGACTGCAGATGAAGTTCAGCACTCCAGCACTCCAAGACATTATGGGACCAATGAGTATTGCTAGTACCAGAAACTATTTTCATCAGCATCACCTTGATGGCTGGAAACCCAATTTTTTTGGGAACTAGAGAACTAAAATAAACTCCCAGTAGAGGTCTTCCCTGGAAGAAGATAACCTTCAATTGTTTAAAGAAAGATTAAACTCCTCTGACGGCAGAGGCCAGCAACGCACCATGAGCTGAGACGACTGCCCTTTTTGAGCGTCCCATAGGCTTGTTTGCGGGGGTCAATATAAAATAATATTAAAAAACTTGAAATTGGGTTCATTTTTAGTTCATTATTGTGTTAATAATAATAATAATAGCCTTTATTTTTTTTTTCATATTTTCATATTCATTTTATTTCCAAAAAACTTTAAAATTTAGTGATGATAAAACGTCATTCAGTTAAGTTTTGGTTTGTCCACAGTTGGACATAGGCCTCCTCCTTCCGGTTCCACTCGCGTCTGTCGCGGGCCAGGCGCGGCCAGGTAACCCCGGCGACTGCGATGATGTCATCTTCCCAGCGTCGGCGTGGGCGCCCCTGCGGCCGGCTCGCGCCGCGCGGGTACCCGTGCAGCACTCTCTCGCTCCATCTGTTGTCACTATTCCTTGCTGAGTGCCCTGCCCAACGCCATTTCAGGCACACCATTTTTGCCGCGTCTATTATTTTTGTTCTTTGTCGTATCGCTGTACTCTTTACTTACTTTACTTACTCGTTAGTCTATTTAATTTGTAACAACTTTAATTAAAAAATGTGTCTATAGAGATATAAATATATTTTTTTAAATATAGTTAGTTTACATTATATACCTCCATGTAACGTAGTTGTAGCGTACATATAGAGAGATGTTGAGACCCCGGCAGAGTTCTCAGCTAAGACTCTTATTTGGTACCACTGCGCTGAATTAAGATCGGCCAGGATAAAAGAGTTCGGTTGACTCAGTACAGGTGTGTATGACCAGGCATCTAGGATTGGCTGGAAATATAATAATAATAATAAGCCTTTTTATTTTCTGTTTTTCAATAGTTGGTAGTTGTTATATTACAGTAACTAAATTTGATTTTGTTAGCAGGTTAGCTTAGATTAGGGTTAGCAATATATAATTAGAAATTAATAAACTCGAAACACATTAAATTGCTTTTTACAGTCACGGAGGATTTATGGTAAGCAGAAGATTGCATATGTCCGATTAAAGAACTAGATTTTTAGCTAATAAATAGTCTACCCAAACAGATATTAAATAGCCTAACGCCTAGCCTAATTAAAAGACTACTTTTGTATCCATTTTTCGCGCTCTTAACAAGACTACTATGGTTACATTAATACAAACCACAGCGGTTTTCTAATGTAACATACTGTGAAATATTAAATTATTTTGAAAAATAAAGACTAAAAGAAAGGTAAACAGTAAATTATGGCACAAACTTTAAAGAAATTAATTAAAAATAATGGAAAACTAACACGTATACAAAATAAAAAATATAAAGCAATCCACACTATTACCTACGCGGTAAACCCAAATCGCATTATATAAAATGGCTTTGTAAGAGTATTCCTATAAACAACAGTTGAACAATCCATAAACTAGGAACTCGAATTGAACACAGTTATTTAGTTTAATATAATAACAATTGAAAGAGGTACGCAAAACTAATTATGGACTTGACAAATCGATACAAATATAACACTACAGAAATATAACAAGAGAAATCTCCGCGTTACATACGGGACGGAAAACGCGTTGTATTTCTAAACAAATGTCTAAAAATCTAAAACAATTTATCTGTCAATGTCAGAAATACTAATAAATAATGTCAAGAATAATACTAATATGTAAAATATTACCAGTCGATTTTCTGCCCGTTTCCATATCTTACTGCCGTACTCCCTGTAATCCACCTCCCATCTGGTAATCTCGCAACCATTATCATCCCAACCGCTGAGTTGTATGTAAATGTGTGAAGCGTTGCTCCAAAACCATTCAGTTGTTGTTGGTGATATTGGGACTGGAAATATTTGTTTAAAAACAATTATTAATTTATTATTAACTAGCTGCCCGTCCCGGCTTCGCACGGGTTTATTTTTAGGTACTGATATGTTCTTTGGCATTTTTTTACCTTAGGTAACATTATTGTAGTTTTAGTAGGGAACATCAGTGATTTTTCTTGCAATTAAATAAAAATAAAAGCCCAAATTAATCGATGATAATGTAGCATTCAAATGGCGAATGAAATTTTAAAATCGGTCCAGTACTCTTTGACCAAACTCATTACATACTTACATTCAAATCTTTCCTCTTTATAATATTAGTAACATGATACAATTGAGATAATTAAATCTGGATGGAAGGATCTCTCTTCCAGGCAACCACTGATATATCCTATCAGTGGTAAATATAAATAAATAATATATCCGATAAAATGTATCCTTTATTTTTATATAAATCAAGGATTGGAAGCTATCTGTCACAAATAGTGGGGTATGATAATTATCACTAGTTTATTAATAAATATATGTAAATATGTGTCTGTAATTAAGAGAATTGTGTTTTATCTGTCAATAAATGTGTGTTCCTGCCTTAAAGAGAACTATTATTTCATACCTCCACCCAAAGTAGTAGCGTCAACATAAGCTGGTTGTGAAGTACCCACACTGTTGGACGCTGTCATCCTTAGCGAGTATTTCGTCCCACACTTCAGGCCAAGCAAAGTAAACTCCTGGGTGCCTTGAAGGAATGTCCCTTTGTCAGCCCAGGCGTCTTGCCAGATGCCATTTGTTTCTTTCCATGTTAGATTGTAACCTGAAAAAAAGGAATGATATAAAAATAGGCGCTTTTATGTTTGATATCCCAGATCAATATTTGCTGGCGAGTAGAAAAGGGAACACTTTAAATGAAACATGAATAAAATAATTAAAAATAAACAGTTTTAAGCATAGAACCTTGTCGGGCCTTAAAAAAGATGTACGTATATAAAGAGCTGGATATAATAGGAAATACTTTTGTATAAACATATTGTAAGTAGCTTTTAAACCACCGCTAAAACAGCTTACAACCTTAAACGATTTTTAAAAATAAAACTATTTCCGATAAAATCATATCGTATCTTCTACTACCGTCAATTTTCATATTGTTATAAACATCCGAAATCTTTGGCGTTATAAACAAGTGCTTAAGTACTGCTTAAAACGATGAGAAGCGTATGTAAGTAAGAAGGTATATGTAACTAACTTACTGATTTTCTGTGATTTTCCATTAGCTTTTTTAGGATAATCCCATTGTAAATATATCGCATTTTTATGCGACGTTACTCTTAGAATTGGTGGATCTGGTGTAGGCAGAACTGTCACTTCATATGATACAGAGTCTGATCCGTACAGGTTTTTCGCGAGGCACGTGTAATTGCCGCTTAAGGAGTGGTCGATATCTGAAATTAAGATACCCCCTTACCAATAAAAAAGTAATATTTTTTTTTATTTTTATGCGAGATAAATTATAATAAATAGAAGAGATGTCAAAATATAAATCATCACTCGTATGTAGTTACAATATAATTATCGTTTCTTTATTTTTTAATTTTTTAACTCCCAATTTTAGATGTATAAAAGTTTGAAATAAATATTGTACATAAAAAATGTTAAAACGATCCTAAATCTATGACACAGAAACTCTTATTCAGGAATTTCTACAAGATCAATTAATTTTTTTATACGTTAAAAATAACTCACTATTAATAAGTAGACTGTCGTCATGATTCCGAGTGAAGCGGGGATGGTGTGTGATGATATTGTGGTTGTGGTACCACACCGTGCGAGCAGCAGGAGATCCCACACAGGCACATGATAGAAGTAGTGATGATCCCACTCCCACTGATATTGACCCACCAAGAGATGATACTCCAGCAACCACTGAAATTTTGTTTGTATTAAGTGTAAAAGGTTCGTAATATCTACAATAGAAGACGATGGATTTTTTCGTTAACTTAGTTGGATATTTTCTAATAGATCTGACCTCGATAATAGAACTAACACTCTATAAAAACTGAGCGTATAACATGACAAATTGGCCATCTATAATTGGAGGAAGGACAAAAACAATTGACGAAAAAGACAGAAGGAAGGAAAGGAAGACGAAGGAAAACTGGCATGGCCTTAGTTTCTTGTCTTCTTCTTTCTTGTGAAGGTGACAGTGGAAGACTCCTTCAAACCTTTGAACTCTATTTTTGTACCTTTACTAGTCAATTCAGCATGCACTCTATCACTAGCAACACCCTCTCCGGCAGTTGTAACGGCCCGAACGAACACCTCATACTGAGAACCAGTCCGCAAGTTGCTGACTGTGAAGCTATGTTGGCGTAAGGGATTGCTGTCCTGCGACTCCACGCGATAGGTCTGCGGTGATGATGTACTGGAATCAATAAGATAGTTCTAATAATAATACACATTTATATTCCTTATACCACGTAATACGTATCAGGTTATTAGTACTACTAGTACTAGTAATGACTTTAGAATAAGTGACACCTAGAAGATCTTATGTTCGAAAATGAACGTATTTTTTTTATCTACAAGAGCTTTAATTTACAAAAGTGGCGTTCTCTAGTTTTGGAGTGAAAGGTACACTTTGTGTCGCTGCATTGGAGTAAGTATAATGAATATACTTTTGGACAATGCGTTCCCTATATCAAATAAAATATGATGCACATATAATATGATTGCAACTTGAAAAAGATGACTATGATATGTATGATACACAAGTAGATGATTACCAACCTTGAAACTGGTTTTACATAAACATTGTAATGAGTGATATCTCCGTTCGGTTGGTCTGGTCGCTTCCAGCTCACAATAATGGACGTCGGTGCAGAGACTACCAATTTTATGGCTGAAGGAGGGCCTGGAACTAAAATGGAAGTATATTTATTAAAAAGAATTCATAAATATATAAAACAATAATATTTCTATATTTTTGTGCTATCTATTATTCTGTTTTTGGGTTCGTATGCACATAATCATCAAATTATTGCTTTACAAATAAATTAATCTAAACGTTTAATTGGAATTTAACCAACCTTAAACAGTTGGCTGCGTATATTTATATTATATCATATATTAAATGTGTAGAATCTTTTAGCGATATTTTAAACTTTAAGTAGTAGTATGCTTAAAATCACCTGGGTGAACAACACGAATTTGTTTTATATATTTAGTTTGTATAATAAAAGCATTTGGCGTTTACGTCACTTTTGATCCGCGAAACACTGTATCGTCCGTCTCATCTCACACGAACGACAGGCATAGGTTTGTTTCACTCACTAGATCGCGCGAAGGGAGACTTCATAACTTTCGAAATGTGTTCATATAACACTATACAATAGAACAGAAACTCACCATCCTGCAATGTGGTGCATACAACAGGATATGAAAACGGTCCCATGCCGTAGCTGGAGAAACCTGATACTTTTATGGTGTAATTAGTATACTTCATAAGGTTTTGCAGGTATAATTCTGTGTGTGGTGACGTCATGTTTAGCCACGGACCATCTGAAATTTACATAGATTTTAAATGTCATTGTTAGGACTTAAAATTAAAAAAAAATCACATTACTTATTACTAGAAATTCTGAACCTTTTGAGTGTACAAAACTAGTGAACTTGTGAATAGTTAAAGGTCAGGCCATTCACTTTGATTAGTGCCGAGAGGATGATTAGTGTAGGCGTGTAGTGTAAGTAGAGGCCAATTCTTGTTTAGTGGCTCTGTTAAGTAAATTCAGTAGTCGATAGCTGTCAATCATGTTTTGGCTGGCACGCTGCGAGTGAGGTGGTAGGGACGTGTCTACTTGCAGTTTACTCGCATAAAGGCCTGTATTCACTAGTAATTAGTGAAAATGATTAGATTCATGATTAGTTCTAACCATCAGTACTGTAATACACAGAGTATCCGAGTAGTGATGCTCCCTGACTGGAGATGGGCTGCCACGCGATTCGCACCGAAGTCGATGAAACCCCACGACATTCTACACTAGACGGAGGATTCTCTGGGGCTGTAACACAAAAGAGATATATGAGAGACTGAGATGAGGTGAAGACACGCAAGTTGTTAGTTAGGAATAAACACTTTTATAACAACATTAAATTGTATAAATTAATAACAATGGAGCCGTATATTCCATATTTTAAACTACTTACAAAATATACTGCGAGCATATAATATATATTTGTAATAACAAAAAAAATTAATTGAAAGACTAGTTTTGTAACCGAACATTACTTCAGTTACATATATATTTTAGTTAATAATTAGAAGGCGCGAACCAAATGTTAGCTATCGCACACTTGAAGCCAAAATGAGATAAAAAGAGAAATGTAAAATTAGAAGCATTTCATGTATTTTATTATACTATACAAAAAAATTGTATGTGTACATTGTGTTAGGTACTTATATAAATAAATAATTTTAGACTTTTAACTTTTACTTTCTTTCTTATATTTAAGTGTCACAAGAAACCTTCAATACATAAAGTTCGTTTTTTGTCCATCTGTGTTAACATAAGTTATAAACGATTAAAGCCATTTAAACAGCTTGAAACAAAGAGTTTCATTTAACAGAACATATCTACTACTGCTACTCCACTTCACTCACAATATGTGAAATATTTACCTGGAGAATAAATACGTTACAACTAGTGATTAGTGAAAAGGCTTTAATAAAACTATTTTAGATCACTCACCTCCTTCTCGAGTGGTTTGATACACAGCCAACGAAAAGGGTCCATTCCCAGCTGAGTTAAAAGCGCTTATCGATACAGCATATCTACCACAAAAGAATACAGGTCTATCATATCGTTTGAAACAACAGAAGCAAGCTGAGTTAAACGGCGCCGTGAAGTTAAAAAGCTATGCTATTCATTTAACGTCTAATTAATCTGGCTGCGACATATCCATGAGATTTGTGTATTGCTAGATATTGGTTTTCTTATTATCGTTTTCAAATATCAACCATTATATTATATATTTTATCAGATTTTCATGGATTTTTGAGTCTTTTATTTATTTAAATATATGTTACTGGAAATGAATGATATCTAGGAATTGTATACAAATCCTAGGAAATATATATAATTCCGACATCTTTGACAATTGTATGTGATTCTAATATCGTATAAGGAAATGTATAAAAATTACCTAACCTAACCTAACTAACTAACCATGTTCAATACAAATAATGTTATTTTATATTAATAAAAACTTGTACTGAAAAATTAATTTAAGCTTAGCGAAATCGCCTGATCAGACAACCCCTCTCTCCGCTATCCCCGCATACCCATATCTCAAATATTAAAGATTTCCGATTGCTATTTAGTCAATGTATAGATTTCCTAGGAAATGTGTATAATGACGGATTACATACATTTCCAGTAACATACACATCAAACTACAGATACACAGTACATTATAATAACGCTGTGCTATTTTAATTTTAGATAAATCTTCGTATTACCTGGTATTTTTCAAAAGACCACTCAGTAATGTTTCCTGTTTTCCTTTTCTAGAGGTCACTTTCACCATTTTAGTTTGTGTGTCATTAGGAACTGAAAATGGGTAAAAAATCTTAAAAAATATAACTATCATATATTGTGATATATTACACCTAATAGAAAAAAATCTAAATCTAATTTTCATGATGTAATTATGAAAAAATAACGCAATACTTATTGTTTCAAAGTGAAATGGCCTCTATCATTGCACCTCGAAATAAACAAGTTTTTATCGTAAAGACAGAATTTTTTTAATATAAATATTGAACTAGGCTAAAACTTAAGAGAAAGCTGACGTTTAAATTGTCTTATACCAGTTAGTCTCAATTTACTTTTTTTTATAGAACACGGGGCAAACGGGCAGGAGGCTCACCTGATGTTAAGTGATACCGCCCATGGACACTTTATACTGTTATGATTAAATATAGGATTAAGATCTAAAATTCAATCAAATGAAAGTAAGAATGAAACAATGATGGCTTGTCAATTCTTAAAAGGCCTCTGGCATTGGGAGTGTCCATGGGCGGCGGTATCACTTAACATCAGGTGAGCATCCTGCCCGTTTGCCCCATGTTCTATAAAAAAAAGTAAATTGAGACTAACGGGTGTAAAAACTTTTTGTTTTGAATTCTTCCTTCCTTCCTGTCGATTGATAAACTGTACAAATTCTTGTAATTTTCTCAGTATAGTTATTTTACTAAATGCGCTTTTTATTGTTTTACGAATTACGAATCTTTTTTTGAAATACGCTTTTTAATTTTTAACAAATTACGAATCGTTTTTTGGAATGGAGTTATTTACTGTACCTGTTTCCCCTGCAATCCTTGGCACTGCCTTCACATGGTAGCCCTGCAGGAGACCATTGTGTGAATCCCTTGGTGGAGGCAACCAAGTTATGAGTAGCTCCCCTGGGTTGTCGGTCTGTTGCACTTGTATACTCAGGGGACTTAAAGATGGGGCTGCAAAGACAATAAATTAAATATTTGTAGACTTGATATGTCATTACGATTCTTCATTACGACCTCCATTGGGACCTTAATGTAGAAGACGTCGCCACAATAATTAAAATAGATTGCCAGAGCCCACAAACATAGGCTCCACCAACTCGTGAAGTATGAGGCTGTTTAATTTTGAGGGCCAGTGACCAGATTTATAAGGACAGAAACACACAACCATAACCACAGGCACTTTTTAAAGATTTAACTTGGCGCCTGCAAGATAGTATTGGTAACCCCAGAGGTGTTGCTTTCCTGGCAATGAATAAGTATCGCAATAAAGCGAGGAAATGTTGCCAGCGTTAAAGGTGCCACAAAGACCAAATTTTTTAAATTTGATTTGTTTTTTTTTAATAATCTTTATTTTTTTTAATATTACTTTGTAGTTTAAGAAAATTGTAAATACAGAGAGAAATAATTTTATTAAAATAAAAAATCTTTTAATTGTAATATAATATAACTATCAAAAATTTATTATAATGCATGAGAATGGGCCTTGCTTAAGTAATACTTAATTTGTACATTCACATTTCAAAGGCGTGTAAAACCATATTTAACTTGTGACTACGTAATATTTTTTTGAAAGAGAATTAGAAATATGTATATGTACCTTCCTGTAGTGTAGTGAAGTGAACAGGCATCGTAAAAGGGCTGAGATCGACCATATTTCCTGAAGATACTCTCACTCTGTACTCGGATGCTGGTTGTAATTCACGTAACTCTATACTTTGACGAATGTCCGTTTCTTGTCTGAAATTATAATATTTGGTTTTGTAATCTTTGACCACAGTTATTCCACTATATTTTATATATTAGATCTAAATTTAGCTAATTCTCAAAAAAAAATCAAATGCAAAAAATCAAATTTTAAATAATTAGATTTTCTGCATTTGATTTTTGTTTTAATATTTTAGTGTTATTTCACGATTCCTATTTCTTTAAAGTGACTCAAAAAGCGGTAATGGACTGTCATCCTGCCAGAAGGCTCAAGAGTGCGTTGCCGGCCTTTTACAATTCAGTACCCTCCTTTCTTAAAAGAGCTTAAGTCGTAATGAATCCACATAATGGTGGTATGCGGTATAGTACAGTAATATTTAACTAATCAGTGTATATGACTATATGTTACTTTTCTGAGTTATCATCGAAAACTTGCAATATATGTTGCTGAACTTGAAAACGGCTGGACCGATTCGAGTAATAAAAAAAATATTCTAAACGCTGCGGAAAGATTTTATCGACAGAAATATTTGAAAACTATAACTTTTATTTATTAACACTTCACATTACAATATAAAAATTAAACATAATAAAATGAAAAGGAGGGCAACTGGCGGCAAATCTTCCAGGCAAATACTGTGAGTAAAGAAAAAAAATTCAGTACTAAAAACCGGAAAAGCTAACAGTTTTTATGGTATAGTATAGCAAAATTTATATATTCAATATGATGGTATGTACAGATAAATAAAAAAAATTAAGGTGAAACCAAGTTCGAGAGGACAACTGGATTACAAATCAATAATTATTTATTCATGTAGGTAACACAATGTAGTGTAAATAGTGTTCATTATGAACGTCAAAAAAGAAATATACATTGAATGCTTCTAATTTTACATTTACTGCCAGTTCTCAATTCAATTACATTATTAGTACCAAGGATTACTGCCAGTTATCAAATCAATCATACATTATTGTACCAAGGTATATCACAAACCGTGTTATATTGATGGTCTTAGCAGTATCCCAACCGTTGAAGTGGTTAGTAGTATACTGCACGGTATAATACTGAACATGTGCTATTATGGTGTCGCGCCACGACAGTTTCACTGATGAGCTGGATACGGAGTCTACTTGAAGGTCGAGAGGGGGTGTAGGGGGCTCTGAAATGTCAAATGTATTGCTTATTATATTTAGTTTTAAATTCTATTTTAACTTGCACAACCGGGGATCAAACCTACGATTGGAATACCCAAATATTTACAGTTTCATTAGATTTTGTATTTTATTCGAAAAGGCCTAGACGTATATAGCCAATATTTTACGTATATTGACTATATACGTCCCATTAAATAAATAAAAGCTTTTTTATGGGAGTCGATTTCACAGTTCGTTAGTTCAGACTAATATTTTTCTTAGACCTGTTACTTGCCTGTTAATAGCTCCTAGCTTCAGAATAGTTCTTAATAAGGAAACATACCTAGAATTTTCACGTAAATCGTATAGGTTGCTACTCCATATGGGTTGCTGGCTCTACACTCATACTGTCCCCCGTCTCTGCCCTCTACGTAGTTGATATTGATTGTGCTCTTCATGCCACTAGTCGAAGGACCTTCTGAGAGTGTAGCTCTGCAAGAAGAAAAATCTTGTATAGTGCCATCTGTAGAAAGTACTCAGAAGTCAATGCCATCACTGCCCAGTTTTTCATAGTTTTTTTAATGTACCAAAAGATGGCGCCAATCAAAGTTTTCATTTACTATTTATTTTTTATATCGATATTTAACATAATAATATAACATAAATGATGTGGGTGACTTTATCGCTAACAAGCATTTATTTCCAGTCATTAATAATATTAATATATCCTTAATTTGCAAAGAAAACAGTACATTCAGATTTTTTTATTATTAAAAACCCGCTCAATCAGACATGTTAAAATAAGCAGATAATAATAAGGCAGACAACCACTGAAAATAACTAAAATAATAAATACTAAGGGTAAACTGCAAGAAGTTCATAAACAAATCAACAAAGAATAGAATAAGAATTACAAGTGACACTGAAAAAAATTACAATCACTAGAGGTATTAATGTAAACTTTTAAAGGAGCCAATTACATGGCACCGTTTTCCACAATTTTGTTGCAAATTCTAAATGATTTCACAGATTCATTATTTATTATTTATTTATACTGTATTATTTATTGCATTTTGCATCAGCTAATTTCAAAATTTCAGTAGCTTTGTTTATATATTTGAATGTTTAATATTTGTTTAATATTAATAAAGAATAAATGTTTTAAATTTTGTTCTTCCAAACATCTATACCGTAGACAGATACGCGGCCCTCGATTTGACTTCAAAAAATAACTTTTCTGACTTTATAAAAATATAAATCACACTGCATTTTTTGCGATTTTCATTTTCTGTTGCGAACTAGCGAGCTGTGGAATCAACTTTCGGTTGGGGTCTTCCCTAAGATATACGACCTCCAACTATTCAAAATTCGAGCATACTCCTCCCTTAAAGGCCGAATACTGCCCTTTTTGGGCGTCCCGCAGGCTCGGAGCAAACGCGCCCCTTTATTATATAAAAAAAAATATTACCTGGAAGTAGACAATTCAATAAGGTTGCCATTCAAAGTCCACTTTATTCTAATAGGACTATCGCCCAGCGGCTTACATGTTAGTGTGAGCGGCATCCCTACTTTAGTAGTCAAATTGGTTCCCATTGATTCAAAGTGGACTGGTTCTGAAAATAACACGTTAAGAATTATTTTCCATCATTGTTATTATGAGTAACACAAATCTTTTTATATATAACAGGGGAATAAGCAGGCTCATCGGCTGCATGTGCCCCACCAAGGGCTATATTGATCGATCGATATTGTATGAAATTTTCAAAGACACTTGATATATAAAATCTTAATCAGCCGTATTGATTAGTTTGGGATAAAAACTGTTACAATTATAATAATATTATTCAAAGATAAACGCGTTTTAAAACATTAAAAGTCCTTATGAAACACTTACTATTAACACTTATCCAGAGATTATTATTCAAAGCCTCCCCAACTCCATTATCAGCATGACAGGCGTACAATCCCTCATCAGCAAGGGACACTACTTCAATTATAAGAGTTCCGTTGGGGTAACTGCTGACACCGCCTCCAGCCAGGTCCAACACTGGTCGCCAAATTCCCAGAGTTGCTGAAAGAATGTAATAATTTTTTGTTAAAACAAAAAAATCGCTGGCGGTAGAATCTTTTTAAATCTGGCCCTCAGATTTCTAAATCTATTTCACGATCATTTTTTATAAAAGGCCGGCAACGCACTCGCAAGCCCTCTGGAAATAAGTGGCCTTGGACGGCGATATGACGAGGTGTGCCCCCTGTTGTATAAAATAAAATAAAAAGATAGGGATAGCGATAATTTTTACCATCTCGTTTCATCCAATGTATTTGTGGTATGGGGTAGCCTTGTGCGTTGCAGTACACGACGCCCCGTTGTCCCAACAACAGAGACGTATTGGTAGGTTCTTCTATCCACTTTGGGGCAACTGTGGGCGTAAAACAAATTTGTATTTTTTTTTATATTTTAATTATTGACTGTTTATTTTATTTTTGTTTTATTTTATTATTCACTGTCACGCACTGTACACGTTCATCTGAACTAATTAAGCCTAAATATTTCAAAAGTCAAAAGTCAAAATTTATTTATTCATATAGGTAACATCATGTACACTTATGAACGTCAAAAGAAATTTTAAATTAATCTAATTTTACATTTACTGCCAGTTCTCTAATCAAGGGCGTATTAAGATTTTATTCTAAAAAAAAAATGTCTATGAAATGATGGAGTCGAATGTTTTGTGTTATTAACTACCGTTTTCATAAAATCTAAATCAATGATCTGAACTCTTTAACTACTGAAGTTACTTTAATCTTTCGTCTATACTAATATTATAAAGAGGAAAGGTTTGATTTTTTGTTTGTTTGTTTGTATGAATTGAATAGGCTCCGAAACTACTTGGCAGATTTGAAAAATTCTTTCACTGTTGGAAAGCTACATCATTCCTGAGTGACATAGGCTATATTTCATTTTCAAAAAAATAGGCATCCTTACTAAAATTACGATAACATTAACATTTGTTTATTATTTGATACAATTCTAACAGATGGCGCTGAATTAAAGGTAGTAGTTTGGCAAGACGACGTTTGCCAGGTCAGCTAGTCTCTTATAAAACACTTAAAGTGTAAGAGACGAAAGATTACGCTATAAGGAAAAGGGACAGCTGACCACTTAGATTTATTAATTTCATATGATGGGAGACTAAAAACTAAAGATTTAGTATAAGTTTTTCAAAGTACAATTATTCAATTTTACTTCAAATACATTACTAAATATAGGTACTATTATAAAGTTTATCGTATAAATTGAGTCTAAATTGACTTTTATATATTTTTGTTTACTTTTATAAATATTTTAATATTATATACTTACCATTTATATATAGCTCTGTTGACTGATTTACTTTCCCAACGTGATTGGTAGCAATGCAAGTATACTTTCCACAATGCTCCAACGACACACGTTTTATTATCAGCACGCTGAAAAGCTCCGAACTTCTTTCTGTTATCTAGAACCACAATTAGCGTATTTTTTTATAACAGAGTAAATTATTTTATGGTACACTTTAAAAAGGCCATTTTGCAGAATATATCTCTGATTTGACAAGTATCAAATAAAATTTGCAGGATATGAGATTGGACGAATTTTAACGTACTATGTTTAAAATCACCATACCTTTAAGCTTGGAGGCATTTTCATACCATCCTTCAACCAGGAGAAGAATATAGGTGGGTCTCCACTTATAATATTACAAGTTATTTGGACAATTTGACCCTCCTTCAGGCCTGAACCAACTCGCAGCTCGTCCAACTCCGGCGCCTCCACCACTTGAATTTCAAAGGACCTGGAAAAACGTTCTAATATTACTAAACAAAAATTTTACTTAAAATACAATATTTTAATGTGAACGCTGCTCTTGAACCATCTCATTCTTTCTTCTTTATATCTTTATTCATATAGGTAAACATGTACACTTATGAACGTCAAGAAAAACAAATTAAATTAATTGTAAATTTACATTTACAAACTGTACGCAAGTCAAGGGCGTAGAGCGGGTAAGAAGAACTGGCATTCGTGAGTTAACACTGAATTTTAAATCTTTGATACATGAGCAAGTCTTTTAAACCCCAAATGTGAAGTCGAACAAAAATGATTAAATTGCATTATCGCTAACAAGCAATTTCTTCCATATAACTCTGGTAAGGAAAAAAAGTTATGAAATAAATATGACGGGTAAAAAAATCACCTTCGAGCCATTTCTCCCGAGGGACTATATACAATGCAAGTGTACATATCCCCATTCTCCTCTTTCAGTATCCGAGGTATGTGGAGTACCCCGTCTTCGCCCGCATCCAATATCTGTCGTTTTCTTCGTATTTTCTTCATATTGGTACGCCTGTATCTGCTATGTTGTGGTAGAACTGCGCTCAAGATTTTCTTTCCCTTGTACTCCCATTCCAGCTTACTGCAATAGCATGATTACTATAATATTTCAGAAAACCTATCTATTTACATAAATAGTATTTAAGAGCGATTCTCTGTCTAGCATTTGGAATTTTAGTTCAAAATTAAAACAATTTCCCTTACTATGAAGAAAGATATATACATATAATGGCATGACTTAGAACGAAGAATCCAATTTTTTTTAGCAAAGTTGAAGTTAACGTTGAAGTAAATATAAGGCAAAGGAAATACAATATTAAAACTGTAATGTATAAAATTCTCGTGACGCAGTGTTTGTAGTTCTCTTCCGAAATGGCTTGACCGATTCTCATGAAATTTTGTGTGCATATTGGGTATGTCTGAGAATCGGACGACATCTATTTTTCATCCCCCTAAAATTTAGGGGGATGAAAAACATTTAGGGCCTAAATGTTAAGGGTAGTCCACCCCTTAATTATTATTTTTTTAATTTTTAGATAAATTTTATTTTTTTATGATACAGCCTTAAAAAATACATACAGCCCTAAATTGTCAACCCTCTTTAATTAACCCCTATTTTTTATATTTTGATAGTTAAGGTTTTTCACAAGGGAGCGGAGCAAAATGATCTATGTTGGTGTGTACTAAAAAGGCACAAAAGAAGAAACGAAATTTTCGGGGGCAGCTAGTATGTATATATGAATCAGTTGTAAATATTAATGTTACAGTCACAGAAATGTATCTAATTAGTTTAAGTACATTTTTATGTGGAAAAAGCGTAAGAAAATTACTTTTAATGATCCTCGAACCTGTTTGAGGAAAAATACCAATTTGTACGTTGATAAAAGCTCTTGTACAGGTAAACTAGAAACTTTATAGCACCTCTCAGCGTATAGTCAGCGGAGCCAAATAGGTCGAACATAACTATAAATTGGAACAGGTATGAACTGTATGCCAAATAATTTTCTAAACGGTTTCTATTGAAACAATTTTCGTTTTAATTATTTATCTAAACCTTTATAAGCATCCTTTACCTGGTGGTTACGCGTACGAGTCTACACCCGACACACGCTTACTTAGAGCTTTATAACCGAATCCATGAGTGATGTGATATAATCAATTAACGAAACTAAAAAAATATCAGGCCCCATTGTGAAATGTTACCGATACTAGTTTTTTCTTTATAGAACAGGGGGCAAACGGGCAGGAGGCTCACCTGATGTTAAGTGATACCGCCGCCCATGGACACTCTCGGTGCTCGAGGGCTCGCGAGTGCGTAAGAATTTGTACGCTCTTTTCTTGAAGGACCCTAAGTCGAAATGGTTCGGAAATACTTAGGTGGGCAGCTGGTTCCACAAAGTGGTGGTGCGCGGCAGAAACTGCCATGAGAAACGCGCAGTTGTGGAACGGCGGACTTGCCTCTTCAGCCAATGAGCGCCCGATCTCTATGTGAATTACGCGACGTAATTACCATTAGTTAAATACAACACGGCAGTAAAGGGCGTATGTATTTCTACATAGTTTTTGTCTGATAACAATTTTTTTTTTAATTATTGTATAATTAGCCCCGTCGTACAAGAGCAAAAGTTGGCGCGACCGCAGAGCAAGCGAAACATAATTGACGGCCAAAATAACTGTTTTCTCAGCTCTGATATTGTTTCCTTTGGAATAGAGAGTCTAAGGCCGTGGGATTCAAGTGCACAGGCGCTAGTAAAACATTCAGCTTGGTGCCTGGTAAATAGTACCGGTGACCTCAGAACTGGTGTTTTCCTCGCTCAATGAAATTCGTCTACGACACGTGTCAGGCACAGGATGATCACCTTCTTATCTAAAATAGACGTACATAGAAGATCTTGAAATAAATACAGAAATCTGAGGTCCATACTTGTATAGCCACTGATGTATTTTTAATTTTAACATACAATTTATTAATGCGCCTAATTATTATTATCTCATGTAAGTGTGTAATATTCTTAAGAAATACATATTTTTAACCGTTATATAGATATTTTAAGGCTATACAAACCTTATAGGATATCCGTAGTAAGGACATTTTAGTTTGAGCCCGTCACCACTCTGCACCTTTATTGGAGGAAGTGTTCTAATATATGGTGGACCTGTATCGAAATAACAGCGTTCAAACACAAAACAATTTAATTTAGAACTAAATTTATATGCTAAGCATATAAGTAAGTATATATATATATAGTATCTCGGTTTTTGCCTTACAGACTTTACGCAATCCTGGATGTAGACCGCTCCCCTACGTTTTCAGAAAGACCGGTTCCTTTACTCCCCCCCCCCTTAGGCAGAAGGGGGGGGGGCTTCACCAGATAGATTAATAAAATTCTTCATTTATTTCTCTCGCCAAAATTCTCTTACTTCTTTTGAGGGAAATGCTTGTTTGTGTGAGACTGATGCCTACTTAAGGTAAGAGTATCTGTATTACAGGTCATCAAGCCTCCACCACTGATAGACAGAAGGTCTTAAAAAGTAGAGATTATTTCATTCTCTTCGCAATGTTCTTTAAACAATTATAGTCGTAAGCAAATCGAACACTACTAACCGTAAACATCAATTCTAGCTGAATGCCGTAAAGTGGAGTCGCTTTCATACGCAACGCAAGAGTATAGGCCTCCATCCTCGACGCGAGATCTGGATATATTGAGATGGGATATCACCCCCACTCCCGATGACGACATCATCTGACCTAAAATGTATCTGTAATTAAGAAAGTCAAATTTTTGAAAATATTTCTGCAGGTTTTCGTTCGTCGTTGGCCTAGTGCAGTTCTGATCGTATATTTGATTGATAATATCGTATGTTTGATCCCCAGCTGTGCACCAATGTACTTTCTTTCTATGGGCGCATTCGACGGGCGAGGATCACCTGCTTTCCTATTGGATTGACAGATTTATATCTGAGGCCTAAAAAGGTTGTAAAACTGATCTTATCTATCTTTAATATACTTTTTCATATTTGAAAATAGAATAAACGACGTAATATAGAAACTTTGAAAATACCTTGAGTCAGTATTTGTGGAAACTACGACACCATCTCTTTCCCATATGAATCTCGGTGGCCTGTCACCAGTTGCTGTACAGTGTAGACTTATCTGGAAATACCAAAAGCTATTTATTTATGAGGAGGAACCGTTTGTAAATCTATTGTGATGATCGAAGTATTAAACAACTTCCAACAAAAGACAAATTCTCAAGTGTATGGAGTATTTGTCTAAAATGATAAGACTTGCCCGAGTACTCTTGTATTCGATCGATTCAAGCAATTTTATCTTCATGACTTTCAATCACAATATTATATGTATATGATGTGCAAACATTTTTTTAGATAGTGCTTATTTTATTCTATTTTATTGACACTCCGTTACCTTTTACGAAAAAAAATATATATAAAAAGAAATAGGTTGTGTAAGTAAATAGGCAACGGGTGGCCTTATCGCTAACAAGTAATTTCCTCCAGGCAACCTTTAATGGAACAATAAAAAAGAAACACAGATTGTAAAGTACATAAATGCATAACTATAACAAAACTACACACCACAACATATTACTACTATATCTACTATAACTAAAAATAAGTAAATCTAAAGAAAATACCAAAAAAATAATATATGATAATAATATGTATAAACAAAAATGTAAAAGCCAAACCAAGTGAGTAGTTAGTAACAGGTGGCAAATGGGCAGGAGGTTCACCTAATGTAAAGTGATACCGCCGCCCATGGACACTGTCACTGTGAGAAAGCTTGCGAGTGCTTGGCTTTTTAATGCCGGCTGTACACACTAGGCGAGAACCTCTCGCCGTGTGAAGAGCGCAGCCTGTACACACTCGCTACGTTAATTGTATTTAAATCACCGTTATTAATGGACGTGGAAACCGCTGCTGTTTGTCTTTGTGCAATAAGTATAATAAATACGAAGAAGAAAATGGTGGATGGTATGCACCTCAACAGAAATAGCTAATTAGGTAACGACCATAGTCATCGGGCAAGTGATTGAACGAGTGTTTACAGACCGCTCTCGTTTTACTCGCGAGACCTTTGACACGTGCACAAATCATTGCCAGGCGACCGAGAGAGGCGAGACAAACTGCGAGGAAGCGAGACGAGACGAGAGCTTTATTATACACTCTCGCGCTCAGCCTGTCTCGGGGTGTCTCGCCGAGTGTGTACAATCTGCGTAAGAAGAGTTATTGAAACGTTACACATAAAGCTAGTTAAAAGTGTGTACTCACATCTTCGCCTGGTGTTACAATTTTGTCACCAAAATGCTGTGTAATCATAATGTTGCCAGACCCCAGATCTCTTTTTATTCTTACACCTGCAAAACGTTGCAGCTTAAAATACTTTATTCGTGAATTGTTAATTAAAAATCTCTGTAACTTTGACAGTTGTCACCATGGGGTCAGAGCAGCAGATTTAAGGTGTAGCAAAACCTATATAGGTTTGTATCGCTACAAGATTATTATAATTATATGTAATCATAATGTTGCCAGACCCCAGATCTCTTTTTATTCTTACACGCGCAAAAATTAATACATTGAAATATTGGAATTTACATAAAGTTTCACACGTTTTCGGGTGGCTGAAATAGAGAACTGTGTTTGCAATCAGTTAATTCAGTTCTGAGTGCGACTTCTTGTGATTTACATCGAAGTGATAAAAAATATGTATACTGAAGACACGTGAAAAGGTACTGTGTGACGTGTATACGTAATTGAAGTGACAGTATTTTGTACATTTTTAAAGTATTTTTCTGTGTATTTTTTGTGGTTTTACTGCAATTTAGTTTCTAGCTGATTAGTTTAAATAATCCTTGGAAGAGATTTACGGCGCTTTGTATCCGATTTCCTAGCTTGTAACAATAGTATTTTTTCATCACGTAAGTCTAAATTAATAATATTTTAATTGTAGCAGTAGTCAAAACACAACCAGCACAGCAGTTCCAAGATGTGACCTATATATTGTATCGCCTCAAGATTAGTTGTTGATATAATTATAAAATCGTACCATTTTTCCAGGACCTTGCGCTATTATATACGTCTTCTTTTCTTCTAGTATTCTTGTGAAAATGCGACCTGAAATATTGTAATGGGCATATTAAAATCGTATATTATTTGGATGTTTTTGATAGCTTGGTCAATGGGATGAGTTTTGGTATGGGATACTACATGGACACGTGAGTCCCATTTCACCTCTCTCGGCGCTTTTGATTTGCAAAGATTGGCGCGGCAGAGCAGGTGGGAAATAATAAACGGCTTTAAATATAAGAGTCTCCAACTTTGATTTTTTCAATTTGGTGTAGACTCTTTTATTTTCTATTTATAAATATTTAACTGTTATTATTAATATGTACGTTTAGGTTTTTATTCTGTATATTAATGATTAATTATTGAGTGTTTTCTTTATTAAACTAACGTTCATTAATTTTATTATAGTTTATTTACATTTTAAATAAAAGTTAAGTTTTAATATAACTTACAAATAGTTTCTGTACACCTTATATGTTTTTTATATACAAAAACCTTTAATTATTAAAATTCACCATAAATTTTATACATGAAGGTATTCTTATTTAATTTAACACGTAAAACTAGACCTAAACGAAGAGATCGTAAAGTCATAAATTTAGTAGGTGGATTATGCACAGCCACGCACTGCTAATTTCATTAATCTGCCTAAATTTATGCATAGTTAAAACTAACTGTGTGTGTATGTAATTACATTGTTTTATTTTACTTTGGTTTGGACGGTCGCCAGTGCGTTGTTTCTCTTTTTGTTATTGACCGTCGCTTGTTTAACTCAAATATTTGTCGAGTTTTAATGTAAAAGTTTTAAGTGAACATATATTGACTTTTAAAAACTTGAGTTGGTATTAAAATAAACATTGAACGCCTGTTTGTTGTACTTCTGCGATAAATGTTAAAAATTATTTCAAGACAGTTGATTCCTGCTTTAATATAAGAGGATAAAAGGCAAAAGCTTGCACTTAGACAAACCCACTCGTGAATACTCAACTACAGTTCAGAGACCTTACTCTGTAATTCCAATAACGATTCCAATATTGAGTATTTGTATCGCACCATTACAAGCATTTGATACTCCAATTCTTTGACTTAGACTACCACTATTATAATGGAAGAGGTTTTAACAGCCTTTATCGCAGATAAGTTTTTATGTCGCGCATAAGTTTCAAAACAGTTCAGAGACCTTACTCTGTAACTCCCTAAATGTCCCGCACGATTACAAGCATTTGATACTCCAATACTTTGACTTAGACTACCACTATTATAATGGAAGAGGTTTTAACAGCCTTTATCGCAGATAAGTTTTTATGTCGCGCATAAGTTTCAAAACAGTTCAGAGACCTTACTCTGTAACTCCCTAAATGTCCCGCACGATTACAAGCATTTGATACTCCAATACTTTGACTTAGACTACCACTATTATAATGGAAGAGGTTTTAACAGCCTTTATCGCAGATAAGTTTTTATGTCGCGCATAAGTTTCAAAACAGTTCAGAGACCTTACTCTGTAACTCCCTAAATGTCCCGCACGATTACAAGCATTTGATACTCCAATACTTTGACTTAGACTACCACTATTATAATGGAAGAGGTTTTAACAGCCTTTATCGCAGATAAGTTTTTATGTCGCGCATAAGTTTCAAAACAGTTCAGAGACCTTACTCTGGAACTTCCAATAACGATTCCAATATTGAGTATTTGTCCCGCTAGATTACAAAGTTGTGACATGAGCTTCTATATATTAAGTGAACTGTAAGTAAGAGTACTGCACTAAGCAGTATTACTTAACGATTTCTTTTTTCTTTAAAATTTTAAGTTATAGTTTAATGTTTAATTACGTTTATATATTAAGGGACTTATGCTTCGTTTATTTTGTTTAAAAATCGGTTTTGGATTTGTAATCGAAATGCGATATTTTATTATATGTACATTTGGAGCTGTAAGATTAATATAATTAATTATAAATAAATTATGTTGTTGTTGTTGGAAGTTGCACAGTAGGTACTGGCTGGTCACTATTTTATGAGGTTAAATTATCTCCAATACTCACATTACGTTCTGCCGATGCATACCTGAAACCATAATACATGAATTTATAAACATTAATTATCAGATATTGTAGCTTTCAGTATCCATTAATAATATATTAGCAATTTACTAATTTTACATTCAACATTGTTAATGGCATGTAATTTGTTATAATTAAAAACAAATGGAATCTCCATTAATGCATCAATTACTAAAACAAAAAATAAATAAATCAGTGGCGCTACAACCTCTTTAGGCCTTGACCTCAGATTTCTGAATCTGTATGATCATTTTTAAATCTAATAGGCAAGTAGGTGATCAGCCTCTAGTGCCTGATACACGTCGACAACTTTTTGTTGAACATGTCGGTTTCCTCACGATGTTTTCCTTCACCGTTCGAGCAAATGTTAAATGCGCATATAGGAAGAAAGTGCATTGGTGCACAGCCGCGGATCGAACCTACGACCTCAGGTATGAGAGTCGCACGCTGAAGCCTCTAGGCCAACACTGCTCTTATATTACTGAAACAAATGTTATGTAATATTCCAGGAATAGTTCAGGAAGATTGAATCAAACGTATTCCGTATTAAACTTATTAGCATTTATATGGAATGGGACTTTAATTTTATTTTTTTGTTGGGGTAAGATCGAAATAAATACTTTTTATGAGATTAGATTCTTTAAGTAATTAGTCTTCTTTCAAATTCAAATTGTTCAGAGACACTGTGGAATTTCATTCACATACATATCATCATGTTCGTCTGTTTATATTATATTATATATTTCTATTACAAACTTCTGTTTTTTGTGATTCTGTAAACAATATAAAGATTAAAATATAAAACAAATCAGGTTTAATATATAAGTTAAGCTGTCATCTCTAATTCGACAAAAATTGCAATACGATACGGTGCATGCACTTTCTTTTGTCTAGTTATTTGTTTAATTTTACATCATTCATCATTGAGGATAACTATACAATGTGATTCCTAGTCTTCGGTATGGCCTAACCCTTGTATCACCAGCTGTCTTCCGGTTTCACCGACTTCAACGATTTGAACCAGAGCATAATTAATGTTTGAAGTAATTGAATTTAATCGGTTTTCAATCGAGTTTGGAAAATTCCAAAATTCGAACAAGCTATTTTATATTATTTTATTTATTTGTTGCACCAACAAAGTAGGCACTGACTCAGCATCTAACATAAACACAATCCTAGTGCTACCCCAATTATAGGCGCATAAAACATTTGGATTATATGAACCCGCTATACACTCTTAACAAATTCCACTAAACTAAAAAAACAATACTAAAACTTTTTCAATCAAACGGTACCAGAGTCATTTGCATAAGCAGTTTTAAAACTCCCGAAGAACGAAATACCGTTTTCGAATTGAAAAATTAAACTCCGCCGTTAATTAAACTTTATTGTTAAGGGGCTAAAGTTGGTATTGCCTTGCGGGTGCGGATTACAGAGTAAGCTAAAGTTGTAGTTTGAAGTGCATTGAGTTGCACTTCACTAAGTCTGAGTTTTTGTAGTTGGGCAAAGTTGTTCCACAACACATGGAGTATGACGGTATGTATTTTATACGTCAATAAATAATAAGTGTATCAATGTTCCCCTTTATATGTCAATGTTTTGTGGCTAAATAGATATAGCTTAACAGAAATACAAATACTATATGTATTCGGTGAAGCACAAACATGGCTACCTCGTTTTGAAAACTATGTCACGTACAAACTGTCAGAAATTAACATATGTATGTACTGAGTATTCGTTTATTGATATAAACGAATTCTTAGTACATATAGGATTATTATTTATTTTTTAGGACTATATATTATATATACTACACTAGGAATAACATTGTACAGTTATCCTTATTATAACGATATTATTATCTATGTAACGACTTATAACGATTTAATTTATTAATACGCGATTTCATTTCCTCGTATAACACGGATATTTCTTCCTACGCGGGGATAACCCAAAATACGGGATTCCACACGTTATTTTTACACTGTGAAATTTATAATGATTTGAACGCACATATTTCACACATTACACAGGGTTATACCACACATACAGTACAACGCATATATAAGACCCATTAATAATAATAATAATTATTATCTTTATTTCTTCTCTCAAATTGACTACGCATAGGCCAGAATCAGGCGATGAAGATCACTGAGCTGAACGGCCTAGTGTTCGAAGACCACTAGGTCGGCCTAGGTACTGCTGGAAAGAGGACAGAGGACAGAGTGGAGAAGGACCTGCTGCACTCAAGCCAGCAATTAGCTGGAGCTGACACAGGATAACGAGCGCTGAAAGATTCTCGTTTCAGATGCCGGTGGAATGAGTGACTATAATAAAAGAATATTTTTTGCAGAAAGGAGGAGCAGCATGACTAATAGAATCCAAAAGCGAAAAACAAAAATTTTAGACAACTCATAAAGAGGTTTTAACGCCACTGCTTCTATACATATACGATTCCATTTCAATTAGTTTTTATAGAAACTCATTTGTACGGAAAAAGCAATAAAAAGTCTCTTAAACAAAGCGGCAGATAGAGTCGAACAAAAAACGATTAATTAAGTTAAAAAGAAAAACGGAAATGGATTCAGCGGTGAACTAAATCACGAACAATAGCTCTATTGAGAACGTTGTTTGAAATAAACAAAGTGTTTAAGAAAGCATTTTAAAATTAGAAGTGTGTTATAGGAATGTATAGTCATATTATTATATCGGAAATTTAACTTTGTGGTATAGTATAACGGGAAAGACAATCAGTATTACTCCTGGCGTAGAATGTATCTGTTTGAACTCAATAAAAACTCATAATTTGCGAGAAAGTGTGTTTCTAACGAACACTAATTATCTGCGTAACTCGCCAATACTCTGCCAATAACTTTGGGTTTTAGCTAACTACAATACAATTTAATAACATGTTACATACATTTTTAAGAAGATTTGATTTTAGTTTATTAGTTAGATTAGTAGTTTTGTTTTTCATATGTAGTTTTAATTTTATTAATTTTTAATTTAAGTTTTCTTTTTCTTATTCATCTACCTAATTGAATTGATTGATCGTCTATCAGTATAATGTGTTTTAGCCTTGTATATTGTTCAAGTGTTTATTTTTATGATACATGTGTAGCTGTAAAATCACTTAGATATAAATAAATGTGTGTATAATATTGACATATTTATATTCAAATGCTAATTTGACGGTTCTTTTATAAACAATTTCCAAATCATATGATTTCATACATTTATTTTCGGCTCCACGAAAATCACATTCCAACGTTTCACGTTCCTTCGATAGTTGAAATCGCTTGCATGGCACAATAAATCATGTCAACTTTGACGCTTTACATAAATCGTAATGAATATCGATGTTATAAGAAGGTATAATTCTGTTATCATAAAGTAAAAATAACGCTAGAATTTGTTTTCGAATCTACAGTAAACTTTTTAGGTATTTAGGCATTAGTATGAGCTGCCAAAAAACTAATTGCACACGCTTATAACAACTCTCAGCTACACTCTATACATACGCACACTTACCCATTCATATACTCATACATTCAGGCATACATAAAGCGGACATAAAGTTTTTATTTATTATTATTATTTATACATAAATCAATGCTCAAAACTCTACGTTACGTTATAGTTATCACATATATTACAAACGATAATGTTTTGTGTATTCAATACACATTTATTAAAATTATATTATTCAGTCTCATTAAACAACAGACTTTACGAATGTTTTAGGAGTTAATTAATAAGCAAGTAGTGCACCTCCATTACTTTAAATTGCAATTGTAGAGTATAATTAAAACAGTCGGATACTTCCCATTTACAAAAAACTATTTTTTGAAGTTATACTTCTATTGGCGGAATGGAGAAAAACGATGAGAGTGAATTATTACGATGCGCGCGCACACCAACATCTAAATTCGACATCGTAAAGTTAGGTCTAGGTGTCAAATCGATAACTAGGTTCAAGTTGTATATTCTAGTATTTTTATATTTAGAACGCGTGTTTCGTAATAGAACAATTAAACAGTGTGAATAAATAAATATTATTTTGATGTTTTTAAATTAATTTCATATACGAGGGTGATAGTATTTACTAATAATTTATTTATTTAAATTCTTTTTGATTAATTTTAATATCTATCGTTACACCTACACCTATATACCCGTACGTAGGTGTAGGTGTGATTTTGCGCTGTGGATATACTTAATACTACTTTTAACCATATTAAACGATAGCTTAAACAAATGAAGCTTAAATATTGGTAACTGGTTGACAAACCATCACATATGTCATTCAGGCATTCATACGGGCCATTAAGGGCTGGAATGTTAACTGCTAGGGTGGTTGGCAGGCGATTATCATTGAGTCTAGACATTAACTTTATGCGTAGAAAGGAATGTAGTCTCGAAATGAGATACTGTTGGAAATATACTGTGGCAGACGCCAGTTTAATATTAAACGCAGGTTGGGACATAATAACAGCGGTATTGTTCGAAAATTTTAGGACTCAGACTGAACAACGCTGTCTCATTTAAAAACAATTCATTGTTTTAAACAATGCTAAATAAAAATGCTTAATTAATATTTTGTGCTAGCAACACTGGGTTAAAATGACTTGTTTAAGCGGAAAATTCATATTTCAGCAAAGTGCATGTAGGGGTCAAATTGCCGGGTTCATTTTCATATACAACAGAGGTGTTATAACATATATACTTATATATTTGCAACGAATATACGGTTAGTATTGGGTATTCGGTTAATAAAATAAAAAATAAAGTAAAACGGATTTTTACGGATGAAAAGTCACGAAGATGTGCAGCGTTTTTGTCGAAGGAAAGGGAGAGAGTGATTTAGACTAATTGAGAGAGAGTGAGAAAGGGAGATCAAGAAAAAACACACGCTATTGGTTGAAGTATTCGTTAAGTAGTTACATATTAGAACTTTAGATGGAAATTTGGTCGTATTACGTCTTGTGAGGTAAACGCAGATTTTTATTTACTCAAATTATCATTAGTACGTATAAAGTGAGTAAACAGTGAGAATTGGATTGATCATATTATATATGATATATATATATGATATACTGGTACATGATAATCTATTTTTGGCTTTTATTGGAATAATCCCAAAACGGTCATACAAATCTATTTATTTATTGTTAGACTAGTAATATTAAATGTAGCAAGAATAACACTCCAATTCTTTCAAGAAAAATAAAAATAACTCTACTCATTTAGCTGAGGCCCATGTGCAACAGGGCAATATAATAACATGGATCTAAATTACTACAGTTAAAAAACTATCAAAATAGTCGTACACCCATAATTAATATATCTAATAATTTGTGCACAGCGTCGACATACGCATCTCGCTCGGCCTTTTTTTGTTTGTGAAAGATCCTCTTTAAATATCTAAAGTGTCTAAGACAGATAATTCTCCCATTTTTGATAAGTAGATAATATATTGATGATAAAACTGGAATTACTTTATTCTAACACTTGACCACTACCGGTATTACTAACAAGTAGGTAAATTTACGTATGTAAATGTACAATTTATCATTCATAGGATAATATGCGAACAGAGTAGAAATAATATACTTTGACGTGACGCGAAACAGACACTTTGACAGGCGACACCAGATCCACTCGGCTATATTGGAAACATCAAGTACTCGTATCTAGAATTTATTGTATAGGTATATAAGTATACAGTATAATTATTTGAAATGTCACGTGACCAAATGTAGTCGTAAAAATATGTATACGATTGTATCAACGAACTGCAAGAAGCGAAATGTACTGGCACAAGACAAACTTTTGGAATTTTTTAAAACCTATTTTATCTCGGAACTTTATACTTTACCAACAAGAAAATGAACTAAGTTTTTGCGTCGCTTAACTTGAAACACTTTGGTGTTTTCTATATTTTGGAAGGACACTTTGTTTTCTTTTAAAACATATATATAGCACTGTATGTAAGGAAATATTTACAGGACAGTTTAGTTTTCTTTACTACTTAACTAATCTCAGTCAATTTTAATGTAAACCACGGCCGAATGCTAGTACTGTTTGTTTAATACAGTATTTGAGTAGTGTTGCCCACTCATCCATGGGGTCGTACGTTTGATTCCCGACTGTGCAGCGTGTACCAATGTACCTACTTACTGTCTATGTGTGCATGCATCTTGAGGAAACCGGCATGCATTAGACCCAAATAATCGACACTGTGTGTCAGGCACAGAAGACTGAACACTAAACGGAACAGATACAGTAATCTGAGGCACATGTGCCATTAGTATTATAATGCGTTTGTTTACCTTTCGTTTTATTGGTTAAATCGTTATGATCGCAATTAATATGGCAATAAACTTAATTCACGCTTTATAACGACTTTAATAATACCAATGATACGACCAATCGAAAATAATTCTATAGAATGTTATGATTAGTGCATTTCGCTGCCTTTTTTTATAGAACAGGGGCATAGGGGCAGGAGGCTCACATGATGTTCAATGATGGACACTCGCAATGCCATAGGGCTCGCGTTGCCGGCTTTTAAGCATTGGTACGCTTTTTTCTTGAAGGACCCTAAGTCTAATTGGTTCTTAAATACTCGCAGCTGCTTCCACGTAGTACGGCAAAAATAGCTTTTAAAACGCTAATACAATTAATTTTTTATTTTTTATCTTCATTACCAAAGTTTTGTTTAATCGCCCTTTTTTATTACTCGTATTTTATTTTTCTATTTGCCTACATTTCGTTTCTTGTTCGTTTTCAATTTCTATGTTATTATACAAATTGTACACACAAATAATTCATTTGTGTGTACAATTTGTAGCGTCAAATTTTCGTGTATTTTTAAGCACTAATGAAATAATAAATATATATATATACGAATAATTTATAACTACTATAGATAAAACTTTAGATCACCGACTTGCTCTATGTAGGTTAACTATATATAATAGACCAACACATTCACCTAATTCAAATACATAAAGCTAATTGTCGAGAATCATACATAACTACAATATAAACATCATTTCATAAATGTTCCTTATACTTTTTGAAACAACTTTCGTTATCTTTTTTGCTTAAGCTTTTCCCGTACTACTTGTGTAATGTATTTTATTTTTAAACTACGTAAAAGCAAAGTTTCTAAGTTAAAATCAAGACTGTGAATTTTTTTTAATAATTTAATTTGAAGACATCTATGGTGTAAGAGTTGGGTAGTCCTGGTCGTCCTGGACCAAATCCAGGAGGTACTAAGGGGACAAGTGAAAAAGTACCAATAACCGCAGAGTCATGTCATGAAAGTGAGAGATGTATACATATGGGCCAAAGCAACGGGAGATGCGTATGAGATGGAGATCTTTGTATAAACTTTTTATCTAATAAATCTTTCAACTAAAATACGAACCAAAAACAATGTAGTATTGTCTTTTATTAACGTAGCTTTTACATTTAAAGAAGACACTTTTTTACCGGATTGAAGCTATGTATTATAGTAAAATTATAATTATTTAACATAATTTTAAATTTATCCAACGTTTCGAGTGGTTTACAGCGTGCGTAGTCACGGTGACTGAAGAAAAAAGGTGTTGAATGTCAAAAAAGTATCACACCTGTAGAAACAATGTGCTACCCAATTTGCGTCGCTAATTATATTACCCAACATAATATAATTAGATACGTAATTTACAAGACTGTCTATCCACGTAATCAATACAACAAACGCTCTACCGCTACAATAGCTTAAATAAAACCCTTGCTTGCATAATCATACATACCACAAATGTAAAACAACTTTAAACCTTTGGCTCGGTATACTCAAATATGTATAACAAAACAGAAGCATTGTTAAATCCTTTAATATATTTTTTTTCTTAATCCATACACATACACACAAAATCATCACAGTCAATTACACAGTCGTCATTATATATATATATTATTTTTAATTACTTGTCCAATGCCATGCAATTTTATACTAATAAAGTTCTTATATAAAAACTTTTTAATGAGAATGAGGTTTTACAATCAGTTATAAACACAAAATGTGTATATCTCATTAATATAAAACTTTATGTGGTTTTTGATCTACCCTCGCTTTTGTCTTACTCGATAGAATATCTCGTGGTAATATATTTGTTACTCACCGTAATGCCGTCCGTCAGGCGGGATATCGGTAATCCCGGCCTCGGGAAATGCGAGATTCCTGAAACAGCGAGATTATAGAGGTTCAGATAATTTCTTTTTGCCCGATGAAAGTAGTAATTGAATTGTATAAGATATTGACAGATTATCTGTTATGTAATCGATACTCTACACCAAATATTTGCAAGGGGCGAAGGTTTCCAAAATATATTTTATTTTGTTTACCAAATCAAAATAAAATATATCTACGGTATATGTCACTCTTTACGTCGGTATTGTCGATCCGAAGTGGTGGAGGCCTGATGACCTGTAACACAGGTGCACAACCTTTAACAGGCATCAGTCTCACATAAACAATAACAATTACTCCAAAGAAGAATGACAATTATTTAATAACTTTACTTTAACATATCATGTTATGAAGTTTTGTAAGTTTTTGTGAGAAAATAAATAAATATTATTATTATTATTACTCTTTTATCAGAAATATATGACGATGTAGGTAAACATAAATGTTACAAAAAAATACTAGCAAAACAGTGAATTAGCTATGAGATAGGCACTTAACAATGCCATCTATAAAATTGATCAACCCACTACCGAATATATCCAGCTCCGGATAAGTATTGTTTAATCCGTTATAATCGTGAAGAGTTTTATATAATTACTTATATGGCAACCATTTTAAGGATTAACAAGTAAACTCTTATGAACGAATATAGGCATATGATTGCAGAAATTAATTATTGATTAAGTTCCAAAGACGCCTAAGTTGTACGACGTTTTTTTTAATTAATATTTATTTTATAAGGTGTGATATTGAAACCGGCATGACTTAGACCTAACCATTAGACGGGGTGTGTCAGAGAAATCCTTCTCTACTATCTACCTACCTATCTCTAGTACCTACTAGTACATATCACGATCTCACACTCAAAATCATCACATCAACATCTTTCAAGCGGTTAAGTTAAACAGCTAGGCTCTTAATTGAACGGCTAATTAAGCTAGTTGGCTGTGATATGTCAAAAAATAAGTATACACCAGTGTGTAGGAAACACAAACGGAACAATAAAACGAATAGTTTCGTCTCTATTTTACATTCTCACCCCAAATCTTACGAATCGTTTTTAAACGGCTTCCTTGCTTATAAAAAGAAATATATGTCACATCCCTTTCCTGTGAAAATTACTCGAATGCAGTTTAATCGTACGCAATCGTTTGGAAACGCCGTATCTCTTGCGGGTTTCCGTTCATACGACTTAATGGATGCGAGTTTTAAAAGGGGTATACTTCAAAGAACTTTTTTAAAACCCCACACCATTGAGAATGTTAGCTACAAAAGAACATTGTTATATGCTTGGCAAAGAAATGTTTTGAGTCACTTGAAACTTGTTTCAAGTAATATTTTTAACACTTTTCTTAACGCCAATATACATTAATGAAACAATGTGCGTCTGTTATTTGACTTGGAACGAACTGTACTGATTTATTGAAAGACACTTAAAAAACTAGCTGATGTGGTCTCTGGCAGAATGACCAGCGCTGTGGAACACTCTGCTGAATGCTGAGCCAGGGCCATTTACAGCCACAGCACACACGCAATATATGCTTGAGACGGACCGAAGGGGAAAGGGAAAAAATAATATACCTCTCTTTATATCTTTTATTTAAATTTTTCTCTTTGATTACTGCTGTGTTGTGTATTTATGTGTGTGTGTTTTGTTTGTAATAAATAATATGTCTAAATACGTGTGACTTAGATAACACACTAGATGACGCTAGGTGTACTACTTACTACTACCATTATACTAACTAACATAAATCACCCGTATAAAGTAAATTAAAAATTCTAAAATAAAATAATGTAGAAACATGTAAATAAATAAATAAATAGTAAATAAACCTTAAAATACAATGAACTCGCAATTATGTGGAAATTTTCAAAATTCTATTTAATAAACACGGTCTAGAACCTCAGCTTATATTCATAAAACGCATTTCTTTTGAAAAAAAATACTATTCAATAATTGATACGTGAGATAAGAGTAATTGATACACATTTAAAAAAGTAATATGCAAAGTATGTAGATCACAGATGATATAAGAATTGACTTTGACTATTAATGTAAAATGTAAATTTAGATATATTTGCGCGCCATTGTGTGTGGCAGTATATGCGAACGATTTACGATTGTACCACCTTAACATTTTGTACCATATTCTTGGATTAAATAAATTATTATTATAAAATTACATAAAACACGAGTTTAACACAAGCGGTAACGCAATTTCGGCATGGAGATCAAGCAACGTATGTATATGGCGAGATAAGGTTGATTTATTTGCTACCACGGCTGATAAATACACTACCCAGTCAGTTATTAGATAGCCTAACGTTAACTTTAAATAGCCCAACATAAAAAGTAATTGAAAACCTACATTTATATGCATTTGATCGCTCCTAAATAAGACTGCTATGGTTACATTTATTTTCCACGACGGTTTTCTAATAACATATTATGATTTTATAACATTATTCTGTAAAATAAATAAATTTATAAAAATATGACCCATTAGCTGTCAGAGGTTCAATCATCAACAGAGTCTAATCAAATTTAACATAGCTTTTAATATAACCCGCAATAGAGCATCTAGCTAGGTTGTTACTTTGACACTCTCTTACTCATAAATTTAAAGGTTAGTGGTGCAATGAGATCACGAAATTCGATGTAACTGCTAATTACATTAAAATAGCACGTTTATTGAGGAGGAAATTAAAATATAATAATTTTTATTCATACTTTAAAATTTTAATTAAATACTTGCATCTTTATTATTTTGCAAAGTACACATACATTTATGTGGCCATATGTCAGAATATGATAAATGCAATTTCATTACTTTACAGTATAAGCAATTAAATTATTGAGAAAGCTTGAAGGAGCTATTAAAATATGAAACACTCGATATATTAATCAGTCATACTGAGCAAAAATGTACTTATCATTGTCTGATCGAGGTGGGACCTGCCTTACAGCGGGCTTGAATTATATTACGTAAAGAAAATGCCCTTAAAAATGTTCATAGGCTTGCCACTCGCATTATATACACGTATATATTTCTCATTATATAGAATGGAACTTTTATATCAATAAATTTAATTAGGAAACCCTTCCTATAATTGTTCTAAAAAGTATATAATATATACTAATAATAATAATATACTACTATAATATAGTAGCTGCATATACAGAAACTTTTATAAAAAATAGTAATTGAATATGACTTTCTATTTAAATAAACTTCAATAAAAACCGATCAATAAAATTGTATTTAAATAAATACTCATATTTATTTAATTCTCTTGGTAAAATAAGACGAATGAAAAGTACGAAACATTGTTATTATTTTTTTTGTTGTATTCTATTATTATTATATATTTTTTAAAGTAATTTATAGAAAACCTAAACTTTAATAAGCTTAGTGTATCACCGGCATTAACTGTACAGTCGCAACCATAAAACTTTAAAGGCAATAAAACAGCGACTTTCCAGCGAAACAGCTGATAAGCGCTTTTTTATTTCACTGTCCAACATTACTGAGGCGTTTCACGACGATTCTGTCCTTTTGTCTCCTTTAATGTTGTCCTCGTTTAACATTAAATAAAAAGAGAGGGAAGTATAAAATTTATAAATGAAGTCCCTTAAGTTGAGGTTAGTAGTAAGTGAAGATAATAGTAACACCCACTTTACGTTTCTACTTCGCTTGATAGAAGCAAACTAGCAAACTAGTTAAAATTACAAATTTAGCCAAAAAAATGTTTTACTAAATTTTTTCGCAGACATTTTAACGTTTTATGTACATAATATATGCACCGTGTTTTTTTATTAATACTGAATAAATAATAATACTAATACTGTATTTTTTTATTTCAGTCGTGTTACTCATACTTTTATAAAAAAAAACTTATCTGTGATTTAAAGACTCTTAGAGATTATCTTGCTTGAGAATCTTGCTACAATTTAATACAAAATTAAATATATCTAAAGTATACTCTATTATTTATGTTAATTGAATATGTTTTTATACTATACCTGTATTGTTTAAAGATTCGGTTCTGGACGTCATTGTATTTGTCCTCGAAGATCACAGTTATCGCTGCAACTGAAACAAAATGTAATTTTTACATTTTTTTGTAAAAATAAAATTTTACGAATTAATAAGTTTATTATAACAATGAGTTTCGTCGAATCGTTTTGATACAAGATTTACATTCAGATGATTAGTCGGATTTCTACGCACATTTAATTTCATAGATATTATTTTACAATTTCTATTAGCTTATTACATATCCATTGCACTACCTTTGACTTTCAATACCTACACCCTTATGACGCAACGTCATTATAATAGAAAGCGTACAACAGACATGAGGTTTGATTAAATATCGGTCTGGTCAAATCCTCAATTTAGTAAGTAGTCTATAACTATTATTATAGTAGTAAAAATACATATATATATTTAAGGCAATTTAAATACATTGTTTTTTTGGATTCACCGCTGGCCCTAACATAATTAGCTCAGTAATACAACATTTAATCTTTATCTATATTTTCAAAACCTTTATCGAAAAGTAGTAATCAAAGAAAAAATAGGGTAAATAAGGATAAATTTAAAACATTAAAAAAGATTCTCATTTCATTTAATTAAAATAAAGATTATATCGGTACGCAGCCACTGAAATAATGTGGTTAACGAACATTCATAAATAATTAAATAATTCACAAACAACTGTTATAATTTATCGTCGAATTATATCATGGCCGACGCTAAAGTGCAATGAACCGTACAATTTTGTGGTCAGCCATTTTGTTTTCCATATTTTAAAGTCGAGAGACATATTTAATATAAATATATATTTGCTCACATTCAAGAATTATTTGCCTACACGGTAGATATCCAGTTACCCACTTACCTTTGAGCACCTTGGTATACATTTTGCCACCATTATATATTTTAAATACATCAGTTTTTTATGTTTTATGTCTAGTGATGAATAATAGAAATATAAAAAAATAATAATCAATTATATTTATATAAACGAAAACCTAACATACATACAATCGCGCTTTCTTTGCCCAACGCTTTTTCTCCTGCCGATGCCCTTTCATCTTTAATCACTTCGTTCTGAACAAAATTATTACTAACATTTAGAAATCACGATTACATACATTTACTAAACTCATATAATATTTGATTTACCAGCCCTATGCTGAAATAGAAAATATTATTATTGTACACAAATAGTTTAAATCCCACAAGACAGGGAACCTTAGTTTGGGGGGCCAATGCACTTTACTTTATCTATATAATATATTCCTATATATTATTGTGTCTAAAAATTTTTTTTTTCTTTCTTTCTGTTAATGTGTTCTTATAAATTAATTATTATTTAATACTTTGTCTCGATAACGCTTCATAAAGCGATGTTTTATTCAGATTGCACCTATTTTTCATACTGTCAAACATTGAAAACCTACTGAAATGTTCTACGATCTAAAGTATAAAAAATTTTGACCTACATTATGTGTATTTTAAAATTTCTTCTTATTATCTTTCATCTTAACTCTATTGAAATATTTAAATTATTTCACATAATATAAAGTAGGAAAATGGTAAGAGGTGCTTCCGTCAAATCTTCGGACATAAGTCTCAACTCTGAACAGAAGAAACAGACCAGTTTCAGAATGTCCGGGTAAGTTCCAAATAAGCTGTAAGCATATTGGTATGATAAACACTAATGTTGCGTTTCACGACTGTTAGGTATCTAACATCTCGCGAAATTTCTTCGGAACTTTTACCTTCCGAATAATAGCATAGATATTTGGTACTTTATCCATACATCGTGAAACAGACCCAAATCTCTTCTCTCTCAATCTTAATCGTTCATATTTTAACATAAGAGTAATAAATAAGCAATTTATTGGATAAGATTGTCAATAAATACGAGCAGATTTTCAATTCGCCTAACGGATAAAAAGGATTTATGTCTACTGCTGAGAACCTACGAATACAAGTTAGGGCTATTGCATGCTGATGTTTAAAAACGCATGAGGATTGGCGATTGACGACGATTGATAGAATCAAAAGGCAAGGTTGGACAATACAGATGGTGGCGTGATTAGTGTTTTCTCATGTAAGATTTGTTTTACCGTATGAGTAGTAATTAATTTAAAAATATAGTGAGTAAATTAATTTCGTACATAAAACAATTAGCAGCCAGGTTTTCATTAGTTTATGACTTTATTCTGGCACTGGTTTACTCTGGCATTGAGTGTCTATGGGCACTATCATATAACTTAAAAACAGGTTCTGCCCGTTTGATATATAAAAAAACTATGTCTGGAGTTGCTTTTCTAATGTGTTTTATTTTAATTTGGTACCGTGTGAGTATTGGTCGTAGAATTACATACATCTAGATTAATAGGCTGTCCCATTTCAAAAGGCTAGGATAGCATTTATATTAAATACTACAGAATAATGTGAACACGCCCTTAGTGAGGCTTAAGACGTTTTTATCACTTGGTTTTAAGGTAATATTTTAGAGTACTTTAGTACAACTTAAAGAAGAACATTTTTCTTGCGAACTCGGCAAAAGTTTTACAAGCATGAAACAGATTTTTTGGGTTGCTTTTAAGAGACGTGCATCTTCATCTTCAAACATATTTATGCTATTATATATGAAAGTTAATTCAATTTAGCCTCTTATTTGCCAGCCGTGGTACTGAAATTAAACTAATACTTGTCTTTACCGTAAATAAATTCCAGACACTCTTCAACAAAAAGGTTAGCTTATCTGTTTCGTGTTCATTTATTTTTTCTATCGACAGACGCCGTTGACTTTTTAGCTCTAAGGTATGCCTATATGACCTTTTTTTGGGGACTAGAGAAGCTAACTTAAGCGTAAGCTTTACCTAACTAAATAAACGTATAAAGGGACCTATCATATAAGTGAAATATCTGTGAAATAGACGACGAAATTATATCTCAATCACTTGCTTATCATTCCTACAACTATTAAACCAACGCATTCGCGAGCCCTCTGGCATCGAAAGTGTCCATGGGCGGCGGTATCACTTAACATCAGATGAGCCTCCTGTCGGTTTGCCCCCCGTTCTATGTATAAAATAAAACAAAATTGCTTGATATGTCTGTATCTCTTGTATGTAAATACATCACAATATGCCTATAAAAATGACGCACGAATTAAAAACAAACAAGATATTAATTCGGAAAAACAAGCTAGACAATATTCACTAATTGTAAAATTTAACTAATTACTAATACATAGATAGTGTTTTGGAAAAGAAACTTTCAAACCTTCCCAGAGGCCGTAGAAGGCTCCGACCTGTTCAATAAATCCGGATAGCCGTGGAGAAGCAAGATCAGACTAGGATAAAAACCCTATTTTGATTGCCTGTGTCGTACCTAATAATTTTTTGCTGGTAATTTTTGTTCTGCTTAACAAAAAATTAAGTTATTTTATTTTCTAACATATATGTTTACCTAACTTGTGATACATTAGAGATAAAAAATATTGTGTCTATATATATACCGTAGATATAGTATAGGGTAAAACCTGAATAAATAAATAAACAATAAAAAGGCCCGTTACACGTAATACATATATCAATATGAAAGCGAACAACGCCTGTCGGTTTACATACATTTTAGTAATATCAAGCAAGCAATGAAACATTTTAACGAGTAATTAAACACGAAAGTTGAATATAATTTGTCGTTGGTAATCAAAATTCACACGGCTGAGATAAATTAAACATTTACGTCGCTCGTAAAGAGAAGTATGAAATTTAAATGGATCTGGGTTTGAGATGGGAAATGAGATTTTCCGCCGATTTTGTGTCATGAAAATTTTATGGAAAATATGTTTATTAATTAATTCATATCTGAGTAGAAATGTTTAAAATAATACATGTATTGATTTTAATCCCATTTATTATCCCAATAGAAGTTACATACATATATAAGTTTTTTGTCGGTATCACGCTATTGGCCTGATATACCAACTTACAAAACGTACCGTACTTAGACGATGTTAGAACCTAAATGAATGCAGTAAGTAACCCTTACAATATGGTACTTTTATAAAGTAATTTCATATTACGCGATTTTAGCCCCTTATATACCACGAGTATATGTGGGACTGAAATCCCCCCATATGACGCTTAGATTTCAAACGTTATATTTCTGTACTGTGACATTTATAATAATCTACGCTAATAATATTGCTTTTTCTAAATATTATAAATTCGAGAAAATTAAAACGATTTTTTTTATTTCATTTTGTATTCCTAACTCGGATTATAAAACACTACTACCTATTTCTTTTAACTACTTTTTGTATTACCTTTAGAGCAAATCCCAAAAAGATGCCTCTTAATTTAATGTTGAACATCCTGTCCTTTAAATTCGAAATTATATTATCTTAGTGTCCTTTAAAAAAATCTATCTATCTATTTGGCTGGTTTCATACCAGCTTTGAACAAAGACGAATTTAACAAAGCGTATTTACACTCGATATTTATTTCTAACTAAAATGATACCTCACGCAACTAGAACAATGCCACAAAAGGTAATATGGATCTTGGCCCTCAATTCAGGTCGGAGGTGAACACAGAGCAAAACAGAGATATTTGTGCAAAAAGCGGAGCGAACGTTGTGGTTTCCTGTACATTAGCTAATGACGCGATACATTAGCTCTCTCGATTTAACATCTGTATGTACCATCAGCAATACCCTTTTGAATACGTTGAAATATCTATGTTATTACTAAGATCTAAAAATTTTAGTGTAATTCGAATTTTGTATCTTTGTCATAATAGGAGCTTAAGCTTAAAATTTGGTGTGATTCTAAATTTAAATTTTATGACGTTCTATAAACAAAAGACGAATGAACATATCTTTGCAGATATGGGAAACTTACCAAAAAATCTAAAGTATACGACCTCATTAACGTTTAATAGAAATATTATATTACTTAAGTGTGTAACGCATATATTTGGGAAATGTAACAAAAAACGATAGTGTTCGACCTTATTAACGTTTAATAGAAATAATATTATCTTTGTTACTAGTGTTTAAGCTTAAAACTTGGTGTGATTCTAAATTTGAATTTTTTGACATTCCATAAATAAAACACGTACGATTCGTCTTACGGAATATCAGAAATGTTTGAAGACGTAAATGAATACACATTTATGGTGATATTTGGGAAAGTTACCAAAAACCTCATTATCGTTTCGTTTGTTGAGTAGGTTGATGTTGTTAAAACTAAATATTTCGTGAATACTTTAAACAAATTATTCTTAGATTAAGTACAAGAAATGTGCAAAAGGAATATTAATGAAGGGCAAGGTAAACTTAAAATAATTGGTTGCGTTACATAATACATATTCTAAACATTGACAAGGATGTAGTTTTGCATTGACGGCTAAGACGAATTAATTAACACATAACACAACCCTCATATATCGTAGCACAATTTACAAATTATTCCGTACGTTGGGTCGAGTTGAAATTAACTAGATATTACCAAAATTACGGATTCGGTCTTCCATGCAATCTGACACGATAACATGAAACAACGGAGGGTTTGATGTAGTGATGTTAAACAAAATGATTCAGATGTTAATTAAATTTTTAATTACTTTGTAATTTAAAGCACATATATTGTAAATTAGAGAACATAGAAAAAATTCAGTGGTGCTACAACATTGCTAGGTCTGCATGTATCAAGATTATGAATCTAATAGGCAAATAGGTGATCAGCCTGTTCATGACACACCACCGACTTTTTGAGTCTACAGTAGGCCGGTTTTCTCTAGATGTTTCTCTTTACCATTCAAGCGTATGTTATATATATATAAGCGCATATAGAAAGTTCATTGGTGTACCCGGAGATTGAAACTGCCGTAGGTTCAATCTCAGGGATGAGAGCCGCACTAAGCCAACATTGCTTTCATAGAAATAATAAGTGCTTAATTATTTATTAAACTAAACCACATCATATATAATGTATAATCAGTATATACGTACAATCTATAAATCCTAAAATACATAACATGTATTTTACAAAATTAAGAAAAATATTACGCTTCCTATTATAAATTTTAGTTTCTACTAAATTTCGCATTTAATAATACATACCAAGCTTTTTTTTAATTTGATCAGCCACTACCAAATATATCACGCTCGAAAAGTAAGTATTGTAAAGGCAAGAACGAACTTGCTGAGCTTTTTGCCCTTTCTTCTCAGATCAAGGCCTCCTTTTAGACTAATGATCGGATGCCGCAAATTTGACTTGCATGTGTACAAATTGTATTTAAATAAATAAATAACTTTTAAATTGAATTTTTGGCTCCAAAATGGCTGCAACATTGACGAAAGCAGTCTGCGGCGGATGAAATCGTTGAGCATGGCGTGGCGAGAAAAACTGTATTTTGATATTATTTTATTTATCTCAGGAACAAGTAGAAGTTGTTATTTTTTCTTTTGTGTTGCATATATCGTTTATCGGGGGTGAGGAAAGTTACACCTAAGAGAACAAAGTATCACGAATTATAGACAATATACATATCTTAAATAAAATAAAATTAATATATATATATATATATTTTTAAAGAACAGAGAGCAAACGGGCTGTACTGATGTTGAGTGACACCGCTGCCCATGGACACTCAATGCCAGAGGGATTGCGCACTCGCAAGGACTTTCTTCGAGGACCCTATGACAATTAATTGGTTTGGAAATAGTGTAGTATTATCTGTAGGAATACAAAATAATTAAATTTATAACAAATACACGATCGTCTATCCATTGTAAACTTAATTTACTTATTTTTTTTTTACTGTGTATACGAAATAACATACCATTAAGAGTACTAATAACATAAAACTTAATAGTACATTATTTTTAACGTTAATTGCTTACGAATGAAGGCAAAGTTTTGGCGTGCAGCAAAATTACACAACATTAGTAATTAGTAGAGAGAGTCCGCTTGACCCATCCACGGACCTAATGGGCGTTGAAACATTTGCCTGGATACTCGTTTAGTACTTATCTAGACCTAAATATGGGTTCAATAAAATATACCGCAATATAAAAAAAGTAATGGATATACTTAAATATATATTGTGGGGTTATCGGGTACTTTTAGTTTTACTGTAGGTATATTAAAATGGTAATTCCTATCTAACGAATTGAAAATTCTAAAGAGCGTACAAATTCTTAAAAGGCCGCCAACGCACTTGCGAGCCCTCAAGCTCTACATTAAAAAAAACGAATGAATGCAATAAATTGAAGAGAAGGCCTACGTCTGACTAGAGAGAGACTTTCGGGGTGTAAGTTGCATTATTAATTGCTATGTAAGGATTGAATGCATAATAACAGTTGAGTGCTTGCGTCTGGCTATACTCTCCGGGCGTAACATAGACGATTTAGAAAATCGCCACTCAAAACTAAGAAAGTCTGGTTGAACCAAATGTACAGTCTACATCATATTAAAATACTACTATACTAATTGAATACCAAGGTTTTATTTATTTAATTTATAAGTCGTAAATGTATGCTTAAAACATACAGGCAAAATGACTTCTCACATTTTACACACTTATATATCAAATATCAATTATGCCATTTAAAAATCAGTGTTGGCCTAATGGCTTCAGCGTCCGACTCACATACCCGAGGTCGTAGGTTTAATCCCCGGCTGTGGTATGGACTTTCTATGTGCGCATTTAACATTCGCTAGAACGTTAAAGGAAACGGGTTTGCTTAGAACAAAAATGTCAATGGCGTGGCGGCACAGGAGACTGATCACCTACTTGCCTGTTACATTAGCAAATGATCATGAAACATACATTGCCTATTACATTTGTAGATGAGGCAAAAAGAGCCGGGAAGACTCGGAGGGATGTGAAATATGAGACTCAAAACGAAAGCGATGGAAACTTACTAAAAACACCATCTTTCTCATTTGGGTTTATAGAACATTAAGTCAAACTAAGTAAAAACTCATAAATTATGTCAATCTTCGGCAAATTTAATGTATTATTTATTTTCGCTAGGTATCAGTTCTACCAAACATACAACAAACTAGGCTTCAATATTCAGTAATATCAAGGCACATTTCAGCAGGCGTAATTATAACGACCATTTAATTACACAAATTATACTTAGTAAAGCGTTGACCATAATTTAACGCGGATAAATTTATAAAAGTTTCAGCCGACAGTTTCGTTAACAATAAAGCGCAATTTGCGCTGGCATCTCGTTTAATGAGGCATCATTCAGCGGTCTGAATTCAACATTGAAAACTGAATTTTCAATTTTCGTACCCGGTAACAAGTTGTATTCAACTTTAAGGTGGCCACACTTTTAGACGCTTGGAGACATAACTAAGCCACTAAGTTTAGAGTTTGCATGACAATCATTATAAAGGATTTTTTTACAATCGTTAGAATACAGCTAGGCATTTTAACTAAAAAAGAAATAACTAAAGCTTATTTCTTGAACTCTGAAGATATGCAACTTCCAATCCAACTTGGAATCTAATGGAGTTTTCTTTAAATCGCACACATAACTACACTGACGTGTTCATGTTTTGATTTCCTTTACTTTGTTTTGTATTCTGTGTTTTCCATTATAAATGAATAAATAGACAATAGCAGTAGTCATAGTAAGTATTGCTGTCATAACTATTGCTATCGTATATATTTCTAACTATAGCAACCGCAAAAATGACCTTATTGCTTTTTGACACGGGGCATACTGACAGAATGCTCCTGATTTTAAGGGACATTTCACTCCATTGGCACGTTGCCGGAGGGATTGCTTATATAAATTAGTATGCTCTTTTCTTAAAGGAACATCAATCGAATTGGTTCGAAAATACTTCAGAGGGCAGCTGGTTCCACATAACTACGACTGAGTGGAACCGGAAAATTTCATTGAAACAGTATGTCGAAGTTTTAAATTGTTACGCTTTGGAAATCTACTTTAATTAAAAATAAATCTATTTTTTTTATATAATTAGACAAAAGTTAAACAGTTTAAGCGAGTTGAGAGTAGAGGCGTTGTCTTGTTAGTTAAATATAGCGATCTATTTTTGCATCTGTAAAATGAAATTTAAAAGTTATTTATTACGTTTTATTTTATTTTTTTGAGGCAGACGGGCAGAAGGCTCATCTGATGCTAAGTGATACGGCCGCCAATGGACACTGGAGTGTTAAAGAACTTTGTATACTTATCGTTCAATCTTATTTGGTCTGCTAGGCTCGCAAGCGCGCTGCCGGCCTATTAAGAATTCGTATCATGAATATATTCCCTGGTTCTTGGTTACGGTAATAAATAATTAATTTTTAATAACATATATAAACTTACGCTTTTGCTTAATAACAATGATAAAAAAAATCTATAACTAACTAACTCAGGAATATGTCATGTAGAATTAATTCCGTAGTTTATGATTGCTACGCTCTTTTGTTTGTACGACTGGGTTTCAATAGTGGTGGTGCGAGGTTAGAGCAATACTCCATGTGAGCAGTGGGGCCCATTGACATTTGATATGTAAACGCCCAGTATTCCGATGCTACCTGGGGCTTTAAGAAGAGTAAATTAAAAAGGGGAGTAGCGACAAAGATGTCAAATACTAATTAAAAAAATATTCGACTGAATTATATATGTATTAATGCGGACTTTAATTTAACCAAACTAATAGCCATGAATAATTTTATAGCTAAACTTGAATCCCAGATACAAAGGTATTTAACTTTGACTGTAATTAATTGCTAACTGAAAACAATAACTTTGAATCGTGAATCAAGTTTTGCAACGTGTTTAGGCTACTCAGGTTATTGATACATTATTATGTATATCTTTTCGTATATATGTATTAGAAATATTTTATGTTCTGAATGTCATCTTTTGTCTTCAGATTATTGATGTCCATTGGAATAGCCGGTGAATCGTACAAATAAACTGGTGTAAATGTATGTGTATATATTAGTTGATAATTCTAAGCCGTTAATCTATTTATTTATTTTGTTAAATTAATACTATATTTTAATATATAAAACAAAGCCGTGTTAGTTACACCACTCAAGATTGGCTGAACCAATGTTAGTTATCGTTTTTTGGGTGGATTCTTCTCACCGAATAGCAGAAAAAGTAATAAAATATCGGATAAGTTATCGAATAACAGTCAATAAAATAAATAATTTTATGAATGCAAAAGGCATATGGTACCATCATTTTACATTGAATATGTGTCAGTTCAAGATCTTGAGGTGAATTAAGAGATGTATAACCAGGCTTTGATCTTGATCGAAGATACGTCATAAAAAAAATTGTATGTAAGAAAGTGCTTTAACATGCAATATCGCAATATTGGCGATATAGACAAGTTACCTTAATGAAATCCTGAATTAAGTTTATCTGATTTTAACACGATATTATTAGACTGTTAGGCGGAACAAAGTTAGCTGGGTCAGTTAGTAAAATATACAAAAGGTTCAAAAATTTACGAAAACATCAATATAAATTGAATCACACCACTAAACTGAAGAAAAATAAACGGCCTTTATTATAATTATTGATTTATCCCCGGACTCATTTCTCTATTTAGTATTACGGTCAAGGCTTAATAAGCAGGTGTTTAATTAACTTTTATCAAAAGCGAGCGGTATCAGGTAGATTAGAACGGGACGTGCTGGAATGGTAAAATCTCGTCTAATGGAAGATGTTCATTAGACCGGTGGCTATCCGCAGAGTAAGTCTGTGAGCATCACGCCTTTTTTTTATTTCTAAGTATATACAATTTATTCGTTTAAATGTTTTCAAAAGGCCACAAATAATGCCTTAAAAATAATGAAATTCGACGATTAACAGACGTTTCTTAATTGTTGAATGAACTTTGAATTATAAGCAGTGTTGGCCTAGTGGCTTCAGCGTGCGACTCTCATATCTGAGGTCGTAGGTTCGATCCCCGGCTGTGCAACAATGGAGTTTCTTTCTATGTGCGCATTTAACATTTGTTGGAACGGTGAAGGAAAACATCGTGAGGAAACCGACATGTCTTAGACCCAAAAAGTCGACGGCGTGTGTCAGACACTGGAGGCTGATCACCTAGTTGCTTGTTAGATTTAAAAATGATTAGTAACAGATTCAGAAATCTGAGGCCAAGATCTAAAGAGGTTGTGTCGCCACAAGTATTTACAATTCTCTTAACATACATTAAAGTAGATTTTAAAAGTTTGGTCCCGGTAGCGTTATCAGAGCACTTACCAGCAGAGCACAAAAAAAATAGAGTTCTGGCAGCACACACAATAGTTATAGGGTTCCTTTGGTTATTATTAAGAAAAACTAATTTTTGGGTCTATCCATAGGAACGCAGACAACAGTTATATGCACACAATAGCTTAAAAAACCACAACTTTTGAATGCACCGACATACATGAACTAGCTGAAGCTTTAAACTAATATAATGAATTCGGTTTATGTGATTTTTATATTGTAAGCAGCTGCTTCAAATGATTTATTTTTATTTACAGCAAATGTTAAGGAAACATTTCCATAAATAATTCTTTACCTAAAACTAAACATGTTCTTTATAACCGCAACCTTATCTTCGTACCGTGGGTCGATCTTTCGTTTCAAACCATTTCGCCCGCACAGCCTTTTTGTTGCTAAGTACTTTCCTTAGGTTCGCATTGTTACAAACTTCTAGTTTATTTAGGAAAATACGAAAAAGACTAGTAAAAATTCCTTGTTATTTTTGCAGTGGTGGCTTTTCGGTTATCCTTCCATCTACTTCTTTGGTGTCATTACGAGGGAATTGTTTTCATTGTGTAACAAGGTTACAATTACTTGAAATTACACTCTGTTTTATGAGATAGCTTCGTTAACAGTACACGATATTACACTTTGACGTGACAAACTATAACTAAAACATAATAATAACTCAAATAAATTACTAAAACAAAAAATAACTTCTTATTTCTTATGCCTTCTCATTTCGAAGGTTGGCGATCATCATGGCTACTTTAATTTTCGATGCCACGCTTCTAAAGGAAGGCTTTGTACAAACCAACCAAAAATAACTGAAACAAAAGCATAACTAATATAAAAACATAACTAAAACAAATGAATAAATAAAACAAAAAAGTAACTAATACAAAAGAACAACTTTATTCGAAATTTAAAACTTTCTCTTATTACGTCATTATTTCATTAATCCAACATACTTTCCTCGTGTATAATTTGGCATCTCAAACCGCTCTTGCTTCCTTAGTATAATAGCTCGTTTTATTACTGAAACCACTTGAGAACGAATTCTCTCTACTCCAGTTAAACCATTTAATTTTGAGTGACGAAGTAATGACGAAAATAGATCTTAAAGGGCCAGCTTGGTTACATTTCCCTTGAGTTGCTTTTAGATACAAATTCTTTTAAAAGAACATTTTAACCAAATTAAAATTCATTTATTAATTTAATCCGCCCCAATGTTTCTCGCGTTTAGCAATGTAATAATTTAGCGTTACTAATATTTACATTTAATAATCCAACTTGTTTTCACTGATTTCAAAAAAGGAGGTGATTAGTCTTCATGTATGATACGTAGACCCAGACGTTTTGGGGCAAGTTAAAATGGTGATGTTGCTTTATAAAAGACGCCACATCACTTTGTCCCCATCGGCTGCGCGTAGCGAGCCTATGCCTCCTCGCGCGCTGCAGCCCCTACAAAAGACTATATTGCCCGCCCCCGTACGGCCCAGTATCAGCAGGGTGCAAATCCATACACTACCCGATGGGGGCATATGCCCCGAATGGGCTTAGGCATCCCCCTAGCGAGGGAGGAATGTTACATGAACCACGACGATTTGCCCCCAAAATTGAACAAACGATTTAGTTTCGTCAGTTTCAAATTCTCTAATAATCTTTTATTATTATTTACATTATTCAGTATACTTGAAAAGATATCACTTTAAAAATATATTCAACTGTTGTAAAAAAACTTATAAAAGCTTGAATAAAGTTTAGCGTTAGAACGAACGTGGCCAATATTCTCATGCATATTGAAAATTAATATAATAAATACAGCGCCGGCAAATGACAAGGTAATATGCGGTATTGAAATTCAATTATTGGAAACTAATTATAACGGAAGCTATATTTTACATAGATGTTGCCTGCAGTTTTAACTATGATATTTCTACTGAGAATACTTATCATACTACAAATTGTGATCCGACGTTACTCAACTACATAATAATTGAATTAAAGTATATATTCTCGACGCATGCCATTGATAGTTTACCCGCGAAACATCAAAAGTCATCCATGTTTGTTAAACGATCCAAGAATATAGGGTAATATTGACCATATAATAATGAGACAAATAGTGAGTATGGATCAGCGAATGCCACTAATGCTTGTTATTGATTGTTTACCTGTGATAAAATAAGACTTGGCTGTATGGACTAAAGTCCTTTGCCTTTCCCATTAGGGAAATATTGAAAATAAAAAATTATCCATGCTTACGGACAAATTTGAAGTGTAGGTACAAATTTAGTTTGAAATTAGTTTTCAAAACGAGTAGGTAATTACCGCGAACCCGATATAGTTAACCTGTTTAGATACAAGTTTGAATTGAAAATGGCGTTGCATAATTTGGAAACAATTCCGACACTCGGTTTTGTTGCATAATTAATGTTTCATTTCCGGAGCTTCCGCGTAATTAAAATTTCGGTTTCGAATAACATTGCTTATGACTTAATTACCCTCGTTTTTGTACTTATTTTGTTAATGGGTACTGTCACATACATATTATATAGATGGGTTTATTGGTTACAAGACTGATTTGACCACGTGTGTGTACTTGTATGTACACGCGTTAGAAGTTCTTCTTTGGCGAAACAATAGGAAAAACTTAAATGTTGACTATAAATACATATATGTAGAAGTCTAATCGTCACAAAAAACCGACACTTCAGAGTGTCGATTTTTTGTGCGTGCGCATCGTATACATTTACAATGTGTCTAAAGAAGTATAACTTAAAAAATGTATTTCTATTGGTTAAACTTAAATAATTCTTCTCAACCTGTCTAATGGCGAAAAGTTTTTTTCTAGTGCAACAAGAGTTAAATTATAAAATTGTAAGTTACATAGAAATTATTATGGCGCAAGTATCGCTAATATATCAAAAGGAATAGACTAGCTGCCCACGACACAGGGCTTCCTTGAGTGGCTAGTAGACTGTCTTTTTTAACTAAATATCCTCATAATTTTTTTTTCATTCATTAATGATTTTTTTTTTACTTTTGCTAATTAATTTAACACGCTTCTAAAAGTTATTGCAGAACTATATGCAACTCTATTTTAATGAAGACGTCTGCCTGAGCTAGTGCTGTGGTGCTGTCATTTGAAGGGGCTTCCCATTGAAGTCATCTACTCGTCTACTGCGTAGACGCCTTAGACCTACTGCCGGTCTTCTGGCTCTAGAATATGGTGACGTTCTAGACATTTCGGCTGAGATACCCACAAATCGAGGTATCAAGGCGATGCTAGCAAACAGATTCCATTAAAAAAAACAGCTAGTAGATGAGAATTTTCACATATCGCACAAGTATTAAATTGCTGACAGAAAATGACTATCTAAGCATATTATAAATACTAACATCAAAAGTTTCACAGCGTGCGGTTTTGCCTCACAGAGCACTGGGAAATTATGCTGCACATTCTGCATATTTTGATTTATTATCTGCATAGTCGTTATATTTTGTGGTTATATAATTAAATTATTGTATTTACATATATACAATACTTCCATAAGAGTATTTACATTGCATTTGTGTTTTGTAAAATGTTTTATGTATAAATCATGGTACCTAACAGATTTGTCGTGTATCATCTATGAAAATACTTCCACGAGAACTTATTTAAATATTTATATAATAATGGTCTATTTACTCAGAATTGAAAACGGAAGATGAATACTTTTGTTTATATTCGAGTAGCTGACCTGACAAACTTCGTACAACCAAACAGTCAATGAATGTTACAGATTATATATATATATAATTGATAGTTTATAGATAAAAAATAAAAAGTTTTTTATATCTTATCGATTAAAAACCTTTTTTAAATACGTTGATAATTTGAGAGTTAACCGCATCGGAATAAATATTTATTATTTAATAGTTAAGAAAGCCATAAACATTTTGTATTGGATCATTTTTCTTTTATTTTTTTTCCAACATTACTCAAAACCATGACATTCTGTCCAGTCGTTCTCGAGTTATTAAGATGTATAAGAGATGTAGATGGATAAATAACATTTATTTATCCAAAACAAAACTCTAACCCTCTTTGTTCTTTCTCTATCTTTCGCATCCTTGTCATTACGTCCTCTTTTAACTAACAGTAAAAAAGTAACAATTAATAAGTATAGTACTTATAACTATTAACGTGAAAACCCTCCCTCCCTCGATATGATCGGGCCTTCTAAAACACGTTGTCTTCTATCTTCTGAAAATCATAGACCACTACATGTTCAATTTGACAAGACAATATTGCCGCGGACCACCGCTTCGTGGAACCAGCTGCCCACTGAAGTATTTCCGAACCAACATAGGGGCCTTGAAGAAAAGAGCGTACCAATTCTTAAAAGCCGGCAACGTTGTGAGCCCTCTGGCATTTAGAGTGTCCATGGGCGGCGGTATCAGGTGAGCCTCCTGCCCGTTTGCCCCCTCTTCTATAAGACAATACAAAAATACGTGCTTTTCGTTTACATCAACATATATTCAGCTAATTCAATGTAATTTGTGTTTGTTTTCATATCCCGAAAAAAGCAAGTGAAAAATCTCTCTCCATAATTAAAATATAATAAAGCTTTAATGGAATAAAATTACAGTATTGTTCACAACCAGAGCGAAGTTTTAACCCAATTTCATTTGTTCAATCAAACGGGACGTAAGCTTGACACGATTTTCAAGAGCTCGATTTAACCGGTTATTTCTAAACCATTTTCGCGTATTTTATTTATTTTTTATTTCATTTCATTGTTTATTTAATAAAATTTATTTTAAAATAATTCTCAGAAAAGCACGTTCATTTTCATTGATTAAATATATTGTTATAATTTATCCCAGCTACCTTGAGTACCCCCCAGGAACAGGAAAAGGGGTCAGGAACCCCTTCACGGGCCTCCTCCAGATTTTCCAACAATGTCTGTTTAAAAGGGGCATAGAAGTATAAAAAGCAGTAGCAGGAAGTGAATGAAGAAAGAAATCGATAGAGATAGTTGTAATAAAGCTATGAGCAATAATGGGCCAGAAACTCCATGTTAAAAAATAGTTTTTTACGATGTTAATAAACAATGTGGTATTATTTTTAATGTATAGTTAATAAAGATTATCGTATACAACATCAATTTTATAATAGGACAATTTTATTACAATCATAAATTCATTACAACTAAAAATATATCTAATAACTAACCTTAAAATTTTATAATTATATAGAAGAAGAACTACATAAAAATGCACATGGTGTTATAAAAACAATGCAGTACATAACTAAATTATTATGTAAATACATGATACTCACATTGACACTTAAGTAAACTTTTTAGTTAGGTTTGAATTATTAAAGAAACTTATTAGCTATTACAAAGCTACTATTTTCCAACCTTTCCCCGTTCCTATCTTATTTCGTCTACTCTGGTTTCTTTCACATCCGTATTTGTAACAATACCTATAGCTACAATCACAGCGATGACGTAGCTATGAAATGCGCTAGTAAATTTATTCCAAGCGCTGATGATATATTATCTACATCTCAACCTTATTGAAGCTTTAGGCCAGTCAGTGGTCGAAATACCTTTTATCATACAAATAATTTGAATTTTTGTCTGTGCCTCTCACTATCAATATTAAATAGATATTACAGTACGTTAGCGAACACGTCTACAGTAATCTGTGCCATCACTCACACACACACATTTTAAGAATAAGTCTTGAAAACGTCAAATCAGTATCGAGAATTTATATTTTCTAAAATTGTACAAAGAAAATAGATGATCATGGATTTAATTAAAAAAGTTTTACACTTATTATGTATTTAAGATTGAATTTAAATCCAGGTCAGACATAATGAGTTCACCTCGGTGTTTTGCTTACCTTACGTTAGTTAAGCAAAACCTGTATTGAATTTACAAATAAAATATGTTTAAAGTAAGGTTTTAAAGTTGGCGTAAAACAAACCTTTTGTTTGAAAATTTTACTAGTACGTAATATTATTATTTATAATAAATAAATAAAAATAAACTGTTATTCTTCTTTAGGTATAATAATGCAATATTATTTTTTCAATTACAATTTAGATTTCTTTTAAACTGTTTACAACATCTTCCAATATGTTTTTAACCTTTTGTTACTTATACAATTTGATAGGGAAAATGACAGCCTACTGTCTCCTAAATAAGTATTTCTTGGCACGAAAGACAGTACAGATAGACAGCAGCGCAGCGGTGTCACCCACGTAGTCCTGGGATGCAGAAATCCCCGGAGTAGTGAGCTCCCTGAAGCCTGCCTGCCTAGGAAACGTCTAAAGATAGCCAAACGTAAATGTGAAAACTGAATCCACGATAAATTTGGTTTTGTTCAATGACATCAACCGTTTAAGAACTTGTTTATGAGTATTTAATACATACGTATACTAGACATTATTTTATTATGATATAAACTATGTCTTAGTTAATTGATTATATCTCTACAACTAAGTTTTATCAGGCTAAGTTTTTAAGTTCTTGCCGAGCACAACCACTATGTGGAATTAGCTGCCTACTGAAGTATTTCCGAACTAATTCGACTAAGAGTCTTAAATTTAAAAGGCTGGCAACAAAAAGCCTTCTGACAATGTGTCCACGTCCCAGTCCATGAATGGTGGTATCACTTAACATCCGGTGAGCCTCTTGCCCGTTTGCCCCCTGTTCTATAAAAACAAAAGATCTCGTTGACTTTTGAACGATACAGTATTAAGTAACACCCAGTAATTTTTGTGTATGAATTCGTATTTATTCAAATGCATAAATAACAAAATTCCTATTCCCAAATACAGCAAGTACATTCGCTATATCAGCGTTATACACCACACTGGTGTATAACGCAAAATGTATAGAAATATGACGTCACTTGACGCCATTTAACACTGAAAGGTTTAAACCCTACGCCATATTGCTAGAGTGACATAACTGCGTAGTTTAAGAGCCTAATTTCTAAAATATATCTATTTAAGTGTCTAATTAATTAAAATTATAATTGGTATTTTGTAATAACGTAAGCTCATCTGGCTTGCCATCCTTTTAATAATGGTACTCTCTTTTGTTGGTCTAAGTCGAATTGGTTTGGAAAAACTTTAGTTTCATAAAGTGTCTTTAAAAACTCTCAATTCTAGAACGACGGCTGTCGAGATGCGCTCTCTGTCCTGTGCTACCTCCAGTCGATTGCTGGCATTAGGCTGTAGCAGCTCCTATACTGAATCTATTCAGTTTTACCATACTTTTGGTCTCCGACCATTAGGACGACTTAATACTTGAGCTTCCTTCACAGCCCGATCTGATGATGCCCCAGCAAATGTATTTGATGGAACTTGTATTCGCCTAAATGTTGGGCTGGGTGACCAATTCTATTTAGGCATTAACAAAATAACAAAAAGTCAGTCAACAGCTCTTAGACTATCCATACGTGCTACGCGTTTCCGGCGTCACGTCAAATTGCTTGTCACAAACATCGCTCTGGCAGTGACTATAATATATCAAGCAGTTAGCTTTGTGCGTTTATTGTTTACTATGCTTTCGTATACAGAATATTATTAATACAAAAGACTCTCAAATGTAAGAGATACAATACGCTAACACTGTAACGACTGGTTTTTTATAAACTTGAATTCGTATATATTGACTAAGCGTGATTTATATCATCTCCCACAATCTGCATTGCATTAATATAATTAGTTATAAAACTGTGTCCAGTTTATGTTTCCACCACACAAACTACTACAATTTAAGATTATTTATACAATAAAGAAAGAAATAAAGAAAGAAATAATAATTTAGGTTTAGATCTTTTCTTGTTTTGATTATTATGTTCTTAGTTTAATTTTTATAATTTTAAGATTTCTATTGTATTAGTATTAAGATGCTGTAAAAATAAGAAATAATAAAATAAATAAATATATTCATTAAATGTGTAAGCATTTTATGAACAGAAATCTAATCCAAAGATGTCACCATGCCTCCTGCTGATAGAGGACAAATCTTTGTTTTTAATTTATTTTATTATGCTTAAGATCTCATATGGAACATGGTGTAATGGTGGCAGATCCTTAGAAACGTTGTGTAAAAGAAAAAACTTGAAAGAGTGGCGGAGAGTTATTATTACCAGTTCTTCTCTTCCGTTCTACCGCTTGATTTGAGAACTGGCAGTAAATGTAAAATTATAATATATAATATAATATATAATATACATTAAATATAATTTATAATATATAATTATAAATTATATTTAATGTATATTCCTTTTTTTGACGTTTATAAGTGTACATTATGTTACCTACATGAATAAATGATTTTTGGATTTGAATTTGAAAAGTCACATGTTCTGCTTTTTTAACATATAAAATATTTACATATTATCTTTGTTTTAATATTTATTTAACAAACTTTCGTATACATAAAGAATGCAATGCAAATTCCGCTTTAATTATTTCCAATAATACGATCTCAGACATCGGTATTATGAGCCGAAGTTTGCAATTCCTTGCATATTCCATCGCTAACTATGCGTTCTTAGAAATCCTACATTTCCAATATGACAAAGAAAATCTATTCATAATATTATAAAGGTGAAACTTTTTTTAATTAATTCAGAAAGTGCAGGTATTTATTATTTATGATCAATATAACCTTACGTATGGAATGACACACCTCACACGAGTTACACTATTTTATTCTCCTGGTTAAAATAATTGAGTTGCCAATTTGAAATAAATTTTTTAATTCAAATATTCCAGAAAGATCGTAATATTTTGTTTTAAAGCCATTTAGTTCCTGTCGTAATCGTTATATTATTTAACAAAATAATTCGTATGTGAGACATCTCGTTGGCGATCGTTGACTATTTAATTACCGACTTCAAAAAAACTGTAGGATGGCGATCGCTTCGATTTTTAGTATCGAGGTTTTAATTTAGGTTTTAAATTTATTTACAACCAGTTCCCTAAAGCCAACTCAAGAAACATCACGATAGGTCCAAAGAGAATTGTATGCATTGTTTATTTTTTTTATGCTGTGACGAATATATGTCCCTCGATGTCAACCATCTTTCGTAAGACGAATAAAATTTTGACGGCTGGGTTTGAATTTTAAACAAAATTTTGAAATTGGAAATGTACTCAATACTTTCACTTACATATTATTGTATGTACCACTTCCTTAAAAGGTGTATTATCATCTACATAATATACTTATTAAAGTATCAATAAGGTATAGAGTATTTCTCTGTATACCTATACTTCTTTATACCCGTGCAAAACGGACTATAAAGAAGTATCTCTCTTCATTCCACTGCCTCCGCACTCCGTCGTGGTCAGCTAGGAAACATCTGCAGCGCACCATCAGTATCTGGCCAACGCCTCTCTTTAACAGTGTACAGTTTCGGGATGATAAGTCATCGGTGTTAATACTATCAGTTTCTCCAAGTACTCATCGACTCTGCGCATTGTATTTATTTATTTATTAAGTCTACAACATCATACATATTACTAAATCTACTGATAATTTTATAAAATCTTATATCTAATATGTATGACAATACATGTAAACATAAGTTATGCTAAAAAAAATTAAAAACATAAACAAGATAAGATAATTACACAATAAAATAAAATAACAAAGAAGGTTGGAACTTAAAATAGAGAAAAAGAAAAATCATCAGCAAAACAGCGAATTACGTACGTAGCTAGTTAGCGTACCTACGGGTTTGAGAAAGGCACCCAACAATGCTTTTTCTGAAACCGATCAGCCCACTACCGAATATATCCAGCTCCGGATAAGCTGTGTTCAATCCGTTATAGTTGCGAAGAATTCGAACGAGAGGTGCCTGAACTCCTAGGTTGGTTTTGGCAGAAGGAACTTGGAAAATATTGATGATTTTAGACCTAGGGAACGAATGGGACTACAATTTTAATACCCTGTAAGAGGTCACTGCTCTGTATATGATTATGCAGCAATTTATGTAAAAAAGTAACACCGGCTAAAGTCCTCCGATCATACAGTGAAAGCATATTAAATTTTTTAAGCCGCTGTTCGTATGGGTACCTATGAGAGAATCCTCATTTTCATAGAATCATCAGAGATTGTATGATAAAAATGGACGTATAATTGCTGAAATCTTACCCCAAGAAAATATTGCGGTTACATTAACTTTGTGTAACGAATAGCTAATCAAACAAGTGAAGTTAATTCTGAAGTTTACCAACTTTAACCAGACAAAGAGCTCTCTGAAAATATTAATGAACCTGCTTTTTCGTTAATTCATTTGACAAGACTTTGAATTTTTAATTAAGTTTCCAAATTACTTATTTGAATAATTTATTTTCTTAAGCCACTGTTTTGAGGTTACGTTAGTTATTATCGTTTTAAGTGATTTTTTTCATTTCAAAAAAAGAATCATCATTGTGGCTGCCCATGGGCAGATGATGTGATTTTTTCATCAAATGGATTAAACTGTTAGTATATTTAATAGATTAATAAATCTATCAAATATACTAACTCTTAAATATAACATAATGAAATATTTGTAAGTTTATTTTCAATAAAATCCAAAACTAAACTAGCTGTTGCGCGTGACATTGACTAAACTGTGTTTGTATGAGCCAAGATAATTTGGTGATGATGAAGCAAAAACTAAGCGAGGTTCTCCTTCTGTCCAACCTTTTGTCGTTGGTTTAAATATTCTATTTGTTTCTAAAAAAACTTTTTAGCGAATTTTTCCAAAGTCTCGTAAAGCCATATTATGTAAGCGATTCCTTTTTTTTATAAAACTAGGCGGCAAACAGGCCGTTTGATCTACGACTCGTTATAATTACGGGTGATAGAAACCCGGGCTCTAGACAATGCTTATACCATTCCTCTCCATTACACAGTACGTAAAACGATCTATTCAAAAATTAATCACTCCTAACATCAAAAGTATGAATTGAAAGGGACAAACAACCGACTATGGTTAGGGTGGCCACGAATTATAGTCGACAAAGGATTTGCCGGCAGCTATTTGCCCCATTACACCGATAGGACCCAGTTCATTTTGAACTCAGTAGGGTGTTCTTAAGTTTCGCGATTGATGCATCGTTTGATGCTGTACGTGATTGTCTTGTGTTTCATATCGGAATGTTTTATTTATATACGAGACCAATTTCTTTTATCACGTAAATACATATATATAGGAAGAGGGTTTATGAAAAAATCATTAAACTTTATTACTATTGAGTGATCCGTTAACCATAGGATGTATTAAGTCAATAATAATGAACTACACACAAATAAATATTATAAGTTTCTATGTGCACATTTCACATTCGCTCGAACGGTGAAGGAAAACATTGTGAGGAAACGTCTTTTGTCAGGAGGCTAATCACCTACTTGCCTATTGCACTTATGATAATGAAATAGATACAGAAATAAAATAGATTGTACATAAAAAAGGTTGCAGTGTTGGTTTTATTATAGAAAGAGAGACATATATTTTATATGTGTCGCAGCAAAGGCGCTGGTATCAGCTGCCATTTTCATTATTTAGTAACTTCAAAGTCAAATAGTTCAAATTAGTTATAATATGGTTCATATAATATTAATAGATGGACAAATTTACAGGCTGTTTGATAGTATGTAGTAATTCAATTAGTCTTTATTATTTATGTTGAAGCAATGGTGTATTGTCAGCTGCCACTGCTCCGACATATATATATTTTTTCTGTAATTAGGTGCAACTGTGCAGGAGGCTCATCTGATGTTAAGTGATATACCCCATGAACATTATCAATATCAAAGGCTCAAAAGTGCGTCGCCAGCCTTTTGAGAATTGGTACGCTATCTTGAAGGACCCGAAGTCGAATTGGTTCGGAAATACTTCAGTGGGCAGCTTTCTACAGTGTGATAGTGCGAGTCAAAACTGCATTAAAAAACACTTAGTTGTGAAACGACTGATTTCGACCTTATACGGTATTAATTACAACGATAGAAATATGTAAGTAACCAACCCTCTTGCGTGCAATAAATAATTACGTATCAATTAACTAAATTCGATTATAAATAACGCAGGCGCATTTTAGTAATACAGGTGATGTTTTGTTTGTTTATAAATGTGACGAATACTTAAATGACCCTAATCCTTGGGATTGATTTGCTCCAGTTCAAACAATTTGTATTAAAAACTTGGCGATTGAAAAGAGTGGCGGAAAGTGTCTTGCCAGTTCTTCTTACCCGCTCTACGCCCTTCATTTGCGAACTGGTTGTAAATGTAAATTGACAATTAATTTAATTTCTTTTTCTTGACGTTCATAAGTGTACATGTTTACCTATATGAATAAAGATATTTTGATTTGATTTGATTTTTACACAAATGGAGTTAATTGTTTCTAAATTGTATCAGAATTTATGCTCACCGACCGACCCTCATTGAACGCCAGTCATCCTTTATCAGAACGTGTTTCAAGTCGAAATGCGTTGTTGTAATATTTAAACACATCCAATACCGAAATCTAGCTATCACACCCGGATTTAACTTGTTGTTAACTTATATTTACAACGCTAATTAATTTAAATCAATAATTATGTATTTATTTATTTATTAAAAAGAAAAAAAATTGAACATAATTTAAAGAAAAGCAACTGGCGATCTTATCGCTTTCGAGCGATTTATTCTAGACAACCTATGTCTATAAGCATAACAAAGTTTAAATAAAATCCAATACATTAATTACCTTAGATTATTAAGACTCTGTGGATAATGCCAATCCATGAACAAGTTCAATACTCGCTTCGCACGGAAATCTTTTTCGGCTGTCTAACATTCAATGCGTAAGAGTTCTTGGATTGAATGTTAGACAGCCGGATTCTTAAAATAACACTCGAAAATTGTAATAAAAACGAATTGAGTGCTTGACCTAATAGTGTAATAGTATGTAAGGTAGAAAAATATTTATTTTCTCTGTGTTTTAATGACTTCATTTCGTCATTTATATTAATTGTATTGCGTTATCAATTGTTTAGTTAAACAAGAAAGTACAATCCTGAGGCACGAAGGTTTTTTCATGTTTTCTTTACTGTTATACTAAAAAATTAAAATAAATCAGAGGAGCTACCTTTTCAGGTATAGACCTCAGATTTCTGTGTCATGATCAGTTAATGTAAAGGCAAGTGGGTGATCAGGCTCCTGACAAAAGCTGTCGACTTTTTTGGGTCCACGGCATACCGGTTTCCTCACGATGTTTTCCTTCACCGTTAGAGCGAATGTCAAATGCGGTGCTCAGACAGGTAAGTATGCCCGCCTCGTCAAATACTTCCTCACATCTTTGGTGATGTGGAAAATATCAATAGGTACACATAAAAGATTCACTTAGACGTATAAAAAACACTTTTCCGCTTGTTAATTTAATTAATTGCAATATTTTATTAGAATTTAAAATTATTGTATTTATACACCACTTGTCTAGCATTAAGTGTGTCTAAATTATGAAACATTTTAGGTAATTTAATAAAGCGCGCAATTAATGTAGCGCTCGAATAACAAAGAAACGGTTAATTGGAATCACGAAGCCAAAAAGCTTTTATTGTTCGTTTTTCTAGTAATTTGAGAGCTTTTGAAGTAATTAGTTGTAAAGATTTTGTGAATTTTAGACTGGTTTTCGAAAGGCTTTCGAATTTTATTTATTTAAAATAATTTGTGTGAGGATTTCGTTTGCGCATCAACCCTGCATGCATATTTGCTCACCAGATATGTATGATATGACCAGTGATAGCGCCGCCCATGAACACTCATATAGCTAGAAGGCTCGCAAATGAATTGCGGATATTTTTAGACTTGGTACGCTCTTTTCTTGAAGGACCCTAAGTGGAATTGGTTCGGAAATGCTTCAGTGGGCAGCTGGTATATCGTAAGAAAATTAAAATTTGGGAAGCTATCTATAAAGAATCAATGTAATAGATAAACAAAGGTATAAAAAGGTTTGATAACAAAATTTAGGAACATTTGATTAGTACAAAACACAATACCAATATGTATATATCAAACACTAATCATCACAGGTAATGTAGTATCAAAGTTTGGTAAACAAGTATTTTGCTGGCATATTTGATTAACTGCTATAACAAGAGCTGCTTCGTGGAAATGGTCCTGTTCTGAAGTTATTCCCTCATGAATAGGATGCGTCATGTAGGATTTAGCTGCTAACTGTCCCCACAGTTACTGAGCTGAAAGCGTCTGTCGGGTTTAAGTGGCATCAGAGTAAACTCCAAAACTAATGATGAAGTTGAAATGTTGCCAGCGTTAAAGGTACACACGGACCAAACTTTTTAAATATGTATTAATTTTATTTTTTATTATTACTATAGGTTAATAAAATTGTAAATACTATATATTTTAATGTTATGCTGTTTTTATAGAACAAGGGGCAGACGGACAGGAGGCTCACCTGATGTTAAGTGATACCGCCGGGCATGGTCTCGCGCGTGCGTTGCCAACCTTTAAAGAATTAGTACGCTCTTTTCTTGAAGAACCCTAAGTAGAATTGGTTCGGAATATTTCAGTGGGCCGCTGTTTCCATAAAGTGCGTTCGGCAAAAACTGCCTTGAATATAATAGTGATACGAGTGTTTAAAAAACGAGCCTTCGAGGCGTTTTCCTACGATTATAATGTGTACTCTAAATGTACGCAATGAGATTTTACAATACAAATTAATGCAAGTCAGGCGTAAATCTCGCAAATCACTTTCCGTGGTTCGAATAAATTTTTCCGGTACTTCGGTTTTTGCACATGATAAAACTGAAAAGTTTTAATGGGCTTGGAATGTTATCGATTCTTGATGTGGAAATTGGAGATTTCTCTAGATTCTACGTTGTTTTGTACCATAATTTTAATTAAAATATATTTTAAATACAGACTAACGCCATAATATGGACATTACTTTTCCAATAGCTAATAACAAAGTTGTTATATATATAATAAATTCTCCATACTTATATGGCCACCTAACTTCATTTTTTATTTACGAACAATTAATTTAAAGTATTTTTTTAAATAATTTATTCATATTGGTAACACAATGTACACTTATGAACGTCAGAAATATATATCAATATAACATTCCCACCCTTTAAGAGATGTTCCGAAGATACAGCGTTCCCCCTTTGAATAGCTAGACTTTCATTGTCCGAGATAGCTGCCAGCTCTTCGGTCTCCCGTGATGCCGAAAAAATAATTATTATTAGTCTTCCAGGGAAGCAATTATACGTTATTCGTAATTATAGGTATTCAGTATCTCTAAGTATGTTTTACGATCCCTCGTACATACGCAATAAGGACCTTCTACGGGATCTTAATGTAGAGAACTCAGGAGGAATACAAACTACTGGATCCACGAACAAAGGCTTTACAATCACGTGAATATCATGGCTATTCGACTCTTTGACACCACAGTCCTAGTGACGAGGCTGAAAAGGACAAACCATTTGAACCAGTGAATTAGTGTTAGTGCACGTTAGTGCTAAACAGTGAGTGAAATAGAACACAAGAACAAAGTGCCTTTCCTTCAATAGCGACTAAAAGTTATTGGACACTTTCTTATGTTAAAAATCCTTATTAGTAAATTAGGTTAGAGTTCAATTAATTTAGCCTTAGGTTAGATCATAAAGTTCCTTCAAAACTGGCGAACACCAAAAACGATAGTAAACGCTAAATAATTTCATTCCGTTTAAACTCGACTTCATGTTCTGTGTAAATAAAATTCTACCTCCTATATAAATACGGTAAAATATAAACTGTTTGAGTATTCAAGTCATTAGTGCAAAGTTAGTCGGGCACCGCTTAAACAAGATCCTGGATGCGTCTCGGTGCGCCATACATATTTAGCAGTGTCGAGTGCCTTGTAAACCGATATTTGCATTTTACTTAAATGCACTTTTATGTGGAAGATCAATTTAAAAAATCAAAAAGATTTAAGGATAAGATTCAGAGGCGAAACTGTGACCTCTGTATCTTAACTCCGATTTTGACATACGTCATATTACTAAGGACTTCGAATTGTAGTCCTTTTACCATTGTAGGCAGTCAGTAATACAAAAGAAATATTTAAATTTCGAACACGCTATGGTTTTTTTCAAATTTGGAACGCTACTTTACAGTAAAAATAGCGACTATTTCTATTTGCATAACTGTTATTAGTCAAGGATGGGATCTTTGTCTTTTTTAATAATGAATAAATTCTTTATTCATGACAGGAACTTCTGATTATGATATATCTATCGCTAGTCCCCAAACTAGAAATACAACATAAAATGGATGTATAGAGTCACATGTTCAGACTTGTTTTGAAATTGAAAAATGTCCTCGGCCAAGAAAGTGTCTGACATGTCAAACAATGATAGCTGTCAGAATTATAGGGAACTAAAAATTTAGAGTATAGATTAGAATTAATCCATGGTACATGGTGCATTTTAAAATAACTTCTCTGGCCCAATAAGTGGGAAAGGCATATTCTTATAAACAAATTTACTGACGGGTGACAGTTTGTAAACCTAATATGAAAGAACAAAGACAATAAAAACGCCACTGTATTTTTTAATTCATTGATAATGCAAATATGTACCTGTAAACAAAATCATATAAATCTAACGTTAATTATACATTAGCATAATACAGAATTATCTATATGTTAATTAATAATTATAATTATATAGTATAGGCTAATAATTTGGCTGCAGGCCATGCATTGATTAAACAAGATAAGCTCGGCACATAGTAATTTGACTAAACCAATATGCTGTGAGTTATTGAGGCCGTGGTTATTATACAACGCTACTTTAAATTTGGTCAAGTGTTTATATGCCCGGTTAAACAATTGATGGGTCAGATAGTACTTTGTTGTTTTAAACAACCGATTCTAATATTAATACGCCAGCGCTACAACCTTTTTAGTTCTGAGCCTCAAAGCCTGTATCTCTTTTTTGACTATATGTTGTAGGTGATCAGCCCTGTCGGATACACCCCGTCTTTCAACTCACTTTTAACCTTTTGCCTCACGATGTTTTCGGTTCAAAGATACTTTATTTCTCAAAGACTTACATTGAAATAGAGTGATAAATTTTAGTTTAAAGTTATGAAACTATTTAAAAATAAAAAATGAAATAAAATTATTAGTTGCTAACATGATGTACAATATTTTATATAAAATTGCATGTAGGTTGCATCAATGTAACAACACGTATTGTGTGACGCTGTTCTCGTTAATTATTTCATTTTATTCCTACAAGGAAAATATAATAAATAAATGATTTTAAGTAAAGAAAAATCTCTAAAATTTCCAAAATATTACTCCAAATTCCAGCAGAATATTTAAAAACTTGACGAACGTTCCTATGCGTTATGCTTGTTATCCCTATCCCAATTATGAAAATAAAATTGAACTTCTATCGCTGAATATTGCATAAAAGTATGAACTAACAACGTTGTCTGGTTACAGTGTATACAATCTACAGTGGTAAACAATAACTAACCTCCTCATAAATTATCGGTATATATATCTCTTTTCATCACATCTTAAACACATATTTTACAAAAGACAAAAGAGTTCTCTAGTAAAGAGTGCAATTGGACTGATTTAACTTGTATGAATGAAAGGAAGTTTTAATAATGATTTTTCTCTGAGAACTGATTACAATAGATTTTATTTATTTTTTAAATCATAGATACACTATCCTTACAATAAATACAAAGCCAATATAGTAATGTTCAAATAATAATTAAATACATAAAATACAGTAGATAACTACTGTCAACTCTCTGCCAACATAATATTATATAGATGTCGGTAAATGTTTGTTAATAAAGAGTGTCAGGGCAATAGCCAGGTTCTGGTCCTTGGTATCACAACACCTTTACCATGTACACAACATCGTACCTTTGCCATCACATATATTCCCTAGCTTCAAAGAAACTGAGTTCTTGAAGAATACTTGGATTGCTCTTACACTGTTTGACAGTATGCCTTTCTTTTTCTTATGCGGTCTTCACATATATATTGTAAAAGCTAAATTTTGAAAGAGTAAATATGGTATTGTATAATATATATCCATACTTCACCATATGAAACTACCTTTTTGAAAGGGCAACTATATTTCAAAAGGTATAGCTGAAATATATTATTTGACTTTGGCTTACCGCCCCGCACAAGACATTAAGTAGATAAAAACTGCAAGTCCCGTCTTGTTTCTACTTTATTGTATACCATAACATCCATTTCTGTGAAAGTGAATCTATGACTTTTTAACCTTTTGATAGATATTCTATATACAAATATACTTTGACCACGCTGGTATTTCGTAGAAACATCTACTAAATCGCCATATTATTTTTCATCACTACGTGGCCGGAAACTATGAGTTTAGAACTATTCAATTACTTTCTCATAGTTTTCTCGAATGGATTTCAGTTAGCTATGAACTAATTAGAACTGCCCGGCGATTTTATTCACTCGAATAAAAAGTTTTATTTCATCTTTGTGTTATAAACATTAAAATCCATTTTTAAACCATTAATAATATCGTCATAAAAACGCTTCATTGACGGACATCCAGGTGATACAGTTGGAATTTCGTATTTTTTTTATAGAGCAGGGGCAAACGGGCGGCGGCTCACCTGGTGTTAAGTGATACCACCACCCATGGACACTTTCAATGCCAGAGGGCTCGCGAGTGCGTTGCTAGCCTTTTAAGAATTGGTACGCTCTTTTCTTGAAGGGCCCTAAGTCGAATTGGTTCGGAAATACTTCAGTGGGCAGCTAGTTCCAGAAACTCTGCTTTAGGTAATCCAAACAACTCCTCTGAACAGTACATAACTTAGTTTATATATTATAGTTATTGGTACATATTCTGTTAATAAATACAAACAATGCATAATACAAATCTTGATAAACCTATACTTATTCCTGTCGCTTCATTAATGCACGTTCACTTGCAGCCACTTCGCTAAACGTGTCGTATCTTGATCTATCCGTACAGACTTATAAATGACAGGAAACGCTGCTTCAATAGATTTTCATTTAGTAGGGTAAAACGAAAATTGAGAGGAAATCTGTATATTAACTATGAGTATCATTTTAAAACATTTTTATCAACACTTTTATGCAACCAGCGCTCTTTCTATACCACTTTCTACTTACTCTCTTAACTTCATACGTAATTTGATCAGATAGTATTAGTAAGATTTTGTTTGCAATTTTTTTGTGATCTTCATAATATGCGTAGCACCGATGTGCTAAAATCTGATCCTCCCATTCAAAACGCCAATTTCATATCTAAGGACCTATATATTGCTATTGTTCCTGCTTTCTCAGTCAAAATGAATATAATTTGTATTAGAGACAATTATCGATAGCAAAACCAATGCTCAATCTGTATATCAAATTATGCAAGTTGAGTACATATAAAAAATGTGAATTAAATTTTGTTACAGCAGCTTAAATCTTTTTATAGTAGTTTAGGCTTATACGCAATTTAAAAATAGCTTCTACTCGTCACAATATAGCTTAACGAATGCCTAACTAGCACCATTCATGTTCAGAGTCCTAAATACGTGCCTTTTATGTAAAAACGTATTCCATTAGACTTTCGAAATTGGATGCTGTATGAACAGACTTTATCAGCAATTGTTAATCTTCCAAATGATTTTCGACAGTTGAAAAATATTCAACCATGCCTTGATGCAATGGTACTATAACTATGTTTTTTAACGTAGTATTAGAATCGTCGACGACCACTTTCCGAGCAGTTGATCCCTTGGCGTTGAGTGAGAGCGAGAGTGTGAGAGATGTGAGAGATTCTCTGCAGCTTTTATCGCATAAACCACAAAACAGAACCAATTGGACTTAGGGTCATTCAATAAAGGAGCGTTAAAAAATTTTAAAAGGCCGGCAACGCACTCGCGAGCCCTCTAGCATGTAGAGTGTCCATGAGCGGTGGTATCACTTAACATCAGGTGAGTGGTGCCCGTTTGCCCCCAGTTATATAAAAGTTATATATTATGCATACATAGAGCACTATACTACTAGTATAACTTAACGTCATTCTACAGGAGACGACAGCAGATAGAGTTCGCCACAGACGCAAAAGAAATATTAAAGAATAATAAAAAATTAACAGAGTAAGTAAAGAAAAGGCTAGAACTTCTTTAGGCAACTTTGTGACACGACCTAAGCCTGAATCTTTCATTTAGCCTTAGGTATCGAACTTATTTCTAAGTCCTATACCCACATATATGCTTAAAATATTCTTATATATGATACAAGATTTATCCAAGTTATTAAAAAGAACAGCTGTGCGAAGCCCGCTAGTAAATGTTAACTCGGGTCTAATAATAATCTTATTTCAAACCATTTTTAATAAAGACTGTGAGTTTTCTTTTAAACTTTTTAACTAAACTTAATAAGAACTGTTTAAAGATTTAAGAAAGAGGTCTTAATTGTGTTTCGTTCTATTGTATCCGTTCATTTCTTGAATCTCGTTCAGAATGAAAATCTTCAGGAAATTGAGAGAATAATTCGTATTCCTAATTATTTTATAATCTTAAACAATTAAAAAACAGTGGCGGTACAACCTCTTTACGTATTGACCTCAGATTTCTGAATCTGTTTCATGATCATTTTGAAATCTAATAGGCAAGTAGGTGATCAGCCTCCAGTGCCTGACAGAAGTCGTCGACTTTTTGGGTTTAAGACATGTCGGTTTCCTCACGATGTTTTCCTTCACCGTTCGAGCAAAATGTTTAATGCGCACATTGAAAGAAAGTCCATTGGTGCACAGTCGGGGATCGAACCTACGACCTCTGGGAAGAGAGTCGCACGCTGAAGCCACTAGGCTAACACTACTGATTCATCAATTTTTAAACGTTGAATTAAATCAATATACCAAGTTTTTGTGCTTTTTATGATAAACTAGAAATATTTACGCTTTCCAAATAAAATGTGACAATTAATAATCATTGCTATCTATTTCGCCCCTTTTGCCTACTTCGAACCCCTATTATTTCGAGGTCCTTGACAACTCCATCTCACCAACGCAGTCAACTGGGGGTTTTCTTGACACCAGGTTGTCAGTTCGGTAAGGATCTTGGTATATGCCGTCACTTACACATGGCCCAATTACTTGACCAGTTGAAATACCAAAAGTTAAAGATATTTCACTAATCTAATGTCTAATGAATAAAATTTAATAGTACAGTTTCAAAATTTTACTACTTGACAGTTATTAAATAATACGCGATACATTGAAAAAAAACTTTATTGAATTACATTAACATAAACGCGTTAAATAAACTTTTATAAGGTAGCAATTTAATAGGTAATAAATTATTTTTGACTTCGTTGACACTTATATTAAAGTTCCTTTATACAATAGCTGTGTATTAGTAACCGATGAAATTATAGCCTAATTAAATAATTTTCTTAGTATTAGCAGTTTCAAACTCGCCGTTCGTTGGTCTTTAGGGATGGGGTTGGGTTTACAGTTACGCGTAACTTTGAAGTCAACTACTGAGTTCAACTACCTATCAAAGTTTCGTTAAACGTAACTTACTATATGCGATGTATATATATATATATACATCGCATATATAATAACTTACTATATGCGATGTATATATATATATATACATCGCATATAGTAAGTTATTATTATATGTTACAGTTAAAACCGGTTTTTAGATAGAACGCGTTATTCCTAGTTAGAACGCGTTTTTACTAAACGCCTTTGTTAAAACTAGAATTAACTAATGCTCACAATTGAATATCAGTTAAAACTAGTTATTACTAGACAAAACGCGTTTTTTCGAAGTTAGTCAGTTAAAACTGTTCCGACCAAGGCTACTTTATTCTGATTGGTCGAATAACGAAATATGGAATGCTCGACAAATTATATTGCAGGTATGTACCTACCTATGTGTTGCTTAATTGTGTTATCATATAATTATATTGCCTTTAGGTAAAAGCTAACTATTTAAAAATTGCTTTACAGGTCAGAATTCGACAAGTGCAAAGAAAAATTTTTGCATGAAGAAGACGTTCCGAATACAAATTTACCATTTATTTTATTATTATAATGTTCCTTTTATAAATTTTATGGTTGTATTCTGTTGATTTGTTTGATTATTTTATTTACTTTTAATTAATGTTGTCACCTTGGCAACTACTTTATGCTGATGTTCCCTAAAATGCTCCTTTAGTGTAAGTTTTTTTTACTAGGTACGGTACTATGTTTATATACCCTAGATCTTTTTAATAAATATTTTTAAAACATTATCTTGTTTTCAATCCCAAAATTCAAATTAGTTTCTCTAGTGCTAGTTGTAACTAAAGCTCGGAGTGACAACTAGTTTTATCAGAAAATGAATTATATCAGTGGTAAATTCTAGTTTTCACTTGTTATTTCTAGTTTTGACAAAGGCATTTAGTAAAAACTATTTTTAACTAGGGAAAACGAGTTTTAACTAAAAACTAGTGTTAACTGTAACATATATATATATATATTTCTTTGTTTGACGTTCATAAGTGTTATCAATATGAATAAATGATTTTGAATTTCGCATTTAACTGTCCAACAAAGTGCCTACAGTTTCATAACAAATATGTTAAACTGCTGAAAAATATTTCTTAACTAATAACCACCACGTTTGTGAATAAGATCGTGGGTTAATCGATTAAAAATTATGAACAATAAACACTCAACTAGTTAATACTGAAAAGCATAAATTAATCGCAATCCCATCAATCATAAATTAAGCTTTAATAAAGAACCAAAACCTTTATTTAACGCGGAAACTTTTTCCAACAACACATTGCATATAAAAAACATTGCAAAGCAAAAACCCGTAAAACATTACGAAGGGAAACTTAAACAAGCAATGCAAATGAAACCACATATTTAAACTCATGTAACAATTCAAAATCTACGTCATATGACACAAAGTAGTTTAAACCGGTTTTAAAACTGACGCATAAAAACCGTCGACGATATTACCGAAACAGTAAACACAAAATTTGGGTTGCTACTTCTACGCTACTAGATGTTGACATTAAAAATATTAGAGAAAAGTTCATGGGAAAAGCTTCCATAGAATCCACTATCAAAAGTAAAATTTAACGATCTATTTATATTTTATATATAAATAGATCGTTAAAAACAAGGAAACAAAGCAATCCCATACAAAATTAGTTTTATTTGATATTTATTTGAAAAACTAGTTCACATACAATATAGTGTGAATAAAACAAATACTGGAACTAGGTATTAGTTTAAAAAAAGAAAAGCTTAGCATTTTTACTATGCTGTAACATAAAGAATGTTATCGAATTCGATACCTATAAAACCGATGGAAAAACCGAACACGAATCGGTTCATATAACTCAAACAAAAGTAGACAAAAAAATCATATAACATGTCGGAATAATCGAGGTGCTGTTCATTCATTCGTTCACGCATTATTCACAAGTTGTTCTTTGTTCATTTGAAGCAGTAATGAGCTCGGGCTTCGCTAGACTAACGAAGTATTTTTTGTTAATACATATCATTATTCTAGAACACAAAGAAATGTTGCATTTGAGTAACAACGATTTTTCTTGTCAGAATATAAAGTAAGCGTAAATAACAAACAGGTATACCTATTACGGTATTAGGTTTATATAAAATCTTTTTCTTCTTTAGATTCTATCAAAAACATCGACCCTTTTTCGCACTCCTCTACTGCTTTATTAAAAAAAAACAACTGTTAATGTCCTAACATTAACCTATATTAGTGAAACCTATCGTGGATACATCCGTGTTTATTTTATTTTTAACTTTATTTTATTGTAAGGATGTATCTGTTTTGTTTCCAAATAAATACACATTATACATGGTCATGAATTAGTAAAGTTACATATACTTACTTTATAATAACTATTAAAAAGCGCCAACGAAATGTTAACAATCGTCTTAAACTTGCAGCCAATAAATTGTATAACGTCGGTTTTGGTTTTGATAAATCATCCCTTTAGTTTTTCACCTAAATATATAAAACAAAGCCGTGTTAGTTACACCACTTATCACTCAAGATCGGCCGGACCGATATCTGAATGAGGACATTCAAAACAAGCCGAAGACATATTGTTTTACCTCATCAAAAAATGTTGTATATCAGAAAGTGCTTCATATCCAGTATCGCAAGTACTTTCGCTTGTTGTATTCATATTATTAACCTTAATGGAATCCTAAATTAAGTTTAACTAAAATTAACACTATATTATTAGGCGGAACGAAGATCGACAGGTCATTCATAAATTGAAATATAACATACTCGTACAATACGTGTACAATAGATTCAAATCGATCTATATAGGTAACAGATGTGTCACTTAGTTTTAAGAACCCATAAATAAATTACAGTACTTGGTTGGTCCAGCAAAACCACTAACCCTAATTTTATATTAAGCCCTTGTTTAAAACGATTTAAAACAGTTGCAATTAACTTTCACCAATGAGTTTAATTTATTTGAACATCCCAAATACCACTATCTAACGAATTAACGCGAATATATCCCAAATACAATAACATTGCCTTAAACGTCATAGTAAAACTTGGAAGTATTATTTATTCCCTTTATAATTAGGCTAATTCCCGCTGAAATTTAAACTAAGTATTATGCAGAAATTCAGTTGCAATTTCTATTCATTAAAAACTGAGACATCTTCAAGGATTTTTCCAACCCGATATTTAAAGCTTTTCATTCTTTGAGGCTGTTTAAAAAAAGTTTTGTACGTAATAAGTTTAAAGAACATTTAAATGCTAGGACTTTTATAAGTTTTATACACTTAGGGTGGGTTAATGAACTCTTGTCTTTTGTTCTAGTTGCAGTAGAATATTTTTTCTAATTAATTTTATTTTGCTAGCGCTACTTTAGGCTTTTGAGATTTTATACAAGTTATGTAAGGTATGTTTCAAACTAATGTTATATAAATATAAGTGTGTCATCTCCACATATTATTTATACTATTATTATTACTGTAGTGTTGACCTAGTGGCTTCAGCGTGCGAATCTCATACTGAGGTCGTAGGTTCGGTCCCGGGCTGTGCACCAATACACTTTCTTTCTATGTGCGCATTTAACATTTGCTCGAACGGTGAAGGAAAACATCGTGAGGAAACCGACATGTCTTAGACCCAAAAAGTTGACGGCGTGTGTCAGGCACTGGAGGCTGATCACCTACTTGCTTATTAGATTTAAAAAATGATCTAGAAACAGATTCAGAAATCTGAGGCCAAAACCTAAGTAGGCTGTAGCGCCACCGATTTATTTATAATTATTACTGTAGAAGTATTGTATTGTTGTGTTAAGCGACAATAATGTTACAGCCTTATTATATTATATTCAAAACCAATTTTATATCTTTTATGAGATTATTTTAAAGATTACAATTTAAAAGCTAAATTATCATCATTTCCCAATAAACTTTTCGCAATACAGCAGAAATACATCGGTATATGGCTCTATAATATAAAATACATAATTGTACATATTAGACCCGATAGAAGTAAAAAAGTAATTGATTGCTGCAAAGTGAAATAAAAAATAAAAAAATACGTTTATTTTGGAACATAAGATCATCCAGGTATCACTTATTCAACGTCATTAAATTCGAAGCTGTAGGCATCCCTACTCATCGCCAAAGAAGACAGAGGGTGTAGGCCGAGAGATGAATGCAGTTATTAAGTATTAATACTTACCATTCTGAAGAACTGATATTAGGACCACGACGCTTACAGCTTTCATTGTAGATGTCTACCTGAAAAGACAAGAATAATCAATTCATTAAACAATTGACAAGTCTGTCAAGTGTGCCTGACAAACGCACTCGATTTTTGGCTGCCACTTTCCTGACGATGTTCTCCTTGATCTAAATTAATAATAATAATATCTTATTATGAAATAATATCTTCTTATTATTATTACAAAATATCATTATGAATTAAATATAACACAAGTATGTAGAATATTAGGCCTTAATGCTAATGATTTTACTCATATATCACCAGCTCCTCTTCGGCTTCACTTTTCTCCATTAGATTTTTATAAACGAGTGTTAAACATACTAAGTTTATTGGAGAGCCCTGATTCAAATTTACGGCCGTAATTCGAAACCAATAGGCCAATTCAGCTCTTTCATATTATCAGAAATAGTTGAAAGTTATCAAGAGTAAATAATGTACAAAATATTCCTCCAAAATATTCTTCTAACAAAAGCCCATTTCCGCTCTTTGAATACAAATTTCTTTTTATTCTACATTTTCACTCAGTATCTAAGAGAATGATAACGAAACTAAAAAACTTAATAATTCAGAGGCTTTTCACCAGCCGAGGTCAATACGCCCTAATCGCCTACTGTTCTCCAAAGGGTGACAATCATATTCGCTAACCGTTAAAAGTCTTCAGTCCGCCATAGGCTTCTGAGAAGACCTGAGGGGTCAAGGAAGGATGGAAGCAACAGGAAGAAACTGGACTGGAAGGGGACGGTGACTTAATCATCGAAACTACTAAAGAATTAGCAAAGCTAAAGATTGAATTAGCAAAGCGCGCAAATTTTTTTCAAAGCATAGATTTTATCGCGGGCTTTGAGCGCGGCGACCAAATCAAGAAATTCTGTAACGAAAATAAAAACCTAACACACGATGACGCAATATAGGTTCGGCGAATACGCGTTAGAGTGGGACAGAACGCATACTGCGTATTCACATCCCAAAATTAAACTCTAAAAGCAATCCTAACATTGTTCATATCTTTTTTCACAAAATTCCAATTCCATCCTGTTTCTGAAATTTATCATTCTTTAAAACTTCCACGGAACTTATCGTTTGTCCTAGTTTTACATAAATCGCAGCCACCCGACTGTCAGCCAAAGACATTACAGAGCGTTATCAGTCGGAAAACTCTTGCAAATTTATTCATGAGCCGCTGATCGTATTCGGATAGAGCCTGTGGTTTTATTATTGTGTTTATGGTTCGGTCTGTTTATTTTACTGTACGTAGACATCTCTAGCTTACTGTAGCTTACTGTTGGAAAGATGTTCATAGGAAACACTTCAACAAATAAACGAGGAATCAAAGTAGTTTATTGACATTTTCATAGTTTTTTTATTAAATCCTCGCGACCTTTGCCAGCTTCGTACGGGTTATTATTTTTATTAATGTAATTCTAATAATGAACGAATAAGTATCGCAATTTCGCGAGGAAATTAAAGATACACATTCGTAAGAGACACAGCCACACAACAATCTTTTTAAATCTGATTAAATTTTCTAATTCACCATTTTTAATTACATTGTATAGGTTCACAGCAGTGTTGGCCTAGTGGCTCCAGCGTGCGACTCACATACCTGAGGTCGTAGGTTCAAAAAAGTTTTGTACGTAAAAAAGTTTAAAGAACATTTAAATGCTAGGACTTTTATAAGTTTTATACATTTAGGGTGGGGTAATGAACTCTTGTCTTTTGTTCTAGTTGCAGTAGAATATTTTTTCTAATTAATTTTATTTTGCTCGCGCTACTCTAGGCTTTTGAGATTTCATACAAGTTATGTATGTTTCAAACTAATGTTATATAAATATAAGTGTGTCATCTCCACCTATTATTTATACTATTGGGTGATTCCATTATCGCGGGTGCAACATTTTGACGCATGTTAAGTTTCATAATAATAAAACCAAAAATATTTTAAATAAACATCTTCTTGTAAGTGCTACGTTTCAACAAGTTCACTTTATATTTCGAAAAAAGAATTTTATTGAAATAATTAATATAGTCAGGAATGAGGTTCAAAGTCCTATCGCGGGTGCAACAAAGTTGGCCGAGTCTTTCTAGATCATTAAACAAAAACACAAAAGTCTGTTAATTGTGAAACTTTTATTATGTTATGCCTTCGTATTTCGTAAGGCGTTAAACTAACCAAGTAAACAAATATATTTTTTTATAGGAAACAAAAATAAACACAGAATTATTCACTTTTAAAGCAATCGCGGGTGCAACATCAAATTATCGCGGGTGCAACCCGTCTAATTTAAGTGAATACAAACATCAATAAAACCTTTACAGGAATAAAATAAGATATCAATCAATGTTTATTACTAATCAGAACACTTCTTTGTCACTTATATTAATTATTTCATTTCAAATACGTCTATATTCGCCGAATATTCTACAAACGTATTTTTTCCGTCAATCTTTTTCTTTGGCGCTTCCAACTTCGCGATAATATCTTAAAATCGTACGTCTGCTATGTCATTAACAATTTCAGTGAAATGCTTGCCATAAACCGTCGTCAGGAATTGTACTCTAACCTCTCCATCTTCGTCCATATCGCTCTGACACACCCCTACATAGCGGTATTGAGTACTTTTTTTGCCAGACTTACAGAGCAATTACACGAGCACGTAAAAACCAGCGCTAATATCTCTTGGTAAGACATCAGCACAGGCAGAACCAGTTTCAGGGCATGCTTCTGCGAGTATTTTTGAGGGTTGAAGAGGATATTCGTCGTCTGAAAACATCTGAAATGCGCAATTTTGTTTTAAGTGGGACAAAAGATTTACTCTGATCTGATACTGAAGGACAGAGATTTCCTTCTTGTATTTTATTTGTAAGTGGTTCCAAGTCATCGTCATCCCAATCACTTTTTGTTTCAGTAGTGGTTTTCGGAGATTTCAAAACTAGTCTGCATATGAGATGAGACAGTGAAGTTCGCGCCACGGAAATACTATCATTCCCAACTTCAGGTTGGAAGAAATGTTTTTATTGAATGCCTGGAATATTTTTCAGTGCTTCTCATTTAGCATCCAACATGGCCATCTTTTCTTTAACTTCTTCTTTTGCTACGAATATAAAGAAAATGTTTTTAGACAGACTGCGTGCCAAATCTGTAAAAAAATACGGAATATAATATAACCACACATTACATATTTGTCACCAATCATGCACACCATATTATTATTATTTTATTTTTATTTATTTGGTGCACAAAACACATTATAATCTTTACAAAAATAAACTTAAAACTAATAGTTATGAACAGGATTCTAATGTAAAACCATGTGCACACTGCAAAATTAATGTTACATCAATAAAAGGCTCATAACTAACAAAGGTAACATAGTAAAAAAAAAACAATAATAATAATAATAATAAGTTCCTCGACACCAATTTAACGTAACGTTAACCAGGACCACAAGGGTCAGCACTTAACCTACGATGGAGGATGTCTTTAACGACACTAATGAATTTATTGATGTTGCGACAGAATATGTCCACAAGTAAGTGGTTGCTCTTTGCCATCTCGTTATATTGACGAGCCATCCTGGTCAAAGGGTTGTAAAAAGAGATGTTATTCTTATAAGTTTGAAGGGAAAATAAATTGACTTCGTTAGCTCTACGGGCACTAAATCTAATGTTAAGGCTAATGTGAGCTAGTAGTTCGGGAGAGTCTATAATGGAGTGGGTGATTTTGTAAAGGTAAACTAAGTCGAAGACTATGCGTCTGGATTCTAATGGTTGAACTTTAAATTTCAGGAGTCTATCGCAATAATTTAAGTTAGACCGGCCAGGTTTTATACGATAACATAAAATTCTGAGAAATTTCCTCTGAATTCGTTCAATATCGTCAATGTGCACCTTATAATTCGGCGACCATATAGGACTACCGTATTCTAATATACTTCTTACGAGGCTGAAGTATAAGTACAAGGTGCTACGAGGATTTTTAAAACCTTTTGTGGATCTAAGAATAAAACCCAGTAGATGGTTTGCTTTAGACGTGATGTGACTATAGTGGGCACGGAATGAAAGCTTGTCATCTAACAGGATACCTAGGTCTTTTGCAACATCTGATCTGTTAACTAATTGACCATCTATGACGTAGTTCCATACGATTTTGTTTCGTTTATTAGTAAACGATATGACAAAACACTTGTCTATATTTAAATACATGTAGTTCGTCTTGCACCATTGTGATACGGTATTGATATCACGCTGTAATGTTAAGCAGTCATCTAAATTAGTAATAGAAGTAAATATTTTTAAGTCATCTGCATATAAGAGACAATTGCAGGACAGTTGTTGAATAAGGTCATTAATAAAAACTACGAAGAATAATGGCCCTAAGTGGGAACCCTGAGGTACTCCCGATGTAACTGCGATAGGTGCAGAGATGAAGCCCTTTAACGCAACCAACTGAGTTCTAGAGTCTAGGTATGAGCAGATCCATCTATATAAACTGCCGTGGATACCATGTGACGCTAACTTATGACAGAGCAGATGGTGATTTACTTTGTCAAAAGCCTTAGAGAAGTCAGTGTAAACAGAGTCAACTTGGCCACCTGTGGCAAACACTTGACAGAGATAGTTTTTGTATTCCAGAAGGTTAGTGACCGTAGACCTGTTTCTAACAAAACCATGTTGCTTGTCTGAAAGAACAGGCTTAAAATGACTGAACAGATGAGTATACATCACTGACTCAAATAATTTAGCAGCGCAAGATAAAATACTTATCGGTCTATAGTTTTTACAATTGGACTTATCACCACTTTTATAAATAGGTATTATGTGGGCAGTTTTCCAGCGCTTAGGAAACACACCACTAGTTAACGATTTATTAAAGAGAACACATAATGGAATGGACAACTCCTTTCCGCAACTTTTTATGAAAATAGGAGGCAGAAGGTCAGGACCCGCCCCTTTGTTAATATCCAAACTATCTATTTTACGTTTGATATCTGTTACCGTAATAGAAAAGCCAGATAATATATTAAAATACGTGTTATTTACAGCACCAGATTGGTCAGTGTATATAGTTTTATTAGTTTTATCGTCAAAAACTGAACCAAAGTATCGCGAAAAAAGGTCACATATCCCCTGACCGTCTGTCTCAGAAGTATTTTCAAGTGTCATGGTGTGAGGCACTGAAATATGGCCTTTACGATTATTCACAAATCTCCAAAATGATTTTATGTCCTTGACCAACGAGTCCTCGATGGATGCGATATACTTGTCGTAACAAATCTTGGTAAGAAATTTGCATCTCTCCCTCAGCAAAGAGAAAACGTCGTAATCGCGGGGATTCCCAAACCTCTTAAACCGTTTATGATATAAGTTTTTTTCTTTATTACATTTAATTAAGGATTTGCTGTACCAGACTGGATAAGATGAGAATTTGCTACAACAACTTGGTGTATTTCTTGATATTATTTCAAATAAAAGCTCATAAAAAGCTTCGGTGCACTCATCAATACAAGGGGACGATAAGATTTCGGACCAGTTCACAGACTGGAGTTCAGATTTAATGTTTTCAAAATTACATTTAGCAAAATTAAGCCGTTTAATGTTAGCGCGTTGAAGCCCTTTAGAAATCTGAATCGGAGAAAGAGTAATCAAAATTGCGGGATGATTTTTATCTAACAAACTTAATGCAAGTGTTTCATTGACACTTATACAATCTATATTAGAAAGCACCAAATCCAACAAGCGAGCGTTTGCATTTGTGATAAAGTTATGCTGTTTTAGATTACACAGTGACATTAATTCATTTAGTAGAAGGAGCTTCTTACTCGGGTTAGGGGAAATTGACAGAGAGGGATTAATCGAATCAGAGTAATCAGGTGTGTTAAAATCACCAATTAATAAGAAATTATCCAAAGGGAAACGATTAAGAAGTAAATTTTGGCAATGGCTATAAAAGAGTTCAAGCTTGTTAATTCTAATATCAGGAGGCAAATAGCAAACACATAAATTTATGCGAGAAGTGTCACGTGCTTCAGGAATAAGAGTAACCCAGACATCCTCCATATCACTATCCCACGATGCTTGACGGATGACCTGGTATTTTTTATGGACGGCGAGTAAAACTCCACCTCCCTCGGTTTTAGCACTGGAGGAATCCGCACGATCTCGTCTGAAGAGATTGTAACGGGCGTCAACAACTTCGCCATCGAAAACACTCATATTTAAGTTCGTTTCCGTCAAGCAAATAATATCGAAGTTAGAATTTAACAGATTTAAAGAAAATTGAGTTAACTTGCTACGAATTCTGTTTACATTTTGATAAAATATATTAATCATTGTGGAAATAACGTGTGATTCAGTATATAAAAACAAAAATTGATCAAGTAACTTACTAAGCAATGATAAACAAACAAATTAGTAGTAGTAATAACAATTAAGACAATTTAGTGAAGGAATCATGACTTTTAATTAGAATGGCCGGGCTTGATTCATCCTAGATATTTAAAGCATAACAAAAAAATAAAATATGTGATAAATCAGGCAATACGGTTACTTGTCAAAGAGTTGCACCCGCGATCCTAACATCACGATCGCGGGTGCAACCAATTTAAGTTTAAGTAAATTTCAATCCAACTAACATTATACTCCTAAAAACGATTTAAATACGTTTGCCTTTGATTTTTTTTTACTTTTACAAAGTTTGAAAACTATAGGATTTCATTTCTGTGAAAAACACAAACTTTTATATCTTTTGTATCGCGGGTGCAACAAGCTAACAGTGACTTTTTATATTCAATAATGCTTAAAAAATAACAACAAGTACTTACATTTTTTTGCACATAAGAATAAAACAATATTTTCACTACACATTTAGCCGGTAGAACATAAACTGAAACTGTCGGTAACAGCTCTTTCGTGCCAGTGTTGCCACGTTGTGATTTTGCAGATTCAGCCAATTCTTCGAATGATAATGTTTCCAAGCGCGCCAAAAATTTAAATATGAAGTAAAATAAAAAATAAAAAATGTTTTAATAAATTTATACCTTTTTCTTTGTACCGATATAAAAAAAAGTAACAAATAGCGTGATTTAGAAATTCATGTCAAAAATCGTCTATAGCGGAATCGCCCTATTATTATTACTGTAGTGTTGGCCTAGTGGCTTCAGCGTGCGAATCTCATACCTGAGGTCGTAGGTTAGATCCCGGGCTGTGCACCAAAACACTTTCTTTCTATATGCGCATTAAACATTAGGTCGAACGGTGAAGGAAAACATCGTGAGGAAACCGACATGTCTTATAAAGTCGACGACTTGTGTCGGGCGCTGGAGGCTGATCACCTACTTGCCTATTAGATTTAAAAATGATCATGAAACAGATTCAGAAATCTGAGGCCAAGACCTATAGAGGTTGTAGTGCCACTGATGTATGTATATAGGTTCAGAATACTGGAAATACTCCATATTTGTAAAATAAATAAAACTGATAAATTGTAAAGGTGAAAGGATTTTACGACAAGTTTGAGCTACAAACATGAAAATATACAATTAAATTCCTCTCAAACCGCTAACGATCTTAAGGAAGTTGGGGGAGAGAATTGGGAGAAACTTGCTCAAGACAGGGAGATGGAGTATATTGGAGGAGGCTTATACTTAATAACAGATTTATTTATAATTATTATTCTTTTGTTTTATTCATAATAATAGTTAACAAAAATTATTTCCTCTTTATAATATTGCTATTAGTATATTTTCAATTCTTTTATCGAAATATTATATGTTCCTGAATAATATCTGGCACTAGTTTCTCAATAAATAATTAATTTAATATAAACTAGTGCAGGCATGCAAAACTTCCGTCAGAGAATAATGCTTTAATTATATTAGGCAAACGGCATGTAATTAAAAAGAACTAAAATATTTCGACGCAACGAATAAAAAACACATTAGTCTCTAACTATATAACCCGGTTTTTGAAACATTAAAAATTCGTACAATAGTGATTTCAAAAAGTTTTTAGATTAACAGTGCATACATTAAAATTTCAACACTCAGGTACAGTTAGCACAAAAATTGAATTTTAAAAATTTAAGCGTTTTGTTGACGTTGCCTTCCGACACATTTAGGTCAAAACATGTTGCAGTATGGACTTGTTTTTCGATCATTCCCCGATTGATATTCGGGACAAGTGCGATTGCGAATCAATTTAATCGTGTCGGAGTTGTGCATGTTTTCGGGTTTGATCTTTAATGCTTCGATTCCTTAGTAAATATTTGATGTGGTTTTATGCTAGGCGTAATAATCCACTGGCTCTAAAACTGTTTATATTTTTTCTTTGAATCTAAAATACTATGTACGATTATAATTTTTAGCTATATGTGTTGTAGTATGATACGTAAAAGCGAATAGTCTTTATGGGAAAACATAACCAAATGCTTCATATGTTGGTATGTAGCATCTAAAATGAGAGGCTAAGTAGAAAAATCATAAAAGGTTTAAATACAAATACATCATGACAGACAAAAGTCACACTTCAGAAAAAAAAAAATATCGCTTTATCGTCAGTTTTACGCAAGGATTAAACAATATTCTCCAATACTATATGTACAGGACAAATATAAACAACATTTTTAACGAAACAGACGTATGATTAAACAAAACGAGATGGAAATAATATCATCGTCTCACTCGCACACAGCTCGCGTCACGCACGACCAGTATTATCATTATAATATTACATTACTAAAGATTGCGCGGCTTTTTGTGTTCTTCGTTAAAATAGAAGAATAAAGACATTATAATATAATGAAAATTATATAGAAAAAAATAACATTATCAAAATCTTTCCTAGATTTGCCTTATATTATTGTATATAATAACTAAAATGATTGCAATATTTACGGTTTAGGTATATAAATGAATATATAAAAAGCTCCGAAACCTCATCAAGTACATAACGTTAACCAACAAGAACTAATTAGCAGGGAAAGAATTCAATGCGGGTTTTCCCCGTGGAAGCATTAATTACTCAAGCGAAATTGCGTTTTCATTATGGCAAACTGTTTACTACCGAAATTGAGCTTGTAAATATAACATATTTTTATAACTAGATTTTTTATTAAAACTTATTAAGGTAAACACTCGCTTTTACGAAGATATTTTTAAATATCAATACACACTTTGTTTTGTGATATTTTTTAATTTTTGACAAAAAATATAGTTAGTAACTAACTAACGCCTCTTCAGTGTCATCATTTGCGCCACAGTCCAAGAAGCAAGTTGTTGGTTCCAGCCGCACTATGTCATGCAGGTATCGCCCAAAACATCCATGTCCTGTCAATACCTGCACAAGACGAAAGGTAAGGGTACCACTTTACCACAGTCAACAAGTACTAGACGAATAGCCTTCACCGTTCTACGCCCCGCTATTGGATCAGCTAAGTCTTCGTACCATTTCTGCATAGTAGCTGTTCGCGCTAACGCCTATTGAAATTTGTTAACGCAACTTTTTGCGCAACTCCTATAAATACTTTGCATTGACATATCGAATGACACATAAGCTTGGTTCAGCAAGGCGAGATGGTACTTCACTCCGGGTCACCGCTTGCAACTTGCCAATTCGGCCCCACATGGAGTACTGTTCTCACCTCTGGGTGGGAGTTCCCAGTACCAGCTCCATCTGCTATATGACGTCACTTTTCGAGCGGCTTGATTCCTTGTAATTGCGTAGAGATGTAGGTTTACTCGGCATCTGCCACTGTATTTACCATGGAGAATGTTTATAGGTGTTCATTGATTAATTACCTGCAGCTGTGTTTCATCATAGAACGTCAAGGCAGATTCCTCCCGTATCATGTCGTTCCAAAACTGGACGTTTGTGAAGCAGCATTTGCCGCACACCACAACTATGTGAAACCAGCTGCCCACTAAGGTATTTCTGAACTAATTCAACTAAAAGTCCTTCAAGAATAGACTTTACTAATCCTTAAAAGGCTGGCAATGCATTTGAAAGAAAACGTAAGTGTCTATGGGCGGCGGTGATATCACTAATCAATATCAATCAATAAGGAACGTCTTAAAAAACATGGACAAACTGTGTTTGACACTGTTAGCTGATCATCTACTTGCTTCTATCAAATCATTGAAATAACGATGTAACAAAATCTAATTCGAAATTCGAATTCCATTTTAATTTTGCCACCGACGAACTACAATAATATTGCAATACCTGAGCGTAGCTAAAATATCATTCGTGTTATTTTAGCCGCTATGCCCCAGGCATACCATATAGCTAATTGGCCAGCTATAACATGGGATACAAATAATAAATCCAGTTTTCCGTGTGGGCGGAATTTACTTTTTTATTAAATATAAAAGTTAGGCAACCGATGTGCATCTCAGATGACAACATGTCATCATACGGGGCTATATCATTTTTAGAACGTAAAGCATTTTTTTGCTTTTCGATCGATCCATTAGCTCTGGTTAGTTTAGAGAGAGACTTTTTAATAGTAGGTTAGAAAGTATCCCAATTCGAACACTCTCCAGACATCAAAATCTTAAAGATCGCATGACTTTGCGCTGACAAACCAGCATTTATTTTTTAAATTAATCTTTTAAGACGGAATTTTTTATTATATACTGGTTGACGACGGACGAAAATTTCATTTCTCTTTCAAAATATTGTCCTGCAAGATATTTCAAATGATAATGATATTAAACAAAGTATGTAAGTACTGACTGCAGTGCCATCTACCGGGCTGATTTGTAAATCTAAACCATTCGGGTCGCCACCAAAACTCAGACTGGACGTTAAAGAGTAGTGCACATAGCCACAACACAACACAGACATACACATACAGTAGAATTATATAAAGATGGTTGTAGGAAATATATAGAATAACTAGCTGAGTTGGCAAACGTCGTTTTGCCATGTATATCATTTATAATAAAAAAGGTGGACTACCCTTAACATTTAGGATGAAAAATAGATGTTGTCCGATTCTTAGACATACGCAATATGCACAGAAAATGTAATGAGAATTGGTCAAGCCGTTTCGGAGGAGTTTAACCACAAACATCGCGACACGAGAATGTTATATATAAGATTCTAATTTATAGAATATCATGAGATTCTTTATAACATTGCTCAGTACAAATTCAGTCTGTTAATCTCAGTTAATAAACACCAAAACGGCCTTGTTCACGAGGCCTCGGTTTTAAGAAAATACTTCAAAACTTTGTTGTCTATTTAATAACATCGCCCCTCATAAATATTGCTTAAACATCTTTATGTAGGAAAGTTTATAAAAACAAAACTTACTGCCTTTTCACACGTATAATGTATTAACACTGGACAATTTAAGAAGAGCTGTGGTCCGAGAAATACTTTAAGAGAAGATTTTTTTTTATTTCGTATGGTCGTAGATGTGTTTTACAAAGTCTGCCAAGTTATACCTTGTTTAATATGCCCTTAATAATTAGTTTAAATTTTCCATTTAGTTTAAGTTATTATTCTTATTTTAATTTTGTTATTTATGTTTTTAGTTTTAGTTTTTATTAAGTTGTGATATTTTGTTTTTTGTATTTGTTTGTTTTGATTTTTTCCTGTGATAGATTATTTATGTTCTAATATAATGTATGTGATATACAATTTGTGATGTCACATTTTCTTGTATTTTCTAGCAAACAGATTGTTTTAAAGCGTATAAATATTTAAATATATATACATTATTTATTATATATTTAAGCATCGATTTAACAAGCAACGTCCATAATTAGTTTCGATATAAGGTGTGATGCCTCCTAATGTTTTCCTTCACCATACGAGCGAGTGTTTTTGTGGACGTGATTCAAACGCATGACTTGGAGTTAGAGATATATTACATCTTACCCTATTATTTTCCTATTGTTATGAATAGTTAGTCCGCACTTGTATTTAAAAGTCTCTGTTATATATTTTTTATAAGGAACTATTTTTATCGATAGTAAAGATGTTCAAACAAGTGCATACTTTAAAATATACGAGATATCCTGTGTAAACTGCGTTAGTATCGAGGGGTCAAGATAAACTGGCCGTTTGGCCCTGGGGAAATTATTGGCGCTAAGAGTGTACGGAACATGATTTATTGAAGCTGGTTTTAATATTGTCTCCATAAACCGATAGCGTTGGATAAATTATAGAAGCCTCTATCCTCGCTTATTATATTTATTTATCCGTGTTTTTATAGCTAACACCAGTTTTTCCTCGTGGTTTTTTCCGCGTTATATTCGTCGTAGTCTGATGGTTTGTTATAGTCCTATAACATACAGGAACTGCGGGCCGTTCTTCGCCATGACGTTTCAAGGATGTTACTTATAAAGCCACTGGAACCTCGCCCAAGAGCTGCGGTACTAATCACCAGTACTTATAAAAATTCCAATATTAGTATTAAAAAAATCCACAGTGAACTGCATCTGTTTTTTAAGTTTATCTATTTACTAAATCATTGATACAATTATTTCTGATGTAATCGTAAATTTTGACCCCAATTGTATTTCTTATTTAGTCGAGATGTTTTTAATATAATAAGAAATGTAATAAATTATTTTGCTATCATCAAAGCAAATTCTTGTGATGGAAATATTGCAGTGCATTATTCCCAGCATTACAAAGTATTGCCATTCTCACTTTGCGATTACTTTCGGTCCAATAAAATTTCTTTTCAATCCAGCTATACTTTAATCAGCGTCAACCTATCTCAGTGAAGATGTAGTGAAATAATAAAAGAGCACATCTCGTAAAATGTCAACCCTTGTCATTTCTTTGACAGATAGAGTGTCAAATTTTGACATCTTTAAAGTCTTTATCGCAGAATTCAAATACATTTCATAAAATGGAAGGTTAAATAAATAATTTTTGTTCATTAGAAATATTTCTATTCTCAATCGTCCTACACCAGCAATTGCCAATTACGTATATAGTTCTGCTACTTAAGCCAACCGTTTTCTCAGTTTGGCAGGTTTGGGAAGGCTTGGAGATGAATGAAAGTTTTTTACTTTTAGTTTTAAATTTAGTTTAAGGTATAATGTAAGTAAAAAGCAGTGTGGTTCATAATCCTTTTTCAATCATAGAGGCAAGCAGGTGGTTAGCCTCTTGGGCCTGACACACGCCATAGACATGTTGGGTCAAAGGCAAGCCGATTTCCTTACAATGTTTCCCTTCCTTCCTTTACTGTACGAGCGAATGATATATGCAGAATGCATATATACAGAGAAAGTCTATACGAAGGTTTTTTTAAAGGGCTCAAAGCCAGTGCCTAGTATCAAAAGTAGTTGTATAGTAAGATTAGTTCAGTATATATTAGATAAATATTTCTATAACAATATTTATACTGGTAGCCTATGTAGCCTAAATAATGATTAATTATTTGTCAAATAAAATAAGTACCCAACCAATCTTTGACGAAAGAGCTTATTCTACATTATAAATAAACTATTTAATATCAAAATGGTTTTAATAAATAAATATTATTATTTCGTACAATTCTAAACATGTATTAACATAATACACAAATTATCTTTCGCTTTTCCTGTTGTGACGTAATTAAAGACGACACGTACTTATAATGTACATTGTCAAACCCTTGTCAGAAATTTGACAGAAATACATTAACGTCGCTAAAATTGTTCATTGTTTTGAGATAATACAATCGGTTGCTACAGTAACTAATGCCACAGAATATAATACTACTAAATTATCCACAGACAAAAGGTCTACATTAAAGTGAGAAGTTTTGTTAAAAATGTCAGATTTGGTATATTGTACTATCATTTCAATTCAAGTATATTACAGCGCTTTACGTCCATCTTAAAATATAAGAGAATACCATAATTCAGCGCTACAATAGCTTTATTGGTGCATCGAACAATCGGACCCAATCTTGGAATTCAGTCTATATGTATAATACGTAGAACTATAGTTACGGCCTTTAACTTTGTCTTATTTAAAAACTTATTTAAATTTAATATACTAAATATTAATCGTTATATTACGTAATTAAGTACTCGTGTGTAAACTTAGCCAAATATTGTTTCTTTTTTATAAAAATGGGTAGCAAATAATTCAAACTCAATATATATTGATGATTATAGGTAAATAAGTAGACTTATGAACGTCAAAAAAATTTATTATTAATTTACAATAGCATTCGGGATGCCCAAAAACTACAGTCATTGCAGCCTATGGACACCAATTTTTTGGGGTACGTTGACTGCTTTTAAGTGAGGAGTATACTCTTACTTATAGTCTTGCTTGTTAAAGAAAGTAGTTTCACTCATTAAAGATCCCCACCAGGGGCCGATCCTACAGTTCGCAAACGATAGTGTCTTGTAAAGCAGATTGTGGAAGCCGGCTCTGCGTAAAGAGAGAGAATCAAGCCGATCAGTCATACGTTGGAAATTTTGCAGTGTTTGCAAGTCGTAACATTATGTTGCACATTCTCAAGGATTTAAGCTACTTTTGTCTACATTTCTCGTACCATATTAATCTTATATCTTAAAACGAGCAATTCTTGTATATATATATATATTATAATTGGAATCTCGGGATTCGCTCCAACGATTTCCACGGAATAAATGATAGAAAATAACAAAAAGGTGGTGTTTGAGTAGTCCCAATTTAAACTGAAAAATGTATCTTCCTGACATCTATCGGCGAATAATAATACTATTTTTTGTTTAAATTGCTTTAACGACACAACAACACTAAAGCAATTCAGCATATATATTCTATACTGTTCATATTTCATCATTTTATTAGTATGTAATTCGTACTTAAATATAATTTCCAAAAAACACAATTTATAAAAAAATAAAAATATCGGCCATCCAGGTACTATATTTAAATCATAACAAACATATTCCAATAATTTTATACAAATGGCATACAATAGCAATTTCATCAAAATAGTATTATTCGTTGAAACCCCGGGAGTGTAGTATAAATCATTTTACTAAGAAAAGGCTCTATTGAACGTGAGTTCTAAGAAAATGTATAATTTCATTTGTTATTTGTGACATGTTCGAACTTGTAACTTGTAGTCGCTGCATGTGTAAGCGTACACTTAAACAATTTTTTTATACAAGTGTACGATATATATATAATAGATCTTAATACGTCGGAAAGTTAAATTATTCATGTACTTTAATCAATTTAATTATTTACCATAAATATATACATATATTGTATTAAAATTTAGTTTATTTTATACGATTGATAATCAAATTAAAAAAATTTCGTTATTAATCCGTGTTTAGCTACTTAAACTATAGCCTATTTTCCGACTTTTCTAGTTTATGATTTCGTCTCCCAATATAAAAAAAAACAAAAAAAAATTGCAACACCTAAACAAAATCAACTTTAAGTGTAAGGGGAGGACATCAAAGAGCTTTTACTGTTTATTACAAACTAAATATTACTATGTTAATCAATAATATTATTATCTATTATATATACATTCCATTAAGATTTGACATTCTAATCTCTAGAGACTGTTCAACATTTGCTGAAGCTGAAGTTCTGCCAATCTATAAAGTCGTCATCACAATTATCCAATCAGCTGCCTTTGTCTGAATGCTTTAGACATTAAATTCGAGCTCTTTAGAACTTACTGTATTAGTTGTATAAGGTTTAATTTAGCTTTTCAAGGATAATAATTGGCAATAATGATAGTCCTTAATATATTGATTAAACTACACATACACACAAATACAAATAGATTATTCAAAATGGTAGCTTATATGTATTTGTTTAATATTATTTAGATTATTCGATAATAAATAATGATTTTCATTAAATAAATGTCAAAATACCGAAACAGAAGTACTTTAATCGGTTTGTTCTTTAAGCTTTAAGTTAACAAATTCAAATTCAAAAATCATTTATTCATGTAGGTAACATAATATACACTTGTGAACGTCAAAAATTATATGCTTCTAATATACATTAAATGCTTCTAATTTTACATTTACTGTCAGTTCTCAAATCAAGAAAAGAACTGGCAATAAACTCTCCGCCACTCTTTTTAATCGAAAAATAATACTAAGATGTTTCATTTTTCCACTCTAAAAAAATTTTAAACTAAACAATTAATTAATATAAAAACTACCCTACTTACCAAAATTAACTTAAACTATAACATATCATTCCAAATTAACACAAATTAAACTATTATACGATCGAGATAACACTTTTCCCGCGCACAGTAGTCGTTAGAAACACAACTACCCTATGCAACGGTTTGCGCGTCACTGGCGTAGAGTTGACTCTACAGGGCTACGATTCTTGCTACGATCGCTAAACAATGCTAGCTTTTCGTCTGATGTTGATATAGAAAAAGCTATTTGCCTGGACAGTTATAGAACCATTATATACAAGATATTATAACCCTATACAGATCAATGAAAATAACTATGTCACAAGCAGTGTACATGTTGTATAAGGTTTTATATTTATTTCAGCACAGCATATCATCACAAAATAGTAAAACAGCGCGTTTCATTAACATCTAGGATTCAGTAAATATATTTTTTATTTCTAAAAAATATTAAGTTTAATATATAAATATCTATGTATGTATCTCAAATCTCATGAGCTCATTTTTATATGTATATTATATTTACAGTTGTGAAATCAATTTAGTATTTAGAGTAAATTTTTTGTAACCTTAATTATTAAACAAGTATACAAAAGTCTAAATTTTAAGTTTAAATTTTTGTTCTTACAGGTTTTGGACATGTAATAGTACATAACTATATCAAATTTATCTTAAATCCCCGACAAATGTACAGTCAATTTTACTAATGCACAGTGGTTTTACAAATCATTACTCGCTAAATCCTGCCAGAACAGAACATGGTCCACACAATAATACAGTTTCACCAAAATATAAGTCACAATAATATCAACCTTATTTTTCAAGGTATAAAACTCATTTTAGGTTAGATAAAACTTTATGAGAGCAATAGAAGTTTGGTACGTGGTACAAGGCAAGTCGATTTAAGTTTGACGGAAAGTTTTAAATGATTTCATGAATTACGAATCGAAAGTTTTGCGGGCTTTTCGAGGCTTTTAATGATGAAGGATAATGTTTCGCTTTATATTATTCATACTTCATACTAATAGGCTTCAGCGTGCGACCCTAATCTCTGAGGTCATAGGTTTCATCCCCTGCTGAGTACCAATAGACTTTCTATGTATTTATTTCCACATCCAAAAAGTGTACGGCCTGTAATCAGGCAACGGACATTGATCACCTGCTTGCCTATTCGATTGACAAAAAATCATGAAACAGATATCTGAGGCCTAGATCTAAAAAGGTTGACCATTGATTTTTTTTTATTTAGATACATATTTTTACCTAATAACGGTCGCTGTCCAGAAACATAATAATAATAATTGTGCAACTACATTAATTGTTACACGACGGAAAAATAATAAAATAGTATTTAAGTCCGTTTTCAATATAGAACAGATAATCTTTCAAAATATATTTGACTAATGATATTGTTTGAATTCATAGCATGTTTTATAATTTTGTCATTTCTGAAATATCATTAAGTTAATACCAAACTGCGGGAGACGTCATTTAGCTGTAAATCAAATATTTACAAGGTTTCTGATTACACGTCCCGAGAGCTATCTCAGATTGCTTTTTAAATCACTTTAAAAATGTCTGCTGTTCATAAATTGTGACGCGTTTTTATAGCGGGCTTTTTTCAATCATTGCAATGGTCTGGCCTCTGTCACCAGTCGAACTCCGTCATATGAACTGTTTTTACAGTAAAATTTATTTTATCACAAAAGTATTTATATTTGAGGAATTACACAATTTACTAAAACACAAATAAAATAAATAAAACAAATCAGTGATGCTACAACATTTTTAGGTTCGGGCCTCAGATTTTTGTATCTGTTACATAATCAGTTAATTTAATATTCAAGTAGGTGATCGGCCTATAGTGCCGGACACACGCCGGCTTTTTGGGTCTAAGGCAAGCCGGTTTCCTCACGATGTTTTCCTTCACTGTTCGAGCGAATGTAAAATGTAAAGAAAAACTATTGTTACACAGCCGGGGATCGAACCTACGACCTCAGGGATGAGAGTCCCACCCTGTAGTCAGTTGTTTAAGAGTTTTGACATAACGCATTGAAAAGGGTGATTTTCAGTTGTTTACTACAAGGAGCAAATCTACAAGCCAACATATTAACTCTGGCCTCGACAAATAAGGCGGTCTCTCCAAAAATGGCTGACCGCATCTACTAGGCAGGCTTGCTTGATTACCGAAATACGGCAATACCTTATATAGTAAAAAGATTTGTTGTTAAACGGCTCCCAATATTTACAAATAGCACTTGCAGTTTTGAACACATCACAAATTCAATGGCATTTGGACGTGATGTTGAATCAGTGGCCACAGGTTTGAATTCAATAGTTGACAAGCGATAAGGTACTGAGAGGTTTTTGATGTAATTTAGAATCGTATTAAATTAATTAATATGTACGTTCTGCACTATGGAAAATAACCACTAAACAGTTTGTGGTACAAAACTTAATAATTGTTTATATCAAACTGTTAATTACTTAGAATATAAATTTCTTAAATAACAATAGAAAGCAGTACTAATATTTAATATGTATCACTTAGTTTTATTTAAAAATATTATATATTTTTTACATTTAGTAAAAATTTGATTTTTTTCTATATTTTATGTATTCCATCTTTGGCTATCTAGTATTGTAGATTTTTATGTTAGCTGCAGGATTACTAAATAAAATCAAGTTATATAAAGTCATTATGTTTAACACTATATTATATATAGATGATACATAGCTTATAAATGATATAAAGCTTGTTTATAATTATTTTTTTCTCTAATTCCAAAGACATTAGAAAGAAAAAACAATACAGATACTCCTGAAGAACCCACCATTACGATAATAATTTTATTTATGTTTTAAATACGTCATATCTTTTGACCCAAATGAGTTGTTTTTATTGGTAACTTTTCATAATGTCATTAAATGAAATGAATAATATTGTTTAAGATGCCAACTGTTTAAACTATTCGGTGATAGCTGTCCAAACCAGGCAGTGTTTGTAAAAGCTAAATATTTCAATTTCCCAATACAATATTCCATTTTATTTTTATAAAACTTGCGACCGAAAAAGTAAAATCTGGACTGAATAAAGTTTATCTGTAAACAAATGAATGTTTAAAACCTTACTAACAGTTTAACCAAAATCTTTTTCTTTTATCTATGCCATGTGCTTGCCATGAAAATAATAGTTTCACAGGTACATACAAACTAACACATACACACCTCTCATACACACATACAGTATTATGAAAACGAAATAAAAGATTTCAGAGTGTTAAAGTCCTACTGAAAACTCGTTTTAAGTTTGTAGCGAAATAATAAAATTCTTAAATAACAAATCTAACTTACTGTTGTCGAGGCACTTTAGGTTTCAAATCGCTTTTCTTTTTAGCTCATCTTATTTATATTTATACTAAGGGCCTGTTTCACAATGTATGGTTAAAGTGCCAAATAGCTATGCATCACATAAATTATTTGTAAGATAAAAGTTCCCAATAAGATACTTCGCATTTCATGACGTATAGCGCTATTTAACTATCTAACAGTCGTGAAACGCAAAAATACTATTTATCCTACCAATAAGTAATAAATAGCTTATTTGGAACTTATCTGTGAAACAGGCCCTTAGAATCTCATTTTGTATGTAAGACAGATACTGCTAATACAAAAATTAAATGAATCTTGTACTTCATTGGAGGCATACCTTTAGTGCGATAATTAATTGACTGATACTCAGATTCGTTAATTAAATTATCTCATATTTTAGGAATAGGTCTTTATGATGCTCAAAGTATAAAATAAATATAGCGACTTATTAAGTATTTAAGAAAGCACTAGGTTGTAAAATTTCGAGAATTTTTCGGGTGAACCTAAGCGCTGAAGTTCCAACTTTTGCCGTAGGTTCTGAAAGAAAAAAAAAATTAAACTTAATTCAAAGATGTATTTAACCTGAACTGGAAATCGTTTAAAAGTTGTAGAACATACTATAATTAATATAAGACTACTATTAAGTTTCATTTTGCTTTCTAATGAGTTTCTTTTGCGAATTTATTTAAATCCCCGTAAGAAATGTAAATGTAATTTTTAACACTAATCTTATATATGAAATTCTCGTGTCGCGGAGTTTGTGGTTAAACACCTCCAAAAGGGTTTGACCGATTCTCATGAAATTTTGTGTCCATATTGGGTATGTCTGAGAATCGGACAACATTTATTTTTCATCCCACCCCTAAATATAATTTTTTTAATTTTTAGATAAATTTTTATTTTTTTACCAACTCTATCAACAGCATTAAAAAATACATACAACCCTAAATTTTCAGCCCTCTACGATCAACCCCTATTTTTTATTATAAATGATATACATGGCAAAAAGACGTTTGCCAGGTCAGCTAGTTTATATATAAAACTGAGTTCTTCTACTCAGTGACAAATTATATGTAAGTTGTAAAGCAAAGAAATGAGATATCTTTCTAAAATATTATTTACAAGCTTTTGTGAGTTGAACTGTTAAAGTTAATAAAAAGTTTGCGCCATAGATGCTTACAACTTTATTGAGCTGGAAGTTGCAATCGAAGAGTGACCGGGATTATAAAACTTTTGAAGTAATATTGCCAGGCAGCTCAGTCTTTAGGCTTTTCTGGACTTAGACCTTCTCCAGCCAGTACACTCCACTGGTCTTCATGCACTGGGAGACAACCGTCTTGACGATAACGATCATTCCACTTACTCGGTGTCCGCGCGGTCTTTTGTTCTGCCATGGTCTCCATTCAAGATGCCTGCCGGTTCATCGTTTCTTGTCTACGTTCTTGTCAACGTCCCTTGACTTGCGAACTGGTAGTAAATGTAAATTTACAATTAATTTAATTTTTTTTGACATTCATAATTGTACTTGTTTACGTATATGTTTTTGTTGTTTGTAGTTGTTGTTGTTAGATGTTGCAACAGCCCTACATTGTTCACGATAGTCTTTTTACGAATAGTCTCATTACCCAACGCACAACACACGGTTTCCACTGTGTTGTGATTTCGGCTCGAATATTTTTTTGCATAGAAGTAAATAAATTATTTATAATCTTTCTTTTTTTATATCATAGGGGGGCAAACGAGCCTGCGAGATGCCCAAAAAGACAGTCGTCGCAGACCATAGACACCCATTTTTAGTGCGTGCGTGTGCGTTTAAGGGTCTACGCTCGAATTTTGAATTTTTTTTTACCAACTAAGCCTGAAAAGCTGTTTCCGTTACCTACCTAACACCCATTCACAGCTCCGGAAATGCCAGTTACAATTTACTTATCCATTTGAATTGGTATAAATTGTCGCAACTCGGCGACAACTTGAGTTTTCCCGGGGGTTTTCAGAATTCACAAACAGTCGCAATTTGCTAATAGTTTGTTGCGTTCCAGTTTGAATTTATGCGATCAGTTTCTATCTTTAAAGTGACAATATATTCTAACTAAATTTCATAGATGTTGAGTTATTTCCATATTTATAAAAAATATAATTAACAGCGTAAACATTTCAGTTGTAATTTTCTTTCTTTTTTTTTTTGGTTGCATTTTTTAAAATTAATTTTATTTATAAAATTATTAAAAAAAAATTATTTTAAAGTAACGAAGTTTAAATAAGTAAACCGAAGTGTAGTACGTAGATATTTTATGTAATTCTACTTTTACTAAGTGTTTAAGTATAAAATTTATATTCAAATTAATTCATTTGTTTATACAATAATAATCATCCAGTTGTGCGACATTACTATTTTGAGAGTAAAGACAAATTGTACTGTACAAATAGTATGGAAATAACGTATAACTCAACTAAATAAAATAAAAAACTAAAATTAAAAAAAAAATCTTCGTTAGCCTACGAACTTTTCTGCCCTAATATAAGTCTAGTATGAAACTAAATTTGTTTCTCAAATTTCCGTTTATAGACACGCAGGTTAGCCTTCTACGTCTAAAGCATACCAATTTTTCTCAGTCCCCTTATTTCTTATATACACACATATACACAGATTCTCACAGCCGGGACTTGAACGCACTACCCTAAGGTACTGAGCTAACACAGCTCCCCGTTTATACAACTTAAAGAAACCATCGTAATACATTTTAAAATTATGATTATTAATCGCAACACTTGTATACATAATTGTATATGAAATTGATATTCTGAACATCGCAAGCGCGATCCCCAACATTTGAAAGGCAAAACGCGACAAAATTAATCTTGCGTCTACAATTCCTCGGATAACGCGGATATTTTATGACGATACTTTAAAACTGTCATTTATAAATTGGATAAAGTATTTGAAGAAAGTATCGCTTTACGAGTTTAATTCAAAAAGTTTTCCTGTTTTGTTATACATTTGAATAATTGTATAAACAAATTTTTCACACATACAATACATACACTGTTATACATTTTTAATAGTGCACAAAGTGCACATTTTCAACAATTTTGAAACAAAAATTATAACATTTTGTTTTTATTTATCAATTCTTGATTTATGTCTAATATCTTAAGTAATTAAAAGTTTTCAATAATAAAAAAAGATTTGTCCTATATCAGCAGAAGCCATGGTGAAATAGGAGCACACACTTACATTCTCGTAATATCATAAACTGAGAACAGGACCAAATATTGATTCGCTACTAGCTTTTTTAACCAACATACACCAATTATCAGGATATTGATCTTTTCCGCCTAAAAAAGAAGATGTTAACTTGAAGAAGCGAAGACTCAGATTTTGTTTAAGTATTAATTTGAAATTGTAAGTATTATTTCTTGTGTCAAATGTTGAATTTCAGTTTTCTTTAGTTTTTTTAATGTACAGCGGCGAAGCGGGTTTTTATACACACAAAACGTGTGGGGCAAGACATTAGGTACACTGCTACTACTACTACTACTACTACTAGTACTAGGTAGATAACGCTGTCCCATTTGTACCAACTACCGCCGACATATATATATTTATTTAATCTACAAGTAAACAGTATTCTGTTATCTTTATAGCACATCGTACCATAATATCAAAATAATGCCGGAATCAGTAATTCAACATCACACGGGGATTATTCAAATACTAATTTTGCATTAAATTCCGTGAGTGCGAAGCCTATTTATCGAAAATTACGATCCGGTATTATGGAGATTTCTGATGTAGCGGTGTTTATGGATTACTGTTTGTATAAAAAAACTAGATGGGTTCTGTAGCCTAAAATACATTTCATATGTTGTTCCATTAAAAAAAATTCTATCTTACAAATACTATAAACATAAATTGATAAAAGCACTATTTAGATACAATTTTTTAACACACACTAATAAAATCTACTGAGAAACCAAAATTATGACGAATAAACAACTATATGTTTATAGCATCTACACATAAATAGTAAGAGCACTGTTGGCCTTGTGGCTCCAACGTGCGACTCTCATATCTGAGGTCGTAGGATTGATACCCAGCTGTGCACCACTTTCTTTCTAAGTTCGCATTTAACACTTGCTCATATGGTGAAGGAAAACATCGTGTGGAAACTGGCATGCCTTAGACATAAAATCTCGGCGTGGGTCATGCACAGGAAGCCGATATCCTATTAGATTTAAAAATCTGAGGCCTAGACCTAAAGTGGTTGTAGCGCCACTTGTTTGAGAGCCTGAGTGAACTACTTTATATATGTTATAATCCTATGATTCCTTTAAATATTTCTTTAGTCTTTAAATAAAATATAGGCTTTTCCAGACATTCATATCGACAATACGAGAATGGAAAATCAATCATTGTCGAACTGAATTACAAGTTGATCTCACAGACCTAATCATTTTTGTTTTACCTCGTATTTCAATATAGTATTTACAATATTTCAATAACTTATACAATTACTCTATACATACAAGAAATTCTGAATAATATTTAAAACAACGATCAAATATAAAAGTGAAACCTTCAATCGATAATTCTCGATTTGTTTCATCATCGGACGTCAAGGCAGAATACGAAATTCCATCCGTATCACATCGACGTCCGTAGTTCCACAACTGCGCGCTTTTTAAGGCAGCTTTTGCCGAGCTAGAATCTTTTCTTAAAAGGCCAGCAATGGACGTGATTGTCTATGGCGTCTGGCAATGTAATTGTCTATGGCCCATATTACATAAAAAAATTTAAGTAACAGATTTTGCTTTAATATCATTAATCCTCGTATTCTTATGATTTATACATACCTACTTATCGTGCATTTTAAATATTAAAAAAAAATGCCTATACTCATTATTGAGGATTTGAAAATACAAGTTTGCACCACCACTTTGTGGAACCAGCTGCCCACTGAAGTATTTCCTAACCAATTCAACTTAGGGTCTTTCAAGAAGACCATATCAATTCTTAAAAGGCCTCTTGCATTGAGAGTGTCCATCAGGTGAGCATCCTGCCCGTTTGCCCCCTGTTCTATAAAAAAAAACTTTATACCATATATATGCAGTTAGGGGTGAAAGCATTCAGCTATTAATACTATATAATAGATTCAGATTCAGCCACAGAAGATTAAATTAGTACAATTTAGTACGTATCGGCTATGATCACCAGTTATGGTAGCAATACGTCATTGAAAAGTAACATTGAGAACCAATAATAATAATATTATTGTAATCAATGTTAACGCTTCGATGGACGAAGAAATTGTGATTAATTTGTATTTTACCTTTACACAAATGTTTATATTTTTTTTAAATTAAATAAATATATTAATGCTTATGTATTTATTTTAAATGTGCTACCGAAGACATTACAAAACAGCTATAAAAATCAAATTAAAAAACCTTATATAAGGAAGGTGGTTTTATCTGCCACAAAATCATTGTTGATGTTAAGTAAATAAACGAAAAAAAAATTATACCAAATCCGTGGGTATTAAAAAATCTATGACCAGACGTCCCGTTCATAGATTACAAAGTTACTAGTGCTAAGCTGTTGTAAATTGAAAAACATCAATATTAGCTGTTCGTCTCGCTTAGTTTATCGATTCTACGTCAAGTTACCGCAACGTATCCGACAGTTGGAAAGTTACAGTTAGTTACTTGTTTGATACTTGATCGGAAAATCTGGATATTAACGAAACTCCAGTTATATTAGTAGCACTATCTATGCGGTTTCATTAGCTTAAATTTGGATGCTTTAATCTGATTACACTCTGTGATAAGCGCTGCTACCAAACTCTTTAGTTTATAATATGGTTTTTAATAGATATCGTAATAATAAAAAAAATGTTATGGCGGTCCAATCTAAAGTTCGCATAGCCAAACATAGCGAGCAAATTTTTTTTAAAATATTTTAAATAGAATTTATATATGTAATTACCGTATGAGTAATATAATTATAGTCATTTTTTTATACCTACCTACATCATCACATTATTAAAATATGTAAACGTTATCAAATTAATATTATATTCTTGCCTTTCGTATGCCAGTTCTTGTCTTTCGTTCTACGCCCATTAGAAAACTGGCAGTAAATATAAAATTAGAAGCATTTCATACACACTTATGTTTTTGACGTTCATAAGTGTACATTGTGTAATGAATTAATGATTTTAAATTTGAATTTGAATATAATAGTCATAGTCCTTAATTACTGCATCATGAGCACACCCCACATACATACCATGACTTACACAAAACTCGAATTATATATGTTCTATATTTGTTATGCCTTTTAAGTGTTTTAATAAAAAAAAAAACCCTTTTGTAAATTTATGTTTAAAGAACTTTATTTCTCATTACAAAAACAGAAATATTTTATTTACATGAGAAACTTAATATTAATTTGTATATAGTATATACGAGCGAGATACACGTCGCCATTAGCCGTAACAATTTTAGTCAGCTATGTTCATTCTAACATGCATCTTTAATGCCTTTTTGAATTTGTCAAACACTCCAATATTGCGAATTTGAGATGGTAATTGGTTAAATAATTGCACACCCTCATACCTAATAGATTTCTTCAAATAATTTGTACGCGGCTTCGGTAAGATAAGCAAACTCGCTCGACGAGTATTGCGTGTCGTTGTGTGTTTGATTTTTTTAAACGACAAGCAGCTATGGATAGAGTTATTTAAATTTTTTTTTATCAAAATACAGGTGCTATATACATACAGTTGTTTAATTGTCATAATTTTGGTTTCTTGGTAGATTTTATTAGTCGGTGTTAAAAAATTGTATCTAAATAATGATTTTATTAATTTATTTTGTAGTGTTTGTAAGTTAGAAATTATGTTTTTACATGCCGTACCCCATATTTCAATTAGATATATGAAATGTGGCTTGACTAAACAATTATAAATTAAATGACGTACGGATTGAGGAATACATTTTGATATTGACCAAAATCTGCCTATAAGTGATTTTAGTTTGGTAATTATGTGTGATATATGAAAGTTCCACTTTAAATATGTATCTATTCTAAGACCCAGATATTTTTCCCATTTTTTGTTAGTGATTTCAATGTCTTGAACTTTTAACGGTTGAAACATAGGAATGATTTTATTTTTTGCTCTGAATATTACATAAGATGTTTTTGAGATATTTATGGTTAGCAGATTTTGTTGAAACCAAGAATATAGAGAATTTAGGTCTGACTGAGCTCGAGCAACCATAGTCTGGATATTTATACCGAAATAAAATAAGCAGGTGTCATCAGCGTAGAGAGTGATTTGGCCATGTAAACCGAGCTCGTGAATGTTATTAATATATATTAAAAATAACAGTGGACCCAGTATAGACCCTTGTGGGACGCCGCATGTTACTGGTATTTCTGAGCTTTGAGCATTACCTATTTTGACTATCTGGGTTCTGTTTGATAGATAAGATTTGAATAATTTTAGCGCACAACCTTTTATTCCTATACGATCTAATTTTTTAAGCAATAGATTGTGGCTTACGGTATCAAACGCTTTTTTCAAATCTATAAAGACACCCAGCGCCATTTTTTTAGAGTCAATGTTTTCCTTTATATGACTGATAAGATCGACTGTGGCTGATAAAGTGCTGCTTTTTGATCTAAAACCATATTGGCGTTTAAAAATAAAATTGTTAGTTTGTAAGTAAGTATCAAGTCTTGAATAAATAATTTTTTCTAATATTTTTGAAATTGAAGGTAGAATGGATATTGGTCTGTAATTGCCGGGGTCAGTTTTATTGCCTGATTTATAAATAGGAGTAACTTTGGCTTTCTTTAGAGAATCCGGAAATTCACCTTTTTGCAGCAGCTTATTAAAGCAGACCGAGAGATATTCAGAGAGATCATTGATAATGCATTTTATGGTTTTAGTATTGATTCCATCTATTCCAGTACTGCAATTTGTGTCTAGTGTTTTTATTATATTTGTTATTTCAAGTGTTGTGCATGGACTGAAGTTAGATAATTCAGCATTAAGACTTTGAGGAAGTGCTAATGTAAAATTAGTGTGAAATTGTGTTGGTATTTCATTAGCTAGTTTCAGCCCTATGGTAGAAAAGTATGTATTAAAAGCTGCACAAATATCGGTTGTTTGAGTTAACTCTTTGGTGTCTATTATAAGTTTTGAAGGTGTGCAATCTTTGTTTAATTTGTTACTAGCCAATTTATTTATTAGACTCAAAATTTAGTGCATTCCATATGTAGATACTTCGCATAACTGTGTTTTGTTAGCTGTATGGTTTCTTATGTATAATCCTTAACAAATAGAACATAAAGCGACCGAATATATCGGATAGTGTTTATCGTAACGAACAACATCCCATTGTCTCATCTCTTCGCTCCCTTGATAAACCCCGTTTATATTACAATACGCACACTAAACAGATATGCTGTTTTAGTTTTAAAATTTTTAATATTTTTTAGTTCTGCAGCACATAAACATTATTAATTTTAAATAATTCTAGTCAACTTTTTTGTTTAAATACAGTTCATATACGTACTTTTGAAATAAAAAAAGTACCTATATGAATTGTAATTAAACGAAAAGTTTTGAATAAAACCGGCAGAAGCTACTTGCTCGGGACTTATCGGGACTTAGGGACTTAGCGAGTAGCAATGATTACTTAGTATTTGATTTTTAATAATAATAACACACATATATATATATGATTTTTAATAATAATAACATTACACAAACCATCAGCGGTCTGACTGCTAAAAGCAGTTTCTTCCAGACAACCCAAACATAAATAATATAAACAATTAAAATACAACATCGAACTTAAATATAAACATGAGCAATGCAATAAAGATTTGAGTTTGAGTTGAGTAAATCTATACTAAACTAAAAAAGATAGTATTCCTACAGCTAATTATCGTATAATAGCTTAATTAAACATAAATATGAAACACAGTTACAGGTAGCAACTGTCTCTTTTTATTTCACAATAAACAATTAACAAATCCATAAATTATAAGAAGTTATTCCGCCATTAATTGCACTGTGGTTTGCTGTTTGAACAGTAATGTTATTCGCAAAGAGACTTAAAATGAATGACTATCACAGAGTAATAATAATATGAACGTTTGTCTTTTACAATGAATTTATAAAAAAATATTTTTAGAAAGTCAATATTTATTTATTTTATATTCATATAGAAACTTAATACAATATAACCTTCTTAGTAATAAATTTAAACTTAGAACATTAAACATAAAACCTAATCCTTTTTATAACGACTTAAAAATTCTCGTGAATTGACAGTGTGCAACTAAATATATTATATTAGTCTCACCCCATAGTATTGAGGGTGCGCAAGACAAAAGAAGAAATTAAGTAAATTTAAGTCTGACTAATAAAATGTATCCTAAGAAGCAAATTTTAAACATAATTTAGTTACAAGTGTTACCAAAAACAGTTATCAAAAAGCTAACATCGTCAAAACTATTTGTTAAACTTTCATTTGAAGTAAATTCAATCAGTGAATATGTCAGTATATTTGGGAAAAATGAATTAAAGATCTGTATTGGTCCTGCTCTGTGCAGTATGAAGTAGGAGTCATATTGTGTAAAGGGACAGAAGTTGGTACAAATAGGCATTGTTTACAGACTTCGTACCACTAATGGTACTATTATGACTAAAGTGCTGCGCCTAAAGCTTTGATTTGCATTTTAATTGATGGTTCATTCATTAGTCTGTTTGAATATAGTCGAATATGAACAATTACTAAGATAGTACACATACTTAGTAGACATAAAAATAACACTACAGAAATAACACTTATATGAAAGGATTAAGAATTATTTGCTTAAACAGTAACGAATGTAATTCTATTGAAATAAATAATTAATTAACAGAATTTTGGCCAAAGCTGGATTTATATAACAAATAATTGTGTTAATACAAATATTAATTAAAGGTATCCAGAGAGTAGTTACGTTACAACAAAGAAACAACTTGGCAAAAACGAAAGAGTATCGTAGCCAATTCTTCTCTTCCTCATGCGCCATTGTTTCAAAAACTGGCAGTAAACGTAGCATTATTTTTTAGGATGTATGCCATGTTACTCATATATTAAATATTTTCAAAACACCTGTTTTATTCACACCGTATTGTAATTTTAATGAAAGAGGAATGGACACTTTTTCCGTATAATATTATCGATTATTTGAAGCCTTTTAAGCTGGTATAGTCTTGCTTTAAGCGTGCTAAGTGGACTTTGATGTTAGTGAATACCGTGACGTGGATAATTAGGCAACGTTTTAAGTAACGAAAGATTTGCCAGGGATTTAGTTTCCCGTAGGATTTATTTAAAAATAATGAACAGATATGTCTACCCTATCTCTCAATGGAATGTTGTTACTGCATTAATAGCTGAATATATCTTAATAAATCAAAGAAGTGAGAACAAAATACCAATCTGTTTGTCTGTGATTTTGTTTTCAGAATAACTAAGAAAAAATATAGTAACAGTTACATAAGTGTATCAACATGTCCTATTGGAATATATTTAATTCATAAAATGAGGATTAATATATAAACATATCGTTATAAAGCAAGGAACTGGTTTAGGAATGATCTATCTGTTAAAAGTTTTTTTTCAGGAGCACACGGCCTTTAGCGTAATTTGTGTTGAGAAATTGTTGTGTTATAATATCTGCGTAACAGAATTTGCAAATAATTATTTTATGCTTAATATTCAACGTGTACCATCCAAGGCTATATATTTTACTCGCTAAGGCAAGTTTTTTAACTTTCTCAGTTTTATAAGCGTGGAGATTTTCTAAATCGTCGGAAATACGCCCCGAGAGTATAGCCAAAAATAGGCACTCTCTTCAACTGCAAGTTACATTGCATTCATTCGTTACATATCAATTACCATTTCCTTATTTCTCCTATATTCCTTTATTTGCGGCCAGTGTTTTATATATACTGAAAAAAATCGTCAAAAGCACCCTGATGACTCAGGATTCACATAAGATATATACATGATACTTACATAAGGTCAAAAAAGTTGTAAAATTCGTTAGGAATGTTTTATATCGCATAAGTTAAATTGTTTAAAATAATGTTATTATTTCTCAACTTCAACAAGTGTGTATAATGTTAGAAAGTTAGCACATAGTTTCTATATTCAGCTGAAATCTTAATACATAAGTGTTCTCTTGAGTATTCTAAGAATGACCAAGTTTTAGTGTTTGCAGTGCGAGTGATAGCGAGTAATATAATATAGGAAATTGTCTCATATGTAGTAATTATTAACAGAAATCTATCAATAAATACTGTCAACGATGATATAGAAAAATAGTTAAAACTACAATAATAGGTAAAACTAAAAACTGATATCTTCAAAACTTAAAAATATCTTTATTCATATAGGTAAACATATACACTTATGAACGTCAAAAAAAATGTAAATTTACATTTACAACCAGTTCAAGTCAAGGGCGTAGAGCGGGTAAAAACTGGCAAGAAACTTTCCGCCACTCTTTTCAATCGCCAAGATTTTAATACAAATTGTTTAAACTGGAGCAAATCAATCCCATTTCAAACCATATTTTAGCTTAAAAACCGTCATCAATGAAGCCACACCATCTGAATAACTAAAGTACGTTATATTCTTAAGCAAGTTTGCGCTACGGTTTTGCTTGAATGCAACTCAGATTCCCGACGGTCGTATTGTTCTATACTAAATGTTGGTAAATTTTACAATTGAAGAGAATTACAACGCATTTCTGCAGTGCAGATTGAGCTACACGGATACTAGCGCCATCTGGAGTGAAGTGGTATCGAATCAAACTTGTAAAGTTATTATTGAGTCAAAGCAGTCAAAACGGTTATGCAAAAGTCGTATATACAAATAGCGATGTATAAAAACACCTATCAAATCAAGAATAAATATCGGAATACAGTAAGGAATTGCTGCCAGAATAAAAGGTACACTGACATAGGGACTAAACTTTTTAAATTTTCTATTTATCAATTTATATTTAACTAGTGACCTGCCCCAGCTTCGCACGGGTGCAATGCTGATGAAGCAGGTTTTTATTATTTATTGTTATTTCCGTCGCTGGAACGCTCCGATAATATACGCGTTCGATCGCTGATAAATAAGCTGTAATGGGCTGTATAAGATCTATATTAAATGAACAATGTATTCAAGGTATTTAATTGGTTAAGGATTAATGCTGTATTGGTTAAAATCGCTTCGAAAAATAGCCATTATTTGTCGTAAAAAGTAAATGACAAAAAAAAAGTGCGTTATCCATGAGAGATAGACATATACATACCATCACGGACTTTTCTGTAGACCTTTTCAATGTGTACAATACTTAGTACATTATTTTGATAAAACTCGTAGGGTTCAGCCTGCGTTTGCAATGTCAGCGGAAAAAATGTAATTATTTACGACACCACATTTAAAAACCTCAAAAATAACAGTACTTTTCCACTATTTAATGGATATAAAATCCGTTGCGTAGTTTCAAAGACTTAAACATACAAAGGGACATAGGGACAGAGAAAGCGACTTTGTTTTATACTTTGTAGTGATGATTACTAAGTATGTTAAAAATATTGTAGATATGTATTTGTGTGTTGGAAATTAATATTACTGTTATTATTTTGTAATGATTATAAATATATTAGTAGTTAAAAACATACAAATCAAACATATATAAAATTATTACTGTTTTTATTTTAACAAAAAACACACATATTCTTCGGCTACTGCGCTGCGATGGTCTGACACGCACTGTTTGACTTGATGTTAGGCACTAGGCCTGCCTTCTGGCCAGCCAGTCAGTTTATTAGTCAGTGGTTAAACTTATAGAGGGATCCTCTTTAGTTCCAAGGAAGAATAGCACCTTCTTTCCTCCACCAATTCAATGTGTTATTTGTGTAGGTACATTCAAGTATATCCATGTGAATGTCGTACCTGTAATGCTGGCATTATTTATTTGTTGTATTGCGATATTTTATCATATGTTATCTTATTTTTAATCGCTGTAACCTTGTATGTATATGTGAGAGAAGAAAAAATAAAGATTATTATTATTATTATTTATTCGTAGAGCGAAAGCATCGGCTTACAAGTGTATGCCACAACTTAAATATTTAATTAGCATCTGTGCCCTTGAACCCTACGGCTCAAGACTCTCTACTTCAAAGGAAAGAAGATCAAAGAAGAAAGAATACTACTCGTAATATATTTTATCAATTTACCAAATTATTTTTACTAAGCCAAAACATCAAAACTGATGAAAATTTGATCGTAAATAAAAATTGAGCGAAGGAAATTGAATGAAAACTTGAATGAGGTCGTTTGTGAGCCGGTCACGAAACCGGTCTTCGATAAAATTTTCTATGTAGAAACGAATGATCGTTTTTTACGCTTTTTAGCGCCGCTTTTCTATCTATATATCTTTAGATGATTAGAACACTGAGTATATCACAAAAGCGATTCCAATTCTTAAACCGGCAACGCACTGGCGAGCTCTCTGGTATTGAGTGTCTATGGGCGGCGGCCTCCTGACCGATTGTAGACTGTTTCATAAAAAAAAAATTGAGACGTGTTGCCAAGATATATTTTAATGATAATATATGTATGTCAGGGCGGATATGGACTTTGCCGAAATGATATTTATAAATTTATATACTAATCATATAATACAACAACAAATATGAACAATATGGACGGTTCTTAATTCAAATACCGAACATAATTTCGAGTTAAGTTTTCAAATTGAGTTTAAGTTTGTTTTCTCTAATGTTTTTTTAATATATTATTTGCATTTCTATTTTTATACGGCGTACGGTTTTTTTTAATTAATTTGAATGTACCACTGTATTTGCAAATAAAAGATTTCTTATTATTACAATGTCTGGCCAAACATGTGATTATATCGTTCTAGTTTACTCATAGTCGATTTTTAACCTCAAAAGTCGTATTGTATTAACTTGATACATAATAACTTGACCGGGTTTACCGGGGTAACTACATTTTAAGCAGAATTATACTTTATACAAAAAAGATCTGAAAATACCTCTATATAAGATCTTAAAACACATAATTTCCCTAAATACGTCAAAGAAAAATCTTAAAGACACTGAACGCATTCATAGTGCAATATATTAAATATGTTTCAGACAGGAAATTCTCGTGCTTCTTTAGTTGAGAACAGATCTTTAATATGAAAACTTGCTGAACTCTCCAGTATTTCATGAAAGCAAGCAGTTTCTTTAAATCTGAATTCAATTCGTCTCACATTCGTATTCGAATCTCGTTCGATGCGATTTTCTATTGAGTTTTTTGCTTCGCTTGTGTTTTAGTACTAAAACTATTTTGTATTTTGAAATATATTCTGTATATGAGAGGGTTTATTGAGCGCTTTCGAGTGCGTTTCAACTCAAACAAGGCTTTAATGGAACTAGACAAGAAAGAGTCTCGCCAAGTTATCACCAAGTTGCCTATTTCGCAACTCTTAATCGAGAGATAATACGTTTCAACCCAAGCAAATCACAAATGAAACTATACTAGGAGGAGTCTCGTAAAGAAGGCATATTTTTATATCAGGTACAGAATAAGAGGATTATTACCTAGGTACCTATTATATACAATACATAAAGTAAATATATTCTCCACTGTTCCCCATGTGGTTTCCTTATAATATATACATTCCTTATGTATATACTATTACAGATAAACGTATATATTTTCTTATTTTGTTAACGTTACAACCTACTATAACCATAATTGTCTATTCTCTATTATTTATGTTTTGTCGATCCGAAGTGGTGGAGGCCTGATGACCTGTAACACAGGTGCACAACCTTTAGCAGGCATGACTGATGATCACATATATGTATAGTCGGCTAGAGGTAACCAGCCGATCACTAAAGTGATAACCGCCGTCCATGGACACCTGCTTTGCTGGGGGCTAGCGGGTCTGTCGCCGACCTTTTCTGAACTCTGTTCTGTGTTACATATAAATATTGAGTTGTTACGGTTGCAAAAGATATCGTATTAACAAAGAAAAAATTTCTTACGAAACGATCAAACAATTCGTCTGAACACTTAAATAACTTTAGATACATGTAAAATACTCTATGCCCTACTTATGATCCCACTAATTGAAAGGAAACCTTTATCTCTGAGTAAATCAATCATACATTTCCCTTGCAAATGCTATTCATATATCAGAGCCTTTAGAAATCGCCCCTCTCTCTCTGTTTATTCATAAAATTATGAGAGAGACAGAGATGGCTTAAGAGTTCTTGTGAATGCGCTTAATTAGTTCATTAGGAATAGGAGTCTGCATCGCTCGCGCTGTTTGTATTCAGTGGATGAAAGATGGTGTTTTTCAATACGTCAAAGTTCTCTAAATAAGTAATTGTTAGTCTATTTAAATATGTTTTATAGCTTTTATATCTGGCGTGGTTTTCTTGTATTTAGGCAAGTATATCAACAATCTCTTCTATTTCTATTCAATCCTTATGTATCAATAAACAACATCATAGTAAATTATACACCTAAACCTTTCTCAGTCATATTTACATTTAATATTCATGATTTATCCCTACCGACCCTATAATAGGTACCCATTTATATTACTAAATGTACCTGGAATAGTAATAATAATAATTATTATTACTATTCTACATTAAGCATTAATAATAATTATATAGTGCCGCTGTAACCTTATATGGGTACATTTATTTTCATAGAAAAGTAGGTGATCATTGTGTCTGACACATATCGTCGATTTTTGTGTCGAGATTCCTTACGTTTGTTTTTTGATTACCATATAAACAAAAACATAGAGAAAAAGCGCATTGGCTGACAGCTGCAGATCCAACGTACGACGTCAGGTAAGAATGACACACGACAACACTGCTATTAAAAGTACAATAGTATGTCTAGAATATGTTGCCCAAATATGCATATAACAAGTATGTGTACATTATGTAATTACAATAATGTTAAACTTGATAAGTTCAAGCTCTACAAAACTACGTAAAAATAATTTTATCAATCACCTTCAGAAACTATAAAAGCTCCGCAAGCTTTAAGAATATAAAAGGGCTTCACCGCTATGAAATAATATGAATAGTATGGTAGCCACAGTCATGTTTAAAGCTTGATAAAAATCCTTTGCCCTCAACTTGGTGCTACTGTTTAAAAACAGACGAATAGCGCTAGAAATGCTCTTAATAAAACCATATCCTCTGCTCAAATAAGGGCAAAATGAATCCAATAAAATTATTCAAAAGCAGTGTAAAAGTTGAGATATAAAATGCAGACACCATTGAATCCAGACAGGGCTTCAGATGCAGAAGTGATATATAGTCCATAAAATCTTTCCGAAAATCGGAAAGCCTTTAGTGGTCTATGTCTCACTACGTATAAGAATATTTTTTTCCTTTACTCAGTGTTCGCCTGGAAGAGATCGCTCAAGAGCGATAAGGCCGCCAGTTGCACTCCATTTCGTTTAATTATGTTCAATTTTTATATTGTAATGTAACGAAGTGTTAATAAATAATAAATAAGCTCTCTTAATTTAATGGCTAGAAGGCGTTTTTATTAATTTTTGTTTAAAGGCTAGAATTCCATGTATGTCTCTTTGTGGTGACTCAGTTCCCGCACTTAAGCGCCCATTTTGTCCATTGTGCGTACAGTTCTGGCTAATTAAGCCAAAATAGCTGCTTCCAGAAGATCAGGAACTTTCTGGGAACGTCGCAGGCTTTACGGAGTGGCCTCACTGCTCCGAGGATTTCTGTTCGTTGATAGGCCACAGCGACGATGCCAGGACTACGTGGGTGACTGTTTCTTCTCACTCTCTGAAACACTATCTCCTCTTATTAAGGTACTGTCGTACCTATGAGAAAGAGTTTATTAAGGAGGCAATGGCCCCTAATTTTCCCTATCGTTTCGTTGATGACGATGACGTTTGACAGCTCCACAGCTGACAGTATATTGTAACACGAATTAGACAAATCTTGTAATTTACATTTATGAGTCACTTTGCATATTCGAAAGCGCACATTAATGTTAATGACAATAGAATATTATGTTACATTACACTATCGGTGAAACGTTTGTATTTGATACAAATACTGTAGGTATTTGTAATTATAAAATAAAATATAAAAGTTATTCTTTGAAATGTCAGTTAGATGGGAATTCAGTTGCATTTTCTCATGTTTGTGTTTGTTTTTAAGAAATTGTATTTTTATTTTATTTTTTTTAATTGTTGATTTGTTCAGAGTCAGCTGTCACTCACAGTATGTGCACTAAAAACAGCGCTGACAGGAACAACTAAGTAGGAACCTTTTTTTATTAGAGATTGGTGTTTTATGTAACGGGCAGGAGGCGCAACTGATGTTAAGTGATGTGCCAGTTGACTCGCAAGTGCGTTGGCAGCTTTTTAGAAATTCCAAAACCGAATTGGCCCAAAACTTCAGTGGGCACCTGGTACCTTGCGCACCTTCCACATAGTGGTGATGCGCGGCAAAATTTTCCCTAAGAAACTATCAGTTTTTATTTATTGTCATTTTAATAAAAAAAGAGAAATATGTAAATAACACAGACAACCCTGCTAATAGTATAATCAATAAAAAATTCATGAATTATTTCCATAAAATATCAACATGACGTAAAATAACAAGTTTATGTTAAAAATTAAAATTGTTATATCAAATGATTCATACATACTGAGAATCCACTAATGTATACAAATTACTCGGGTATATCATGACTAGAGGCAGGAATTAATATAATATATTCATAAAGGATCCATGAAGTGGCGTAGCTAAGTGAAACTGGCATACATGGAAAATAGGTCTCGGAAAATTTAACAAGGCAATTTTTTTGTGCACTTAAACTAGATTTATTTTTTAAATATTTGAATGTCTACTATTATATTATATATATGTATCTGATAGCGACATTAATCTCGTTCGTAAAATATTAAGTTATAATGTAAAATAAATATAATTTTGTACTATATAAATAAATATATTTAAATGTTTCATTATTGTGTAATGTATAACAAAAACGTTTCGATACGCTAGACATTAATATGATAACATTCCATTATTGCACAGTTTAAAAAGGAAGTACAAAATGGCGGAAGGTAACAATACAATATCTGTCCACAAAGCACATAGAGAGAATAAATAATGAATATATGTTATTCTAAACTATTTTGTTTTGTTTTATTGTATATTGTTCTAATAAAATATTTTATTAATCTCTCTAGCTATTTGTCTTGTTATTTGTTTATCCCGAAAAATAGATGCAGTAAGAACTTACGGACCATTAAGTTCGTAGTATAAATACTTTTTAAAAAAACAAATTAAAAACGGGCCACACATACCATTTCCATATTGAAAGCGCCACTAAAAACTAGGGTTTTTCGCAGAATTTCCTACAAACTTCTTGAAAGCACGTTCTACGAGGTTTCCTTTGATATTTTTCGTCAGTACTAATTAGTCAAGTCCAACTCTATTCATTATTAAGGACTTGATGGTTATCATTTTTTACCTTCCTTACTCTTAGGTAAATGTACGATATTTATATATAAGCTATCTGATTATTTTTACCTCCCAAGAGAAAATTTAAATTTTTAATACTAGCATTACTGTTCTTTATCTCAGAATTCTAAATTATCTATATTTTTAACAGATAAGTAATCACCCACTGACTAAACTGTGAACGCACGATTAACGGATGAAAATACTTACTGACTTATACTGTTCAGACTGCCACATACTCATCCCACGTAAACATAGCTTAAGTATATTTTAAACGCCTTTTAACTTAAAACCTTAAATACTTTTGCTGAATATTACTTATTAACTATAATTATGGTAAAGCCTAAATTGTAATGTAAGTAAAGTCGTAAAACTACAATTTTTATGCCCGGCCTAAATAAGAAACCTACTTTAAGACTGAAATAAACTATGATTATAGCACCTTTAAGTCTCTAAAATTGGCATCTTCTTTGATGTTAGATGTGAGGTTTAATGTTATATATGAAGACTTTCCTTTCAACTCATGCTTGCTTATATTCTAAATAACTTTTCCTAACTGGCTTTTATTAGCATTTCGAAAATTAACGCACAGATGGCGATAATGGGAACCAAATAATGACATTTTAAATATTAATTTTTTTTTCTAAAAAACCTTTCTAATAGCTTTTTGGAATAACAAGGATGTTTTTAGTCAACAATGTCATAAGTAGTATACAGACAATCTGGTTCGTTCGGTTAAAAAGAAAACTAATTCAAATAAGGAACTAAAACGTTCCTACGTGGCCCACAAATAAAATGCTTAATTAAACGGTTGTCATGGCAACTCCTTAAAATAGGATATGCAAATGTCAAAAACTCTTTTAAGATTCACTCGACTTAGCGAATTTGCAATTCCAGCAGGTACAATTGTAAAGTACTTATGAAATTTATGTAATTTACTTTTATAAGATTTGTGTCACCTGCTTAATACCATACTGAACTTTTTTAGTCGTCATCAGAGAAGGACTATTAGATAACTATATGGTAATATCTATTGATTGGTTTATCATTAATTAAGGCCATCTGTGAAGTAAGGTTACGTTTAGAGTGGACATAAATTATGCGTCATCCATACATACCTCTTGCTTCATCCATATTACGAAAATATATACATAAGAACATTTAAGCATTACTTACGTAAGGCAATTAAGGTTAAAATAACTTTATTTCTCATATGAATTATGTGCAAAAATTCGCTTACTGAGAAAACATTATAAACTAAGATTAATAATTATTACTAGAACGCACAGATGTAGGTACGTAGGTATATAAAATTTACAAAACAAAAATGTAGGTAGACATAATAAACTCGACGGTCAACCAAGCAAAAACATAGATGTTCCGATTGGATTTATTACTAGATGTGGCATTGATGGCATAGTCTGATATAACAGGTTTATATTAATTACTGTTTGTATTTTAATAAGACTATTTTATTTTTAGTTTATTGTTCTATTGCGATATTTTAGGTAAATACATTTATACGATTTATATGGGTTTATAAAACATTTTATGTATTGGGTTTTATTTGTTTTTGTCTAAATGGAAGTAATTACTCATGAATATTTAATTTTCAATCTCTCTCTCACCATATAACGTTCCGTTGGGGTTTTCTAGACTTTCTCCTTCTCCCTTAAAAAATATTATGTGGCAACCATACGATCTTTTAAAGAAATCAAGTGGCCATTTGATATTTTAATAAAAAAGCGTTTAAAAATACAATGTAACTGTACGCTTAGTTCAAACTGCCCCCTGCCCTGAAATGACTCCCCCCTCCCCCAAAATTCGTTACGTCATACTTGAACACTGTCTAACATATCTACATCTGTTTCAGTGATCATTTTCCTTTATTCGCAAGGTGTGATCTGTGCCATATCATTGACACACATCGCCGACATTTTCACGACAATGGTGCAGTCTACTATGCTGTAGATACAGCTTCGGTGTAGTAACAGTCTACGTAGAACGTGCGTAGTATACTTGCGTGAAAATATTTCTACGTACTTAAAATACTTAATTGGTATCTTTTTTTTATAGAACAGGGGCAAACGGGCAGGAGGCTCACCTAATGTTAAGTGATAACGCCGCCCATGGACACTCTAAATGCCAGAGGGCTCGTGAGTGCGTTTCCGGCCTTTTAAGAAATGGTACGATCTTTTCTTGAAGCATTACTGACACATTACTGCTACTGTCGAATTAGTCCGGAAATACTTCAGTGGGCAGCTGGTTCCATAAAGCGGTGGTGCGCGGCAAAAATTAAAAGTATCTGGCTATGATTACTGTAAACCACTCAGAAAATAATGAAATTGCATTTTATATAAAAAATAAATGACGTTGATTGTATTTGTATATTTAATAAATTTCAAAAAAGGCATTTTGTTGTTTATTTTTCTGTCAAGCCTATCTATCGAAGCAGATTTAACGTAACGAATACCCTTTTAATATCTTAATCAATTTTCTAAGGATTTAACAATTATTTAATAGGGTGCATGCAATCGTCACAAATTTCATATTTGAAATACAAAGCTGAATAAACCTTTACACGTTTAAAGAAAAATATATTCGCTTTTTAAAAACGAGACACATAATAAAATCCACCGATAATGGTCTTTTAAATACTTTAGTAGTGAAAAACGAGGCGTTTATTAAAAAAAAACAAAACTCTACCGGTCCACAGATATAACTCGATTTAACGGCGCTGATTCGATTCAGAGAGATTACTATAATAGGGCTGTCACAGATTCAAACTATTATTTTATTTTGATTTGATTTAATGGAATCTTTGAACAATACATTTTTAAATAGATTCAGACTAGTAAAACACAAATATAGCGCTTTAGTTTTATGAGAAGGTTTTTATAGGTGCTTAAGGGTGCCATCATCCCTGAGGTCGAAGGTTCTAATTCCGTGCGTCAATAGACTTTACTTTTTATGTACGCATTTAAAACTCGCTTGTACATTACGAGTCATTGTGTCCTTGAGAAACATTTTTTTTTGTCCTAGGCGCGACAGACAGTCCCTTGTGCAAAGTCTATTTCAGCGCAGAGGAATCAGTCACCCACGTAGTCCTGGAATGCGCAGCTGCGGCTTCCTGACGAATAAAAATTCTCAGAGCGGTGAGGTCGCTACTTGAAACCTGTGAAGTGCCCATGAAACTTCTGAGCTTCTAGAAGGAGCTAGGTCGGCTTAATTACTCAGAATTTTACGCACATTGGACTAAATCAGAGTCTTAGTGCGGAGATTGAGTTTACGCTACTACTACACTCACTTGTATGGTGATTCCTGACTGTGTCAGGAAAACTGAGATAAACTGCCACAACTCTTTTATTAATTAACACAACTAAAATAGACTTAAATGACAGCCCTATCTATCATTGCGTTTGCTCCCTGTTTAAGGTTTTTAAATGGATTTCGAATGCGCCTCGTCTTATCGAGTTTCGGCTTGTTATTTATTAACGACTACGTTGAGTGGTTATTCAATACAGATCTACAGAAACCAATTCATTTTACTGGTTTTATTTATGCTCAGCCACAGGCTCGAGAATCATTTTTGACACCAAACACCTTTGAAATGTATCTTTTTTATGAACTTTTTCGTGTATAAGGACAAGTCCTAAACTATTGGTCATTACTCTAAGAAATAGTAGCTTCTGTCAAGAATGTAACGAGTGAAGCATGAGTTTGGACTTAATATAAATATGTATAATATGTATTTTGCACTTCTTGCCTACTTTATATAATTGAATTCATTTTTTTTCGTTACTCACAGTGGTTGCCTGGAAGAGATCCATTCCATCCATTTAATTATGTTTAATTTTTATATTCTAATGCAACCAACCAATTTGATGACTGGTGACCATTCCAGTAATAATTCACTTCAAGTGACTCAAATGGCGAAATTGAGGCTCAGTTTTTAAGCAATGGTGGATGCATAGGTGAGGTCAAACGACGTATTGACTTATTTGTAACTATTGTAATAATTACTAGGTAATAATTCGTAACTATAAGCCTCATTTACGTATTAAATATTTTGTCCTTATCACTTTCAACATACATTGACTAATGGAAGCTTATAGGTTAATTATAATACGATTCTAGGAGGGAGGGTTCACACGCTTATATTAAATGAATAAGGCCGTATACGGGATTTATAATGTACTGCTACTTTTTTGGATATAAGACGTTTTATTACCAAATAAATAAATAATCTATGAACAAAAAGTTTAAAGAATTAAGTGAGGCCTTCTAGATCCCAATCCATTCTGGATAATAATAAATTATATTTAATTAAAGTAATTAAATATTACAAAATAAAGAATTATTTAATTTGTAAATTATGAAAAATTGCATATGTAAAATTATTTTATCTAAATTCAGTTCAGTAAAAAAAACTTAAAGTAAAAACTTATTTATTCTTAAACTTCAAGAAACTATCAACAGCCTTAAACAAGTCGTCGGAAAATTCACCAGGTTTTTCAAATGCTAAATAATGGCCTCCTACATCAAGATTTGTAGCACCAACTAAGTTTGGATACTTCCAACGTAGAACAAAGTCGGGTGAATGGTATAGTTCATGCTTTGGTCGAAGCGCCCATGTGGGCACTGGAGTCGGTATTCTGAAAATAAATTGAAATTAATACTTTTAAAGTGTAGGTATTTTGATTGCTGCCTTTTTGTCCAAATTATCATTGTTTGGACAAACGTGACTTGTATGCCAATAAAGTTTATTTAAGTTTAGCATAGCAATGACGTGACAGATTGATCTTGACATATCAATACTGTATAACATGAAGCTGTAACAAGACCTATGGAGAAAGACAGCCTCCTTCTATAGGAGCGCAGGTTGTTAGCGAGTATTTAATCTTACAAATACCCTGTGGCGTGAAAAGAGAACTCAAAGAAAAACTGTCTTATAACTTATTTTCTCGATGTGCCTTATTCATAATATATCTGAGTACAGTTAATTCCTTTACTCCACAACGTGAGACATTTAAATATTATAGTTATTATATGAACATGTAGATACTGTAATAGAACCTTAGAATAGAAAAAATAAATAAAAAAAAAACCTTATATTTTTCTCTATCACTAAACGCTTAAAATAAATTCCTATTTAGACAAGAGAATACTGTTAACTTTGTAACTTCAAACACCCGAAGGAGATAAAAAATAATATAATAAAGCAAAATAAATTAATAATAAATATTTTTTATTTATTAATTCAATTCAATTCAATTTGAGGTATTTTTCATATATCAACGGAAAAATAATGTAATTTTTTATTTAGCCCATAGTCAAACCTTTCGATTGTAATACTTACAGGGCTAGTACGTCCTCCATATCCTGATTAGCAGAAGTCTCCTTATACAGCCTCAGAGCAGTTGTTATACTTCCAGTACTCCAGTAGACCATGACGTTATCTACTAAATCTGTTGTGTTGTAATTGTAAAGACCGCCGTCTTCTCTCATTTTATTTGATGGATCCGATAATGAGAGAATTCTGTCATTTATATACGCACAAAGACCTACGGGCGAGTCCTGAAGAGCTATACCTAAAATTAAAACATAACGCCTTTATGTATTTATTTTTAAATAAAATATTATTGAAAATATAAAATATTAGTAATGTTTTTTATAAAATATTATAATTTTTGAAAAAAACATTATAAAACCTTTGTCTATTGTCTATTGGGGCTATTATAAGTGATATTGTAAGCTACAGACATTTTTTTAAGAACTCGTTATTTTGACAGTACCAAGTTTATACATCGTAGAAGTAGTTATACTTCAAGACTTTTTGAAGAGAAATTATTCAAAACATAAAAAAACGTTTCAGTATCTACTAAGGGTTCCAACACGGCTGTGGGAGTCTGCATATTGCAGCACGATGTATTTAAAAAGTTGTTACGCCAAATTATTTAATGACCTGCCTAGAAGTTACATATCACTGCCGTGTAATGTTTTAAAGGGGAAAGTTATTTTTCTTCTTTATTATTATTATTATTTCTTTATTTAGTTATTTTTAGAGGGAAGTTAAAAGTTTCGAGAACAATTATAAACTTAACTGTTATTATTATGACATCATGATTAGCATATATGACATTATCATGCCTGATTGCACGGTTTTATCAATCAATCTGAATGTACAATTTTCTTCGCAATTAAACGATTTAATATTAAGGAAAGTTAACTTTCGTCTTTTTCTATCAAATTGTATTTACTCCGTGATAAAAGTACTCTAGTACCGGTGCCATTAGACTTGTTTTTTAATTAAAATCTATCAATACGTTCGTCAATGTTATTAATAAAGTTGTAACAGCGACATAGCCTAATAACTGCACCATTAAAAGTAGTTAAAATATATAATTATATTATTAAAGTGTTATATATATTTATTTTGTGTTGTTACCAATGTTACACACCTTAGTGAAATGAACTTACAAAAACACACTCTGTTATTGCATACTTGCAAAAAATAAAAAAAACAATACTTTGTTTATTATTTTTCCTTACCAATACTGTCAGGCTTAGTGGCTTGCAGGTGCAAATATCCAAATTCCTCTAAGTAATAAGCCAATTTATCACTTAGAGGGTACATTCTGTCCACAAACTCGGTGCTGACCAACGATGGCCACAAACTACCAACCAACCACAACAAGTCCGCTATCTTTGAGAAATTGACTGGGAAGGTTGTATGGAAGCCCAGGACCTGGTCTGGGAAGAGGGTTGCCATATGTGAGCCAATGTTGTGTCCAAGGTTTCCTCCATGTACGTAGAATTGCTTGTAGCCAATTCTTTCCATAAGGTTTCTCAATACTATTGCTATTTGGTAGGTAGTGAGTCCGCGGCGTACTGGACCCTTAAATTAATATTTAAACAGTTTTTAGTTCATTAAAAATGTTAATAATTTTAGAAAACTGACAAAGGTTCATCAATGGGTAATGTGTATGACGTAATCATCAGTCGCCTTTCTTTTAATTTACTTATGTCAATTGTATTGTATTTTTTAAGTAAAACGTATTTTACAGTTTCATATTGATATTATGTAAGTTATGAACTACAGATAGCAATGTTTCTTTCCATTTCACGCTAACTTGATTTCGCGTTTATCTTACTTCAGTACCTAAAGGCGTTGGATTCAGAGATAAGACGTGACTCTCGTAAATTCAAATGTAATACAATGTAGGATTCAGATGTCAAAGTCTGTTTGTAAAAAATTTCTACGTCAAATTTTTCTTATTTCAAATTTTAACCAAAATCAAACACCTCCAAATCACAAGGGCAAATATAATACAGATATGTAATACACACCTGCGAAAATCCAAAGCCAGGCAAGCTAGGTACTATCAGCTCGAATACGAAGTCATATTCCGGTCTGGTGGTAGTCAAGAGTGGTACTGATTCATAGAATTCTTTGATCGATGTTGGCCATCCATGTAAAAGGAGGATTGGGATAACCTGAAAGCGGATTAAACCCATTTTGAAATAACAGTTATATATAACATGAATAAATTCATGGAATAATTTTCCTGATCCTATTATATTTAATTGTTTTAGAAATAGAATGTCGATTAGGACAAATTCTATCTTAGGTATTAAACACTTTTATTTATATTATATTTACATATAATCTTATTATGATAAATCATTATTTATGGTTACATATATATTTATATATATATATATAACCATAAATAAGCGTCAATCATAAATATCATCTCTCTAGCCTTCTTCAAGCTAAGTAAAGCTATTATAAAACAAAATATTTGTATAAAAATAGCTAATCATTTTGTTTATTTTACTTAGTAGGAAATAGAAAGCTTGATATTTATTTATACATTACCGCATTAACGATAATTGCCTCTTATTTTAAAAAGAACCTTTAAAGAGTGTTAAAGAGGGTCAATTGAGCGTTTTTAAGGCAGTTTTGCCACGGACTAGCATAAGTGGGCCATACTGAATGAATTCTTAAAAGGCCGGCAATGCCTTTTGTGTCCATGGGCAGGTCAGTTAACTGATGAGACCCCTGACCGTTTGCCCTGCTATATAGAATAAAATCTATATTTTTTAAAGAAACAGGTACAATGTGAGGTCCTAGTATTGTAAAATAGTGTTTCAGTATTATTATTAACTCTCGCTCACCTTAACATTACTTTTCTTTGGTTTCACGTGCATGTAATGTATATCGAGCCCTTGTACATTAGTTTTGTAGTGCTCATACTGATTGAAATACCGCACTCGCTCTGGGTACTTATATTTGAACTGCCAATTCCCAAATATTTGCCCGAGTACGTCAGAGTTCATACCGTATTCGGATGTCTCTTGGAAGCTTTTGACACGGGGCGCCCTTTTATATGCATCGAACTTTCGCCGTTTGTTTTCGAGCATCTGCAAATATTAATTAACATTTATCAATTTACAGTTTTATATAAAATTAGTTTTCCTTTCGCATACATTTTTTTCTATTTTGGAAATATATTTTTTCTAACCGTGAAAGAATTTTAAAAATCGGTCCATCTGTTTTTGAGTTTATACGCTACAAACAGAATTTCACTGAAAATTTGACAATTCCTGTCTAAAATGCATGCAGGTAAATTATCCTTATATTTTACTAAAGTTTACTTAGGTGTTGGCATATCGGAAAATGAGTTGACGATCTAGGAATGCGGGGAGGCGGATAGGGATGGCGATCTGAGATCGATTAATCGAAGAATCGATTTTTCGAGCAGAAAATATCGATTTTTTAAATCGATATGAAGTACTGTGTCGATTCACTGAATCGATATATCACCCTTGAAAATCGACATTCGATTTTTTCTGTTTTGGTATAAACCATACAATTATTTGCATTTAGTTGAATGTGCCTGAATTATAAGAGTGCTGCCGGTTAAAGAGTTAACTACTCATAAACTCGCGAGATGGCTGTATGTTTAGTATCCTTTACTCGCCTCTCTTTAATAAAAAAGTTACGTTTGTAGTCTTTGACTTTATGTATTTATAATCTGTGACGATTGATATTGCATTATTCATTTGTTGTTGTCGTTTAATGAATACTGTTATTAGCGTAATATAAGTATTTTCATGATTGATTTTCATCAGATTTTCATGCAGTGTTTGTTGCGAAATAATAACTAATTGAGAGTAGGTAAGTAAATAAGTAAAGCGCTTCTTATTTTTTACTTTGACGCTATTATTTTCAGTTTGTTCTGTTAGTTGTGATTATCATTTAAATTTACTTTTACACAGGAATAATCAGCATTGAAATAACTAATAAGTAATATGTGGAATTCTTATTGATGGAAGTGTTCATACTTCATTCACGATTACTTTATGTCAAATTATCTATTTAACGTCAAAGCATCAAATTATTCATCTTGTTTACAGAAAAAATAGTAAAGCTCCCATTATCATTTTATAAATAAACTATCGCTTTTACTCTAATTTTATTTTAATCAAGTAATCGCCAGGCATAGGGATGGCGATTCTTTCCGAAAAATATCAATTTATAAAGCAATTCGTATCTTAATTAATCGATTCACATTTGGTGCTATTTTTATATAAAGGTTACTTTTTTATAAAATGTTAAACTATTCTTTCATATAAAATATTCTTTTAAATTCATTAAGAAATTATGCTAACTAATCCTAATAGGATTTTGAATATTACTCGAAACTAGTGACTAATTACTTAAAATATCATTGTTTATCAAGTTTAATACATATAATAAATGAGGAATAAATATATTTTTTCAGCATGTCGGGTTGAAGTGATTTATGGAATCATTTTATTAAAAAAGACTTCGGAGGCACATGCAAATATTGTCACCAGGACGTAAAAACTAAGGGACCCTTGGAAACGCAAACTTGAAAAAAAGATCGATTTTTTAAGAATCGATTTTGTAGGCCTCGATTTTTCGTGAATCGATTCATTAGACTACGATTCGAATCGATTTAAAAATCGATCTTTTTCGTAAAGAATCGCCATCCCTAGAGGCGGAGAAATGAATTCTCTCTCCTAATTACGAATGACAATATTCAACAGCCTCAGTCACAAAATATTTTTCAAAGATATTTATTTATAAAAAACACTCCTGCTTTAACAGGTGACCCTAAATTGACACGAGTGAACAATGAGTGAATAAACTTGACAGACGAAATAAAAAAAAAATAAGGTTAAATAGTGTAATTATTTTAAGGAAAATTCCTTAGAATTCAGTTTGTTAATGTAACAGCTGGGAACCCTGAAACAGGTGTTTTTTACTCTAAAAGGTTTCCAAATCTTACCACTAGGACCGAAAATGTACTAAAAATGAATAAACGCTTTTTAACAATATAGATTAATAAAACAAACATATGAAATTAATTCGGAAAAACAAAATTACATAATAAAAAATACAAGACACTAAGTAACTACCAATAGGCACTAACAAATAATAGAACTTTTGCCAGTTCTCTCAACGGACAATGAAAATGGTCTTTTATCAGATGTATTTCGTTAACTAAATTAATACACCGCATCATATATAAACTTCAGAGCAGTGTTGGCCTCGTGGCTTCAACGTGCGACTCTCATACCTGAGGTCGTAGGTTTCGTTCCCGGGCTGTGCACCAATGGACTTTCTTTCTATATGCGCATTTAACATTTGCTCAAACGGTGAAGGAAAACACCGTGAGGAAACCGACATAGAACGACGACTTAGACCCAAAAAAGTCAACGACGTGTGTCAGGCACTGAAGGCTGACCACCTACTTGCCTATTAGATTTAAAAATGATCATAAAACAGATTCAGAAATCTGAGGCCAGGACCTAAAAAGGTTGTAGCACCACTGATTATATATAAACAAGTCAAGTCAAAACAAGGCGCTTCGCACTTCACACGGCTCAGATCCACGGGGCTTTTGTACACAATTTACTCAGATTCAAACTGAATATAAGTCCCGCTGTGACAAAATTGACCAAATGATGGATTTAATATTAGACTGTCCGACTTTCGATTTAGCTGCATGCAGCTACAATCTGTGCTCGAAGAAACTTGTCGGTTAGCCTACCACAGGCTGCCAGTCTCGATCTCCAGATCACACCTTGCTCTTTCGAAAGTCGGACAGTCTAATATTAAATCCATCATTTGGTCAATTTTGTCACAGCGGCAATAATACTCCAATGTAAAAATTATGAAATTTTAATAAGTTTAATTGTCTATGAATATAAATAATAAAGCTTATAATTGCAACGGCTTTCGTAGAATGTTTGTTTAACATTTAATTCTGTTCATCATAATAATTTCAATTAAAACAGAGGGAAGTTCTAGCATTTCAACGATTCTTTTAACAGTTAATTAAGGAAAAGTTATATTTGGAATCTGTATTGTTTACAAGGATTCTCCTTGAAACTTGGAATGGAAACAATTTGTTGAAAAACTTCAATTATTAGAATGTTTTAATTGCTCTAAATACAGTATTGGAATGTTTTAATTATTTTTTTAAATAATCATTACATATTTTTTGTTCCTTGTAGTAGTAACTACTATTTCAAGTGGAGTTAGTTATTTCTTATTTTCAAAAACAATAAACTAAAAACATAATATGAACAAAACAAAAAAAATATTACGATTTATAGAATGCAATTTATGTGACGTCAGCCAGCGAACAACTAAATATATCCGTCTTACATGCAATAACATCCAGGGTGCGCAAGATACGTGTAAATATTACAATTTTAATAATAATCCATGCCGAGATTGGCATATGCAGCCCCAGTCTCTCTAAAATTTCCGCATTAAAATCAACGTCGTCAATAACTTTATTCCAGTTCGCAAGTCTAGGGCGTAGAGCGGGCAAGAAGAACTGGCAAGAGACTCTCCGCCACTCTTTTTAATCTCTACGAGTTTTGAGTCATACAAATTGATTGAACTGGAGCAAATCAATCACAAGGATTAGGATCATTTAATATTCGCAAAATTTATAAAAAGCTTTATTGATTTATGTACGTTTAACGGGAGCTTTGAATTTACATAGTAATTTATCTATTTTCGCTTGAGAGTTCGTTGTAAAATGAAAACAACTTCCATATAATAAGTGGTTTATCTTCTAGAGCCTGGTTAGGCATGCGTTTTAATAACATATTCTACCTCTAAGGACTTTAAAAGTTAGATTGACCATTATAAAACAGATATAGAAATCTGAGGCCCAAACCTAAAACATTGTAGAGCCTAGCGTTTTATTTTAATTCGCGGCCGATATAGCCTGAAATGAAAAGCTTTTTCCCTCAATAGATAAAAATGCAATTTTATTAAGCGATGTATTACACGCTATCTGCAGTTAAAAGATTTGTTCGCATAAATTTTACTGATTAAGTAACATTTAAGATAAAGTGTAATAGTTAATGAAAATGTACATCTACAACTCACGGCCTCATGAAAAACAATTCTGAATTTCCTGATTTCAGTGCTCTGTGTACAGTTAGTCCCCCAACAGGTGTCCAGATCGAACTTCGGCAGGTCAGGGACGCTTGTCAAGGTTATGTAGAACTGTAGCGCTCCCACTGATACTATTACTACCGCTATGGATGCGAAGAGAAGAAATTTCTGTAAATAGAATTGATTTTTTATCCACCTGGCCTTCTTTTACCACAAACAGCATAGTTATATGTAATAATAATGGAACTATAGAACAGTTAAATGACATTAGCATCACATTTAGCGTGAATATAAAAATTCTGACCAAATATTTTAGAGGGCTACTATTTTGCCAATAATTTAATCTTCAAGTTTTGAAAATTTTATTAATGACTTGAAAAGGAATGCTGCTATAAAAATTGATAATGCTTTTATTCACACACCGACAATAGTTTTGTTTTAGTGATTGCAAATTATAGGTGTATTTAGAAAAAAAAAATGTATTTTTTATTGACGTATTAAGTTAGACATTGGCTGATCGTGCAACTCTCTATTTTTATATGTACTTAAGGAAATTAATCTCAAAAATGGACGTGTGACAACCTTAAGAAGCTAATTTTACTTATAAAAACATTATTTTAAAAAATGTCCCGTGGGTTGACTTCATGCGGCTCGTAATAAAGTATTTAGTAATGAAAATCTCATACGAGTAGGCATTTAATACAGCTTGGAAGCTCAAAGCTTTTTCCCTCAATAGATAAAATTGCAATTTCATTAAGCGATGTATTATCTGTAGTTAATGGTTTTCAATAAAATAAAAAATATTTCATGTTTCTGATAGTCACTTATAAAACAATTTAAAAGAATATATAAAAATGTAGGATGATTTTATTAATATAAAGCAGTATATCCACCGTACTATATAAAACTCAACGATCAATTACGAAGTCTAAGTCACCAGCAGTGATTGGTTAACTTCATAATATTAGCTTTTTTAAAATTATACGCTTAAACAGCACTTGGTTATTTTCTTATTTATTTAAGCATTACACACTTAAAACGAACCTTGTTCTTTAAAACAAAAAAAAGCTATCTCTTTCTTATTTTTTCTTTGATTATTGTAATTTTGTTACTAGTAAATGTTATATTTTTATAATTACTAAGATATATCAATTTAACAAAATAGTTATATTAATAGCCTTTATATATAAAACTTAATTATAATAGATTATAAGTTTCATTGATTTAGGAATAATCAATTTAGTAAAATAGTGAAATTAATTCTATTAGATTACTAAATCTCACACAAAGTTTTCCTATACAAGATACTATCTGTCGAGCAAAAAAGCGGCACTGCTGGTAAGATGCAATACGATCCTTTTCTCGAACCAATTCAGGCCATCTTCGACTATCACTTCGTTGTATGGATATAAGAGAGAAAATTGGATACACACCGACAGTTCAAGAATACCAGACAGTTTGTGCAAAGAAGTATCGATATGGTAGCGACGATTTAGTCAAGGTTAAATCTTTTCAATCTGACCCTTGCATTTGTGATTCAAGGGTCTTGAAGGTTGAGCTTAAGTGCGAAAACTTGAACCTGAGTATGCATTGTGTGTCACCTTAAGAACCACCGTACTTGATGAGCGCTAAATGGATAGAAGCTTTACTTGAATTAATACCGCCCTACATTTATATTAACAGGCTCCCGAATACAGTGGTATCACGGTATGGAGAATGCAGTATTATTTTATTGTTTTGTATATGTGTAATGGCATGTTCTCAACTTTAGAAGATGATTCTGAGATATTCCCCATGAGGAGGAGCTTGCTGGGTGTAAAACTGGGACATAGAAAAACAGCAGAAGAGAAAAGCAGAGGACATTATAAATATAATTAGGTAATTGAAATGGCGCTGGATTAGGCACTTGATGACAGACAGCAGGTTGAAATGGACCAATTAATTACAGAATGGCAACCACGCGATGGAAAAGAGGAAGACAGAGCTATTGCTCTTCTCTTCTCTTCTTCGCGAATCCTTAGCTGAAATTCAACTGATAATAAAATTGAATCTGCTAAGTCTTATCGCTTATCAAATCATTTTAGGGCGTTAAAATATATACATATAATCGAATATTTTTTAAGGTAAATTATATTATAAATAATTCATCATCATATTACTTACACTAAATCCTCCCTTTTTTTCCACATTTTTAACCTCCTTTTTCACACTATCTTTTTTCTTTGCCATACTGTCCGGACGGTCAGTTCAAACTAATTAATTTGGACTTATCTTCATCGATAATGTTATCTTTGGATTATCCAAACGTAACGTTATCTTGAATATTACGTGTCGATTTGTAAATTGGTCAACGACTCTTGAATGATAAGTTACAAAAATCACAGACCCAACACATCACTACATAGTATAAAACAAAGTCGCTTTCTCTGTCCCTATGTCCCTGTGTATGCTTAAATCTTTGAAACTACGCAACGGATTTTGATGCGGTTTTTTCAATAGATAGAGTGATTAAAGAGGAAGGTTTATATGTATAATAACATCCATTAAATAGTGGAGTAATACTGTTATTTTTGAGGTTTCTAATGTGATGTCGTTTTTTCCGCTTACATTGCAAACGCAGGCTGAAGCCTACGAGTTTTATCAAAATAATGTACCTACTAAGTATTGTAGACATTGAAAAGGTCTACAGAAAAGTTTGTGATGGTATATGTCTATCTCTTATGGATAACTCACATTATTTTATACAACGTTCACAGTTTTTATATAGTGTATTTAGTATCAGCATTGCACCCGTGCGAAGCCGGGGCGGGTCGCTAGTAAATTATAATTTGATCATAGTAACAAGGTGTCTCAATAGAAAGTTCATATTTAGTAGTAGTATTAACATAACATAACATTTATTACTAACGAAACACTCACACAGAAACAGACAAAATAATAAAAATAATATTCAAGAAACTATCGACATAAATAAGAAAGAATAAGGTAGATTTTCAATAATGTGTCGGAGCTGCGGCAGTAACTGCCCTGGCACAGCGTTATGCTGTGAAACAGACGTGTTCCACAGCACTGGTCTTTCAGCCTGAGACCATAACAGTATTATACACGTTTCTACGCGAAGCAACACACTACACAGCCTGTGCGGCCACAGAAAATAATAAACGGCTCAGTTACAAGAGTCGAAATACAGAGAGTTCGATTTGGAGTACGCCTCCTGCGCCGGCCGTGGAGATCATCTTGAACAAGTGCACTGGCGCTTATTAAAGATTTAAGTTGGTGTCTGGTATGTACCAGACTCTCCCAGAACTCTCAGGTCACCGCTACTAGATAGTAGCAGAGACCTGAGAGTTCCCCCCCTGAGTTGGTGCTTTCCTTGCTCAACCAATAAGTATCGCAATACAACGTTTAAATGTTGCCAGCGTTAGAGAGACACTCCCACGGCGACCAAATTTTTAAAATTTGTTTTAATTTTCTTCTTAATTATTTTATTTATTTATTGAAACTTCGTTGCATTACATAAAAGAAAAATAATAAACATAATTTAATGAAAAGCAACTGGCGGCCTTATCGCTTTAGAGCGATTTCTTCCAGACAACCACTGTGAGTAAAGGAAAAAATCACTGTGAGTATACTACATAAGGTAGGCAAGAAGTGTAAAAATACATATTACAAATAATAAAATAGGGAGAAACAAATTTATTATAAATATTGTATATTTATAATTATATTATATAAATTAATGATTTGTTTGACAAATATATGCCTTGAAATTACCATAATCACTTATCGTTACCATCACAATACTAATCTAATAGATTCCTAAGTGCACTAAGTCATTATTATTGATTAATGTAATTATAATTGGCGTAATACATTGAACATAACTTACCTTAGAAAATTAGACAGAAATGTAATTACTTTCCCAAGTATATTTCAAAGACATCTAGTTTCTTTCATCTAAACGTCTTTGGAGAGTAAAACGTGTTTTCTAGGCCATTCGTTTCAGAGCATTTCAATGGCTTGCCTAAGAACTTACTTTTAAGGTATCGTGAGAAAAGGATTTTAAAATTCGCTTTTGAAACAAGGACGTATTATGAAGATGACGTAATACTCCCTTCAGTTGTTACCTTTGAAAGCTAATTATGTCATTTGAATTAAGATTACAAACCAATAAATCGTTTTATTAATTCCCGAGTGTAACAAGGGGTTAGTTTTTTTAATGTTTGTGTGTATGTATTAATAAATCTAAACTGCAAGTTTTAGTATTTATTTAATAATAATAATTGCCTGTTAACTACAATTTTGAATTGGATTATGAGCATCTTAATTAAATTAATCAAAACGTAAATAAAGTGGCAATGTTCCAGATTAAGTACCAATTGCTTGTACAATCATGTCTTAATCTTGTTGTAACAAGTGCTTGATCAATTAAATCGTTGTTTATTTTCAGGTACAAAGGTATCAACTACATAATTACTAACTACTTATGAAAAATAATAGTGATGATGCGGATAACATTTCAAAGAGAATTAATTAACAATGTTTTTTCTCTTTAATGATTTCAATTATTTGTTTGTATGAAGTCTTTACGGAGGTTTATTTACGGAACGTCACGAAGATGTGCAGCGTTTTTGTTAAGGGAGAGAGCGATTGAGACCAATTAAGAGATAGAAAGAAAATACACGCTATTGGTTGATGTATTCGTTTAGTAGTTACATATTAGAACTTTTAGATTGGAAATTCTGTGACATAACGTCTTGTGCGGTAATCGCAAATCATCATTAGCACGTGTGTAATATAAATATACAAATACATGGTACATGATCATGTATTTGTATGTAATAATATATGCATTGGGTTATATTAATGACCCAATTGAATTATCTTTTTAAATATCACAATGATCACAGAGATTAAATATATAATTAGAAGAAACATTGTATTGTAATAAATAATATCTAAAGGAAATGTACTCAATTAACTTGTGAAATAAATCACAACCTCCACATGCAGCGTGCAGTAGCAAACACGTAAATATTAGCACCGGAAACGGCGCCATTTTTCGCCGGATGTGACTGCAGTGCGATATGTCATGACACGATAAGGCTTTCGGTATGTTTACCGATCGTGAAAATGTAAGCTCATTTTGAATTTAGAGTTTAAGACTTTGAAGTTTAAACTTTACTGAAACGATAGTGATTTAAGAGTAGGTTTCTGGAGATATTTTGTAACATGTTATAGACATTTTTCTGATATGTTTAGCTATACGTAATAGGTTTCATTGCCGTATGAGAATCAATTTTCCGGCTACGCATACGCGAGCACTTTGGTATGGACGATGCACATGGGCGGCTGTATCACTAAAGATCTGATGAGCTTTATATCCATTTGCCCCCTTTCAATAAAAACCTACCTTCGAATATTCCAGTGGTAAGAATATCACTGTGCTGCTTTTATAACAAATTATATAATACTAAGTGTCAGATTGCAATACATGATTTGTTACTTACTTGCTCTGAAAACGATGGAACATCAAAGTAATCCATACAAAATTACAAAACATCAAATGGTCATAGCTTCGATCAATAATAAATAGAAGTAATTAACGAATTTTTTAATATTATTATAGCCTTTATTTCCATAATTAATAGATTTTAAACAAGTTTATCATATTTTATTACGTAATATGTGTATGAAAATAAACTATTACTATTTTATTTATCCTTAATAGTAATTTCAATATCAATAACTTTTAAGTATTAAATAATTTAAAAAATAATCATAATCATAAAAAATACCAATATTATAATAATATAACAATAATTAAAATTGTATTACCGTACAACCTCTCTTATAAAACCTAAAATAAACATTAAAACCGATGATACGCGAAGACACCCGAATGGATATTTGCTTGTTAAATAACTGGGATTTAGATGATAATCAAAGATATTTGAGGAATCGTTTCGTTCGATTCGAAGACACGGAGAACGATTTACATATCGCTAACATCCATTACCTCAATCCACTGACAAGCTATGGCGAACAAAGCTTGTTAAAAAGTTATACTGGGTGGAACTATTCTTACCGCAGGGTTATTTATAGTAAGTTTAGTTATTTGCTGGTATATTATGGCAACTAATAAACAACTTCTCAATAATTTTGAAAATCTCCATACTGTCTCAGGCATCAGTCGTTAGCTAAAAAAATTAAACAAATTACTTAAAAAGTAAAAGTAAATGATTTTTTAAAAAGAATACCGCGAGTTTTTTACGCCGGCTTTTTCTCTCGGCCAACACCCTCTGTCTTCTTTGCCGATGAGTAGGGATGCCAACAGGATCGAATTTAATGACGTGGATTAATGGCGATTTTATGTTCCAAAATAATCGTATTTTATTTTATTTTTATTTTAAATAACACTCTTCTTGTGTGAGAATAACTATAAGAAGTTTTTTTTTAATAATTATTCTTTTAGTTTCAATTACATATTCGTTGTTTACCTAATTGTGTCAGCAGATTAAAATAAACAAGAATAAAAAGTCTTTGAACATTTTGCAGAAAAGAAAGCAAGTTCAAGTGTATCACGAACCTAATACAATCTCCTTAGCATTAATCCCAGTAATGGATGAAGATTCAATGGATCTCTAGACATTGTCAGTGAACCACGTTCGATTATTATCTCTATTGGTTTTATTTACAATGGTTTTGTACAAAATCTCTCACAGATATCTTAGTTTCTTCACAAATTCTTAATTTAGACGTATCGTAGTGGCTTCTGTAGGGATAGTGTATGTTTTGTAAGTAAATCAATAGCTTGACAGCTTCCTTTCACGTCTATAAAAATAGGTCGGTTCAATATTCCAAGCTCTACCACCATTCAATCAATGGCGTACTCGATACCGATGACGTCATTACAGCGGCGTCATTAGTGCCTCCAATGCAATCCAATTAAAAATTTATCAATAGTACTCTTTCGGTTCCCATACTGAAATGTTTGTTTGTGGAAACGCAATTTACATTTTAAAGGAATACAACAACGCTTTGAATTTCCGTACCGTTTAATTATTGAATATATACACTATTTAATTATTTATTTTTATTTTATTTATTTATTGATTAACACTTCGTTGCATTACATAAAAGAAAAAAAATGGAACATAATTTAATGAAAAGCAACTGACGGCCATATCGCTTTCGAGCGATTTTTTCACATTTTTCTCCATCGCGCTAAAAGAAGTATAACTTCAATAATAAAAACGCGTGACAAATTATATACTCGCTAAAATTCAAACTTAAAACCTATGGTGACAAGTAAATAATTTTGTACTCGTATCAAACATTTGGTTGTTCACGCACACATAAAAGCTAGTGTGCAATAAAAGTTGACAGAAACCCCGTTCATAATAGTCCAATTTACCAAATTTTATCCGAATAATATTCTGTTGAAATTAGTTCGGCACGCGTCGCCCGTAATTTCGCTACTGAATAGAGGACAATTTGTGACGTCACACGCAGACATTTTCGTGGCTGGGAGCGTGAAATGTGAATGTGCCTTAATATAACCTTAATTTACCTTGAAGCTAAATTCATATAAAAATGAAAGTATTTTTCAGTTTTAGATTGGTCTAACAGTTTTGTGTCTTACTCAGTCTTAATCAGGTTGTACAGACATACTTTTTGCCTAAATTATATTAAAAGTATATATTCAATTGTTTAGTAATTCGTAATACGTTTGGTAAATTTTCTTGGAAGCTAATCTCCCAACCTGCCCACACAAAACTAATCTATAATCGAAAATCAAACCCGTCATAGCGTCATAGCAACCGGTTCAATCTTCCTATCTCTTGTACTGACTGTCGCTTTCCTATATACTCAACTTCTTATCTCCTCGCCAGGTGTGCTCTGTATCTCCATTTGTTAATAAAATGATATCTCTTCAAGAAAAGAGCGTACCAAGTCATACAAGGCCGGCAATGCACTCGCGAGCCCTCTGGCATTGTCGATGTTTTTCCTTCATTGTTAGAAACAATGTTAATAGCACTCATAGACAGGTAGTCTATCGAAGTCATTCTATATCTGTTTTGTTTCATTTACGTCTAATTGGCTGGCATTTGAGCCTTCTTTGCTTGACATACAGCGTCGACTTTTGGGGCTTAAACGTTCCTCGTTAACCTCGCGATGTTAATCCTTCATTGAAGGATTCAGTGTTAAAAGCGCAGATAGACACAAAGTCGGAGCACAGGACTTCATTGATAAGAGTTACACAATGGAGCCACAACTCTGTGTTTTTTTTATGTTAGAATTATACTTAAGTTTAACAATTGAAATATTGCAAGCTCATCCGATTTTCGTGATCACAGTATATTATTGTCTGGTTGAATTCCACACATAATTATTTCTGGCCACAACATCGCGTCCACGTATTGTACATGAAAATTATGTACGGAAAATGGGTCATGTGATTTCCACGAATTGCCCTTATTTAACGTGGACTAAAGAGGATTTAATGAGCTGATTTAGACGAGTCGTTTAATAAATCATCTGTTTTATATAATTCCACATAATTGTTAATAACCGTCACTTAGTTAATACGAACGCTCTATATGTTTTAAATACGTCTTATATAAGTATGTTAAATAGGCTTAAATCGTTTTCAACATAAGCTTATAACTAATATAAAATAAGGCATATTGGGGTTGCGACGCTGGCGCGACTTCTAGAAATGTAAGTACCCATGTGCACTTATTACTTAATATCAAGTGAGCCTCCAGCCAGTAAGGATCTGGGTTTCTGTTGTACGCCTCGCTATTCATTTATTTATTCGGAAACCAAACAGAAACTTACAATAAAAACAAAGTCAAAAATAAAACACAAAACAAACACACTAGATGCATCTACAATAGGTTACACTTATACAATATATACAATTCGGTGGCCATTAATTAATTTAGGTAACTGATAAACTAATGCGTCAAAAAGTTACAATTTCTGCCAGTTATCAAAGGTGTATAACGGACCAGAACTGGAAAGAAACTTTCCACCACTCTTTTGAATTAATTATATTTTAAGATTGTAAGGAGCATCCATTACTACTTGCATGAATAACATTTATTTATTTATTTAAATAAAAATAAAAATAAACATAATCGTAACATAATAATACCGACATGTAAACTTGAACGAGGAACACATTATTAATACAAATAAAGAACCAATACAATGGATTATAAACTTAAGAAGATATATATGTTTTTCGTACAAAAGCTCGCAAGTTGAAGGCGCAATAATTAACAAAGTTCGTGCCACACTTCCGGCTAACTTCATTGTAACAAACAAGCAACTTCGTTATGCTGAGTCAAGATCCACAGCGATAATTAATAATATGCGTTGGAAATCACGTATTTGTGTATGCTAACTAGCTGTAACTTCTGAGTGCAGTGCTCTTTGAACGGCATGCTAGCCCCAAGATTCAGATTCAATTTGCACTAAGTATAGCTCCTCTTTGTTGTGTTGAAATACGAAAGTCATACTTAACTTTAACCTATATATTGTTTTGAGATCGTAGATGGATAAAGCGTATGGATATAAAAAACAAATATAATCAGTGGTGCTACAACCATTTTAGGTTTTGGACCTTTTCTGATTTCTGTATCTGCTGACTGACGATTCCAGAGGGCTCGCGAGTGCGTTGCCAGCCTTTTAAGAATTGGTACGCTCTTTTCTTGAAGGACCCTAAGTCGAATTGGGTTGTTAATAATTGTTGTTAGTTAATTCCAGCTTACCTTAGACTTGTTTAGGTCTAAGGTAAGCTGGAACCATTCGATCTAATATTAAGTAACATAAAAAGAAATTCCGTTGGTTAACAGCCGGGGATAGAATCTATGACCTCCGGTACGAGAGCTGCACGGCACTAGGCCATCCCCTGAAGAAAGCCGTCTCTCAAATGGATATATCCTCACATTTAATAAATATATCGGAAAAAAGACTATAGAATCGCTACCATAAACAAAACATGTATTAATAACAAAAATAGTGATAACATTTCTTTTTAAAGAACAAGTTATATTTATGTAACTATCTATATATCGACCATTGAAGAATTTGCGTTAATTTATAGATCTAGCAATATTGGCAAATTCTAGTAGGTACTAACGGTTTTGATTTTAAGGTCTTCACTACATAGTATAAAACAAAGTCGCTTTCTCTGTCCCTATGTCCCTTTGTATGCTTAAATATTTGAAACTACGCAACGGATTTTGATGCGGTTTTTTTAATAGATAGAGTGATTCAAGAGGAAGGTTTATATGTATAATAACATCCATTAAATAGTGGAGAAATACTGTTATTTTTGACGTTTCTAATGTGATGTCGTAAATAATTACATTTTTTTCGCTTACATTGCAAACGCAGGCTGAACCCTACGAGTTTTAACAAAATAATGTACTAAGTATTGTACACATTGAAAAGGTCTACAGAAAAGTCCGTGATGGTATATGTCTATATGGTATACGTCGCGTATATTATCGGAGCTTTCCAGCGACGGAAATAACTATATATAAATAATAAATATTTATATATAGTTATTTCCGTTCCGCAGGTTTTTATTATGTATTATAGAAACCTGCTTTTCATCAGCATTGCACCCGTGCGAAGCTGGGGCGGGTCACTAGTTTAATATAAATCTAACGTAATGACACTGGCAGCTGACAGTAATGCCATTACTCCAACAATTATAATATTCTTTCAACTTGTTCTTGTAGTTGAATTTCCATTTAAAATTGTGTTATATAGAATTAATTAAGTCAAGTATCTAAAATATTTTATAATTCAGTTGGAACAGACTAGTTGACCACGACTTGTGAGGGAGTCCTTGTGTGGGGGGGGAATATATACATAATTTGATAAAAATATATACAATATAACATATTGTATAACCAAAGAAACAGTGGGTTGGTGGGTTACAAAATTAAATCAATTTCACTTCCAACTTATTAAAAACTCCCTACCTCAACATTTATATTGTAAAGTAGATTTGTGTTAGTACTTACGTACCTACATTAGACTTAATAACGAAACGGATAAGAATATTCAGCTATTAAAAGATTTTAGACAATTTATATCTAAGCGGATGAAATATAGGTAAAAATAATAGGCGTGGAAATGAGGTTTCTGATAAATATGGAAAAGTACCGAAGCGCGAATACGAATTATAATCCCTGTCGAAGTCATCTCGATTGAGGCTGACAAGTGGAAAATATTTTGCGTAAAAAGTAATTTCGGTTAGGAATATAATGTAGTGGTCACAACAAACGCGTGTTGTATATGTTAAACATCTTATATTTGCTATGTTAACAAAAGACAACACTATGTTGTATCTTATTAACGTGAGTATTCCTCTTTCGTTCTAAATTAAAACATATTTTAAATAAATTATTTTGAAAAAGATATTATAAAAAATATTATCAAACGTTTTGCTGATTGTGAATAAATGCGTTTTAAATTGGTAAATACCATTTAGGGTCTAGTCTTAAAGACTATAGTTGAAATACAAGAACAATCAAACCCATACATACACAGCTTATACGTACTATATGGACCTACTAAGCAACCGCGTTGTAAGCAATATAATAAAACATACAAATATGTAGACTGATTCGTCCGATAAAATCGCTCACGCTAACGCTTATGACCAAAACGACCTGAATCCTACTTATTACTAAGATTGGAGCTTCGTTAGAATTAATGATATTCAAGAAGTTTGTTGGTTTCAAGTGAAACTTTGTAATTTATTGCCAAACAAACCCGAGCACTGAATACTGATTCGAGACTGATATTATAACTGCTATTAAAAATTACAAATATTATTTTATGACGAAAGTTTTACATAATTAATGGCGGGGTCCTATACAATACGTAAATTATAATCGAAAAATACTCAATTGTTTATTTACAGCTTATATTTGGTCAAATTTCAACTTAAAATTAAAAGAAAATCTTACTGTTCTAAGTATATTTTGAAATCATTTTATATACGTTTTACAAATTGAACGCGCTCCGGCGAATAGAAGTATTTCACTATGTAAATTGTATATATATATGGAGATGAAGCCTCGCCAATGGGACTTGGGTTATAACATATTTATACGGCTATATCAAAACAAAATCCAGTTATTATATATGACACACATCGAATTCGGTCTAAGATATATATTTCATTCATTGTACTAGCAAATGTCAACAGACAACAACTTCAGGCTTTGACCAATGAACGGGAATCCTTCAATTAATTATAGACACAGATATGCTTTGTATAAGTACATATAGGTACATATCTTAAGTATACCTGGTTTAATAGCCTGCCTACACAGTTGGCGCCTTTAAGAGAAGTTTGGCGAGCTCGACTGACAGTAAGTAATAAATTTGTGTGAGTTTTTATTTCATGGAACAGGGCAAACGGGTAGGAAGAACTCATCTTATATTAAGTGATACCACCCACGGACCGTTTCAATGCCAGAGGGTTCGCGTGTGCGTGGCCTGCCTTTAAGAATTGTGGCCTATGCTTTCGAGACACTGTTTAGGTTATCGTTTGTTGCTTTGTCAACAATCGGTCTCTGTCTCTATCATCTCTCTCCTTTTCCTATCTCCTCTTCTCCGTCCTTCCTGTCGCTAGACTAGAATTCCTATCGTTTATTATCAGTTAGCGTATCTTCCACCTCCCTTCCTTTCTCAATGCATAATCCTCTGCATATCTTCATTTGCCATTATCCAGGTTCTACCCTCGCTCCTTGTCACTCTCTCCTATATATTATTAACAAAACAAAAACATATTATTTATAAGTCAAAATAACCGAAAACATTGCACTTAATGGCTTCTAAAGCTGAATTTTCAAGAAAAGGCCTTTCGCAAACCACTCCGGAAGTTTTGAAAATCCAATATAAATCTTTACAATTTAGCAGTCACCTCGCATCCAGCCAATAGTAGTACCATTCGTCTCACGTCGCTCCGAGTCGCACAATAGTTTACTCAATAATTCAATGTGTTCAGTAAATTTGCTAGTGGATAGGAGATTTTTGTATTCATGTAGGCGCTGTCTTCCATCACCTTTCAATAATAAACTAAAGATTTAAGAAAATATTGCGATGTAATTGTCTAAAAAAATTTATTTTCAGCACACAAATATACAATACATACAATATTCTAAAAATAGTATTAATTTTTTTCTTACAAAAAAGCTCGACTTTACTTGAATTACAATCTTGCTTATAATAATTATGGCTACTAAGTAATATTATGTTAACCTAATTTTCTACAAAAATAATAATTCAACTTTTTTCACATGTTCTTTCCATCGCAATTTAGGAAAGATAGTAATAATAATAATAATTAATAACTAGTATTGCAATACTTAAGATTCCAATATTTCACATGCTATAAGAGAATGAAATCTTTGTTTAATACCGTAGATTGATGCCTGTATAGACAATAGGATTTTATGTGTTAGAAACCTAGCCCACACAATGGATATCCACTGAGCATGGCGTGCCTAGGCGACGTAGACACGAATTGGCTTTGAGGTACAAATGCCTAATATCGCCGGCTAGACGAAAGAGGAGTACGTTTGGAGGAGCAGTCTCGAAATAAAACCGTGGGGCACGGCAATTGTCTACAAATAAAAATATATCTAATAACTAACCTTAAAATTTAATTATTAAAAAATATTATTAAAAGGAGTCCCTTTAGGCAAGGTACACATTAAATAAATACAAGGTATAAATTGTCTACAAATTATCGACTTAATGTGCGATAGAAGAATCGTTTAATTCGTCGTTAAAATAGGCAGTTGGCCCGCAGACGGTGAGGAAATTACTTACTATTTTCTTGCTCATGGAAATTCCCCACGGTTTTATTTTAGTCTAGTCTATGCATATGTTTATAATTCCCACGACTGTATCTATTTTATTATTTTTTGGTTTTTAGTACATTTATCTTAAACATTGCAATGTATGTTTAACATAAAACCGTTTAACTTAAAAAGTTTTTTTTACCTATTTTAATTTTTACAACAAAATATATATAGGGCAGGGCAAAATATATATAGGGTAGTATGTTAATAACTAAGGATTAAAACTCCAGTATGCTTCTAAATGAGTTTTGTTTGAAAGGAGATGTCGAAATTGTGTAGTTCTATAGAACATGATACGGAGTACGATAGACGAGTGATAGGCATCTGAACAGCAATGGTCAAGACTTGAGTTGAGGTTATGACTATGTATTTGCGTATTGTTCCCACGAGAATGTAAGTGCGTGCTCCTATTTCACCATGCCTCCGATAGAGGGCAAATCTTTGTTTTAATTTTTTAAGATGTCATGTGAACATAGTGAAATGGTTGCTGCTCGATACAAACGTTGTGTAAATGAAAAAACTTGGCGATTAAAAGAGTGGGGGAGAGTTCTTCTTCTCTTTCGTTCTACGGCCTTGATTTGAGAACTGGCAAACAACTGGACAATGTAAAATTAGAAGCATTCAATGTTTATTTCTTTTTTGACGTTCATACGTGTACATTGTGTTACCTACATGAATAAATGAATTTTTGACTTTTGACTTTTGATTCGACGTGAATTATCGTCTATAATTTGCTAAGCCCGCCTGTCAATAGCATCCAGATCAACACATAGCAGCACCGGGCCAGAGATGGCTTCGATTACACACACGAACGGACTTTAACTTTCTTTCTTTTTTTTTTTTATTCCACTACATTTTTCTATCTTAACAGTTACTACTAATTCGATAGCATTCCAAAATAATTCCCACACCAATTATCCTACATAAAAACAATAAAAAATTCTACTTATATTCCTAAATCTTATAACTAACAATATAACTTGATGAAGGTTTACTAGCTAAACCTTAATATGTCTTAAGAACATTTGTCAGCATATTTTAAAATATATCTGAACTTTCTTGTAGTGTATCGCAATATTCAACGAGGGAATTTGATGTCAAAATGATCCTAAAGTGATATGACCAATATAACAAAATACATATACGAGTTTTGCATAGAAAATATTATCAGAGCTGGTTACAAAGTATAATAACAGGGAAGACTGACTCGTCCGATAATTTCTCCGGGGATAACGGGCTATAACCAACTAGGGTTGCCAACTTATAAATTTAATTCAAGTATCCTCACCCGACGCCATATGAAACGACAAAATAAATTAAACTTATCGTAAAAAATATTTTCTTCTTTAAATTAAAGGCTTTAAGCTTATTTTTTTAAGCTGAAAACCTTTAATTCAACAGCGTATGCGGAAAACAATCATCATAAATTAAGTTTATGAAAATTTACTATATTTATTTCAAATATTGTAGAATTGTTTGATGATTTGCTTTTTTTAAAAAAGAAAGAAAGAAAGAGTATCGAGAGTTTTTTACGCCGACTTTTTCTCTCCGCCAACACCCTCTGCCTTTTTTGCTAATAAGTAGGGATGCCAACAGGCTCGAATTTAATGACGTGGAATAAGTGATACCATGATGATCCTATGTTCCAAAATAAACGTATTTTATTTTTGTTTTTATTTTTATAACTATTTTTTGGCTCTGTTTGCAACAATGGTTTTGACGTATTCGCTAGAATAAAGAACTTCAAAACATCCTTAAAACGCGAACATCGTCTAATTTATAAACTGCAATAGCAAAGAACCCCAGGTTCCTTTCTGACACCACAACCTGGTAGCAAGCGACAACCTGGTAGACCGAGGGTGCGTAGAAGTTGTCAAGGACCTCGAAACTATGGGTGCCTTAAGTTTGACGCAAGAAGCACTAAATAGATTGCGATCTAAAGAAGAAGAGAGAGCCGCACTAAATAGATGATGATGATGATTGATGGGAATCAAAGAATTCAATTGTTTTACACCCCAAACAATTAGGTATATTTTCCCTCAAACCAATCAAATATTGTGCATTTGTATAAAAGTATACTCATAAGCAAATAAACTAATCAATAATTACAAATTCTTTATTTGCATAAAAACTTGTTTGAGTTTTATTCTTTGCAGTCCGTAAAAGGATTATGTATCCTTTTACGGACTGCAAAGAATAAAACTGTAATTGTAATTCTATACAAAAATGAATTATCATAGTGTACAAAAGCAACCCTATAACACCTCGTGAAGCTCGGACCTCATAGACAGCATTGAGCCAGGGAATAGATATCTAGATCATTTGTAGCTTTTCACAGAACTATTTGTATTATGAAAACTGCAAATTGAAGAAAGAATGAGTTACAACTCTTTGTATATTACATAGCTTTCATGCTTAACATGACGTATAAACATAATTTTCATAACGATGTTACGTTTCCAATACACAAATAAATAAATAAATATAATATTCTTAACTTAGATAATAATTAAAAAATAAATAAATTTAAAAAGTTAGAACCAGTGCCACTTTAAGGTTTGCAGCATTACCTCATTGAATTGCGGTACTTAATACACCAGCTCTGGGGTCACCGGTACTATGTATCTATCTAAGTAGTTCTAAACTATCTATATATAGTTAATATAATACCATATAATACTTATCTGCATAGGTTAATAATGTCCTCGTAGACGAAGCTTGTTAAGCCGCTAGATAACACTGCTTTGGAAATTACATTGTATTTTTGTCAATCAACGACCTCTTATAAGTTTTATGTAACACTATGTTTACGAGATCTTCGTCGCTGTGAATATTAACAATAAAAATACTATAGAAAAATTTGATGTATTATTACAACTGTTAATAACTGGTTATTATATTAGAATATTCTTTTTATAAGTTTTTGCCCTTTGCTACAATTCCTTTTTCTGATAGATACAGGTAAACAAAAACATGGAGTGATCATATACTGGTACATGATCACCTATTGGAGCATTTACCTTAGTAATAACTTATTTACAAAGAAGTATCACTTCTGACATGTGTACTTTATACGTACACATGTCAGAAGTAAAACTTTTTGGTTTTTTTATAGAACAACGGCAAACGGGCAGGAGGCTCACCTGATGTTAAGTGATATCGCCGCCCATGGACATTCTCAATGCCAGAGGGTATGCGATTCCGTGATAATGACTTGATGTCAGGTTTACTTTGATAAGGTCCCAAGTTTTAGCTTCAATCACTTAAATTACCTCTTCTCCAAACATTTACAAACATTGTTATTGCCTCAAATTCTGGAGTTACTTAAGGATTATAATTCACTTGTAAACATATTTTATGATTATATTTCAAACCACTTAAATATAAATAATTGATATAGCAATATTGTATATGTCGAGTAATGGCGCTTGTATCAGCTTCCATTGTTATTATTTAATAACTTCAAAGTCAAAATATTCAAATCAGTTAAGATCTACAAAATAACATACTATTTGATAGTCTCTATTATGCTGTTGTATGTGTTAGTACCGGCGCCATTGCGTCGACATATATTATACTGTCTCGGACCAAAGTTAAAGTAAATTTAAAATACTAAATTGCGTCTTTTAAAGTCGGTTAAATGAGCAACACTCCCCAGGCAGTCTAAGTCACGAACCAATTTCCTATACAGCGCGTGACACAATATTCAATTTCCGATTCGAGATACTATTTTTAAAACGTGTTTAGTTTCCCGATGCAATTTTTAATATCTTAGAGAGCTACTGTTATCTATATTATGAATTTTCCAAGAATTTTCATCTCGGAAAATGCCACTTTTACAGACATTTAAAATATTATATTTAAACTGAAGTTGACATTTTTGTATATCGGTTTAAAGCTTCGTATTTCGTATTTACTCATAATAAACGTAATTCCATAATATTGTATTGTTGAATCTTTATAGTAATTATAAAAATTGTCTTACAAGTTTAATAATATTTTAGAACAATTATTAGTATTATTTTTTCTAACCAATACCAAGAAGGTATTATAATTTATTGTTATTAATTTATATCATAACGCCTTTTTCCCGAAGGGGTATGCAGAGAGGGATTTTCGTCAGAAGAACCGCACACACTTACGATCCTTACATACCTCTCTCCTCTGACATTCCTCTTGCAAGCTCCTCCATTATGGGAAGTTTTAACTTGTCGTCTCTAGAACCTCCTGGTTTACGTATGTATAACAAGGCCTATCAAAACCGATTTCATCATCCAATGTATATCCTACCTGCTAAGGTAGCAGGTAGGATATACATTGGATTTAGTTAACCGCTTCTCATTCTTCCGTTCCACATGGCTAAACCACCAAAGCGCTCTCTTTAGTATCCTTTACTTTTTTTTCTTCCACAAATTGGATATAATGATATAATGATTTGATATACACCGGCTTTTTCAAAGCATAAATTATATAATATATACATTCTATTATGTATAATTATGTTTTTGAAAGTGTCTGGCAAACCGCTTCATGCAGCGCTAAATGCAAATGCGGTGTAAATTGTTCAACATACTAAGCTGTTTCTACTTAAGGTATTACTTGGGCACTTAACAGATCTACGCTTTTGCCTGTGTGAGCATAGAGTATAATTTAATCTATGGTTAAAATCACAGTCTAAAGGATATTCAAAAGATTAAACCTCAATCTAACAAGGTTTTTTTTTGAACAAAAAATTTTGTTAGATCGTCTTTGTTTAATTAATAGTTTCAAATTTTTGACATTTGCAAGCTATGCTTAACTGGTCCCGACTGAAATATTCGTTTAAGAAAGTAAAATTACTGCCGTTGTTTTGAGCTTTTTATCATAGTTTAAAAAAGATAGCTCGTATCATCTAACAGGATAATAAAGCGTGCTGAAATAACGTCGTTATTAATTGCGCGGTGTTTCGTTTCAAAGCCGGGCGTTGTATTAGCTGTGTTATTGAATTTATATCATGTTTACGGGAAATATAAATATCGTGTATTTAATATGGACAAAACGCCTCTCAACTTGAATATGATTTGTTCAATCAAGACACAATTGTTTAGTAAAGAAAAACATCGTTAGGAAACCTACAATATCCTGTAAACAAATATATGTATTTATTCAAACTACTTATAGCTGGTCAATTTAGACATTTGAAGGTATGTAAAGTCCCAACAAGCTGAAAATCAGTAAAATTGTTCAAAATATAATAAAAAATATTTAAAAGTTCTCATCACTCCCATGTAGTGGAATTTTTTTATTCAATGTCAAAGATAAAAAATGAGTTTGTCGCGATTTCCAGCGAATTGGTCAGTTTTATCATAAAAGTACTTAAAACAAAGATGTAGATCATAAAATATCTGTAAAAAATGTATCAATACTTTTTTCCTACGAGCTACAGTTCCTGATATATAAAGATTAAAAAAATTATAAAAGTTGTTATCGTAAGTACGGCAGCAATTTTCAAAAACAAGATTTAGTTAAATGTGCTGAAATTTTAAAAAATAGTAATTCAACAAGAAGACTTTATGCACCTTCCCTCTCATTTTTTGGTCTAAATTTACCGGACTATTATGTATTAAACAATTTCTTTATTTAGATACTTATATTGAGATAAATGCACTAGAACCAGGGTATAACGCCATTATTAATGGATTGGTATTTATTTAAATTAGTGCAGTGTTGTCTTAGTGGTTTCAGCGTGTGACCCATCCCTGCGATCGTAGGTTTGATAACCTGCTGCGCACCGATAAACTTTCTTAAGAAGGGCGTATTTAAAAAAAATCTCGGATGGTGAAGGAAAACATCATAAGGACGAGCTCGACGTAGACCCAAAAACTTGACGGTGTATTTCTGGCACAGAAGGCTGATCACCTATTTGCCTATGATTACAAATGATCATAAAACATATACAAAAATCTTCGGCCCAAGCCTAAATAAGGTGTCACTAATTTATTTATTTAAAATGAAAGCATAGCTGACGGCTATGAATTAAATTAATTAATGAAGTTTCATACAAGAGCTCACTCCTAATTGGGGAAACTATTTAAAAGCAAAAGTTCAGCGGCAACAAAAAAGAAAACGTGGTACTATACTTAAACTTAGACTACTCTTAAACTGAATGCAAAATAAGTATATAATGTAATAGTACCGCTTTCGCTTAGTATCGTAGATTGCATACAATGATCGTTTCATCTTATATTCGCCAGATTGCCTTAATGAATGTAACCATTTCGCCATATAAGGTTCTTTCCCTTATTTATAAAAGTAATTCCATTGCAACATAATAAAGTACTCATCTCTCATATCAAAGTGTTAATACAATTTGACAGAAAGAGACCAAACAAAAGCTTAAGTTGTTTTTTATTGATTCGTAATTCATTCTGATATATGATGGAGCAACGTTTTATCATGTTCATCGCATAGATATAACAGCTATTTACAAGCATCTTGTAAAACAAACTTATTGAAAGGGGTGGCACATAGGTATTTTATTTTTGCTCTTAACACATTGAATGCTTAAACAGTGGATACAAGGTAATAGTCGGAAACCAAAACTTCTTATGGCGAATTTTGATTACGTAAATATGAATTTGAAAATATGTATGAATGTATATTATTATTTTTATTAAAAATCGGTTCCGGCATATAGCATTGGGTGCTGAAAACTCGGATCCGAGGGCTAGGGATGGCAATGGTTCAAAAAAATTAACGGGACAGACTGGGCGGCACGAGATCGAGAAAAGTGCACTTAATCTGTTATACACATGATGACAGATACTTACAAAAATATGTAATAGAAAGCATATAAGGTGAAAAATTAAAAACAAATCAAATTAAACCGTCTGTCATATAAAAGAGTCCGCCAAACATCCCCAAGTAGGTATGTAATGTAAATACATAAAGATAGGGGAAAATGTATAATATTAGCAATTTTGTTTGCCTATTTAGTAATAATAAAAATTAATATAACGTTTGGTACCTGTGCCAATGTACCTATAACGCTGGCAGCATTTCCCCGCTTTGCGATACTTATTCGTTGAGCCAAGAACGCACCAGTTCTGTGGTCACCAGTACTATCTACTAAGCGTCAACTTAACCTTTATTTAGCGCCCGTGCACTTAAAGCCCACGGCCCAAGAGTCTCTCCCCAATGGAAACATGGAGGAAAGACTTGAATATTTTAGCATAATATTTTTCTTTTTTCCTAAATACAAAAATATGACTCAGGTATGATTTCCTTTTGAGAAGTATTAGTAAATTTATTATAGTAAATATATTATTTAGATAATTTGTGGTTCGTATTCAATTGACAATTGACATGATTATTCGAATTTATACAAGAACTTTTTTTTTTTGTAAATATGGCAATAGTTATAACTTTATGCCAGTTTCAAGTAAAAGCTAGGGAAACTAAACGCGAGAAAAAAATAAGAAATACATCAAAAAATCAAAGGGATAAGCTACAAGAACTTTATAATCAAAGACAAACTATGTTTACTCTATTGTCCTATGAAAGCATCGTTTTTACCCAGTAGCCGTTTCCATGGCAACTGAAATACGGCCAGTAGCGACTCGGGTTTATCTGGGGAGCCTTAAAACAATACATTTGTATTTCAAAGGTGTTTCACCTGCCTTGTTCTCACGCGAAACCAATATAATTATGTTAATTTCGTCTGTTTATTGTTTTTCTTAATGATCTCGCTTTGTTTCAAGAATGAATTTTGGTTGTTTATATTATAATATTTAGTTTTACTTAATTGAATACATTTATAAAAAAATACTAAATTTTTATGTGTACAACAAACAAACAAACGAGTGCAACATTGAAATAAAAAATATTCAAAGACCAAATCTAATATTATTATCGTAATATATATACACGTAATATATTTCAGAAAAGCGTGTATATTAAAAAAAAATCCTAAACCGGGTTCTGTTCAATTTTGAGTATTCCCTTAGTTGAAATATTTCGGTTTTAAATAAAAAATAGTGTCTTCCCCTTAATAGAGTCTGTAAGTAGTGTTTTTGGACTCTTTCTTATGTCAAATATCCTTTAATAAATAAGGTTAGTTTTAAATTACTTATTAGTCTTTAGTTAGACTAGATCATAAATATTTAATATAAGATATCGTTAAAGGATGTCTTTGTGCACTGAAAGTTTATATTAAGAATTAAGAATTATTAAGAATTTGCATTTTCAATTGAATATTTCAATTAAATGTAAATAGTGACATCTAGTAGTTAATGTGGAAACTTGAATGAAAACTATATGAATCCTACATCTGCGATACGTCAGTAAGCATTATACAAAACGAGATGGCGCTTCTTTGAATTCATATAATAAAGTACGAGATTTTCAATGAGTACCAAAAACTTTAATTGTTTAGAGCATTGTGATCTTGGCCTCAGGTGTCTAAATATGTTTCGCGATAATTTTTGTCTTCTGTACCTTACACACGCCACCGACTTTTTAGGTACAGCCCACGCTTTAAGTGATAGCTCGCTTGGCAACACTGTTTTACTGTTTCATTGGACTTTTTTAAATTATTTTTTTATATTTAAAATAAAAAGCAAACAAGCCTGCGGGACGCCCAAAAAGGGAATGTCATCGCAGCCCATTGACACCCAGTTTTAGTGGGTGCGTTGCCGGTCATTAAAGGAGGAAAAATTTATTGTAGATAATTTGTACATGGTATTTCTCTGATGATTTCACTCAAAATAGCGATTATGGACTACTTAGAAATCAGATTATCCTTATAAAGATTGTATTACCCATACAATTTGTTCGAACGCACTGGTTTGTTTGGTAAGTTACAACAACGTTTTTTTTGAACCCCGACTCTACCACCTGGACATACATACATAAACAGCTAAATCACAATCACCTTGGGATCTGATAGGCAACTTCGTTTCAATTGGACAAGACTAAAACTCGTAAGTCGTTTTGGTTTTGGTTCGTCTGCTGGCAGGAGAAAATCTCTAAACGACACAAGTGCTCCAACGACAACAACACCCGAAAAACAATGTCAGAATAAACCAGACCCATCAAAAAAGTACAACTATTTAAATTTATTAAATTTTATTTTATTAAAAATTATAAAATTATAAAATTAAGTACACCATCAGTGTCGTAATCGTCACTCTTACAGGCTGTGGGTTCAAAGTTGGATGGGATTTAATCACATGCTCGTACGGCCAAAGGAAACATCGTTTAGAAATCTTCTTGTTTTTCACTCAATCAATATATGGTGCTGGCTGGCTGACCAATACTCATGTATCGTACAATATCTACAGGGAACTCCCAAATCCATAGACTCTGCAGCTGCTTACATTGTTTTGTTTTACTAGCTCTCTTGTCCTTATTGTGTCTCCAATTCTCTTTATATCATCTATTCATCTCTTTCTCTGTCTTCCTCTTTATCTTTTATTTGACATTTTCCGTCTCGTGGTGGGAATTCTGTAATAATACTATTATTTCATTATAGACAAGCATATAGCAAGGTCATATAAACCCATTTTCAAAGTTCAATGAACCAAACAGTTAGCAACAGAATTGATAAATTATGTCTTTACCCGCATAACTAATAACGTGGAAACATGCAAATGACGTGGAAAAATTTTGTTTACACAAGTTACTATTGCATTAATTAAGTAACCTCACACTAGATATAGCTAAGCTGGTAAGGAGCTATATTGAGAATGCGGTAATGTTAGTTAGTTCGCCTATGTATTTGCGCTTTATTACTATTATTGTTAATAGCTGCCATAGTCAATTATTCAACGGATCATTATGCGGAGTGCGCTGAAGCATTGTCGTGATGAAGGAGGCTCCTGCTTCGAGGGCGCTGGTCTAAATTTTTTTCCAAGACAACAGGCAAACAGCGTTTGACATACGAGTCTGCTTCCTTCTAGCACAACTGTCGCGAAATCACCTTCCCAACCTTTCTAGTTGTCGGTTAAAGTCTGGGGAATCCATCTGGTACAAAGCTTCCTGACGCTTAAATATTCGTGTTATATGAGTCATTCCAATGCCTAGGCTTGCCCGCATCTGCTGATAGGTCACTCTTCTCTTATCTTCCTCTATCATGCGTTGCACAGCACTGATGTTATCTTCAGTACTCGCTGTTAAAGGTCGTCCCTCACTCAGATCATCATTGAGATTGCTACTTCCACGCTTAAACTCGTTAAACCAATTAAAAGTCACGAGATGGGGCTTCATTAGGAAATGCTAATCGCAGCCTATCAAAGTTTTGTTGTTGAGTAAGCCCACATCAAAGTCATAATAAATCATTGATCAGAAGTTTTCTCGCGTTACGTTTATTTTAACGTAAGAAAGAAAGAAAGAAATAACTTTATTACACACACACACACAACAAGAGTTTTAGATTTGCCGCCAAAACAGACATGTGCCGATTTTGATAATCAGCTTGTTCTGTGACACATAGGCCTCTTCCAGCTGCTTCTATTATTTTCTAAATGTTAGCTCTTTTTGTCCAAATTGTGTCTCCTACTCTCTTTATATCTTCTACCCAACTGCGCTACTAACCTGTAAATCTTTATATAACTTTATAAATAGAACATTGTATTTATATTCGTTAAATAATTTCTAATCAAGTACCGTTATATAAAGTATAGCCGAACACTGAAACGCACACCTAAGATATATTTTGTTTGTCTCGTAAAACCATTATAGTGATCAATTGGTACTAAAATAATTTGGAACAAATTCTTTGCACACGTTGCACATGTTATTGTCATACTGTTTATGCACCTACCTGGTACCCATACAAGTCTCTATTAAACGACGAAAATAAAAAATATTATGAGGATATTTCCGGAGTAGTTGTCGCTCGGGCCCGGTGGGAGACGCCAACTCTAACTTAATAGTCCCTTTTTAAGAAAGGGAATATTTCGACACTCCCCTGCTGCTTGGCTTTTTGGTCACACATCTGCCTGTTTGCATGGTTAATACGATGTTATGCTTATTTTAAAAACCCAAATGAATAGTTTTTTTTTACCGAGAAAAGAAGCGGTTAATGTTAATGAGGTCCGGCCCATAACATTAACCGCAATGCTATAGCATTATTTTATCATTTTCCTTAAACAACTCCAACATACTTATAAATATATGCATCTGTAGCAGGAATCTAGAACATTTAAATCGTAAAATCGAGGTCATTAATTAGATTAGGTATTATTGTGATTTGTAGTTTTATTGTTTTTGTCATTAGTTTGTTTATTCAATTAAAACGTTGGTTTAAAAAAATAATAAGATCATTTAAATGAATAGTTAAAAGTGTAGGTTAATGACCACCACTGTGTGGAACTACCCACTGAGTAAATGGCCGGCAACGTACTCGCGAGGTCTCTGGCGAGTGTCCATCGGCAGCCTCCTATCCGTTTGCATCCTGTTATATGCATATGGTTGCGTCAACATAAAAAATATCATTTTAAACGACACACACATTATATAACCTTAATTAAGTTTAATTTGTATTTATTTTTCTTTCTAACAAGTTTCTGTTTCTTGCCTTATATATGTTTTACTTTCTTACTAGTGTAATACCCAATTAATTGATAAACTATTCTAATGTATTACTAGTTAGTATATTTTTATGATGTTAAGTTCTTGAAATTCTTAATAAGAAACACAAAATATATACAGATTTACAATATTAAAAATAAATAAAAAAATCGTTTATAGAAAATTAAAACAAATTATTAATAAATGATAAATATTTATAAGTTAATTATTTATCCATTAAACCATATTGATCCTCATCAAATTATTTGGTAGCTCTATTTGATTGTCTTATATTTAAAAATTGATTTATTTCATTATTCCAAATACCATACAGTAGGAACCTTCACGTGTTTATCCGATACACCAGCGTTTTGACACTCTAAACTTCTTTCTTCTTCTTTTGGTGCCTCTCCATTACTGGAGGCTGGCTGTCAGCTTGTGAAGCGAGTTATGTCCTGTGCCAGATGCAGCATCTCTTTTAAGTTAGGATAATATATTTTCATTTTCAATGACGTAGAGTGGATATGCAACCATTTGACTAATAAGTCCGTATTTGTGAAGTGGTTAGCAAGGCCTGTTTATTACTTTAAAAACAATGTAATACAAAATCTTACTATAATGTCTTAGTTCCGTACATAGTAATAGTTCAAGTGGAACACGCGCGATTTGTACGAAGTGACCTCTCTTTTACGGACAATACAAGGGGATTGCGTAAGTTAAAGAATATTATAAACGAACGTCCGAAACGCGTTATTTTTTTTTATAGAACAGGGGCCAAGCGGGCAGGAAGCTCACCTGATGTTAAGTCATACCGCCGCCTTGAGATTTCATGTGGAACATGGTATAATGTTTGCAGCTTCTTGCAAACATTGTGTAAAACAAAAGTCTTGGCAATTAAAAAGAGTGGCGGCGAGTCTATTCTTATTTATTATAGTTCTTCTCTTTCGTTCTAGACCCTTGATTTGAGGACTAGAGGTCATGAAGACAAGAAATGTCAAATAAGAAGCATTTAATATGAACCAATATTTTTTGGCGTGCATAAGTGTATATTGTGCTACCTATATGAATAAATGATTATGATTTGATTTTTTTTAATTTAACAAATATTACATCCAAGCTATCTTTAGATTGAGATTGCTTTAAAGCAATCTTTAAACATTAAGATCGGTCCATGGACAGGGAAGTATTGGACATACACATAAAAAATTAAACGTGAAATGGATAAGCTCCTTCGGTATTTTTCGGTTAAAGAGACGCTTTAGCTTTCTGCTCGTATATAAAAAACCTTTTTAACGTCTTCCAAGCGAAAAATAATTACCATATTATATCTTGAGGGTTATCTGGATCGGATACGCGACTGTTTCATTTTGATTTCAGCAACTCAAATACCTTATAAAATATTAATGAGAAAAGATAGCAAAAATGAAGTCCCGAGTATACTGTGTTGCATTTTGGCGCTACTTTGACTCCGGAATATAAATTTACAAAAAAAATATCTCTGTTCTTTCGCTATAAGTAATATATTTTGTAATATTCACTAATATAATATTTATTATAAGCTGAGTCTGAGTTCTCTCTCATTCTCAATTATCAATCTCATAATTTAAACTATCAATGACACACCTGCTTCTGATCTTAGGTAAAATAGGATAAAATATAATATAACTATGAAGATGCAAATTTGAGAGATAAATGTAATATAACTATGTGTTACGCACTTCATATGTTTATTTCCTGAATAATTTCCTGTTTATACAATTTAATTATATAGGTACTAAATATTTCCACGATACCTATACTTGTATATAGCAACGACTAAAATCTTTAATTTCGCATATTTTATAAAAAGCAGGAAATATTAAATTATATGAACTGGTTATCAAGTTTAACTAGAAAATTAAATCTATAGTTATTTAATTGGCTATTTAAATTAATCGTGACGTAGGGATCATGCGAAAGCAACAATTAAAATATATAACTGTATAATCATTTTAGTATCTCTTTAGAAATCTTCAGCACGATGCATCAGCCAATTAACAGACGTTTTATATAAACGTTTATTACCTTATATTGTAACGATATTAAAACCTTAAGCTCAACGTGACTAGAACCTAAATGGAACTTTTTAATTGCTTTATTGAATCGTGCGTCAAATTGATTACGATATGGGTTCCCGTATACACACAGCGATTCTCATTGTATCCGTGAGATTCCATTGAAATTGATAAAGGCACCGCTTGCAATACTAGTATTGCTTCAAACCTTGTCCTATCAAGCCGCGCGATGTGGAAGATTATTTATTTAGTTAGCATCGTGGTTGCGACGCCTACAAACCCTGGTGTCAACTTCACACCTATTAACGAATTTGCATTAAAACTACTGAACAATGTTTATGCTTTCCAAGAGAGTTTTGGTGAAAGGAATGTGGCTATATCACCTCTATCTGTATGGAGTATATTCTCGCTGCTAGCTGAAGGATCAGCTGGGGAGACTTTTCTGGAGTTAATGAGAGAGTTGCGGTTGCCGAACGATCTACGATCAACTCAGGCTCTGCATGCTGCTGTGGCAAATCTATTAAAGAATTCAGATAGAGATGTCATGCTTAAAGGACAATCAGCTATGTTCTCCGACAACAACATAAAGATTCACAAGGAGTTTTGTGAATCAGCAAATTATTACAATAATGAAGTGTACTTTGTCGATCCGACTAATACAACGCTTCTCGCGCAGGATATTAATTACTACATTTGCGTGGCTACAGAAGGAAAAATTCGCAATGCAGTGCAACCAAAGCACTTGGAGAATTTGCGGATGATATTAGTGGACGCTTTGTACTTTAAAGCAAGCTGGACGTATCCCTTTGACCCGACTCAGACGAAAGAGGAAGCATTTTATAATTGGCAAGGAAAGACAATTGGTTCAGTAAACATGATGTATCATAAGGCACCTCATAACTTCGGTGATTCAAATCAAATCCGTGCTCAGATATTGGAAATGACATATGGAAAAAAGGAGCAATTTTCAATGTTGATTCTTCTGCCATTCGAGGGGATGCCGATAAAGGCGCTGTTAGACAACCTAGCGAGCCAGCCGTTAAATTGGATGACATACTTTAAATCTGGTGAATTACCGGAGATAGATTGCTACATACCAAGATTTAAGATATCCACGCAAGCAGATTTAATACCACCCTTACAATACTCAGGAATTCAGAGGATTTTTGACGCTGAAAAGGCGGAGTTACCAGGTGTGTCTGACAGTCCACTATATGTTTCTAAAACAGTGCAAAGTGTTGAAATTGAAGTGACCGAAGAAGGTACTGTGGCTGCGGCATCTACTGTCGTTGGTTTAGAAGATCGTATTCTAGGACAGAGGTTTGAAGCGAACAAGGAATTCGTTTTTGTCATCACGGATCGAACGACTGGTCTAATATTATTCACTGGTGTGTACGCGGTGCCACAAATTGTATAAATTAATAAAGTAAAAACTGAGGCTGCAAGTTGTGGCTTAGTTATTTGATACAGAGAAACTTCACTATTTTATACTTGTAAATGACTGATTAAATAAGTTTAATACTATACTGTGTTTAATTGCGGTAAATCATTAATCATACCTATTTCCATCATATTATTTACTTCGAAATATTATAGAATATATTTTTAATTGTTTAAAGATAATTTGAAATCGCGAATTGAATGTTTTTAATTGACAAAATTCGTCAGTAAAAACCAATTTAGGAGTTCAGTTACCGCTCATTCGAATTTTTCGTGATGACACCAGAACAAATACTTCTTATTCTGAACTTAGTTTATTGCCAGTTCTTCTCTTCTCGATTCATTGAATGTATGTTTCTTTTTTTGACGTTCATAAGTGAACATTATGTTACCTATATGAATAAATGATTTCTGACCATGACTTTGACTTAGATATATTCGGTAGAGAGCTGATCTATTTAAAAAGTCTTATAATTATTAGGCAAATAAGATTCTTTCAATTACTAGTAAAAAGTATTTTTTTTAGATAGATTGTACTACATATACTGTAGAAAATGCATTATATATGATGTGGTATACTTTAATAATTAAATAAATAGATTAAACATCACTTGCCAGCCGTGGTAAATTTCTAAACGATAAAAGTAAGTTTATGTTGATATGACCATTATTGTCCAGTGTTTAGTCACCTAGTCACCATGACATTGAATTATAAATACGTTATGTACTGTATAGGTACCTAGTATTATGTGAATACTGAGTTTATTCTATTTACCTATTGCCAAGGTCAAAATATTTGTGTTGTGTTTGAGACATATTTTTGTAAAACTGACAAAAAATTATAGTTTATTCAATGTATTATCATTAATTAAAATTGGAGACTAAGTAATCGAGCTAATGTATGAAATTACTACCCAGACTTGGAATTTTACTCAAAATATTGTTGCTTAGTTTTTAATTATTTCCTTTCAGATAATTTGGTCTGAATCTATATCTAATACATTTTGAAGTGCCCATCATCGTGATCATTTACGTAGAATGTCCGACGATCCGATGTACTAATGTACATTAAAAAAATAGGTATTGAAAAATATTTTTTTAATCAGTCCAGGAGATTTAGCTTAATTATGATAAAATATTTAAAATAAATACAAAATTCAAAATGCAAGACTTTCTTCTATAATATTAGAGAAAACATTTATTTGTAGAACTTCGGTTTCTTAGAACCTCCTATACACAACATTTGACGTAGTTTTGTTTTGTACCAGCAAAATTATTGTAATTTTTTGGAGTAACGACTGGCGATAGGCTAACATACCATCAACATATATAATACTGTACAACATTTTTTGTTCCATCATGAATAGTTTCCGAAGCGCACGCGATGACTGATTTATTTTTTGCATAATTTTTTGGTTTATATAATTGTCTTTTTATTATTTGTAATATGTCAGCCAGTAAAGATGGTGAAATTATTTTTGAAAGAGTTCAATAGTTTTAGTTTTTCAATAGTTTTGTGAAAACTTTACAAACATACATACAAAAACACAAATCTTTCCTCTTTATAATATTAGTAGGGACCTAAAGATAAAAATCGGGATTCTAGCAGACAATGTCTTTATTAACCCATTTTAACCTCTTACAAAATAAATCGTTTTAACTAAATCTGTCTTGTTTCATAACAGCGTAAATACAATTTGACAAAAAGAGACGAAAGAGCACTTATTTTCTAAGAGCAGTTAATACTGATTTTGTTTTTATGACTAATGCAATTCTTATTCAGAAGATTCAGGCCTCTTATTGTCTATCGTCTAATTCATGTTATATACTGTACATATATATGAGGTGTTAAAATAGAACTTTTTCTCCATCCCTGAGGTCGTAGGTTCAATCCGCAGTAATGGACTTCTTTCTATGTGCGCATTTAATATTCCCTCGACACTGGAGTTACACCTAAAAAGTCGACGGTGTGTATCAGGCACAGGAGGCTGATCACCTAATGATCATAAAACAGATACAGAAATATGACGGTTCCTGGATCAGTTATATTTATCGTCGGATATTTATCGTCAACTCGCGTTAAAAAAGGTGCTAGTGTAGTGGACTTCTAAGCCTAAAACTACTAGGTAAATTAAGTACTGCATAAGCAATTATATAAGTCAATTCATATCGTGTTAACAATATTGAAGTTTTTACATTTTAGTTCCCACGTACATGACATCAGTATTATGCTACGGCCACACTTATACTGTGGGCGTCATATAATAATATAAAGCCTTTTATTTCTAGCAAAATCAAATTAAAATAAACTTAATAAATAGTTTTTAAAAGTAATATATTAAATTTTTAATAATTTATCTGTACCCCAATTTGACAATGTCATTCTCGCATTCGAGCTTCCTCTGTATCGTTTCCCAATATTGGGCTACCTTTATTGAATTATACCACAGTACCACACTAGCTGTTCCATACTCGCGCGTATTGAGCCATGCACATATTAAATGCCCAAGCGGTACATGATCATTACTTCATTGCGGCGATGATTTTGGCTCAGTTTTACTGATAACGGGAACCGCAAGTGACAAGCGGCTCCTAAGCTTAAATAAGTAATTTTTTAAGGTGGCGCAATGAAAAAAAATTTACTATCATTATTTTTCCTTAAGAAACTTCAAAAAATGCATGTTTGGATAGATTTAAAAATTTTACGGTCACGCAAACTATAAAAATGAATTTTAATTTAAAAAATAATAATAACAGCCTGTGTGATCTGAGCATAACATTATAATAGCGTGACCACGACATTGAGTTTTATCGAAACAATACAACGATTTTAGCCATCTTTTCAAACCGGCTTGTAGTCACACGTTTTTCGAACAACATTTTTGTTGAATTAAAATGTTTGTAATTGGTTAATTAAGACCGGATATATTCGATGTCTTCTGCACGATGTTAAAGTTTGCTTAGAGCGAGTCAGTGTGAACATGCAATGTCAAATTTCATCTCAAAATCCGAAATTTTTTATTCATGTTATGTGTCAGTTTCTATAAATCAAACTTAAAACGCTTTGATTATTTAGAGAAAAATTAACAACAAATGGATTTATGTTCATCTTACACTTAAAAATAAAAAATACGGATGCTCTTTAATAATTGGCTTTGACTTTTGTTCAACACATATAAATAAAACTTCTTCAATAGAATTTTAGTGCTTTTCATCAATTTCTGTTTTAACAATAATCCAGTGACACTACAACTCGAGGGTGTCAGTCTGTGATTTGACCATCTATTGGATTAATGATTACGAATCGGAGTATTTTTTTTACAGTATTTAGCCATCCCATGTGTTTTTTATTGTTTTAGGTCATACTTTTTGATTTGAAAATCGAGGTAATTTCGCATTTATCGCGCGTTTTAGTGCGCCTATAAAAATTATAGAGCAAAAGTTACCTATTGTTATTTTACACGTCTAAAGTTTTGGCTTTTAGGAAATATTCAAACATACTTAAAACGTGTTTTAAAGCGAAATAATATACAGATTGAATATATTCAAGCAAACATGACTCAGTCTTTATCAGTAAGTAATTAGCATCATCGGAAACCATTGGCTTAATCAAAGTCGGGAATTCCTAACATTTAATATTATTACTATATTATCCTTCGTTGAGCGAGAAAACGGGTTTTAAAAGTGATAGTCGGTCAGTCGCCATTGAATCAACAAAATGTATTTACTTTTCGTGTTTTGTCTTATACTAGGCAGTCGGGCACAAAATTTTATAGATTTTAATAAAAGGGTGAACATTTTTGGCATGGAGTTAATGTATTTTACGCATCAAGAAGTAAATAATACATTGATATCGCCATTCGGAGTGTGGAGTGTTCTTACAGGTTTGACAACTGGCGTCACAAATGAGAGTAAAACGCGGCTATACGACATTCTGCGCCTCCCCAACAATGAGGCAAGAATAAGAGTTGGGTATAAGAATTTGACGCAGAGTGTATTAAACAATACCATTGTCCAAAGCAAAAATAATTTGTATTACCATATAAACAATACAATTTCGAAACAATTTGAAAATGATCTCACTAATAACTTTGATATTTTAGCAGTAAAGCTTGATTTTAGAGAATCGTACACGGCTGCGTTGGTGGCGAATAGAATTGTATTCGACGCTGGAATCAAAACCAATAATTATGTGTTAAACGATACTGATTTTACAGATGCAAATGTGATATTGACCTGTGTCATCAAGTTTAGTGGTGTCTTTGAATCGCCGTTTAGTAACGACAGGACAACAATTCGACCATTTTATGTGAGCCCCAATAATATTAAAGAAGTGAATATGATGCAGCAAACTGGACAATTTCATTATTCAAAAATAGATTCCATAAGATCCGAAGTAATCGAGATGCCATATACAGGATATAATATGTCACTGATTGTGATTCTTCCCAACAGACAGGTGTCTCTAGATAATTTATACGACGGTTTCAGACAAACATCTATCGAAGATGTGGTACGTAAACTGGAAATGGAAGAAAAGAAGATCGTATCAGTTTCAATACCAAGATTTAAAATAAGATCAAATTTAATTTTAAATGCGCCTTTGAGTCAGATGGGTTTAGATATTTTTACACCATACGCCAGATTTAGTGAAACGTCAAATAATTTTTATGTTTCCAAATTGGTGCATAAAGTTGATTTGGAATTTATTGAATCAGGTGTAAATAATCAATTACAATTGATTCCCGCCAAGATCTTCGTAGCGGATCGTCCATTCGTATATGTGATTGTAGAGAAAACGACTAAAACATGTGTAATAAGTGGTATTTTCACGCGACCAACGCCCTATTAACGCTAACTTTTTGGAGAAAAGATGGTACCATAAACAATAAGACCAAACAGACTGAGCTTTCAGTTGAAACATGTTTTACTTATACTCAGAAGCAAGTTGTATGCAAGCAAGCCTCTTTTAATATAATTTTAGGTTAAGAATTGTTTAGATAAAATTCGTCTAAAATATAATCTAAGAAGGTGTTATCTTTTTTATTGCAAAACTTTATTTACGCGGTTTGAGACTATGATCCATCCAGGAGGAACATATCGCGGGGAAGCAGGCACAATGCCTTAAGACTCAAAATATTGATTGTAATAAAATAAATAATAATAATTCTTTATTTCTCTCATACAACATTTGCAACACACAATACGATTAACAAACGATACGAGAACGTAATACGAAAATAGTTTATAACATATACATAATTCTTAGGCCAATATCAAATAAATCACATGTAAACAATTTGTTTTATAAGTAATGAAACACTTTTTAATCGCATATTTATTATCTAAAATCAGTATTCTTGATGAATTTCTCAACATATTCACTATTCGCTTCAACTAAAACACGAGCTACAGTCTTCATGAGAATGTTTTTAAACGCCGACGTCTTCGTGAACTCCTCGAAGGAAATTCCGTTGACATTTCTTTCAATGTAGTATTCGAAAGTGTTCCATAACATTTCTCTTAAACGTAGTATGTGGTCGGCTTGGCTGAAAAAAATACAGATTAAAAATAAACCGCGACGCTACGACGTCAGTTGTCATTTTGACAGTTGACAAGTAAACAGATTATTGATTGATGATTTTTCAATATGTTTGCATTAGGAAATCAAAAGTGCGGATACTAAATAAGTATCTGTATAATAAGGTTGATTCCCGGCGAAATATATTATATATAAATATATATATTTATATTATATATAAATATTTAATTGAGTTTAAAAAAAAAAATTGTTCTAATGTATTTGTAAAATGTTGCAGTATTGGTCTTGTGGCTTTAGAGTATAACTTTCACCCTCAAGTTGACGTCGTATGTCAGGCACATGAGACTCATCACCTACTTACCTATTAGATTGACAATTTATAAAACAGGTACAGAAATATGAGGCCAAGGCCTAAGAAAGGTTGTAGTACCATATTTTTTAATAACTGGAAACCATATAATTCCCAACTGCGTTTACAAATGTTAAACTGGCACAAAATGGCAATGCGATTATCAAAATTCGTATATTTTTCGTTGGGACGAATTTTTTCGATTTTTACACTTAATAGTTTAACATTTAATAGTTTACCTTGTCGGCACTTCGATTGTTAGTCTGTGTCTTGGCAAATACAAATCTGTTGTGTCTTCTACGCTGACTTTCTGAAAAAATAAAAAAAAATTGTCATTTTACTATGGAGCGGTTCAAGAATTACGTAAGTAGATTTACGCCATTTTATATTAATCTTTTTCTGACACATTTAAATACAACAAACCAAGACAATATTAACTCTAATTATAAAATAAATAAATAAAGTTAAGCTTTAAGTTTATTTTATGATTTTTTCAGTTAATATTACAGAAAAAAGGTTGAGAGATTTTATTTTTTTTATTGGACCACAAAATTAGGACAAACACAATATGTCAACATCAACTTACATACGAAAATATAAAAAAGCGGTGCCGTCCCTATATGAACATGTGGACACGACCAGCGAAATAAGGTAAATACAATAAAGTGTCAAAACAAAAAACAATCAAAAATTTAAAAATAATTAAAACACTAGAAAATGGTGGTTCTTAAACTGCCTTGAAAAACGCGCAGTTGAGGATGGGCGGACGTTCTATATATTATTAAAAAATATCTAAGTTGAAATTTACCTTCTGCACGTCTCCCATAGAGAAAAGTAGAGCGGTCAAGGGTGATATTAAAGTCGTCTTATGAACGACCAACGCTCGACGTTCAATCGAATGATATCCACCAAAATAAGTCAGTAAATTGATATTTTGTTTGCGTTTAGTTATTCCGTAGTTAATACTTTCGCCTCCTATATGGGCACGTTCGCCTACACTGGAAAAATATTTTTTTTTTTTACAAAAATAAATGTGTGTGTTTTCACAGAAATTGGTTAAATAAAGTTAAATAAGATAAAGTTTAACATAAGCCTTTTATAATCATAGACATGAATACAAATTATGCAATTATTTAATTTTACCTTATTACTACTAGGATTTTTTTTAATCAGTGGCGCTACAACTTCTTTTGAGGTCTTGGCCTCAGATTTCTGAATCTGTGTCATGATCGTTTTTGATTCATTAATATTTTGACAGTAAGTACGTTAATTTGACACATCTTGCGTATTAGAGTTTATTTATATTCTATCTAGATTTTAGTGTAAAAATTATATTTTTTTTAATCGTCAAACATCTAGAAAATTATAAGCATTTGCTCAATCTAGAAAAAACTTTAAGACAAAGCAATATTTTTTTATATATATACCTCGTAAACAATTCCACCGCTGTCTTCAATTTCCCTTTAGTTTTCACCATTTTCTTTGTGAAAAGTATTGTATTAGATCCGGATAATAATATCGCTGACGTCATCTCGTCTATATTCGAATATCTATTCAGATCTTCAACTTCTGGATTTTTCTCTAACATTCCACATTTCAGTAAGTTCTCCAAGTGCAGGTTTGACAATGCTGGAATACAATACATATATTTGTTTAAATTTCTTCTCAATTTTTTTTTGTTTTTTTTTAATCAGCCTGTATAATATTGGAGTTCAATAATACTATTAATAATCAATTTCACAATTAAATAACAAATTCCAGTTAACAAGTATGTTTTTAGTTGTCTGGTTGGATTTGGAAATTGTGCGCTCGAACACCAGCTAACACATTTGGCTAATAGACCAGGGTCGATATTTTTTGAAACCAAAAAAAAATATATATTAGGATGAAAACCATTGGAAAAGGAGGAAAGTATTATAAAATTGAAAGGAAAAACAATTAATAATAATAATCCTTTTCCAATGGTTTTCATTCTACTATTTTTTTTTTTTCACTTTTTATTATTTTTAAAGGCTTCTACCCTGGTGTACGTGTGCAAAGACAGTAGAAAGATTTAGATTGAATCTTTCATTTACACAACATATACTAGTTCAGTGAAGGAAATTATTTTTCTTTAATTTTCAAAAGCAAATAAATTATTCTAAAATTAGAATAAGAAAGAATTAATGTATAGTTTTGACGTGACAACGTCTTATAAATTGGTTTGCCGGGTGACACTTCAAGAAACTGCGTTACGCTCCGCTCACGTTATGCGCTCACAATGAGAGCGAGTGAGAGGCACGCGTCCCTTCCACTGGTGCATGGTTAGTCCGCCTAAGAGCGAGAGAGACAGACATAAAAAGTGATTCATCCTTCTTCCTACTATACGAATAAATATTCACATTAAAATTATTTTACCACTCAAAGTCGTTGTCACGTAAAACTTTCGCCCGTATACCGACTTTACAGGCAACCAATTTTTTAATTTACAAGATACACACACATTTAACATACGCCAGCCGGTCCTTCCTCAAACCGTACATGTCGCACCATCCATCCACCTCCCTCCATCCAACTTCCTCCAACTTTTGCTCGAACGAGTCCTGAATCCAGTGTAAGGCCGTATGATCGGACGTCAAACTAAATTTTCGCTTTATGTTTCGAATCTCTGAAAAAAATAATACAAAATCACAAAAATACAGCATTGGCAGTTTGTGACCAAATGACAAAATCAAAATAACTTTATTCATATAGGCATTTGTAAACGTCAACAGAAAAGATGTTAAATTGATTCTTAATGTACATTCACTACCAGTTCGCAAGTCAAGGGCGTAAGCGTTAGCGTTATCGTAAGCGGGGAAAAAAGAACTGGCAAGAAAATCTCAGCCATCTTTTAATCATACAAATTAATCCCAAGAATAAGGATCATTTAAATAATCTTTTATTGATTAATCCAATTAGATCTTCGCACGTCAAAGTAAAGCTCCGATTGGCCCATGTTTTTAAGTTTTACTGGATTTATCTTAGGTTTTTTAAACTATTTGGGTAATTGTGGTAATACTATCATTTATCGTAATATAACACTTTACAAAACCAAAAAAAAAAATAGGCTTTTAGTTTATTTTATAATTTTCCAGTTAATATTACAGAAAAATGGTTGGTATAAAGTTTGCTTTGATGATAGTTATAGTAATAATACTTATTTTCGACTATAGTTGAGGTTTATTGAGCGAAGGTATTTATTATCTAATTGCCAACTTAAATATCAAAATTTTATGGTTTAAAGTCAAACTCATTTGTCAGTTTACACAGTGATGAAATAGACAAATGAGGACTTTTCTGATTTTTAATATATATATATATATATATATATATATACAAATTCACCTTTATATATGTCGCAGAAAAGTATTTAAATTAGAGGGTTAATTGAATCTCTTGACATTTAATTAAATATCGATCGAAACGTTTAACCATCTGTCTGACAGAAGGTTAAACGTTTCAACAACAACAACAAACTTTTGTTGTGTGAGTGGTTTTTGTTTCAAATTGTGGTCTTTAGGGAAATTGTAAACATGTTGTCGATTCCGCCATGTTTATTTCGGTGACATCGTGAAGAAGTGAGAGCTTGGAAATTCCGTGGTTGGTTAAATTGTAATTGATTATGTTAGGTTAGGTTAGTCCTGTTGTCTAGGAACGATTAGGAAACTTAACTTTTCGTTCTGTCACTTGTCTGATGGAACTTTAGCGACTTGATTGAATATCGATAGTTAATTAACTGTCTAGAGATACAATTTACTCTCTGATTTCACTACTTTATTGCGACACCAAATATATAAATACTAACCATCCTTCCTGTCCGCCGCATTCGCAAATACTTCGACGTTATCAGAGCAATGAGCGACCAAATTCCCCGCAGCGACAACATTCCCAACAATCGCCGAATGCAATACGCCCCTGGCCAGACGGGGAGATATGTTCAGATGGGACACCAGTATCCCTAGACGGGTCAGTTGCTCTGTCTTTGATAGAGCCCCTGGAATACGAAAATTCTCATCTCATGGAAGGAAATGTGAGCTGTCACGGGACGCCTGGCAGATGTGAAACATCGACATTATTTTGTAAAAGTAATATGCAGAAAAGAACAGATTGTGATAGAAACTAAATATGTCATAATGATAAAATAAAATATTACGATTTTTTTCCAGATAACGATGACTATTTGTTGAATAAACATTATTTTAGTTAAATATTTTTTAATGTGAAATTTACTACTGCATTTACTGACTGTATATCATATAGCGTGGCGACGCGTCGCCACGGCATGCGTCGCCACGCCAGAAATCGGTTTTACGTGCGGCTATAGATGTTTCTCATCAAAAACGTGAGGATTAAGGCATGCCTTAGATTTAAATCACACTTTCGTCAGGCAGACTGTTGGTCAGCTATGTATAAGAAAAAATAATGAGAGGGCGGTCAAGTTGTACGTAAGAACTATAGAGGGGAGGAGAGGGGAGCCTTTGAATTTCTTATTTGGTGATTACGTTAACAGTAATGATTTACTTACTCATATTACACACACATTATGTATGCTTGAAAACGAAATGCATTTTCAAGGATTCCTATAAAAAAAATAGTATGTTTATGCACTATTTTTTTAAGAGCTTTTGCTGACAAAAGTAGGGGGGGGATAAATTGTAGTAAATCTTTGCGTAATACTTGAACGGCACCTTACATAAGATAAGTTATATGTGTTTTAGGTAGTAATTAAAAAGTAAACAGTCTCGCACTTGAAGTCAAAATGAGCCCTTTAGTTTTTCCGTTACTCGTAAATTGTAATTTAACATTCTCGTTTCCGATAATGTCCAATAACATAACTGTTTCTAGATTTGCGGACTCTTCAATAAGTCAAATTAGTTTTTGTTTGTAGACAGAGTTGTGTGAGAGTTGTGACCATTGAGTTTTATTATAGGATGGGGGGAATAGAGTACGCAGGGGAGTGCTTATCCTATGATTTTGAGTTTCACTTAAGGGGGCGTCCATAAATTATGTGAGGTGTTTAAGGGGGGGAGGGGGTCGAGTCAAATCTCATCTAATCTTACGTTGGAGAGAGGGGGGGTCTCGGCAAATATCACGCAATTTTTTTAAAAAGCACGAAGCAAATTTGTTATTTTCTTTTTACAATAACAATCCAACGCGTTTACGCAACAAACTCACATTTTGAAAAATCTCACGCGAGATTGAGGGATGGGGGAGGGGGTTTAATAAAATCTCACGACATCTCACCAGGGGGGGAGGGAGGGGCAGAAAATTAAAAAAAACACCTCACGTAATTTATGGACGCCCCCTAACTTGCTTAGGTATAAAGTAATTGTTTACCTAAGTCTATGAGGTCATTGACAGCGAATCGCAATGAATCCTTGCTCGGAGGCTGTGGAAGTTGTGAGAGGAAATCTTCCACTTTCTCTTCCGGTGCGTAGGTCTTACAATCCAACACTGTTTGGTCTAATGGTATCCTGAAAGTTTAGTGATCATTTCAATACAAGTTGATTGAGCCACATATTGGGTCTTTCAAGTATTACGTAAGTAGATTATCTTTCGCCTTATTCTATATTTCTAGAAAAAACGACACTAACTCTAGAAAAAACTAAAATGTTATATCTAACTTCAGGGTGTCAGTTTTTGTGACGGTGTGCGCGCGTGCATCGTTAAAATTAACTCTCATCATTTTTCCATAACGCGCCAAAATAGGTGGTTACCACTTACACTTAAGTTTATTCTATAAAAAAATACCTCAATATTTCTGGAGTCGTATGCGGTGTGAAATCAGCCTCCTTCTCTTTTGAATACAGTTTGTAGCAAAAGCCTGAAAAATTCGCTATAAATGTATGAAATAATAAATAAAAACAATTTGTTTATTAATCTTATACCTAATGTAGTCAGTTTAAAACTAAAAACTGTATTATATCTTTTGCACTACTCATATGAAGTTCACTACTAAATCAGACATGAAATAACCCTTAATAGAGACTGTAATGGTAGGTTTACACGCTTGCCAATGCTTGGCAAGCATCGACAATCGCAAGCATGTAAACAGGGCGTTTGGCTTGGCTTGGCTTGCGTGGGCTTGTGCCTGCTTGCTTCCGATCCAGTCGAGTGTCGGTTTTTTAACGCAGATCAAAGGGCGTTTGCGGCAAGCGCTGTGATGCATTTACATGTTGGTCCGCGTTTAGAAGCCATTGTGATCTGTGTATTTTATTTTATTTTAATTTTAATGAGGAGAGTCTTTCGTTTCTGGAACATTATCAAATGGAACCATGCATCTGGAATCCGATGTAAAAAAAGATCATCATATCATATCATATTATGGTTTGATGATGTTTAAAAGTACGTTAAACCAAATGTAATAGCCGTCACAAGTGCGGTGTCTGCCATGCTTGGATGTATATTGCAGACTGACGCATTCACAAGCGTGTAAACGCCATCCAAACGCCAAACGAGATTTGTGGCGGCTTGGCACAGTTTGCAGTGTGCCAAGTAACCTACCATAAGTAGTGTTATTGAACACTTTTTTAGGTTTTATACTACGTGTTAGTCTTAAATTATTGCGAGGTTTTGAGCAGTGTTGGCCTGGTGGCTTATGAGTTGGACTCTCAATCCTAAGGTCGTAGGTTCGAACCCCGGCACCAATTGACTTAATTTCCATAGGCGCATTCAATTGTCGCTCGAAAGTTAACGGCCAACGGCATGTTAGGCGTTGGAGGCTGATCGCCTACCTGCTTATTGGATAGACAAATAAAATAATCATGAAACAGATACAAAAAACGTCGTAATGTTTTCTCATTTTGCAGAGAATTTAAAGATTAATGTAAGAATCTAATTAATTAATTTCTAATTAAAATAAAAGTGCGTACAAAATACATATGTCAGAAAACTTCTTTGTAAATTAATTATTACTCGGTCAGGTTATATGATCAGTCCATGTATTTATATCTATATTCACACTCTTAACTCATTGTATACATGCTAATGATAATACATATAAATAAATGAAAATCTGCATTTTCTGCAAAAGATGTTATGGGACATAATTTCCATTTAAAGTTCTAATATGTAACTACTAATCGAATACATCAATTAATAGCGTGTATTTTTTCTCGATCTCCCTCTCTCACTCTCTCTCAATCGGTCTTAACCGCTCTCTCCCCTTTTTTGACAAAAACGCTGCACATCTTCGTGACGTTTCGTAATTTTTTTATTTTAATTAATATAAATATCTATATTATTGTTAATTATTAACCTGACTGAACTCGTCCCGCCCTCCCTGCGCGTTGTTTTGAACCCGCTTTGGATACCCATACTGTTTCCAAGCTTGCTGTCCCTAAAAAAGTATTAATATTTGGAATTAAAAAAAACCAAATTGCTTGGAATCTATATCATAAATATGTAAATGTCAGTTCCTATACTGTATGAAATAGTTTGTCTTTTTGTGAATAATTAAATCTATTACTATTTAATATTGTGTATTAATTTGTGTTACACACACTTTTGTTTTGTATGTGATATAAATGTTGCCGCATTGAATTTATCTGTAATTGTTATTATTTTGATAAAAATACAAATGAAATAAAATAAAATATTGCAATGAGCAAATTTCCAAGATGACTGAATGCAACATAATTCCTAAGTCAAGCACAGAAAGCTGATTACCTACTTGTCTAAGGAGTTTTAAAAATTGGTCCTTCGAATCAGAATGTCGATAAATGAACGAACGACTCACCGGTGCCCTGTTTAACTCTGTTTTCTTTGTGTGCGCCCGTATCAATCACGTGAACGACATCGGGAATGGTGACCGATGTTTCCGCTATGTTTGTGGAGAGAACTATCTTTCTAACGCCTGGCGGTGGTTTATTGAACATTTTTGTTTGATCTGCCGTTGACAATCTGTAATTATTATAAAGGATTTTATAGAGCATAGGTGTTCTTCCAGTGCAAACCTCTAAATCGTAGCAATAGGTATTAATGAAAAGAGGAATTTGTGAAAGAGTTTTTTAGTTAGTCACCAATCAGTCAGCATGCAACTATTATTCCTGGGGCACTAGGTTAGATTATTGAGTGTCTATTAGACTTAATGTCAATGTCTTAATGTATAAAGTATGTATTCAACACACAGTCGTATGGTAAAGACCCTTGAAGTCAAGGAAAGTATTATCTTTTTATATAATCTATTATAAATAATCACGGAACAGATACTTAAATCTGACGCCAGACCTAAAAGGTATACAGATTATATGTTTCCTTGGTATAAATCAAGATTTGACAGTTCACATATATTTTTTTAAATTTAATATTTTCCCTTTTTAATACAATTACAATACAGGTTGACGCATGAAAACTTACTATAATTTATTATAAAACTTATTATATATAACAGTACATAATACATGAAAAAGAGGACTTCAAATATGCCGAATAATTATTGAAAATAAACCAAAAATTAAAAAAATAAGCGAACTAACCTCGAATGCACGGGCAATATAAGATGCGTCCCATCATTATAGATCTGGTCCAATAGTTCTTTGCTCTTTTTAATTTCAGCCCAACCCGGGAGAAAGACTAGTATTGCGCCTTCCGTCTTTGTATTATCAACTGCTTTTATGACTTCTACAACCTTGAACAATTTTAACAATCTTCAAAAACTCAAAATATAACTTTTTTAAACATTTACTCGGATTTTGACGTGACTAATAAATCGATGAACGCAGGCTGCACAAAAAAGCATGGCTGATTATCCCCTTACACTCATTGTTCCGTTAATCAAATCAAATCAAAATATCTTTATTCATATGTAAACATGTACACTTATGAACGTCAAGAAGAACAAATTAAATTAATCGTAAATTTACATTTACCACCAGTTCGCAAGTCAAGGGCGTAGAGCGGGTAAGAAGAACTGGCAAGAAACTTTCCGCCACTCTTTTCAATCGCCAAATAAAATGTTTTTAATACAAATTGTTTGAACTGGAGCAAATCAATCCCAAGGATTAGGATCATTTAAGTATTCGTCACATTTATAAAAGGCTTTATTAATTAATTTAGTTTTAACAAGGGCTTTGAATTTATTTAGTGACAGTTCTCTAATTTCGCTTGGGAGTTTATTGTAAAAACGAATACAATTTCCATATAAGGAGTGGTTTATCTTCTGGAGCCTGGTTGGTCGCACACTCAAATTAGTTCTATTACGCGTATTATAATGGTGAAAGTCACCATTTACGCTCCATTTACGCACCAAGTTACGCTCATTATCCTGTAACGCTCGTTGTATGCTTGTTGTATCTATCTCTTTTCAACTCGAAGACTTCAGTATGCAATCATTACATCAATGTTTTGTTAAGACGTTGTCACATTAAACTATCATCCGTAAACCGACTTTACGGACAACCATTTTTTTTTATATAGAAATAAATATAGGATTATTATACATAAAATAAGTGTTGGCGGCAGCTATATTAGGTAATCTTGTTAGGTTTATTTTCGTTACGGAATTTCTTGATTCGGTCGCCGCGCTCAAAGCCCGCGATAAAATCTATGCAATAGCTTAACATTTTTACTATTTCTTGAAATCCGTGAATATCTCGTGGAAAAAACTTGATGAAACTTGATTTATTAAAGACGATATGAATTTTAATCTAAGTAATTCTGAATAATTTTTAAAGCGACACTATCTTGGAAGTCTAAACACCGTTCATATTTTAGTCAAATCGGTTAAAAACCCAATACCTCTTGACAATTGATCAGCGGCTTGCCATCCTCTTTAGTGCAATTTTCTCTTGTATTCTTCAGTTTAATATTAAATTGTTTCTCTACATCATCTAAATAAAAATCTTTAACTGGAAAAGTTCGACCTGGAACTTCTATTAACGGGCAATCCTCGAAATATCTAAAATTAAAAAAAAAATCATTTAGCCTACATTATAAAACATACAAAATACACATTTTTTTGTGAATACATAAATAAATTCTATGAATGAGACATTGCCCATGGACAATCACAATGCTAGAGGGCTCGTTGTTACGTTTTAAGAATTGGTAACCTCTTTTCTTGAAGAACCCTATTCCAATGTATTTGGAAATACTTAAACTTGGTTGGCATAGTGAAAACCTAAAAGATCTCTAACGATCTTTAACGACTTAACCGAAATGGATGCGATTTTAATTGAATAGTGTGATAACAAATTATATTTATTTAGAATTCTGTTTTTTTATAGAACAGGGGGCAAACGGGCAGGAGGCTCACCTGATGTTAAGTGATACCGCCGCCCATGGACACTCTCGATGCTAGAGGGCTCGCGAGTGCGTTACCGGCCTTTTAAGAATTTGTACGCTTGAATTTTTCTTTTTGTTTACGTAACGACATAAAAAGAAATAATTTATATGAAAACACACGATACCTTGTAAATACTCCAATATCCAATGTAGCGCTCATGACAACAATCTTAAGCTTAGGATTGATCTTGAGTGCGCGTTTCAATAAAAGCAAGGTGATGTCTGTGTTAACGTCCCGTTCGTGAGCCTCGTCTATTATCACATGAGTACATCCTTCGAGTCCTGTGAAAAAAGTTATTTGAAATTAGATAAAATAGATTATTTGTCTTAATTACCAGACTTTTATTTTAAGTGTAGTGCGCTTTAGTATAACGCGATTTTCGTCACCCAAAATCTGTCAAACTTCATATATAAAAAGCCGGAGTGCCGTGGAGAGCAAAATTAGGTTTAAATTTACTTATATAGAATATAAAGCATTAGAAATGCCAAGTTTAATATAACAAACTCTGTTTTAATCGGTAAAAGAATTCGTTTGTTTTCATATAGAAAGGCCTTTTATACCTGGATTGAATTGTAACCTGCGCAAAAGTACACCAGAAGTGCAAAACAAGATGGCGCCAGCTGGCGGCCTCGGGGGTTTTGATTGAAGTCGAACCTGGTATCCCACTGTTTCACCAACCTGGATTTTGTAATAATATATTTAGCTAATTGTTTGATAAATAGATAATTTATTTGCTATACACATTACTTATTGCAGTACATATCCGGCTCGAAGGACCAAAATGTACGGTTCCTGGGTCAACAGTATGTTTTAATGGAGGATATTTTCCCTCTATTACGTTATTTCGTTGCCTGCCTTAGCTCTTTCTTTTCTAAGCTCTTTTTGAATACTTTATAAAAAAATATATAAATTGTTTAATTAAATAATTGTATTGATTAAACCTGTATTAAGAAAACATTTGGTACAATTCTATTTCATTCAGACGATATGATAATTTAATCAATGAAAAGCCAAGTTTTCTCACATTTTCCCCTAACTCATCAGCGACTCTCTGTGCTAGTCCAATAGCCGCTACTCTTCGGGGTTCTGACACAATTGCGGTAGTTCCAAAACCGCAGTTTCTCAAAATGGCTGCCGGAACCCTAGTTGATTTACCACACCCAGCCGCGCCTACGATCACCGCCACACGAGAAGTTTCTAGTTTAGATGTTATTTCCTCTCTGAAAAATACAATGTATATATGAAAAATCGTCTTGCTTAACAAATATTAGATAAACATACTTTTGTGTAGTCACAATTCAGAACAAAATTCTTATTATTAAAAAAATATTTTGTTTTCCGAAAATAATTATTGTAACAATTGACGAGAATGTCAAAAACATGTTAGATTATTTATTAGTAGAATTTAATATACTAACATACTTACATTTTAAATTAAATTATAATTTCCGCCAAATTTTAATAGGAGCCATCAATATTTTTTTACAAATTATTTAACTTATAAATATAAGAGTTAAGAGTAGGTAAATTGTCAACTCTATAGGCAAATAAATGTTATTTAAATTATCAAACAATTTATAAAAACAACAAAACTTATAAATTTAATTACCTCATAAAGCACATTTAAAAATTACTATGAGGATAAAAAAATACAAATGAATTCAATATACATTCCAATTCACAAATCTATATCGTAATAGTGGCGGGTTTTTTCTGTTTATCATCGTTTATCAATACGGGCTAATCACTTGGCCCAAGCGTGCTAGAAATCACGAAAACAATATTAAACCATACTTTCCTTATGTACTTTGCAAATCACGTAAACTGATTCTGAGAAACTTAAATTTACCACTTATTTGACATTTAGGATAAAACAAACATAAAAAATCCTCTTGGCGCCTACAACTTATAAATTTAGATTAATTTTTACTTATAAGATTAGTTAATAAGTGTTAATGTTTGATTGTATTTTCTTAGCTTAAGGTTCCCTTTTGTAAATGCCTTAAAATATGTTTATTTGTTTTATTTTATAGTTAAAAACCCATAACAATATGACGTTGATTCCTACATAGTCTGTAGCACAAAGTCATACATGGAATTCACTGTCCCAATACGCTTAGCTCCTACTCCATCTTCCTTTCAATCTCTATTGTAGAAACATTACCTGTCCACATCGTATTCCTCCTAGCTTTCGTACTGACGTGAGACTGATCTACTATTGGATTGTCGTTTTCAAAGGACTTATGACGATTTTAAAATTATGAAAAAAATGCGAAGAAACATATCCTTTAATTCGTAATTAAGATTGGAATTTTCTTTGATCTGAATCTGAATACTGTGTTGGAAATCATTCACTGATCAACGGGTCAATGAATTGGACCTCAAGGGTTCTAATTACGACATATATACAAGAGTTGATAGCGGTGATTACCTAAGAAATACGAGAAATTGCCAAAAACCTGTGGATTTAGATATTACGGGACTTTACATTATCTTGTGTTAATAATAACTTCAAATATTCAAATATTGCGTCATTTTGGTAAACCATTCATGGTATTTAGGGTTACCACCCGTACTTTATAAAATAGTATTGGAAGTTATTTCAATTGTACTCATATACTCATACTTCATTAGTATGTGATTTCTTAAGTGGTAAATAATTTTCGTTGAACGGAAGTAATTGATTGTCGCTGATTTAAATAAAGATTGTAAAGCTGTGCAATTATTAAGATACTAATTGAATACAAACTATTTATTAAAGTAACATACAAAAATATTTTATTAAAAATAATAATAAATTGTAGGTACTTTACTTCGATACTATGTACATTTTTTGACTTTATTATTTTTATATTTATTGTTACATTTATCTAAAAACAAATACCTAACACATAAAAATTATAAGGGATGCAACAGGCGGCTTTATCTCTAACAAGAGATTTCTTCCAAGCAACTACAGGAACAACAACAACAACAGGAAGGAAAAAATTATAAAAAGAAATATGTATCTTGTCTTGTATAACCAATGTAGTTTAATTAATGAAAAGGTGGCAACCCTAATAGTATTACTATGACGTAGTTTAGCATTTTAGTTAAAGTAAATATGCGATAATGAACCTATATTCAAGCATTCGTCACGGGTTTTTTGCTTAATACATTCAGTCATACTCAGTTTAAGACCTTTTTTTTTATTAAAAAGCTTGCCAAATTCGACACTGATATATTGGTAAAATAACCACATTATTATAGGCAAACATGACTGACTGACATAAATGACTTGTTTTTGCTATTATGTTCCAATTTCAAATGTATTACCATTAAATATTGCTTTTGATTTTCTCGATAATAATAATTATAAGTAAATTTAAGTGAGAAGACAAAAATTGATTGTCTTCGTAGGGTTTGTGTTTTGAGATACAGCTAGGAGATCAATCGACTGCCACGGTCAGGTTGAAAACAATCTGAGATTGTGGATTAATTAAGGAAATCGGGCGATAAAGGTTAAGATTTCGTTCAAAAACCCAACGTTCGTGCGTTACATTACACGACCATACAAAAATATTATTTATCCTAAACTTTATTTTATCATGTTTTGGTTACTAATACAGAAGAAAATGTTTGTATAAAGTTTAGTTTTTGATAGTTATAGTAATAATCCTCATTTTTGAGTTAAATATAAATTATAGTTATACCACGATAGGTGTAAAAACAAATCAATTTGAATTTCATATTAAGAACAGAGATTTTGTAAAATACCGTTCAAGCCTAAATACTAAGGACCTGTTTCACAATGTCCGGATAAGTTCCAAATAAGGTATTTGTTACTTATTGGTATGATAAATAGTATTTTTGCGTTTCACTACTGTCAGATAGCGCTATACGTCATGTAATGTGAAGTATCTTATTTGGAACTTTTATCTTTCGAATAATTTATGTGTTGCATAGCTATTTGGCACTTTATCCATACATTGTGAAACAGACCCTAAAACTTTTATATATCGTATATTTTTACGAAAATGTTGTAACTTTATGCTTTTAAAGTAAACGTTTGTGTTTTATATATTAGGCATTTTTACGTACGGCCAACGTACATTTTAAGATTAATCGATCTCCTATCTGAATCCCAATAACCAAACCCTAAGAAGACAATCTATTTTTGGCGACGGATAGAATGAAATCCCTTAGCTCTTTTTACTCATAATTGATAATCAATATAAATCAAATAAAATAAATAAAACCGTACAAATAATATTAAATATACATGTCTATGTTTGAAACATTTCAAATAGCTTTCTAATTAAGATAGAATATTGGCACAGTTGAACTGTCATTGTCATACAAAGGTCTATCCACATACCGATCCGACCTACCATGGATAGCTTGTATCGACAGATGGCTAATACAATCCGTCGATTGGTTATTGGCACACTTTTATCAATATTTTGAATAAAATGTCAATCTCTGATGGTCAAAAATGAATTGAGATAGATTATTGTGTTTGGATGTTAAACATAAAAAAAAAAAAATGATGAACATTTTTTTAAAGAACGCTGTATGTTTTAAGTAATGCGTGTGTGCTGTGGTTGTAATTAGCCCTCGCTCAGGAGCAACATTACGCTGAAGAGCAGATAGTTTCACGTCATGTCATCTGTCAACCGTCAATACGCCGTCGACTTTTGGGTAGGGTACGGCCGGTTTACTCATGATTGCTGTCTTCACCGTTTGCACAGTTTCATTTACATCATAAACAAGAATCGAACATACGACTTCAGGGATAAGAGTCACTCGCTGAAACCACTAGGCCAATACAACTCTTTTGAAAACATATTTAAAAATTCCACATCAACGATACTAAATCAAAATTCAGTTTCGTTAAAAAACTTTGCTATTGCGCAGTGAAATCTGGGTTTTGTGACATTTGCTTTTGGGATTTCACAAGTTAAACTAGGGCTGCGTGATCCTAAAGTTACAATGACGTAACACTGATGAGTGACGTCACGAAGGCTTCCGAAGCTTATAAAAATAATAAATTTCTTAATACCTATGACGCCAATGGACTGGATAAACATTATTTTTTTTTATTCACGCAAACCGTATGACTCATAGCATTCAAAGTTGTTTTATTTACGAGCCTTGGCAAATTAAATTCCTAAAGTGACCAGAAGTCCCGTTTCGAAAGAGTTTTTTCGTTTTCTCGTCTTCAGAAACGGCAGAAATAAATTTAAGCAGCAGAAAAAAAATAGAACATAAAAAAAATTGTACATAAAAAAACGTAGCAAGGGTTTCAATCTTATTTGAAATCGTCACCAGCTATATTAAAACAATTTTTCTGATAAATATAACTTACTATTTGGGTACCTGGGTCAATCTGGCAGAGTGGCCCATGAAATGTATGAATGGAAAAGGTTGGAGGAGGCCTTTTCCGACTAGCAAACAGATTTGCAAAAAAACCAGCAAGATACAAATATGTATTAGTTTTTTTTTCTTAACCTTAGTTTCATGTAATCTATGTTTATATGTGTATCTAAAAAGTTGATCTGAAAAAAGGCTATATTATTATTATTTTGTTACCTATATTTTGTGATTTTTAAGCCAACTGTTTTTAAATAAATAACTTTAAGTTTTTTTTACTATAAGTATTTAACCTCAATTAAGCCCATGTCCCGTTTTGATTCAAAGAATAAAAACCCATTTAAACGCGTTCCCATTTCATCCCACAAAGTAAATCGACTGATATAACCCACTTTTATCAGTAAGGTCGAAACGGGGACGATTTTGGGGACGCGCGTGGGTTAAGGTCGCTAGACTAGGTCGCGGTGTCGAGTCGACCTTGTTCAGGTCATTCCGGTCGGGGTAAGGTCATCCTCGGATATAGCAAATATTAGAATTTGTAACACAAAGTGATATTTGAGAACATTTTAGATTATTCTAAGGTTTATTGAATTATTAAAGTATTTTTTAATCGGCTTAAGAAGCGTCCAAGTATTACGTCACGCAATTTTTGGAGAATTTTGACAGGCTATGGTTTCGGTTTGGTATAGAAACCGCGCGAAAATTTGTGCGGCAGCATATAAAAACAAAAACGTGCCAATCGTTTTTAAAATCATTCATTCTTTTTGAAATCCTCATATCAAATATCACGCTATTAAAACAAATGTGCTTCTGATTAATATAACTAACAGTTTGGGTTTCCCATATTTTGTGATTCGTAAGTTAACAACCGGATAGAGCGAATTTCCTTTCTATTAATTTATATTTAAATGTTATCATAACAGTGTGATAGATTTTTTTGACACCAATATTATATTTCATAGTCTAAAGTCTTACGAGACCAGAAATTTATAAGCATATTTCGTATTTCGTGGTTCAGATGTTTTAATTTAGTCTCATCTGTTTCATCTCCATGTAGCAGCTGCTCTCATTGTGATATTAGTTCACTAAGTTTTGAATTTGCAGAATTTTATGACATTTTATTGAAACATTATTTTTTATAATGAATATGTTTTAATGGTAGTTGATAACTGTATTTTGCAAGGAAACTTAAGGGAATTATTGATAAGTGATTATTGAAGAAAGAAAGAAAAACAAGACTTATTTAGTTAAATGACTACAAAAATATTTTTTATTTCATATCTCTGCGAAAAAAAAGCCAACATCACGAGGTGTTCCCAGGCGGTCACCCATCCAAGTACTGACCTCGCCCGACGTTGCTTAACTTCGGTGATCGGACGAGAACCGGTGTATTCAACGTGGTATGGACGTTGGCGAGAGCTATATCAAAAATATAAAATAGAATACCTGTAGCAAAAATTGTAAACGATAAGAAACTTCGTTCCAATAACTTCAAAAAGTGTTTTTTTTTTATTGACTACATATTTTAAATAAACAAATGTCCCGTTTTGAGTCGAAGAATAAATGGTCACTTTAATTACGCCATTCCACACACCATTTTACGCAGTGGTATGAGGAATGGCGTCTAACCTCTCCACATACTAACACCGCCTGGTTCCATGTCCTACTGATCTGAGTATAAATGTGGTATTGAGGAAGTAAAATAAGGTATTTCTCACATAGGACATTACAGTGTACTCTAGTGCACTCTCCTTATAACTAAATGTCTTGTATTATGTATAATAAAGTTTTGAACTTCCTTGCTTAAGCACATAACCATTTCATAATCTCAATTTATGGCTAAAGTATTGCCTTGTGAGACTTATCTAAGCCGTAATAAAGCTGTTAATGATTTCATTAGAACTACTGGAATTTCCAAGCCCTTGCCTCTAAAGGTGGTAAAACCACTTCGTAACCGAGGTTTTATCGTTTTAAGCGTATTATAACTACTCATTTAAACATAATCGATAATCGCTCGATTCAAATTAATTTTCTTTAGTCAAATTGTTATGTCCAACGCCATATTTAAAAAAAAAGTGCGCGCGCAAAAAATACACACATCAGAAGTGAAACTTCTTTGTAAATTAATTATTACTATGGTAAAAGCATCAATAGATGATCATGTACCAGTATATGATCACATTATATATTTATATATTTGTATATCTATATTCACAATTAAATTTTATATTTAGCCGTCAATATGTTTTCGATATTAGGTGACCTATCTCCTTTTTGTACATATAAAAAACCATATTAACATTGATTGAGTTCCAGAATCCAGTTCAACCCTTGGTCATGGCGACAGATACCCTTGCTAACTTTTCTTTATAAGGGATTCGGGGGTTCTTAGGTTTCCCTCACAACGCCTTCACCGTATTAGCACGTATTAGGAAAATCAAATGCAATGCTGATTGTAACGCACGACACATGCTTATTACGCCTATTAATTAACCTAATTCTTTTTTAAAGTTTTTTATGTCTTGACTTTAGATTTGTGTATTTACTTCGTAATCATTTCTAATCAGCCGTATAAATCTGTACAAGCCCTTAGACCCAAAAAGTCGGCGGCTTTCGTATGATGCCGACTGGTTTTCGTATGATGGTACATGTGAGTGTTAAATATTAATAAATTATATTAATAATACAGCCATTTGAAGAAAGATTCTCGTACATATTTAAATTAAACAGTGATTTTGAATACAAAATCCAGACAAAGCTAAATTATTGTTACTTACGCATATTGATCAATAGGCAGAGGAGTCAAGGAGTCTTCATAATGTTTAAAAATCCTTTCCAAGTGTCGTTCTCGCCTCGCCAGAGTTGCACTAGATGGCGCTTCTATTAATTTTCCAAACACTGGGTGTATGGTGGTTCGGAAATCTGGTTATAAGAAATATATTTACTAAGCGATGTTTAAATTGAAATAGAAACTTACATATACAAATAATCATAATATATAAAATAAAATCTTACTAAAAATTGTTGATGTCTATTAAAAGTAAACAAAAAAATCTAATACAAAATATTTATATTACGTAACTTTCAAACATTTAATGTTCATCCCGTTGATATTAACTATTCCCTCAAATCAAAGAACGTATTTATAGAAATGAAAATATATACGGTCAAAATCTATTATAACGACATATTTGGTCGTAATAACCGATCGTCGTCACAGGCGATGAAGGATCAAGAGCCTAATATGTACTTATTATTTAATATGTGATTAATTAATCTTAATATATATAAATGACGTGTCACGTTGTTTGTCCGCGATGGACTCCTATAGTCCTGTTTTACAATTACGACTCTGAACACATGACCAACAAATTCACTATGATTTTGATATTCAACAGTCATACTGAGCTCCGAGTCTTGACTGAATCTTGCCCTTAGAAATCCTCTAGCTGCATTAATGAATTATATATAAACGTGTGGTGGTAAACAAATGTTTGTGCCTATTCAGTACATCAAATTTTAAATGGAATCCCGCTGGCCTTAAATGAATTCAAAACTCTCGTTAAACGTAAATTATTTACAGATTTTTTAACGTGATAACATCTTATAATTCGATGGCTGCTGCATACACGCAAAAACATGACGCATGCGGCGTTACCACGCTTTGAGGCGTTCCACTTTTAAAAAAATACGTTTATTTTGGAACATCATTCAGGAAGGAATTTTGGAAGATCATTATGGTATCACTAATTCTACGTCATTAAAATTGAACCTGAAATTTAAGGCTTAAGTCGGCAATCGGCCTCCGCGTTGGGCAGCGTTCGACATCTTTTTCCTTTTTAATTATTATTATAATTATTGTACTTATACGTACAAATAAATTTCACTTCATCCATTCAATTGTGATTTCCATTTACCTCCTCTATATCCATACAAAATATCTATCAAACAAATAAAATTAAAATTTTCTTTTGATAAATGTAACCATTCCAACAGTATTTTCTTATGACGTCACTATCACACTATCACTATCGTCAGTAAACCGACTACAGAGAACTGATTTTTTTTTTATTTAACGATTATTTAAACGATCCTAATCCCTGGAATTGATTTTCTCCACTTCAAACAATTTATTTAAAGTCAATTAAAGATTTGAGATATGTAAACCATAAACAAATCGGTAAATAATAATTAACTGCATATAATTATAACATTAACTTTTCCTTGTATTATCAATGTAAGCATGTTTTGAACATTTGTATTTTCCGTTACCCCTAAGTAGGTAATTCACTGATAAGAGAATATAAGCAAGCAGAATATAAGAAGAAGAGAGAATATAAGAAGCATATTTAGAATGTTGTTTCTGGTCGTGTCCACATGTCCTAGGGACGGCACCGCATTTTTTTATATTTTCGAATGTAAGTTGATGTTGACATGTGTTTGTCCTAATTTTGTGGTACAAAAAAAAAAATGTTCAAATCACTTTTTCACCGGAAATCAACCAACCACAACGAACTTCAGGCCTTTAAATCCAGAGCTGTTCCACACCCGTAAAGTCCATGTTGATAATCGTGTGCAAGTATTATTACGTCGGGCATCGAACCTAAGACTAATCCAGCGGTTATAGAACGAAATATGAACTAGCCGATTCGACAGACGTTGTCCTGTACATATGCAGTACGTATAAATATTTAATTATGTAAATAATTATCGACACACAAAAAATTTCATCAAAATCTATTCAGCCGGTTAGGAGATTAATTACGAACAAGTGCACAGAAGATTTATCACATTATATAAAGTAGATGGCGCCATCTACATCGCTGATTTGTGAATCAGGGGTCCACCCAACCGCAAACAAAAAATTCATTCAAATCGGTCCAGCTGTTTAAGAGGAGTCCAGTGACATGCACACGTACTGTTGAATTATATGTATAAAGATAAACAATTAATTCAATACAATTTTGAAATAAAATACATACCTAATGTTTTGTCCTCTTCTTCACTTCCTACAATACCGTCTGAAAACAATACAATCTTTATGCTTCATCGCTTCAGTAATCGGTAAAGTGTGAAGTCAACAATCAAACAAATCAATTTTATTATTTTTTTTAATTCCAATTTTTTTGCGTAACGGGATAAAAATCTTTTCAAAGATTTTATTATTATTTTTTCTACTTTGTAGAAAAAACGACACTACCAACAGAAAAAACTAAAATGTTGACTAAAGCCGGTGTCAAGGTGTCGGTTTTTTGTGACGATGTGCATCGTAAAAATTTACTCTCATCACTCAATATGCTTACCGTCTTCATCAATCGTGGAGTCTTTCTGCACTCTAACAGGGAAATTGTAATGTCGCTGTTTAGCCTCTTTAAACGTTGCATCATATATTGTTTCTGTAATACGTACAAATAGTCACTAAAACTATATTAGCTTTAATGATACATACATGTCACTTGGGGGCTTATTAAGTATTACGTTAGCAGATCTACTGCAATATATCGCATCCTTAAAGACTTGCTAACAAAGAATACAGACCCGGCGAGCCCAAGCAAGGAAGTTCCTATACACACTAAGAGTTATTTTGTATTATAATTATTTAATTGTAACATTTTTGAAAATAAATAATTATTCTAAAACGTACAACATATGCAAAACGTGTCAGTGTATACGGCGTATACGTTCGGCGGGCGTATACGTACCAATGATTCCCAAACGAGCATGACGTCACTACATAAATACGTTTTTAATCTACTTTTTCTCAAATACAAGCTATAACGTAGTGTCATCAAACAGACAAAGACATCTTAGTTTGTTAGGCATTTTTAAAAAACTTCTTAATAATGCACATATTAATCGCTGTATTACATGAGTCAACGGATTACAGTCTAACGGACCTTTTGTTACTTCCGTTAAGTGAGCTGACAAACGTCCTACTTTTTGTTAATTACATACTGTTCTTTAAAATTTTAATTAGTTAATTATATACTGTTCTTTAAAATGTTTTTCCTAATTATTTTCTTAAGTCTGTTACTGTGTTTTTTGTAATTAAATAGCTTCCTGTGTTAGTCCTAAGATTCAGAGAACAAAAGTTATAGTCCGGAATAAGCCAAGTTTACAAAATCATTTTTTTGAAGTGAAACTTCTTTAGGCGCATGAGGGTAAAATTATTCTGGAACGTCACGAACATGTGCAGCGTTTTTGTCGAAGAAAAGGGAGAGATTGAGACCGATTGAGAGTAGAAAGATCGAGAAAAAATACACGCAATCGGCTGATGTATTTGTTTAGTAGTTACATATTAGAACTTTAGATGGCAATTCTGTCGCATAACGTCTTGTGCAATAAACACAGATTTTATATTTATGTATTTATATTATCATTAGCACATATACAGAGTAAATATAGATATACAAATCATTAAAAAAGTAAAAAGTAAGAACGACGTCTAGTGGATCCGCTAGTTTAATTTATTTTAATATTGATCCAATCTTATGCATAAAATTCATTGAAATTATACAGAAGTCTGTATATATATAGAAGCCAATAAGACAAAGAACTTACTAATTTCACTCTCATATTCATTCCATATTTTTTCAATTTTCTCAATAGACCTCTCACTTATCGACCCTTGTATAGGACTATTGATAGTGCTCTTCAAAGTTTGCAACACATTTGTATCATATATTGGGTTGCCTTTTTTGTCTATCCGTTTATTTATATACAACCAATGAAGAGCTTGAATGGCTGCCTTTTCTGCAGCTTGTCGTTTTGATATTGATGTTCTGAAAGTGTAGTGGTATTAAACAAATCTTAGTTTTAAAAGGTTTAGTTACCGTTGATTTTATGAGTGACATTCATACATAGGTTGGGAATACTGATTTTGTCATGTCATAGTAGCTTTTGAAATGTCATATATAAAACAGCACTCTTTTATAATAAAAAAAAATCAGTGGCGCTACAACCTCTTCAAGTCTTGGCCTCAGATTTCCGAATCTGTTTCATGATCATTTTTTTTAATATAATAGAATAATTATTACTTAATAAAAGTAATTAGTACTCTCAAGAATAAAAGTACATAAACATATTAATTTTTTATAGGAATCCTTGAAAATGTATTTTATCTTCAAGCAAACACAATGTAAGTATGCGTAATATTTGTAAAAAAAGTAAATAATACTGTCAATGTAATCATCAAATCAAATCAATAAAAAGACCCCTATAGTGCTTATGTAATACTTGAACGGCCCCAAATCAATTTGTCTGAACACACACAGAAACATATATTTCCTGTCTATATTTACAGTTAAATTACCCTTCAAACTTTATCTTTTCCGGCCACACAAAAGAATAAGCACAGGTCCAGTCATTCTGCGATGGCTTCTTTTTCGATCCTTTTGGTGCAACATTAGCTTGCTTATAATGTATTTCAAATATTTTCTCTGGTGTCTTAGCAGTTAATTCATTTAATATTACTCTAGGCTGTGTAAATAGCTGACGTATATTATTTAACTCTGAAAATAATTATAAAATTTAATATGATAATACATTTCAGTATGAAGAAATAGATATCTCAATCTTGTTTACATTATTTTATAGAGCTAATAATATTTGAGTTATATTAAGAACCATTTACCATCCCCACAGATGGATATTTTTTGAATCTGCCCCTTTTAATAAAATTTATCCCCAATAAGACTATGTTTATGGTGGTTTCATTACGTAAAATATAAAACAGGCTCACTATTAAATACTCTTATATAAGGGATGTCAATTAGTCTTTTTATCTGTATATAATATTATATGGTGCTGCTTTCCATGTCTAAGAGACATTTTTAGGTTTATTATACAATTTATACAATCAAAAGCTAAAAACTTATGTCAACTTCTCATATTTCGGACAAGTTGAGTAATTCAAATAATTTACCTTTTTCCCTTTGGGTATTTTCTTCATGAATTTTATCATCAACATGGGAATAACATTTCAAATGCAGTAAATAGGAAAATGTTGGTAGTCTTTGATTCAAAGTAAATGTTGACTTTAAGTTATGACATGTAAGACCTGAAAAGTGTATATACAATATATAGGTATTGTTAATATATTTTACTATAAAGATTTTATATCTTACCAAATTATATCCTACACTACAAGTAAAGTATTACCAGTTAAACAATAAGAAACCATATAAAACATAAAAGTAACTATCAATTTAATATCATTATCATACCAATATTGCATCATACTACATAAATAATTTGAAAACAAACAGTATTAATAATATAGTCGACTGCACAAGTTATAAAAATATCTAAAAGGTACACTCTTAATTCTTCAGATATTCCCAAGTATCCTAAGTAGAGGTTAGGATTATAATACTTACTGTGATAGTTATTTATTCCACCTGTTATATTTAAATTGTTACATATATATCCTACACTGTTTAAGCTTCTGCATATCCTTATTCTAGGTAATAATAAACTTTTTGGAAACATGTCTATTTTCTAGAAAAAAATAATTAAAGTTACTTTATACTAAGGTAGTTCATAGCTATTTGATATTTTAAAATAATATTTAATATTTTTCAGCAGTTGTATCTATAGCTTTTTGTATTTCGTTAGATTAATATTCTTGGGAGTGAATCACTTCACTTATGGAAATATTTATATTTAATTCATTCTATCCAGAGTAGTCTTTATTTTTAAATTTTCCAATTTCCCTCATTTTTATAGCAATTCCAGTTATCAATGTAAACATGATGTTGTCAAACGTCAACTATCATGATTTTGACATTTTGACAGCACTTTAGTGCTAGAATAACAGTGTAAATAGATAATTATCAACATAAAACTTCGTCGAGTATTACTTAAGCGATAAAACATGGTGTATTCATCAATGTTAAATGCCAGTTATATTCTAATATGAGAATCAAACATTGTATAGTACTAATCTTAGCTACTATGAACTTAAATGCCATATTATAATATAATGGCTGAATAGTATTTATTAAGCGAATGGAAGCGTTGCTTTTTGTAGTTGCGCTGTTAAAGGGTTACGCCTGTCGTGAAATATTGTTACTTTATTATACATCTATCACCAGTCGCGCTTAGGCAATGAAAACTGAGATCTCCATTTCTGGGTTTCAATGTTTATCCTACGACAACCTAATACAGTTTATGTTTACAAATTTAAATCTCTTGTAATTTTCTACCAAATTTTTGGTCAGTACTAATTTGTAGTTATTATGAGAACGACGTACCTACTACCAACTAGTATAATATACCTATAACAGTACCTTTTCAAGATCTCAATACATTTTTTTATGTAATAATATTAGCACCATCAGTTACAACCTTGATTTTATAAGTGTGTAACCACAACATTACGCAACTGGGATTGAAACAATTAGCCACACATTAATTTATATATAATCCACTATAATGATATATATGTTTCAGATGCTTTCGTTTCCAATATAATGGAACATTTTACATAACATAATCTTATTTCATAGTACATAGTACATTGTAATAGGAGATTGTTTTCAGTTTTATATCAGTCAATGATTATTATTTTTAAGGCAAAAATTTAAAGTAAAGATATAATAATACGTCCGAAAAGTAGTAATTATAAATCCTTAAGATTATTCTGCAATTAAGGTTAATTACCTCTAGAGCCAGAGTCAGTATTAAACTGTTATTCTCATTGTTAGTTTAATGACATACCTACTTTGATTTGATAAGGCAATAACGGTAGGATAAACATGCCATTTGTGGCGAAACGCATCATATTTATTCCTATTATTGTCAACTTATTGCTTTTGCAAAACGCAATCATTTGTTTAGGGGAAAAATTAAAATGCCAACAATGTGGTCGTATTCTTTATTATGTGATAATTTGTGTAGGAATCAATACGACCTTGACAGTTCATCGCTGCTTAAGGTTGGCAGACAATTACTAATTCAACACTGACTATAACATCCGAAACAGGAAAACAAATACGGTTTACGGTTACCAGTACGTATTTACAAAAAACTTGTTTTATAAAAAAAACACACTTATACAAAACAGTCTTTATCAAAACATTAAAACACAGACGGCTTAGAGTAAATGCCGCTAAATATCACAGTTTCTGTTGCTTTCTCCATAATAAAGTATAGGAAAGGCCTGTTTGCATTAAAACGTGGGGTTGATATCCTATCGGCAAAATATGCGGTAGACTCAGCAGAGGCAACGGTACCTGATTCTGTGACCTCTATATCAGCTTTATGAACAATGGCAGATACATATATACTTTCTGGCGAAATGCGATCAAAACTAGCCTTGTTCTGGTCAAATATATCCACAACACCCATCTTAATCAGAGGCCCGTTCATAACAACATTTGTACTTATTTTGAACCTAGGCAACTTTATATCAATGTCTTCTAAACCAAAGTTGTCTACGTCATCTTGCAGTCTGGTAAAGATTTCCGAAAATGTTACAGTTTGGAACTGTTGGTACACATCATACACTTTAACTTTCGGGTGCGGCAGGACAACTAACATAACATATTTCCCCTCTTTCCCATACGGCAGTTCCATAACGAGTGATTTCAACTCTCTTATATTTGAGTATGGAAGTCGGCCTCGCTGATACATCATATTGACCCGGCCAACTTCTTTATTGTCTTCATTGTAGAATTTCTCCTCAGATGTGTCCGTTTCATTAAATGGTGACTGCCACAGACCCCTGAAGGTTATGGCGTTTGTTAAAATCAATCTTGAATTTGTGAAGTCATCTGATGTCAGGACGTTGGATACTTTTGCACCGGAATTGTTGATTAAAGCGTTGGCTGTCTGTGCGGCTGCAGTTGGGTCCTTGAAATTGAGATTGCTTATCATAGCATTGAAGTCATTTGTCATAACACTTCGGAATTCTGGGTAAACATGAAAATCCCTATCCAAAAACATGAAATTCTTGCTTGCGAGCTGTACATCCGTCGACGTAGGATCCAGCACCGACTCGGTCAAGTTTGCGTAACCATTTATTATTGCTTTTTGATTTCTCGGCAAAAATAAAGCGTGCGATATTTGCGTCTTGCTCTTTCCACTCGCACCTAAAGCGATACCAGTTAATAAAGTCCAAATACCAAACGGCGAAATAACGACGTGTCCATCTGTCTCCAACTGAGTGAATTGCAATAATTCTAAACTAAAGTTCCTGGCTCTCCCACTGAATTCTGAAGCGGCGTTTGAGAACGCGTAACAAAAAGTCAGTATCACAATTAAATTCATTTTGTATGTGTCGTCTCTACGACATCGAGGAAGTGACTGAGTGGATTGGCCGGTTCTACCGAGGTTGATATACAATATAGTATATGTTATTATTATTAGTGAAGTGGGCATGCAGGGTAAGAGCTTGAATATAAAAATATTACTCATTGATAATGACTTTATTACGAATTGATATAATTTACAAATCGTTTAAAAATGATTTTGTTAATTAGGTATGCACTCTATAAAATTAAAGCATATAAACTCAGTTACCTTGTGTATTTAATGGCTCTACTATAAATTGAAACAGAAAGAATATAATAACAGACAGATAACTTGCACCTATAGACGTCTAAGATATTATAATTAACTATATTGAGCCAAAACCAAAGTGACATGGGTCACATAGAGAGATGATAAAATTAGGACTTTAAAGCTAATGGATGAATAATTCCCTTTGCTCCTTGCAAAGGGAAGAAGGTGAAGAGGGTGCCCAGAAGAAGGTGGATAGAAGATATAGCTAAAGCGTTTAATTGAAGCGAAATGAAAGAGTGAAGCGAAGGGGTTCCGATTATAGGTTTTAAAGGAAGTTAGGATATTAGGATTACAAAATTGGAAAAAAAATTGGATATAATTAATATAAACTAGATTTGAAACACAAATTAGATTTATAATTATTATATATTTCAATTGGTGACTCAAACGAAAAACTTATGCATCCTTATTTTTTTTTTAACATTAACAAGTTACATCGGACTTAAATTTGTAAGTTGCTATGTCGACGTTCGTCCAAACAAGTAACGATGGGTATTTCCCAGTCATTTATATTTTAATGTAATAAAAAGTAACTGTAGATAAAAATAATTGACATTTTTTTATCTTGTTTTAATATCACTGCAGCAGTGTTGGCAGTGGCTTCAGCGTGCGACTCTCATCCCTGAGGTGGTAAGTTCGATCTCCGGCTGTGCACCAAAGGACTTTTTTTCTATGTTAATATTAGCTTCAACTGTAAAAGGAAACCATCTTGACGAAACCGGCTTGCCTTAGAAAAAAAGTCGACAGTGTGTGACAGTCACAGACTGATGATAAGGTGATCAAGAAACATTCAGAAATCCGAGACACAGGCCTAAAAAGGTTGTAGTGCAGATTTATTTAAATTTTTTATTATCATTTTACCACAAAATTTTTAGTAAATTAAGTACTTAACGACTATTCAAATTTACTTATACCATAACTTCTATTAGCATCAATGTTTGTTTCATAATTACACAGAATTATATCAAAATAAACAACGTCCTTCAAGAAAATAGCGTACAGCTTATTAAATGGCTAGCAACGCACTCGCGAGCCCTTTGGCATTGAGAGTGTAATAAAGGTGAGACTCCTGCCCATTTGCATTTTGTTCTATAAAAAAAACGTTAATTTTTATTAAAATAATACAAAAATTTGTAGTAGGTAATTCAGCTTCTCAGTTCATGATAAACACTTCAAAATAGTCATACTTATATATATTGTAAAAGTTAAATTTAGAGGTTCTATAAGTATATTTTCACAATTATGTTAGAATGCAGTAGTGCGAACCAGAATGAGTGTATAATATGCGTCGGAAACCTACTCCTTGATATGAGATCAGGGAGTAGGTTTCCAACGCATATTCTTAGGATCTTAGGATCAAACGACATTCAAGGTTTACTTTATAAGTTTGGCAAAGTTACATTCGTTGATTTAAAAATCAGTATATTGGTAGTACTACTAGACTATAATAAGAAGCTTAGCAATGTCTACTATATTATAGTAGACATTGCTAAGCTTCTTTAATAACAGTAATAACATAGTACCTACCTACCAACCTGTTGTAAATAAAAAAAAGAAACATTTTTAGTACTTGTATATTTGAAACCTTAGGACTGTCTTACGCCTTATCTTTTTACTGCAAGTTGATTTTAATAAAACACGATAACCCCCTGGGATGTTACTCGCTTTATCACTAAGTTTTATTTAAAATTTACTATCAATCGTTTAACATGAATAATAAAGTAAATAGTGAATAGTAAAATGTACTAGCTTCTAGGATAATAATACAAATATCATATTTGTAATGTTTTCAATAACAGACATTATTGACACATAAAAACAATAGCCTGACGAATCATATAGCTTTATTTAATCTCGTAACGGAAATTCCAAAGTGAAAGTAGAACACTTTCTTTAAAATACAGTTTATATCGCAACGAAACAAAAGTTAATAATAACTGTATTTTATTTCCAATAATATAAATGTGATGTTTTAATAATGATCGTACATAATTGTATGTGGAAACCACATTAGCATTATGGATGTCAATATTACGTAGGTTTAATTAGTAGATTTGAATGTATCAGACATTAACGTAAGGGTAAACAAATATAAACCAATAAGTTATATTTACCACTAAACTTGGGTTTCCTATGACTCACCAATAAACCTCATTCGATCTTCATTATTATGTATTAAATATAAAGATTAGCTACATACATATCACATAATATACATAATACATTTGCACCGTAACTTATGTACCTAACTACATATTTAAGCAAACTTAGCACCCAATGCAGATCCAACAGGCTTGCGTTTAATGTCTCTTTTTTTTAGCAGCCTTTAATTAATTATTATTATTAAGGTCGCAAAAAAACTTCACAAATGAAATGAAAAATATATGTTATTTCTGACAAATCGACCTATATAAAAAATTACAGTGATATTAGATATAAACTTTACTATGTTTATAGTCATGGCTTCGCAACGCCAGGGAGTGGACGGGTATTGCAAATGCGGAAGAGTTGCTGCATCTGGCGCAGGACAAGACGCGGTTCAGAAAACTGACGGCCAACCTGCAGTAATGGAGAGGCACTTGAAGAAGAATATGATGTTTATAGTAATTATCAAATAAATGAAAATGTACCCACATTTAAATAACCACTTTATTACCTTTTTTATTAATGTTGGGAAATCAATTTACTGACGCCCGCGTCGGGGCAACGATTTAAATTGACGCGGGGAGTGTGGGGTTCAGCCCGTATGGTGCAATGGACATCGACCCACTAAAACCCAACAGCCCCATCTGTTCGCTATGTTCGGAAGACGCGGTAACACTTAACGACTTTATTACCTTTAACTCTACCTTGTAAGTACAATATATAATTATCAAATTATATATAACTATACTAATACTGGCTCCCCCAGCGTTTTCTTACTAACTTCGTTTCTCCTTTATGTGTTTTTACTTAGCTTATCTGTTTCGTACAAACCATCATGCAACAGTTTGCTATATTACCTACCCCAGAGACTAATCGGTTTTCCAGAATGATAACTTTTTTTTGGTTTTGTGAACTTTTCTCAAGGTACGTATATGAACCTAACGTTAAAGTATAATGTGAATTCTATACAACCGAATAATTGTTTGGCAAATTAATTTTAAGTTTTTAGATACTTAAATAATATTATAAAAATTTTTTGGCGATACTGAATTATTTTGTTTTTTTTAAATTCGAAATTAGCGTCTGGGACAGTTTTAACAGCATTAAAAATGTCTGGCAATATTAGATTTACGTTGTGGAAATTACAATAAATATAATGCAAAAGAAACAAAACTTCTTAAAATGATTTAAAAAATCGATATTTTACCTGTGCAGGTAGGATGCGCACTGATGAACGCAACCACTACCACCAGCCCACAGAACATATAAAGGAGGACCTCCTTTATATGTTCTGTGCACCAGCCAGATCGTCCATATGACGTGCGGGAGAGTGAGAGAGATAGGATATCTAAAAACTGGCCTTCCTGAAAAGCTTGTTTTCCAGACGTTGCTACCTCTCGTACTATAACGAATAAACAGTTTTTATTCATTAATTTACTAGATAAATGAAAGAAACAAATTATTAATTGACACTTTGTTTTATTGTGGAATATATAAATTACTTTTTTTATTGTAGACGTAATCACTATTTCTTAAACTTAACTTTTATAAAGCTCTTCCTAACGGCCTTGCAAGAAACAGGGCTCCATACAAGGCCAATATTATAAATCAGCCGTTCAACTTAAAACTAGAATTGTTATAATCAAAATATCCGCTTTTACTAAAACTAGATAACAAGCTCTTTCATTTAAACGAAAAATATAATGCTTAACGTATTATAATCTTCTTTAATAAAGTCAACGAACATTCCTTGAACATTATCGTACAACTTAGAACTTATTCTATAATTAAGTATATTCAAAAATTATAGTAAAGACGATTATTTCGATAACAAATTTCGTTTTGCAATAATTTTCTTTTTTTTACCTATAATGGCCTGCTTATGGGTCCGTTCTTTGTAAGGCCAAAATGTTCCTAATATATTTACAGACATTACCTTTTCGTAAAAGAAATTTAAAGATATCTATAATACAATCTATCTGTAACATAATCATTTTGAAAGAAATGTCTATTCAGTCTAAGTTGAATAGTTGAATAATCCTTCCCATTGAGAGTTGAGACCCATGTGCCGTAGCAAGGCCAACCAAATTCTCAGGTCAAATTTTTGATTGGCCTTATAAGGAACCACCGGCTTTCATAGGAACACTACCGATATTTTAACTGAAATCGAGGTAAACTTATTATTTATTTCTTTAGTTATAATAAAAAAATCTGTATTTGACAATTTACAGTAAAAAATATGATAATAATGGGATATTTATATAAAAAACTTAACTTTTGCTGAGCTCGCAAATTACAATTTTAACGATGATGATCGAAGTCTACGGAGCTAGGGACCCCACAAAAAAAATAGCAACACGAGCGACTCGCCACAGCGTCTGTCATTGAGTTTGATGGAGCGTTGTGTGAATGAAAGGAATTTGTCTACACATGACTATAACTATTCTGCCTTAGCCTTCAAAGGAGCATGGACCTTCCATGATCCACCGACCTTACGTAAATAATGTTACGACTGTAAAAAACGTATTAGATGTTTTTTTTTTATAGAACAGGGGTAAACGGGCAGGAGAGTCACCTGATGTTAAGTGATACCGCCGCCCATGGACAATGCCAGAGGACTCGGGACTGCGTTGCCGGCCTTTTAAGAATTGGTCGCTCTTTCTCTCACATATATTCGTTGTAGGTAGGTACATTAAAATCTCTATATTGATTAGATTATGTGAGTGGTTATCTAATATCGAAATTAAAAACTAAGTAAACGCCTTCTACAACGTACCTACTAAAAATCGTGTAATATAATTTGCATGTGCACACAATCAGGCACAAAAGTTTTCAAAACCAAGTTTAATAAATACTCTAATTAACTTGTGTAAACTGTAAAGAGATAACTGTGTAATACATATTACATAGTTTAGGGTGCATAGTGCATACTGCATATAACGTTTCCATGTCAATTGTCAATTCTCATTGTGTTCAGTGTTACTGTTTTATAATACATTTTTATCTTTGTTAAGTGGTTTATTCTTCACAAACAACAGTAATTAATTTATATTCTTATATAAACGCTCAAGGAAAAAAATATGTGTTCACTCGTCTTAAAAGTCTGTTCTGAGTGACGTGTGTTTTCTATTTTCCTTAGTGTCCTGTATTTATGTTGCTACATAGTACATACATCAAAATCTTATACGCTACAGTAGTTTAGTTAGTCTTTTTCAGCTGTCCGCAACGAGTTTTGAATCTCAGCTGCAAAACTTGTTATTGAGATCATAATTACTATGACTATCTCCATAAGCTTAATTTTAGCATCGTTGTTGGAGTTGGAGGGTCATAAATATAATAGCGCCTGTTATCACAGATATCCACAAAGTCCGATTGTAAATAGTGATATAAAATAATAATTAATTAAAATTATTTATTGTATTTGCGAAAACAATAATATATTGTACAGTGAACACAAATTTTGCAATTCCTCTTTTAATAAATAATACGTTTATCGCGGTTGGGTGACCGCATACAAACTGGTTTTATCACTCGGCAGTCGCCGATGGGTTTTCCCATTACGTTTCATAATTCTATAGATGTTTAACGTTTATAAACGTTGTACATATAAAAGTGATTTACTCATCATTTGTATTGGCTATATGTGAAACCTACCGTAGTGTATTTAATTTATTAGTTTAATTCTAAAATTAATGGTAAATAAAATGAATATATCTGGGTCGTTATGTGTTTTCGTACTTTGTGTGTGCAGTGCTTACACTTCAGTTCTTATACCAAAAGCTGCTAACAATATCAAATTATCTGAAAGAATCGGAAACTTTTCAGTGGAATTAATTGACCGGACCTTAACACAATCACCTAATTCTAATGTTGTTATATCTCCAATAACCATATGGACTGTACTTGCTGTAATTGCGGAAGGATCTGCCAACAATACTTTAAAGGAAGTGTGCCATACTTTAAGAATAGCCCCAGAAAACTTAAGAAACGTTAGGGAAAGCTTCAAAAGAATAGAAAAGTACCTAATAGTGAAGACAACCACAGTTGAATTAAACAAATTAAATGTTTTGTTTGTTGATAAATGTGTTAGTCCTACAGAGAAATTCGAATTAACTGCAAGCGACTATGATGTGTCATTTGCAGCACTTAATTTTTCGGAGCCATACAAAACAGCTAACATCGTTAATAGTAAAGTGTACAACTTTACCCAGGGCAAAATATCAGACTTGATTTCAGGTGATGACTTAACTAATAGTCACATGATCCTTACAAGTGCCTTATATTTTAAAGGGCAGTGGACATTTAAATTCAATAAATCAACCTCAACAAAAGCTCCATTCTTTGACAACCAAGGAAATGTGATTGGACAAGTTAAAATGATGTACAATCGACAAATACTACCATTTGCAAACTTTAAGGATCTTAAAGCAAGAATAATTGAATTGCCTTATGGTAAAGAAAACCGTCTATCAATGCTGGTTATGTTGCCATACCAAAATGTTACCGTTAATGAAATGTTTCTGAATCTAAACCGAATGTCTTTAAACCATATCCTTGCTAGCTTAGCAAAGTCTTTGAATGAATTTCCTGAAGATGAAATAGATATTTATTTGCCCCGGTTTAAAGTGGAAACTCACTTAGATTTAACTGATACACTTAAAAGTATGGGTATAAAAGATTTGTTTGATTACTCACGGTCAAACTTGAAGAATATGGTGAAAATACCATCATTTGTTTCAAAAGTTGCCCATAAAGCAGTGATTGAGGTAACAGAGGAAGGAACTACTGCAGCAGCAGCTGCTGCCGCAGCATTCAGCTATCGCATTGGTGTCACAAAGTTTGAAGCAAATAGACCATTTGGGTACATTATTGTGGAAAAAACTACTAACACTATACCTTTTGCTGGTTCATACAATATACCTGAATTATATGAATCATAATAATGTGGCATAGTTCTAAAGACCTTGATGACATATAGCCTTGCACTCACATGTGACATTTTTCCTCAAAGCAGTGTTCATTATTCATCTATATTTACTATATAACTATATTCTTGTCATACACATTATTCTTGATTAATCTTCTGTCATTAATAAATAAAATGTTCTATTTATTAAGTTAATTATTTGAACAGGTAATGTGCTTTAATTAAGTATTTAAATTCCTTAAAATCTTTTAAGATCTGTATAGTTTTCTTAAATGTACCTAGTTTGTGTCCAGTGTGTGGATGAAATTGTGTTTTGTATATATAACATGTGTTTGTTTGTATGGTTGTATGTTAGTGGATTTTAACAATAATTATGTGATATAATAGTCCTTTTAGTTTATTGTTAAAATTGTTTATTATTTATTTAGATGTAAATTGATAGTCACATCATGCCCAGGCCGTGTATGACTAGTAAGTCAACATTTTGTACAAAGAAATTGAAATATAAATGAATTATCTAATGTATTTTTTTGTTTGTTATAATGTTGAACTAACCCTTTATGTTAAGGCAGGCAGGCCATTTTTCACGAAAATGTAAAGCCCGGGATATATTGCCAATAATATTTTGTATTACCGATGAATGTCTAGTGTCCCAGCCATAATATGATCGGAAGTCGGAACGATCGCATTGCAATCGAAAATACAAAATTGATATATTTCTGCCATACTATTGCTATCTCGCTTTACGGGCTAAGTGCATCCCTATTTCATGCTAAAAATCGTAGCAAATCTTGTAACAGCAGGTACCTTGTATCTTTTCTATGTATCATTGGCCCAATCTTGTGAATGATGAAGCTCTTTGACATTCCATGAAAGTTTTAAAATAATTGTTCTTAAGAAAGAACAAAATATCTAATATAATATTACGCCTATGAAATAGACGACGACGACGCCAGCGCCGCCAATTACGAACTAAACTAGCAGATCGACTTGGAATAGGCACAAGAAATCCTTATTTTCTGCGCTTGTAATTTCTAACCCGTGTCTAAATTCGTTGCCCAAAGTGTGTAGTAGCAACTCGTACAATCTGCGCTAACAAATCATTGCGGTGACATACCGGGAACGCGCTAACAAAAAGGCTGGCAACGCACTCGCGAGCTCTCTGCCATTGAGTTTCCATTGGCAGCAATATTACTTACCATAACGTGAGCCTACTCCCAGTTTAGCCCCTGTTCTATAAGAAAAAAAGATATTTCAGCTGCTAAGCATAACTACAACTTTTCGACCTTTTGGCTTCTGGGCCGGCCAGTTACTGGTTAGACTGGTCCATATATACCTTCCATGTGTACATAAAAGTGGTACGATTTTAATTTACGTTCAATCATTAGGTATTTTAAACACCACCAATTATGTATTACATTAGGTATTTTTAACACCAATTCTAATAAACTTAACTTTCCTATTATTACGACATGTTAATGCTTATATTATGTGACATAATAATATTAATGACATTTGCATGCCGATTTATATATGGCGGATTGTGCGGATTTTTATAATAATTGTATCTAATTGTACCACTATCTTAGCAAATAAACGATTTCATTTCAATTATTTCGCTCCGAAAACATTTTCTATAAGACCTAATGTGATCATTCATCAATATTTTATGCATATCATCATTAGTACAGTTAAATCAACTCTCGGATTTTCCACAAATTATCCTCTAATACCTATGGCTATGTCGGAAAATAATTCTAGTTGTAAATTGTCCTTTCGTTTACGTAATGTAGACTATTACCATCATATTTAAGGACGCTGATGAGTGATTTCTGCAGCATAAACAAAACTTCAAATTATAATTCAATTAATTTTAATTCTGTAATGAACTATTTTTAACCTCATTAGATAAATCACGTTAAATAGCGCTCAGTTGTGAAACGACAGATGTCAAGGTGATACGGGTGGAATTTCGAATTCTAGCTCGACATCCGATGATTATTAGTATTAACTCGAACAACACTTCTGAATACTCTCCAATGGGAAATTTGGTAGAAGATGCAGTGACACCAAATGTCTACGCCAAGGCATGTAGCCGCTGGAAAAGTGATTGCTGTTGTGGGTAACTAGATAACAATTAGTCTGTGGTACATGTTTAATTTAAGAAAATGATTGTTACAACTGATCAAACACGTTAAGTATTTGAGCATGTGGATGGGTGTGTGTGTGTGTGTGTATGCATTTCAGAGTGGTTATAAGAGTGCGCCGTCTACTTATGTTAGTTTTTGGAACCTCAAGGTCATGCCAAGATAAGTTCGGACTAGGTAGAATCGAAATTGAATTCGGCTAGCGTAATTTTTATGTTTTGTCATATCTATCTTAGAATCCAAAGTGGGAGATTTTATCATAAATTAAGGGTTAATTCAACGAAATGAACCAAAAGTCCAAACAGTCTTTCATATTGGCTCGGGAATACAAAATGTCTGTTCTTAGATGTGTCCAGATTTGTTTGTCTATGGAGTTTGACTGTATTACACAAATCGCTAAAATGTGTTGGTTTCTTAGTATGTAGTTTTTTCTAGATGGAGTATGACTGGGGTCTAAACGGTTTGCGATATACGTTAACTAATTAAGCTGTAACTTATAACCAAACTCAATAATGTTTATAATCAGAATAAGTTGAATCTTATATTTACTCATAGCGTTAATTTGGTTTTTAGTTTTAATTATTTCAATATTTTGAGATATTGTGGTTACAATAATTAATGAACAACAGGAAAGACTTAATTAATATTATCAAATTGTAATTATTATAATTGATATGGAATACAACAATAAGGTTTACAATAACATAAGTAATCACTCCTATTTGGTTTTCCTATTAGATCATTTACTTTGACAGTTATTCGATACAAATTTTCTGTTTTTTTCTAATTCGTGAGTTTACTTCGGTGGTGGTTGTTGTATTGACAATATGTTCCGATATATTATTAAATGAAAGTAACGAATAATTTGAAATATGAGCTTATAACTAACATAAAATTAGGGGTAATGGGGTTGCGTCGCTAACTAATACTAACTTAGACTATCTATTCATTAATCTAAATGACACTATGTCATTAGACATTATTGCAAACGAGAATTTTAAAGTAAAATCTACTTTAGTGTTGTAAAAACTAGTCATACATAACAGTCCGGTGAATATTTTCTATATACATATTTATATTATATAGACCAAAAGCTCTGTATTTCTTTATTTACTGTACAATAAAAATTTAATTAAAAATATTATTAGTTCGCCGTTGTTTCTCACAAAGTACGTTTGATTAGGTTTTAAATTATCAGACTATTAAATTGTAATATTTTCTACTGATGCAATTGATATTTAGAAATTTTATAAGTAGTTTTCACACTTTCTGCAGTTTTGTGGATAAAAAGATTTATCTTTTGTTAAGTTAATGAATAAACTAATGTAATAATTATCGAGACTGATTTTTAATGAGTGTGGTATATTTTTTTATATAGAACGGGGCAAACGGGCAGGAGGCTCACCTGATGTTAAGTGATACCGCCGCCCATGGACACTCTCAATGCCTGAGGGCTCCCGAGTGCGTTGCCGGCCGGTTAAAAACTGTCACGCTCTTTTCTTGAAGGATCCTAAGTCGAATTGGTTCGGAAATACTTCAGTTAAAATTATTATAAATTAATAAAATAACTAACTAACTAACTTTAACAACGGCCATATTTTGTTTAATGCAATATATATAATTAATTAAGATATTATTATTTAATTGTTCATTCACAAAGAATCTGGAGTCGGCTTTACCGACATCACATCATGTGGTGTAAAAAGACGATACCATGAGCACAAAATTATTAATTTGAGTTTTAGCTCTATGCTAAACCAATGTTGGCCTAGTGCCTCAAGCCAGCGGATCTCATCCATTAAAAGACTGTTTACCAATGGAGTTTCCTGTTTATGTACACTTAACACTAGCTTATACAGTGATGGAAACCATAATCAAATTACTAAGATGTAAAAAGTCGATGGCGCGCGTCATGTTCAGAAGGTCAGCCTTCTAGGAATCCAGTAGAAGACTCCAGTATTGGAAAAATGATGTCGAAACAGATCCTTAAACATTAATATATAATCCATGGGTATATCCATCTATAAAGACCATGGCTTGAGCGCCCCTGTGTGTTTTTGTTGCGCTGTCACTGAGAAAATTGCATTTAAATTAAATTTCAAGTAATCGTAATGGGTAAAATTTGTTGAAAAGATTGAATTTTTTGTGTATAATTTTAAAAAGTGCGGCGTTTATTCGCAAGATAAATATATTACTTGAAGTATTTTAGCGCCATCTACAAAATAACTACAAATTAAAGCACGATGACGTCTGAAATTATGTAACCAATTACTAGATGGCGTATATTCAGAAATTAGGATGAATTAAAATATTTTTGTATCAAAGGTTTTATGCAGTATATTAATAAAAAAACAACTGAACATCAAATTACATTTAATCATGAACATTTTGGTTAATGGCAGTAAACACACGGCTATGATAATGTTATAATGAAAGAAAACAATCGATATATTATAAGCACATTCACTAGTATTTATACTTAATACACAAATTAAGCTAACATTTATTATTTAGGCTTTTTACAACATTTATAATAATATATACGAAGGAACAAGTTACCAAGTACAAATGCAAGTTTATTTACAAATACGTAAATTTAATTTATTCTTTAATATTTACAACTGACTCATGAAACATGAAAATTCAAAGGCATAAACCTTTACTCGATCTGTGGGCATATTGTAAAATTTATTGGCTTATATGAATAGAGAAAACTTTGACAATCTTTACCATTTAAATTTGCAATAAGCGCCTTCTAGTTATAACTCATAGTACTTCAACTACAAATTGTTTGACAGGTGGCGCTATAATAAAAGCATATTACAACTATCATTCTATTTAGTAGGTAATGTAAGTTTGTTCGTATCAGTGAGCACAAAAATTTACCAGAACCTTCGTAATACGATTTTCTCTTTGATTCTCAAACGTGACAAATTAAAATTCAATTTTTTTTCTAACTAACAGGTATCACACAACATTCCGATCATTTCGGATATTCACTCAATCCTAGTAGAAAGGACACCATCAGAAGTGAGACATAGCGCGAACTGTAGGAACATTCAGAAACGAGTAATGTCTGTCTCCGTTACGTCAAAAATTTATTGTTTTTTGACAGATCAGCACCATAGTCTGGATTACACTCTATTTGAGTTATTTATTTTTTAGTTTATGATATCTGTCAAAATACGTTTTGACATACCGTAGTGACAGTTAAGTCTCGACTCTGAATCTTAACCTTAGAATTATAGATAATGGAACACGGAGTCTTAATATGAATTAAGACTGACCGAATATTTTGGGAGAATTTGATAGTTTTTGTGCTCACGCCACATTGAGTGCTACATACTACATATTTACAAATATTACCTTACGAGGCCATTAATTCGTTTTGAATCTAATATTTAATATTTACATATTCATAAAATGACTAGAGTGTACATGTCTAAGCAAGTGCGTACGAAATTCTTATACAATTTTCTCCGCTCTCATATTAAAATATTAAATAATCACATAATAAATTAATCCTGGTTAAAATAAAAAAGAAAATTTAGTTTTTTGTCTACCACAGATTAAAACACAATACAGCGATCATAGCATGAATATCTAATAAGAGTAATATCGCTGTACATTTACAGAGTAACCCTGCCTTAAAAGCTTAATTCTTATACATATCAGCCAAAACCTTCTCCATTGGCGTCTGGCCGATAGTCTTAGAGAAGAACTCTCTTTCCAACTGCATAGGAGTGACAGATCTCAGAAGGGGCAGGAGTAAGAGGAGTCTACCGAAACGGGCAGGGGCAGCCCCATGAGCATTTCGCGTGTGAGACATTAGCATCACTTGGGCCTGGTCTTGAAGGTTCTCGATTTGTAAAGGGTCTTTGAGACCTCGTGTTTCTGAAAAGCATTTCAATTGTATTTTTTATGCCTACACAACATTCTAACCGCTTGCATCCTTTCTTTTTATTACTATGAGATGATTGAACAGTTATTCGTAATGGAAAAGATCGTGAGGAAATTGACATGCCTTAGATCTAACAGGCATAGAAGGGCTGATCTATAGCTTGGCTTCTATTAGAATGACATATATTCACGAAATATATCTTAGGCAAGATTTAGAGGTCTGTAGCGACACTGGTTTTTAGCTAAAACCTCATGGCATCTCCTGGATCTAACCTTGAATTTATCCATTAACAAAACGATACATAATGTAAAAATAATAATGTATGTATACATACCGCATTTGAAAAGCACAATAGCCTTCATACAAGCGAATTCAGCTGGATCCAGGAGAACAGCGCGGTACCGACAAAGCACTTCCCTCAAGCGACGACGGGTTGAAGAACTAATACCGCTGTCTGCAAAAAATATTTATTAAAAACTCAGTATTGTATCGCGCAGATCAGATAGCGACCATTATTTAAGCCTCGACTTAAGCTATCCCGGAATATAACGTGAGCCGTAAAGTTCGTAGGCTGACACATAGATTGTGTGTATTTTGAGTGGAAGAAGGCCTTTTGTTGTGTCCTACTTTAGGCATTTCTATTTTGAACTAGCGAGCTGAACTGCTTCCCTGGGAGAACTCCAAAAATAAATAAAGAGCATACTTCTAAAAAAAAATCAATAAAACTTATTAAATTCACTTAACTAACGAATATTATTTCGGCTGTATTGTGTGTTTGTGTGCAAGTGTGTGTGTGTGTTATGTGGGGTGTGAGTGTGAGGGGTGTGTGATGCAGGTGATTTTCTGCTATTGATATTCTTAAGTATATTCTGCGATAGCTTAAACAAAAATTATTTGTTTAAGTTCATTTTGTTAGGTCTATTTCATAAATATTTTTAAATAAATGTATTTATAACGCTTACCTTGATCAGTCTGTTCGGTTCCAAATAAGGCCGCAGCGGCCGCGTCCAATGGTAGACACCATTGTATAGCGTTTAGAAGAAATAACTCGGACCATGCTTCTTCTAATAAGATAACCTGAAATAATTATACATTTTTCGAGTAATGTACTAATTTCTACCAATATATAAAATTCTCGTATCACGTTCATACAAGATGCCCAGTGGCAGTCATCGCAGCCCATACACACATTTTTATTGAATGCGTTGCCGGCCTTTGTCACTCTAAGTTTAAATAGATACAGGTCGTATCTCTCAGGGAAGACTCTCACCGGAAGTCGATTCCATGAACTCACCATTTTTCTTCATATAAATTAGCCCATGAGAGTTTGCTTCAGAGTAACATTTAAAATACCCGCTTTTATTTTTAAGAAAAGAATTGTAAATTGATATTTATGTTACAGTAATTTGGAAATTTTAACACTCCATGCCTGGGGAAACCACTGTTTTAGATTAGTTTTTGATTTACCTGATCTCTGAATGAGAGACTGGCGAATGACGGCAAGTTCTTCGCCCACTTAACAGCCATGAAGAGGAGACGAGCTGCCGTCTCCGCAGCGCTCTCTACACCCAGGGCGCTGCAAATTGCATTGAAAAAATGTAATTATTTACGACATCACATTAGAAACCTCAAAAATAACAGTACTTCTCCACTATTTAATGGATGTTATTTTACATATAAACCTTCCTTCTTGAATCACTCTATCTATTAAAAAAACCGCATCAAAATCCGTTGCGTAGTTTCAAAGATTTAAGCATTCAAAGGGATATAGGGACAGAGAAAGCGACTTTGTTTTATACTATGTAGTGATTATTCATTCACATGTTTAAAGAAAATTTATTAAGACGAGACTGTTCGAAAGAATTACGAAAAAGCTGACCAAAACTGTATAATTAACATTTGTAAATATTAGAAATAAACTTTTACAATAGAGAAACTCACCCATAAGCCATGCAATTTTGTGGGTAGCTTATAGCTGGGGGAGAGTATGACGTAGAATCCTCTTCATTTGTCACATCAATGCTGTCATCTGAAAGCAGAATGAAGAAGTTCTATACATAGTGAAATTAGTTTTATCTTCATTTCTTAAGGAGGTCTTCCTAAGTTGAATATCACGTATAGGCCGCGGGTAGATAATAAAATACTGAATAAAACTTACCATCACTATCAGTGTGAGCGTTTCCTTCATCATGAGTGTCATGAACGGAGTCTGGCTGAATAGGTGGCGGTGGGGGCAAGGCTGGGTAATGGGGAGATAGAAGTGGGTACCGCACTGGCGATAGTGCCATTGCCAGCGATACTGGAGGGCTGCAACAAGCATATTAAAATTTGTTGAATATGGGTTTAGCTAACTTTCTTTGATTTTCTTATTTGGTGATTACGTCATTAGTAATTATTTACTTTTTATGGTGAACTACGGTTTCTTTGTACCTATGGGATATGTGTGACAAACGCCAAGGTTGTATAACAAGGGCCAGAAACAGTGTGATGCACAGATCCCCGTTAAGAAAAACGTTGCAACAACTGAATGCTGATCGAAACTGTATTAATATATTCGCAGAGTTCACAGTAGTGTATTATGTACGATATACTGTAAGGATAGTGTATTTCTTTAATAAATAAAAATTGCCAGTAGGCAAGCGCGTTGCCGGCCTTTTAAGAATTGGTATGGTAAATCGAGTTCAAATTTCCTCAGAGCAATCGCCACTATTCCAACATTCAATATAATCTAAAATACCACGCGTAAACACTAAATAATAAATATTCCCTCCTAGAGCTCATAAAAGTCCCATTCACAAATATTACATTAGCATACAACTCATACAAATGATTTACTAGACACCGTTGTGCACTCCCCACGATTGCTCAGATTTGACTGCCAAATGTTCTGGGGTTATATCATTTCGCTGAAAGTGGGTTTTCTTGTTTGCTAGTTCTAGGACAAACGAATTTTTATTACATTCTTAAACGTAGGTATGGCTATAAATGTATTCCAATTAACTAATTTCGGCATATACATTTAAATTACAGATTACAACATAAATTACCAGCAAATCGATATATTTAATGTGACTAAAAAAATCTTTAAAAAGAAATGTAAGAAACTCAGGTATCTTTTACTAATAATGGCTTTGTTTGGTCCTTCGTATTAAATTTATATTTTAATCTACCAATCAATCAATCTTACAACTGTGCTTTGTAAAACTGTGCTTTTTTTCTGTATGTGTATTCCGTTTTGGCTTTTATGTGTAATATAATTGTTTGGATATTGTTTAATGATTAGCTGCAGGAATACTTAAATAAATAAATAAATATTCTTAACCTACATAGTAATAATAGTTAAATGTTACAATATACCTTGTGATATATTTAAACTAAATGAACGAAAATTTACTTTTTTTAAATTAAAAGTGCACTTTGTAAACAAGCATATTACAAATTCTATTGAAGATAAGAATGCTTGGAAACATGCAGGTCCTGCTCCATAGGACAACCATAGAGCGTTGACAAAATCAATTGGTTGCTGATCTAAATTTTATTGCTTTTTTTAATACTCTTTAATGTATAATATTCTACGGCTTGGATATTCGTAAATATGTGAGGAACATGTATACTAACAATACTATAATAGACCTGTGTAGTCGTTTTATTCTGGAAGTATATTGTCTTCGCATATAATTATTTTATTTATTATATATTTTAAAAGAGGAAGTGTGGAGTTTCTTGTCAATTCTTCTTAACACGAAACTACCTTTTGGAAGGGGCAACTAGAATCATCTTTTTTAGCGTTTTCTAAGACAATTTTTGCCGCGCACCACCTCTTTGTACCAATTCTTGAAAGGCCGGCAACGCACCGAGCCTTGTGGCAACGTGAGTCCATGGGCGGCTGTATCACTTTACATCAGATGAGCCTCCTGCCCGTTTGTCTCCTATTACATAAAAAAACCGTTAAAAAATAAAAATAGTTTAAACTAAATATTAAAGTTTTGTGGACCCAGTTTCCGTACTAAGACTCTCACTAGATCTATTGTGCGTAAAGTTCTGGCTAACGTAGCTCCTTCTAGAAGGATAGAAGTCTCCTGCGCACTTTGCAGGCATCATTTAGTGACATAACTGATCAGAGGATTTCTGTACGTTGGTAAGCTAAAGCCTCGCATTGCAGGACTTGAATTGCAGGTTTCAATGCCTTAAAAGTTCCAAATTCAAATAGTCAAAGAACGTCCATGTGTTCTTGTAGCACGATAATAATAGATGAAGCACCAAAGAGGAAACCCTTCCAGTAAATGACCACGCCACGCGGTCATCCGTGACTCACCTTTGATCACTTTGAAACTTGATTTACGTCTCAATGATTTGACGTCATTCATATCCAGACTTCTCTACTTCTAAATATGGCCGGTTATTATTACTTTTGACGCTATTAGTGACATTATGATTATTAATAGAATGGCTAGACGTGCAATTATTAGTTGACCTTTTACCTTGACTGGTTTGTCACAAATTACTTTTTAAATATAGAATTGTGTTCTAAATGCGACATGTACACAGAAAGTTAAAGGCTTGAAGACGTTTATACATCACAATTTATTGCCATAAATAAATTTAAAATGCGGAACATAGAATAATCATTCAAATAATCAACATACAATAAAATCATTTATACATATAGGTTGCACAATGTACACTTACGAACGTCAAATAATAAATATATAGATATATTAAATGTTTTCTAATTTTACATTTACTGCCAGTTCTGAAATCAAGGGCGTAGAACGGAAGAGAAGAACTGGCTACATATAAACTTTCCGCCACTCTATGAGCGTCTAGTACTCGTAAGTTTCACAAAAAACAGAAATTAAAAATTATAAAATACAATTAAAACATATATAAGATAAGATAAGCACACAATAAAATAAAATAATTAGGGCCTGTTTCACAATGTCCGGATAAGTTCCAAATAAGCTATTTGTTACTTATTTGTAGGATAAAAAGTATTTTTGCGTTTCACGACTGTCAGATAGCGCTATTTGTCATGAAATGCCAAGTATCTTATTCGGAACTTTTATCTTTCGAATAATTTATGTGTTGCATAGCTAATTGGCACTTTATCCATAAATTGTGAAACAGGCCCGTAGTATAATAATTTCTACTTAGCTGTTAACTGAATTTAGTTGAAGAAAATATAAATATTGTCTCATTAATTCCTATTAGACACCGGTTTCTTGATCGTCTTGTTTTTCGGCATTGGCCTCCCTAAATTCATTAATAATAAGAAAAATTTATATATAAAACTGTACCCATTTGTTAATGGACCATTGAGTGTGTATACTATATTTATATTAAACTAAAAACCAATTAATATAGATAAATCGAAAAGTTTTAACCAAGAAACTGTCAAATCATTTTAAGGCTTTTTACGAAAATATAAGATAAAAATAGTCTGTTTCCGGGAGAGAGGAGTGAGTACAGTATTCCACAAAGCGTTTCCGTTAGAGAGATCATGGTGAAGCCAGCGAATTGTGAAACGTGCTTTTCTTTTTACTCTCGTGACGAATGCAATACTATTTGAAATAATTCAAAGCTATCTTCGTCAGTTTAATGGCTAGGTTTAATGACATTTTACCATCGAAAACTATTTACAAGTATTTGTATATGAATAGGTTTTTTTTGATAAATAATTTGAATCCGATGAAAAAGGGAAAAATTATTGTGAATTAATAATTAATTTTAATACTGTCAAGTGCAATTTGTTGGTCATGTTTAGGAAATTTCATTCTTAATTTCTGATGCGCAATCTGATTTGGAAGACTTTTGCGTGGGCTGGGTTACTAATTACAAGATTTTTTAAGCTTAGATAATAGAATAGTAACAATTTTGTTTGTATTAATATATATTTTCGCTACCTTATACAAAAACCTATAAAAAAGTATGTTGCATAATTAATATGCCACTATACATATCTTCCAGCCAACCGTATGGAACAATAAATAAATAAAAAATACCTACAAAAGTACAACAATACTAACTTATAACTTGATTTGATTATATTCAAATTTAAAATCATTTATACATATAGGTTACACAATGTACACTTATGAACGTCAAATAATAAATATATGTATATGAAATGTTTCTAATCTTACATTTACTGCCAGTTCTCAAATCAAGGGTGTAGAACGGAAGATAAGAAGAAAAATAAAATTAAATAACATTAAACACTACCTATAACTAAAATAAAGAAAAATCTAAAAAAAACATCTAAGCAGAAATGTAAAACTAATCCTAGGGTTAATGAGTCACAATTAATATATTCTAAGTAGCTAATTACGAAGTAGAAAGAAAACTTTTAAATAAATTTTAAGACTGAGCTCGTCTGATATTAAGAGGTAAGACTTCCAAAGCTAAGAATACTTTGTAAAGGAGTGATATAATTTAGTTTTATACGTAGAGCTTTAATTCTTCTTTTAAGTATTTACTTACTATTTAATTTTATTTGTTTTAAATAAAACTGATCCAAAGGTGTCAGTAGATTTAACTTAAAACTATTATAAGAAATCAAATGTTAAAAAATTGAATAAATCGTTTCAGTTTTCTATATGATAATAAATTGACACTTACCCAAATACACCAACAGCGACGGCGGCTTCACGCAGAGCTCTCTCCTGGTCCATGTCTCTCAAGGTTTCAGGTCTGATGGTGGCTGTGTTGCGTGGTTGACGCTCGTTTTGAACAGCTATTGATAAATTTATAATTTCAATCAATAAAATATAACTAGCTTTAATAACTGTGTAGATTAAAAAATGATTTTTTGAATATAATTTTTAGAACCGATCGCAAGCCCTTTTTCTGTCTGGTCCTCAGATTTCTGAGGCAAAGGCAGGCAATTTTTCAAAGGCATATTAAATACGCAAGATCAGCGCGTGCTTGATACTAGCCATCGACTTTTTGGGTCTAAGTTATGTTTCCATACATTCCTTCACCGTTCGAGCGAATGTTAAATGCGCACAGAGACAGAATGTACATTGTTGAATAGCCGGGAATAGAACCTTCGACCTCAAGGATGAGAGTCGCATGCTGAAACCACTAGGGCAACACTGTTCTATCAAGATCGATCTCTATAATAAATACAAAAAGTTTTAACTGAAGCCAATCACTTAAACTAAGTACAATTGATTTAATTAAAATGTATCTATCAAATGAATTTATTACGAAATTTTGAATACATTTATTTATAACGTGTGCTTATTGATTCAATTCTACTGTGTAATAAATAATAAAAAGCCTGTCAAAAAGTCAGGGCCTCAGATTTCTGTATCATGATTTTTCTTAATAGGCAAGTTGATCAATCCATCACGCATTAGATTTTTTCGGTTCGGGTCTAAGTAATGCATTGCGATATTTCCACCGTACAACCGAATTTATTTACACTGCAACAGAATAGGAAAATGTGACGTCTATTCTGATTTGATTGACAAATCCTGTTTATGGTTCAGCCATTGCAATGCAGCGGACATTTAACTATTAAATATACATTTCTTATGAAATATAGATTTCTTATAATTCTTATAGAATTATATATGAACCTTTTTCAATGCAGTCTTGAGAGGGTTATGTGGGTACATAACCCGAGTGGGTTCCCGAGAGAGTGTCGGAGGGCAGAAGGCTGTCATTTAATATTATAGCTTTCGGTTCCGAGTCTGTGTGAACTACGATCGATGCTGTGTAACCGAGCACTTGAGAGCATCTGGCAATGTGAGTTTCTATGGTATCACTTAATATCGGAAGAGCCTTCATGAAAAAAAAAATGTTAAGCTGTTAAAATGTTATGTTGTTTCCTTATACAAATAGAGAATGTAGGCAATCTACTTATGAACCTAATTACATTTAAATATATATTAATGATTTTTCAAAAAAATAGTTACAAAAATATATTTGTTACATATTTTTAATATTACATAAGAATATCACTATTTAAGTTATGAGACTTGTAAATACTCTATATCCGGTTGTTATGAATTAATGAATACAAGTACAAATTTCTTTGGAGTTTTTGATGACCAGTTTCCTTTCCTAACCAGTGCCTAAATTAAATCCCTTAGCTGAACGCTGAGTAGTAAATAACTATAAGCTACTAACTTATAACGTGTAGTTAACGTTAGCCCCGCCATGCCACACTATAAATCAAATGACTCCGCCCACTTCCGCCGGCCATCTTTGAGCTCTCACTTCCGGAGTGGGATGACTATAGTTTTTATATTTCGATCAATTTTACATACAGTATTATTTTATAATTTATATTAAGCATTTAACAATTATCATATTTTTCTTTCCTGTATAAAATATTGAAATATTTTTTTTATTTCGAATGATTTTTAGTAAATTATTGTACTTGTTACAATATAATATTTAGTAATACATACATTGTTCTTTAAAAAAAATGTTTTTTCTCATTCTTTTTTCTTTTGATTATTGTTAAGTATTTTGTGTGTTTATGTGTGTATTTTTGTTAGTTATAAATGTTATGTCTAAATTAATAATAAGATAATATGAATGTATATTATGGAGAAACTTAAAAATAACTATATACATCGATTTTATTATACTATTATAATGCGACAATATCTCTGTGTAACATATATATACATACAATTTATTATATTGAAAGCCCAGGGTTGCGAAGCCGAACTATATATTGAATAAACAACTGCAATGAATCAGAATTCGTTTAAACGTAGTGAAAGTGAAATTTGTCACGTAAATTATTCTAAAAATAAAATTACCCTTTCAAAAGAAGTCTGGCATAATTGAAAAATAAAATCAAGGAGATCAGGTGCAAGCCTCATCTGCTACAGATCCCTAAATCCATTACGGAGACAGCAGACAAACATCATACCATCTCACTCAATCCTATACAAAATTTTACCAGTACCGCTCCCTCTAGCAACCAACAAATTCATTCGGCTTACTGGTTATTGATTCCTGAGAACACCCCACAAATGATTTTGACTCCAAACACCAAAGAATAAAGTCGAAAATCCTCTATAGAAATCTGAAGATTTATCATTTTGACAGTTCAAAACGCGACCTTAAGCCTTTTGAGATTGGATGCAAACTTGGTCGACTTAAAAGTTAGAAATCCTTTAGGATACTTCATTTGATCGTTACTTCATTATCAATTGAATTTAGATCTTAAACCGATGTAGTAAAGTCCAAAATCAAAATGGCGACGTGACGTTACAGGGGCGATTAAAACGGTACGGATTTGGGGGTTTTATGGAAGGATTAAAATCGCATTAATCAGTGTCTATAGCTTTAACTCTGATATAAACAGTTAAGTGTTGGGATTCGACGTTGGATTTCGGTACAGTCATGACGAACTGCTAATAAAATTTAAATTAATCAGATATAATTTTAGTGAACGTAATAAACGAAACGTAACGCTCCATGAAACACTAAATTCAAAAAGGTTAGTGAGAGAACGTGGACATGACATTTAAATAAATAAAATCTTCTCTCGACACTGTATTGACAGTATGTTTTTAAGTGACTACGCCGCCCATAGGTGAGAAGAGTAATCCATATGGAGCCGACTCCTGTTGCTGACCACAAACAATCTTCTTTTAGCATTCCCTTCGAAATGACTGCGAAACTGTCATTCGATATATCGATATATATATTCAAAGCCCAGAATTTCGATGTTTGCTTTGGCTTTTAAGGAGCGTGTCTTCGAAGAGAGGAGTAGCGACAAAGGATTCTTATTTAGCGGAAAGCCCGCAAAACTTGTTTCTTTTTGAGGTTAAATTGAAATAGATATCGTTAGACTCCAGACGTACAGTTTGACTTCAGCCATAATTATACATATACCTACAGAAAACACATATACCTGTTAGGACTGGGCCTCAGGTTTCTGTTCCCTGATCGTTTCTTAGAGGCAAGTAGGCTGTGCCTGACACACATCGTTGTTTTTTTGTGATTAAAGCAAGGTTTCCTCCAAAGTACGAGCGAGTATTAAATGCGTACATAGAAAATGATAAATAGGTACTTATAGATGATTTTATTTTAAATTTCTTTTAGAATTTTATTTTAGACATGAGTCTTTTGTAAAAACTGACGATAATATTGAAACCCAACGAAGATGTGTGATAAATGTATGCATTTGACCCTGTATGATAAATGGTGATCTTTTATCGTAAATAAAATTATTTTATTAAATTATTATTAACAAAATTACATAGCAGATATAATTTATACCAATTTTTACCGAAATTGTGAATTATAATCAACGAAATTGCAAAGCAATTATTAATTTTGTTTGCGACAGTACGCAACAGCGAGATTAATATGAAATCACTCCATTAGCATTTAATTTTACAAATGAATCTTTCATTTCCTCAAAGAATTCTCTTGGAGCCGGCAAATTTGTCTGTGTCACTCATAATTTTAGTCGGATAGAGTTTTCTTACTTGACGACATCGAATAGTGCCGTCTTTATATCAAGTCTAGGTATAGTGTATAGATCCAGTCTATACTCTATAAATCTAGTCTTTAGTTTATTCTAATCCACTCAGCTAACTGCTCATATTTATTCGTTACATTACTGGTCGATTATTTATCTAATTCATATTACATTTCCAATCTAATCCATAGTCCATAGTCACAAAAATAAACTAAATAAACAATCATGTCATTTTTCCAAATGAATGCCTTCGAAAAAACTTAGCAAAACGTTTAATTTATTATATACATATACATATCATTATTGAAAGTATATAATTACAAAAGTATTGTGTATTAGTGTTAGTTCACGTTAGTTAAAGTGCTAAACAGTGAAAAAATGTAACACAAGAACATCTTCCCTTTAACACTGTAGTCTGTAAGCAATGTTATTAAACTTAGATTAGTTAAATGATGTCTCAGTAAGGAGTCTTTAAACAAAATAATATAATAATATTATATCATAGATTTCTTATTTAAAAACCACTGTGGTTTGAATTAATAACATTAGGAGACATGTTGGAGTGCGACAAATGCATTTGAAAAAAATCCTTCCTTGTTTTTCATGTTGGTTAAATTGTTCAGTTTACTGTCAGGCGCAGTTGGCCTAGTTGATGAACATTAGGTAGTAGGTTCGATCCCCGGCTGTGCACTTATGAACGTGTGTCAGGCACAGAGGGCTTCTCAATTTTGTTGAGATGACATTCGCATATATTAAAAGGGATCTAGGTTGAAAAATCTAATCTACCTTGCATGTAGTTAGGACGAAATTCGCATACATTAGACATTGTTGAATACCATTAAAATCCAAATTCGTCAATTAAATAAACCACAAGCCCTTAAGCCGAATCTAACAAGACCCGCCTTCTTTATAATGAAGGGCATTACAAACACATAATTAAGCAAAAACTACAAAGCGTTGCCCCAAGGCAGTTCACACTTATTCAAATGAGCGCCCTACCGTGAAGAATCTATGCGGTTGCATCCGCTCAGATGTATTTTAAAAGTAAATTAAAATAACATATAGTTCGGTAAATTCCCACCCTCTTTAGACTTATAAATGCTTGATAGATTTATAAAGAACAATAGTAATGAGTCAACTAATGTTTCGGCCACGGCCGAAGCCATCTCTCGTTGCGTTGTCGTATTGAACATTTTATAAGGTATAATTTAAACTATAACGTTATACACATAAGAAGTTAACAGATTTAGGGCCTGTTTCACAATGTATGGATAAAGTGCCAAATAGCTATGCAACACATAAATTATTCGAAAGATAAAAGTTCCAAATAAGATACTTCACATTTCATGACTATAGCGCTATCTGACAGTCCTGAAACACAAAAATACTATTTATCCTACCAATAAGTAATAAATAGCTTATTTGGAACTTATCCGGACCTTGTGAAACAGGCCCTAAAAATATATTATAAATTCGTGAAAACTTTTTTCTATAAACAAAACAAATCGATCCCATGCATAAATCAGACTCGAACAAAGCTCATTTGAAACTCGCAAACAAAAATCTCCGCAATCAAACTTGAAACTTCCATTACTCGATTACCATAACCTACGAGTTCTCGAACAATGTAGCATTGATTTAATTTAACACGAAAAGAAACTGACAAAAAGATGTTGGAGTAATGAGGGCGGACCGAGTGCGCCTCCCTGCGCAACCCCGGTATATTCTGGCCTTTATCGCTTTAAGCTTTGCATTATTTTGCTCTCGGGTCTCTGCAGTGTAAAGGAAAGCTTAATTGAGTTACACTTTGAGATGTCGACGCGACAATGTCATTATCTTGGGTTCTAGCGACGGTTCACTTTGTCAAACGCCTCGGCGTTTTCCTTTGCCACTTTAATTGGTGTTATTTAATTTAATTACGTGACACGTATTTATATTACCTACACGTTTTTCTTTGACAGGTTCATTATTATAATTATGTGTTTATTATTGTTGGTTATTCATCGTACCACGAATTATTAATAAAATATTCTTTATAGAGAAAAAACCTAAAACGAAAAATGGTAAAAATACAGTTTAAAAACAGAACTAAGACCTATACGACTCTTACTAACGAGATGATAAAGAGAAAAACACTTCGGTAAAATTTTCTTGTTATTCACTAACCAGTAAACTACATAAAGGCAAAGGTTTTACAAATATAAACTAATGGTTATAGATATTATAAGCCAAATATAATATCGACTATTGATGTAAGAGGCGTGAGTGACAACATTGTCTCTATTAGGGAGAATTGAATTGGTACAATGGTAAGCCTCAGGCAAGGGTTACTAATAACAGCTTGCCAACTTAATACTCAAGGGGACTTAGATAATCGCATGAGAACTGTGCTTCATGACATATTTATTGCTTATTTTTATGAATATTGTTTACGGTTAAATAATCGAAAGACTTTCAGATACAAGGTATTTAAGTAGTGACATGAAGGAATATTTATGCATTTTTAAATCCAACAGAAAATGTCTTTAATTATTTAGATATTATATAGTACCGGTGATACCATAGCTGGTGCTTTCCTCTGAACTATTTAAATTTGTTATAATTTTCTTTAGGTATATTAATATTTATATATTTTTATTATTTGATATTTGATTATGTGTAGGTTTAATTAATTGATTCTTTAATTATTTTGGTATCATTTTCAGGCCTTTGTGCTGCTAAACGAGAATGTGAAAGGGTGTGTGAAGATCAATCCATTATAACCTCTTATTAGTCATTACGCTGGTCAAGTACAAGTATCAAGTACTTTCAAGATGATGATGACTATACTACGGTCGCGGAGCACGAAGAATTTCGTATAATGACCCGTCATCTTATGTCTTTGTCGCTCGCGCATAAACATATTGCCGTTGCGCTCACACAGATGCAGTGACCGCCGTATTCAGAGATTGTAAACCTTTTAGTCATAACCATTTGTTTGTTTTATTATAAGTAGTAATTCCTTTTTTAACGCTTATCGGTATTATTTTTTTATGTTATGTTACTGTTAACATGGCCAGTAAACGGAAAGCGATTAAAAATTCCTATTAATTTTAATTCTTAGTAGAGCTTGTCAAAGAATTATACATACATACACTCGAAAAACATAACCCTCCTTCTGGCGCAGTCGGGTAAAAAGCTATCCTTGGGTACTTACCTATATTAAGTCGATGATCTTATTTACAAAGCTAACTCAAATTCTAAACTACCGTTTTTAATATTCGTACTTTTAAAAAAAATGTTTTCAATCACTGGCAGTAGACTCAAAGGTCATTGTACGAAATTCTTCGTGCTCCGCGTCCGTAGTATACCTCGGATGTTTTCTACTGGATGGAGCCTGAAGGCAAATATTTTTAGGCGTGTGCAAATCTATATATATAAAAGAAAGTCGTGTTAGTTACACCACTTATAACTCAAGAACGAAAGAACAGATTTGAGTGAAAATTGGTATGGAGGTAGCTTAGAGCCAGGAGACGGACATAGGATACTTTTTATCCCGTTCGACAGCGTTCCCGTGGGACTTGACATGAAACGTCAGTCACTATAAAAAGTGGTATAACAAATAAGAATCAGACTTGGAATAATAAAACGCAAATGATAGCTATGTAATTGACGTATAATGACAGCTGTGTAATGACGTATATATGACAATTTGATATTTGTAAGAAATCAATATTCAAAATATTTCTATTAAATAAATACGTTTAATTATTTTTACAATTTACAATTTAATTATAATGATAGTGCTATTGCCCATTCGTATAAACAGTGAAGAGAACTATAAAACTCGGTATTGTCGTATGTATACAGTTCATCCAAAGAATGATGAATGTTTCTATTTGTTGTTGTTGTCGAATGACGCATTTAATCGAGTATTGGAACGGGAACGTGAATATGATCACCAGGAATTAGATTTAGTAGTTCAAACGAATGTACCCCTGTTGAAATACCAACAAAAGGAAGCTTATGATACTTTAATGAAGGCAAACGATGATGAAAATGGTGGTTTATATTTCCTAGATGCCCTTGGTGGAACTGGCAAGACATTCCTCATGTCATTAGTTTTAGCAACTGTTCGGGCGAGATCCAACATAGCGGTTGCAGTTGCTTCTTCTGAAATAGCAGCCACATTGTAAGAAGGATGCCGTACGGCTCATTCAGAATTAAAATTACCGTTAAATCTTCAAACTATTGGAGAACCAACGTGTAATATTGCAAAACACTCAGCAATGGCCAAAGTTTTAGCGGCATCGAAAATCATCATCTGGGACGAATGCACAATGGCGCATAAACGTGCATTGGAAGCACTTAACCGAACATTAAAAGATTTACGCAATGAATCGAGATGTTTTGGAGGAGCAATGATTTTACTGTCTGGCGATTTCCGCCAAATACTGCCAGTAATTCCAAGATCTACGGCTGTCGACGAAATAAACGCTTGCCTCAAATCGTCAAATCTATGGCGCTATGTGACGAAACTGCAGCTGACAACAAACATGAGAGTTACATTGCTTACTGATAAAAAAGAAGAAAAAGAATAAAGATGTAGATGACCTGAACTACATAATGGTATGCGTTTGGTGGTTAGAAAATTGAAGAACAATGTAATTTACGCTACGATAATGATAGGAAAATTCAAAGGTGAGGAAGTTCTTATTCCGAGGATCCCGATGATCCCAACCGATATGCCGTTTGAATTTAAAAGACTTCAATTTCCGATACGTCTTGCATTTGCCATGACCATCAACAAATCACAAGGCCAATCCTTAAAAGTTTGTGGTTTAAATCTAGAACATTCATGTTTTTCCCATGGTCAATTATACGTGGCATGTTCACGGGTCGGAAGACCATCAGCGTTGTTTGTTTTTGCGCCTGATAATAAAACAAAAAATGTCGTGTATCACAAGGTACTTAAGTGAAGAGCAACCTATGTACTAAAATACAGAAATATTAATTAATGATTAATGTAGGTATTTAATTTTTTTGTATTTTTTCCAATAAAAAAACCCAAACTGCTTATTTATTGCCATTAAGGCGGAACAAAGTTCGCCGGGTCAGCTAGTTATTTATAATTAAAGAGTTACAATGTTTTATGATGGTTTAATTAAAGATAAAAACAATATAGAACCTTAACATATAATAACTGATATATATTAATGAATATATTATTAAAAGGAGTCCCTTTAGGCAAGGTTCTGGCAGCGTTCCCCCTTTGAATAGCTAGGTAAACTCTTTGTCCGAAGTAGCTGCTTTGCAGGTCTTCGGCCTCCTGTGATGTTAACTAACTTTTACGAATTTCCTTATAAAGTCTTATAGCATTAGAACCCTACGGACCAAGGGTCACCGAATGGGACACAATCATATTCAGAGCCTCGATCCCTGTATTTGCATGCTTTAGCTTTTTATTTAAAGTATTATTTACAAACTAATATTTTGGTTTTTCGAATAGAACTCATTATAACGGTGACAAGTTCTTTGCTAGTATCACCTTATAGAATTGATAGAATTGAAAAAGATAGAGAATAAATAATACTATCAACTGAAACACTAGGATAGGACGCTCATTAAATGTTAAGTGATTAACACTCAGGCAGAAGCTCGCAATTACGTTGCCGGCATTTTATAAATCGGTGTGCTCTTAAAAGAGCAATAAGTTGAATTGATTCGGAAACATTGGGCAGATGGTTTCACAAAGTATTTCTGTTTAATAAAGTGGTATTTAACCTTCAAAAGTTGACTGTAATTCCAAGGTCTTACTGATCATACTGATGAATAATTGAATCTTCAAAACTAAGACATGCTTCAATTAGCTGGCGTAAGGTCTTTTTCCTCCATACATTATTACACCATTTCAATCCCACCGGAATTGATCACTAAACTAACAAACTTATGCACGGGTTAACCGTAAAAATTACAATTTTTAGGGTCGAATAAACCCTCATTTGTATACTGAACGGTTATGGTCGCGTGCCGACGCGTGCCAGGTTAAATATTTAAAAATATCTTTAAAAGTTGTGACTTAAATATACGTAGAGGAGATTAGGAATTTTGTTTCTTCTTTTTGTAGCGATGAGATTAAATCATAAAGAGTTATTATTATTAAACCATTAATTGAATTGTCTTTTTTTATAGAAGAGAGGACAAAAGGAAAGGCTTATGTGAAAGGCCGTAGACACGCTCAGTTGCGGACGACGGACGTTATGGTGATACGGGTGGAATTTCGTATTCTGTCTCGACGATGATGAAACTCAGCTGCAGGTATCCGAACAACTCCTCCGAACACTCTCCATGGTAAAATTCCACGCAACAGCAAAGGATCAAATTTTTTTTTCACAATTTTACTGGAGTAGCAGTATTGGCCTATTCGCTTCAGCGTGCGACTATCATACCTGAGGTCGTAGGTTCGATTTCCGGAAAATTCCCTGATTCCTGTGCACCAATGTAATTTATTTATATTTGCGTATTTAACATTTGCTCGAACGGTGAAGGAAAACATCGTGAGGAAACCGACAGGTCTTAGACCGAAAAAGTCGACGACGTGTGTCAGGCACTGGAGGCTGATCACCTACTTGCCTTTTAGATTTAAAAATGATCATGAAATAGAGGCCAAGACCTAAAGAGGTTGTAGCGCCACTGTTTTTTTTTACTGTGGATTAACTTTGTCTTCACCCATGTTTTATCAGCATACTCGTTAGCTGTTTTTTAAGCTGAACAGTAGCGCCCTAAAAATCAAACTTTGATCCACCGGCCTCCTGCCCGTTTGTTCTATAAAAAAACATTCCTAAATGCTAAGCAGTGGTTAGTTTATGTTTAATAATACAGCTGTCTGTATGTAGGTAATCTTAATATATATATTTCTTGTGTGCGTGTGTATGTGACTGAACTCCTCCTAAACGACTGGACCGATTTAGACGAAATTTTTTGTGTGTGTTCAAGGGGATCTGGGAATGGTTATATTCACAATTTTGTCCGCTGGACAATGTTTTTTTAATTAATTTTCAATTTATTAGTTGTTGTTGATTTTGGAATGTTTTACATTGGATCCGACAGACGGCGCTACCATCGCAGTGTCAAATTTTAAATAATATTCTAATTTTAATTTTAGTATGTCCCGAAATTTAAAAAAAGTTTTGTTATCATTGTGTTATATCGTGTGTGACCATGTGCTGGATCGTTAGATATTGTCATAACATTTGAATAATAATTTTCATCAAAATGGCTTATTAAAAATTGAAATTTTGAAATTAAAGACGTGTAGACAGGACAACGTCTGTATCATATATAAACATATAATTAAAGGTTTAAGTGGGCGCCTTCTAGATAGTACCGTCTGACCCCAGATCTGATGGTTTACTGGCTCAACAAATCAGCAACACAGCGAGGAAATGCTGTATTAAAAGTACTTCCTACTTCCACAGGAACCAAATCATGGTTTGTAGGTTAAGAAAATTGTAAATACTTTTTTTACGGCAAATTTGTGAAACACTTGGCTAACTAAGATTTCCCTATAACGAAATAAACAGAGCCCATCAAATTAACAATAATCTCAAAATCACTCCCATAACAAAACATATATGCTAGCCGTCAGACTCAGAGTGAATCGTACCATGTAATGTGTGCCGACACGACCCCAACGGAACAATTAAATGGAGATAATTTAATATTACGGTAGCCCATTTTAAAAACGCCCGGTATTTTACGCTATGTTTAATTCTTCCTGCAATATTTGAACATTCATATTATGTTTAAAGAACTGTATCTGTTTCTTGATCATTTGTCAATCTAATAGGTAGCCTCTTGTCACAGACCGTCGCATTTTTTTGGCTCTAAGGCAGGCCGGTTTTCGCGAACGTTAAATGCGCAAAGAAAGTCCATGGTACAGCTGGGGATCGAATCTACGATCTCAGATATTAGAGTACGCATGCCAAAGCCACTATGCCAAAATCAATGAAAAGTTTCAAGACGTATTAAAACTTACCATCTTTGTTCATTCCCATTGCGAGACACTTCTTCAGTCTGCAAGCTTGGCACTGGTTTCTATGAGCTTTGTCAACTACACAGCGACCGGTTCCCGCTTGGCATCTGGTTGCAAAAATATTAATAATTTAAAAAACAATGACGTAGCACGTAAATGTAATCCTTTATATTATTTTAAAATTATATGATTTTTATTATTTACTAGTGACCCGCCCCAGCTTCGCACGGGTGCAATGCTGATGAAAAGCAGGTTTTTATTATGTATTGTTATTTCTGTCGCTGGAAAGCTCCGATAATATACGCGATATATGCCATATAGACATATACCATCACGGACTTTTCTGTAGACCTTTTCAATGTGTACAATACTTAGTACATTATTTTGATAAAACTGGTAGGGTTCAGCCTGCGTTTGCAATGTAAGCGGAAAAAATGTAATTATTTACGACATCGCATTAGAAACCTCAAAAATAACAGTACTTCTCCACTATTTAATGGATGTTATTATACATATAAACCTTCCTCTTGAATCACTCTATCTATTAAAAAAACCGCATCAAAATCCGTTGCGTAGTTTCAAAGATTTAAGCATACAAAGGGACATAGGGACAGAGAAAGCGACTTTGTTTTATACTATGTAGTGATGATGTATGAAAAAAAATAAAAATAAAAATTATGTGTCTAAGGCCTTATCGCTAAGAATCTATCTCTTCCAGGCAACCATAGTAAGGGAAAACCCAAAAATAAACAAATTTGATGGGTAATCTAATAAAAAAATTAAAGAATCACCAAGCTTAATCTAAATCATACAAAAATAATAATAAAATAAACTAAACCGCTAATCTCTAAAACACAAGAATTACATAAGTTACGATTGAGCAAGCATATACTATATATGGTTAAGAAATATTTATCACTAAAACTCAGGAATGGGTGGACCGATTTAGATTTTTTTTAATAACAACGTTTGACGGGTTTGCTTGTTACATAAGAATCTTTTACAACTGAACCAAGCATTCCCAAACACAGATACATAACAAAAATAGAAGTAAAAGAAAATGTAATAAATCCCACGTCTCACATAAGACGAAGGAAAAGCAATCAGACCTCAATCCCCGCTAGAGGAAAAACTATTCGATCAAAGCAAGAAATACTAATAAAGATTAAAGATATTTCATTACCAGTAATCCTCCACATAATAGGCTTTCGCAGTGACATTTGTTGCAAACAGAGACTGAATAGATGCTTTCTATAGTAGTGCTAAGAGGGCGTATATTTTTCGATAGTCATGTCAAGTATCTTGTAATAGGGATAAGTAATACCTTTTAGGTCTTAATGGATCTAGGTCACTAATGTATTTTAATTGTTAGGGTAGTTTTATAAAAATAAATCCATAGTGCTAAAACCTTTGTAGGTCTGGGCCGTAGATTTGTATATCTATTGCATGATCATTTGCCAATTTAATAGATCAGCCTCCTGTGTCCACGCGTCGACTTTTAGTGTCTAACGCTCGAACCCAATAATTAATCGACAATCTCAGATTGTTTTCATCAGACCGTGACAGTCGATCAATCCTATGTGCATCCCAAACTTTGCGAGAGTCGCACGCTATAGCCACTAGGCTAACACTTCTTAGGTTAATTGTATAGGTATAAATAAATATCATTTTCAGATCAGCTTTTGCCAGATATATTGCAAATATTTCTCAACATATTTTGGACCCTAATATAGGTACATATTTTGTCCATGGACTGCGTGTCCCTTTAAACGTCCCGTAGAGACATCGATTACCCCCCTATCCTTTAAAAATATCCTAGATTTGCCCCTTATTTTATTAAAAAAATCCTAAAATTCCCTCCTATTCTATAAAAAATCGCTGAAACGTCAGCTAAAACAGCAGCTTTCTAACCGTAACCACGCACTTACTTTATATGCTTTAATAGACATAGGTATATTGAAAAAATACACAATTGAATGTAGCAAAAATACTACATTTCTACATAAAAAATAAAGATTTAAATTTATATTTTTATTTTTAGATTGGAAGACACGTTTTCTGTTATTAATTACTTACAGGTCTCAACGAGGTCTGTCATCTGGACAACATCTTCCTAGTAATTAGCCAATGATTGTATACTCAAACAAGTTAATTATCAAAATGACAGATTTCGGATCAACATGTATTTGAAGAATTTAATTACCGCTGTAAGAGTAAGATACGGTTAGCTCTTCTTCCTACCATTAGTGTTTTATTATAACACAATTAAATCACTATTTTACGACCCGCAGTACCAATCACAACATTGTACAGATTTCGTAAATCAATTTGCTAAAGGGCCACATGTCACACTTATGTTTGAGGGTCGATTATAATATTGAGGCCGGTTTAATTGAAAGGGGATGAGAGGTCCAAATGTTAAACTGTTTTATGTTATCTACCCTTATTCGGGATTTTTGCGAAATATAATAAAGAACACAAATTTATAGTATGACTACCAATAGGTATCTCAGACAATGCCGAACCGGCTTTATGTAGACTGGAAGAGAAGTTGCCTTATTAAAAATCTACTAATAAGAATAATCATTACCTATTACTAAATCCAAAATCAGACCAATATGATTAATTAAATTACCGGATCATTTGACCATTCAACCATGAAGCGAAAAAATTACATCACGAGTTGATAAACCTCTTTGTATTTATAAATGTACTTCAAGCTCTTTGTAACCTTCGTAAGAAGAATATGTCGATGTTTTTATTTTATTTTTTATTTTTATTCATGACATTTATTTTTATATGGCTGGTGTGGTTATTAATTAAATCAAATCAATCTAAATGTATCACTTTCTTTGCAAACGCTCTTTTCTTAGCGAGTTAACGCTTATAGTTTATAACTCTCTGGTACATTTGCTGTATGTACGGTATGAAAACACCAAAAGAATCCAACTGGACCACAGATGCAGACAGAATTAGGAGCATGCTGAATGGATTAAGTGGAATCTAGTCCCCCATTGTCATATCCGCAGTTTTGTTACAGATGCGACAGGTTTTTGATGGAGATTAAAGGATTTACAACCGAGGGGCACTTGATTTTTTGCATTTTTAGATTGAATTGTAATGAGGAATTGAATAGCTTTTGTTACGATAATTAAAAACGATGGCCGTGTAATAGGAATTTTATAAGTCTTACAGAGTCGTTCAAGTATTGCGTATGTACTATAGGGGGAGGGGGGTCTTTAGATTTTTATTTGGTGATTACGTCAACAGTAATTATTTACTTTTTGACACATACCCACACATTGTCTATACTTGAAAACTAAACTTTAATTTTAATTTACTGTCAGACATTGTGCACAGATAGCTTACTATTTTATAGATTAATTATAATTGTCTATTAGTAAAAACCAATTGGTCACACAACAGAAATCTGAGGCTTACACCTAAAATGTTGTAGCACTAGGCTGCACTAAACCGGATGTTATAAAAACATGAATGAATTAAAAAAAAACAATAATAAGGTCACAGTTGTGACACAGATCAAATCAACACTTGAGCAAACAACACACGATTTGTCATTCTTATAAAATAATAATATTAAGAATTAAAATCGTTATATTAAATGCTTAATTAAACCTTAATTAGGGATGATTTTGGTAAAAGCCGCACAAAAACCGCTACCTTTTGTGTTACATTCATACGGAAGAAAGCATATATACTTAGATATATTTAAAGTTGGATGACCAATCAAGGAAAAATTGAGTATAATACTTTCATTATAAAATATCGGACCTAGTAGACAGATCAATCTAGTAGATAATTTGGGAACTCTTGGAAATTTACTAAAATATAGTATAAACAGATCCTACTAGCTTTAAATATTGACTTTAATGTTTGACATACAAACCTTAAAATGGGAGCAATTTTGAAATCGAGGTTTCTGACCTGAAATTTAGTTGACATCTGAACAAATAATAAAATGTATGTTATATTACTCATGAGGTTTCGCTGAATTACGATTTTTTAATAATAACTCGTTTTTCCATATGTGTATCAAGCTCCAATACAAAAAAAAAATATGATTCCTTGTTTTCTAATGTTTATTTTGTTCTTAGCCTAAATGTGACAATATTTATTGAAATTGTGAATGACAAACGAAGAGAAATGTTAAAAGTACATATATACTCTTCACTATTGAGTATTTTAGAAACAATTTTTTATATACAATTGTTTTCTGAGTAGAAATGAAATCTCTAAACATACCCTGGATTGAAAACTATTTGGATTATACAAAACTGTCGATACTGAATTAACATGCACCTGGGATTGGCATAGAACTTAAATATTTCTCATTACAAGGAAATAAATATAAACCAAAAGTAATACACAAATAAGCAGAAGTTTCATATCATAGTTCTATAATCGTACCTGTAAATGAGTTTCCGTCTGACGGACCTCTTGAAGAAGCCGCTGCATCCGTTGCATGCGAGGATGCCGTAGTGCTTTCCAGAGCTTGTATCGCCGCATACAACACACACTAAACCTGGAGTTCAATAATGATTATACCTACTGGTTTTAAAATTAGAAGCGGAATTACATATCAACGTATCAACCTAACAAATAGTTAGCAAAGATAAAAAAACAAATACAGGAATACAAGAAAACTAGCGGACCCGACAGACGTTGTCCTGTCTACACGTCTTTAATTTGAAAATTGCAAACTTTTTTTAATAAGCTAAAACATTCTGGACCATTTTGATGAAAATTATTATTCAAATGTTATGACAATATCTAACGATCCAGCACATGGTCTACAATAACACAATGATAACAAAACTTTTTTTTAATTTGATCGCAGCGCTGTCGGGACAGACTAAAAATTAAAATTAAAATTCGAATATTATTTAAAATTTGACACTGCGATGGTAGTCTGTCGGATCCAATGTAAAACATTCCAAAATCAACAACTAGTAATAAATTAAAAATTAATTTAAAAAAAACATTGTCCAGCGGACAAAATTGTGAATCTAAACCATTCCCAGATCCCCTTGAACACACACAAAAAATTTCGTCAAAATCGGTCCAGTCGTTTGAGAGAAGTTCAGTGACATACACACTCACAGAAGAATTATATATATAAAGATAATGCTTTACTAAAAATATTATAGTGGAAAACAAATTGAATGTAGAATAGGGTTGATGCCAACCTGTCTTACCCAAGTGATTGGTCTTCTTTGTAGGTGGATCAGGCAGCCATGGCCTAAGCGCTGGCGGTGCTAAAGCGGCCGCTACCAATGCAGCGGATGTTGGTGGTGACCAGCGAAGTGGTGATGTACTTTCTTCGCCTGTGAAATATTTTAAAACTCCTGTAGCGATTTTCAAAGGCTGTTTCAATTTTTCAGGATCTTTTAAGAGTATACTAAATCTACGTCGATATCTTTGTGTTTTTTCTAAGTAAATGAGAGAAATTTGACTTTTTGCAACCTGTTACAAGTGGCATTAATATTATTCCAACCTGCTAAATAATTTTATCTATAAGCTACGATACATTTAATCTCAATAAAGCTAATAAAATAACTATTGAAATCACACCCTTTCTTCCTAATAGCATTTCTGTATACAATGTAAAAGTGGGGTCCCAATATCGACCCTTAAGTAAGTACGTCACTATTTTTGAGCTTCAAGTTATATAATGCACTTTATTACCATGTAATAAGGGTGCACTTTGAATCATAATAATAGTTGTTAAATGAATCAATTAAGTGATTGCTGGACGCCACAGATTTCGTATTAAGATAAGGCGATTTGCAGTCGCTTAGAAATTATAATGTTAACTTATTGCATGAATTCATGTAACAGGAAAGCTGCATTTATTTGTAGTAATTGTATTTCAATAATATCTTAAAGTTCCTTAAATGATATATAATGATCAGTTTATGTTACAAGCTATTCTACACATGACAATAATAGTAGTAGTAAGTAACACTATTACATATCCAATTTTAGATTTTTACAGTAATTATTCTATTAATAATAACAAAAAAATTCTACTACATATAATAGTGGATTCGCCAATAATTTTGCCACATATAACACTGATTCATCGTACCTACATTCATGAATAAATATTCAACTGCTATAGAGATTAACAGCGTCAATAAATTTACAATGGTTCTTTTTAAAAGATATGTAAAAATTTGAAACAAATGAATATATACCAACAACCTACAAATAACTATAGTAAAGGGCTAATATTTTTACATCGTGTATTCCCTTTCATTTGTTTAACTTCTTCCGATATACACAGATCCACCTGATTATTAATGATATTTCTTTCTAATTTCGTTATCCAGTATGAACTCCAAACCAATGAACACGCCCTGTGATTGTCGTTCAATTATCACTAACTACCGCGTACAGTAATTTGATTTAGTTCAGAACACGCACTCACAAATTGTATTAATTCACAAAGGTTCGGTTTGATTGTTAGCGATAAAATTTATATATAAATTAAACAAAAACGAAATTCGCCTATATTCGTCATACAACCTCAGAATGTATAAGAAGGAAGACATTAACATTCTTTACACGTGTTTTTTTGTATATAACAGAGGGCAAATGGGCTGGAGCTCACCTGATGCTAAGTCCATAGATACTCATATTACCAAAGGAAATGCGTTGCCTTTTAAGAATGAAGCGTATCAATTCTTAAAAGGAGGACATAGTGGTGCTGCGTGGTAAAAACGGGCTTAAAACGCTCAGTTGTGGAACAACGGACGTCGAGGTTCTGGAGGCATTTGGTATTGTATTGCATTCGTATTTATCACGGCCTTACAAAATTGCATATGATTGAGTTAGCTAACCATCTAAAAATATATATATCGATTTTTTGTTATCCAATTTCAGGTAAATCTAGTTCAAGTAAATGTAAGTGACATCCGAAATAACTGTTGTTTTCCAAGGATCAAATCCAGGTCCAAAAGCTTTATGTAAACATGAGAACCATTTAAGTGAAGGGGGAGAAATATTCTTTATTTTAGTTTAAATTTTAGGTGTTTAAAAAGACGCCGAATAAAGCATTTAAGAAAAGATAGCGGGGTGGGTATTAATCAGAATGCGAGGGTACGTCAAAAGAAAACCAAATAAAACGGCAAGCGACAAAGTTTCACGGCTGCGTCTCAGACAGAGACATAGGTGGAGCTTCTAAATTTAATTTTGAAACCCAAAAAAAGGCTTTTGTTCATTAGTACGTACGTTTGTCATTTAAAATCATAACATGTTTAATGTTGTGGAGTTTTGGCCTAGTGCTTTCAGCTTGCAACTCTAAGTTCGCAGATTCGAACCCTGACTATGTATAAATAGACTTTCTGGTATCTAATTCCAGTATCAAGTCACATGCCAAACATATTACAAACAAATGCTTTGACAGCTCTGGAAACTAAATTTAAGTTTGATTGACTTTCTAGAATACTGGCCAAAGTCTATATGCACATACTTGCCTATTAGAAAAAACAATCGATCCCAAAACAGATACAGAAATCTTAGGCCCAAACTTAAAAGATAAATTTGTATTTATTTTTGTTTGTTTAATTTTCTCACTCAAGATCTTCATGTAGAAAGACATCGATATTTTAGATATAATCTCAATCATATTTAAAGTGTATTTAAGTAAGTCCACTTTAGTAAATACTACAAATCTTAAAAACGACTCCATTCTCTTCTCTGTTCGCCCATGAGTGCCTCTGTACAAACATTGATTTATCTTGATACAGGGATTTACTTCGCTCTCTCCGCGACTTCCAATTTCCCAAACTGTACTTTTTATGTCTCATACAATTTTCTTTTATGTCCTCCTATAGCTTTCAAAAGATATTACATAAAAGAACGATCAAAACGTACCGAGCTATATGTTTTGTTATGTGTTTTATTAAAGTATGTGTGCTGTTAAATTCGTAAATATTTTGGGGAAATAATATGTTACGTACCTATTATTTATAAAAATAACTATTAGAACGAAGGTTATATGAACAACAAACAAGTCAGATACAGGAAGATGTAGATAGTGCAACATAGTTAAGTCCAAATACGATAGGAATTTGGATTTAATTATGTTGTATGTCAGAATTTATTGAAAAACCAAGCACACTAACCGCTCTACGCCCTTGACTTGAAAACTGGTTGTAAATGTAAATTTACAATTAATTTGTTTTTGTTTATATGAATAAAGATATTTTGATTTGATTTGATTTGAAAAGGACGGTAAAAGTCATAGACAAGTTATAAACACGCGACACGAGTCGTCTCTTTTTAATCTATCACAATCAAACGAAATACACTATACATATACACAATGTATACTAACCTTTTTACTGAATAGAATATTATAAACAACCAGCGACCTCATTTATTCGAAATTCGACTACATAATTTGAATTTAGAACATGAAAATGGAATTTCATCTATTGGCTATTTTGTATTCAAAACATTCGCTGACAGGGGAAGTGGCAAATCATGGAGTGGCTGAAAATCAGTCGAAGAGACCCCGCGTTACCGGAAATCGTGTTCGGAATACAAATGTAAATATATAGTAACACTGAATAATGGCGGACGGTAAATTGATTTTTTATAGATACAAACCGTATTTCTTTTTTATTAGCGGCCTGGACATTTTGAACATAAAATATCGGACATAAATATTTTAAATTTCAAAATCTATTCAGTAGTTTTTGAAATTCCTCGTCTCAATCATAGATAATAATATACTACTTTTCTCTTTATACTATTCGTATAGACATATGTAATCATTCTATGATACTAAAATAGCTCTTGTTTTCTAGATGTTTTCATTGTACACGGGGGCAAATAGGCAGGACCCAATGTTAAGTGATACCGGCACCGCCGCCGAAGACGTAGATGGAGTATCATCTACCTACGTCTTGAGACTTATATTATTATAATTATTAAAGCTTTATTAATCCAAACAACCGTAAGGAAACAAACTAATATTATAGACATAAAATACCGAATCAAACAACTAAAATGGAAATGGACTGGGCATTTGATAAGAAGTAATACGGAAAAATGGACCAAAGAAGTTATGGAATGGTGCCCTAGACATAAAACGAGAAGTAAAGGTAGACAACGTCGTAGATGGGAAGATGATATTAAAAAGGTGGCAGAAGCCACATGGATGAGGAAAGCAAGAGATAGATCTTTGTGGAGAACACTCGGGGACGCCTGTGCTGAAAAGCAAGACAATCAAGAAACTGGTGTCTAATAGGAAATAATATGATAATATTTACAATTACCTTAACTGCCTAAATTTCTAAATTTCTAAATATAAAATGTAACTTACAAGATTGTCAATAAAGGCTATAATATTTATTTATTTATTTATTTAATCCAAACAACCATGAGTTAGTTTAGTTTGCCTTATATTAGTATTAGTTAAGTTAATATAAGTTATAAACGAAATTTAAGTTAGATTTATTTTTTATTGTAATTTTTTGTATAGCCCCTTTTAAAGGGTTTTAGATTCTTTTAGGTTTTCAGATTTATATAGTTATCCTATAAAACACAAAGAAACTTAAGTAAAAAATAGTTCTACACACAATGATATTAAACTTGACTTGTGTTTATTTCTGAAACACGGCTAATGACTACGCCGTAGACGTCTTACGAGAATTATTAAAATATTATTTTGTATTTTTTAATTATTGACGTAGATTATATCTTAGTTAAAACCTGCTTTCATCAATTTAATTGAATTATTATCCCGCTAAGTTTTAATAAATGAGGCAATAATTGCATTAATACTGAGCTTAGTAAGAATCACTTCTGAATCTCGTTTTTCCTTTATAATTAAAATAAAATAAATCAGTGGTATTAGAACCTTTTAAGTCTGGGCCTCAGGTTCCTATCTAATAGAAAAGTGGGTGACACACGCCGTCGAATTTTTGTGTCTATGGCAAGCCCGTTTCCACTTTTCTCACAATATTTTCCTTCACCTAAGTTACATTGATTTTAAGTTTTATTTAATTTTACTGACTAAATAAATCAGCCTTTAACTTCAGGAATTTAATTTTGCTGTCGAGTTATGTTATAATAATGATAAGAGATAATTTAATAACGGAAGAAGGTAAGATACCTAATCAAAAATGTATTTGACATTACTCGTATGATATTTCCAAAATAATTATTTAAAAAGCTTGGAAATTGCATCGTAATAAATCAGTGTTCACAAAGTATAATAAATTAATATATAATTTAATAATATGTTTAAGCGACATTCAAGTACTTATTTCTATTATTAATGAATAATTACAGAATTAAATTTATTTTGAATATTAAAACAAAATTAACACAGACTAGAAAACGTAAACTAACAAAAGAGGTTTTATAGCATTGTTTCTATTATTTATCTATGGGCGAAATAAGACCACTTAGTATAATAATATAATACAAATATTTACCAGCTATTCTAGTGTCCGGATGTTCTGTTTGCGTAAGTTGCAGCGGTGCTTGTGCCACTTCCATTTTTATTATTCACCCAATTCGGATTATTATAATTATAGCAACCACATTTATTTACGTACTAATATTAATTAAATAATATGTCTCTTTAGAATTGAGGAATTACTCGTGAGTATATTCAACTGGTCATTGACAATTATTTTCTACGCGGGTTGACGTTTCGCTGTGACAGCGATTCGCGCGCGCACCGCGGCGTTCGTAGCACTTTTGACGTACCGCACACGACGTCTCTGCGTTAAGGCGTGGCCGCTCCGCCCCGTTGCTTTTCCTCTCTGATGGGGATACAAGAATTAGGGTTGCTGATATGGTCATTGCCCGCCCGCATTTTAATTTGTTTATTACGCTTATTTGTGTTAAGAATTTTAATTTGTTCTAGGTAGCAATTATTATGATGTTTCCTCCATCAGTGCCGAGTTTTCTTATGAATAAACAAATGGTGTATTCTTTTAATAAAATTCAATATTATTTATAGATTGATATTACGTTTTAATTACGCTAGCCACACCCACATCAAAATTTCACTTTTCAGCGTTTGATAGTAACAATTTTACCTTTTAATTAGATAGACTCGTTATTTATATATCATAATCATATAATATAGAAAACTATATTTGTATGATTAAAAAAAAATAAGACATAACAAGAAGATATTCACGATAACTATTATTATTATTTATTTTAAATATGATAACTCACAAGACTTTACTGAAGACTATTTTAACCATTGAGTTAATGTCATAGTTGGCAACCCTATTTGAGGGGGTTTGGGTCAGCTGTTAAGCGCCCGTTTTAAGCTTTAATTTGTGGCATTACGCTGTTGCGTCGCGCCATTTAGAATAATGACGCCGATTTTATTGAAATGGTTTTCCAATCGCTGCGATGCGCCGTGTAATTTAATCAGAGAATGTTTAATTATCAGTTAAATATATTGTTTTTACTTTAATTAAGATATTGTATTCATTATATACTCCACCATACTACTATACTAGCATAACCTGTTAACGTAGCTTTTGACTTTGTCAGTTGTATCAACAAAATTAAAGTGCCTTCTAAATTAGAAAAAACTTATACATACAGACCTGTTTTTTTTTTATTAAATAAGTATTTGTATTACGCAACAATACAAAAAGCTATAAACAACGCAGATAAATGATTGTAATGTCCTGTCATATGCTAGGTATTTTCAATTTTGATGTTTGCTATCTGTGATCCAATAAGAATAGAATATTAGGGAAGGGCGTGGCGTTGCCGCGAAAAATGACATCAGAGAGGAAAAGTCAATAGATTTCCCGCGCTCTCTTCACCAATCAGAAAATTTGGCGGGATGTTATGTATACAGTTATGTATAATGTACGTCATTTATTTTAGTTTTCAGTTTTATAACTTTTTTGTGATGCTGCTTGTCGACAAAATAATTTAAAATTAAATTTTAAATAACTAAAGTTAGTTAGTTAGCTAGTTCAAGAAGCGAATTCTCATGTCAACAAAGGCAACGTAAAAAGCATGGTGAGCATAATTAATGATACGAGTACGAGACAATTAAATAGCTAAATGTAGCTTATAATATTAAAGGGCCCTCCTTTAATATTATTTTAAGTTACTATACTTTAAGTTTCTCCTAACAATAGCCTATCGCGGTTGGACATATTTGGATAAAAATAGCTTGTGTTTGAGCAGGCAGACAGTTTTTGCCGCGCACTCATATCATTCTATGGAACTAGCCCGCAGAAGTAATTCCGAACCAATTCCACTTAGGGTCCTTCAAGAAATGAGCGTATCAGTTGTGTATGGTGAGTTTGCGGCTGGCTACGCATTCGCGAGCACTCTTGTATTGAGAATGTCCATGGGCGGCGGTATTACTTAACATGTGGTGAGCCTCCTGCCAGTTTGCCACCTGTTCTATGAAAATAGGAATAACGTAAAGATTTAAAAAAAATCTACTATTTAATTGGATCCACCATTTAGTAGATTTTGAGTTTATCCGTAAAAGATTATTTTTATTTATAATATTTCCCAGCAACAATGTTATTCGACACACAAAACTTATTGTACGTTAAATAATTAACGTTCTGCAGGTCCATTTAAAAGTATAACACTTTTTTGTGATAAAATACAAATGAAAAAAAAAGAGTTTGCAATACACCATAAGTAGATTATCTACTTACTATTGATATCAGCAAGAAGGTATGTCTGTGTGAATACTTATCTATATACTTAGTGATAGAGAATAGAAAGAGTAAAAAAATGGCCATTACCTGTTATAGGTATCGCTATTTTTCATTATATAATACAAACGCAATCTTGTATTACTTTGTTTATACTTATAACCTGTATTAGATAGCACAGACAACAGATGAAATCCGCCCAAGACTGCATCAATTGAGAGGATTCAATATAAATCCCTCAAAGGAACCCCAAAAACTACCCACAAGTCAATCACCAAAACCCCCTCCACCCACGACCTTTCCCCCCAATTTACCCCCGAATTACCGTTCACCCCTTAACCGCGGTCTTCAGTGACAGTTCAATAAGGCACAGCGACCAATCGTGGCAAACATCGCCCGGTATAAGCCAATAGGATTAACGCAGCGTCCGTCTCTCTCTGACACCAATAGTTGTGGATCGTTCTATCTCACTCGCACTCACGGTTGGGAAATTCTTGACTCGAACGCGATTGATTTCTTTATTCGAATTCTTTGTTTTGAAATTTCATGTGGGATTTAGTTTTTATGTGGTTTGATAATTATTGGTGAGCAGAATTTGGATTCGAAATTTGAAATTGAAGAAACAATGTATTCAAATTGCGTATTTATTACTTAAAAAAATATAAATTTAACAAGGAACATAAAATATGTCTTATTGATTTAACTAAACAATGGTGAGTGAAAAGAACACATGAACAGAGTGTCTTCCCTTTAATAGAGATTGCAAGTAGCCTTATTGGAAAACTTCTAATGTTAAATATGTATTTACTAAATTAGATTAGACTTAAATTACCTATTAGTCGTAACTTAAGCTAGATAGACCTTTCTCAAGCGGGGATTCGAGTTTGTTTCAAAGGGGGTCGCAGTCTACATATAGGTTCAAAAGATTCGGTAAAAATAGTACGCTATATATAAATTACCTATAATTTATGAGTAATACGTAAATATTATATAATTTATTTGATCGCGAGACTGTTTTGACTTTTTGGATTTTTCGCAGGTCGCGACATAAAAATTGTTAGGTAACGATGGGCTAGATAATGTTGTATATCAGAACGTGCTGTAAATTATCGCAATATTGGCGGTAGAGCAGTGTTGGCCTAGTGGCTTCAGCGTGCGACTCTCATACCTGAGGTCGTAGGTTCAATCCCCGGCTGTGCACCAATAGACTTTCTTTCTATGTGAGCATTTAACATTTGCTCGAACGCTGAAGGAAAACATCGTGAGGAAACAGACATAAAAATAGACCCAAAAAAGTCGACGACGTGTGTCAGGCACTGGAGGCTGATGATACTTGCCTATTAGATGGAAAAAGGATCATGAAACAGCTTCAGAAATCTGAGGCCAAGACCTAAAGAGGTTGTAGCGCCACAGATTTATTTTATTTGCGGTAGATAGAAGAGGTATATGTAAAACTACCTTTCTTCTTTCGCAATGGCAGGCAATAAAACATTTCTGTATTTGCAATAAAAGTTGTAGTAATATTACCTTAATGAAATCCTAAATTAAGTTTAACAACTAATGGTAACATTATAATTATCGCTATTCGGTGGAAGAAAGTTCGGGTCAGCTCACTATTAATAAAAAAGGTAATTCAATATTTCATTCACTACGTAATATGCATACGAAACTATAAGGGTCAATCGCACCAGATACAGGTATAAAGGCAGAAATTCGTTACAATACCTCTGCACTGATACAATTGCATCACAAACAATCACAAAGGGCCGTTTGTAATTAATGCAAATCGACGGAATGTGTTTATACAGTGGATAAAGTAGTTCAGTGGTTTAGTGGTATGAACAAAGTGGTGAATTACGTTTTTTTTACTTTGCCTACCTTTTTAAATGAATTCTTTATTGCTCTTTCTTTCAATTTATAATTTGCGTGTTAATATACCTATGTATTCATCTATTTTTAGCAGTGTCTAGGAATCAGCGTGCGAGGAATTAACTTACTATTTCCTATACACACTAGTCGATCCATACGCAGTTTAATGAGGATCACCGTTCCTTAAGATATCTATAACATAGTATCTCATCTATAGATAGGTTTTGAGAAAGTGGCAGCATATGGGCTGGGGCCTAGAGCGGCTAGGTCTGCAAATCCGCCTCTGACTGTTAGGCGAAACGAAGTACATACATACTTAGTTTTTATTGATTCCAAATAAAACATTAAAACTACGTAAAACCCTATTAAGAAATCATTTAATTAAAAACTCTTATTCCTTCCGATTAAGTATTTAAAATAAAATAAATAAATGATAAATTTATGTTTATAGATAAAGTTGATAATTAAAAGGGTTAACAAAATGCAAATTATCATCAACACAGCCAATACCTATAAGCCCTTTAGTTTTTACCACACTCAATTTCTGTAATTTACCATTCTTTACTTTTCTAACACTCTTCTTGGGGTCCTTCAAGAAAAGAGCGTAAGTACCAATTCTTAAAAGGCCGGCAATTCACTCGCGAGTCCTGTGGCATTGAGAGTGTCCATGAGCGGCGGTATCACTTAATATCAGGTGAACCTCCTGCCCGTTTGCCCCCTGTTCTATAAAAAAAAACCTCAAGTCAACAAAATCGAGCGGGAGATATTAATTAAAAAAAGACAACAGAAAATTCGTTCCGCCATTGTGATTTTGCCACAGACAACAGATATTACAAATGTCAACAACGGGAGCGCCCTATCAGCTGTTTTTGACATCTCGGTGGGGCGTCTTTACTTCTATTATACAATTTGCAAACATTCAATGTTAATAGAATAATAACTGTTATTGCCAATTACATGACTGCATTCATTCTACGTGGATGGGTTTTATTAAAATACAGATGACGTCTGCGACTACATTGCCTTGAGGCATGGGGCAGACATTTTGATATTATATAAATAATTTTTATGACATCAAAAACATTGCATAAAAAACAAGTCTCACAACCAACCAAAGCCTCTGAGTCTGAACTTAGAATAAGAGGACCATTTGTCACAATACCAAATGTTGGCGATGGAGTCGAAGCATTACAATTTGTATTTTTGCTTTGTGGTACTTTCACAGAAAAGGTTGATGTAGCAATTTCAGTTAATGTCCTTACACCAATTTGCTTTTCTGGGGTAACAATGTCAACAATAGTACATTCTACGCTGTTAAGTATTAAGGGTGAAACAGTGTCACAACGTGACGTTACTTCAGGGTACTCTGTTTTTGCCTCAGTAATAGATGAAGTTTGTGGTGGAGGATGTTTGGTCAAGAACGCTGGTGCAAATGGTTCATCTGTTAATAAATCAGGGCTGAATGGAAACAATCCAGAAGCCCTGAATCCGTTTAATATTTTCATGAGTCTTCGAACAAGCTTTTGAGAATATTTTGTTGAAGTTCGACTTCGTCAAGATTTTGATACATGTATGTCATAGCTTCTTGATCCCAGTGATGCTCAAAAGACTTATTAACAGATTTATCGAGGGGTTAAAGTTCATGAGTTGTGTTACTAGGCAAACAATAAAGCACAATATCATGATTGTGTATATATAATATATATCACTATATTCTGTTTTTTATCTTTGCCCTTTAAAGATTATAGGCGGGATCGCTAGGATCGGGATCGGGTTCCTTTTCAAAAACAATTTAAGCCTGTCTTTGTCCGCAATGCAAGTCTTTATTTAAATTTTGCTTAGTATCATAATTCTCGCAAAATAAAAATGCTTGTCTTCGTATTACTTTTGGGGTAACAGGTACACCGATGTTAGCAAATCGTATAATGCGTTGTACATGATCTATTTCTTGGTCGATTGTCATTATGGAACTAAGACCTAAGCGCTTTTTTGAATTACTTACTACTACTACATACTTTTGGAATTTATCTGATTTCGGAGAGTTCGTCTTAGAATGTTGTAGCGTTCAGTTACAGCTCGTTGCGTCAGCTGCCCTGATTCTATTGCTGCCAGAGCGGCCCGAAATTGTCTTCTGTCCACTAGATCTCATTGGAGGCATTTTAATAAAAATCTGTAACAATGTGACACATATATTAGCAGTAAAATGCTATACTTAATGGCAAGAGGCCAATAAGGAACAAGTACCGTTATAATGGGCTGTATTAACCTCATGCCACGTTTTTACAAAGCAACCTAATAAGCCTAAAAATTATTTGGCTACGAAAAAATCTGTTATATTGTACATACTACGGTAATAAATACAGCGATATTAGTCAATTATTGAATGAAACGTAAAATAAAAAATTATAAAATTGCACAGTAGCCAGTCTCTTCATCAACGCATCGCAAAACTTTGGCACGATGGCGGCGCTAGCGACTGCGGAGTGCGGACTGCGGACCAATACGGAAACATTCACACAGACAATGTGCACACGTGCGTAAACAGTAAAGTGTCATATAAATGTTTTTCCGCGAAATTTAAAACGTGGGCCTTATTACCCCCTGGGCTTTATTTACCTAATGTACCTTATGTCTTATTCGTGAAATTTAAGAAAGATAATTGCCCCTATTTTACGAGGGTGGTATGTTATAGCAACTAGTGCGACTCGCCTAGAAATGCAATTTGGCAGTTTCTTGAAATAATCAATCTTTCAATTTGCGAGTACATAATAAATAATAACAGTTTGTGTAGGTTCTATAGTCACTACGAAAATCATCGGAAATGGTTTTGAAATCTTGATAAGTAGCCTACTGATATATCATCATAAGAGCGGACTATGGATTCAATTTTAGTACCTTTAAAAACAAACAATAATTATGCCGCGATATTATATTTAGTAATACAAAACATAATAAAAGTATAAAAACCAGCAATGTTTTTTAATTGTCTTTCGAAATACGGTCATATTACCTACATGATATTTTCCTTTTATTCAGCAATTCCATTAGTAATTTACATATTTGATAGAATATAAGTAAGAAATTATCATCGAATATATATATTTTATAATATAAGCATAATATTGTAAATCGTTCAATGCTATTTTTTACTTGCAATGGGAAAGAGTCGTCATGGTGATTTAATATTTGTAAGAAGAATCAAGAGCCATCTACATATCGTTTAAGGAACTATGAAAAACAATACAACGGAGTATAACTTAGTGGTATAAAAGTTTTAATATTTAAAACGAGAGAGCGCTTGTACAGTTAACTATGACAACGTCATTGTCTTTGTCAGTCAACGTCAATTGTTATGGGTAATGCTGCCACAAGCAATGAGTAAAAATAACTAACCGGGCTAATGTTTAAAAGGTATTACAATTAATATACGAAATTAGATAAAGAAGATCCTTGGTATAAAATAATATTATGTTAGCCTTCTTTGAACTTAAATTCAAAATATAAGCGTTAAATAAAAAAAATAAAAAAGCTTTAATATTAAATTAAAGCTTAAATATATTCAACATTAACCTTATACTGTTTTGCGGAAAAGATCACGTCGGGGTCACCATTTATAACATATTTTAAACCTTTCTTTTAACTTGACATAACAAAATATATCATCTGTAATAAAATTAGAGCGCGGGAAATTGCAAAATTGTGATTATTTTTTTCTTCGTTTTGGGTAAGTAATTTAATTTTATAAAACCAAAAATCTTGGTATAATTAATAAAAACTATCATAAAAGTAATTAAACACTTTAAAATAATTATTTTACTCTTTGTCTCGACACTCGGCAGCTTACATGCTCCCTTGCACGGTATACGGAAAGACAGCAACACCGATGGCAAGTTTATAGGCTATAGCGCGGTTTATACATTTATAGGTCAATGAAAAAATGGCTTAGTACTCGTAGCTCCTATGTATCGTGGCAAGAAATAATATTAAAATTTAAATGGCCTTCAGTGATTTGTGCCACATAAGTAACGCGTTTAAAAACGTTGAAAATGAAGCAGATCTGGTAAGTAAATGGTGTTTGTTGGGTAGTGGATTTCCCTTGGGTGTTGTAAATGTCCAATTGTAGCTGTCAATATGACCCAAAATCCGGGAAAATTCTTTTGATTTGTTGTAATCTACGTATTATTTTGGTAAATTAATATAATTAATATAAATTCATCTCATTCACACCTTCACATAACGGGGTCTCCATCAACCACGTATGATATGAACATCGAGGTGAACGATGACAGAATAGTGGCGACAATATTTTTAGAATTTTAGTTTGTGCGGTAGAGGACACAACAACAAGTGACTATTCATCGGTATTTACGTGAATTATACACAATAACATCAAAGAATCGATAAACAAGGAGACAGCTTGAATCTAAATACGCAGTTATACGCCTATATTTCCTACTTTCTCTAAAAGTACTAAAACACTGTCCTTCACGCAATAAACAATTAAACTATTATTTGTGGCTTTCATATATTGTATTTTATATATTTTTATTGAAATATTGCTACATATCAAACGGCTAATTAAATAATGATTAATAAATAGTTGAAAAGGTATTGTGGTACAGTCTGTTTAATGATATTTTATGGATTTATTGCTGTATTTAATAAGTGTTAAGTGGCCACTTACATAGACCATATGAAGATGTTAGTAACATTTAAAAACAATGACCTTGTTTTACCACAAACAATTTTGTAGGCAGTAGTCCGCCCACTTCTCATGAATTTTTAATATGAGGAAAGTTTTCATTACTAGGCCATCTGTTAATTGAACTGACATAGGACAACCTTAGGGGTATCTAAAGTTAGAAATTACCAAAAATTGCGTTCACATTTTCTAAATTGTAATACACCATGTAACATAATACTTTTCTTGGCATTAAGTGATTGTATATATGAATTTGTGTATTTTAAACTAAAGCATATGTGTGCTGTAAAATATATTAACATGCACACAAAAGATTAAAGAAAGATTAAAACTTAATTTATAATAAAGACTTTGTAATGGGCAGTTTTAATTTTTTCACTGTGGGCACTCAGGCAAGCCTTATGAACCCAGCACTGATTTTCAGTGATGTCATTTAAGATGTAAGAAAATGTTGCTTTATACTTTCAAAGAAATTAAAAAAAAGCAATAAATTTGACATCTAGTTTATTTTTTTGCCTGATATCAAAATAAAATCTATTAAAAATTTGAATAATATTTTTAATTGTACTCTTAGAAGGTATTGTATTGTGAAAACTGTTGGCTAAACTATATTACATATGATAATTATTTGCATCCTCTTTCGCAATAGTAGCAACCTAATATGAAAATAATACTTGTTCAATATATAAAATATTATGCAACAAAAAACAAATTCAATATATCTTTTAACTTGTGTGTATGTTATATTTGTTAGATTGTATGAAATCAAAAAATAAATATTACCAAACAATTTATGCTTACAAATTAGTTACACTATAGACAATTTAAATCGTTTACAATGGCATAATATACAGTAGTATATTTATCCAAAGCAATAATTTGTGATCACTTATAACAAATAGATTTGATATAATTTTTTTACGGTTTCAGACTAACTTAGACATGAGTATTTCTTTTTCATACAAAGGTAGTGTGGCCTAGTTGCAACCATAAACCGTTGATGCCACATAAATTGTGTGCATACCTAAATTATTGCGAGAGTGTATGAATAAATAAATTTTGCATGACATTTCTACTTCAACCACAGTGGTCAGTGATTCCTTTGTTTGGTATTGTTTTTTTAAAAACTCTTAAGCAATTTTCTATAAGCATGTTTAAACTGAACTGATATAAAGAATTATTGTATGAAAAGTTTTTCACAAATATTATTTATTTATTTTAATTTTTTAATCTTAAATTTCGAGTGAGTTGAGAGTGTTCGAGAGGTGTATGGCTTGATGCAATGCTTAAAAATAACCAGCTGTTTTTGTATTATAATTTTGGTTTTCCAATATTGTTTGTAAAAATATATATTTATAATACCTTTGTTACAGTCAGACAGAATTATGGAAGAAAACTCGATGGTACGGGATCTCATCACTAAGATTCTGGATGAGCCAGGGCCAACTGAGACAAGCTGGTAAGTTGTCTTGATTATATATTTACCTATGACTATATATTACCTATATATATTAACCTATGATGGTTTAAATGGTTTAATTATGATGGTTTGGATTACAAATTCTATAAGCTCAACAGCTAAAGCAACGCACTACAACGTTTTTAGTTCCGAGCCTCAAGTTTCTGTATGTATTTCGAAACTTTTTTAATGCAAGTTTATATGTGCCTGTTACACGCCGTTGATTTAAGGGTCGAAGGCCGGTCTCACGATGTTTTCTTTCACCGTATAAGCGAGTTTTAAATGCGCATATAAATCGAATTCTGCACAGCCGAGTTCAAACGTTCGACCAGGGTTCTAGCCTAACGCTGCCTCTAAAAACAGTAATAATATTAATGTTACTGTTTTTAAATAAAATAATTCTCTTTATTGCTATAAAATACACAAAATGTGGAGTTATATAAATGCTAGTAACTAGCCGGCCAATAGGGCTCCTCTAAGAGGTTCCACTCCTCTCGATTCCTAATTTTGCGTAGCCACATAAGCCCAGTTGTCCTACTTATATCATCCCCCCATTTTTATCTCTAAAAAACATATTCTTAGTTAATATTTAAATATAGGTATTTTAAGAAACAATCAATCCTCGGATCTCTTATCGAATATATAATAAAATTGAAGCCAAAATATCTTATTTTCAGCTCAACACAAATACCGGATAAGACACTAAGCGGTTTACATCCCAGCCTAAACCAATACGCCAAAAACGATGCTAATTATCTATCACCATCGTACTCTCAATCGTTTCAAAACACTCCATATTTTAACCAAAATGAGAACGGCCTTTACATGCAAAATGGTTTCAATAGCTTCAATAATTTCCCAGAGAATGATATTAATTTTCTTAACATCGAACCAGTTGCCGATGAGACAGTTTCACCAGAACAACTGAATTTACTACGTTTGGCAGCTCAAGAAATTGGCGGTGCACAGTTCACGAATCAAACGAAATACGACGATAAATACTATAATTTCTTCGAACCGAACCAAAGAAACTCCCTTCCAGAGACAAATATGTTCAACTTTCCCCAGAGGCCGAGCAGTCTGAATCTCGATATGAACTATTCAAATTTTGACTATCCCCAAAGATTCCCAAATAAGGATAACCAGGAGACAACAGATCTTCTCTCTTACTTGCACCAGTTGAATATATCCCTCGATCGGAACAGAGAAGAAAATCCTATGAACTATAAAATGCCGGATTCAATCAACGGGCAGTTTGATGACTTCAAAATGGACGATAGGAAGCCGCCGTTTTTCAACAGAAATTTTCCACCGAATAACAGAGAATTTTATAATGACATGACCAACCAAATGCCGGAGAGAGTTCAGAATTTTGATTTCAACCAACCGCCACCGAATTTTAAGCCGAATGGCTTTCAGAACGATTTTATGCGACGGGAGATGAACCAGGGACCCAGGGAGGGGTTTAGTATGGAGCAGAGGCCGAACTTCGAGAATGGGGGCAATAGGGATCAAATGCGTCAGCAGGAAATCGCGAGGCAAATGAATATGCTGATGAGGAGTAGACCACCGCCTAATCAATTGAATGTTGACGTGTCGTTTTTGCATGAGAACACACCGTTCAATCTTGGTGAGTAGCTTTCCATTTTAGCTCTGCGCCTCAGATTTCTGATGGCCTCGATGATTATTTGTCCAAATGCCGTACAACTATTACGTAAGCACTATACTTGTCTTTGACTTTCTTATTTGGTGATTACGTCAGCAGTAATTATAAACTTTTTTACACATACCCACACATTGTCTATACTTGAAAGGGTAATGCATTTTCCAGAAATAGTACAAAAATATATTACATGTACTATTTTTTTTGAGATTTCCTGAAAAGAGGGGAGGATTAATTGCAGTAAATTAGCTTGGTCCCTAATAGGCAAGTAGGTGGACACATGTGCCTGACACACGCCTTCGACTTTTTGGGTCTAAAGCAAGGTTTCCTTACGATTGCTTCCTTCAGCGTTCGATCCTACGTCGGGGATCGAATTTACGACCTCGGGGATGAGAGTAGCACGCTACAGCTTCTAGGCCACCGCTGATTGCTATATCTAGAAATGTTTAAATTAAGTATCAGAAAATTTACAATTTGTTATTATTGCATTTTTACGCAATAAAATTACTGTTAAGCGTAATTGGACCCGGGACGGACGTTTATTTCATTAAATAACTACTTGATCTTGATCTATTTAGGTATCGAACCTTGGGCTTTTGGCATAATATATATGACCAATAAAACCATGGAGTCGGCCAGTCTATACTTTTAGTAACAATTTAACTATCTTAGTAAAACCTAGGTTTAGGTTCAATTAAAACGGATGCGTACATCGCGATCGATTTATGACGCAACTAAAAATATTTTTCTTTTAATAAGAGTTAACCATTTAATCATATAATAAAAGTTAATAATAAAGGATATGATGTCTACATCAACTCTACTCTAGTAATTCCCCTATAACCGCGTTATTGGAAATCGCGTTGTAGGACAACTTTAGTAAAACCTTTTTTTTTGTAGGTGCAGGTCTGCAAAATGAATTATAAACTTGACAAATTACATATAAAAAAAAACTTTAGAAATCTCTGCGTTTGAGCGGGGAAATATCTCGTTATATGGGGTATTGTAAGAGTTAATAATAACTGAATATATATATGATTATAGGCTTTATTAACTGAAGTAGTTTGTAGCAGTATTCAAAGTCCAGTCAAATAACTTTATCCATATAGGTAAACAAGTACCTACACTTACAAACATCAGAAAAAAGTTAAATACATTAATAATTCACCTTTAATACCTGTACGTAAGTCAAGGGCGTAGAGCGGGCAAGAAACTTTCCGCCACTGATTTAATTTTATTCATATCTAAGTTGTTAGTCAACGAATAACCAATTCGCTTTTTTTGGAGTACCCGCTTAACCAAAGACGATAGACGAAGATATTACTAACAAAAAATAAGGGGTTGATTCTAGAGGGTAGAAGAAAATTAAGTGTTGTATGTATCATAAAAAAATAAAAACAAAACATTTTTTTTTGTGTGGACACTCCTTATCACGGTTTGAAACAGACTTACTGAATATGAATAAAAATTTCATAAGAATCAGTCGAGCCGTTTCTGATGAGGATGGGAACGAACATTGTGATACGAGAATATATTACATATAAATATATTAAGGGGTTATGGAAAACACAATTTCAGGTATAGGTGCCCTACTAGGACCCAGTCCGCCTGTCCCTCCGCCAGTGATGCCATCACCTATGATGGACTTGCCCCTTCTAGCGCCCTTCTACGCTATGAGGAATATGAGGTAAAGATTTAACTAAGTCATTTTTCATTTTCTTTAGGGAGCGTTCAAGTATTACGTCACGCAATTTTGGAAGATTATTGACCCCCCCCCCCATGTAACGCGCCCTAACAATTTTCTGTACCCAATAGTAAAACGTTTCGTTGCCACACAGCGACTAATTGCACCTTTAAATTGCCATTTGTTTGGTGTAAAGTATCGGAGAGTCGAAATTAATATTTACAATAAGGCATAATTCAATCCCCGCCCCGCATCGTAACGTTTTACCCCAAACTCCCCCCCACAATTCGTTACGTCATACTTGAACGCTCCCTTATGTTCTTTTTTACTATTATCCTGTTCATTGTTTGTATGCTTTTATTGCTTTTGTTTTGTCTCAGTTTTATGCATTTTTCTGCCATGCCCTTAGCCTTTCTTGTTTTAACTCTAAGGCGATATTAAATAGACTCAATATTCGCCATTCAGTTATATACGTTTAGAATAACTTTATTTCTCATATGAGTTAAAAATTCGCTTACTGAGAAAACATTACAAATTAAGACTAAATAATTATTACTAGAACGCACAGATGAAGGTATATAAACATTCACAAAACAACAACAGCAACAAAAATGCAGGTAGACACAACAAACTCGAAACGGTCAACCAAGCAAAAACATCGGTGTCTTGTTATATCTGGTTTAAAATCGTATAAAAAAATTAATTCCAGAGGTACAGTGACGTCATCAAGTATCCTCCATGCCCGTTTAGACGCCTGCTATGAGCAATGGAAGCAGTTGGAAAGGGAGAGGAAGCGGACAGAGGCGAAATTGGCCCTGGCCTACCCGGGGAGGGCTGTGTCGTCCTCCAACTCGATTCCCGTGCCGAGACTACCGCCATGTCCTTCGAGGGTAGACAGATTGACTGTTGATATGCTGAGGGAGCATACTAAGGTATTATTTGGCTGGTATAATAAATAGTATGAGAACAAAAAAAAATTGGTTGCCTGTAAAGTCGGTATACGGGCGAAAGTTTTACGTGACAACGACTTTGAGTGGTAAAATAATTTTAATGTGAATATTCATTCGTATAGTAGGAAGAAGGATGAATCACTTTTTATGTCTGTCTCTCTCGCTCTTAGGCGGGCTAACCATGCCCGAGTGGAAGGGACGCGTGCCTCTCACTCGCTCTCATTGTGAGCGCATAACGTGAGCGGAGCGTAACGCAGTTTCTTGAAGTGTCACCCGGCAAACCAATTTATAAGACGTTGTCACGTCAAAATCTACTAGTAATCATAAATATATGTATAAAGCGTAAATATTATAGAATAATATAAAGCGATTGATACGTCACGTCCGTTCCATTACATTTAAACGAATGTTGTTTTCCTTTAGTTCCAAATACCCACACGTCAAAGTTCAAATTTAAAAATTATAATATTATTTTTATTAATATAATAATATTTTTATTATTATTTTATGGTCTAGTCTACTAAGTCAGACTATAGATATATGTTCTTTATCATAAAAGTTTTATTTTATTTAGTTTTTAATTACTTCCCTTCAGTTTAGATACACACATTCATAATTATTAATATAGATACCAATATTATCACTACATAGTATAAAACAAAGTCGCTTTCTCTGTCCCTATGTCCCTTTGTATGCTTAAATCTTTGAAACTACGCAACGGATTTGATGCGGTTTTTTTTAATAGATAGAGTGATTCAAGAAGAAACGTTTATATGTATAATAACATCCATTAAATAGTGGAGAAGTACTGTTATTTTTGAGGTTTCTAATGTGATGTCGTAAATAATTACATTTTTTCCGCTTACATTGCAAACGCAGGCTGAACCCTACGAGTTTTATCAAAATAATGTACTAAGTATTGTACACATTGAAAAGGTCTACAGAAAAGTCCATGTTGGTATATGTCTATCTCTTATGGATAACCCACATTTTTATATACAACGTTCACAGATTTTCTGTAGTGTATTTAGTATCAGCATTGCACCCGTGCGAAGCCGGGGCGGGTCGCTAATTATTATTATAATAGCCTCTTCATTTCCATAAAGACTAATATATTTTACACATATATCATATCAGGGCGTAAAAAAGAACTGGCAATACTCCGCCACTCTTTAATCGCTAAGTCAAGAAGTCACCTGAGGCCGCAGGAGACAGTCCCTCAATTTTAAATGAATTTTCAGGTGTTAACATTAATGGGGAAGATGGAGACGTTGCGGGCGAGTGTGTGCGTTGCGTACAATAAAAAGTCGAATAAACACGAGGACGGCAAAATTACGGTTTTAAAACGCGGCCAGGGGAATGTTTCCGATGATAAAGGGTTGGATCCGGCCACATACGATCCCAGTACATGGAAGGAGGACGCTAAGAACTTGGCTGAAATGTAAGTTTTTGATGTGAAACATCTATAGCCGCACGTAAAACCGATTTCTGGCGTGGCGACGCATGCCGTGGCGACGCGTCGCCACGCTATATTATATACAGTCTAAATGCAGTAGTAAATTTCACATTAAAAATATTTAATGAATATAATGTTTATTCAACAAATAGTCATCGTTATCTGGAAAAAAATCGTAATATTTGATTTTATCATTATGACATATTTAGTTCCTATCACAGTCTGTTCTTTTCTGCATATTACTTTTACAAAATAATGTCGATGTTTCACATTTGCCAGGCGTCCTGTGACAGCTCACATTTTTTTTAAGTGTATATGTCGCAGCCAATTAGCTTAATTGGCCGTTTAATTAAAAACCTCTGTCAGGCCACACGTTAAACCGCTAGGCTGTTAATTGAACGCTAATAATATTAATCAAATTAAAATCATATATTTATTAAGTTAACACAATGTTTATGAGCGTCAATAAGAAGTAATAAATGCTCTTAATTTTTATATTTACTGCTAGTTCTCAAATAAAGGGCGTAAAAAGAGAAGAACTGGCAATAAACTCAACGCCTCTGTTTTTAATCGCATTTTTGACCAATTGTTTGTAAGGAATGTTGTTAGATAAGTTTTTCCATGTTTAAAGAGTGTCCATGGGCGGCGGTATCACTTAACATCAGGTGAGCCTCCTGCCCGTTTGCCCACTGTTCTATAAAATATTAAAAAAAAAAACATTACGGAACATCATAAAAGACCGGCAACGCACTCGCGAGCCCTCTGGCATTGATAGTGTCCATGGGCGGCGGTATCACTTAACATCAGGTGAGCCTCCAGCCCGTTTGCCCACTGTTCTATAAAAAACAAAAAAAAACATTACGGAACATCATTAAAAGACCGGCAACCCACTCGCGAGCCTTCTGGCATTGAGTGTCCATGGGCGGCGGTATCACTTATCAGGTGAGCCTCCTGCCCGTTTGCCCACTGTTCTATAAAAAATTTAAAAAAAAACATTACGGAACATCATTAAAAGACCGGCAACGCACTCGCGAGCCCTCTGGCATTGATAGTGTCCATGTGCGGCGGTATCACTTAACATCAGGTGAGCCTTCTTCCCGTTTGCCCCTTCTATAAAAAAAAACATCCTGGTGGATGAAAAGTAATTTTTTTCCCCACCCACAGATAAACTAAATTTATAAATGTGTGTGTGTGTGTGTTACATTTTTTTTAATATTTCAGCGCTCCTCACACGGAGATAGAGAGCGCGATGCTAGCCTGGCGTAACGCAATGGCTGGAGTTCAAGCCGCTAGGAGAAGGGAGTTGGCCCCGCACAGATATTTGGATGGACGTGAGTTGATACCGTAGTGTTATAAAACTCATACAGAAAAATTTTATATACATAATATAGATCATACATAATACATACTAAGTCTACTGATTATTTTACAAAATTCATCAAAAATTTATGACAATCATGGTAAACATAAGATTTACAAACAAAGAAATTAAAACAAATTATATAAGATTAAGTACAAAATAAAGTAAAATCAAAAAAAATGTTTATGTTGAAATTTTTTCTCAGTATTATTTTGTCTGTGATTGTTTACTTAATTGGTCGGAGGTTAGAATACTTAGAAAAAAATGGCTTATGAAATGAAATAATTAATAATAATGGTTCGGGCAAACATTAACAGGACAATCTCCTGTAATAGCGTACAATGTTAATAATTAATTTAAGCATCTTAATAAAAACAGTTTTATGAAAGAATTGTACGATTTGACACATTTTTATTTATTTACAACCCACCCAACCTTACTAAACCCAAAGTAGACTAAATATAGTCATAATGACAAAAAAGTCATATTTTTAAACACACTGTATAGTGAAATTGAATTAGTGTGAGTACTGTGCACGCGCCAGCTTTCGATAACCGACCTATAAGAGGTCGCTGCTATGGAATTTTTTAGTAATTTGTGTAAGAAGGTAACACCGGCTAAATTTCTCCGATCATAGTGATATCATATTAAAATTTTTAAGTCGGTGATGGTACGGTTGTCTATGTAAAATCCTCTGCTTATGAGATCTAGGTGTCGCGTAAAAAATCTTTTAATGCTTTCAACGCGTGACCGATAGTGACAATTATAAAGTAGAAATGTATTAATATTTTTTTGTTTTAAATTGCACATTTGGATTTCTCCAGTTTGTTTTTAACTTTTATTGTTTAAGTTATTTTCTCTTTATCATCGTAATGTTTCCCTTGTTGTGCACACTTGTCATTGATGTATGTTTCTTTATTTTTGTATAATTATATAAAAATATATTTTTTACAATAATTCAAATAATTTTACCGTTATAATATAGCGATAGTGGCGCTAGCGGAGGCAGTGAAGCAATTGTGCGTGTGCGCCCGTAGAGCAAGAGCGGCGATGTGGTGCGATCTCACTCTCACAGTTGCGCTCGCCCCGCATCCCAATCAACAGGTTTGTTTCTTATGTTTAAGTATTTTTATTTATGATAAAATATGAAGTGATCATATACTGGAACATGATCATCTATTGGGGCTTTTACCTTAGTTATAATTTACAAGTAAATTTCACTTCTGATGTGTGTACTTTGCACGAACGTATTTAAATGGTTTTGATATAATGTAAATATTTGCTTAAATATATAATAGATCTAGTTGATAAAAGGGCCTGGGACTAGTGCTGGGCAGGCTGCCTCTAATTAATTTGATATATTTGTTTTAAATATTGTTTGATGATTTGCTTTTTTAAAAGAGTACCGAGAGTTTTTTACGCCGGCTTTTTCTCTCGGCCTACACCCTCTGTCTTTGCCGATGAGTAGGGATGCCTACAAGTTCGAATTGATTGACGTGGAATAAGTGATACCTGGAAGATCTTATGTTCCAAAATAAACGTATTTTATTTTTTAATATTTAAATATATAATATATAAATGAGTTCAAACTTTAATATAAAATTTCAGATCGAACATTCTCCACAGTTTTCGAACCAGCAGTCGCCCAAACGCATACAGTCCGAGTCACCAACCAGTAACTCAAACAAGACAACCTCTGATAATAAGGAGGTAATTATTAGCATTAATTTTCATCCTTAATAAGGAAAATATATTATACGTTTTCCATTCATTAGGTTGTGACTTATATAAACATTGATTTAAGTTGATAATTTTATTACATTATCTCGGATATCTTTAATTGGGTCAGTAGTTATAGATATCAAGCATTGTAGGACATTTGTAACAAATATGTGCTTATCAAGTTAATAATGTTAATAGGTCAAAGAAGGCGGTTTATTTATTTCAACTACGTTACATTAAAATAAAAAAACATATGTTATTAGGTATGCAACAGTTAACTCTATTAAAGTAATAAATTAAAAGAAAAGATTGTGTGTACTTATGTACACGTGTTAGAAGTTATACTTTGGCGTATCAAAAATAATAATTATTTATTATTATATTATACGATCAATTAAATAATAAATATTAAAAGTTAATATTTAAATGTGATGTTCGATTTTACTTTTTATCACAATTTTTTAAATTAATGTTTCATTAAATTTATTTCTTTTTTTTTATACATTTTAGAATTTATACTTCTTTAGGCGCGTGTTTGTTGAATAAATATATTTTAATCGAGTAAGTTGACTAAAGTGCTAACAAAATAATTTCAGGAAAAAGCATCCACCGAGACGCCGAAAGAGACAGAAAAACAGAAACAAAACGACAAAGAAAGGCGTCGCACACAAAACTATAGACACAAAGTTAATCAGAGAAATGATTTTTATCAAAAAAATCAGAGGTACGATAATCGTTTTATGAGACCATATCACTACTTGGCCACTGGGCCGATTAATTAATTTAATTTCTGACATGTCAATTCACTGTTTTATCCGGTTCATACTATATTGGAGCTGTTCTGATCTCTAAAATGATTATAAAAATTTAATATGGGGGGCATGGTGTTTCTAAAAGATATCCGTACCTGACAAATTTGCTTCTGATAGAAAACCGTATTGTATTGGGAATTTTTATATTTATCTTTGGTTAGGGGCAAAATTATACCAAATTTGAGGAATATAATGAGTGTCAAATGTGGAACTGACTTGGTAAATATCAAAATTCCCCGCCCCCCCATTCTGTGTTTAACTGGTAACACTGATCAATCTGTGATCCCTTTTAACCCACTGCTATGCTATTTTATACTGTTTTACTGAATCGGTGTTGCCAGTTTTTTTTATATATTTGAAATTGTGACGGGAAATTTTTATTCGCGATTTAATGTGAACTATTGGATTCGCTTCTACTGCGCCGTGCGCATGCATTTTTTACTTTTTAAAATTAAATAAAACTTAACAGAATTTCCCGACACAATATCTCTAATATTCAGATTTATCATATCAATTTTGAAGTACACTCTGGTAGCCATATTGCATAGTTGCTTGGCGAATTTTTAAATTGTGGTAACACCACAACCTTGCCAATTGCGTCGGTGTGAGTGCGTAAGGAATTGATTACCAACATTTTCTCACTTTTATAAAGTTTTATAAACAGATAACATTTTTTCTAGTCACTTTCCAATTTCTAATCCGTATTGAGTCAAATCTTTAGTATTGTCAAAGTTTACAATGCCCAATTTTAAAACATTTAAATTCGACTCATACGGGCCAATACTCTAAAATGAATTTCTACATCCCAAAAGAAATATATTTTTTAACTGGCAACACGATGACTTTTTAAAGTCTACAAAATGCCTATATTGCAATAGTATTAATGTCTCACACCGACATAAAATACCTATACATGTGATGTTTCTATGTTGGTTGGATATGAGGTTAATTAGTCTAAGCATTAAGTGGTTGTCTTGTCGCTGTTCTAAGGAGTTCTAAAGAACAAAATAAGTATACGTAAAAGTGGCTAATTTTATTTTTTTCATATGGTAACACATCGCTTATATTGTTCTTTAGTGGCATTTTCGGTCTTCGTAAATTTTTAGTTTTAGTCGCAATGACATTTCACAGACTATATGTCTGTAACGTTTCGGATTTCGAATTTCGAAACGCGTTGACGGTTGACATCTGACATATGTCAGACTGTCTATGACATTTTCGATTGCAGCTTGTACGCTTTAATACTTAGGGGAATGTCCCATTAGTGCATAATGTGTTGCACAAATGTTTTCACTGCCTCAGTGGGCCGTATTAACCAAAATAATTAGTTCAATTTTAAGTTTTTTAGTCATAAGTGAAAATGATTTATTCTCGATGCTTTTAGAATCAATTTGACAAAGACTAAATGAATTTATGAATGGCTATAACTTATTTTTTTTTAACTTAGTGCCTTTAATCGAGCATTTTCCTATGTGTACAAAAATTTCAATAGAATTATTTTGTTTCAAACGAAAGGCGGGGTTGGTAACGCCCGTTTTGTCCAAATTAGGCAAATGTGTAGTTATTCCTACCACAGGCCTAAAATCTTGACTTAGTCAAGTGGGTCGCTCAATTAGCTAAGGGCGATTTATTAAAATGCTTATGATAGAGGTTTATTAAAGAAATTAGTGAATCTAGCTTTCAAAGTACAGTAATCCAAATAAGTATACGTATTCTCATGTGATTTTCGTTTACCGTGTGGCCAATTTTTGTAGTACCCTTAAATCATAAAGTTTAACAAAGCTTGTCTCTAAAGTCAAAGGAATAATTGCCATACTTCATGGGTGTGTAAGGGTGCGACATAGTTGGCTAAGGTAATAGTATTAAGACGTTACCGCGAAAATACATACCAACCCCATTTTACTTCCAAAACGCTATTTAGTACAATGAATTCGCACTTAGTATATTTTAGGTTAGTCAAAGATTTATTCGACTTTAAGCACAATGATGTTTAGTTTCTTAGCGAATGTTAGTAGTTAGATATTTTATCCTCAAATCAAATTGGATCGCTGTTCACGTTGTTGCCATATCTTAACTATTACCTCAAACTGCATCTGATCTTGCGCAAAGTTCCGTTTTTATACGCTAGATGGCAGTTTTAGCAGCGATTTCTGGAGCCCTTGTTGATAAAATATACGGTTTTCTAAAGATGACAATTGGCTCCTAATTAGTAGAATTTCGGATGTTATATTTATTTGATATATTTTATCTTCAGTCTTTAGTGCAATAGTGGCAGCCCTTAGTGCTAAGAACATGAAATGTTTACCCTTGTTGTTGCTATCTCAGAATTTATTTACTTAGTTTTATTCCGTTTGCCGGCTATGCATGTGTTTATTTAGTTCCACAACTAGCTTCATTTAAAATTGCACTCTATTAGCGTCTTTGTTTTATTAACCCGAATTTGTTTCGCTCAAAAGTTCCTTCCGTCCAGAGAAATCGGAATTTGCATAGGCTAAGCTTCCATAGGATCCTCAAATTTTGCGCAAATTTTTTAACTAACTAAAATATCTGCGCAGGATTCGAAGTTTTTCTGTCGCTTCTATGTATTTTTAATCTTTGATTTGAATCAAATTATCCGAACTTTCTACTCGACCAACGCTTAACAGCATATCTTTTAAGAATCGTGTGATATAGCCTAAATAAAATGTCCTCTAAGTCCTATTATAAATACTAAACCAAATCTACTGTACTTAATTTAATGCTATGCTACGCAGTTAAATTGTTAGGGTTGACTTGTAAAGGATAACTTGTAAAGTTAAGATTCGTCCTTTATCACAAATTGTTGTCCAATTCCATAGAAATGTTGGAAATAGTATATATTGACGTTTGCCAAAAGAGATAGATGATTTGAGTCAGTACCGTGTGGATTTGTGGAAAGCCTTCGACGACGTATCATATTCCAAGCGTAGGTGTATCCGTTCGTTATTGTCGGGAAACGCGGTTTCCCTCATATCTCTTATATTAATAGGTGTACTTAGATAATTACAAATGTAATCTTCAATGTTAGATTTTCATGGTACTGATTTGTGACACGACAAATATTATAGTAAAACGTTTTAGAGTTTCTATTCGATGCTAGATGTTAGTAGATAGTGAATTTCCTATATTGTTGTGTTTTCATTTAAGACTCGTTCAGAGCCCACCACAGGGATACGTATTGGGGCCCTAATTATTCGTAGTGTATGTTGTTGCTCTCACGTGCAAACATGCTCCAAATCCTGAATGTACAAAAGTGACACCGCTAGTGAATTCTGCTAGGTTTTTGTTAGAAATTCGCTTGTGTACCCTTAGCGTCACTGGAATTGTTCTCTCATTTGAAAATATATCGTAAGCGGGGCACTTAATGTATAATTATCTAAATGTTAATCGTGACGAAGATATCCCTAATATTATATAATTTGACAAACCGTCGCTTTGATGTCAGATGACGCCTGAAAAGTTATTTATGTGAATGTGGAACAATCTTAGAGCTTTATCGAATTTGATAATAATTTACGGAAAAATATTTATTATAAAAATAATAACAGTAAAAAAAAAGGTAAATGTGGTAGCGAGTTTCACTGTTAGAATATTCCCGCAACTTATTGTAATTCTATTTTAAACGACGCTAGTTGTGTAGTAAGCCTGCCGTTTCCGGGTAGACTATCCGATGCTTATCGACCGTAATGTTCAAGAATCCTCTTATAGATATATGACTATTTATAATTAAAGCATATTCGATGTGAATTTCGGTGTTATGGTGACGGTTAGGTTTTATTCGATGTCTTATGAGCTATTTAGTCGCCATGGGCGCCTTTTGCATCGTGCACAAATACTCTATTGATAAATGTTTAATCTCTGATACGGGCGGAGGGAGTCAAAGCCGGTGGAGCTCGGAGTAGTCGGACAATAAGTGGTCCCGAACTATTGTGATAGGTTGCAGACGGTTGTACCACCTCGGTTACTTTAAGTTAAACGCTTCCGCGCGGTTTTGCCGTAAAATAGGTTTTTTTTCTAATGGGTATTTAGTGGATTTGATATTTTTTCAGCGGTTGTTTAGCGTGCATATAATAATATAGTCGTAACTAATATTTTTGCTACTCGCCGATTTGCGTAAGTTCTGTCCAATTTTATAGGAATGGCATCATGAATTTTTGATACGTGAGGACCAAATTGGTTATTTTCTATTCGTGTTGTGTTACGGATGAAACAGGATTTATTTTGCCAGTTCCTCTTAATGTAAGTGAGAATTTCTAAGATATTTTTATAGTTGTAAGCGATGAATTAAGTTTTTTTACTATGTAGCTACTGTAAGACGGTTGGCGGCGGTTCGGCGTTTCTGTTTGATGTCTTAATCTCGTAATGAACATATTTTTGGACGTCTACCCGCAGTTGAATGCGAGTTTTGCCGTTGAACAGAGTCGTCGAACGGTCGAGAGTGCACAAGTATTATAACAGATGTGCTTTTAGTTTGTCTTCGCAAATGCCGATATCGAATATTTCATTGCGGTGCTATACATTTCACGGTGTATTTTTTAAGTTTAAGTGATAATTGTTTCCAATTATTTGGGTTATTTAAGATACAAACAAATGTTTTGCATTAAGATTGTTACTGTTTATGTTTATTGTGATGGAATACTCATTGAGGAGATTGAAATTTAACTATCAAATGACACTGTTGAAGCTTCATATAAATTGCGATAGCTGAAATAACTAGTCTAGTAGTTCAGCGATATATCCGCTTTTTGTATCGGTACAACTATCCGATTTTTTTTATCGGTACAACTATCCGATTTTTTGTATCGGTACAACTATCCGATTTTTTGTATCGGTACAACCATCCGATTTTCGTATCAGTACGAATATCCGATTTTTTGCATCGGTACAACTATCCGATTTAATAGTTAAATTTCAAATTCCTTGTGCACAGCACAAAGTTGTATGGAAAACGTTCCTGTAATGTTTGTATTTCACGAATACGCTAAATTTACTAAATTGTTGGCTTTACATCTATTTGTTTATCGTCCCTGCATTTTGTTAGCCGCCAATTCGTCATGTCAAAACTTTCGAGAACTGTCAAATACGTCAGAAGTCGTAAATGACATTTGACTCTGTTTTGACATTACGAATCTGCTGCGCGTCACACTGCCAATTTCCAAATGCCCATTGTATAATTTTATCTGTTATTACGTTGTTGTTTTTCGCTTCTTACGCTAACCGTACAGATGGTACACGCTTTAGGTGGATTTTGGAATAATCCTATTATTATCGTATGTGCGGTGGGCCGTTAAGTTAGGTGTGAAGTTCGCTAGTCCTCAAAGTTTCGATCTGTCCGTATAGATGTTTTAGATAAATACAAATTACTGTCTGTGGTGAATATCGAATTTTATGAGCTTATTATCACTCGGGCGCGTGTTTCAAAACGTACCTCAATTTGAGTCCTGTCAAAAATGAGGAAACTGTTTGCTCATACTCGATTCGAATCCACGTTTTGTAATACGAGCCTTATTCCCTCGGGATTGCGTAGTTGTAAAGTTGATTGATATTGCACGTCTCACATATATATTATTCTACCGATTTATTCTATAAACATTACTGTTATATATGTGTATATATTTTATTTATAACAAATTTTTGGCATCTACTTTTCAATTTTAAGAAACTACCGTCATTTTTAGTTTTACAAGATGAGACGTGTAAAATCGATGAGTGTGAAAAATAAAGACGGCAAAATCGTATTTCAAATCTCAAATACGCAACATTTTACATATAGTCCGTGTGGTATCTAATTAAATTATTATTTCCTATGCGTCATTTTGTTTCTTCACAAAATTATATATTTTTAAAGGTGACTTTCGAACTATAATGACGTAACAATGTTACAAATTTTCTGTGTTTCCTTGGCATTGACCATGGGCGGCGCTGGTATCACTTAACATAAGGTCTGCCGATATATGCAGATAATAAATAAATAAATAATATTCGTACGATTTTGCCGTGGTGACTTTTTCAAAGGAAGAATATTTCATAAGATGCCAAGTTATCTGTCGCATGGACCAAGGTACAAGTGTAGCTCACTTCACTTGCTGGCAGTTAGCATTTTAAATGTTTAATATTTTGAACTCTACATGTTAGATCGGTGTATACAATATCTTTGTAATTTTAGACTTTCACATTGATTTTAGTGTTGAATTCGCCAAATGCATTTCTTGTACTCAAAGGAATAAAACATTTTTAGAATTCAACATTGTGGGTATAAAGAATTAGATGGCGTAGACGAGTGACAGACTGATTTAGGGCAGGTATTTAATGGATTGTGTTCAGGACAAAAGGTAGAATGCTGGTTCGCAGTATTAATGAGGGTAGTTGTAATTTTGTATGTCAAAACAGCAATGGTATAGTGCAATATTGTTTGAAAATCAACTGATGCCAACTGGTGTTACGAAGTTCATTGTTATTTCTTGAAAATTTTATTTGTTGTTATTCTTGCATGAGTCTGTTGAACTAAATAAAATTTAGCTGAATTTTATATATTAAGTGATAGAAAATGTATTTAAGTTAATTTGTTTCTGAAATAATATTACTGTTTAAACCAATGTTACCCAACCTTTTTTGTGCCATTCCACACCTAAGCCTTTTTTAAAATTCATATTGGTAATAATATAAGGAAGAAATTGTTAACGCAAAACAGTAAGTACCCTCAATACCTGAAATTCTAAATAATTGAAAAAAGATCTATTTTAACAATCATATTGCCCCCCAGTGGGGCGTGGGCCCCATGTTGGGTTGGTTTAAATAAGTATTATTTCAGAAGCTAATATGACAGCGAAAAATCTGTTTTTGTATCCTAATTAAATATGTACCTAGGTGTTATTTTAGATATTAAATTAAACTTTATGACAATACTTGGATGAACTTATCCAAAAAATAGGGCAATGCCCAACATAGAGAAAATATTTAGTTTTTATGTGACCAATCGTTGTTCTCAATTCAGATCTTTTATTTTAACTATTGTGTAAAGTAAATTGTCGCCCAATTAATTTTATGTTTAAATATACAACTACCCTCACGTAGAACATTTTAGTCGTATCGGTGTTATAGTTGACGATTTATTAGTGTTTACGCCAGTGTTAAAGGTGTTGTCCTCATGAGCAGTCATAGATATTGGTTATCTCTATTCAGTAGTTATGCTAGTTGCAGTCATGATTTTTCTTACTAATAATTTGTTACTGTTTTGGCACGATATTAATGACCTTCTGACAAAATATATAATGATATAAAATTTTGTGTTTTATTTTACCCTTTTATTCTTGTTTATTATATTTTTTCCATATTTCTCCATCCATCCTACTAAATATCATGCGTACAAAGTACACATGTCAAAAGTGAAACTTCTTCGTAAATTAATTATTACTAAGGTAAAAGCCCCAATAGATGATCATGTGATCATATGATCATTTCATATATTTGTACATATCTATATTTACACTGTTTACACCCTGTATACATGCTAATTATAATATAAATAAATAACAATCAGCGTTTACTGCACACGACGTCATTCGACAGAATTGCTATGTAAAGTTCTAATATATAAATAAACGAATACATCAACCAAAAGTGTGTATTTTTTTCTCAATCGATTCCAATAGCCCTCTCCCTTTTCTTTGACAAAAACGTTGCACATGTTCGTGACGTTCCGGAAAAAAATATATTCTCGCGCGCCTAAGAAGTTTCACTTAAAATTTTCATTTATATTGACAGATTAACAATCCATCGTGGATTGGATTGACGATATCTTACTCTTGCATCTAAGGTAAAGGCTAGATAGACTAGGCTTTTTAGTCAGTCTTGTAGTGTGGTAGAGTGGTAGATTGAATTAATATCAAAGAAAAACTTAAAAATTATTGCATAAATAACCAATTATCAATGCATAAGTTGATAAAAAATCCTAAGCAATGGCTTTACCGCGGCAGTCCCCGAGTGCCACACGTTTGTTTTAAAAACATGCGAGATATGATGCATACGCGTTAGAAGTTATACTTCTTTGGCGTAACAAGATAAATATTCGCTTTATTCTACGTTAGTAGAAAAAACTACACTAGCAATAAAAAAAACTAAAATGTTGACTATAGCTAACTTCAGGGTGTCGGTGTGCACGCGCATAAGTTTTTACTCCCATAATCAAAAGTCAAAAATAAGTAACATAATGTACACTTATGAACGTCAAAAAAAGAAATGAAATATAAAATGATTCTTATTTTATATTTACTGCCAGTTCTCAAATCAAGGGGGTAGAACAGAAGATAGGAACTGGCAATAAACTCTCCGCCACTCTTTTTATATTGTCCCTAATGCGCCAAAATAAGTGTTACTTCAAAAACTACTCGTGAAACCAAAGTACCCAGAGATGGGAGAAGGAACAGAGGGAGACAAAGCAAGAGATGGGAAGACTAATTAAAACTAACGGCAGGCCCAAAATGAAGAAGGGTTGTTGGAGACAGTACATTGGAAATTGTTAGAGGAGGCCTTGACCAAGAGGCACACTGAACTAAGAGATATTTTATAAATAAACAGACACCACTATACAAAGAAAACAGAAAGCAGTTCAGGATAAGAGGCTTATTATTATTTATTTATTTTTTTATTGTATAAATAATCTTAAATAGTAGAAGTTGGTATGGTGGAAACATAAACTGGACACAGTTTTTCTGTCCACCAGGACGTCGAAAATATTTAGTTAATTATAATTAACTTAATTAAGTGACATAATGTACAACAAAACACCTTTACCCTCAAAAATTGCACAAACAACGCACTAAAACAATCGAAACACCGCCGCTTCATACATAGCCGATGCAAGAAACCTGTTCTTGACGAGAATTCTCAATCGACTACAGGATGTGTTCTAATATTCAAATATGAATTAAATGACGAAGTCTGATTTTTGTTATGCGTAATTTATAATTGTTTCCTTTATGTAATAATTTTTTAATTTAAATTTAATATTGTTTCTAGTTATATTAGTAAATAGTGTAGCTGGTAGCGAGTTTATTAAATTTGCAATAATATACAACTAGACTTTTCAGAATTAGTTAAGTGTTGGCCTGTGGTTGTAGGTTCGATCTCCGGCTGTGCTATGTGTGACTATGTCTGTGTGCGTATATGATACAACGCCCATATGGTGAAGGAAATCATGGAGACTTTTCTCTTTAGACCAAAATGGCGACATTGTGTCATCCACAGAAGGCTATTAGTTAAACAGATGATTTCGTAGATACCGAAATCTAATCTATATTTATCTAATGTCGGTACAATTTAAAATAATTTTGATCAATATTAAAAAGACAGAAAAATATATATAATAATTTATTGGATATCTACAAAAAATTATTTACATAAAGTATTTTACATTATAAGCTCAATTTAGTTCGCTAAATTTATTCGAACAGATAGTGCCTCAATACTTTCGCTGTATTCACTATACACTATAACACTTCACTTCTCTTCACTAAGCGCCAGTTGAACTTTTCCCAGCTTCCCACTTGGTACGTCTACGCTATTTAATGTCTGTGTAATTATCCCCGTGGCGACAGTCACATTGTTCTCTCGGACCGTGAATGGTTGCCCAGTAACCATGACCATGCCCTCTAGAAGGGTGAGATACACCTCTGCATGGTCACCAGGCATAAGCATTTGCATGGTTGGCTCTGAAAAGTGTAATAATAAATATTACGTGTCTAGGAAATATTTTAAATATATAAAACACCGCTTTTAAATCAAGATCGGATGGATTGAAGTTAGTTATCTCTTTTTTGGTGGATTCTCCTCCGATCCGAATAGCAGAATAAGCAAAAAAATATCGGATAAGTTATTAAATAACAATAAATGAATTATTTTGCAACATCTGTTGACAAAACTACGCATCATTTTACATGGAATTGGTCAAATCAAGAAATTCCTATCTTGAGGTGAAGAAATGTGTTTCTTCATCAAAAAATGTTACATATGAGCAAATGCTTTAACATGCAGTATTGCAATATTGGCGCTAGACATAAAAATCCTAATTTGTAAAACTGCCATTGATCTTTCGCAATAGCAAGCAATAAAACATTACTGTATTAACATATAAGTTGTGTTAATGTTATTACCTTAATGAAATCCTAAATTAAGTTCAACTATACTTAAGATAATATTATTAAAGTGTTAGGCGGAACGAAGTTAGCCGAGTCAGCTATTATAGAATAAAATGAGGATTTTGGTTTGTTCTACAGATATTGATAACTATAATTTTTCAGAACCAAAAAAAACATTTCAAATTTAACCAACCCAAGAAAAGTTATGGTTAACATACAAATCAATAACAATATCTGACACACAAAAATAAAATCAGTGGAGCTACAACCTCTTAAGGTCTCTCTCTCTCATTCTGAATCTGTTTCATGATCATTTTAAATGTAATAGGCAAGTAGGTGATCAGCCTCCTGAGCCTGACACACGTCGTCGACTTTTTGGGTCTAAGACATGTCGGTTTCCTCACGAATTTTTTCCTTCATCGTTAGAGCGAATGTTAACTAATAAATAGTCCAATGGTGTACTACCGGGGATCGAACCTACGACATGCACACACATAAATGTCCAGTAGCATCTAGCAAAAAAATGATTTTCCAACTTTAGACAGCATAAGTAGGTGCGAAAACATATTTTTTTCTTTAAACCTTTTGTTAAATATACATTTAATTAAAAAGATTTCTCAGTTAGAAGTAGTTAATTTAGTTAACGGCTTGCGGGTGCGTTGCCACCTCTTTAAGAATATTAAATAAACTTGGTGAAACACAAAATAATTACCTAAATCAATCCGACAAGCAATGTTCCAAGTGCCACTAAACATTTGCTGCGAATATTTGGAAAATACCGGTTTCTTCCTGCCGCCTTCGCTTCGGGAGAGGAAATAAATCTTCGCTTTGAAATGATTACTCATAGAAGCACTATCCAGGGCACATAACAACATCCCAGTCTCGACTGAACGGAGTTTTAAACCTCGTAATAATACACCTACATTATCACCTGCTAACGCCTGGAAAAAAGTACCGTCAAATATTTATTAAATAAACCCTACTTTAAAGAAACTAACGCGGGATTAAACAATCATATTTTAAACTTCATATAAAAAAAGTTGCATTTCTTAATTACACTTATTGATTATTAAACTGTGAGGGTAGACCAGAAATCTAATCTATGGTATATAGAATATTGGTAAGCAGAAAGGTGAACCCTCACTACTCATCCATACTAAACACACAAACTGGATTATAAGACATCATCAACTAAACCATGATGACGGTTAAAAGAAGAAAGAAAATATACTAACCTCTGAAACAGAGTTTTTAAAAATCTGTATGTCAGAGAGAGATGTTTTCACACTCATTCCAAATCCCATCAAATGCGCTAGATCATTTTTCTTCATAATACCCCTTTTAATTGTACCAACTACTACTGTCCCTCTACCTGGGACTGTAAAAGCCTTGTCTATGGGCATTAGGAATGGCGACTTTAGATCTCTCACTATGGTTGGTACATAATTATCTATGGTATCAAGAAGTTTGTGAATAGAGGGTACTCCTAAAAAATTATAAAGCTTAGATAAAATGTTGATCAAATTAACTAGACTGATAAGATAATGAAAAACTGCAATCCAAATTTTAAATAATTTTCACAAATGTTCAAATTACAAAAAACTCCTCAACAATCGAATTGTTCCCATGTGGGGAATGGGCCCCACATTGTGAAACACTGCTCTATTCAATTCTATATAATCAGTGAATAGTAGACACAATTGTGATTTTATTATTTTATTTATATTTTATGACATTTCATAAAGAAGTACTACAGTACTCTGTAACTTTCGATAAGATTGCAATTTTGATACAAAACTGTTGACTGGCAACTACTAGAATATTGGCATATTACATTTAAAACCATACCTAGTTCAGACATGTCATCATTAAGCGCTTTCAGGGCTGATCCTTTGACAACAGGTACATTACTTCCATCATAACCAAAGTCGGTTATCATATCTCTCATCTCCAATTCTACTAGTTCTAATACCTGGAAATATGTATTAATATATTATATTTAATACTACCTTAAATACGGGCATACCTATTAGGTAGTGTTAGCGGGATCACACAAAGTTTTATTTTTATGAACCTTATATGTACAATTGTGTTATGTTATGTTGTAAGTTAGTAAAAGATTTGAATTCTATTTCGAATATGTAAATATACAACAACATAAGTTGTTTCTTAGTAGTACCAATAAAAGTGTAATCATTTTAAAGAAAAACCCCAATGGTTTTTGACACAATTACTTCCCTGGATAGCCCTTACCCTTTTAATGAACTGCATTGTACAAACTTTATTAACATTTTGTTTACTAAAAAAAAGGTATAAATGTACACATTTAATCAGCTATCTACAATTAGGTGCTTTTGACTCACAAATAATACTTCAGTATATTTTACATACCACATTTCCTTAAAAGGTGTGTGTGAATTCTTGGTGTAATTTTTTTTCAGAAGTTAATAGGAATTGTAAACTAATTCAAAGTTGAAATTATAATACTTGCCTCATTGTCTACCAAATCCACTTTGTTAATGAACACTATGATATATTGAACACCAACTTGTTTAGCAAGTAATAAATGCTCGCGTGTCTGTGGCATCGGACCATCATTGGCAGCCACAACTAAAATGGCTGCATCCATTTGTGAAGTTCCTGAAAAATATAAATAGCAAAGTATAGATATTGAAGTTTATTTATTTTTATCATTGCATTTGAGTTTCCTATTCATTCTACTAAGCTTTTCTTTGATTTTGATTTCTCTTACTTATTACAAGCATTAAATAAAAATATAAATGACTCATCACACCTATATACTTATATACAAACCTGATATCATATTTCTTATGTAATCCGCATGTCCAGGGCAATCTGTGTGAGCATAGTGACGTTTTTTTGTACTATAACCCACATGTGCTGCATTAATAGTAATACCTGGAAACCATTGTTATTATGTAAGTCCTTCAGGGTATGATTTAGAAACAAGACATAGTGATAAGTGAAACTCCATTATGTTTAAAAATGTTGACATATGGTAGTCCTAGTTTTAAATAACTTGTGTTTCCGAATATCACCCACTCTTAATGTTTAAATATAACTTATCTTGGCATTCAGATTTATTAGACTGTATATAATATGGTTAAGAAAATAAATATTTTTCATAGGCAACAAAGTTTTCCTCCAACTAAAAAATAAGACTGTAATGGAGTACATTATTTCTACACTGAATACTTTGCCTTTCTATAGATAAACAAGAATAGTAGTAAAATAATTAATACATTTTCAAGCCCTTCAAACATCTCAGATTAGCACTTTACAGTTATTGCCCTATATTAGAACTAATTAATTGGTGCATACCCCTTGCTTTTTCCTCTGGGGCCTTATCAATTTCATCGTAAGAAATATACTTTGCGGTGCCTTCTTTTGACAAAACCTTGGTAATTGCTGCAGTCAGTGAAGTTTTTCCATGGTCAACATGTCCTATTGTTCCCACATTACAATGTTTTTTTTCAACAATATCAGGAATTGTTTTAGTAGAAAAATTTCGTAAATCTTTACTAATTAGACTAATACATACTCTATAACCTGGACAAAAAGAGCGTCCTACAAATTGTTTCTGTGTAAACATACAATAGACGGAACGTAATATGACTCGTCCATTCATTTTTAATTAAATCAAACCAACATCAGAGAAATAGTTTCATTTTAGGTTATCTATACTTTTCATAACAAATCTTAGATAACAAAATTAGAAAACTAAACACAGATCAAGTAGAGGCATTACTTATGTCATTTCTCATCTGTCAAAAAATAGATGGCAAATAAGTTTTTTGGGATCTTTTCTTTGACTTTTAATCCACAGACGTAAAAAATAAAAATGGTTAAACGCTTTCCATTCTAAATCCTTACATTGAGATGAGAGGTGTTCTTGGAGAGGCGCGTTTGGACACGAGAACCTGCCATTTGCCAACTCCGGAGTACAAATACGCTTCCCATGCGGGGTGTGCCATCAGCCGCTAGACTTAGACAAGGACAAGGAAGATACTTTTGCGGACAGCTTGCACCGCGAAATGATCGGTGTTACACTCCCTTGGTCATCCAAAGTTGAGTTGGACGCGATTTCATATTTTTCCTATGTCCCTGATAGAAGTTCAAAAACATGCTCACTTATTTCAGCATAGCGCCGGTTACTACAAACAATTTAGTTTGTGTTATGCAAAATTCAACAATGGATATTACGAAGCCCATAACTGATCAAAGTTATTTGGCCCCCGTATCCAAATATGAGACCTTTGCAAGATTTCAACGTCAGTAGGCGTCTTGTTTTTGAGAGAGAGATTTTTGGACTAAAACTGCCTCCAGTTAATCCGTCATCATTTCGTGACCCACAACCATAAAATGAAATATTTTTTGAACCTTTATATCCTCGAGTTTACTTGAATTTGGAATCTCTATATGAAACAACTAAAATCACTCCTATATAAAAGCCGATCCGTGAATTGTGATCGTTAGACAGGATCGTTCGTTACAGGATTCATAGAAATATTTGAAAATAAACGGAAATAAAAACGAAGAAAAAAACTCAGTATGTTCAATAGACATAGCCATTAGCTTGTGTAATGCATATTGCATATACATACTTTTTTATTTTTTTGACAGGGCTAATAGAACCAAAATACTTCATCTTAAAAATTGGGGATACAAAATTGTAAGATGTATTTACAGAACCAGTTTATTTGAATACAATATCAAACATAACCAATACTATTTATAATAATTTAACTGCCTATTGTTAAGTATTGACAATAAACATTTATTTTACATATTTTTTAGCTGTTCATTATGTAACTGTTTTATACACTAAAATAATATTCATTGAAAAAGACAAAAATATTAAAAATTGTTTTAATAAACAGAAAATCATTTTTAAAAAATCACGGCCAAATTTTTGATCTTCAATAGTTTAAATACATTCTGCTCAAAAACTCAATGACAATTATGTATCATAATTCTCCTGAAATCTATTTTAACTTTAAAAATTTGTCGAAATAATTTTCATAAAAGACTAACTTTTAATATGCACCTAAGTTATATTCCAAACAGCTGAGTACACATCTTGATTTTATTTACTGGTTCCTCCAGGTTAGTTCACCAACTCAAGGAGGAAAGATTTTGATGCTTTTCTATCACAAAACTTTGAATGAAAGTGCAAGGTGAATTATTATAATATTCTTTTACAATACAAATAACAAATACAGTACAGAAATTTGTCAATAGGCCACATAACAAAAAACAATTCTCATTATTCTTAAAGAATAAACAACTAGTGTTTTTTTATTTTCTAAATAATTCAAATCACATAATTTTTGACAAATAAATTATATTTAAATACCAATGTGGTGACACATTACACCACACCAAATTAGAAAAATGTACATCGTCACAAATCAAAATATTTGAAAGTTCAAATTGCTATTCAACATACAAAACAATTCTTTTGTGGCAATATTCCTTTTATTTCTACTTTTCAGATTACGCACATAGGGTGAGGCAAGTATTTTTACTTTTACTAATGAAGTCATATACATCTATACTCTGATTTTTTATTCTATAAAATTCAGACATTTCATAAGTGTTGCTACTAAAAAAGTTATCCATGGAAAATGCTACGTATTTTTATGCTTTACCCAAGGTAAATCTAAACTAAACTTAATCGACAAAATAACATATTTAAATATCACGAACAACATATCAAATTAACTTTAATTACTTTATTTTATTATTTAGCTGGCAACACCGCCTACTAATTTAAGGTTTAGTAAAGTTTAACAAAATTAAAAAAAGTCCCCTTTACTAGTGCTTTTTGTTACTGTTTAGGTGAAGAGGGACGTTATTATCACTCAACGTAAAACCTCCTTTATTGTGGAGCACTGCACTTAACAAAATGCATACATTACGTATTGAAATTGAAAAATGTGCCTGGCCGAAAAGGTTTGTCATCTCTGACATGTCAAAAAATTTTAGCTGTCAGAATTCTAAGGAATTAAAAATCAGAGTATACTTAGATAAGTTTTGGTACATTTCTATATGATACCAGTTAAAGACAGTCTAGTAACTGACAGTACAGTTTAAGATATAGACACACTAACTAAAAAACTTGTTTGATAACTGTTATTAAATAAATTGATTTCACAGCTAAGGTCTCGTTCTTTAGTAATAAGTAAACACAGTTTTACTTGGTAAAGATCATTTAGCACTGATTTCACTATTGCAACAGCTTTCTAATTTAATACTTCACACCATTTTAAGGCTTTACATTGACTCAATCATAAAAAATGTAGTTGGTTATGAATATTGTTAGGATGTGAATGGACTATAAATAGCCAGCGATGAATTATTTTAGATTTTATAACAGAACTTCATCCTACACTAAGTAAACATATAATGTTAGATTGCTCTCAAACCACAAATTCAAGTACTAAGATGTCTCAGAGGAAAAATTAAATATGCTGTGAGTCGAGCAACAAATCCTTAATCCCGTATGAAGTGTTACTGAATTTCATTGCTTTATTATTCGGTAGTGTAGTGTGAACTCTACATTAGATTTCCATATAAAGTGACGCACTGTACGTAGGTCCATGTTGGGATCCAAAACCTGAATAAGTAATACTCTATTATTATTGTGTCAAAATAAAAATATTATGTAGACTATAATATAGACATTTTGAAGTGAGTGAAAGAGATGGTAAAAATAAAAATTCATAAGATTTAACGTGGGAGAAAATGAGATAGCAAGCATATGGTCTGCTTATTTTCTAATATAATTCATGTATTTGTGTGTAAAATTTAAGATATCATATTTTCTTGTATAATTTTGTGTACTCATTTAGTAAAACTTATATATAAATACAGTGAATAAACATTACATTTATTTGATCATTTTCTGAATTAAAATGAGAGAGAGAGAATAAATAAAATAACATATTAATTTGGATTTTAAATTTCAACTATAAAATTACATGAAATCATATCATTTATTTAAAAGAAAATTGAAATGAAACCATTTTACTGCAATAATTTAATTTACTTTTTACTGCAAAAATTCTCTTTTTAATGTCCCTTTTTCGTTTCATCGATTTTTAAACTATAATTAAATTAAATTTTTTCGAAATTAAAGATTGATATTAAACTACTATGTGTCAATTGCACACGTTGTTTTATGTGCGCAGTTTGCACTAGATCGAACAATGAGGGAAAACATTATGAGAAAACTGGCATGCCTTAAAATTCTATGGGGTGCTGGCAAAAAAAATCACAACACAGGTTACTAATTCAAGCCAAAAGTAGTAGCACCACATTACTATTGTTATTCAATACAGCACATTTCATGCAAATTTTCTGTTGTCCCATCCAACGTTTGTTCAAAGAGCATTTTATAAATTCGTTTAGAAGCTTACAGTGTCAATTTCAAAGGGATTTATAAAGTCATTTACACTGTATGGAGGCAAACCAACCACAGACAAGTAAACGTAAAAAGGACTTTTTATCGTGATGTTACATGATAGTCATAAAAAATGAATTTCGTTAGTTAAAGTAATAACCAGTATATGACAACAGACCTGATCACAGCAAAGCAGTTCAACTTTTTCTTCAGGTGCATCAGAATTCTCCTCAGTCTTGGCTGTACCAGACCCGTTCACATCTCCACCACCAATTATTTTTTCCACAACATGCTCGGCAACTTTACGGCATTGGATGAAATCATTGGCTACAAGACGATCCTGTAAGATTTAAACATTAATATCAAAAATTATAAACCATACTAAGTATTTTTTCACCATAGTTAATAAATTTTAGTACACCAATACATATCTTATTATGTCATGTGGAACATGGTGTATGGTTGCAGATCCAAACAAACATTGTGTTAAACAAAAAACTTGGCGATTTAAAAGAGTAGCGGAGAGTAGGTAGTAAATGTGAAATTAGGAGCATTTAGTATGTATTTCTCTCTCTCTCTCTTGATGTTCATAAGCGTACATTGTGTAACATAAATTAATAAATGATTTGATAAACAAAATCTGCTCCTGTTAACACCTGTGTGGATCATAAATGCGCGTATTTCATTTGTCTAGGAGCTATTCTTTATACTTCCTAAGATATTAATCACAATCACGATTTTTTCTAGCTTTATTAAAATAATCATGTTTTTAAAAAACCTTCGCAATAAATATTTGCCAACGTTATTTATGGCATGCTCTATATAAAATTCTTATGCCGTATTTTAAAATTAATAAATTGAATTTTTCACTTAAGGAGAACATAGGATAGGTTTTAGGAAAAATTACTAGGTTTTTGTTAACGGAACAATATGTTAATTTTCAATATACATATATAGTGAAAAACTGAAATTCCAAATAATTTTAATAAATTTTCGAATCCTTGTATCGTTGTCGGCGTCGGCCCTACGTTGAGAACCACCGGTATAAAAATAAATACGTTAAAACTGGTACATATATATAAATCTCGTTATCTTTAGTATAGCTCAATACTTTAATAATTTAAAAAAATATTAGTCATAGTTCTTACATATATGGGTGAATGCAATTGTCAAAATCTATCTCTTGCATAGTCAATTGTCACAATGTCTACTAAATGATAAACTGATGATGATATAATTAAAATACACCTTTTCTAGTTCCTATTTTATTGAGAACAGTCAAGATGTTTGAATGCATCAGGTTAAAGTTTCTGGTAAATCAGTGAAAAAGAAAAAAATGTTGCAAAATATGTTTAATAAATTTACAAATAGTTACTTACTTTTTTCTGTCTATCCTGTTTGCTTTGGCAACTGGAATGTGGTAGCAAGTAAAATGGTAGTTTGTTTAGTTTAGGTGCAGCCATCTCTATTGCTACATCTACAACCCATGAGGGCACTGTTTCTAACAAAATGTTGCCTTCTGTTTCGCCACCTGCATCACCAACCTGAAATATTAAGGCAAACACTATCTATAATAAACTTAAGGAGAGTAGATTAACTCATTTCTTTCCTATGTATCAGTTTTTCATATGGTATCAAGATATTTTGATTTAATAAACAAATGTATGAAATCTAGTCCCAATCTAATAAAGGGGTTTTATATTTGTTATACTGTTATAAAAATAATAATTACCTGAAGCCTATACAATGTTCTTCCACCAACCTCACTAAAAATAAGCGGTGTATGTAGTGGAACTGAAAAGAAATTATTTCCAAATACTTTTTGGCCACCCTCATTTACTCTATTTGGATGATTCCAATACTCCAATAATGCTTGTAACAATAAAGCCCCAAAATTAACCTTCTGATCATTCTCTGTTGTCAATCCAGCTTCTTTTGCACTCACCCAAGCACTAAAACAATCAGTCTCATCCTGTCCTAAGTGTATTGTAAGCATTCCAGTTTTCAAATCAACATTAAACCAATTCGGAACATATACCATCTTAAAATGTTTCTTAACTTCTTCATCATAGTCAATTTCACCTAAATCCTCAACTTTAGAAGCTTTTAAGACATCATATAATACAACATTGTTTGATGTGTCCTTAGTCAAAATGTGTCTCTTATCATTTAGTACTGTATAGTTTTTTATGGCACGTCCGCCTGGTATGTGATGCAAGGGTTGTGTTTGATACACATTATTAGTATTGTAATTGTTTTGGTTATACATTTCTGTATTCAATGTGTTAACTGGAGGAAGTTTCCAACACCTTATGTCTGAATCTGATGTAGAAACCCAAACACCTTGTTGATCTGCTGTAAAACATAATTTGAGTACTGGTGCTGATTCTTCACAGACGATCATGAAGTTGTCGGGGTTTCTTAACTCTGTTATGATAACTAGCCTGTCTCGACCTCCAGATATGATATGACTAAATGTTTCAGTAGCCAACAGGGCCCAAACTGCTTCAGAATGTACTCGGATTGTTGATACACACCGCTGTTGTGATAATGACCATAGCTTGATGGTACCATCGGAGCTACCTGACACACATTGTGAGCCATCTCTACTGACAACCAGAGCTTTTACATTATCTGCATGTCCTTTTAATTTCATGAGACGTGAACAATTTCTAGGATCCCAAACCCTGAGGACTTTTTCAGTAGAACCACTAACCAGGATAGTTCCAGGTGGATTCATAGCAAGACTGTAAATGGATTCCTTATTACCAACAAGACTAGATGTAGTTACTGTATTGTTGCTAGCAGTTAAAGCAGTTAAAGTATTAACATCCCATAAAAATATAGCTCGGTCTAATCCAGCACTAGCAACTTGTTCTTTATCTTTTGCGTATGCCAACGTGCGTACATAATCTTTATGAGTCCTTAACGTGGACATACAAAATCCTTTAGGAGCGTTCCATACTTTTACTGTAGTATCCGAAGAAGCACTAATAAGGTTTTTTCCACCGCAACAGAGCACGATATCATTAACCCAGTCCGTGTGGTGCTCCATGCTTTGTATATAGCGGTCCTGGGACCCGTTCCCAGCATGCCATACGCGAATGATGCCATCTCGACCGGCGGTATAAAGCCTTCCTTGTACAGGATCCAATTGAAGTGAGCTGACACCGTTTTTATGCCTCTTCTCCTCCTCGTCCCGAATAACGAATGAGACTTGGGTTTTCTTACGCATCATCGAGCTCATTTTCCGACATTTTAAACTTTAATCCAATTAAAAACTTAAATGAAAGCTAAACCCAAGTAAAATATAAATGAAATCACATCAACATAATCATTAGAATAACTTAGCCGACACCGACAAATAACAATTGTCAACAGTCAATGTCTAAACGGAACTGACAACTGAGAGCTGACATTCTTTATATTCATCACTCATCATGTCGAATCTTTTAGACTGTCAGGCAGATAAATAATATTATACAGCGACCAAAATATTCCATACTTCCATAATATTATAGTCAAGTCGTACTATTTTTAAAGTGATAAAGACATAGTGATATAATATCATGCTGGCCCTGCTCCATAGGACAATCATAGAGCCTTGACTGAATCAATTGGTTGCTGATCTAATTTCACATTTTTTTGTTGTATAATACACAAACGCATTATTTTATGTTAAACTCAGACGCTGTTTTACTGTTTTTTTTATTAATCTTTAATGTATAATATTCTACGGTTTCAATATTTGTAAATATGTGAGGAACATGTTTACTAATAATACAATAATAGTTTAGTAATTTTATGCTGGGAGGACATTATCTTCACATAAAATTATTTAATTTATGTTTGTAATAAATATTAAAAATATTGAATTTTTTTTATAGAAGAGTAAGTGTGGAGTTTTGCCCATTCTTCTCCACACGAAACTACCTTTTGGAAGGGGTAACTAGAATCATCTTTATATTTTAAGTATTTAACGTTCAAAAGTGCCATTATAGGTGGTCTGATTGAAATAAATGATTTGAATTTTTTTTTAATAAAGTTTTAAGAATAAAGAGGGAACAGGAAAAAAAATTATAATATGAAGAGTAGAACTAACAATATTTTTTTTTTTATAGAACAGGGGGCAAACGGGCAGGAGGCTCACCTGATGTTAAGTGATACCGCCGCCCATGGACACCCTCAATGCCAGAGGGCTCGCGAGTGCGTTGCCGGCCTTTTAAGAATTGGTACGCTCTTTTCTTGAAGGATATAGGAATATCTAAAAAAACATACACAGCAGAAATTTAGTTATCAATCAATACTATCGCCATGCTGATATTGAAATCGGCCTGGCCTCTACATATATAGTATTAGTTAATTTACTAAGGCATTCAAAATTAAGCTTATTCTTGACAGATCTTTTGAAATGTTTTACATACTTATTTTATTTTAAAGGTCTGTCTGTGTTTATATAATCTGACATTGGGCCATACAAAGCGAGCACCGCTTTTCACTTAAAAAATCGACACAGAAAAAGATACATAACTCTACAACAAAACAATGATCAATTTCAAGCGCTTAATATTGGAATAGTTCGCACGAAGCCGCGGAGATCAGCAGGTATTTGATTAAATGCCTAATACTGAGTTGAATGGTGACAAACGGTGGGATAAGTGCTTCGTTGTAGCATTTATAGTCTTCGGTAAAGCGGAAATGCGCATTGGTATGGATTAAAAATGATATTGACTACGAGAAAAAAGATTTCATCTCTCATGAAAAGAAACATTTCTCAGTTGAAGAAGATTCTTGCGGTTGGCAATTTCAATAGAATAACATGGATAACAATAATAGATTAGCATTTTTTTAATTCTATGAATAAAATAACACGTAAACTTAACGATCAAGTCAGAAGTGAAATAAACAATGCCCCCTGCTCCGCAAAGCAACACAAGATGTTCAATCAACCCCTTTGTTGGCTATCTATTAGGAGTTTTCTCGAACAAGTAACGATTTAGTAGGACAGGAAAGGACATAAAACTTCGTGTACTGGGATTTGTCGATACACCTGAATACACTAAATTGAGTGTTCTTGGGTTTTATCAGCGGAAGGTACACTTTTTTTTATTCTACATTTAATACGTGCTAATAGTGTATATAACACTTTATAATTTATTTCCAGAATAATAACAAAAAAGTATTATAAAAAGTGTTAATATATAATTAAAAATAATTTTACACAGTGAGCAGAAGCTTTTTGGTACACCGTATATGGCCCTATACGCTTCCTATCGTTCGCAGTGTCAAAGATACCAACTGAATCGTTATTCAGTATGCAGGATGAAACTTAACCTTTTTAATACAGCATTTGTCCCAATATCCATATCCATAAATGAGAGATTTTGCACAAAAAAACACCACACCATACACGGGGCCTACTTATGTTGGCGTTCATAGATTTTATAGAACGCTAAAAATACGTTTTTATTGACGTATTGAAGGTTAGTTACCTTCTTTTCTTAGTGGATAGACCACTCTTTGATGATTGAGTCTCAAACATGTCAGTTTTCTTATGTCTATGGTAGTAGTTATTTGCGTATACAAACAGATAAATATATTGGGATTGAACAGTTGGCAGACGAATGCACGGCTTCAAGTATCGCACGGTAACCCGACTGGCTGGAATATCTCAAAGAATTAGGTACAGTAGCGGGTAGTGTTATAATTGGTCAAAGATGGATTCAACACTAATTAGTATTATGTATTATTAATAAATAAAAAAACTAAATAAAATGTGCTAAGTGCAAAAACTATTAACAAGCGTTTTCTTTTCTCCAGTTAAGAGAGTTTATTTAAAGTCAGGCGTGAGTCGTGACCTACCTACTTAAGTCGGTATCTTATTTGACAATTGACTCAAACGCCTGTCTAACTAGATATATAAAACAGAACTATTGTTTAAAGTAACATAGATGTGAAACGTATGAAATTTATGGAAGACTGCGACTTTTCCCTGCATTAAAATTAAAATTATAACTGTTTTAATCCTTTTTATTCAAGAACTCATATTTATATTCTCTAGAGCTCTGTGTACAATGTGCTAATTAACTTACGCGTCGAAGCGGTTTGTATTATATCCTAATGAAATTTAGTTCAATTTATTGTATGTGTAAATAATTAATTCCCTTACGTGATTGTACTACTGTCATCAATTATGTACTTAATAATTTTATTTTTAAGTAAAATTTTAAATAAAAATTTGAGTCAAAATTATTTCGCGGCACACATTTGTACGTGCTACAATTTTTTCTCTAAAAAATAAAAAACATCAGCTCTCTGATTTGAATTATAAAATGCCTGAGAAGTACTTGATGAAAATTGCTTACTATAAATCTTTACCAACACGAATTTGACGATGTTTGGATGAAAACTAGAGTAAATCCCGAGAGTTAGAAATATACTCTAGTTTAAACAAAATTGTGTAACTCGAAATTTGGCGATTAAAAAGAGTGGCGGACAGTTTCTTGCCAGTTCTTCTTCCCTTGAATTAAATGTAAATTTATAATCAATTTAACATCTTTTCTGTTGATATTTTGTATAAGTGAAATCCTATATAATATGTAAAAGTGTCTAGATATGAAAGGTATTTGAGTTTGAGTTTGAACAAGTATATTTTAATATTAAACCTCCTGAAATCACTCATTCCCAAGAGTAAACTCTAAAAAAGTGCTGAAGTCACAATAAAGTCTCCTACAATATATTTTGCGGGATTTTTACCTTAAAGTCCCTCATAAACCTTAAGGCGAAAGTTTACGGCTGGCCTTTATTTGGGCAATTGTTCCTAAATAACTCTAAAGAATATTGTCTTTTATTTTGGTGTTGCCTTAGTGGATTTTAAAATAATCAAATTGCAATACATATTTAAATATTCGTTTGTGTTGGCATGTGTAATATAAGAGAATATTTTGAATTAAATGTGATTTTGAATTAATTCTTACTTGTCCAAATAAAACCTGCATTTATGTCGACTCTAATTAACTGTTCCGTTCCCCCAATTAATTGTTCCAAATAAAGTATGATGAAAACGTTGAAATGAATACAAAATTAATTACGTTTTTGTTCAAATGTTTCTTAAAATAAAACACTTAAACACTCTACGATCTTCCGACAAGAATCTTTAAAAAGCGACTTAGTGCATTACTTTTAGAAAAAACGTACTACTCAATAAACGATTATTTGTGTGAGACATGGTAATTTATATAAATTTAATTATGTATGATAATTGACTTAATTGATATGAATCTGACTAATAATGTAAAATCTAAACTAAGATAAATTTGCGCGCCACTGTGTGTGGCAGAATATGCGAACGACTGGCAATTGTACCACCTTGACATTTTGTACCATATTCGTGCAATGAATAAATTATTATTATTATTATTATTACGGAATAATAATATTTGCTTAAACATAAAAATAATTCTATTTTCGAATTATTCATATTTATAAACATATTACCCAGGAGGAAGTAATCATACTTAAAATAGCGAATTTGCTGGGGTTATAATTAGATCGTTAACTTTATTTTCTTAAATTCATGGAATTACTTTGAGCATATGCACAGTTCGCTGAGATCTTAAATATCTCTCTGGTAACTGTATGTGTTTAAGAAGGTCCGATAGGGGGCGTCACGTTACCGCTACGCACAGTCGTAGATGCTCTACGGACGTAGCACGACGTAGCGTCGCCGCAACGAAAATTACGATTATCCGAAGTGAAAAGTGAGAATTACTGGAAAGTTTTGAGCCGAGTGCAACTTGAAAACTAAAGTGTAACTTGAAAGTGAAGGTTTGGTGAAGTGGTTTTGTTTCGAGTTTGTTTCTCTTCGAAATAATGTGAGTAGAATTTATTTTTAAACTGTCGCTGTGTTCAAGTGGTTGAATTTTTATCGTGAAAATTTCTGAAATAAATTTTTTTGGCGGTTTTATATTGCCGGCCATATATTTTTATTTTATGGTTGCATCGATAAATTATGATGATTAAGATATAAGATAAGATATTGAAGTGAATGATACAATAAAGTTATATAAAAAAAATATGACGAGCTACTGTCACCACAAGCGCTATTATTTATTATATTATAAATAATAGCGCTAAAATTATAAAAATATTTTATATAATATGTATGTAATTAATTATTTAAAAATCTTGTTTATAAATTGTTTACTTAAGTTCAAGACCAAATCTTTATTTATTATTTTAATAAAAGCGGAGATTTACTTTAATAATATTTCATCATATAAAATAATTGTTCTAGTATCCATTAATCAAATTTTGATATCATTACTAAACGGTACGCAATCTATCTTAATCACGTAAGCGACACAGCCAAAAGCGATATTAGATTATTATAATTTCACAAGATCTTACACAGATAATAATTAAAATCAATTATGACCAACCAAGTAGAAATACTTTCGTACTCAGAGTGTCTGATTAAATTTACACGGTTACTTAAGTAATGAAACAGAATGTAATAAATAATAATAAATCATAGCCTAACAGTCAGTATAATGCTAAGTTTTTAAGCCATTGCTCATTTCTTAGTAAGTTCTATTATGTAATTAGTGAGCTATCGCTGAAGATACATTAATTGTCGTTTCGTATACTGTGTTTACTTTAAATAATTAATATCACTATATATCTTAAATGACATTTCAGTGTTTGACAGATGTTTGACAAACGTGAAATATAAGCTTATACAAATATCTTATTATAGTATTAAAAACACAGAAACTGAACTGTTAAACATGGAAAGTTTCCTCAGAAATCGTTATCTTAATAAGACTGATTTTTTGATGATATTGGCTTAAAACTCAAACTTAATTATCAAAAATAAAATATTTTTATTATTACACAATCTCAAGTGTCTAATTTCTAAACCATTTATTCTATGACGGTTACTATAGCTAAATTACTTAAAATTAGAAAATCGTTCATTATTTCATAATTGAATTAACTTATTGTTGGGTTCTGTGCTCTATGGTTCGATTTCTATAGAGAATATAAGGACTAATCCAATTAGAACTACAATGCAAATGCAATCATACTTTGATATAACAGCATCAACCAGATCCAACTTCCCTCTCTAATATTATGTATTTAACTTGACTTTGATATTATTAATTAGTAATGAAAATAGTTGACAGGAACGACATTGCTTCAACAACTATAATATTCTTGATTTGTAAAATAAATATTATGTAATTGTATGATTGTTTTTTTATATTTTATATAATATTTTGTTTGTTAACAAAACATACTTTGAATGTTACCTACAATTGGATACAAATTCCTATAAAAACGCGCGTTTTAAATACATTACGTGCATCACGGTTCTTACAATTTTTATATATATGTATATTTTCGGTATTTCTTAATACTCATGACTGTGATAACTCTTAATGAACTTTATTTTATCCGCAGAACTGAATTTTAAATCCTTTTTTTTAAAAAGGTTTTTAAAATTAGGTATTCCACGTCGGTTGAATCTGTGGGCATCCCTACTTATCGGCAAAGGAGACAGAGGGTGTAGGCCGAGAGAAAAATCTCTCTGTACTCTTTTAAAGAAGCAAATCATCAAATAATACTTATTTTAACACAAATAAAGAAAATTAATTAGAAGTAGCCTGCCCAGCACTAGTCCCAGGCCCTTTTATCAACTAGATAATTGCTAACTTTATAGTTAGCCATTTTACACAGCTTTTCTTTAATACATTTCTTAAATTTATTAAAAGGCAGAGATAAAAGAGCCTCTGGGATTTCATTAAAGAAGAGTAACCCTTTTCCCAAAAAAAGAATTACTAACATTAGAATATAGTCTAGTAAACAAAGTTACCCATATTAACACCTCTCTGCTAAAACATTCATGATTTGAATTAAAAATTCGCCAACGTAAATTCGTGTAGTACTTGAACGAAAGCGCCAGTAATATATGCATGTACAAGCCTGTGTTAAGATAAATCAAAACTTGTAAACAATAATCACCTAAAAATAGTTGTATTGAAGTAAACAAAAGGCATGTGCAATTATTGCTTGTCAAAACTTTAATACAATAATTGCATTCAATTATTTCTATTGTATGTTCAAGAAAATGGCATCGTGTAAATGAGCCTTTAGTCTAGTATCATATGTGACATTTTTGACACAGGCATTGCTAGTTTAATCTTTTATAATTTACTAGCGACCCGCCCCGGCTTCGCACGGGTGCAATGCTGATACTAAATACACTACAGAAAATCTATGAACGTTGTATATAAAAATGTGGGTTATCCATAAGAGATAGACATATACCATCATGGACTTTTCTGTAGACCTTTTCAATGTGTACAATACTTAGTACATTATTTTGATAAAACTCGTAGGGCCTGCGTTTGCAATGTAAGCGGAAAAAATTTAATTATTTATGACATCACATTAGAAACCTCAAAAATAACAGTACTTCTCCCCTATTTAATGGATGATTTTATACATATAAACCTTTCTCTTGAATCATTCTATCTCTTAAAAAAACCGCATCAAAATCCGTTGCGTAGTTTCAAAGATTTAAGCATACAAAGGGACATAGGGACAGAGAAAGCGACTTTGTATTATAATATGTAGTGATTTGGAAGATAACATTAATTAGAAGTACGATAGATTTAAGAATTAGAAGAAGGAAGATAATATTAAGTATTATACGTAAAAAAATGTAGGTGAGTTACAGACAGTTTTTTAAATTTTAAAATCGGCGAATATGTTTTGGAAGATGTTATTTTAAAATAATATAATCTTTTAAATTTTGGTGTAGAGTGCATGTTGCAAAAATTACTTTGGGATTGCTTTCCATAAAGTTTGTCATAACAGGTATGATAAAGATAAATATGATGGTCAAAACAAGGTGAATGTCATGAAGTGAGAAACGTTTGTCAGACCCGCACCAAGTGGATATCCGTTGTCTCTGCCAACCCCTTCGGGACTACGCCGCTAGCATAGTAAATGAATTAAAAAAATATATATTATGTCATACATAACAATAACATATTTAATTAATATCTCTTAATACTTTGGTAGAATATAAAAAAACCCACCTAATAATCATTAAAATAGAAACGATAGGAGTGTCCTAGGCTATTAGGAAAAAATGAATGCAGCCTTGCCATAAAAAGTATTAACATTGTTATTCAGCGAAGAAATGTCGACTTTGAGTACGATGCCAAGGGAAAATTTATTGTTCGATTTTTAAACTAGTTTTAAGAATTCTATTTTTAAATCCCAATTCCAGATTGGCTGCTTGGGAAAACAGATCGGTTTTATCTTAATTATCGCATAACCAAATAAGATATTATCTATGTCAGTCTTTTTTTAAGTATGTGTATGTAAGAAAATAATATATGCGTACTTTTTTTTCGGATATATATTGCGGCACGTGTATTCATTGTTACAATTCACAGTGACTAAACTAAATAGGTGCCTTAAATATATAAAGTAATATTGGTAAGATTCACACAGATTATACAATAATTTTAACAATTACTAGTTATAATCCATATGCAGTTTCGCTTGGATTTTCCGTGGATACCTATTTAACAATAATCATTATAATTCAGCCGGTGTTTTAGTTTATCGCATTCATACGATAGTCAAACACAGAGAATTCTTTCATATAATGAAATGCAGTCCACATTTCATCTCATGAAAGATCTCCTTTGCGTTACGATTTTATTACAAACTCTGTATGCACTGAATGTAATGTATGTTTAGTTGAAAACATGCTGTCTGAACTTAGGTTCTTATTATCCTTATATTACGTATTTTTTAACCGCTTATTAAAGCCGCTTGTCGGGTCTACGCCTTTGACTTGCAAACTGGTAAATGTAAATTTACAATTAATTTAATTTTTTTGACGTTCATAAGTTTACTTGTTTACAACTTGATCAATCATATGTGTTTTGCACGACTTCGACTTTTGGGATGCCGGTTTCCTCAGCATCTTAATCTGCGAGTGAGCTTTAAATGTGCAATGATAATTTTATTTGCCGGAGTTCGAACCCACGGGGTTTCGCACAATAAAGCCACTAGCAACACTGCTGACTATCCACTTACCACTTTTGCAAGATTTACGAATCGTGAAACCAACTTAAAATCAGTGATACATCTTTATTTATACAGAAAAACACCTTGTCTAATGTTAATATTAGTCGCTCCTTAGAATATAATAGCCTTTTTTACAGATTTATACACATAAAATTATTATTATTATTTTCATAGATTGTGTTTTTAAGTCGCTCCTTAGTAGTTTCCTTAAAAAACCAAGCAAAATTCAGTGTAGTGCAGTAACATTTGGTATGTATGTGGTTACAATTAAGTCAATCTTGTTAGCAATATATTAAATTAACGATATTTGTGTTAGTGCTATAATTCTAGCTGGAGTGGAGTAAGAAATTGTACTATTTGTCTTGTACGAGGTTAATTTATAGTACGCATTGCGTATTATGTGTGTTATGGAACAATATACTCCGAAATTATGAGGTTCTTAATTAAGTAATTTAGTTGTACCATTCGTTCGGACTTGCAGCTGAGATTCATCATCATTCATCGGACATCAAGGCGCATTGATTTATTTATTTTAATATAATAATAACAGAATTCTGCATTTGATAACTTCATTTAAAGGCTTATATACAACCCCAAAGTTATACATAATTGAACCCACTCCGTGGTTTCTTGTCTAACGCCCGAACCCAATATTAAATCCACAAGTAACCATGACAGTCCATCGATCTCCCATCTGCATCCCAATAACCAAACCCTACGAAAACAATCCATTTTTGGCGACAGATATAATCCATTATCTTAGTTCTTTACACTTATATTTGATGACGTACAAATAATATTTAAATATGCATATCTATGTCAATTTACAATTAATTTAATTGTTTGACGTTCATAAGTGTACTTATTTAACTAGATGAATAAAGATATTTTGATTTTATGTTAAAACATATAAAATAGCTTTTTAATTATTTTAAAAACTGGTGTAAGCTAAAATCTTAAGATACTTGGGACTGATGAATTGTCATTTTCATACATTAAGGTCTACCCATATACACCGATCCAATCTACCATGGATAGCTTGTAACGACAGATGGCTATTACAATCCGTAGATTTTTTTATATATACCAAAATTTGGATTACGATGTCTATCTCAGATGGTCAAAAATGGATTGAGATAGTTTATAGGGTTTGAGCGTTAGCCGTAGAGTTTTTATCTAGAGTAGCTACTGTTCTGTTAGCCCTTACTTCTTTGATATAGAATCGGAAAGAAAGCCATAGGGGTTTGGTGACAGTTGCGTAATAAAACCTTATTTTTATATTCCTTATAAAACTAATATAGAAAGAAATTTCTTTTGTAGGTGAATACTTTTAGGGAATTATTGTAATGGTGATTAGGGAAACCGTATGCTTGTACAGTTTATATAATCTCGTACGTGTTTAGACAACAAAGGAAATAAGGAAAAAAGGGAATTCTGATGGATTTTTATTATGTAATATTTTATGTGACTGAATTTCTAAATAGTTAATTTATTTACACGCTGAACAAATTAAAGAGAACAAATATGTTGTGTGAATAATTTTTCGCTTTTTATGATGACCATTTCTGACACGAGCAGAAGAGCATAGAAGTCATGTTTGCGTTTTTAAGTTTTTTGCGTTCCAATTGAATCCTTTTGAGAGATCTTTGGTAGAAAATGCTAAGGTTTTCACTATACAAATTTATTTAAGAAGTAAGTTTTAATTGTTTGTTTGCATCGAATAGGCACCAAACCTACTAAATCATTTTAAAAATTATTATACATATAAAAAATTTATATATATAAAAAAATAAGCATCCTTAATAAGATTTATAACTTAACTCAAAGTGTGAATAATTCCTTTTTTGATTTTAATTAAAATATATTAGTAGTAATCGCAATCCCATAAAGGTCTTTCATCTATTGAATTTTATAGATAAGTCGGCCCATTGTGACAAACGACATGTATTGTGTCTTAATACGATTTCTTACGATGTACAATTGTTAATTCACACAAAGAAAACACTAGCTAACAATATTGCTCTTGAGAATTCTCTATATCTGAATGGATCCAACAAAATTGGAAGATTATCCAAACAACATTTAGCCAAAATATAAATAACGTAGAATACCCTCGAGCCTTTACGAGACTTAAATGTAACCGAGTGTTCTATCGAAAGTTTATTGTCAAAGGAAATAAGCAATGGTTGATTGTCAGATTCAGTAAAACTTTGCGGGAATTGTTGTTGAAAAATACTAGCACTTTATTCGGTTGTCGAAGACAGATTGTTTGGAGAAAGTGTGGGTGAAGAGAAATTTGTCTTACGCATAAAATTGGAATGCTAAGCAATGAATGCGAAACTTTATTTGTTGTAAACATTACAACGTAATTGCGCGGGTAATTATTTTAGGCTTGAGTTCTTCGAAAATACTTATCGTTATTGCTACAAGCGGGTAACTAATAGTCCAATTCTCAGCTTGTCCATTGGATTGCTATATACTAATAATAATTAAAGATACTAATTAATAGGAACACGAGGCACATAAAGATATAAAAAGGCATGCAAATGTCATATTAATATAATAACGTCATAATAATTGATAAGTTAAGTTATTTAGAATTGGTGTCAAACTTATGATATAGATACTCGCCAACGCTATAAAAGCACCTTGCCTTACAAAATTTAATCACCTGCCCCTTGAAAGAATTGCCCGTCACTGATCTATAACTTCTAGGAAGGAATAATAGTTATGGCGTAGCAATTTTTTGCATACATCGTGGTGAAGCATGCAGGCAGAGCCTCAGTATATACGGGCCTCCATTGCCGAATTTTAATTTTAGTCTGTCCCGACAGTTAGCGCTGCGATCAAATTAAAAAAAGTTTTGTTATCATTGTGTTATTGTAGACCATGTGCTGGATCGTTAGATATTGTCATAACATTTGAATAATAACTTTCATCAAAATGGTCCAGAATGTTTTAGCTTATTAAAAAAAATTTGAAATTTTCTAATTAAAGACGTGTAGACAGGACAGCGTCTGTCGGGTCCGCTAGTAATATATATAAATAAAAGTCTTAAAAAAAGTCAAAAAAGCTTGTACACAGCCTTCTACCCTTTGGTTAGACAGCTGAACAAAATTATGTGAAAGTTCTAAATTTCCAAATTAGACGTATTAAATATTTAACACGATTAATTACTCGGCTTAAATTAAGTCGAAATCCTTAAGTCTTTGGATCAAATTACACGAATTACTAAATTAATATCGGCATACTTTCAGCGTCAGGCAGTGATTGTAGACATTCTGGATTACAGCTAAGAATTTATCACTTTGTAAGTTGAGAGTTATAGTTTGCGATAGACATTTCAAAGTTATTCGAAAGATGATAAGAACGCTATTCAAAGACGAAAGCTGTTAAGAATCATAAAAACTCTGATTTAACTCTGTTTTAATAGAAAAATTATGATTATTTGGATTATTTATTTATTATTTCTTTGACTTTTCTCATGGACGTTGACTGACGTCTTTCACTGACTACAATTGCTTTATCATATTTAGGTAAATAAAATACCAATAGTACTACTAATATTTAAGTTTTAGTCGATTTCGTGATCATTTGTTTCTACTGACTCGACCTGACACACACTGTTAAAATTTTCAAGGCATGCCGGTTTCCTCGCGACATTTTAAATGTCGTCAAATTTCTTGCGCAAAAAGACAGAAATTCCATTGGTGCAATGACTTCATGATGAGAGTTGCATACTACACTAACACCACTCGATTTATAGAAATAATAATATTTATATATTTTTTATCCAAGTATTATATTTATATTGTATAAAGAGTAGTGTTAAAAACATTAAGGCGAACAATTATTATTCGAAGTGGAAACAAAACAAAATGATGTATTTAATCTGTGGTAATAAACAGATCAAACAAAGAAATGTACACAGCCATTGCCATGCCATAAAACCATGTGAGTAATGATATAGCACTTATAATCTTAATCCTCATCTTTTTATATAGCAGCAGGCAAACAAGCAGGAGGCTCACCTGATAAGTGCCCGTGGACACCAGAAGGCTCTTTAATGCGCTGCCGGCCTTTAGGTTTCTGATATTAACTTTGAATTCAACTCATGAATTTACAAAATTTAATTATCTATATGTTACATTATAAGCCGCAATTTTGACTAAAATGAGCATTATTTAACAGAATTCTATAATTGAACTCCATCGTCATTTTAATCCAAGTATTTCGGCTTTTATATAATTAATATAAAAGAGACAATACTACATAAAGTATAATACGATTTTTCATAATTAAAATCCAACTCGATAGTATAATTACAGATTAAAGCTAATTAGGTTAGGTAAGGTACAAAGCTATTGAAGCTGTTGGCTCGGAGCCCTGTTTCCTAATTAGCGGGAATAAATTTTTATGCCGTCTTTAGTGTAAGAATTTGATCCATACTTGCTTTTTTTAAATTACAGTTTAAGCCCTAGGTTTGAATTGTAACAACTCTCATTTGGTTCCTTTAAATGTTTACACATATAAGTTCTTTACATTTATATGATACACATATGTTTTTTTTATGCACAAAACAGTATGATTCACAATTTGGTGTTATTAAATATATGTATGTACCTACCTATAATAATACAGTTAGTAACAACTAAGTATTTAAAACAGGAAAGTTTTTTTTGTTTGTAATAAATATAAAAATTCCTGGGGTGATTTAAAACAATTTCAATGACGATTTTTCTTTAAGGTAATGTTTAAAGCCTGCTACGCCAGACATACCTAGACATTGGAGTCTTTTCGCCGATTACCCTACTAGAAAGTACGAAACATGAAAAGAAAGTCTATTGGTAAACGCATGACCTCAAATGCTTAAAATATTTTACAAAATATATAACATAATAATGCCCGCCTTATCTTTTCATCGCCATGGTAAGTCTAGGCCAGATCTAGGTTACATTTTCAATAGGTTGACCCCTCTTACGAACTATATTGTTAAGATACTTAAGAATCATTTTCTCTTGATATTTTTCTACGAAAATCAAATAATGATGCTAAGAATCTGTTAACAAATATTTTTATGTAGTCCTTGTAACATTCGTTGATAATTAAAACTAAAAGTATATATTATGTATATCTAAGTGTATTTATAAAACAATCTTAAAATTGAACATAGAAAACACGACTACATTTTCTTAATATTAAATAATGTATTGTTATTTATTTCTCACGAATTAAAAAAAAAATTAAAGTAAACCCTAAATTAATAATTACACAAATTTAATGTTTTTAGAAATCCCTAACTTTAGTACTAACTGATCTGAAATTGATCTAAAATTATCGTGTCGTACTTTTTTTTATAATATTGTCCTGATCAATGTTAACATAATATGTTTTAATTGCTTTGTTAAATTTTTATTAAATATCTTGAATATATAATATTGCAAACGATATTTATACTAATGACTGTTATATATTTTCCCTAACTTTTTACTTCCAAGTAATACAATCAAAGTATATGTAATTGTATTTATGAAAATACATTACAAATTGTAATCCCATCCAATTTTCCCGAATCTTAATCTAATAATACGTTTTATGTTAAAGAGAATTTTCTTCTAAGTATTATCGAAATGAGATTCAATATTTGTTATTAGCTTATATGAAAATTGGAATGCGAGTTGCGATTTTTAGATTTTGCGATTCTATAACAAGTCATGGTTTTTAATACTGGTGTAATAAACACTTCGTTTTGTTGAATTTTTGTTCAATACTAAAACTTGAAATCAATTATTCAAAATCAAACTCAAAATAACTTTACTTATATAACTTAGTATACTTATGAACGTCAAACGAAAATATGTTAAATTGATTCAAAATTTACATTTACTAACAGATCGCAAGTCAAGGGCGTAGAGCGAGCAACAAGAACTGGCAAGAAACTCTCCTCTTTATTACTAATAGTCAAGATTTGAGTCATATAATTTTTTTGAACTGTACCAAATAAATTACAAGGATTAGGACAAGGATTTCCATTTAAATAAACGGGAAATTTATAATAAGATTCATTGATTAATTAACGTTTGACAAAAGTTATGAATTTATTCATTGATAATTCTCTAATTTCGTTTGAGTAACGTCCTATTATATACTCTTATTTAGATTTTCTCTTTTCTGCTAAGACCCTAAGTCGAATTGGTACGGAATCACTTTAGTGGGCAGCTGGTTCCACATAGTGGTGCGCGGCAGAAATTGCCTTAAGAATAACTTAGTTGTTGATCGCCGTCAAGGTGATACGGATGGTATGTAATTTGCCTTGACGTCCGATGAACTGCAGGTATTAGTCCGAACAACTCCTTTGAACACTCTCCATGGTAAAATTAGTAAGATGCAGAGAGATCTCACATCTCAAAGTTCGAAGGTACGATCTCATGGATGAGTGCCCCAGGCTTAACCCACTAGGCCAAAGCTTAATATAATAATATAATCTATTCAAATAAAATCTATTTAGGTAGTGAAAATCTATTGGAATTTATTATACTTAAAAATCCACAAATAATATGAGCAAGGATGACGATGCTATTATATAAATAGCGATTATAAACTTGAGAACAATGGTAGCTTAGTGGATAAGTGTGATTTTCAAGCTTAAAGTCGTTTTATTAATCCCCGGCTAGGCATGAATGGATTTTATATATAACTCTTATGGTAAATATATATAAGGAAGGTGAGTAATTCGATGTAGACTCCTCGCACACATACTGATTACTATAAAAATTATTCATGAAACAGATGTATTACATTGCGAGTACTTTCAGTATAATTTTGAAAATGTTTTTTCCCTATATACTAGATCAAAGATAAACAATGTGTAATTAACACAATGGAACGCATTCACCATTGTCAAGACACACCATGTAGGTCGTTTTATTTTTATGCCCGCTTTGTAACTAATTTTTAACTCCCGCGGGGACATGATATTCCACTGCTCTTTTATATTTTCGCCAGTATTTGATAGTAGCAATTTAAATCATATTGAACAAATACAATTTATTTTTATAATTTCGGACGCTTTCCTACTGGAATTCTTCCTTCCTAATTCAATACTTTGAATAAGGGCTGTACCTTCTGTTTTCTGATAAATTAGTTACAGACGGTCGTGACTTTGTGGTTTACGCTCGAAGCATTTGTTTCTGGTTAAACTAAAATGTCTTAAAAGATACGAAAATACGCGGAAATATCTGTCCCATTGGGTTACAGGACAGTATAATAATATAGAATATCGATTAATTTTCCCGGAAACATTTTTTACTCTGTGATTAATGGATTTCGAATCCCTGGAATGTTTTGTTTTGTTTTGGATGTGAAGCCACCTTCACCAATTTTGAAATCTGAAATTTATCGAACCTATTTATTTAGGTTATATCACAATAGCACTGTTTATACTAAAGAACTTATTTACATAAGTGCATAAACATTTGAGAGAAACTGGATGATTTTACATCCATAGGAACACAATATATCACTCAAAACTTGGGGATTAAAAAGAGTGGCGGAGTTTCTTGCAAGTTCTTTTGCCCCGCGCAAATGATTTGAGAACTGGTAGTAGATGTAAATTTAGAATCTGTTTGGTAACCTATATGAATAAGTGAAGTCTTAGAAGTTAGTTGTCATTACGAGTTCCACAGTGGTGGAAGATGTGTTGTTGATTTTATGTTACTTCAATTTACGGATCTCCAAGATTTATTCACTTTTTTCACATAACCTCAAAATTCAAAACAAATAAAACAATTCATAAAAATATACCTAATAACTAACATTAAAATTTAATTATTATAAAATATTATTAAAAGGAGTCCCTTTAGGCAAGGTTCCGAAGATACTGGCAGCGTTCCTCCTTTGAATAGCTAGACTGATTCTTTGTGCGAGGTAGCTGCCAGCCCTAATATAACAAAAGATATATTTACTTTTATAGGTTATAATTTTATATTATGAAAATTAACCTTGGCCATTTGCATTTTCCCTGAAATATGATCTTATATATATGAGAACAAAATACGATGTAATAAGGAACGAAGTGATATCAACATGGAATGTTAATAATCCTCGCATCCCGCAGTGCGTCAAACTGACCCATATTAGATTGCTGTCGGGCAATTTTGATATTATTAAAAATATTCTTCAATAAAAACATGTATTATATATAGTAGGAACGAATCAAATATGGATTCAAACGTAATATTATGGTTTCTTAGCCTCACTAGCGAACTTCGTTTCGCCTTTATATCACGTTGTACCTCTTTAGAAAAAAATGCTACCCATATAATTTGTTCACACATGCTGTGTATACTGTTCGCGATTTTTCTCTCCATAAAACCTTTAACAGGAATAAAAAATATCGAATGGGTCTTCTTGTTTTGCGCTTAGCAACATGTTTTGCGATGAATCATATGCGTATTTATATAGATTACGTATTCGTCGATATCACCCTCAATTTGTAGTGTCGGATTATCCGTAAATTTGATTAATAATTATAATTAGCTTTAAATATAATTTGTTATACGAATTTTAATTTTTTTTTTCTCCATATTATGGTACCAGCAGCCCTGCCAGGTATTGTTACGACTTGAGAGCATTCAAGAGAAGAGCACACATTAAAGGCCAGTGTGTAATCATTTAACATTAAGTGTTCCGCCATTTCGTTTGCCTCCAGTCACATACAAAAATGTTAGTAGTTTTAATATAAGAAGGATGCAGTAGCCGTTTCAATGCGCACAATTGCTGCGACCAAGAAGCTTTTTAAAGTTTTCTGTGTTTCGGACTGTGTTTTACGTAAACATGTGAATGTATTTTAATTAGTTAAAACTTTACAATTATTTTTAATTGCCAATAAAACTTTCACTTATGTGAATATAACTTACACTAAAACTAATATGTATTTATAATTGAATTATTTCATAAATCTTGTTCATAATAACTTTATTTAGCTTCTAAGTTTCAGCACTAGTTTAAAACATTTATTATAATAGAATAGAAACTGAATTCTCTGAATAATTTAATTTCAAGAACATACTTTGAAGCTGCATTATTCGCGGTTTTTAATAACGTTTTGTACACATAAAAAGCATATTATGTGATCTTTATACAGCTATTTGTTCTGATTGACAATTGACATAATAAATTTGTTAATTGTCAAAACTGAGAAATGGCTGTTTGCAAGCAAGCCTGTATTTTTCTATATGCTTTAAAACATTGACGAAACGTAGGTATTTGCTCCTAAGGTTTACTGAAGGGTCACTCAACTAAACGATGTTAAGCGTGTATAAATAAAACTGTTGTTGTTGTTAGTTATGAGATTTAGGAATATAAGTTAAAATTTTTTATGTTTTTATGTAGAATAGTTGGTGTGGGAGTTATTTTGGAATTCTATCGTATTAGTCGTTACTGCTAAGATAGAAAAATGTAGTGAAAATAAATAAATAAATAAAAAACTTTTTATAAACAAATTATATAACTACAGTAATGTATAATTTTGAAAAATGATTCTAAATTCGCTTTTGCATAATCTCTAATAATATACAGACGATAAATTCACTGCCACTAATGTTTTTGTTTAACATGACATATTGAAGCAATGAATCGAAATGAGTTATATATTATGAGGTATTATGTTTGATTTTCTATACAAAATCAAACATAATACCTATAAATTGATTTAAAATATTCATTGCATTGTTTGGTAATACATAAATGATTCCACAATTCCCAATTGCCAAATAGAATTATGATATTAGTGTATGATTTAGAAAGTATTAATGGATAAAATGGATCGTTTTGATATGTTTTGAAATAATTAATTGATTCACTTAGTAAATGTACTTTATAAGAAAAATATATAAGACATATTATGTAGTTTGAGGATTAAGAAAATAACATAAATAATAACAATGCAATATTTGGTTTTTTAATCAAACGTTATATATTATATACTTAGAGTAATTAATAATAAATGGCACTATAACCTTTTTAGGTTTAGGCCTCAGATTTCAGTATCTGTCCGTACTCCGCATCAAGAATGTCGAGCTTGGGGACTGTGGGGCTGGGTCTACACTCAAATGCCTCTGCTATTCAGAGGTAGCGAGACCCCACCCACTATAAACACCTCAGCCCATCACCATTCTACCCAGGGGACCCGGGCTTATAACCTTGCCAGCCTTGATCTACCGGTCCTTATACGGTTATCCCCAGACCTCTCCCTCAATCGCTCAGCTGCCTCCTTCTGCAGCATAACATGCTCACAGAAGGAGACCATTGCACTCCAGGCCTCCTAACTCCCTAGCATAGCTAATATAATACCCGGTAAGGTGAGGTCCACTCCTATGACCAATATCAGGTCATGACGCCCTTGTCCAGATGACACACTCAGCCACAGTATGCTCCGCCTAACACAAATAATAAAATACATTAAAAGAAAGATTTGTCTCAGATTGTCAAGAATCCTCTATCAGCAGGTGCTCCTATTTCACTATTATGCACACCTCACCCGTAGGACCTAAAACCCTGGTGGTGAAAGTGGGAAGTCGTTTTTACCCTTAGCTGTCGGAATAACTTTATAAGCGTGATTCAGGGTTAATGAACACGACTGCTTCAAAGCACTCCAAACTTCGAGTCATGTAAATAATGTAATAAACCCGCGTCTATATGTACACAATGTTTAAATTGAGGAATTGTAGAAATGCCAATTTGTACATACAATAAACCACTTTGTATGACAGTATGTTCTCGGCTGATCCATATTCTGTGATGGAATTAATAAACCCGAACTGACTCAAAACAAATGACTTGAAAATTTGAATTTAGATTTATTTTCAATGAACTTGGACCGGGCGAATTCAAAGCGTGCCAATGAATATTCAAATTTAATTATGCGTAAATAGTTTCTCGTTTTATTCAAATTATGTATCTTTTGGGTTTTAAGTTGTCTATGAAAGGTTTTTATATACGTAAAGTGATAGTACTTATATTTTTTGTTCGAATTTTTGTTCTTAATTTTCTAACAGGTGCAAAAATTCATAGAAAAGTATTTGATGATTAATTTTTACTTGCTTTTAAAATAATCTATTTGACGCTTTAAAAAAAATGTGAGCCGTAACGGGACGCCTGGCAGATGTGAAACATCGACATTATTTTGTAAAAGTAATATGCAGAAAAGAACAGACTGCGATAGGAACCAGGTGAAAGAAAGAAGAAAGAACTTTATTAGACACAAAATACATTAATGTTTCTATAAAGTAGAGTGCACTGGCCCCCACACTAGGATTCCCTGTGTTGTGGGCAGCCAGTCTCTTCCTTTTACATCTAAACGTTATTTATATAATTAATTTTACTTAACAAATTTATATCTATACTATTTTTGTACAATAAGAATGTTTTCTGTATCAGTATAGGACAGCTTAAAAAGATATTGTTTGAGTTTTTTAGTAAAAGTATGTAAAGGTAAATATGTCATAATGATAAAATAAAATATTACGATTATTTCCAGATAACGATGACTATTTGTTGAATAAATATTATTTTCATTAAATATTTTTAATGTAAAATTTACTACTGCATTTAGACTGTATATCATATAGCGTAGCAACGCGTCGCCACGGCATGCGTCGCCACGCCAAAAATCGGTTTTACGTGCGGCTATAGATGTTTCACATCAAAAATTAAACTACAGACTCTCGACAAAAACGACACGTTTTTGTATTACTTAGTTTAATGCGTTTGATATTTTTTACTGAATGAAGTAGTTTTTGTTTATTATACAGATACAATTTGTTTTAGCTGTTACGAAATAAATACAGAAATAAAGGTCTGGTTTCAGAGCCACTGGTGAACGAAACGTCTAAATTTATACTATGTTTACTAGTTGGATTGGTTTGTAATCAATTTAACTTTCAATCTGTGATGTCTACATTTGTTTCGGTTTGGAAGCCTGATTAATGTGTGTTGGTTATACAAAGGTGAGTTATACACTTGACACTTTTAAAGAACCCTCCTGATTTAAGGAGGTTGTTTATGGGATTTATTATGCAACTAGTGACCCGCCCCAGCTTCGCACGGGTGCAATGCTGATGAAAAGCAGGTTTTTATTATGTATTGTTATTTCCGTCGCTGGAAAGCTCCGATAATATACGCGACATATACCATATTGACATATACCATCAAGGACTTTTCTGTAGACCTTTTCAATGTGTACAATACTTAGTACATTATTTTGATAAAACTCGTAGGGTTCAGCCTGCGATTGCAACGTAAGCGGAAATATGTAATTATTTACGACATCACATTAAAAACCTTAAAAATAACAGTACTTCTCCACTATTTAATGGATTTTATTAGACACTAGCAGACTCGGCCAAGCGTTGCTGTGGCTAAGGTTTTTGTTATATTACATAGTAGTAAATTAATCAAGGGAAACCGTAGGAGAACTTATGTGAAACGTTGGTACCACGACACGGACCTAAACTAAACTACCTTTAACTCAGCGCCATCTGTTAGAATTGTATCAAATAATAAACAAATGTTAATGTTATCGTAATTTTAGTAAGGATGCCTATTTTTTTTGAAAATGAAATATAGCCTATGTCACTCAGGAATGATGTAGCTTTCCAACAGTGAAAGAATTTTTCAAATCTGCCAAGTAGTTTCGGAGCCTATTCAATTCATACAAACAAACAAACAAACAAAAAATCAAACCTTTCCTCCTTATAATATTAGTATAGATAGTATAGATATAATATAAACCTTCCTCTTCATCACTCTATCTATTAAAAAAACCGCATCACAATCCGTTGCCTAGTTTCAAAGATTTAAGCATACAAAGGGACATAGGGACAGAGAAAACGACTTTGTTTTATACTAGGTAGTGATGTACTTGGACCTTCGCTGGTTGCCTAACAACATAACAACGAATATGAATCATTTTTTACTATTTTTTCTTATATATCGCATTTTTTGGTAATTTATTTAATACATCATTAGCAATTTGTTTCTGTACACCGGCCGCACATTATCAAGACCGAATAATTATTTATACACACTTCGTTGCAAAGAAACACAAATAACACAGTACATAAAAATCACAGGGGATACAACGGGCGGCCTTATCGCTACAAGCGATCTCTTCCAGGTAACCCTAATATTGGTTGTAGTTTGTGTTTATTTTCTAAATAAATATTTGAAATAAATGCAATTCTATCAATAAAAATCATTGTTTTTTTAAATTGTATTTTAATTTTGCTCTCAAGGTGTCACACGTTAAATTGAAGACAGTCAGTTATGAAAACATGTTATAAAAGTGATATACGTGTCAAAATGACAGAATTTAAGAAGGGGCAGAACTAACCAGATAAATGCAACTTCCTCACGATCGAGTAACCCGCAATATCGGAGCACACAACTCCCGAGGGAACGTTTTGTATCGAAGAAATGTATATTTAACCTCTGACAGCACGAAGTTGAATAGCTCTTGAAATTTTTTTTGCACAGATTTAATATTGAGTATTTTTACCGCGGAATACCGTAAGTTCCCCAGTATCTTATAAAAACTATGTTATATAATATAGTCTCCTGACTATATGATATAATGATTAAAATTTAAAATAAAACAAAATATAACTTCTTTACACTTTCTTTTCGAAAAAGTTATCTTTCGCCTTATTCTACGTTTGTAGAAAAATCGACAGGTATTGTAGAGAAAAAATACTATCACCATTTTTTTTAACGCGCCAATAGAAGTATAATTTAAAAAAAGGACTGTTGTTAATTTCACTGTAGGTATCGTTTTTTGTGATGGTGTGCGCGCATATCGTAAAAATTTACTTTCATAATTTTTCCCTAATGCGCCAAAAAATGTATTACTCAAACTCAAATCTTTATTGCATTCCCTATGTTAATATTTAACACCTTACAATTTATAACAATGAGAACCTTGGTTAGGCACCTCAAAGTTGTGAGAGGGTTCCACCATAGTTAATTCTATTTTTATACATTTCTATTCTTATAAGATACATTATTTATTTGGTATACTTGCTTTGATTTAAAAAAAATGTTTAAGTCCATATATCGACCGTAAAAACTCGTTGCGGGAGGAGCACAGTAATATTAACCTTCGATATATGTCTGTCTACTACACCATACAACCACTTGTTTCGATTAAATGCATATATGCTATTTTTTGTCCGGTGCAACGATGTATTAAATTATTCAAAATAACATTTGTTAAAAAAACGAGTGTGCTTATGACCACACGACCGAAGTGAAGCTTCTTAATATATATATATATATATATATATATGAGTGTGTGTGTACAATATATACATGTATGTTAATAAACACATATTAATTTTCTATATACTATATATATATTTAATTTACTAGCTATAAGAGAAATCGAGAAAGAAAATGTGCACGCGCACTGCTGTTGCTCTTGCTTATATCCCCCACTCAACTTCCGTTCGCCTTGCCGGATCACACTTTTCGTAACGCTTACGTCACGCGTTCGCCAGCTTACTCCCTAAGTCAAGCGTGCGTAAAAGTTTCACTTCAAAAATCTGTAACTATGAGCAGGCATTAACAAAATACTACTTTGTTTATCAATAACGAAGTACTGGTATTAAGATACAGTTTTCGGCTTAACAAAACAATAGGCTCAATTTGCACTCAGATTAAGGGCTTACAACTGAATAGATTTAATTTAGATTAAGATCTTTGGATATATGGGAACCATCTGGGGAATTTATGTCTTGACAAGGTGATTTTGATATTATCATCAAAGTCCTGATTAGTTTTAAAGTAGTATCAATCACTATTCATTATGCAATTTGATATTTACAATTAGGAGATAAAAACAGTCTATTTGTCACTATGACAATCCATTCTGCTATGCTATTGTATCTTCATGGGATGACTCCTCAAAAAACACAATTTTTGAAGGTAGAGAGAGCTCAGAGAGCCATTCTCAAGGTTAGCGCTTTCCTTCCCTTATTTATCCCACGGCAGAGATATCAAAATCAAAATTCGTTTATTCAGTTTAGATGCGTCTTAGGGCGTGCTTATGAATGTCAAAAACGTTTACAAAATTCGCGAAAGAGCAAAACTACGCCATCCGTTCGCAAAACTACGAGGAGGCCTTGTTCTGAGAAGAGGGAAGAAACTCAGCAAGTTTTACCCTCCCTCTACATTACAATTATTCAAAGGAAAATGTCATAAACACAAGTTTTTTTTGTGTGTCTTAGTTTATATCTGGATAGTTTGAATATATCAGAACTCATAGATTGGCAGATTTTATTATAAAGGAAGTGGCCGTAAATACAAAAGTGAATTAAAGATTTTCATAATAATATCGCCGTAAGACAACATTACATACAATAGAAGCCACAATTCTACGTAACGCATAAGAGTCACTCATGCTGAAATCATTTTTTATCTATGGATATAAATCGCTTCGACGATTAATCGCGCAGTTTAATCGGCCTAGATTTGAAATATGAGTGGTTCAATTATGATGCTAATCTGTGTCAACAGCTGGGTCTAATTAATCCCAAACAGCATATTAATCTTGAACATAATTCAAGCAAAGAATCATTGCATAAAAACAGTGTTAAAATAATAAGCAGGTAACTGCTCTATTGATTTGATTCAAGTCTGTAGTTTGTGGATGATGGACGGGTACTTTTATTAAAAGTGTCATAAGTTCGGGATGTGGTCATACATCTTGACCTATGATCCTTCAAAATGTCCGAATGACATTCACGCTTCAAAACTTTTTGACGAAATGTACGTAATACTCTTGTAGGTATTCATATGGGAGCACATATCATTAATCGTATCTTTAAGAAGAACTACTACTTGCTTAAGCGTGTTCTCTCAATTCTCTTCTAACCAGGGTCATGCACCACATATTTGAATGTGATTATTTTATAACTTTGTAAGTTTTCTTTAATAATTAATTTAATATTTGTTATTTTTTTATGTTTTTTTAAATATTTTTGCTTTAGATGCCCTCAAATAACGTGTCTAATTGTAAGGTATTAAAATAATCACACAAACACTTGTGTTTACTTTAAATATCCTATAGGAAACCAAGTAAAACTTTTAACTGTTACACAACTATACTTAATACTGAAGACATTTTTGGAAACAAACACATACCAAACCATATCATACACAAAGTAAACCGGCCAACGCTATTTATCTTTCCGCGGTCCTTTTATCTTTAACCACATTCTTAGAAACAACATTTTCACTAACATTTTAAAACTAACATTACATTCATTCGCCAAAAAAAAACATTTTGTTAATCTGTCTATGGTGATACAGAAAATATTGGTATTGTGCAAAAATAGTTCAATAAATTGTGTTATATAGAACTTATGGTCAAATATTGGTAACATGTCAAAAAGACTAGTGTAGGAGCTAGTGCACTCTGTTTTACGTAAATATTCTTTGATTGTGTATAATAAAAGGTTTTTATTTCTTTCTCCTTATTTTGCGTTTTATTTTTGCTATGTATTATTATAGATTATTTGTTTGTAAGTTCTTTTATTAATATCCTTTACTATATTTTATTTTAATATATATATATATTATATAACACTTATTAGTAATGGCCACTTGGCCAAAAATTAATCGCGGAACAGATACATTTAACTTTTCATTTGATTTTCTGATTTAGACAGATTGAGTATCTACTTATAGCAGTCTACATCTTCAGTAAAACGTGTGGAACATTGTTACTCCGGTTATTCCCGTAAAAAGACCATTACGCGTTCAATAAGCTGTTCCTAATACCTTAAGACAGATCTAACGAACCTGCCTTTAGATCTGGTTTACAGCTGACATGGATGGTTCTATGTCTAATATGTTCAGTTCACATTAGAAAGCTTTTCAATCTTATATACTAATAAGAAACATTAAACAAACGATTTTCGTAACACCTCCACCAATTAATTATACCTAACATCAAGGCCAACGGGGTGTTGATAGAAAAAAAAATAAAAAAAAATCTTCGCAACGTGGACAGGTATGACAGGGATTGTGACTGGTCTCTTGTTCTTGGTCTATTTCGAGGTTGCTACATCTGGCTCAGGACAAGACACGCTTCAAGAGACGGTCAAACTCCAGTAATGGAGAGATACCAATAGAAGAAGAGTAATGAAAACATGCAAGATTAACTTACTGTTTTACCGATTTATTTATATATTAAGTAAACTAAACAGATACATCTCTATACAGTAATAAAATAGAAGTAAAATATAAAATAAACATATTGGACATTTCCACAAAAAGTGACACTGATTAAAGATATAATACAAAGCAAAATTTATAAATTAGGAGAACGACAAACATATAGCTATAATAAAGAAGAAAGATACAAGGCTTAAATGAAGCAGTAGAGGAGTGCGAAAAAGGGTCGATATTCTTTTTTCTAGTTGACGCAAGGCTTCATAATAACCATGGCAAGGCAAATTCTTGATACTTACACCAAGGACGAGACGCCTAAAGAGAACGAAACCTTTTGAGAACTTAAACTAGTGTAGAATATATGTGCAACTCCGGTATCTCACTATCAAAACATTATAGAACACTAAGACATTATAAAAGATACATTAGTTATTCACTAGTTATTTAAAAATAAAGTCAACATAATATTACTTATAAGCCTATACTATAGGCCGTTTGTACCTTGTTCTATAAAAAAAAAGCAAAAACTCTTTTTTTTTACTAAACTAAACTTTACTTTCATGCTCGCCATTACGAGTACATTGGATATACTTTTATACTACATACATTTTTTAAATAATTCTTCATTATGTTTAACATTAGTACACGCCCTCCAAATATTTGTTATCAATTATCCTCATAACAACGCATACACAATTATAATCATGTTCCTGTTGGGTAAAAGCGCCCTCAGATGCTTGAATGTACAATGAAGCGTACAATCAATAGTACATCGCTGTGCGAGTCACGTACGACTCTGTCTAGTGACTCCTGTCAACCCTGTTTAGATCACTATTTCAACTGTTAAATTTTAGTAAGAGTCGTTGAGTATAAAACACATGTGTGTGTACTTATGTACAAGCGTTAGAAGTTATACTTCTATGGAGACAAGATATTATTTTTTTTAATTTTTTCATCTTTTGCCTTTTTCTACGTTTGTGGAAAAAATTACACTAACCATAGAAAAAAGATATTTAATTCAATGAAAGTTTTATTATAACGTTTTGTATTGTTAAATTTAGTTTTTTTTAATATCACAAAAAAATATTTCTACATATTTAAAGAAGTTGACATTTTTTTTTATTTTAAAATGTCGACTATGCTAACTTCAGGGTGTCAGTTTGTGACTGTAAAAATTCACTCTTATTATTTTTTCCTAACGCGCCAAAAGAAGTATAACTTTAAAAATGTGTTTGTTTATGAAACAACTCGTTATAAATTAGTATAAGATTTGGGAAGAATTTTACCGAGACGTCTACGTCTACGTCGACGTTAGTGAAAATTGTACAAACAAACAAAAATTCTGGGATTCCCGCAAAAGAGAATGACGCTTTCGCGGGGGATTACCCGTCCCATACTCGCGATTTTTGAATTAATTATCCATGTTCTTTATCATATTAAATTTTTTGCTTTTAACTTTTGATGGAGTGACACCACCAACTTCTTCTAGCTTCTTCTTTTAGCTACGCCACTGTGTTTATATATTAGGTCTCTGAAGCATTTCCAACTCTGTGTAAGGTGCGTCCATAACACAGCCTCTAACCGTTATATAGATTGTGGACGGTGTACATATTAAACGGAAGTAGGAGTTTATATCTCCAAATGAACATTTCTGTTCCTCAGGTAGGCATCAGTTTGACGAAGTATTCAACGCTGTCGTAACCAACGTAGCCTACGTCCTTGGTTTTTCCATATGACAAACAAAATAGTGTATCAAGTAAAACTTCATTCTTACAAATAACCAATAAATATATATATACATATAAAACTTTATTGTCTTGTAACTTTATTGTATTGTATTTTTTATTAGTTTCTATATTGCGCGCTAAAAGTTGCTTTGTTTTCCGGAGTTATCTATCAAAGATATGTACTAAGGGAACTCAAAGTTATTCGAAAGAGGCTCTTTCTCTTGCTAGATTTAAAACTTGCTCAACATCACAAAAAATGTTAGGTAATTTAATGTTTTTGTAAGGAATATTAAAAAAACGTAAAACTATGATAAACGATATTCCAGAAGTGTCTTGATTTTGCAGATACACCCATTTACATTAGATCTTAAGCAATATATCGAAGGAAAAAACTAAGGAAACAAAAACTAAAATAAGACAAAACAAAATATGAATAATAACTAAAACTGAGAGATAAAAAACGTGACTTGGCAATTTTTTCATCTAATTTCATTTGTTTTATGATCATTTACAGAATAAACAGCTGTTTCAGTAAAGAAATGTCAGACGGAAAGCCATATACATTTCTGACGTACATTTTCATTTTCCATTTTGATGTCTCGCAAAAAATTTAAAATACATTTTTCACATTGTCAGTACAAACGTACTAAATGTACCAGGGGACGATAAAATAATAACAGTTCGCGTTTATAAGAGATAATGATGCCTGAAACAATTGCACTAAAATGTGTACGTGGTAGGTGTTTTGTAAAAAATCCCGTATATTTGCGGTTAAAAATACATTGTTATGACATATCAGATAAGCGAGATGTTTTCTACATCATAATCATTTAATCATGTTGGTAACACAATGTACACTTCTGAACGTTAAAAAAGAAATATATATTAAATGCTTCTAATTTTACATTTTCTGCCAGTTCTCAAATCAAGGGCGTAGAACGGAAGAGAAGAACTGGCGATACACTCTTCGCCACTCTTTTTATTCTGTTTGTCTTTTATGTTTTTTATTTATTTGAGTTGCAACCATTACACCATGTTCCACATGACTAGTAATAAATAAAAAAATAATAACTTTGAGTTTAGGTCATTAAATGATTATTATATTTAAAATAACATACGGTGTGTATGTTGGGTGTGGCAGAAAAAGGATGTGAGTAGAAGAATCGCCGTGGAAATAGGGACGTCAAGAAGTATTTGTGGTGTAATTGATAGGATACGTAATAGCGAGCAGTGTGAATTCAAAGAGAAGAAAAGCTGGATTAAATCCAGAAATAGAGAAGGGACAAGTTAAAATTATCCATAACGGACAAGCGCGCATGTTGCATTTTGAAGTTTTTTGCCAACCTCTACGGAGAAAGGCTTGGTGATATAAGTTAAATATAAATAAATATAATCATAATAAAGGCCTTTATCATTGTTATAAGTACTAATAAATTGACACAAAAATAAAGAAATAGCACTAATAATTGGCCAGCAGGTTAATTTCTGATACACAGTCCTTGGACCTCCTCTAAGAGCTTTCACTCTTCTCTGTTCCGATCGTAGCCACATAGGGCCAGCTGCTCTTCGCATTTCATCTTCTCATCTTTTTATTGGTCTTTCTCGTTTTCTTTTATCATAGTGAGGAAATAAATATGTTAATTTAAAAAAAACAGTGGCGCTAAAACATTTTAAGGTCTGAGCCTCACATTTCTGTATCTGTTTCATAGGCAAGTAGGTGATCAAACTTTTGTGCCTGACGCTCGCTCTCGAGTTTTTGCGTCTAAGGCAAGCCAGTTTCCTCACAATATTTTCCTTCACCGTTCCAGCGAACGGTAAATGCGCAAATAGAAAGAAAGTCCATTGGTGCACAGCCGGCGATCGAACCTATGACCTCAGGGATGAGAGTCGCACGCTGAAGGCACTAGGCAAACACTGCTCACGTTAAACGTTAAATATGTAATATATAATGTTTAAAGCGACAGGCAAGCGCTATCTCTAATCGCTGTTACGTAAAAATAAAACAAACACAACAGAGAAAACCAAGCGAACAATCTAGTCTTCATGTTTACTATTGGCGTCGGATTCTTATTTTTTCGTGACAGCTGTTTTCATGTTCTTCAGAAACTTTCTTTTATGACTGTAGCAAGTCAGGAATAATATCAGATAACAAGTTATAATAAAAAAGTATGAAAACAAGCTGCTAACTACATGAACTTTCGTATAACTTATGGACGTCTTGTAATGCAATATCTATTATTTTTAGGCGACTTTGCCAAAGGTCGAAGTATATTTTTTATAATTTAATTGTACAGAATATTATATATAAAACAAAGTCGTGATAGTTACACCACTTGTAACTCAAGATCGGCTGGACCGATGTTATTTATCTCTTTTTTGGTGGATTCTTCTCCGTTCCGAATAGCAGAATAAGTCATAAAATATCGGCAGTAAAGTAAAGTAAAATGTTAACTATATATAAGTTATATAAGTTATCGAATAGCAATAAATAAATAAATTACTATTACAAATCAAATCAAAATTCGTTTATTCAGTTTAGATGCGTCTTAGGTCATGCCTATGAATGTCAGAAACGTTTCAAGACTATGCCATGAAATGCAAGCAACATGTGGTGCTATCTGTTGACAAAACTATATATATGTAGAAATCTTATCAGTACAAGAAATTCCGGTATTGAGGTGATTGAGGAGATGCATAACCAGGCATTGCTCTAGATCGAAGACGTGTTACGTCATCAAAAAATGTTGTATATCAGAAAGTGCTTTAGCACGCAGTATTGCAATATTGGCGCTAGATAGGAATGTTTAAAACTGCCATTTTACTTTCGCAATGGCAAGCAATAGACATTTCAGTATTTAAAAAAAAAATGGCATAATGTTACCTTATGCTAGATTATAAGTTTCATTGATATTGAATTGAAAGCAAAAAAATACACATTAACATCTAGGATAGGACCATAGGACCCTTGGACATAGGCCTGGTCCGGTTCCACTCGTGTCTGACGTGGGCCAGGCGTGACCCCGGCGACGGCGGTGATGTCATTCGCCCATTGTCGGCACGGGCGCCCCTGCGGACGGCGCGCGTCGCGCGGGTACCAGTGTTGCACTCTCTCGCTCCATCGGCTTTCACATTTTCTTGCTGTGTTAATAACCTCCGCCCTCGAAGATTTCGTGTTCTCTTACTCGTTTCAAGACCGGTCTGTTTAGTAGCCTTTGACTTTATCGCACAGATTTTATTTATACATATAATTAAAAGCCTATTTCATCAAAATATATATATATAAATAAATCTATTCGACGAAATTTTATAAATATTTCTGTGACAGTTGGATAGTATAGCAAGTTGCTTGTGTAAAAAAAGCAAATTTAGCGAAGCCTAAAAGTAAGCTAATCTAAATATTTCCTTAAATTCAGTTTCTCTACTTCCGTAAACCTATTTATAACTTAATTATACAAATTTCATTCTTTGATGTAAAGTAATTGGTTCGAAACAAATTATTTAATTTTCACCACAGGTACAAAGGCAATGTTCTGTCTTTATTCATTTTAGTGTAAATACAATTAGTCGGAACGAGACACAAGAGTACTCTAATTAAAAGAGCGCAATTAAGATAGAGGTTTTATAAGATCATATTGTTCAAATAATCTCTCTTGAACCCTACAACTGAAACACCAAAAATGCTCTTGCAAAAAAGATTAATACTTAAAATTAATTTCATTCGTAATTTAACATCAGATTTATTTCGTTTTATCGTTTTATTTTATTGTTTTAATTAGGTGTGATTCCCGATGCTGAAGTAGGTATTGTATAAGATTTATTGATAGTTTCTATATATTACATATTGCCTTATAATTCGTCTGAATGATTAATAATGTAATAATTATGATTAAAATACTTAGCTACTTCAAAAAAGCGCTGGTAAAAAACTTCTTTATTGGTATGACGGTATACCAGTTTTCACATAATGTTGGTGTTTTTATACGCCATAATAGCGAATGTTAAATGCATTGCTTCTTGGTCTTACCCGCTCTACGCCCTTGACTTGCGAACTGCTTGTAAATGTAAATTTACAATTAATTTAATTTATTTTCCTTGACGTTACTAAGTCTACATGTTTACCTATATGAATAAAGATAGTTTGATTTGATTTGATTGTTTGAAATGGTTCGACCGCAGAGCCTCAAAGACAACATCGTTCTTAATAGGTTACTAAAACCATAGACAATTTGCCTTTCCCCAATCGTATACGTAAGTTGATAGACGTGCATGCAGTGGCTCTACATTGTTCCAATTTCGAAAGATCAAAGCTATTGGAAAATCGGACCGTTTCTATTGCACTTGTCTCAATAAAGTTCTGTTTTTCTTGACTTTTATATCGTAAAATGTATTTTTCGTAACCTATTTGTTAGAATAACAGTTTAATTTTACAAGAAATACGTTCTCGTTTATTACCCGGAATAATGTTGTTTTTCTATTAAAATCAAGTATTTATTTTTGAAATGTTAACAGATGTATACATATGTGTAAGTATTTTCGTGTGTCAATAAATGCAAAAGTAAGTACTGTAAGAATAAGCCTCCTGATAATATACTATGCATACTGACCATTGTCGCCGAACCAGGACACAGCTATCTCTGGTTTACGCAATAACTAAACCATTATATTCTTCTTTGTAATATTTAAAATAAAAACAATCACCGCGGTTGAGTATGGATATCTTTGCCAAAATTGGATTTAACTGCTGGCAACACATGCGATTGAACGCTTGCTAAAAGTAATTTAATTGTGACGGATTTTCCGCTATATTATCCACGAAATACCCATTGTTAAGACTAAACGAATAGAATAATATTAAATGGTTTGAATGTATTTATTATATATTACACAAGACTGTGTTTGGCTTTGATCATAAAACAGTGCAGTGTTGGCCTAGTGGTTTTGGCCTGCGGCTCCCATCATTGAGGTCCTAGATTCGATCCGCGGTGCACCAATGGCAAGTTGGGATAGTCCTGGCAGGGTGGACATGTTAAGTTCGGGGAGATGAGTAATTAAACCGTTCCACAACTGCGAGTTTATTGCTAGTCCTTCTCTTTCGTTCTACGCCCTTGATTTGAGAACTGGTAGTAAATGTAAAATTAGAAGCATCCAATGATTTCTTTTCTGACGTTCATGAGTGTACCCTGTGTTGCCAACATAAATAAATGATTTTTGATTTCGCAATGATGAGCTACCGGTTTACAGAGCCCTCCAACACAAAACACAACAATTACAATGTTAGAAGATCAGTTATAGAGAAAAATTGAAGAAGAAAAATAAACTTAAATGTCTATTGGAAGAAATGTCACAGTATAAGTCGGAAAAGCAAATTGAAAACACAAAATAAAGTACTATTTTATTTAATTAAGAGAAATATGAATAGAGAAGTTTCATAATGCCCTTTGATGATATTTCAATAGTTTATAATAGAATATACATGCATCCGTGAAGCAATCTCGGCATCCTGTATTTCAATCATCCTTGCAGACATCCTTTTGTTTTCAAAATGGAATAGATACCTATATTGACGATATTAGGAACCTTCACTAGTGTATTTTTTATTTATGATAATCTACAGCTATCAAATACAAATTTAGAGTTTTAGAGATTTTGGGAGATTTTTTAAGTAATACTTTTTTTTCTTTTGGTGCGTAAGGGAAAAATTATGGGAGTATAATTTTTACGATGCGCGCGCACACCGTTTCAAAAACCGACACCGTGATATAATCATTTAAGTTTTTTTGTGATATTTAATTAAAATTTATTTAACTAGATAATGCGTTACAATAAAACTTTCAATGTACTAAATACCTTTTTTCTATTGTTAGTGTTGTTTTTTCTACAAGCGTAGAATAACATATTTGAAAATATTTTTTCTTTGTTACGCATAGAAGTATAACTTCAAACGCGTGTACATAAGTACACACACATTATGCCATTTTTGATCTTATATCCAGATTGAGCATTCTGATTTGACACTTTGAAATCATTTTTTCTTTAGTTTTAAATAATTTATTAATCCAATATATTATATTACTTTTCGTATGTACCAATGCATCAATGTCAAAGCTTTGGCAAGCTTTTGTTTAAAAAATAAACATACATTGATAAAACAATAATTTAAATAATACACGATTTTTGAAAATCAAACATTATTATGTCTCGAATTAATCTTTCTATTAATAAAACCAGTTTTTTTTGCTTAAGTTAAACTAAGCATAGTTTAAAATAAAATGGAGATCAGATCAGCTGGTAGCAAGCGATTTACCCTTACCGAACGGAGCGTTTATTAATACCTAAGTAGTTATAAAATTTTAATAGACATTCTTAACCCATATTTGACCTGAATAATTATATTCAAGCTATTAATATTAACACCAGAAAACTTATAAATGACACAAAGAGGAAAATAAACGGAAAAATTAATGGAAATTTATTACTGAGGAAAAGTTTGATTAAAGCTTCTTTTGAACTTTAAGTATGCTATCAAGGCACATTACTGGGACAAACTAAGTTACACTTATGTATTGATCTTTTGAAGACCGAAAGCGGAGTTTAGTAGTAAAGTATATAGCAAGATGCACATATAAAAGACTTTAAAGACAAGTATACGTAAAGGACCAAGGAGAAGAAGAAGAGGGTGCCCCAAAAAATTATGGAGATAAAAAGCCGTAAATATTTGAAAACGCTGGAGAAGTTTATGCGTTTACCTCTTGAGGTCTAGGCCTCATTTTTCTAAATCCGTTTCGATTTTTTTTCAACCTAATAGGCAAATTGGTTATCAGCTTCATGTGCCTGACACACACCGTCGCCTTTTTGGGTCTAAGACATGTTTCCACATGATGTTTTTCTTCACCGTTTAAGCGAATGTTAAATGCGCACCTATAAAGATTGTCCATTGGTGCAGAGCCGGGGATCGAACCTACGACCTCAGGGATGAGAGTCGCACGCTGGAGCCACTAGGCCAACACCGATTGGAAAATAAACGGGCTTTCATTATTATTACATAAAATATGTTATTTATAATAATAATAATAATAATAATAATAATTTAATCATTGCACGAATATGGTATAAAAAGTCAAGGTGGTACAATTGTCAGTCGTTCGCATATTCTGCCACACACAGTGGCGCGCAAATTTATCTTAGTTTAGATTTTACATTATTAGTCAGATTCATATCAATTAAGTCAATTATCATACATAATTAAATTTATATAAATTACCATGTCTCACACAAATAATCGTTTATTGAGTAGTACGTTTTTTCTAAAAGTAATGCACTAAGTCGCTTTTTAAAGATTCTTGTCGGAAGATCTTTAAGTTCTTTCGGTAATCTATTGTAAATTTTAATTGCCATACAGAAGGCGTTTTTCCGAAATAATTCTAAATTTATTTTTGGCACAGCCAATTTCTCCCCATGTCTACTACTTACTACATTCGATTTAAAAATATGTATATTTCTGTGTACGAACACGGACATTTCTAATATATAAATACATGGAAGAGATAACACTTTGAGTCTCTTAAATAGAGGCACGCAACTATCAATGCAATTTGCTCCACAAATTGCTCTAATACATTTTTTTTGGGCCTTAAATATCCTATTCACTTCGACTGAATTTCCCCAAATTGTAATTCCATATCTAATTATAGATGCAATATATGCATGATAAGCAGCTAATACCGCAGCATGGTTAACAGTTTCCCTTAGTCGTTTTAACACAAAGACAAAACGGTCTATTTTGTTCTGTAATTTTCCAATATGTGATTTCCAATTACAAAATTTATCTATCGTTATACCTAAAAATACACACTCGTTCATTATGTCCAGTTTATTGTGTTTATACTAATAATAATTAAATTTCAGGATACAAACAATTATCATATTACATAATTAGTTAAATTCTTCAGTTCTCATATATTTTTGTTTCGGTATTACACTAACAAATTATTAAAGAAAAGGGCAAAAATTATGTTTGGCCACTCCTTGAAATTGCAAATTCTAAAAATGAAAATTAAACCTCAATTCACAGATAACCGATTTTAGATTCACAAAACTCGTAAATTATATGAATAAAGTTCAGTTCAGTAACTATATTTCCTTTAATATTTTAATGTTATAAAAATAACTTCTAGAATTTTAAGTAGATATGGGCGAATTATGAAAAATTTAACATGTCTTGTGTCAATGTCTCCAATGGTTCATAGTAAATGAGGGTTATCTGGATATCAGAGTAGTTTATAAATTTGTGTATAAAGGCTTCTATATTTACTGTAAAAGCGTTTAAGCTCTGCTTGCCTCTGTTTTTATGAAGGTAATTGTTTGGTGTCATTAAACAATTAACTTGCCTTAGATAGGCTTTCACTTGGAGCACCAAACTTCGTGTCAGTAAAACAAAAGAAAAAAGCAGAAACATATATAAATGTAAGGTGGTAAAGGTAACAAAATTACAAACTGAAGTATTTCCGACCTAAGGACTAATTAAAGAGCATACCAATTCTTAAAAGGTCGGCAATGCACTCGCGAGCCATCTGCCTTGCCGAGGCCGCCTGCTCTATAAAAAAAACCCAAAGAAACCGTATTTTTCTTATATTTTTATCCGCAAATAAATTACTAACTAAAAAAATTCTACGAAATAATTTTCAGTTTGTATGTTAAAAATAAAATCATTTGTTTGTATAAATCATGGTTTTGTTGAGAAAAATAAAAAAATAAATGAGAATGATGCAAACTGAAGATGTCTTCAAAATTACCATGGACTCTCGTACCTGTGTGTTAAGAAGCTTAAAAAACAAGTTAAAAGTGGCTTTGTAACACGAAGAGGGAATTATACAAGCTTATGGTTGTAAAGTAGGTTATAAATTTTTAATATGGAATTTCCAATTTTATGTTTGGAATCCTGAAAAATAAGTTAATATGAATATAATATATGTGATCGATGCAGCTCCTTACAATAATCATAGTAAAAAGACCTTAATATTAAAAAGTATAGGATTGTTTCTGTTTAGATCGTCTCTTTCATTCATCGTCCTTCGTCCGTCGCCGACACAGTCTGTCCTACAGTAAAATTTCAATTCGTTAGTTTCAAATATTGAATATATAGTTAGTTTTAACGCCATCTGGTGCAAATTTGACAAGCTAATAATATGCTAATATCGGATGGAGGGAGCAAACATTATAATAGCGTTAGACGTTATGAAATTCTTTATTGTTTTATCGTCCTAAGGGTGCAGGCATGTTGCACCACGAATCACGACGTATTAAAAAAATGTAATGAAATCGCTATCAAACTATTTAATCACCTTGCTAGAAGTTGCAGATTACTGCCGCATAACGATTTTAAGGGGAAGGTGATTAAATTTCCAAAGGCAAGACTTTATAGCGTGGGCGAGTTCAGACCATAAGTTTGACACCAATTATGACATTATGAAAATTAAAATGACATTTGTATGCCTCTTTTATATGGCTGATCCAACGGATCCATTTCGGTCACCTAAGGCCTCAACTGTACTATATTTTTCTAATATACGATAATCATTCGACTTTCCATACTGTCTGTGTACTAGGTATTTTATTCGAACCCACATGTACTTCTTTCCGTTTAGTTCCAATTCATCGCACTTTTACCTATGTATTTTAGTTAGTTTCAAGGTGCCTAGAGCGTTTCAGGTTCGATAGTATATATAGGTTTCTGTCCAGCGCATCTCTTATGACATTGTTATAGCTTTGAAGATAGTCCGCGCTAAATGTTTCGTTGCTGACCACGACGCTCAGAAATGAGCTGCCGACTAAAGAGAGAGAGTATATATAGGTAGATAGAAAGTTTTATTAATAAACAAAAATGTCTTCTATAGAATTAAAACAAAGAATTTGGCTGCATTCTTAAAAAAAGAGCAAAGTAATGAGTCTTTGAATTATGAAATTGGGTCGGAAAGTACAGAGCTATCTCATTAGGAATTTCAACAACTGTAATACAAACTTTTAAACGCTTGTTTAAGATCGATGTTTCGAGTTTATTACAGTGAGAATTGTCACGTACGGGAGCATATTTTTCTCTACACTTTTAAAGTTATAATAACGAAACTAATATACTTTAACAATTCAAACATTTCATACACTAAAAATAAAAACAAATCAGTGGCGCTACCACCTCTTTAGGTCTTGGCCTTCGATTTCTGAATCTGTTTCATCATCATTTTTAAATCTAAAAGGTAGGTGATCAGCCTCCAGTGCCTGACACATGTCGTCGACTTCTTGGGTCTAGGACAAGTCGGTTTCCTCACGATGTTTTCCTTCACCGTTCGAGCAAATGTTAAATACAATAAAAACATATATATCATTCTTCTTCAGTCGCGCTCTTTATTTCCAAAGGTCGTGTTAGTGGCGCCACACTAATTCCTCCACTCTCCCCTGTCATCGAGACACTTCTGCTTCTGAGTGATGGTAAGACCTGTAAAGACCTTGACTGGATCGGTCCAGCGACAAAAAAGGCTCGAAGTCTGGTGTCCTCACTTCTGCCAGTTACTATTACTATAACTAACGAACTCTGCTGGATCTGCAATTCAATTAGTGTCTTGGCCTCCAAAATGAGAACCATCCCTGTCTTGTGCAACCAATTCCGGGCTTTTAGCTAGCCCTACTCCCCTCTGCTCATCCATTGGTATCCACGGTTGCAATAATTTGTACTTTCATACTTTGTTTAATATCTTAATCGCTTGAGATATCATGTCTATCGGTCCAGCTAGTATTGTATTATCTACTAATACTGAAACTTAATATGAATTCCAAAATGTTTCTTTTATGAAACCACGGTAAAAGTGAAACTATACACTACACCGCCTACTCCGCGGCCGACCGTCACACGACATGCCAACACAGACCAAAAAGTTTGAGACCATGTAATAAAAGTTTCACTTTAAAAAGTGCTATACATTTAAGCGTTGTATTTTATTATAAAAAAATAACAATGATTTTCGATAATACTAAAAGTACAATCCTATACAGAAGTGATTAAGCTACGATCATTGCCTTAAATAGACGTGAAGCTAATCGACCTAGTTCGAACTTTCAACGCAATACCTAATAGTTGAGCTTGACTGACGTAAACTATGCTAATGTACAGTCAGAAGCACAAGTCATTTGAAAAACAATATAGTGGTAACCTTGACTTGCTTCATACTAAAGCTAATTCAAGAACAAGATTGCGTTGCTTTTCAGTTTAAATAATTCAAAAAATATATATAGTAAGTATATCATACAATACAGAAAGCTTTTCTTTGAAACTGTATTCTCAAATACACAGTTCGAAATAGAAACATAATTGAAACGTTTGTCTCACGAGTGTACAAAAAAACTGGCGTCCGGCCATTTCACTGTATCCCAAACTATTACTTTATTTAGTTGGATTGACGGAGGCCGACTTTTGCGGTGGAACCAATGTTTTTAACGTTTTTATTCCCAAGCGGCTTGATTGATACACTTCATGTCTGCATGAGAGCGATTTAATTGGAAAAAATATTTTCTATTTGAAAGTACATGTTTAGGATAAAGTGGCGTAATTTCTCCGATTTTGGGGACTTTAGTTTTATACCTTAACATTATAATATATATCTTCATATTGTTCTTAAGTTTTGTTCTACTCAATATTCGTATCTCGATCTTCTTTTTTTTTATTATAAATTCAACAGTCTTTTCTCCCAACTTTATTCCCTTTACAGTAGACTGTTAGTCTGTGGGATTTTCTGCGAAGGAGCTTATTAAAGATTTAATTCAACGACTGACAGTACCGTTGACACCAGGCCGGGTCCTTTCCTTTCCATTAAAGGATATTATAATTTAGTGTTCTTTTTATTTATTTTACTTATAATTATTCCGTTAATCTTGTAAATAATTTAAACATGTTGTTCCTTTCTTTTTATTTTAGCACCAGAATTTTTATTTATGTATAAAAAATTAAATTACAATAAAATTATTAAAACTAATCGTAAAATCGTAATCGGAATAGTTTTAACAGTTATAATATATATATCAATAAATGTTTGATGGCTGTAGCAGAGTGCCATTAAAACTTAAAGTTTCCCTGTGTATGTGTTTAGGAAAACGAAGCTATGGGCGATGACGAGCTCAGAATTCGCCGAGACGCGTTTGTGATGTACTTATTAAATGGCAAGGACTATAATTCTACAGTACATTAGGCGACGTGCGGCAGTAGTCCACTGTTTCATTTCATGCATAATTTTTAGTATTATGTAGTTTTGTTTTCCTAATTAAGTTCACTTATCTGCATCCCATTAACCAAACCCTACGCAAACAATCCATTTTTGGCGACGATAGAATGCAATCTTTTCGCACTTTACACTCATATTTGATAATCAATATAAACCAAATAAAGTAAATAAAACCGAACAAATCCTATTAAAATATACATGTCTATGTTTAAAACATATCAAAGATCTTTGTAAATATTTTAAAAACCGTTATAAGTTAAAATCTTAAGATAGGATATTGGCACAGTTGAACTGACATTTTCATACAAAGGTTTATCCGCATACACCGATCCGACCTATCATGGATAGCTTATATCGACAGATGGCTATTACTATCCGTCGATTGGTTATTGGCACTCTTTGATTCATATTTGGATTAAGATGTCTATCTCAGATGGTCAAAAATGGATTGATATAGGTTATTGCGTTTGGGCGCTAGAGTCACCTGTTAGGATAGGATTGTGCTTTTTAAAATAAAGAAAATAATATCGAACAATACATAAAATATATGAAATGCGTTCTAGACATATCACATGTATGACAAATTCTTTCCGATATGACAACCGCCTTATAAACTATGAATAATTTATTTAACCTCTCAATTCTGCGTATAAAGCATCGGCATAATACGTTCAAGAATTCATTATACGTCAGTATAAAGTCTCAAATACGCCGTGGACGCTTGAGGCATCTTCAATGCAATTCTCTGGCGCATTGTGAGTGCATTTAAGACCCTTTTCAGTATTGCATTTCACGAGCGATATCATTTCAATTTCTTAACCTACATTTCGCTTTGACTCGTTTACTTTTTATTTCATTATTTTTTTAATTGTTGATTGTATAGTGTAGTTTTTAGTATCATTAAACGATAGATAAAAGATCTTTAATCTGCTATCCACTTCAGATTTTTAGAGGTTATTTTTTTTGTTCCTCCATTTTATATACGATTTATGCAATAATTTAGAGAAGGATAGTCTAGAATAGGAAAGCATGGAAAAAGGGAGGCATATTTCAGAATACAATGACTGTGTTATTAATAATGGTCAGTAATTAAATATAAAGCTATATTTGCAGTATTTAACGACAAATCTCCAATCTGCTTTTAGAGTAAAAGTTTTTATGAAGCCTAAGCATAAATAAATTATGGTGTAAGCCCGAAATTTGACTTTGACAAGAGAAAATTAAGTAAAAAGTTTCTCTTGGGAAGGTTTTATAGTTGTCTGTGATCTCAGTAATAGTGTTTTTATTAAAAATCTAGCTGCCCCCGCGTGTCTCCTTCGTTTCACAAAATAAATTTAATTTATACTTTAGCCTCAATAACACGTGGTAATCATGATATTGAATTGTAGCTTATATGACACGTTTGTCGGTTTACCATAGCAGTGCCTTCTATTGATTACTTACTTAATCCAGTAGAAAAGTATCGACATCTGTTAGAATCTTTTGGAGTTAACAGATAATTGTGACTGTCAATTAATTATAGACAAATTGCAATAAAATAAAATTGCAACTATAATTAAAGATCTAAGCTATCATATTTCTTAAGTTGGACCAGACTGCTCACGGTGTGCCAATTTAATTTAAAATCGGTTAAGTAGTTTAGATTTTACGTTGAGCTGTCATACTGTAAGCATCGTAATTGTGTAGCTCCGTATTATTGAGTGCTAAAAAATAATTTCGTACACTGTTCTTGAGACTGCGACGTCACAAAACACAAATTGAAGTGTCGTCCGTGTAGTGGAACTACCGATTTCACACAATATCACGTAAGTTCTTGAATTTCAACAAAAGTATCTCCAAAAAGTGATAATTAGAGGTTAGAAATCCACCAATCATATTGAGCATAGACAAAAGATCAATGACATTGACACTTGTCACAGTAACAGCTAACTAGTGTTGCCAGAGCAAGTAAATAAAAACTACCACTAATTACGTTCCATAACACGCAGATTTAGTTTACAAGAATGGAGGATCAGTTTCAACTATTGTTTGATAAAATGAAGAATGAAATCTTGAACCAAACAATAGAATTGAAAGATTCGATAACAAATAATATAATGGAGAGATTAGACGAAAAACTTCAACCTATTATAACAGAAAATAGAATCTTAAAAATAAAAGTAGAAAATCTCGAAAAGGAAGTAGAAAGTTTAAAAAGAGGAAAGAAGCAAAACAATTTGATAATGTTTGGAGTAAATGAAGGCGAAAGGTCTACACAAGAATTAATACAAAATACAATACATATTTTCAAAACTGACCTTGACATACAATTACAAGAACATGAGATAAACAAAATATATCGTCTAGGAAAGGGAAAGTCTTCTGGAAAACCAAGACCAATTCTGATTTCCTTTACGAGCGAATGGAAGAAGAATGAAGTTATGGGAAAGAAGAAAAACTTCAAAAATGTATATGTTACAGAAGACTACACAAAGGAAGTAATAGAGAAAAGGAAAACGTTGCAGGCGCAGCTAAAAGAGGAGAGAGAAAAGGGAAATATCGCGTACCTGAAATTTGACAAACTAGTAGTAAAAGGAAAAAATACTAACATAAATAAGGAAAAGCGCAAAAGAGAAACATCATCATCCCCACAAAACAATGCTCAACCAAGGAAACAACAAACTCTAATGCCGCCGATTAACAATAGACCAAATGCTTTCGACGTAATGAGGATTAGAGCTAATTCTCTTTCGTCTCTTCCCGCTAAGACAACAACTAACAAAGAATAACAATTAACTGTCGGTAAACGGAAAAATAAACAGCTCAACATGAACCAACATAAAATAACAAAACAAAATACTTCCCCAAGCCGACTGGTCATCGTGGGGAAAAAGGACCACGACCCTCTAAAGGAAAAAAATAACACTAACATGAAAAACAAAGTAAATGACATCCACATAGCAACTATTAACTGTCGATCTCTTAGAACACCTGGGCCCAATATGGACGCGCATAGCGGAAAATAGAACAGAGTGGAAATCTTTAGAGGAGGCCTATGTCGAAAGACAAGCTGAAATGTAGAAACGACCGTTTACCGATACCTGATTTATGAAAAGAAAAGAAACTGTTAAAAGTTATAAACGTATTTGTAAGAAAAATTACTGTAAAAATAAGTTCAGCAATAAAGGCTATTTTATTTTATTTATTTTATTTTTAAGTAGTTTAGGAGTCGCGAACCGCGCGGAATCGCGGACAAACATCATGACAGGAGATTTATATATATATATATTAAGATTATTATTTTTTTATTACTCCGCAGGCTCTTCGACCCAAAAGCGTCTTAGCCTGCGAAATGACAATCTTCCAGCACTGCCTGTCTTATGCTACCTTCCGGCAATTGCTAGCATTTTTTTAAATAATCATTGCTAGCTACAGTTCCTCCACCACTCTGTTGATTAGGCTGTACCGAGGCCAACCTACATTAAAAACTTAAGAATTACGTATTGCAATGAAACGAAAGAGAAGGGTCCGGTACATTTTGACATATTATAATAACACACAACGTTGGACTTGTCACATTGATCATTAAGATCTGAGTATTAAAGAAGCAAATCGTGGTATATCGACCAGCCACTGACCCGTAAGTGGCTGTATAGCTGGAAATAAAAGAAGAGAAGCCGGCAACGCACTCGCGAGCCCTCTAGCATCGAGAGTGTCCATGGGCGGCGGTATCACTTAACATCAGGTGAGCCTCCTGCCCGTTTGCCCCCTGTTGTATAAAAAAAAATAGAAAGAAGCCATCGAAAAGGACCTACGCGATCGAGTGAAGTAATGGTTTGTCTTACGTTGTAAATGTCTAGACGTAAATATCTCCAGTATGAACTTGTTTTTTATTTAAATCCGATTTACTGCGTATGCAGTTTCTTTGACTCAAAATGCGGAAGTTTTACGAGAAATTTAACCAAAAGATAATGTAATTCTATAAATTAGATAAAATATTAACAAGAATCTATCATACCATTATTTGGACATAAATATTCTAGTAAATACATATTATATTGTTAAACGTGAACAGTATCAAATTCGCAAAACGTTTTTCATAATGATGTCATTATCCAAGCGTCAAGACTCCATTTTATTATGAAAATATTTTATGCATACTCATTTAGAATATTTTTTATAAGGGAGCATTGTTTTTAAATATATCAATAGTCTTTTGTTCTTCTTGATCAGTATAAAAATATGTAGAGAGATAAGAAGCTAATATGAAACAGAATGGTAATGCAGTGAGAAACCAGGGAGAGGTAGGTATTTAAGAAGTTGGGAGGACGATATAACTAATGTAGCGGGTCCAATGTGGATATTTTTATCCAATGGACCATGTATATTAGAAGGTAAACAATAATCCTCCAGGGTTTATTATAATAATTGACCTTTAAAATATTTTATCTCATTTTCATTTTTTTTAATCCAGACAGTATTTCATTGGAACATCTCTGAAAGGTTTAACAATAACTTTTGTAATCACAGCCTGTCAATATTGCTAAAAACAAATATTTATATATCATTCACGTAATTCAACATATATTTACATTTCGCAAATTAAAACATTAATTGGATTGCTACGAAAACATTTTACCAAACTATACGAAATTGTTTATAAAACCTCTATGAACCAATTTAACACTAACTTTTGATGCCAATTTGCTCGTTAACAAGACTGCATTGTATAGAACTTTTCAATGTTCCTTTACATCATAAGAGTGGCAACATATATATTTATTTATTATACACTTCAAATTAGAAATTTATAATTGCACACGGTAATATGTTATTATTTAATAAATGAAAATCGAATCTCGCCTATTCTGACACAAGCGTTCTCCATGCCATTCTCCCCTTTCTCTCCCCTTGATGAAACCTCGCCTGGAGTTTAATATTTACTTCCTGTAAATAAGTCACAAGTCAAACTAAGTTACATTTAAATGTCATAGTAATTCGTCACACTTATTCACAGCGTCGAGTGTTGCCATTTTATAAATCCCACTTCCGAGACTTCGTGTTTCAATTTAATCAAAATCTTCTTTCATCTTTTTGAAATGTCAAGAGTGGAACGGCTTTTACTCAGTAATTTGAATGTTAAAGAGATTGCGGTGTTTGTTACCTCATAATGAAGTAGCTGGTTTTGCGGCTTTTTAATTAATTTAATATATGTTGACCTTAGCCAATTTATTATAGACATTTTTTACATTTGAAAATTACATTACAGCAAAATTTGTTGTGCTATAGTATATTATATATCAATGATTACTTTAACACAGCCTTTGTTCTTGTGCTTAGCACGTCATTGCAGTTATGGGCTGAAAATTATTAATTTCGTTATTTCTGAAGGATTTTTTTTTTCGGATGAGCACGTTCAGCTGTGGTCCACCTCTTAAAGGGTTATCGAAAGGAACCATCTGCATACACGACACCAGAATAAACAAAAGTAAGCCATCGTAGGGCACTATAGGTAACATTCTAAAACGAATTTCAAGTCGCAATCATATTTAATCTTGTATATACAAATAATATAAAAAATGGTTTGATATCTCTTGAAGCCAGATTAAAGTTCTAGGACTGTTTATTACAGCACAAACAATTTTATAGAATGAGACGAAAGACTTCAGCTTAAGCGTACAAAACATGTTAAGTTTTTATAAATAGTTTTGTTGATGGTAATAGAAAACTATATCTTTTTATGTTTACAATATGGCAACATTTTTAATCGGGATTGTATTCTTATCACGTGTACCATGTCTGTGCTCAAAATAAGTATATCAAGCCATAATCGCAGCTATTTATAACATTATCTGTCCACGCGATTCAAGGAGGTTCGCTTAAAATAATTCAGAGATATATAGTACAAAATATATTATTTGTGAACTAATAAGATCGAACCAAAAGGCTTGCAACGAATACAAGCCCTGGCAGTGTGTGTATATGGGGGCGGCGGTATATAGCAGGTGAGCCTCCTGCCCCCTGTATTATAAAAAAATAAACGTTGTTATCCAATATTCAAGAATATATTAATATTCTCTTCACAAGCCAAAAAGGTTTTAAATATATTTATAAAGGATAAAAGTGTGCTTAGTGAATAAATGTCACCATTTTTATTTTTATACGTTAAATAAATTCGTGTTTGAAAGGGATTTTGTGGGCTCATCTATTATTCAAATTACGGTGATAATATTTTTATTTAGCGTTATCTCTACTAATCTTATAAAGAGAGAAACGTTTGTATAGAAAATTCTACTGGATCGATTTCATAAAATATTATCATTAGTACGATAAAGATTTAGGCCTGGCCGGCGGGGTATTGTGATAATAGGTTAACAATTTGAGGATCTGATAACGTAGATACGGTATTTGTTTAATTTTGTAAACTTTTGAATTTATAATAGCGATTACTACTTATTTAAATATACTAAAGAACAATTTAATCATAATGGAAGACATTCATTATACAATTACATGCCGAAACTAATATAGATACAAATTGAAAAACAAATAACATAATACATAAAAATATATCTAATAACTAACCTTAAAATTAAATTATTAAAAAATATTATTAAAAGGAGTCCCTTTAGGCAAGGTTCCGAAGATACTAGCAGCGTTCCCCCTTTGAACTATCTTTAATTAACTATGTTTAAAATGTAAAGTTTTATTTATTTATTTCTTATACAATTAACTTAATGTGACCATCGCAATAATGATTGAGTCATTTACTCAATTAATCGGGCCCATCAGTCGTCCTCTGAAGCATTTCTGAACAAATTCGACTAAGGGTCCTTCAAGAAAGGAGCTCACCAATTTATAACATCAGGTATCACTTAACATCTGGTGAACAAAAAAAAAAACATTTAATTAGAATGTAATTGAAATTGTCTCAACTTTCGTCAATAAGTCGAATCAGTTTATAATCTTTAATGATTCGAGGCATTCTTTGAGTGAATCAGAAGTCACATTGTATTTTACAACGGAACATCGTAATTTCCCTTTTTCACTTTAACAAAAACTCATCAATATCCAAACAAGCAATCTCTATGTACAGTTAAAAACTTTTAACTTAACAAAACAATGAATGACTAACGTGCCTCGCGGCCACATTGTTTTATATTAATATGTACTACTAAAACGCACGGTTTTCTTTATGTAAAAGAGGTGCATTTATTTGTACTTCGTTACAGTACATATAAAAAAGCAGATTCATTTAGTTATTAGATAACCGGCGGCCTTATCGTTAACAAGCGATTCCTTCCAGGCAACCATAATTCGGAACAATAAAAAAAGAAACACATACAGAGGGTAACATACAAGAAATATGTGAATAAATAATTAACAAAAAACCTCAAAACAACAAATAACCTTGGTCTAAATTATAGTAAAACTAAAGAAAAAAAATATATAAATTAATGTATAAATAAAAAATTAAAAGCTGATCCAAGGGTTCAGTCACAATTAGTTTATATAAAATGTCACTTTTGTCATTTAACTGTCGAAAATTTTAGGATAATCTAGTGCTCGTCCATTAAATAATTCGAAATTAAAGATTAAACTCATGAGATAATTCATACTCAACCCCGCCCAGTTAAATAAACCTAGATTCGCCACTGAGAACTGGCAAATCTGGCACTGGTTCCTTAAAATTGCTCTTGTTTTATTCTGCGTTAAATGCCAATAAGGAACACTACAATTCTTCCTTAGAATCGCAATGCACCCGTGCAGCAAAGTCTAATAAGCCTGGAGAAAATACAGTGAGATATCGATTGCATCACAATCCTTGATATACATTTGAGGCCTTTTTTACGACCTACGACTAAGTATAGATTACGGTATTAATTTGTTTGTGTCTAATGGAAGTCAGAAAATATAAAGCTAATAATGGATCTTGACGTGTGACAGTAACGTAATCCACAAAGACAAAGAGAGATCAAAACGCAATTTCCCATTCTCCTTACAATAGTTCATTTATTTTACATAGGAAATGAATAACGTTCATTTGATTGGGAAATTTATATAACGGGGTTATATTATAACAGTGCAAATTGTTTACTGTACATGTGACGGAACTGATTAATAATATTTCTATATTGTATTGTTTTTTATTAACGTAGCTTTTACACATTTAAAGAAAACTTTACTTTTTTGATATTTAACACTTGTTTTCAGTCACCGAGACCACACACGCTGTAAAGTGAAACGTCGGTTAAATTTAAAATTATGTTTAAATAATTATAAGTTTATACATTACTTCAATCCGTTAAAAAAGTGTTTTCTTTAAATATTTCTATATTCTTATATATTTTTTTTAAATTAATTCCTCGTAGTGCATTGTAGAAGATTAAAGAAAATGTTTAAAATAATCTGCAAGTCAAGTTTAACTGTTTACCTGGGATTTTACTGGAAAACATGCCAAAAATAACTAGACGTAAATTGAAAAAACCTAAAAATATGATAACTCAATATTGGTTTTCAAAATTATCAAAAATAATCACACCTCATAACGGGAAAACGTCTAATAATCCATAATGTTTGAGAAAACCGAATAAGAATAAGCTCGCTGTAATGCTTATCCCAATATATGGACAAATTTACGAATATTATGTGATACGTTCATATATTTATTTGTGAATTTGGCAAATACATTTCAAAAATTATATAACTTTAACCTTCTCGAGGAGGTCGAGTCGACCTGAGTCTTGAGTTTAAGAAAAAATCCAAATAATGAGATTCTTGAAACTTTTTAATGGTCGAGTTTTATTTGATTCTATAGATAGTCGTTATGTCGATTGATCGTTAAATTAACGACCTGTAAATCGAGGCTTCATTGGGAAAATTACAGTATTAGTATTTTTCTTAGTTTTAGATAATTTTTAATTGCTTGATCTTTTACAAACGGTGTACACGACTAACAGATTCACGTATGGTTTAAAAAAAATTATGTGTATGTGTGCATGTTACAGTGCAGTTTGTGTCAGTTACAAATGGCTGGACTAGGTGAACTTGTCAATCAATTATCTATGAAATATACATAAAGTCAAAGACAAAAATCATTTATTTATATAGGTAAAACAATGTACATTTATGAACATGTACATGAAGCACCAGCTCATGCGTAATTATAAATCTTAGAAACTATAAACTGTCTATATATACTACTATTTCAAATTGCATCTGTTATATACTGTTGAACATCTGATAGAATTCGTTCCATAATGATGTTGTGGATTATGACATTTTCCTTTGAATTATTGTAATGTAGAGGTAGGGTAAAACTTGCTGAGTTTCGTTCTTCTCAGAACAAGGCCTCCCGATAGTTTTGCTCTTTCGCGAATGTTGTAAACGTATTTGAAATTCATAAGCATGCTCTAAGACGCATCTAAACTTAATAAATGAATTTTGATTTGATTGATTATCTATAACATACTATTGAGTTGAAGTTATACTTTCTAAATTTTTTCACTTCGTTGCCAGCTATCCAGACAATAGTAACAGTTAAATTATTAGGGCAGATAGAGACGGCCGTATGTAAAGTTAATAATAAAGTAAAGACAAAGAAAAAGGTAAAGAAAAGGAAACTATGACATCTAGGACAAATGACAAGCTAACAAGACGCGCAGTCAATTGTCTCCTAAAGAGAAAGATCAAAGGTCACCGCAGACTTTGACGACCTTTGTGTCTATTAGAAATTATCTAAAGGTATATAATAACTTTGAGCTGTTACAATTCTCCCAAGTACGCACCGTAATAAACTTTATGACTTATAATAATGCTTAATTGGGACAGGTCGGAGGAGATAATTTTAACTAATCCTTTTATTAACGACTTTTCTCCAAATGCAGGTTAATTATTATTCTAATTAAGTTATTTCGAAGAGTATTAAGTTATTACAAAATACACTTTATTTGTTTAAATTTTGAACAAATTTTTAATTAAAACTTCACTAATATTACTACTTTACTTACTACTACTTAATTAATACTACATAGAAAAATTCTTCAATCCGAACCGTTACGACTTACGCCCGAATCCAATAATGAATTCGCAATCTCAGATTTAAAACTATCTGCATCCCAATTACCAAACCCTACGAAGACAATCCATTTTTGGCGATGGACAGAATGCAATCTCTTCGCTCTTTATACTCATATAAACCTATTAAAGTATATAAAACCGTACAAATAACACCGATCCGACCTAACATGGATAGCTCGTATCGATAGATGGCTATTACAATCCGTTGAATGGTTATTGGCACACTTTTAGAATATTTGGATTAAGATGTCTATCTCAGATGGTCGAAAATGGATTGAGATAGTTTATTGTGTTTGGGTGTTAAGAGCCACATAGAGCAGACAATCCTTAAAGATTGGCAGGTGTGGCAGGCATTTAGAAGGCAATAGGCCCTGATTCTATGAAGAATTTGCTTGGCCTAACATTGAAAATTATCGAAGAAGCTCATCAAATAAGTGAACGGCCTCCTTTTTACATGTCTGCAGTTTGTTTAATTTGATATCGAAAAAATACTACGCGCGATAGCAGTTGTCATATGGACATGGTGTAATGGTTGCAGCTCCTTACAAACGTTGTGTAAAAAAAATTGGCGATTAAAAAGAGTGGCTGAGAGTTTATTACCAGTTTTTCTCTTCCGTTCTACGCCCTTGATTTGAGAAATGGCAGTTAATCTAAATACACAATTAATTTAATTTTTTTTGACGTTCATAAGTGTACTTTTTTACCTATATGAATAAAGATATTTTTATTTTTGTTTTGTTTTTTTTTATTAGCAAAATGGAATTCGTGGGGACGAAGCAGGCGAAAGGGGCAATGATAGTCCGTGTGCAACGCACTAGATCAAACAAGATGCGCGTTTACATGATATTTTTAAAACGTGTAATGTGACAAGTATCAGCTATTAAAATATCGCCTATATATCGGTATCGGATCCAGCTAGAATAACAATTGGTAAATTCAAGTTCTGAACGCACGAACCTAAATTTTCGCCTAACATCTGAGAATTCTACAAAAAATAAATCATATAATTAATTTGTTACAGAGAAATTTAATAAAGATAAATAACACAACACTGTATAATTATTTTTTATAATCCTCACCACATTCACAACAGTAATATCATAAAAACTTTTCTCATATGTACCTTTTAAACTATTAATTAGATATTTCTCTTTGTACACTATGAAATTAAAGTTTTAGAATTAAAAGTGAGATAAAGTTTCTAATAGTCAGGGATTCTAAGCATTTTGCACGTTTTGCTTTGAGAACATTTAACTAATTTATTTATACGTAATAAAACAATGTGTACCTATGTCTAAGAATATGTCATTGCAAAATTATTATTATGCATTTTTAATTGTAGTACGCGTTCGATGTCCAATAAGAGACGATCTTTAAATTTAAAATAAAATAATATACCGTATCGAAATTACTAAAAACATCTGTTCAAAGAAATGTATAATGTATATTACGCCTCGGAATAATTAGACGTATTAAAGGCCTTCTTAACACTCTAACCAGCCTTTGCCACTCGCGTTTGTTCAGGCCGTTTTAGAAATAAATTTGTGGAAACCAGGGCTTAGCAGTGGGCGCTGAAGGTTCAAAGAGATTAACATTCTTAATAGCAGTTTGATGTGAAATTTATTATCTATAGAAATAAAATAGAAATAGCTTATTTCCCTTCTTAGAACCACCTACTTAAATATACTAAGAAATGAACTAATGGTAGTAAGTTTAGTATTATAATTTTTCAGCTGAATACATTAAAACGGTTTAATTGTAATATTTGAGTTTAATTCTATTCAATAATAAATAAATGAACACTTTTTTGGCTCATTTCCACGCTGTATTGTGATACTTATTCCTTTACCAACTTAGATCTTTAACTAGCGTAAGCTCGTTAAATCAAAGCCTACGATCCAAGAACCTCTACTCTAAATTGAACAAAAAATGGAGGAAAGATTCTTGTAGCTGTTCTTATTAATGACAGTATAGTGATATTCGTAAAGGAATTTCCAAGACATTTTTGAAGCTAAGAACAAGAGCTGAACGAAATTCAGTTATAAGCAATGTCGGGTCGTTACCGATAACTTAATATGGAGTTTTCAAACCCGACCCTTTTCAAACAGCAGTTTGGAATACGGTTATATACATACAGAGATGGATCTATATCATGTTTTAATTTTGAAAAAATCCTTATTAGTAAACTAGGTTTACGAATTAACGAATTGTAGAATCGACTCCCGGTAGAAGACACAACCTCCATTTTTGTATGGTAAATGAGTATCGCTCACATGGTATTTTAAAACTTAGTATTATGAAAAAAATAAATCGTTTAATTTAGCTTTTTAAATAGTTGTCTAAGTATTGAGTAGTGTTGGCCTAGTGGCTGCAGCGTATAACTCTCATCCCTTAGAACATATGTTTGATGCCCGGCATTGCACCAATGGACTTCCTCTGAGCACAATTAACAGTCTCTCAAACGGTATGGGAAAGCATCGTGAGAAAACCGGCTTTTCTTAGACCCAAAGTCTTGCGTCAGGCACAGAAGGCTGATCATGAAACAGATACTGAAATCTGAGGACAGATTTACTTTCATATCCCTTTGGAATTCGTCCCTGTCCCGGTATAATCATAACACAAATATTCGTATAATCCTTCCCCGCATCCCACCTTTTGTTCAGAAGTTTTTTCGAAGCGAGGGTATAAAATACCTTTTTATCTCACACAGTTTAGTTTAAGAGGGTTGAGAGAAGTTTTTATTCTGCGCTTTTCTCACGTTACGATATGCCGTGTATACACTACGCGGTTGATATAATTTATTTTATATAAGGCAGGAGGCTCATGCTTGTGTCAGGCACAGATGATCATAATACATATACAAAAATCTGAAGCTCAGACTTAAAAATGTTGTAGTGCCATTAATTATTGTAAGAACAATTGTAAGCGCAGAACGTACTTATAAATAAAAATATTTATTTAATTCAAAAGATTCACAGCACAATACAGAAAGATCTTTTTTTTATAACAAGAAAGTAAATGTTCCAAATATTTAGTGTAAAAAAAAAAAGAAATAAAAAATAAAGGTATTGAATATTAATATACTTATATAAATATACTTCGTAAAGAGTTTTTTTAAGTTTTCAAATCTACGATAACAGATATGGCCTTTGATACAGTAAAAAAAAAACATCTTGCTTTGTGGCTTTTTTATATCTACGTTAAGTGTAATATTACTACTGGGATAACGCCTGATACCTTGGGTGCACAAAGCCTTAAAAGCGCGTCCAGTGTAAAACTCCTATATGCCAGCTAATTCTCTACTGCAGCGTTGAATTTTGCTTTTAGCTTCTGAAAAGTTGTTATGTAATAATAATTTAACAATACTCGGCTAACCGTAAATGAATGGAGTTCGTAGTTTTCTTTTAACTTTGATGTTGGCTTTTGTTTAACAAAAATTGCGTTTAAACTGGTCCAAGTTTTATTGTATGTAAGAAAGGGATTTTTTTGTTTTTAGTTGTAATTTAATATTTTCTTTATTTGTTAAGATCTACAAGCAGTCAATATCATATCCGTAACTTTTTCTTTCTCATGTGCTCTCTTTTTTAATTATTGTCCCTTTCACATTAACATGTGTTTTAATTGCTACACTTGTCTTAATAACTATATGTCTTTCGCATTTCTTGTGCGTGCCTTATCTAATTTTATTTTATTTAATCGTAGTAGTTGCTTGGAAAAGATCACTTGAAAGCGATAAGGCCGCCAATTTCCCTCATTTGTACGTCAATTGTATTATATGTTATATGCAACAAATTGTTTATAAATAAAATAAACATTTAAAAGAAAGTTGTGTTCGTATACGTTCTTTTAAATGAAGTTTTTACCTTGGTTGTATCAAAATATTTATTATCATTTTATAAAGCGAAACTAAAGTCAAATCAAGCCAATAGTAACTATATTAAAAAAAAGTAACTCTATAATATTTAGTATGAAAGACTTTTATATTAAAACTGAATAATTATCAGAATTAGTAAAAAAGTAAGTAAACATAATAGTTTTCTATCTATTAATATTGTTGAAAAGGACCTGACTTCTACTAAATTTAAAGACTTTGGGGTCGTCGTAAATTTAATTTGATATATTTTTGCACTTTTTCTTGAAGTCATAGTATTGTACCAAGTTGCTGATTGACCAGATGAAACGATATTGTCAAGCACGAAGATTACCGCGTAACTTTTTGTTTTTATTCGCGCACAAAATTATATATACGTAAAACAAAACAAACTATTATTAATTCTTATACTAATTTTATATCAAATTGTAATAATAGAGTTTCCTTACATTGACACAGATGATACAGAAAATCCAATTAAATTGCATTTTCTGTATCATCGTAAGAGTATTAAACATGACTAAAATATGCGTTCACATATCAACAATGCTGTTATGTAAATATTCTTTAGCAAACAAGTTCTATAACAAAGTTCGACCAAACTAATTCAATATTATCTAACTACTAAGCTGTCCCATTTAGTTTCAATTCTTACAAAATACCTTATATTTTATAATAATTATAGATTTTAAGGTGGGTTATTTACAAAGAAAAAAATATTTCTATAAAGTCGCTTTGACCGCTGTCATGATATAATATGTTTATTCAACATTGGATAAAGTATTAGCAGCAGAAGAAAATGATATTGCCACGCGGTCGTAACGCGACACATTTTTTATGTGGGGTGACGTTGGTTAAATTGACAGGTGCCAGGCTGTGTTTGACAGACACGTCAGATGAGAACTTTCTTGAGATTAGTACATTGCTTTTTGTATTGATAAGTATTGTTTAAAATATCACATACCTCCTAGACAATCATAGACAAATGTCACTTTCGGTGGTTCTCTTCGAGTCTACGGCGTCTTTCCTACGACTTCTAGGACCAGTTTATGGCCAATTTCTATTTCCAAAAACTTTTTCTTGGCACTCCAATATCCTCATTTTATTTTTCTAAAAAGAAAAATATTTTTATTATATCAATATTTTGATTGATTGGACTTTTTTTTAAAGTCATCATTAATTTGTCTCAATATAAAGAGACGATTAAGATTTCTAAGTGATTTTACTCGTGACGAAAGTATTTATATCTCATATTTACTAGTTTATCATAAAATCAATAACACATTAAAATTTGATGATTCTTATTTTTTTTCATCAGTTATCAAACCAAGGACGTAGAGAGGACGCACTGGCAAGAAACTCTTCACCTCTAAGTAAGTTTTACTAATAAACTAATCTAAATCTGTCACTCATATGCCTTGTCTAAAATTGTGTATAGAATCTCTCTAACAATTATTCACTGTTATTTGATTTATATTTGTGTCTAGAGTTCACGACGTGTGATAAAAGTCATAAATTCTTACCATATTAATCAAAAATATTTCTGTAGAAAACATGATTTATTTCTTGTATGATTTAATAATGTTGAATATACGCCACTCAATCTTTATACTAATGGGGTCATTTGATATCTTATAACCAAAACAAGGTATAATGAACGGGAAAGAAAAAATATGTTTCAGTTAAGAACTGAAACATATTTTTTCTTTCCCGTTTTTTGTGAAAGTATATTTTATTCACAGTAAGTCAAGCATTTGCTATTTATAAGCGTCAATACATTTTTTATAAGTTTTTTATAGAACAGGGGGCAAACGAGCAGGAGGCTCACCCGATGTTAAGTAATACTGCCGCCCATGGACACTCTCAAACACGACAAATTCTAAGTCAGATTTAGAATTTGTCGTGTTTTAAACCTATTTATTAGTTCTGCTATGGTTAGTTGCGTGGCAAGCTTATTAGGATGCATTTCTATTTTTCTGTATTTCATACTCCAGGTCTTGTCTCCTCTTTGACAGTCCTGATTTTGAGGTGCTCAGGATTCTCCGATGTTTTTATAAACATCAACAGTTCGATATTTGTTTCAAGATGTAATTTTGAACCCTCTGTCTCATACTTATGTTAGAGTCACACGCTGAACCCTCTAGTTGAATCCTGTGTGTCCAAATTGTTGTCAAGAGCATTTTGTAGATGAGTAGCTTATTATTTACTGACAGCTTGGAATTCCTGCCAAGCATCCAGTAGGGTCCTCAAAAAACACAAATCAGTGTTAAGCATGACTGATTTGATTTTTATAAATAGATGTCATATAATATATAAAGTACCTGGATGACCGAACTTTGCTCGGTATTTTTCACAAATTGTTTTTTGGAAATTATATATAAGTACGAATTAAATACTAATAAAATGAAGAAATCTAAATAATATTATTCGATCTTACCGACAGAATAATAAAAAAGTATGAACTATAATATTTATTCAAAGAAAAAAATCATGTGTGTGATAAAACACGAATAAAATGATATTTTCTAGAAATTATTCCTAGCTAGATCGATTTATCACCCTCGAAACCCCCCGTATACTAAGTTTCATGAAAATCGTTGGAGCCGATTCCGAGATTCCAATTACGTATATATATATATATATATATATATATATACATCACATAGTTGTCTTTGAAAGAAAAAATATTGAATCTGAGGCCAAAACCCATATAGTTGCAGCGCCATTGGATTAACATTAATTATACTAGAATTAAACATCGGATAATAGTTTGGTAGTAATTTTGTAGTTTTATGTTGTAAATTTAGCAAACCTACGATTCGCGCTTACAAATCAATGCGATGACGTCAAACTCTCAAACGCGCTAACGATGTACTTCCGGTTGCTCCAATATTTTCATCATCAAACTGGTTGATAAGACTGATGTAATTGATTGATTTAATGATGAAAGAAGATGTTTTAGAGTTCAGATAATAATTTTATATTTATTAGAATTAAAACAGGATATTTGTTGAGCCCGATACGGGGCGTTCGGAACAGCATCTTGAAGACTGCGGCAGATGACCCGTCTTCGCCTATCATGAGGCATTTTGTGCGTACACTTGTCGGTACAGATAGACTTCATCATGAGTTTTTTGGTTTTTATGTTTATCATTTTAAAATAATATACTAACACTAGTCTGTAAGTTTATAACATAACATACTGAATAATTATTTTATCTGAACAAATAAATAAATAATTATTATTATTATCCATAGATTTATGGCTGGAAGTCAGTTTATTAAGACTTTCTTTCTAACACACAAATGTACAGTATTTTTGTTTCTACTATAGTGTAGGAACGTACGTGCAATATACAATCAGTTTATTTAGTAAGTAAAAAATACCTGACTTGATTTATATACATACACCACACTCTGTATAAAAATTCTCTCATAAGCTAGGCTCCCCTAACGTCTAGACTAAAAGGCGACGAAGTGGCTTATTGACTAAAATTGGCTATAAACTAAAATAATCTCAATGTTTTAGGAATAAAGATGAATTTCCTGTAAACATATTTCCCTAGGGGTACATATCGCTCTTAACATATGCGTAATTTTTCCATGCCTAGACAAATATTGATAAATATACTTTCACTTGAAATATCATAACAACATTTATTATTATATTTTTATTCTTTACATATAATTATTTTGTCGATCCGAAGTGGTGGAGGCCTGATGACCGGTAACACAGGTGCACAACCTTTAACAGGCATCAGTCTCACTTAAGCAATAGCAGTGGTCCAAAGAAGAATGACAATTATCGTATATGTTTTTGTGAGAAATAAAATAAATATATTATTATTATTATTATTTATAATCCAGCCAACTGCAACCAGGGATGATCCCCGTGGTTCAATGATTGGTAATTATACTAGCAAGCCATAGAAGATTAGAAAAATGTAACTAATAAAATTTCAGTAGAAATTGTGGGTACTTTTTTAAAGCCGTAAAGGGCGTAGTTATATAGTGTCATGTTAGTTTAAAGTTCGTTTTTTCCCGTAGAATTGTTTTAGGAACGTCCAATATTCAAACAGTATTTTTGTTTCACTGTTACTGCTGTAGTGATGTTTCAGTTTATTTCCTGATAGTAGCTTTATGCTCTGTATTCTGTGTTCATGATAGATAGGATATAGGTCATGTGAACAATTTTTATTTACTAAGCTGCGTTATTGTTATTTGTATAGGAAATCAATGAAATTGCAAAAATTGTATGCGAGATGGGCTATCAGAAACAATTAGTAAGAAGCTAAAAAATATTTCTAAAGAAAAAAAATTACTAAAGGCGCTTGGTATATTAGTTAGTTAGTTAGAACTATGAAGAGGGTCCTTTAACTCATGCAGTAGTTGTATAATACTTTATACAGTTAAAAAGTCAATAAAATCGCGATTGCAACCCCGATGTTTCTACAGTTTAGTATAAAATTTAAATGCTGTATAAATAAATAGTCGTCTTTGAATTTTGCATCAAAGAAAACCCTTGAAACGGTTGCAAGAAATATTTGAACTTACTTACTTTATTAAATTTTATTTGCGTTGAAGTACTTTTAAAGAAACTAGGACATTTCTGCGGTTTATTATAATAAAACGCGTATGTACTTACATAAGTACATGCACGTTTTATTATAATGTATATACACGCGTTAGAAGTTATACTTCTTTGAAACTTACTGTTAGAAGTATCCCAGTAATTGGGTTTAAAAAAAAAGAAAGATGAGTTCACGATACAATGGAACTTTTATTTAATTATAAAGATTACAGAATATTATAATGAAATCCAACAAATGTGTGTGCGCTACGAAGAATGATACCGAACTGATTTCATATTTTAATTATCATTTCAACTCTCGGATGGGAAATGCTGACTAAACAGAAGGTACTAGTTGTCAGCCAGATAGGGTGCAAGGTTAATCATAACGTTATATCAATAACAGTACCTTTTAAGTTTTTAAATTTAATTAATTTTTTCTTTTTATTTATTTATTATAATTTTATTTATTTATTTATAGTAACACTCCGGCCCTAACAGGTGACCCTAAATTGGCAAGAGTGAACAATAAGAGAATAAAATTTTACAGACGAAACAAAAAAAACCCATCAGGCAAGCTAAGGTACTGAAGTACTGCCGAATTACAGTTCTTGCCATGCCAAGCGCGAATTCTCGGCGTACCCTTAGCTTGTTGCCCTCAGAACCAAGAATAAATAAGGTCAGATACATGAGTGGATAAAAAGAGTACACATCGTACATGCTAAGATCCATGTGCCTTAAAAATTATCTGTATATTTGATTGTTATGATTACTAATGTACAATGCTATTCTATACAAAAATTTAAGCTCTGTCAACAATAGGCAAGGGGAAATAGAAACGTATACTTACCAACAACAACACGCAATTCTAGTATCAAGGTCAAATCTTTGGGATTATAAACGTAAAAATGGTGGCGCTTCCTCAACAAAATAGCTATCCTACTTCTCTCTCTCTCTCTCACTCTTTCATTTATATAATTTATGTATAGCTTGATAACTTATATGTCGTATACATCTCCAAATAAATTACCCAAGTCTCAAAGTCTGCTCAATTTCCGCAAAATTTTCATCTACCGAAAATATTCTGTAAACTTATCAAATTCATTAATCAATTTCTTATACAAACCACAGGCCTGTCTTGAGGGTAAAACCTTAAAGTTAGGGAAATTTGTATTCATATAAGTTGAAGACATGTTGTTTTCAAAGGGTTGGGAAAACTTACGAAGCATACGTAGCTTTATACTTTACACAATAGGTGGCCGGTAAAGCTTTTGCGTATTTTCCCATACTTGTGTAATTATATTGAGATTCCAAATACATTACTACAAATTATTTCTAGGTAAGCAAGTATGTTTTTTTACCACTATATAAAAGCAGCTGCCCACTTATTTCAATTTTTCACTTTTGGTTCCTTGAAGAAAAAAGTGTACCAATTCTTAAAAGGCTGGTAACGCACTCTCGAGTCCAATGGCATGTATTTGGACGGTGGTATCACTTAACATCGGGTGATTGAAATAATTATTTCTGAGAATGGCGCCTACGATTATTATCACCTTGATCGTATGTCTAAACTATGGTGGTTGATTATATGTGATGTGTTATTTATATATAGTTATGGCCCAATTGCAAAACCTTATGTTCGGAAAATTATATAATAGTCTCATTTTATTGATGGCACCTGGTGGGTCCGATCTCACGGTTTTTAGCGTCCTGATGTTCTTTAAACACACGCAATACAGATGAATACATATAAAGCTAATTCACCAAATCAAAAAAGTAAAGTGAGGTGAAAAGGAAAAGGATAGTATTGTCTTTTATTTACATAACTTTTACACATTTAAAGAAAAACACTTTTTTAACGGATTATAGATATGTATTATTATATTTAAACTTATAATTATTTGTATATAATTTTAAATTTAAACCGACGTTTCGCGTGCTTTACAGCGTGCGTGGTCACGGTGACTGAAGACAAAGGTGTTAAATGTCAAAAAGTATTACAGCTGCAGAAAATGTTGTGTTATCTGTATTTATTTCCCCGGAGTTGGTATCGACTAGAAGATGTAGGGTTTTTGCAGAAATTGCTCACGGTGTCCTCCATTTTCGCGGATTGTTTATTTTGAGATTTTAATTTGGATATTATTGTTTGATAATTTTAGGCCGTCCTCTCTATTGAAATTGGCGTGTTTTTTGATTTCAATGGCTTCGCGTACCAATCTTGGGAAGAATCTTTTTTCTTTCGCAAGTACTTTCGGTTGGTCAAAGCGTATGTAGTGATTAGGCCTATCTAGTGTGTGTTCACAGACTGCTCTATGTCGTCGTCGTCTATGTCTTATGTCCGCGATGTGTTCCTTGAGTCTGCTGGACATATTGCGTTTAGTTTGCCCTATGTAAGACAGGCCACAGTCGCAATCCAGTTTGTATATACCTGCATCTTGCAATGGGGTGTTACTTTTGATTGGTCTTAGGAATTGCTGAATCTTCTTGTGCGGCTTGAAAATTGTATTAATGGAATCTCGTTTTAGGACCCGGATCCAATAATAAGAACAGCTCCAAAGATCCAGGAAACACCTGGGATCCAATAATATCCAAATTAAAATCTCAAAATAAACAACCCGCGAAAATGGAGGACACCGTGAGCAATTTCTGCAAAAACCCTACATCTTTTAGTCGATACCAACTCCGGGGAAATAAATACAGATAACACAACATTTTCTGCAGCTGTAATACTTTTTGACATTTAACACCTTTGTCTTCAGTCACCGTGACCACGCACGCTGAAAAGCACGCGAAACGTCGGTTTAAATTTAAAATTATGTACAAATAATTATAAGTTTAAATATAATAATACATATCTATAATCCGTTAAAAAAGTGTTTTTTTTTAAAGGAAAAGGATGCCAATAACACTTTCAATGTTTGAGAAGCAATTAGCATTTTTAGGCGTACCGGCTTGATAAGTAAATATATAATCCAATACGGAATAGAACCAAATTCAGCATCACAATAAACACAAACTATAATCAAAACGGTTTCTATAAACGGATTAATATTGTAGTATAATTTTAAAGTTAACAAAGCTAATACGCAAATGTTACGGATTTCACGGATATAAAGTTAACGCCTTCTATAATACAGATTTAGTATGTGGTGGAGTTGAATAAAATTTAATAATTCATTCGTTATATTCATATGCGACACGCTTTAACACTTGACTTGAATGTGTGAATATCGTAAAGGAATTTTATTGCATACAAAAAATATATTTTAATTAAAGAAATATTTCCAGTTCAATTCGAATTAGAGTAGCCATACGCTCCGTGAATAACGTCAGCTGTACCTTCGACAGATTGCTTTCATCATCACATCAAAAGCTTTGATAATATATAAGTATTGAAATCCTATGGTCTAAAAACTGCAAATCCGACCATTTGTTGTTCTCATTATAGAGATTCACGAAGGGATCACTCCTCGTCGTCCATAGGCGGCTAAGACTAGAACATAATATTTTCTCTCAGATCAGGGTTAGTTACTTATAACATCCAACAGCGATTGCAACCCCAACTTTAATATTAATTTTGGCTTCTCCAATCAGTCAGTCATGTGTGAGTACACGCTTCAACCATGGCATTGGCTCCGCGTTATAGGAAACGCACTGTAGGAGTTTTCTCGCATAACGCGCTTGTATGACCCGATATAACGCGTTTCGTATAAATGACGTTTAACTTTCTTCGTTAAGGAGCATTTAAATCGAACATTAAGAAACTATGTTATGACCGAAATAAGTACATACAAATCATTACGTATTTACAGAAATATATCGTCTGATATCCCCGCATTGTATGGTGGGATACCTGTGTTATAAGAGGGACTGAAATCGCGTAATATGAAAATTCGTTATAAGAGTACCGTGTTATAAATGGGTATATATGTATGATTTATAGTATTGTACAATAATTTTTTACTTTGCATATTTCTCTAATTGGACTTACGACCATCCTTTTTATTTGTAGTAAGCCCATTGATTTAAGTGCTTTCGACCTTAATATATCAAAGCTCAGTTTTCACACTTGAGATATTCATTAGCGAGGGAATTTAATAAAATAAAAAATACTAACCCAGTTCTTTAAAAATCTGAATTTAGATCACGGAAATGTCGTTTCATTGAAAGCAGGTGAAAACGTTAGCGGAGCAAAAAATCTTTTCTTTCATATGTATAATTTTGTTTTTCGCGGTTTCAAGTCGCTAGTTTTCGTGAAAATTCCGTGTTTTCGTTCCGCATGCACTGTTTAGTATTAATGTCATGTTTTTAATATGTCTTCTTGAAATATATTCGTTAATTTAAAACAGTTACATAAGGACACGTTTCAAGTGCCTTGCACTGTATGTATTGAAGACTGTTCAGGACTTTTTTTTTGCCTTTGGCTAAAAAAAATAAAATTCCTGGTCATGGAGTCGCTTACTATTTCATTTATTAAAGTTTATTTCTTTCAAAATTATTGGAAACAAAACTTTGATACATTTCAGACAGAAAAGACGAGATTTTTCTTATGACTCATGAGAAAATAGGGTAATTTTCATCATAATTCTTAATTGAGTCCAATGTAGTTCGAGCGCAATTTACGTGCTATAAACTACATAGTATCCAATATAGTTAAATATTTCCTAATGGAATAGAATAAACATAAATTTGGATTTGTATTTGAGAAGAAACATTTGGAAGTGTATGTGAGAGACTGGTCTCTGTAACAGGAGACCTGAGTGCCAGATAGCCAGCCACACCACCACCGGACCGGAACACGTACAATCAGGTCATAGTCAGAAGATACAATAGAAGAAAATAAGTGCTAAAAGAAAACATTGCAAACGGAGTGGTAAAAATAAATTTGGTGTGTGTTTGTGTGTGTGTGAGTGTGTGGAAGTGTGTGGATTGTAGACTTAGGGCCTTTTTCACAATGTATGGCTAAAGTACCAAATAGCTATGCAACACATACATTATTCGAAAGATAAAAGTTCCAATTAAGATATTTCGAGTTTCATGACGAATAGCGTTATCTGACAGTCGTGAAACGCAAAAATACTGTTTATCCTACCAATAAATTATAAATAGTTTATTTGGAACTTATCCGGACAATGTGAAACAGACTCTTAACCTCAATAAGTTTCTGTAAGCCCAGCTGCAAGTCTGATTACTTCCATGTCAAAACATACAGCAGGGCATACTATCCACCACCATTCCTTATGGGGGTACAGGATTTAGATATTATACATAAGTTGACCCAATATTTTTATAATTTTTCATCATCACCATTTGAAGAATATTTAACTTGTACTTTTATTGACGAAAAAGCAATGTTCAAGTGCCATTTAAAACTGGAACTAATAATGCTGTGTTGAAGTCATTGAACGATCCAATAGCTCTCAGTTTGAAGAGTTTAAATATACTACATTTTCACTCTTTTTACGTATTATCTTTAAAAAAGTAGTAATTTTCACGGTTAGATAACTCTCTATCTATTTTGATTTAAGGTATTATTGGTAAATACTTGAAAGTATTAAAAACAGCAAAAAAAATTTATTCTTAGTTATCAGTTTAAATATAAAAAGTATTTACTTACTACACATTAGCATACATTTTAAAGCTAAGCTAAAGTGTATGATTCAACGAAACATTTAGTAGGTGGAGCAATAACTCTGTAGTTTTTAAGTGCGTGAATGGTTAGTGATTCTTGCGTAATAATTAATAAATATGTGACAATTGAACAAGAAAGGACTTTGACCTACATGACCCGTGCTGCATGAAATATAAAAAGAGATCGATTTCTCAGCGCTGAAGTTGTGGACATGCAGTTTCACAATATGCATCTTTTCATTCGGAAAACGAGCCTACGCGGCGGTAATTGGAGTCAATTAATAAAGCTACCGCAGCTCATGTACACACATTTTGGTATTAGATGCGTTTATGGCCTTATAATTCGAATCCGATTTATTATTCGCATTTCGAATTCTAAATTATCGTCGTATTGTATCTACATAGCGGTACTGCTTTTCCCCATTCAAAATGGCGAATATTATAAAAAGCATAACTGCCATAGAATGTTTACCTTGATACAATACTAGCTGACCCGGCAAACGTTGTTTTGCCATGTTTTGTGCCAAAAAATTAAAGTTTATAATTTACAAAAAAAACATAAGGGATGATTGTAGAGGGGTGAAAATTTAGGGTTGCATGTATTTTTGTATGGTGTATCGTAAAAAAATAAAAACGATTATTTTGTCTAAAAAATAAATAAAAAAATTTAGGGGTTACCCCTTAACATTTAGGGGAATGAAAAATAGATGTTGTTCGATTCTCAGACCTACCCAATACGCACACAAAATTTCATGAGAATCGGTCGAGCCGTTTCGGAGGAGTTCGGTTACTAACACCGTGACACAATAATTTTATATATAAGAAATTGAAGAGGTTTGCTTCATATATTCAATTTGCGACGTTCGCTTATAATGTCACAATTGCTGATTTTTTTAATCACCTTACAGATATATCAGAGTACCTACTGGCGACTGAGTAATTAATGTATGCAGGTTCAAAGAGCTTTTGTTGAATCATTTTAATGACAATATTTCAGCTGGCGGTCATTAGAGACCGTTGTTTACTCCAATTTGTACCTAACTTTATATTAATTCAGTGGAGGAGAATATTAATTATTTCTGGTTGCCCGGTGAGTTAGGGTTGTCGATTTTCGAATTATTTAGTACGTATGGTAATTATTGGGTTGTGGTATTTGATGGATTAATTAATCATGCTTATGTTTTATTCAAGAAGACAGGTAAGACACCTGGGGCTTTGAATATGCCATTAAGTGTATATGACTATATATAAAAAAACAGCATCACTAAAAACTTTTCTTGCATAGTGTAGAGAAACTTGAATAATGTTTGTTTGTTGAAAGATATGTAGACTATGCGATGTGATCCAAAAAAAAAATTCATTATTGCATTTGAAATATATGTAGAAATTATTCTTTCTTGTGTTTACATTAATTATTTAAGTAAAATTTAACGAAAAATTAAAGAAGAACAAATAGACAAATATATCTTTAACTTGCCTATCTCCCTTATTTTCCGAACTCTACCCTTTATCTTCTCCATTATAGTATTACAAGCATTTCCATTGAAGTTTAAATTGCACTGTTTTTACATGTTGATAAATAATTAATGACAGGTGATAGAATTGAATAATCTTAGGTGGGCAAACAGTTGTTACGATATTAAATCTAAAGTTTTGTATGTATATATTTTTGATTGCCGAGACTTCGTGAAATACGCTTTATAGGCGACGCTTCCCCCCCCCCCGCGTTCAAACCCCCGACCTATAGAATTGTCTGTCTTTCTTTCTCATACATGTGTGCGTGATAGTGGCAAAAGGAAACCTTAGACACAAAGTCGACGGCGTGTGTCAAGTACAGAAGGCTGATCACCTACTTGCCTATTACAAAGAAAATAATCAATATACATACAGTAATTTATTTATTAACACTTCGTTGCAGAAACATAATACAATTGAGATATTTAATTGAAAAGGGGGCAACTGGCGGCCATGTCGCTTTCAAACGATCTCTTCTAGGCAAACAAAAATGAAATAAAAATCTGGAAACAATTTCTTACGTTATTAACATAACTCAGTCTTTCATTTTGATTAAAAATTAAAGGGAATTTTTTTTTTAATTTTGGCATCCCTACGCTTCATTCAGTTGGCTAATTACAATGCAAATGTTGTTTGGCACATGCTGCGCTGACGAAAGATCGCTGTCAACATAAACACAAAATTTTTAATTATATTCATGAGTATTTGGGCCTTCATTTGCGAAATTAAAATACCCTTTGATAGTAAAATATTTTGCAAAATGTCCAATGGTATTGAATAGTGCGAATTGTTAATTATTGTAATTATCTGAATATATGCGTTGTAATACTTTTTATTTAGATAATAATGCGAGGTGAAATGAATCTCTTGATACAAATGACTTCTATTTTAGTGCCTCTCCATTATTACATATATATTATATATTGTATAGATGTTATATATCTATCTATCGATATTGGAGGTAGACTGTCAGTCTCGTCAACCATGTCTAGTCCTGTGCCAGATGCAGAAACTCCACAGTTGTAATACCCGTCCTCTCCCAAACACTGCGAAACTATGGGTCCTTCCTTCTACCGACACGTAGTTAATTCTGAATTTCACTTTTACTTTTTGCCCACCACCACTATGTAAAACCAGCTATTCAATGAAGTATACCCTTATAGGGTCCTTCTGCAACGCACTTGCAAGCCTTCAATGTGAGTCTACATTTGCGGACGTATCGCTAACATAAGATAGCCCTCGGCCTGACTGCCACAGATGTTACAAAAAAAAAATACTTCGCTTGAACCAGTTAATTAGCTAAAACATATCAGTTAAAGTTAAACTAACCTAATTAGCATAATTAATATCGCAATATAATGTGTGTTAATTCTGTAATCTGGTTATAGTAATAAGCCACACGTACGTGTAATAATTTATTTGTTGCTAATAACAGAAAAACAAAATTAAATTACAGTGCTAGTAGAGATTGCCTGGCTGACTGAGAACCGATGTTTAAAATCTCTTCTTCTTAGCAAACTTCCTCACTGAAGGTTCTGCTTGTCTTAAAAAACACTAAGAGATACCTCCACAGCACTCTATCAACCGCTTGTCTCAAAGTATTAGCAGACCAACGGGTAGGCGAGAGAACTCTTCTCCTACCATCACTCTTCCCCAACTCGTCGAGACTTTGTGGTTCTCTCTCTGGTTTGTAAGTAATGGTCGACTATCTTGTGGTAGTTTTTAGTTGGTTGAGAAAGGACTTATTGATTCTTTTTGCAATCCATGGCGTTCCAACACCACACCACATGTATAACATATAGAAACATAACAAATCAATCTCCTAAATGTTCTAAGTTCATCGAAAATGTTACAAAACCTCTGTTCGTTAAATGTAGACAAATGTAAACTTTAGCAATAATTCGCTTGAGTGCGCAATTAAACTTAAACACTGCCTTAATTAAGTACTTAAATAATTTGAATATTAACGGCTCCCTAAAGTACAGAAATGGGCAATTACTAATTTCTATTGCTACGCAAATTTGAAATACAGCTCGTGAATTTTTAGATGAAAAGGTTTCTCCATATTACAAAGTATTTGTAGAGTGAATTGCAGTTAATTGCCCAGTTCCATTTTCAAATATGAATCCCAGATTATTAGTCTGTACGAATATCTGTGGCCGCCATGTTGTCGCTGTTTTAAAAAGAGTTATAACACACAATCCTTTTATAATATACTAGTGGCCCGCCCCAGCTTCGCACGGGTGCAATGCTGATGAAAAGCAGGTTTTTATTATGTATTGTTATTTCCGTCGCTGGAAAGCTCCGATAATATACGCATTCGATCGCTGCTAAATAAGCTGTAATGGGCTGTATAGATCTATAATTAAATGAACAATGTATTCAAGGTATTTAATTGGTTAAGGATTAATGCTGTATTGGTTAAAATCGCTTCGACAATAAGCCATTATTTGTCGTAAAAAGTAAATGACAAAAAAAAAGTTATTGTGGGTTATCCATAAGAGATAAACATATACCATCACGGACTTTTCTGTAGACCTTTTCAATGTGTACAATACTTAGTACATTATTTTGATAAAACTCGTAGGGTTCAGCCTGCGTTTGCAATGTAAGCGGAAAAAATGTAATTATTTACGACATCACGTTAGAAACCTCAAAAATAACAGTACTTTTCCAAGACTTAATGGATGTTATTATACATATAAACCTTCCTCTTGAATTACTCTATCTATTAAAAACCGCATCAAAATCCGTTGCGTAGTTTCAAAGATTTAAGCATACAAAGGGACATAGGGACAGAGAAAGCGATTTTATTTTATATTATGTAGTGATATTTGGAATAGCGTAATTAAACGCTAAACATTCACACTTCTAATTATACGAGTTTAGGAGAAACAACATATAAAAAGGGGGTTTATAAAATAAAACAATAGACGAAAATATGGCGAGTTATGTTCGATTATGGTTGGTCAAATGAAATGACAACGTTTCCTGTCGCATGACTGTTATTAGACCGGAAACGCTATTGACCAATAACAAACAAACGGGTCGTGTCGTCTTTTGTTTAACATTCTAACTCGGTAACTAGCATTTGTTTTTCCTGTGCCCACCTAAATTCATAAACGGGTAATGAAATTATTAGAACACTATTAGACATAGATTATTAAATATGTCCTAGTCTATGGGCAATAAAGCAGGGGTCAGTAGACAATTTATGAGGGTGCCCAATGTTTGTTCAGGTCAAGTTATTGGGTAAGTTTGAGCATGTGCACGTAATTACCCTTGTTTTGGGAGAATTTATAGCTTAGATTTCGTCGTGATAATTCCGATTCCGATAAAAAATACAATAAAAATTTTCATTGTGTTCGTAGCTTTGAATACATTGATTGTTCATGATTGCCTTTTGTCTTTAATTACGCCTTGACGTGTCAATTATTCTTCTTTAATAATAAAAAAATCCGTTGTCGATAAAGTCGGTTTACTGACGATAATTGAACGTGACGTCATAAGAAAATACTGATAGAATGGTTGCATTTTACAATAGAACATTTTAATTTTATTTGTTTGATAGATATTTTGTATGGATATAGAGAAGGGGGTAAATGGAAATCACAATTGAATTGATCAAGTTACATTTATTTCTTCGCATAAATACGCATGCACTTTAAGCTTTAAACGGAACGCACTAGAGGCAACGACGCGCAGCGAGGTAACGCCGCGCCGCGAGGTAACGTCGCGCCGCGAGGACCCGCTGCATGAGTCATGTTTTTTTGTGCGTGCAGCCGGCAGCGCGATATCTATTGAGACAGTGAAAAAGTCAAGTTTGATTTTAAACAAGTTCTAAAGAATTGTGCTAGCTCTAACGAAATGTGTGTTATATCACCTCGAAAAAAATTAACGAAGACAAATTTTATTACCATAATATAAAATATAAAAAAAACAGGTTACTTAAGTTATTAGGCATCCGGCGGTGTTATCGCTAAAAAGCGATTTCTTCCAGGCAACCCTTATATGGAATAATTAAAAACTAAACACCTACAGAGGGTAAAATACAAGGAGTACATAATTAATTAACAAAAATAAACTCAATATTACATGTAAATATAAATTAAATTAAATAAAAAAATATCTAAAGAAAAGAAATTTGAATGATTTGATTCGATTATAAATAAAAATCTATTGAAAGTTTCTGAACAGTCATTACGTACGTAAGTATACGAGAATGTCACACTTTTTCTACATTTAGCTTTGATATTATCTATATAATATGAAAGCTTTTACGATAAGAAATCGTAAAAGTGGCTAGGCATGTGAAATATCCCATTATTCCTAACCACGCGAGGGAATGTGCTTTTTTCAATAAAAGCCTTCGTTTTTGTAAGCGTTTTTCTCGTAATTTGTTTTGGGTTCACGCCTGTTAATTCTGAAAGCTTGGGGAATTTAAAAAATTGCTACCGGTTTTGCTGAAGAAATTTTTATTGCTCTGTCGTTAACGAGTGATTATGTATATTATACGTGTAGATTTGTATGTATAAAATAGATGTAAAACTCACTTTATTTGTAGTGATTCAAGAAATTATGAAGTGGAGGTTTTACGAAATGATTATTTTAAAAAGAAATACTTATTTTTATATCCGAGTAGAAATTTTCGTCCTGTCTTGCAAAATTGGCCGGGGTTGGATTCGTCCCACGTACCCTAAGGTTGAGACCCACACCAGACTTTCTGCTTGTCATAGACTAGGCTAGATAGAGGCTAGTAAGAGGTGAGATATACCCTCTAAAATAATCGCGAGAAGTTACAGGACGCTCTCGTATTCTACTGGGGTATCAACGGCGTAACTCTTACAATTGAAACCTCCGGTACAGAATCCACTTCACACAGGAGCTGGGCATATCTTCTCCAATTTACTCTGGGCCTTCTAACAAAATAAGAGAGAACGCCCCTCTTACGTTTTGATGTCTCTTTTCTTAGCATTACTTGCTCATAGAATGATAAAACGAAGTTTGGAATACAGTGGGCATTCCAAACTTCGTCACTGCCGAATATTTTTTGGATAGTAAGGAATATAATGTGATGATATTATATTGTTTTTAAAATGATAATTTCTTTTTCAATAACTGAACTATCTAGCACTATAATACTTTTCAGTTCAACCAGGCGTTCCTAAGATAAACGTTTAATCAAAAAATCTCTTTGCTCTTTGTCTAACCTAACCTAACCTTTAGTGGCGAAAAGTGAGATATATAAAGTCCCTGGACACGATGGCAGGGCAGTAGAGAAAAAATTAAAAAAAAAAAAAACAAAAGCATTTAGTGGCGCTGTGTTGAAAGTATGACAGTTCTCCTACCATTTACCATTTTAAATACCTCTAATTAACGAATTTCGTCAACGCAAAACCTTTGTATTAAGTTTCCACGAATGTATGACTCTTAATCTCATTATGTGTGATTCATATCGCGGTTTTGACGCTTGTTTTCGGAATGTTGATTTGCTGTAAAGATGTTCCTCTGTCTTTATGATTTATAGACATGATATTTACTAAACTACTGCTACTTAAATAGCATATAATAATAATAATTTATTTATTGCAAGAATATGGTACAAAATGTTGATGGTACAATCGTAAATCGTTCTCATATTCTGCCACACACAATAGCGCGCAAATTTATCTTAATTTAAATTTCATAGTGAATAAAATCATAATTAGTCAAAGTCAATTCTTATATTATCTGTATCGTACATTTTTTACAAAAGGAATACACTAAATCGCTTTTTAAAGACTAGTCGGATGATCTTTTAATTCTTTTGGTAATTTATTGTATACTTTAAGTGCCATACAAAAGGTGTTTTTCCGAAACAGTTCTAGATTGATTATTGGAACAGGCAATACATATATCTCGCCAAGACTTTACATTTCTGCTCAAACAGACTTTTTTAATATTTGGCACAGTATTCTACAATATTATTCGAGTTACTGAGATATGAAAATGGCAATTCTTTTAATGTAATTTTTATTATTGCTGAACGAAACGAAACTGAAAAAAATTGTATACAGAATTTTGAAGGCACTCCCAATATCATTATATTATTTAAGAAAATTCTCATACGTCGTATTATTTTTTATTTATTGCATAATTTGGAACGATATAAATTAAATTACTTTATTGATATCGCAGACATAGAAACAAATACACTTTTCACATCTATTGATAAAAATAAAAATTATTTCTGTTTAAATCAAGCTTCAAGAAGTTAATGCTTAATCTTGTTTGATATTAACTTAACATTGCCTTAAGGTTTTTGCGAAAAAGGAACATGTTTCCGTCAGTATCTGACATAAGAAACATCAAAGTGATTATGGAAAGGATTATGCTTCACAAATAAATTAACAAGAAAGGCTCGTTAAATCTTTGGTTTGAATTGATAAATAATGAACTAAAATCAAGTTTTGACACAATGTTCCATTAGGATTTTTTTTATTTAATGTAATACGAGTTTTATATTATTATCTCATATTATAATATTTTTACATAATATAATAAAAGCATTATGTTTAAGTTCGTCTTTACCTATTATCGTTAGTATCTTTTCTTATCTGGATTCCTTTAGAAGTATCTACTCATCTGCTGCCTAGAGCTACTGCCAGTCTTCTAGCTCAAAAATATCGTGACGTTTTATTCGTCTCATATTCAAATATAATTTATTCGTATAGGTAAAATAATGTACACTTATGAACTTTACATTTACTGCCAGTTCTCAAATCAAGGGCGTAGCATCGAAGAGATTAAGTACAAAACATACTGGACTATGGTCAGTTGGCGAGCCGGTTCCATGTACCATGGTACCGTTGCAATTGCTCTTAGATTCGTGTGCGCTCTAGTATATTTATTTACGTATCACTAACCTAAAACTAATCACACTCACTATAACTTTTTATTCAATAATTCAATTCAAGTATAAAACAATAATCCAAATCAAGTACAAAACAATAATCCAAATCAAGTACAAAACAGTAATCCAAATCAAGTATAAAACAATAATCCAAATGAAGTATAAAACAGTAATCCAAATAAAGCATATATTTATGCTAGAGGCTTGCTATCAAGCCTTGATTTACCAGCTCCGTAGTAAAAAAATTTTTTTTTAAACTAAAGTAAATGAATCCCTTTTTAAATACCTATTGTTTAGACTATGCCTGACATTATTATTAGTCTTTCCAAGGAGAATGTACCGCATAATCACTATTCATTGAACACCAGTCGACGTTAGAAATCTCATTAGTTAGGTTAAGATTGAAAGCTTTCTTGATAAATATTAATTACAAGATTTTTAATACCATAAGCTAAAATGTAGTTCATACTTTACCGCACACATTAAAAGAGATTTAAATTTCTCTAAGTGAAAACTCATGTATGTTTTACCGCATGCACCAAATTAAGACGCAGTTTCCTTATTCACGGGTCCGTATCGAATTTTAAAGTTCGTCGAGAACTTGCACGAGTAAGTTTATATTGGAAATGAGAATTCTACTTTCGGTAATCTATATGGTTACGAGCTTGGGGATTGGATAAAAACGCCGTAGATATCACAAGGGTTTATTTTTAATAATAGTTAAGTTTTTGTGTTATTAAGTGGGTTTTTATGTTTCATGTGTGTATGTGTGTGTACTAAAAACGAATGGTAGGTGCGGGGGCTATTAGGTAAACAAAACTTAATTTCATATTAAACGAAATTCTAAATTCATTCAGATATGTGTTGACACTTATTTAAATTTCAAAACGTTTGACACACATATACTGATTGAATTGATAACTCTAAAATTGCTTCGTGATAGGCCCTAAGCGTTTCTAGATAGTAATAATTCGCATGCGTGCACTAGCGGTTGTGGGAACACGAAATATCACTTAAGCTTTCCGACGATCTATTGGTTTTCCTTGGTTTGTGGTTGGAAAAGGAATATCTTGATTTACATACATAGATAATATTGTACAGAAAATATTTTCCTATTGAGTGAAGAAAACGATTCTGTTCTTAATAATTACAAAGCAGTCTTGTTGAAAGTAGATTGTAATCCATAATTGAGTCTGTAAGTGTTATTGGACACATAACTTACATACACATAAACTACATAAGACTAAAATCACTACTTAGTCTTAAATTGGGCTAGATTCCATGGTATGGAGCTTAGAGATAATTTTTATAACATCTTTAAGAAAACACTAAAGTCCATATGAAAATGTTTCACTGTCAATCTTAAAATTAAGTTTATTTTGAAAATTTATTTTAAAACTGCATTTTTTTTTTCAGATTCATATGTATAACATGAGTGTATACTTTAACATACATCATCACAACTTAATATTTATTTTGAAAATATGATACATTTATTAGTAATAATAACAATCAAATCTACAGTATTAAGAATAAAAACATGGTATTAATTAAAAAATTCATAAATAGAAAATTTAAAGAAATTTTAAAAGTTTGGTCCCTATGGCACTGTACCTTTAACAAAATATATTTTTTTTTTAATAATTAAGAAAACGCTCGTAAGAGTTTTTAAAACACAACTTTTCTTCCTCAGCATCGCCTTAAGCATTTCATGCACGACACAATTCCGAGTGGTTTGTGAATAATTTCTCTTAGCAGTTAAGCTTAACTTTTATGACGCATTCTTTTATTACTGAACGTCAAAGACATGGCCATAAATATCCTTAACAATATACTCGATTATTATTGGTTATTTATACCAACACACGTTTTATACGTAATATATGAATAATATACGAAAATGACCATTTTGCGTGTTTTCTGTATGGTTCGACATATCGCAGACTATCGAATCGAAGTAATTCAGAGAACTTTAAGAAAATGGGTAAGCTCCCTGTTGTTAAAAAAACTATATCAAGTCAATAGTGGGTTGGTTGGTACTCCGTAATTGTAAATAAAATTTGTAATTCAAGAAATATTGTCGAACTACCTTTTCATCCGGGACTCACATATCTGTATGTTACATGACCATTTGGAAATCTAATAATTTCAGTCCCCGTTCGAGTGTCTGTTAAATAAAACACTGGTTGTAATAGGAAACTCGTCTTTATTTTGTAATAATTTCGATGTATTTTTTTATATGTGTGCATACGGGCAGTGTTTTGGATTCTCCCATTGTCTGAAGGCGAATGCGTTGTTGGCCTTTTAAGAATGTATACGGTTTTTCCTTGAAGGAACCAAATTCGAATTAGTAGCACTTCATTGGGCAGCTTGTTTCACATAGGTGTTTCGCGGTAATAATTGCCTAAAAAGACTAAGTTGTGGAACGATAGACGCCGAGGCGATGGGTGGTATTGTATTGTACTTTGACGGGCGATGATGAAATTCAGCTTATAAATCTGAATCACTCCTCTGAACACTCTCCATAATAAAACTTATAACTTACAGGGGACTAGTGTAGGTACTTCCTTTTAGCCATTAAATGTATGTGCCTGAATCTGCTTGCCAAAGTTTTACATAGTTACGTGCCAATACCAGTTTTTAAAGATTTATGATTGGTGTTTCCATAAATTTCATTATTTATTCATTCGGAAAAAGCAGCTGTCATACATACGAAGTTTCACAAAGCAATAATTAATGATAATAAAAGTTTATAGCTTATTTTAAAATGTCAGAATATATTTTGTAGATAGATATATGTCGGAGCAATGGCGTTGTAACCAGTTGGTAATTTAATAACATCAAAGTAAATCAGTTTAATACCAATAAGTAGTGTATTTGATTTGTCAATGTTGCTAAATAAATTAATTTACTCAATGGCCGATAAAAATAATGACTCCATTATTATTAAAAGTAGTTTATAATATCTGTAAACCTTTCAAATTGCTTCGACATTATTAATAATGACTGAAGTTAATATTACTACAGACTATCAAATAGTTAATTTGTAAAGCAAAGTAATTATCAACAATTAGTATTTGTTTAATCTGTCTGTCAATTTATTTAATAACATTAGTGTATAATTCAACAAAGTCAAATGTCAATTCAAAATTTGACAGTTCGTTTGACAGATCTACCGAAATTTAGTAATTTGATTTGAATCTGTTGATAATTAATTCCTAAGCGTTGCCTTAAGCTTACAGCTATATGTATGGGATCATAATTTCTCGATATTTTATAATATCTATATATTAGGATGTCGATATAGTGGATAGAGGACAAATGACTGATTTTTATTGTTTTTGTCGTTTATATATTTTATGAGTATTGTAATTACTTAAAGATATGTGTAACCAAAATTGGATATGAGGAGGAAATGAATACTTATACCCATGATGAGATTTGAATTACATTTTAGGGTGAAGAAAAAGCTTATCATAAGTAAATCTTCACTTACTGGAGTATACCTAATTTATGCTCATCATACGTATATTTTTCCACAAGTGCGCGTTTTCAAGGCAGTTCTTGCCGCGCACTACCACTTTGTTCGACAATTCGACGTAGGGTCCATCAAGAAAAGATCGTACAATTTCTTAAAAGGCCGGCAACGCACTCGCGAGCCTTCTATCGATAATGTCCATTGGCGGCGGTATCACTTAACATCAGGTGAGCCTCCTGCCCGTTTGCCCCCTGTTCTAGAAAAAAAAAATATATCGACTTTTACTTACCGAGAAATTTATGGACGCACATTTACATAATTTACCTAACGCTTGGATGTCTAAACAGATGATATTAAAACATTGTCCAATTCCAACAATATACAAATCAAAATAATAACTTTATTTAATGCCTAATGAGCGGGTTTCACACCGTAAAGTCTGTTATAAATCAAATTTAGCGCACTGCATTCTTGTTATCGAAGACCAATAGCGCAATTTCAAAACGTTCTATAAAACTTAACACCTGATAAATGTACTAGCGCAGCTTGCAATGTTATTTTGAAATGATTTCTAGAAACAGTTTTCTGAACGATTTAATATTACGTTGTGTTGGCGTCACGTGGTTTAATTTTTTTACATTTCAGAGTAAGGACATTGGTGTAAATAAATAAAAAAAGGAAATTGTTAAATGTGCTTGTTAAAAGCAGTGTTGGTGAGTGAGGTCTCACTACCCCTCTGAATATCAGAGGAATTTTAAACTTTTAGGGATTTTTACAGGGGTTTTCAGGACTTACCCTAGTCCTGAAAACTACCCTTTGGATGAAGAAATATTCAAGACTGAAATTTGTGAGTAGTTATTAGTGTAAATAAATAATCAGCGCGTTTTTGCGGTTTTAGTATAAACAAATTCCTCGTAGATTAAATAAAAAATAAACCCTTGAAAAAATCTAAGGCGTTTTCCACGCGATGCCCGTATTATAATATATTCCAGGAACATCTGGATGGCTTGAAGTGTTGCAGTTTTATTTTTCTTCATCTCGCGGCCATACGATATATTTTTATATTATTAACTCCAAGTATTAAAATCTTATACATATGTTACATATCCATATTTCCATCTCTTTGCCCCGCATGCTTTATATAGGTACCCTTTTGACGCAACAAATTAATAAAAGGAGAGGGACAGGAACACCACCTTTTGATTGAATACCTAGCATCGAACCGGTCAAACTTCTAATAATATTACAAAAAATTCCGTTAAAAAGCTGCTCTTTTCATTTTTTTAATGACATTAAAGCTGTGTAGTAAACAAAGCAAAGTGCTCGTGTTATGAACTCGATTGCGCAATAAATTTGTATGAAGTACAACTTCAATAACGAAATTCGCATAAATCTATTGTTCATCTAACAATATAGTCTGTTGTGGAACTAAATTGTTGCCTACACAAGAGAAGAGTTACCGACACTTGTATGATAGGCAGATATTTGAATTCAAAGCCAATTCGATTTTGCTCAAACTAAGATTCCCATTTCGGCTATAGGTGACCTTTAGAGTGGCGGAGAGTTTATTGCCAGTTTTCTTCCATTCTACGCCCTTGATTTGAGAATATTTTGGATTACCCTTATCAAAATTATTAAAATAAAATTATGTATTTCGAACAATGTCAATGTAAATATATAAATATTTTAAAACTTGATTTCTCTAAAGTTCATTAGAAAACAGTAAACATAATGTTCAATTGTACTGAAAATACTTTTTTCGTAATTCTTAAGACATGTTTAACTAGTCTTAAATGTATCCTCACTGGTATATACACTTTATACACATTCACGAGCCTAATAACGCTTAATACAGAAAACTAAAATTGTTTGCAGTGTTAATGTAAATGAGAAAGCATAACGCCCTTTCCCCTAATCATTACGTCCATAAACAATGTCTGTTATCTTAGTTGCTTGTTTACGTAAGAAATCAAAATTTAAGTAAAATACAGTCATTTCCAAAATTATAATGCCCCACCCTATGAAACATACATAATTTAAAGTTTAACTTATATTTAATGATAGGTTTTAGGAAGTAATTTAATTTTCACATATACCTTAAATCGCCCCCCCACTGGGCGTGGGGACTACGGTAACTAGGTACTGGTAAACGCAGGTTATCATGTATTTGAACAACAGCCTGAGCTAGAAAAGGTTGGAAAATTGGTTTCGAATGCACCCGTCTCCACGTCAGCAGACATAATTATTATGTCTTCGTGGGCAGGAAAATATTACTCTATCGTATTAACGCTTGTTGACATCTGATTTATGATACGAGCTGAATTATATTTACGCTGCATTAAAATGAATGATTCATGTTTGCCTGTCTGGCGCATGGAATTGCTTCTGTCGCCCCTTGAGATGAAAAAAATATTTATAAGTCGCACCATCTCCACTTCATCATATAAAGTCAGTTTTTATTTCTTTAAAATTAGTAACTAATCAACATCATTTTTTTACAAATATACCCAGTTTTGTTCACATTTTATTGGACATTAGCAATGATACAGCTAACACGGTTTTCCCAAGGAGCGACAACAAATCAACTTGGCACCTGATTTGGTGATTATGGCAGTCGGTGAGGTGCAACTGTTTTGTATTTTAAAATACAAAAATAAAACTTATAATGTAAATCATTCTCGCCTCATACACATAAGATTTATATATAAAACAGCTTTTTATTTGCTGTATATATAAATAACCTAACACCGAGTGCAGCGCCATTTACCGGACTAAATTTGAAACCATCCAGGGCGCTATCCAAACGCATACAAAAAATGCATTCGGTCAAGCCGTTTCAGAGTAGCCCGTGAATAAATAAATCAGATTTGAATATTGCTCTGTTTAATTATTTTCTTTCTATTTAAAGGATATCGATGCCAATATTGCATATTAGCGTAAAAGTACAAGGAAAATGTAATTAAGAAATAATTACTTACAAACAAATTTATGACCATTGTAAATTCATTCAAAACTCACACACATTACTTCGGAACGATTATAGGAATACCTACCTACGACCGGGATGTATGTATTATATATATTGTATCGCAAAGTTCACTGGTGTTCAAATCAACATTTAGATTAAATTGCGACTGTTGATGTGTGATACGTTTGATGTTGATACTAGATTTTGATAGAAGTGTCTCATTTATTTGATCTTTATGCTGAAGTCTTTCGTCTCGTTCTGTCATACGGTATATCTATATTAATATGTAATTGTAACGACGCAATTTGCCGGATCTTTTTTAATGTTGAGCCGACTTGATGGCTCCAGATATGGCGCCAAAAACCTTTTCGGTATTCAGGAACAGTTTCAGGAAATTTTCCTTCACAGAAACATAATAATGGGACTACAGGGAATACTCGTGATTAAATTCTAAGAAACTTTCCTATCAGAAAATTGATTTTATTGTATCACAAACTGAAATCCAGTTATTATTAGTTTTAGTTACTATTATTATAGTTCAAAACTTTCGAGACAGATTAAAATAGCAGGAGTCACCCGGTGAATGTTATTTTGTCATAAATTAATACAGTATCTTAGGTTTTAAAAATTGAGGGTGAAAGAAGGGTCAAAAATAAGGGTTGTATGTATTTTAAAAATACCAAATAAAAACAACATATACACATAAAAATAATAGAATTACACTATGACACAATTCTGCGTTTATAAGCTATAATCAGCTTTTGTATGAAATTGTAGGCTTCTTTTTAAGATTAAGTCCTGACAGGGATGCTAAAAACTAGACTTCGAAAAGAATAGTAAAATATAAATAGATTTTTAGTTTAAAGCGACGACAGCATTTTCTACCAAAAATTGGAGCGTAAAATGAAATAATACGATTTAACTTATAACGACGACCTCTTTGCAGATTAGGACTGGCAAATCCACAACCCGTGGTGGATTTAGTGAAATTTTATGAGTTTCACACATTTTTATTGACTCATGGAAAGTCTTCGCTATGAAATATCTCTGATTTAATTTTAGTACGAACTGTTTTTTTTGTTGTTATAAACTTATTGAAGCAGCCAAATGTATTATTGTTGTAGTTGTTAGTTTGTCTGTTAAAGAAGGTTTATTTATATAGGAATATGAAAGAGGCTGTTTCAGCGCCGAGGAATCAGTCACCCACGTATTCCTGGAATGCGAGCCTGTGGCTAAACAACGTTCAGAAATCCTCAGAACAGTAAATTCGCTCAGTGAAGCCTGAGAAATAGCCAGAGTGATTCTTTGCTTCTGAAATGAGTAAGGCTGGCTTAGGTAGCCAGGACTATTTATCTATTCAAAGTTTTAGTGAGTCTAAAAAGAAAAAAAAATTAACTCCTTATATAATTTAAAACAACAATACATATAACTGTTGGTAAAAGAATTTATTTTACAACACAATTTAAAGAGAACCGCGCAGTAGATTACAGTGGAAATTAATATGATGTGTTTATTTTGTACACGAATATAATTCTAAAGCATTCTTCTCTCGGATCACGCTCTATTCAATTCATTTATAGTCCCTCATTTAGCTTATAATGATGGTAAAACCTTTGCGGCAAAACCACCTTTGAAAATTTAATTATAATCACGTAAATTATTAATATGTAGTTCAAATTCAAAATATTTTACATAATAGAACAAATATCGAACGATGAAATTATCACGCAGAAATCGCGTTAAATATGTATATCAAAATATGAAATCATTTTCCCGCAGTAAGTTGGGTTTTTTGCCTGTAGTTTGGTTTTCATATTTTGATAGAACTTTTAAGTAGATCAAAATGCCAATGCTAGAGGAAAAACCCTGAAATATTTATTAGATAATTATAAAAGAAAAAACTTTTAATTAAACTGTATTTTTTGGCACGTTACAAGAACATAAGTTTCATTAAGCTATGTGTTTGATTAATCATAGATGAAATTTCAGGTAATATTTAATGTACAAATTTAAGTTTTGATTAACCGTGTTTTTTATTTTATTCTATTTACACTGATACTCTTCCACACACTCACACACACTCTACCTACCATGATCACTATACATTTGCTTTTTTGAACTATTTACTTGTTGAATCGACTCACAGTGGAGGAGATATTATAAGATACCTCTAATAAAAAAAGAGCGCTTTTAAAAATAATAATATCTTAAAATCTTCACACCTTTAATGCTCACATAGAAACGTAAGCCCTTCAAACGATTAAAAATAAACTTTTGCAGCATTTTTCACGACACAAGTGTCCCGCGGTGTAAAGTAAACAGGCCGTTAAAATTATTTACGGTCGCAGATCATTCACTTTTATTTATGTTTGTATGCCTTTGCACGATTTAAATTCTGATTTTAAATAATATCAACATAACTGTCTATTCTTTAAATGAAACCTCTTTAGGCGCATAAGGGTATGTTTACGGATGAAACGTCACAAAGATGTGCAACGTTTTTCTCCAAGAAATGGGAGAGCGATTGAGATCAAACTCAAACTCAAAATATCTCTTTTTATATAGGTAAAAAAGTACAATGAACGTCAAAAAACAAATTAAAGCAATTGTAAAGTAACAACCAGTTTTCAAGTCAAGGGCGTAGCGCGGGCAAGAGGAATTGGCAAGAAACCTTCCGCCACTCTTTTTAATCACCAAGTTTTGAAACATACAAATTGTTTAAACTGGAGCAAATTTATCCCAAGGATTTGGCTAATTTAAGTATTTGTCAAATTTATAAAAATCTTTATTGATTAATATTATATATATAGAAATTACTTTTAACGAGGCTTTGAATTTATTTAGTGATAATTCTCTAATTTCGCTTAGGAGCTTGTTGTAAAAACGAATACAATTTCCATATAAGGAGTGGTTAATTTTCTGGATTTTAGTGGTCAAATCTAATGAACAAACGTTTAGTGTCTATTGTTATCAACAATATATTTATAGGATTTAACTGATTGTTGTAGTGTTTAACTCAATGTCCTTTAAACCTAGATAAGGCAGGGGGTCTCCATCGCGTTCGGTCTTCAGCTCTACTGCCTCGTATTTCAGCTGTTCCCAGCAAATCTTTCCGGCTCTCTTCTCCTCATCTGCGACTGTACGACGCCAGGTTTCCTGGCCACGCTTCCACTTTCCTTGCGGGTTGCATCAAGCGCCTGATTATATGATTGATTTTTTTTCGTAGTGTATGTCCTTACTATTTCCATTAGCTTAGCGTGATCTGCTGGATTATGAGTTTCTTGGTAGCGTACCGTCGCTCATTAGAGATCTTCTCTAATACCCAGAATACGGCAAAGAGAGTGATTGATGTAGACTTTTTGGTAAGCTGGCAGTGCTCATAGTAGTCATACCTCGGATCCCTGGTTGCTGCACATATTATGTCTTTGTTGTTACACTTGTGTAGGCGAAACTTCTCTGGCGTACTGAATCAGTCTTAATAGAGGTCTGACATGTGGATACGTGGGAATTACTTCTAAAATTATTATATTTTAAGTGAATGTAACAAGATTAGTTCCGTAAATGGGTTTTGGCAATGACTCTCGAAGGAATGGCCAAATTGTATGAATTTTGTTAAGACATTAGTCGGAGTTTTCATCCAATTATTACGCTTGGGTTGTCTCTTGAGACCATTGAATAGTTTTAAATACCTTTATATTTTAAATAGTATAAACTAATTTCATTATTTATCGAATTATTGTACGATGTAATTTGGTCCAGTATTTATGTATCACAAAAACTAAAGGTTGATTAAAATGATTTTGTACTTGATTTATTTATTTCCAACATACCAATATAAAGTATTTACATACACAAACATTTACTACATAGATATTGTTTTTTAAAAATAAATAAATAAAATTATAAAAAATTAAAAAAAAATTAGTCCTTGTTTTTGTTTTTATTTATAAAGGCTGGTTGGCAGTATACATTAATCGCTGGCAGCATTAAATCGCTGTATTGTGATTCATTGAGCGAGAAAATCAGCTATGAGGTCCCAGTTAAACGTACCAACTTAAATCTTTAATTAGCAATTACTTTTAAATTTAAAAAAAATAGTGGCGTTACAACTTTTTGAGTTCTGGATGTTGGATTTCTGTGTCTGTTTCATAAATTTTTAGTAATCCAATAGCCAAGTAGATCAGTCCTGTGCTTAGCATGCCTTCGACTTTTTGGGCCTAAGACAAGCCGGATGATGTTTCGCTTCATCGTTCGAACGAATTTTAATGTGCACAGACAAAAAATCCGTAGGTGCAAAACCTTCGAATTCAGGGTTAGGAGTCGCACACTGCTCAGTTTAGTAATTATATCTTTAAAATTATAGCATGAGTTACAAGCAATGGGTAATTTTTTTTATAGAACAGGGGGCAAACGGGCAGGAGGCTCACCTGATGTTAAGTGATACCGCCGCCCATGGACACTCTTAATGCCAGAGGGCTCGCGAGTGCGTTGTCGGCCTTTTAAGAATTGGTATATGAAACTCTTTGCTAAGTCTGATTTTATTTTTTATTAACTAAGATTTTAGCATAAACCATAGTAATATATAAATGTTATATTCTAGGCGTTAGTTTGTAATCGTATTTATCAACCGATTAACGCTAATAGAATTTGTACAAATTTAATTATTTCATATATTCTATATTTGCCCCAGTTTAACGTGACAATAGACAAGAACAGATTATGTGAAATAATCATGTTAATGTAAACAATTCCCAGAGATATAAAATATTCATACTAAATAAATATAGAGCATAAATGTTTGTCAGATGCCATAATGTTTAAATATGGGTAATTTTGTTGTCTATATAACAAATACAAAAATGTTTGTTTAGTAATGATAACATATCATTTTCATCATGCATTACTACTCGCTAAAGAAAAAAAAAAGAATAATACTTGATAACTTATACCAAAATTTAATTTAAAACAAAAATTGTTGTATTTATTCTAGTTTTATATTTATCAATTTTTTACTATAACTATGTATCTTAAAATATTGTTAAAAATGTATGTTTTAGAAAAGAATATAATTAAAATTTATAATTTAGTACAAAACATATGTGATTTAGTAAAAACAATAATTAAATTAAATTAGCAATAAAATTCTTGTTTATGTAGACATTATATAATTAGTTTGTAATTACAACTTCATAAAATGGTCTGGGACTAGTGCTGGGCAGGCAACTTCTAATTAATTTGTTATATTTGTTTGAAAATAAGTGTTATTTGATGATTTGCTTTTAAAGAGAGTCAGTTCTACTGTCTTTTGTTTACATTTTCTGTTTTTTCTTTTACGTGAGTATACATTAAAAGCGAATTGATAACAATATCGCGTATACTGACCACAATTCATATAAACCAAATCGAAATGTCAAGTTACGTTAATTTTGTGTATATCAAAAAGTCAAAATACGAATGTTTTGAAAAAATCTAACTGAAATATTTTTTAACTGCCGTTATACGTTCAAAAGTCAACAAAAGTCAAACAAACTGCCTTTTATAAAATAAAAAATACGATGTATTTTAAAAAGTACCTACCAATAAAATACTGGATTTAAATAACAGTTCATTTGTTTCAGGCTTATTCACAATAAAATGGCGGGAAATGTTAGCAATTAAGCACAGATGATAAATCGCTTTGTCACAGATAAAATACAATTGAAATAAATCGCTCGTAAAATGATATTAATTGACGTGGGTTCAGATTTAGAATAATATCTTAATGAGTTTAAATTATGATTTATTAACGTTACGTATATATATTAAAGTATATTTAACACACCCTGTATATATGTATATACATAATATGTATGGGGCAAAAAGATAATATAATTATTCAATTGTTATTTTTGGAAATGTATATTTATTATTTAACAATAAGAGATTGCTTTTTAGCGATAAGGCCGCACGATGACTTCATAATTATTTACGTTATCTGATTGTATATGAACCGAATAAGTTTTAATAAACTTACATTATAAATATGTTTTTGCTATATACGTAGATATGTTAAGAATAAACTTTCATTTTCTTTTAAATATACAATGGATTATTTGTGTTTTTGTACTGTTTACTGTATGTACTATTTAAAAGTTACTGGTATTTTGCTGATGTTGTTAACATGATAAATGCCTTCTCCATTGTCTACCAATTCACTGTTTTTAATTAGGTGCACCCACTATCTGCTAGCCAAGAGATCATCCGCTTACCAACGCCGTATTCACTTCCGTAACTGTGGTCCTTTCAAGCGAGTCGTTCGTAGGTTCCTTCGTTGGTCTGTCAGGACAGGTCAGTATAAGTGTCCATCTTTTCAATCCTGTGATGCAGCATCAGTCTGTCTTGTCTTATTCTGAACATTTTGGCTGTCTAAAGAAATATTGACTTTAAATACATCTGATAATGTATATGTTATTGTAATTAGTAATTTAAACAGCCAATTACATGAACTTGAATTAAAATAATATATCGTAAGCGATTCACACAAATAAATACCTTTTGTTAATGTCTTTTATGCGAGTATTGCGCAATTGGTGAAATAATTGTAATAATTAAATGCCATTTAATCCGATAAAGCTGCATATCAATTAAAATACTGGATCATGACTCTTTGTTGACAGTTTGGATAAGCAGATTAAGTGTACGAACAAAATAGAAATGTCCCCTTAACGATGTTTTAATTGTTTTTTATTTACATTGAGAAGGTATAGTCTTGGATCGAAGAAATAATTATTCAGATTCAAGAACAACGGATGTCAAGGTGATACTTGTGGAGTTTTAAACAATAAAGGCTGTAATTTTCTTTGTGAAGTATAATAAGTTTTCAGGTATATTTGCATCATCGGACGTTAAGGTAAAATACGAAACCACCGTATTACCTCGATGTCCGACGTTCCATAACTGACCGTTTTTCAGGCAGATAATTTTGTTCTTAAAGAAGTAGTTAAATGTGAATGATGCTCCTCGAAAGCTACATAAAAATCCTTATTTGTAATATATTTTATAATTTGTATTTTTACCTTATTTTAATTTATTATGATTAAGATTTTCTTTGAGTACCTTTGATAGTATACGGTATATTAAAATAAAAATAAAAAAGTTTTTTATTTCTTGGAAACAAAGTAAACTTTATACCATTGATTACATATATATGTTCTATAAAAAAAATAAAAAAAATATTCTATACGGGATAATCATGTATAATTATGAAACATTCTAGAAAAATAAGACGATAAAGAAAATAGGCAATAAAAATTAGGTCCCCATTGACGTATTTCCAATACATGTCAAAGTCTAACCGTTATTTAATACTAAGTAATTTATTTTCCGATCGTAGTGAAAAGAAAAATGCTTTCTTAAATTACCTCTTTGAGGTGTTTAAGGCGTTGTTAACCAAAATAATGTGATTTTTACTTCAATCAGCTCATATTTTCGGCAAACATCTCTCGTCGAAAAACGAGGTTTTAAGATCTTTTCAATTAAAGAGAAGAAACTGAAGAAGGAATAATAATAGTAAATTTTATTGGCTTATGGTGATTATCTTTGTGAGAGGCTGGTGCCTATAGAACTATAGTCCTCTTGTAACAGTTCGCCTGTGTACAGATAGAAAATTAACAAAGAGATGACTACATACTATGTCTAATCTAAAGTAATGTACAAATGTTATGAACAAAATAATACAAAAGAATGAGTTATAGTAGATGTGAATATCTGTTTCTATTGGTTTGTGAAATAATTAATTTAATATCAGATGGCGACGGAAGAAATTTTCTGTTGCATTGAAATCGAGATTTTCTAGAAACAGAATTGTATTTCTATATATAAAACAGAATATAGATAGTTTGTAAAATTCTTTTTCTTATGATTTTTTAAATTCTATTCTACCATACACGACAAATAAAGGACAGATTGGAAAGTAATTAAATTTAACGGTTGATAAAATGACCTTGAAAACGTAGTATAAATTTTTAAATCTTTAAAATAAATCTGAATTTAGGTTAATATAATGCAAATTCCACAAATCGCTAATTGCTACTATTTTAAACCAAATCCGAAGGTCGAGTGCTTTATTAATTCCGTGAATGCCATCCAAATTAAAATATATCTTTTCAGTTTTTAACAGTCAGTTTTCACACAAATAATTACGAACTTAATCATATAACTCTTTTAAATACCTTAAAAGACCTCTTTTCATATCTTAATATTGTTATCTGTGACACCATTGATTTTAAAAATAACATACATATAATAATATAAATACTTTTCGATTTGTCTATGTTAGATTATGTTTTATCCGTTGACATTTTTAAAATTAAGATTAATTGCGGTATTTTTTAAATGGGGTCTAAACATTTCTCAGCTTCGCTGTAATTAATGACTATTTCGCTCGATTTATCAAGTAAACAAGGATTTCTACTAATATGTAAAGACGCTGCAATTATCTGAAGTTTAGCTACCGCTAGTGCCAAATGCTTTGACTTAACCAATTATCCTAAGCTAAACATAATGATTGTGTATGGACCACAGTATCGTGGGTGCTTTATAACTGCAGTTTCGCTGAAGTTAAAGTGAAATGTCATTGATATGCAGAGGAGACAATATGACATCATAAGAGAATTTCAAAACGATGTACCGCGCCCGAGGGACAGATAAGGAATAATATATTTCGCGGGCTTTTCACAGTTGCCCACAAACGCAATGCGGCATTATGCAGAATGGAACGTCCCTGCTCTTCTATTTTTAAATTAAATACGTTCCTTTCCACTGAATGTATGCGGTTTTTTAGCCTATGTACGGTGGATACAAGGCTTTTTGTACTGTTTCATTTCAAGACATAGTCTTGTATGCTTTAATATCTGTGGTGATTTCAAACGCATTGCTATTGAGATTGCTTTTCCGTAATGAATCTGCCATTTGCATCGGGTTTCAGTATTTTAATTTAATGGGTTATGACAATAATGGAATCTATCATAATTAATAACTATTATATTAGGAGTACCACTGACTAACAATTAAGCTTCTCCCTACGGTTTCACTCACATTAATTTAATACAAGTATATTAAATATGTATACCTTAATAAGTCATAAGAAAAAGATTATTGTATCTGTGCGAGTATAATTTTAATATTGTATAACTTATTTAAATTAGTATCGATTATATTTACACAAATCAGTAAAGGATGCTTTTAAAAATTTCAAAATGAGTAGTATAACTATAATAAGGAGGATTTTTGTTTAACCTATTTAAAAAAACCTAGCCTTTAAATATATGGCAATCATATATGTAATTTTTATCAATCTTACCCTCAATCTATAATTAATTACAAAACGATATATATACTACATTATTTACGTAAACCAACTCTTTAAGATTTGTTTCACAGATTACAAAGAGAATGTGAAACTTTATTTTTAAAAAATAAATATATATAGTTAGTACGATTTTGTGTTCTCTGTACACACCGTCAAAAGTCAAGATGGCGCCTCGACTCAAGACATCATTTCTGTTTTGACGTAATATTCGTACTTTGTTCGTTATGTAATAATTTCAAACAATGAAAAATTTAATTTATAACAAAACAAATCGAATCAATATAAATTATTATTTTTGAAAGTAATTACAGAAGATTAACCAAAGCAACAATAGATATCCAATCAATCAAAATCAATCATAACATTTCCTGATAATTCTACATTAACATGTAGTTATTAGTGTCTGTGATTAACTCATTAACAGAAAACAGATAGTGAAAATTTAGTTCGTTAAAAAATTGAACAAATATTCTATCGACAATTTGGAAACTTTAAGATTTATTAGCAACGGGCGACATATTGTTTCAAAGGCGATAACGAAAACAAACGATTTGTATGGTTATAACTTATAAAGTAATAAATAACTTTATCTTGACAAGCTGTATGTGGTCTTGGGTGAAAGAAAATAATTTATCTTGTCTCAGATATATGGCGAGTAATTTTTAAATTTTAGTTCGATTTCGAAATTGACAGTGATTTTCTGGTAAACTACTTCAAGAAAAGAGCATACCAATTCTCAAAAGGCCGGCAACGCACTTGCGGCTCGCAATGCCTTTTTTATGCGATTGGAGGCGAATGGGCAGGAGGCTCATTCGATGTTCAGTGATCATGGTTCACACTCACAAAGAAAGAAGGCTCGCAAGTGCGAATTGGTTCGGAAATATTTCAGTGGGCAGCCTTTAAGCAATGTGAGTGTGTGAGTTGCAATCCGGTGAGAATCCTGCGCGTTTGCCATGTTTTTTAATTTTCTTTGCATTGAGAAAACTTTTTTTTAATTTTCTTTGCATTGAGAAATTGAACATTATGATCTAGCCAAATTTAAAAATAAATTTAAGTCTAACCTAATTTACTAAAAATATATCTAACATAATAAAGTATCAGTTAACCTTAATACGTTTTTATTAATTATTCACTCTTTTCTTGTGTACTAGTTGAAATAAATAAACAGATATTATTTTTGTTAATTTGCAAAAAAATATTTGTTGCTTTTGCATACATACATCTAAAATTCAGTTATAAACCTTTTTAGCCGTTAACATTCATTAAGCCGACGTATATTTTTAAAAAGATAATTAAAAATAGTGTAATATGCTTTAATAACTGGGCACTGTTATTGAAGCAGTCATGGATCGTCAGGTCATCGTAAGCTATCGAGTTTCTTAAGAAAAGTCTTATTCCAATCTCGCTGTTGGCTTGAAGGGCCTTGTCAGATTAGCTTAGGCTGTCTTGGCGAACTTGGCTGAAAGTGGGCTTTGCCGCGATTAGCCAAGGCGACTCCTGCAAGACTTGAATCTTGGCTGGGCCGATGTGGGATGGCCAAACGAAGGGCGGAAGCTCACTGGATTATCTGACTATGCTTTGACGCGACTATTTTTTTATACTGCCCGTTCCGAGGTTGCAAGATTAGCGCCGTTTATATGACGAGAACTACGTCTAGGTTGGTATGTCTGTTGTTATAATTACAAAGTGGTCTGAGAATCAAGAAACAGTTGGATTCCAGCTATTATACAATATCTTCATAAACATAAAAGCAGTAGCAATTTGGGCTTGACGCAACACGACGTGATCAGCCGACTGTGGCGCACCGATTGTCGGGTCTAAGATATGACAGTCTCTTCACAATGTTTTTTTCATACCCATATAGGTATAAATTTTACCTAATGTATTTTCATACGCGGCAGTTCAAAGTTCTTTATCACCAACAAGCGGAAAGTTCAATATGCAGTGAAGTGTATTGATTGGTAACTTGAAGATCAAACTTTACTAAGCCTTTGAACGTAATCCTTAGGTTTCAGTGTTCAAAGGAAATTCTATGAGACATAAAATTCACTATAATACAATAATTATGTTAGATACAAGTAGTTATTTATGTTCTTTTGTTTTCTACCAAGTATATTACACACAGCCATTCAACATAGTATTTTAAAATAATATCAAAATGAATGTTTCAATACTAATTTTCAGGCTGTTTAAAAAAATCATAATAAAAACTGTCTTCATGACAACTTGGTTGTGATAAAATTTATATATCTCTAGGAGTCTGTCGTAGATAACTAGATAACAATTATACCGTGGTACATAATTTGTAAAGGTTTAGTGTTACTACTTAAAAAACAGAAGTCTTATATGTTAGCAAGTATGTGTGAATGTGTGAGTGTGTTAATGGGTGGGAGTGCGCATGTATTTTTGGTGTGAATTGTGTTTCCTTTATATTTTTTTTGTAATACAAACAAGGCTTACTCCATCGGCATTCGAAACTAGGGAGGGTATAATTTCATAGCATTTATGGACTATAGCGGGTATAAGTTGCGTTAAAAATATTACAGTATATATTTGTAGATAGTTTTAGACCATAAATAAATATAGAAGTGGCACTACCACCTCTTTAGGTCTGGGAATCAGATTTTTGAATCGTTATCATGATTATTTTTCAATCTAAAGTCAAGTAGGCAACCTCCGGTACCTGACACACGCCGTCAACTTTTTGGGTCTAAGACATGTCGGCTTCCTCACTATGTTTTCCTTCACCGTTAGAACGAGTGTTAAATGTACACAAAGAAAGAAAGTCCGTTGGTGCACAGCCCAGGATCGAACCTACGACCTCATAGATGAGAGTCGCAGGCTGAAGCCACTAGACCAATACTGCTCTAGTTTTAGGCCATAATAATAATAAATAATTATCGTTATTTTTAGATACATATACTGGCATTACAACTTATTATTTTTTCTCTCAAATTATTAGCCGTGGTAAATAGGGATAAAGAAATATTAGCAGAAAATTTATGTTTTATAACAAAAGGAGGTATGTCGTGAATATATGTGTAATATATTAAATACAGTATATAGTCCCTATGTTTGAACAAGTAAATATTCCATCTAAAAAACTCGAAAAAGTCGTATGTTTAAAACAAGGTAAATGTGAATTGTTTAAATAAAATACGAAAATAACCGTCAAACACAGACGTACCTTGTTAAGATGCAATCTGTAATGTAATATAGCCTTCCTTGGATATCTTCCAAGACATTTTTTGCCGAAAAATATAATATTCGTACGAGCTCTGGGTTAACCATTAGGGTTGATAAAATATTCTTTTTATATTTTCCTTTTACAAGGAATTAATTTTAATGAATGTTGAGTTTTCCGGTTTTTTTTTCACACTGAAAATGTAGATTCAAAGTATATAATAACAATATTTAAACAGACTTTGTATATTTCTTTGATACGAAAAAAAAACATTTTAAATTTCACCGTATACTATTAATATTATAAATGCGAAAATTTTGTATTGTTGTTTATTGGTTACTTTCACGTAAAAAGATGCGAAGCTGTGAAGATACTGCGTCTCGGAATATTGTCAGGCGCACGATGCCCGCTCACCAGAGTTCTGGATACTCATAGATTTTATGGTGCTCTCGAGTACCCAGTATTTTTTTTGATAGGACATGAGGGAACAATTTTGATGTTCCTCAAACCCAGAAACAAAATAACCCATACCAAAGATAAAAGAGTCATACAAAGACACTAAACTGATATTGTTAGTTGTTTTCTACGCCACGCTAATATATCACAGCCTACCACGCTCCTAATCTAATTCTAATTAAGTATAGAACCAATTGCGCAAAAACATTGAGCGTTGGGAGTGTGCTGCGGTATAACAGACTTCCATAAAATATAGAAAGTGGAAATAGGCAGATATTTACATTAAGACTAAAACACCATCTCTTCAGTGAGCCAAGTGCAGTGCAGAGTGAGTGAGTGAGTGAGTGAGTGACTAGTGAGTGAGTGAGGGAGTGAGTTTATCTACGTAAATGAAAGTCCACCCAAGTTCTACTTTGTTAATTTATCCGTGAAGCCCTTCAATGACCCACGACGTGATAAATTGCGTGAAAAATCTTTAGTATATAATACAATGACCACTATTTTAGCTTTGACTTGTATAGGCTATCGCGGAATGTGGTTAAAAAGTATATTAAGAATATCTGCAATATAGCGCAAAATCACCTACATCATGAGCACACCCCACATACACACCATCACGTACATACACACACTTTTACACCATCACACAACACAACAAAATGAGGCTTTTTAATAAATTAGTTAAATAAATTGAATCACAATTAGTTAAATGTATTGAATACTTTTTGTTTGTTTGTTCCCCTTTGTAAATATTTTTGTAGTTAAATGTATCATGTATTCCATCTTTGGCTATATTTTCAGTGTTTTTGTTTGTAATTATATATAATTTATGTTACCTGTAGGATTACGAAGTAAATAAATAAGTTATCAGGTAAGTGACTATTAACCGTTATGAGAATAAAGGTCCTTAAACCTACTATACCCTACTCGAAATACTAATCGTGCGCAGACAAAGTCGCAGGCATCAGCTTGTACGAATACTATTAATGTTGGCTACCGTTAGTCCACAGGCTACAACTGGCTGAATGTGGTATTGGTTAAAGATATAATTGAATTTGTAGTGCGCTTTTGAATCAGTTGGATTCAATAGCCCAACTATTCATGGATTCTGATGAAGTTTTATTTAGATTTATTTGGTAGTACGTCCAAAAAGCTTTATTGCTATAGCTAACAATTATACATACACAATAAATGTGATGCTTTTGCAATTGATAAATAACTGTACGCTAATTAAATTTAAATATTTTATTTTATACATCGCAAAGACTCCTTTAAGACCTTGTTAGCTTTGAGGAAATTCCTGTTTCCTGAAGCACTGATATTAAAGCTACAAGTAATATGAAAGCATAGACATTCCATATTTATAAATACCAATGTTGTGGCTACAAATATAGGGCAGGTAGGCATTATTCACCTCTTATAATATAAATTATTCATGGGATAATTTAGCACACAATACTTCAGTTGTAAGTAAACACAATCATTGTTACGAATTGTTTCTTATTTAGCTATATCTTGATGTGATTTAAAGGAAAAATATAGGCTGGGATATTTATTTATTTATTTATTAAGACTTCGTTGTATTTCATAAAAGGAAAATATTAAACATATTTAATGAAATTGCTCTTCATTAAATTATGTTTTCCTGGCGGTCTTATCGCTTTAGAGCGAGTTCTTCCAGACAACCACTGTGAGTAAAGGAAAAAACCACTGTACTCTTGTAATTACAACAAAAAATTATTGTTTTTAAAACAAGACAGGTTTGTATAAATAAATATGTTTCATCCCTAGTGATATAAACAAATGTGTTGAGCGTTGTTTAGCAAATAGCTTTCCCGAGTTGGGTGCGGTTAGGGCAATATGTGGCCTTAGGGAAACTATCTACTGTAATAAACCGTATACTGGGTTATTCACCAGCGAAATCTCTTCAAAATGTTCCCCGCACGTAATACATCACTGTTACACTTTATTTGCGAAAAGCGAGTATGAACTCAACTTTGAATTTTGAATTTCGAATTTTATTTTGACAAGTATATCAGTTTTGCACACCACAGGCAAAATATATGGTTGTATAGTGCATACTTAAAAAGTTTATTAAAGATATTTCGATATTATTTAGTGTATAGTAACAAACTTTGAATTTTGAATTTCGAATTTTATTTTGACAAGTATATCAGTTTTGTGGTACATAGGTAAAATATATGGTTGTATAGTGTATACTTAAGTTTATGAATTATATTTAGATTTTATTTAGTGTATAGTAAATAAGGATGGTTGTATATGGCCGTTATACAAAGTAGTAGCCATAAATATTACAATCAAAGCAATATAATAACCAAAAATATATAAGATTTAATTGAATTTTGGGTTTATATACTATTAAATTAGAGTAATTATTCGGTTTCAAGATTTATTTAATTTGAGTTAAAAAAAAATATATCTGGAAAATATATCTTAAGTACTAGCGATTAGGCCGCTCTTTGCACCATAGTTTTTTTTAGTTTATTAAAAAAGTGTTAAAAAATATATCATTATATTTGAGCACATCATTACTATGGTTCGAATTAGTCTTCAACTAATTTGATGTGTGAGGTTCAACTGCAACCTCAAGACGCGAGCTTTCGCTCGTAAAGTTAGCTTTTTGTAAGATTAGGCGATAACTTATTTATTTATGAACAAATTTCTTATATATTCTATTTTATTCTGTAAACACGAAACTCGTCAAAAATTCTTGTTTAAATATAATTAATGTTATTTATTTACTTATAAGTAATCTAACAGCATAAACTTATACATATTATTAGACAAAACACTAAGACAATACAGAAAGCCAAAACAGATTAGATAAACAATATAAGTATGTAAAACAGAATACAAGCAAGTGCATTAATAGACAAAGATACATAAAAAACTAAAGTAACTGAAATTTAACATTTAAAAACAACAAATAATACTTAGAATTTAAAACTACTACTTGAACAAAATCAGAGTCTTCCCGCTTCTTCAAGTAGTTCTTGACATCTTTCTTTATGAGATGAAAAAGATCAATATCTTGATAATGGTTCGATAAAACCTGAAACATTGGCGAATTCTGCAGATTGAATTATGAATCAATCATTCATTTTTTGTTAAGAAATAATTTGCGGTAATTCTATGGTTTTTTGTTTAAATATTATTTATTAGTAATCGTAACAGTCAAATATACACTCAAAGGGCGATTGTTTTTTTTTAATAACACTACTTTAATGGGTACATTATTTATTAGTAAGCAAAAAGAATACTAAATTACTTTATAATAATAATAATACTAAAAGCCCTTTATTCGCTGACCATTTAGCTTAAATGCTATTCTTATCAAACAGTAATATTCTTAAATCTAATTATATAGCGAAAATAATAATTTATTCTCAACCGCTTTGGTCAGGTTGTCTGTCGACATAGACCTCCCCCAATTGTTTCCATGTCTCTCTATCCTTGGCCAAATAACTTTATAAATTCATATTTTGAACTAAAAATACGTTAAACTATCATTTATATCACAAAAATGCATTGAATAAAAAGTTTATTTAATAAATCCTCGTTATGCAATGGATTCTAGTAGACGGCTCTTATGAAATTTCATTCGTTGAATATATGAAATTGCCATTTTATGACAGTTCGTTGAACGTACAAATTTACCAAAATGATAATTTTTATGATTCTCGTATTTATAATACGAACATTCAGAACGCTTAATATTTATTTAAATAATCAAGTATTTAACTATTACCTTTAAATAAAAAATAAATCAGACGCGTTTCGATCTTTTTAGGGCCTTAGATTTCTCTACATGTTTCATGATCATTTATCAATCTAAGTTAAGTAGGTGAGTAGCAGATCAGCCTCCTGTCACATGCCGTCGCCTTTTTTGGGTCCAAGGTAAGGCAAAGCAAGCCAGTTTCCTCACGATGTTTTCCTTCGCTGTTTGAGCGAATTACCGTTACTAATACTAATAATCTTTAACTGCTGATAAACTCTGTTTGTCTACTGATCGAGTCCTGTAATTTAAAATATGAAGCAAAAATGCGCCGTTTCTTCTAAGAAAATGCAATTTTCATTCTATAACGTTCCGTATCTTCTGCATAATATTTAGTGCAACGTCTGGAGCATCCGAAGTATGAGATTTATAGAAAAGGGAGTGAAAACTTATCAAAACGACTATATAACTATTATATTAAGAGTTGAATTAAGTTTAGCTTTATCCACGGTTTTACACACATTAATTAAATATGAGATAGGCTTATTTAAATCAGTCACTAGAAAAAAAATCGTTTTGAAACTTACCATATTTACAAATAGCTTATATATTAAATTTAATTATTGTTTATGTTTAGTAGTCTATCTATAATAATATCTAATTTAATATAAAAATATGACGCATATATTAGGTACAAAAGGCTGTTCTACCTTCTCGCCAATTATAACATAAAATGTTTACCAATTCAGATATGAAATGGTGAAAGGTGAAAGGTGACGCGTAAGTTTTTATGGTATACAAAATGTATAATTTAAAGATGTCATTGGACAAGTTTAAATTTGTAGGATGTAATACTCTTGTAAAGTACGAGGAAAAGGTGACACATTCAGTTCAGTTGAAACTTTAGCCGTGAGCATTGAATTATTACGTATTAGATTCGAAGAAGTGAGTACGACATATTATTGAAGTTTTGCCCCTGCTCTACTTGTCGATATAGAAAGCTGGCGAACAGGCGGAAAATAATAAATGACAAAAATATCTTTAGTCTTTCCTCTAACTTTAATTTTGTTCACTTTGGAGTAGACTCCATGGCGACTCCAAAGGGAAGCGGGGTTCAAGTTCACAGGCGCTAATGTAAGTTGCTGTCTGGTAGGCAGTTCCGATGAGCCCAGAAAGCACCTGGTGCTTTTCTCGCTAAACGAATAGGCACCTTACTTAAAATGGAAAATTTTACAGTGCATGATTGTATATTGTCATTTCTGAACAAACAAAATATAATAATTTATAATTTAATTATACTCCGAATGTTCTAATTTAAATCGTTGTCATAATCAAATCGATCAGGAATATAGTGTGAATATGCCACGTCATATTAATATACTGTAATCAGTCCACACGTCATATTTTAGTTGGTTATGTTTTGTGACATTAGATATGCTTAAATTATAATTACATATATCGTTCTACCCCGTGATAAAGATTGGGTCAACTGTCTTGACTGTACACAAAAATATCCTTCTAACTCAGTCCTTAATAAAAAATAATTAATATAGTTTAAAGAGTTCCTGTTGTATCATAAAAAGGAATATAGCAACATACATTTCTTGTTAAATTCTATGAAAACCTAAATAAAAATTCTGATGCTCTTGACCTTAAAATTAAAAAAAAAACCTGTACAACGCTTGAAAACTTTTCCATTCCGATAAAGATCTAAAAGGTCTAGTTTTCATGTAAATTTAAAGTGCTCCACGTCCTGGGTCTTTCACTGAGATAAAAGTTTTTATTGAATTGAAAAACTTCCGGCCAAATTCCCGCCTATAAAATAAAAATGTCAGTTGCGTTGTTTTAAATGTCACGTGCGCGTAGCTGACAGCGAGAGGATTTTTCGTAAAAATCCAGATCTGCAATGCCCCAAGGACAATAAATAATTTATGTTACAATTCAGAATTTTTACTAAAATGAAATTCAAATCGTTTATTCATTTAACAATGTACAACTGAACGTGAATAAATATATATTAAATTCCATTAAAAGACATAACATGAGCTGAAAACATTTGAAAGTTTGGACCTTAATACATTTTATATATCATATACAAAATATGTGTTACGTATAGATTCAATTATTTATATGTATAATTTGTTCCAGGTTACCAAGAAGCTAGCCAGATGAAGTCTATGGCGCCTAAGTCTCGAGGTTAAGAAGATGACGCCAGCTGGTCTGCTGATATTCAGCTCATTGCTTACACGAACACTATGTGTCATAGCACCTCAAGTAACAGGTAAGTCGGTCCTTTGTATCCTATACAATCAGCAAAAAACCAATTAGATATTGATGATCATAGGAAAATTGTCCCAGTGCAATAAAAAGCAAAAGCGATCGCAACTATCGTGTAACCCTAAAACCTTTGAAGGGATTTTAGGGCACGGCCACACGATGCGGTACCGGTGCGGTGCGGCGCCGTGCCGCAATAATTTCTAGCTGTAGTGTGCCACACGGGCGTTGCGGACTCCTCCCCGCCTCGTCTCGCACAAGTCCGGCGCGCTTACGGTGCGAAACCGCACGGCCGCGCAACGCATTGTGTGACATGGTATAGCAATTTGTATGTAGGTTGATGTTGCGGCAACGGTAGGTTCATATCTTCATCATCTCATCTTAAGGAAATTTCGTCGAGCGTATCATCCTTCGCCTCTATTCGGTCAAAGTAAACCTGCCCATATTACGCGTGTAGTCAGCTTCTGCGTTTAGCATCTACAGATCGATTGTGTGTTGTATTGAATTTTAGTTGTAGCCCATCAAAATTATTGCTGTCGAAAAAGTAATCGTCATATTGGGTGCGTGTTTTTAAATACTAAAACAATATCAAGGAGACAATTTTGTTGTCTATATGCAACTAAGAGTATATCCTGATAAACTTATTCAATTTAACCCTGTGTCCATATAATATTTTGCTTACGTTTGTGACATGTTTTATAACTAAAAATGATACGAAATTTCGATGTGCCATTTTCGATGAAGTAAGACTGACTATTACAACGATGTAAGATATAGATATATAGAAGTTGTATAATAATTACCGCTTTTGTTCTTTCCATTAGTAGTTATGTTGCCGTGCTGCGAAACCGATATCACAATAATATTTCTTTATCTTATATCATCTCCCTCGTAAGAGATTCAGTTAACAAGAATTGTACTAAGCTAAAGTCGTAAACGAGTTGTAATAAACATATTTAATACTTACAGCCTCTGTCGTTTCATTAAAACTTATTACTAAATTTCTAACAATACAAAAGAAGCAATAACAGTTGAAAATTGCCATGCCTAATATAAACTGAAATCTTCAAAGTATTAACAAAACAGGGTAATTTAAACAATCATAAGGTGGATTATAAATCGACCGTTTTTACACGGTTTCTACAAGATCTATATGTATAACAATTTACTTAATGACGTGGAATAAGTGATACCTTGATGATCTTATGTTCCAAAATAAACGTATTTTTTTTATTTAACTTAAAAGTTTCGTGTGAACACGAAATCATAGAAATAATAATAAATGACGTAGACGAAGACTATAATTATACAATAACGAAAGAAATACTCAATTCCTCTAAAACAGCGTACCAAGTCAGTGTCCATGGGCGGTGGTATCACATAAAATCACGTGCGCCTCCTGCTCGTTTGCAAATAAAAAAACTAACTTGATTTGTATTTTGTATTGTGTGGAATAAATGTGGCTTCATTATTACTATTTTATAAAATTTATAGGACATCTACGAAAAATGTTGTGGAAGGGTTAATTTACTGGCTTAGACCTAAAAATTGACGCTGTGTGTGGGACACAGAAGAATCTCTTGCCTATTGAGAAAACAATCAATATATACAGAAATCTTAGGCCAAGGCGTTTCAACATCGCGATCATAGCCGCCCTAAGTGATGAAGAAATTCTAAAATGCTCTTTTCACTTCAATATCAGTTCATTGTCTTTCTCTCGATTTTCTTGAGAGTATCATTTGTTACAATTTCACTTTGAAACTCCGCAATTCGTATAAAGTTCTTATTGTATTCAGAAACCACTAGGGTCTGATATTGTTATTGTACTTAGGCCTCATTGTTTGGAATCACAGCTTTGGTGATCTTAAAGGAAGCTCAAGCCTTTGTGGAGTTTGATAGGTAGAAATAGTTATACGAATATAACAATTGAAATATTATTTGTGTCCATTTTCCTGTATTACATGATTCTCGGCGAAATAATTATTGTTCCTATAACCCATTGCGGGATACGAAACATCAAACAATGACTTTTTGAAAGTATCGTAAAATCAATGATTATACTTAGAGAACTTTTAATTCACCGATTACTGAATAAAAATAAAATTAGGCAACATTTTCATGGGGTTTGAGTATGTGCTATCTGCAAGAGTAGTGTTGGTCTAGTGGCTTCAGCGTGCGACTCTCATACCTGAGGTCGTAGGTTCGATCCCGGGCTGTGCACCAATGGACTTTCTTCCTATGTGCACATTTAACATTTGCTCGAACGGTGAAGGAAAACATCGTGAGGAAACCAACATGTCAGGCACTGGAGGCCGATCACCTACTTGTCTATTAGATTTAAAAATGATTATGAAACAGATTCAGAAATCTGAGGCCAGGACCTAAAGAGGGTAGCGCCACTGATTTATTTTTATTTGAATATATTGTTTGTGAAATATTTACTACATTTTTCTCTTTTCTACAACTTTATTAGTTTTCCAAACTCGACCGCTGCTTTAAAAATTCAAAACATTAATTAGTTTGCGTACATAATTCCGGCTTAGCTGTCCAAGTTTATAATTATGCGCCTAACTTTTCCTTAAAGAATTCATTACACTTCTCTTCAACTTTAGTTATTGGTAAATTTTGTTATTATGTTTTTCGCTGGCGATCAAATAAAGCCTTAGCCTCTGGAACTAGAGAACGCTATAATAGCCGATCCGCCATTTGGAGCTTCTTCATTATTGTGTAATAAAATTCGTCATGCATCACTTTTCGATATTAAATGTTTTCTATTTTATTCTATACTCATCGCTAAGTGGTTAAACACTAACAAGTTTTGTATTGAAATTAGACTAGCAACGAATATTCGGTTACTATTCGGTATTCGGCCTATTCGGCTGTTTTTATTATATTCGGCCGAATACCGAATACTTAAATAATATATTTTGTCATAGAGAAATAATTGGTAAAATGAAGAATTAAAATCGATTGATTATGTATATATTCATATTTTCATTACTGTTATAATTGTTTAAGTAGTCATTGGTACATAACACAGGTAAATAATCATCTTTTGAATTGGGAAAATGGAGGATTCTCATTAAATTATTGTGATAGTCAAAATTTAGAAGGGTAAGATTCTGATTTCTTGTACAATTATTTATTAAGTAGTTATGCAGAGCGTTACCAATATACAAAGGAGTGCGAAACAATCACGTCTATACAAGTTTAAGCGCTAAAATCCAGCCAAATACTTTTGCCTGATATTCGGCTATTCGGTCAGGGGCCTCGCCGAATATTCGGTATTCGGTATACTGCCGAATATACTATTCGTTGTAAGTCTAATAGAAATACATGATTAAGAAAATATCAAGTGCCGCGTCGTGATGATTTAGATCCAAATATGGGCGAGGTATCAGGCCGTTCAAAACAAAATTTACTTATTTATAAACACATATACACATATTTTTCATTTATATACACATTTACATATAAATTCAATTAACTTTTTTAAAATAAATGTCGTACTGAATAACTTTAAACTAAAACACATTTCGATGTTGTATTGTCTTTTATTAACATAACTTTTACACATTTAAAGAAAACACTTTTTTAACGGATAAATTTAAAATTATGTTTAAATAATTATAAATTTACAATAGTACATAACTTCAATCCGTTAAAAAAGTGTTTTGTTTAAACATTCCAATGTTTTTTCGCAGACTTCAAATCCGGTGACAATAAGATTATAACTGGTCCATTTTGGCACGAGGTCTTCACGGAATCATACGAGTATCCGGAGGAAGACATCTCCACGACCACAACAGAGCCTCTGCCCTTCTTCGAAGATGATGCTTCAACTAATAATGTAACTGCTCAGCTTGGTAGCCGCGTCCATTTGCACTGCAGAGTTCATGACCTTGGTGAAAAAACTGTAAGTATCAATTTAAGCTATATATTTTAACAATAACAATAAAGCCGCCTGATTTACATTGATCGAGAGCAAGTCCTTCAAGGCAAGAGTATACTATTTGTTAAAAGGGCGGCAACGTACTTGCGATCTTTAGGACAGTGCCCAAAAGAGGCGTAATCACTTAGCATCGTAAGCCGCTTGATCTGTATATAAAATGACATATTTTGTTTCGTTTATTTCTTTAAGATTTTAAAGTTTTTTTTGTGATTTCCTGACTTACTCTTTCCTTGTTAGACTCACAATCAAAACTTAAAAAAGTAATACAAATCAAACATAATGAATGACACATATCTCAGACATAATATAAATTACACAATCATTTATATAATTAGAGTCATTTAAATATCTTTCAACATCCTACAGTAATCCATATTCTATCTGGATTTTAGAAATGCTTAGATGTATTCTCTATGTCTTATTCTGGGTACTCAAAAAAATCAAAATCAAAATTCGTTCATTCAGTTTAGATGCGTCTTAGGGCATGCTTATGAATGTCAAAACCGTTTACAAAATTCGCGAAAGAGCAAAACTACGCCATACGTTCGCAAAAATACCAGGAGGCATTGTTCTGAGAAGAACGGGCAAAAAACTCAGCAAGTTTTACCCTCGCACTACATTACAATTATTCCAAGGTGTCATAAACCACAACGTTATTTAAGTAACATTTAAGTAAAAAATAACTGCTGTTAATCCCATTTGTGGATCGATAACATATGTACCTACACACGACCCAGCCAATGTAACATTCCACCTTGACACTGACAGGCTGGAACCTGTGATTGAGGGATTATAATTAGTAGTTACTACGGGTCCAAATTTGACAAACAAATTGGTACATTTGGAGTTGAAGTTCAAAGTTGTCTTATCGAAGATTAAGTCAATCAACAAGAGTTTATATGAGCGAATACGAATATAAGAATGATATAAATCCAAGTTAAATTATTTTTTACTTAAAGAAAACAATTTTTTAACTTTAAATTTTTCCGACGTTACGACGTTTGAAATTATGTTTAAATAATTATAAGTTTACAATAATACATAACTTCAATCTGTTAAAAATTTGTTTTCTTTAAATGCGTAAAGCTTATGTTAATAAAAGACAATACTAGATTTTTTATTGTGACAAAACTACTGTTTACATATACGTTGGATCCCTACCTTTACTAAATGGCTCGTGCATTCATAATTTAGAATAAATTATCACGGTTGAGTCATGTAAACATCATAGTAGAATAATTACGTACAATGTTGGAGTTCAGCCAAGTTTTGGACCATTGAACAGCACAGCTCTAAAGATATTTATTATGTTAAATATTTTGGTATGTGTAAAATGAACATTTAAGAAAAATAACTTTAAAATTTGTTATAGAATAAAAATTTTAACGGAAAACACACCTCGTGTGAGTCAAACGATTCAATCCTCTTAAAAACCTATTCTCAAAGGATAAAAAGAAGAAGAATTTTTCGTTTGCATTACATTATAAATAGAATAAATTGGTCTTATACTAACCTAATATTATATAAACATTCTCGTTAATTCGTTATACTCTATTATATATAAACGGCTCGACCGATGCTTATTAAGCTTTTTATGAATATTGAGTCTGAGAATCGGCTTTTAAAACCTCTAAGTAACCCCCTAAGGGGTGTCCAGCCCAAAGTTTAAGTTGTTTCTTAGAAATTTTATTGTGTTTTTATTTTTTCCACATTTTTGTTCACCAAACGCATATTAATATTATATAAGCAATAAATGGAGGGAAGAAAATAAAATACTGCAACTTCAAGAGTAAAGAACTTCAAGTTTTTTCAGATTTCCTGGGTCCGAAGAAAAGGCGAAGACTTACATCTCCTCTCCGTTGGAAGACACACATATTCAGCCGACTCTCGCTACTCCCTTGCCTTTGAACAACCGAATGACTGGCGCCTGCTCATTCAGTACGTGAGTGAAAGGGACGAAGGATACTATGAATGCCAGATTTCAACACATCCACCACTTGTTCGAAGAGTGCAGTTGAGCGTTGTTGGTAAGAGAAATATTTTATTCATGCCAGTATCATGTATAACAATAAATTCAATCGTATAACATTGTTGAAGGAATATGAGGCCGAATAGGGCCAACGGGCAGAAGGCTCAACTGATGTTATGTATTACCACCGCCCATGGACACTCACATTGCCAGAATATTCGTAAGTGAGTTGCCTAAATGGCCGGTACAATACATATTTTAGGGAGATCCTAAATCTAGTTGGTTTTGTAGACAGTTGTTTTCACATAGCAGTGTTGAGCGGCAAAATCTGCCGTTAGAAACGCTCAATCAACAGACGGTGAAAAGCATAGAAATATTCTCATAACCGATTAAAAAACTTCACGATTTAGAACACTACAGTAAGCAAAATGATAAAATGTGCGCACACAGTTCCAAAGAAACTGCTTAAGGTCAACGTCATAATCTTGCGTCAGTCATGATTTCATGGAAAAGGAGTGAAAATTTCAGTCAAAGTGTATCAAGATACAGTCTTGAATCATGTTGTGACACTTCTAAGCAATACACTTTTTCAAAAATACCGTGGACTCTACAGCATGATTCTGTACTTGGTCACAAGGCACGAACTCAAGTCGGGCTGTAAACCACCGTTCCGGACATTTTAAGCGCTGGCTAATTAAACGACACGGCGACATTCCTCCTGTACAAATCTTTGGATAGAGCAGTGGCAAAATTTTCCTTGGATTCTATGCGTAGGTAAATCCATAGATTCAAGGCCAAATATATTAAAGGCCTGTATAAAGGCCAAAGATGGCCATTTCAAATAGATCTATCAGCAGGTATCAATTTTAATAATATCACAATACTACACTTACGGCTTGACTATGTCTCCGATACTATCAACATAATTCGTAGTATGTTCGCAGAGTGAATTGAAAGTAGCGATATATATATATTTTTTATTGATAAAGTTTGCCAACGCTCGGCACACTGATACAGTGGTAAAAACAAACACAAAATACAATACAGTTAATTGTGTATATTATGTGTTTAACTTTTATGTACATTACTATATTTTGTTAAATGTTTCTCACATTGTCGTATTGGCATAGGCTGTAAAGATTGTGTGTATTTCTGAAATAAATAAATAAAAATAATAAATAAAATAATAAAAAGATTTAATATATAAAAGATAAGACAAATTTAATGTATTTCTGAAATAAATAAATAAAAATAATAAATAAAATAATAAAAAGATTTAATATATAAAAGATAAGACAAATTTAAACAGTACCACTGAGAGAAATAAGAGAATTACATCTGTAAAGTAAAATTAACTTACTTTAATACAAATGGGTACGGTCATTATGCCCGAGTATGCCTAATTAAAATAATAACCGTACTTAGCACGTCATATAATTTTATTAAATAAAGATGTCACTCGTTAAGAGTACTTACTCTGTGAAGGATCAGTTCATAATGTTGTCTTTTGGCAGAATTGAGTGTTCTTTAAGCTTGATTTTTTTATAGTAAAAAAGAAGAAGTTTAAATAATTAGTTTGTCACTTTTATAACCTTATATGTATAAAAAATGTTGTGTGGTTTAATGAAACCACGGTAAAGTGAAACATTTTTTTCACATTATAGACGTTTAACTAAAATTTTTTGGAATAATATTCTATTAAGGGTATAAAATCGCTTTATCAATCTTAATTTTATACTTGGAAAATTGGAATGGTAATGGGACTAATAAAAGTAGACTAAGTCTCCAACTAATATTTTTATTGATTTCTGTGTCTTAGAGAGAACGACATACATAATATTCGACAAATATTTAGCTTATTTACACATATTTAAATAGCGTGGAGCACTGGCACAAATGAATAATAGTCTATACACTACACGGTCAGCAGCTGCGAACTATGTGCGCCGCCATATTGGCCTTGGCTGCTATGACGAGCGCCTTTCACTTTATCCCTACTCCGCGGCCGACCGTCACGCCACATGCGCCACACAGACCTAAAAGTTTGAGACGAACTACTTAAAAAACAAAATAGTCATTTTGCCTTTGTGACGACACAAACAAGTAACTTTGTAAATGGATATAAATCCAAACTTACATTGTTTACGAGATATTTTAATGCTTTCAGGCAGACGTGGTGGCCGGGGGACTACAACAATGTATACGTTTCGTAAATTATATCGTAAATCGTTAATAGTTTGATATACTCGCCATTTAGGGGGGGGGGATTACAGGGGGGTCGATGGACTGCTTCGAGACAAGGATGGTACGGCCACGTTTCCCCCAAACAATATAAAGTTTAAGTTAACAAATACAATACTACCGAAACACTTTGTGATAAGAGAGATATCTTAACATAGATCAAACAGTCGTAAATGTAACCCCTAGATCGCACGTGAACGCTGCCTTATCCAGCATTATGAGAAGCAATTATATGCAGTATGGTATGTGAGGGTCGTAAATGCGTTCTAACGGCCCACACGAGCCTTTTACTGCCCAGACACCCTGTATAAGCCGTTAAGCCTCAGGAATGCCAAGTAGGGACGCAATAAACATTGATTTTCGTTTAGCAAAACCAAAATTGAAAATAAAGTTGTGTACAGGGGAATCCTTTTTATAGTTATCGTTTAATACTATTTAAGTATCTATAAGGTTTTAGGAGCATTCAAAAAACTCCCGGGTGTGTTTATCAGAATGTATAGAAAAGTTTATATGGACTGGACTTTCGCTTAAGCCAATTTGTTTATTTATGCAAAAATATTTAGATATATGACGAATGGCGCTGGGTTTCAAATGTATGTTTCTGTTCGCGATTATTAAATAGCAATCAACCTTCTGCGCCAAACACCGTCGACTTTTTGGTTTAAGACATGCCGGTTTCCTCACGATTTCCTTTACCGTAAGAAAGGAGTTAAAGGCCACGGAGACCAAACTATTTAAATTTATTTCTGGAAATAAAATTACTAACATACCTAGTTGTAATCGACAAGCTCTCCGCAGACCTTGAATTTATACATCTTACGATTACCAGGAATACAATGAATATTACAATTTGACTACTACTAAAATTTGTTTTATAGTAATGTATAAATAAAAGCGAATCCAGCTACTCCGTAAATATACGTAATGGCTATGAATAATTAACAGAAAATGAGGGTAGGAACAAAAATATTATCGTGGAAAACAATTTGATACTATCAACACCTGAGCAAATAACAATTTGGATAAAAACGGTCGTCAGACTTAACCGAGTTCGAACTGGCCCGGATTACCCGGGACCAGCCCACAGAATAAATTAGACGCAATATTTTTGGAGTAATTGACATTTAAAGAAAACATACATACTGTCTGAGACACATTCTTCATAATGTTGATCGATCAAAATGAAACGAAACATCGATCTTTTAATTTATATTCTTATATATTATTCGTTAAATGAGAATTTTTATAATGGAAATAAATATAAAAAGTAATGGAATAAAAATGCTCATAATATTTTCAGACGTTATACTTGTCAAAGTCAATTTATATTCGTGACAAATGGTTCTCATATTCATATTTGCTTATATAATTTTTTATTTCCGATAACACCTAAAATTTTCACGTGAAACTGAAATAAAATAATTTTTACAGTTGGTTGTATTATTGTTTTAATGTTACGAGTAGTGTTGGCCTTGAACGAGCGACTCTCCTGATCATAGGTTCAAATCCCGGTTATGCACTCATAAACTTTTGTTTATAATATGTTCTCACTTGAAAGGTGAAGGTTTATTTTACTAAGAATTGTAATATAACTGGCGTGCTTCAGATTCAGCAAATATACGGCCCGCTTCAGGCACAGAAGGCTGATCACCTATTTGCCTATTTATATAAAATTATCACGGCACAAATATCTGACGCTAAGATCTAGGCTAGGCATTAACAGACAACATGACTATTCACTATGCCTCAGCCCACTTGCAATAGAAATTATTGTTTCCAATTACGTTCAATCAAAAAAAAACAAAATCATATATATCGGATACCTACGTAATCCGAATTGCTAAGCAAAAATTACTAGTAAGATCTAAAACTGAAAGTGTTATATTTTTATTAAATTTAATTTTTGTAACATTACATTTACAATAATTGTCATGTATTTTATAATAGATAGCTTGTAACATAAACTGTTCTGTTTGGATCTGAAACGAGTTGGAACGATGAAAAAAATTTATGCAGAACATTAAACAGCGGAAAGTTGCGTACCTGGGCCACGTGTTGCGCCATGACCGCTACCACCTCCTTCAACTAATTATATTGTGTAAAATCAAGGGTAAACTGCGTGTTGGTCGAAGGAAGAAATCATGGCTTCGCAACGTTAGGGATTGGACGGGTATTGCAAATGCGGAAGAATTGCTACATCTGGCGCAGGACGAGACGCGCTTCAGGAAACTGACGGCCAACCTCCAGTAATGGAGAGGCACTTGAAGAAGAAGAACATGAAACACACAACTTGAATACGATTCGCTTAGTAACTAAGCATCTATTTCCGGGTAACCACAAGTTAAATTAAGAAACAGGATACAACTGTTTTATGTGCTCTGTGGCTGTCCTTAATCCGCCCTTATGTCGTCTTCAATTACACGTTTATGTCTCTCGGTTAAGCTCAGGATAAACTCACTTCTAGGTCTTGATTACACTGCAGTACACGTTATATTATGTTAAGTCAAGTGAGACCTGAGAATTTAGTTTCATAAATATAACTAATTTTAAATGATTCGGTCCAATGATATTTTATTTGTCAAACCATTACCTATATTCACTTAGTAAGAAAATTTAAATTTAAGTTACGTATGTTGTGTACGTCGTGTTATTAAATTATTAGAAAACTAGCTGCCCCCGCGAACTTCGTTTCACAAAGTAATTTTAATTTATAGTTTAGCCTCAATAACACGTAATCATGATATTGAATTGTAGCTAATATGACACGTTTGTCGGTTTACTATAGCAGTGCCCTCTATTGTTTACTTACACAATCCAGTCGAAAAGTATCGACATCTGTTACAATCTTTTGGAGTTAACAGATAATTGTGACTGTCAATTAATTATAGACAAATAATTTGCAATAAAATAAAATTGCGACTATAATTAAAGAGCTTGGGCCAGACTGCTCACGGTGTGCAAATTTAATTTAAAATCGATTAAGTAGTTTAGGAGTCCATCGCGGACAAACATCGTGACAAGAGATTAAAGTTCAACACCTTGTTTTTTTTATTTATTATTGCTTCCTATTTATAACATAAGAACTCAAAAAACCAAAAAATTGTTTTTTTGACCTAATCTATAATATTACATCCTCTAATCTTCGGAGCCATGTCATTTTCGGATGTAATTTTAAGATTTGAGGGTAAACAAAATTATAATTACTTTGGTCAAACGAAACGACTGTGTGAGAACGAAAAAGCCACTCATGTCCTCTAGTGTGTAGTTTGGACCTCATACTTATTAATTCATCAAAGACTAAATGAAACACACAAACTTACTTTGAACTGGTATCCAATTAATGATAAAACAGATACAGTTTCCTTATTTAATTATATATATGTTTTGTTATTTTTTTTAATTTTGATCATAGGACTTGTGTAGGATATAAATATTTTTAGTTTCCACGCCTGGTGGAATTATCAGTACAAAAATATTGTTTTGGATTGGAAAGTAGAAAAGATTTATTACAGAACAATGACACACAATATTGTGTCTGAATTCTGTTGGGAATCAATTTTAGTGGGGAATTTTCAATAAAAATTTAAACATGCTCCAAAAAATTTTTTGGACCCCTTTCTCTTAAATTAATGCATATAATAAATTTTGTATTTCATTTTATAATTTCAAACATAATATAAATCTATCTGTATATATATATAATATATCTGTTTTTTTGGCGAAAATGAGAAGATATTTTTCACTTACATTGTAAATTTCTTTTCAGTTCCGAAAGTGGAAATAATCGATGAACGCGGCCGACCGCTGCAAGACAAGTTTTACAAAGAAGGTTCAATAATAGAACTTAGGTGTATTGTTAGTGAGGTACCTCAGCCCGCTAAGCAAGTGAACTGGAAGCATGGGGGCCGCTTGCTCAACTACGACACAAAAAGAGGTGGTGTCAGGTATGTTTCTAGTTTTAAAAGTTTTGTAAAATATTTACAAAATTTCATTACAATTCCATTATTATTTTACCGACTACAATGACAATTATTTTATATATTTATATTATTTCTAACGCAAAAATATACAGTATTCCGAAAGATTTGTACTAAAACGAAAACTAAAAAAAAACAAAAATCATTAATTGGTGTATGTACACTTATGATCGACCTAAAAGAAATATAGGTATAGTGAATGCCTTAAATTATACATTTACAGCCAGTTTTCAACTCAAGAGCGTAGAATGAAAGAAAACACTCTTTTTCATCGCCAAGTTTTTTATTTTACACAATGTAAGAAACTGTAACCACTACACCATGTTCCACATGACATCTTAAGTAATTAACAGTTTATTTATCATAATAAAATAAATTAAAAACAAAGACTTGTACTCTCAGGATTATTATATATTTGTCCTATCAGCAGGATGTATGGTGAAATAGGAGCACATACTTTCATACATTCTCGTAGGAGCACACGCAAATAGTCGAAAAAACTAACATCACATACACGAATTCAAGTCCGACCAGTCACCACAAGTAGCGCCCATTCACGAGTATGACGCATGGCCAGCCATCCTCACCCTCGCCATATTTTAGGGAGAGACACCACTCGACGCATGGACGCTTTTATGAAGTCAATTAATACATATTATTACACTAATTTAACCAAACCTAACTCTGCAAATGTAAGTCACCGTGGAAGCTATTGCTAAGCACTGATAATCTAGCAATGAATATTAACGTTCCTATTAAACAATTCCATTAAAATTATAAAATATTAAAACAGACCTCTAAGCGTTAAGAACGTTTTCGTAAATTAACATTTGCAAATTATTTTCCTTCACCGTTTTCAGTCATTCATTATTCATACTTGTTCTTTGAATTTAACCTTCCCTAAATTAATAGCTTGTAGCATGTAGTTGTTTATTTTTAAACACTGAATATTTTTGCTTTGTATTTCTTAATCGACTCTGGAGAAGGAGGCTTAATTTGGAGTCTTGTCTGTTATCGTAAATTCGATTGGATTTGAACAATTATAGATACGTTCTTTGAAAGGGTTCCAATTTTCAGAAGTTGATTGCTACAAGAGATATTGCGGGATCTCATATTATTAAGACCTACAGAGTAGCATAATAATTATTTTTGAATAAAAACATTATGTTATTATGAAGTGGAAATACCTACCGATTAAAGTAAAGAGCTGATGAAACAGATACTGGAATGGTTTCATGTTGATGTTTCTATATTATTTTAGAACAATATACCTACAGTATTATAATCTATGTTGGCCCTTATCCTAGCAATCGTAATGATTGAATGACGATCCCCGACTGTGCACCAAACGTTCTTTCCAGGCATCTAACACTTGCTCAGCGAGACATATCATGTCATCACTTTTGACAGGGCTGGTCGCCTTCTTTGCAATTAATTATCATATAAATGGTTGCAATCGGAAGCCAACCCTATATGTTCTAGCGTTATTGGATTTTCATTATATTACAATACCTATTATATATACAAATATCTATAGCCTATAGTGGTTTATAGCTACAGAATCATATATTTTTAATTTTATCTATTTCTGTGGATATTATAATATATAATCGGTGCAATGCGACTCAATGCCTCCTTAGTCAACAGCTGATTCAAGGATGTATAGGATAGTGAAAGCCTCCAAATTCTTCTAAAGGTCTTCTAAATTGCTTAAATGGGTAGAAAATTAAGCCAAAAGTTTCCGCACTGATATCCCAGAGACCACAATCGACGAAATGAAAAGATATTTTATTAATTGACTACCAATGAAGAAGAGCAGTGCGTGATAGTACCCACTGGAAAAGTGGCAAGTCAAAATTTAAGAATGCATGTCACACAATGAACAGTTTCTAATTCAATATATTCTTTACGTGCTCCAACGATGTAAGTGAAACAAAAGAAATATTTCCAAGATGGCGACAAAATAGAATTGAAATTTCCAAAACAATAAAGACGTTCTAAGTAAACATCTGTGCACGGTTTATTCTGTTAAAATAAGCTTCTTGCAGACGTTTTAAACGTGGACTTTTAAAGCGATGACTTCGTAAAATTCTGTCTAGTCAAGCAATTTAGAAATTCCTTTAAAATTCACGCTTAGAAACAGCGAAACGTGAGAGATTGAAGAATTACGGTTTTAATTCCAGAGTGGAATTCTCTGTTCTATTATCTGCGTGCATTTTGGTTTTAGAGAGAAAAATCATTATTCGGCATACATGCATTTCATCAGTTTTTGCTCCCTTTTCTATCTATATTTCTATGATAATCGTACAGGATTGATGAAATCCTTTTCGTAGGCTTATAAGAAGAGACTAATAGGTCATTTTCATTAAAAAAATATTAACATTCCTTAAGCTAGTTTTAGCAAAAAGGAAACTGTGTGTGTGTTGTTATGTTAAAAAAACACAACAGCTTTAAATTAATTGATTTCAGATAGGTTTAATTTTTTTTGAAGTTATATTAAACTAACTATTAAAATCAAATAATACTAGACTGATATCCAAGATTATTTTACCTTCATCGTTCACTCTCTCTCTCTATTTTTAAATAATATTCCAGCCGTGCAAAACGGACGGTAATATTTGATTTATGATAAGGATATTTATGCAAACTTTCTACTGGTAATACTTTTGCTCAAGTCAAGTATGACTTATTTCAATGAAGCCCGTTAAAAAGGCACTTTTAAAATTTAAAAAAAAAAATATTACTCATCGTTGTCCGTTCCAAAGGAGAATCGGCATCGAAAATTAATAAAATAACTGCATTTTTATTTGTAACAGAACGTATTGATGGACTACGTACATTATATCTAAATCTTTCTCTCAAAGGTAAATACTCAAAACATTCCCAAACAATTTCAAGGTTAAATAAATAAAAGGTATAACTTTAATTAAAGCAAATATATTCAATGTTTATTAATCTAAAAGTTAATTAGAACTCACCTCCATTCATCTTTGCAAATTTCAAATAAGGGTTGTTAGCACGTCGTTAATTAAATCTGCATCATTTGCCGTAAAGGGTTTAATGTTTTTAGCGTATTGGACACACTGACGGGAAACTAATTAAAAACCAAACCGTATCGGTATATCGTAAAACGTGGGTTGCAATAGTTTGTTAGTATTGTTCCCAATTTTACGAACTTTGACCATGACGAAACGCGCTATATTTAATTTACGGTTTATAAGGCAGTGTTGGCTCGAGTATGCTACTCTCAGTAGGCCCAAAAATTGTATTTTTAAAAAAGAGCGTACCAATTCTTAAAAGGCCGGCAACGCACTCGCGAGCCCTCTAGCATTGAGAGTCTTAACATAAGGTTGCCCGTTTGCCCCCTGTTATATAAAAAAATCCTTTTAGTAAAAGCATGTATGCAATTATTTATTTAAACGTGTTTATTACACGCGGTGTCTATATGATAACGCAAGCTTTAAAGTTCCGAATAGAAATAACAACTTTTAGTTAATACACACATGCACTACGTAGCCGGTATTCAAATATGCAAGGAATTAAAATGGAAGGTTTTTAGTTGTATAGAGGGAATTTTTCCGTTGTTGGAATATGAAACGAATGTGGATGCGACAAATTTAATTTAGCTGAGTCTATGACATAATGTTTACAAAGAGAAATTTTTGTTTGACAAAATTGTCGGAAAATTGATGCATGTCTGGTTTCTAAAATTAGTTTTCCGAAAACTATTGTGTCTCATACAAATGGCGTTATGATATTTCGTTTATATTAGTTTTCTAGTTCTGAATACTTAGTACAAACAAAAGCCGGCATTTGAACCGTAATTTAGTTTTATGAACAAAATATCAGGTCAGCGCAATGATCACGTGGACTGGACTACTATAGTTTTTAAAAAATAAAAATAAAATACGTTTATTTTGGAACATAAGATCATCAAGGTATCACTTATTCCACGTCATTAAATTCGAGCCTGCTGGCATCCCTACTCATTTTCTATGTGTATCCGGTATTAAGATTGCTCACTCACTCTCTTCTTATCAAAAACGTTTCTTGGAAACGAGACACTATCACTGCTCCCTAAAAAGAATCAAATCAAAATTGATCTATGACAGTTCCTTTATTTTCCGACAGAATTGAGTTTATTACTAAATTATCTTTCTAGAAGAATGATACAATTCTTATTTAATTTTATCACTAAATTATTTATATATATTACTACGTTATCAATTTAATATTAATTATGTTTCACGCAAAGTAAAGTTTGCTGTAGCAAAACATTCATTGTAACAAAATTGTTTCGATACCGACCATTCTTTTTCAACATTCTTTTAAAAATAAGGTACAGTTTTTGTTTATTTACGCCCTTGTTACATATCCATTGCACATGGAGTGCAAGCCCCGAAAGGAAGTGAACAAGGAAGTTAAATCCTCAAATGAATAATCTTATATATAAAATTCTCCGTTGTTGTTGTTCCCAAACTCCTCCGAAACGGCTTGACCGATTCTCATGAATTTTTTTTATTCATATTCAGTAAGCCTTAGAATCGGCTACTATCTATTTTTCTAACCTCTAAGTATAATAAGGGGTGTTCTCCCCAAAAAAATGTTACCTCTACAGTTTTCGGCTATTATTAGTGTTTATGCTTCAAGCGAAGTAGTAAACATTTTTACTTTTAATATATTAAAACAATTAATGTTTGGTGTTTTGTTATTTTTAAACAACATTCCCTTGTCGTTCACAGCTCTCCAGGCCCTTTTCACTCATAACCTTATACACTTCCAATAACTTACTATTTATTTTTCTACACTAGAAATTCTCTAGAAATTATTCACATGGCAAAACAACGTTTGCCGGGCCAGCTAGTAAGTCTATAATATATTAATGCACCTCATATCGCGCCGATTCAAGTGTCATATTTAATTATGTCCAATTATTGTATTAGTTTAATAAAAATACATTAAATATATTTTGGTTTTTCAGGGATTCATCGCTGGCCCTCACTTAATTCACTGTTTTAAATTTAAAAACATTTCAGTGTAAAGACGGAGGCGACATCTAACGGCGCATTATCAAGACTTTATATAGCGAATGCGAATAGAAATGACTCTGGTAACTACACCTGCGCTCTAGCCGATGTCACCGCTTCTGCTGTAGCGGTTCATGTGCTGAGAGGTAAGAAAGTATTGGAGACCCAATATGTTAATGTAAGATTCAGCCCTATTTGCTTCAACAATAACACGGGGTCGCAAGGAATGCAGTTTTGTTGACGAACGAGACAAGAAATAGGAATGGATAATAAATAGAATTTAAATAGCGAATAAAATTCATACAGTTTTGAGTATATCAATCATGTAGAAAATATGATCTCTTGAAAATCAATTCTAGTTGGATTAATGATGCTGTGTGTGCAATCTTTATAATAGGTAATATTGATAGATTACGAAACTATGACAGTATTATTGCAGTTTTGAGTTAGTATTTATAAAGACCAGTAAATACATAATCAATGAATTAAAATATAGGTCGCTTAAATTCTAGTCAAAATCTGTTCTAAATTCTGTGCTAGATATCCAATGATCGACATCCATTGAGCAATGATCAAAGCATCGCTCTCGCTTTACCATTCTAAACCGATTTCCATATTCAAATGATTGCAGGCGAAAATCCTCTGGCGATGCAAAGAGGGAACTCCTCAGGAGTGCATCCATCGATGGTTCTCATCCTAGCATTAATCAGCTGACACATATGGAGCGCGTAATGAACGCGCAAACTTTATTGTAAATATTGTACCGTTGTGATATAAGTAATTGTAATGTTTGAATTGTATCTTATATAATAAGGAGATAGTTTAAAATCATATATATCACTACGAATGTATGATGTATCCATTTGTCATATTACGTAAATGAAATAATTTTTGTAAGTATTACGTGGAATTTGTATCAAGATTTATATATGAGTACAGTTTGATTACTATAATATATTAACACACAACGCAATTTCGGTGAAAGGCCTTGTACTCAGTTCATCTATTTTTAAATCTAGATTAATTAGACTTTATATCTAATTAATTTAACAGCACTTAAAATATAACTTTGTGTAGCGTATCTTTTAAGAGATAAACAACAAAGTCAAACTTTCTTTGTATACACACGCTGAGTGGATAAATTTCAAATTACCAACGCCGGCTGTAGTCTGTTTGCCGAACTGTTCATCGTCCAACATTTCAACTTTTAGTTTTGTGATTAACATTCACTTTGGTCTATGGAAACTAGAATATGTTTTTCTAGATTAACACAACAAGTATTCTGTGATTTACCATCATCCCCGGTGATAGGAATGATGAGGCAGCAGGAAAAGGCAATGTTTTGGCAAAGATAGACAACTAGAATTGATTAGAAGGCCTTTACCCAAGAGGGTTTCATGTCCACAGACGACATATATATCAATTGATATGTAAATTAAGTATATGGAAATAAAAAAGGCTTTATTAAATATTATGGTGAAGATAGGCTATATAATATTTCCAAAAAGTTTTTTTATAGAACAGGGGAAACGGGCCGGAGTTGTGATGATGTTACGTGACACCGCCGCCCGTGGACACTCAATGCTAGAGGGCTCGCGAGTGCGTTGTCGGCCTTTTAAGAATTGGTATGCTCTTTTATTGAAGTACCTTTAGTCGAATTGTTTACGAAAAATTTCAGTGGGCAACTGATTCCACGTAGCGGTGGTGCGCGGCAAAAATTAAAAAGGATTCATATGAAAGCTTCGTTAGGTTACACTAACAAGGTGTGAAAAAAATACCAATAAATTGCTTTATCGTGTACGCTGCCGAAACTACTAACGATCGAACAAAATGATGTACAGTTTTATAAATTTAATTTCTAAAAAGTCCGCGATACCATGTCTAACAAGGAAAAACTTTTGTTTAAAAGTAAATTTAAAACTTCATTCATTAATGTGTTTGGGACCGAAGCAGTCAGTATTAAATAAGGATAAACAATCGTGCTCTGAAAATTGGTACATGTAAAATGCATGAGATTCATCATTGGGATCTTATCAATCAGCATAGGGAGTATTGATAAATTAGAAATTATTAACATAGACGACAAAAAAATTATAACTTAAACTGAAAACTGGAACTGACCATCAGCTTTCCGTATAAAATGGGCATTTTAATACTTAAGACTTGTTAAGATAAAACATAGTCCAGTAGTAATATAAATATATAATTGGTGGTAATGGTAATGGAGTAATTGAATTGTAGACAATATTTTGAACAACTCAGGTCCAACGTATGCAATGAAATCTTGGTACAATATTTCATTTCACTTAAGCTTGTGTTACATATTATTATTATTAAATATTTTTTTATTTATAACTCAATTCTATTTTTTTTTATGAATTGTACTTCACACTAACCGGTGCATATATATAAAATTTCGGTGCAATATTATTTATAATTAAGTCATAATATTTTATATTGTTAATCATTTATAAAATGAATTTTAAGTATTGATCTTAAATACATCTCAATTGGTATAGGTTTATTTGCGATAGTAAATAAGAACTATGTAGAACAAATTCTTATATTTCATAGCATAATATTTTATTTATTCCAATATCTCACTGAAGTATATGCAGTTATACGATAAAGCGATCAATAATTATAATTGAGTTTAAAATAACCCCGATTTATTATAACAAAATGCTCTGAACCATTTTGTTATGATAAAAAATTATGATCATTGGTCGTTTATAAATATTAAAAAAAATTGTCATGAGTGCAAAATTCTTGTTGAAAACCTGTAAATATAGATTAAGGTATTGTGTATAATCCTAGACATGTATAAGTTTATTCCGGATTTCTCACTGTAATAATTACTAAAGCTGTGTTTTGATTCGCGTGGATTGAATACGTAAATACTTTATATTCGATGTCAGCCGACGTACTTCTGGCTGCGGCACTTACGTCGACATTCGGCGGCCTTTAAGAGAATAGTCATGACAGGAAGTTGCACTTGCGCATGATGCCTAAAGCTTTGGTCTGGTGATTCTGTCGCACAACGCTGCGGTATGCGCCGCAACGCAGCGTCACGCAGTATTTAGCGTCCCTGCGGAGAGGTGGTCAGTTGATTTGGCCGCACCTAGAAAAATTCCATATTGACTCAGTGACGCACACCCGTGACGCATACCACACACCACAGCGTTGAACCGAGAATGACCACGCGCTTGCCCCTCGCCGCTGACGCATACTGCGACGGAACGAGAGAACATTCTCGACGTTTTGCATATGATTGAGTGTTCGGCAACGCATACCGCATACCGCAGCGTTGTGCGTCATGATCACCAGACCAAAGCTTTAGGCATCATGCGCAAGCGCAACTTCCTGTCATGACTATTCTCTTAAAGGCCGCCGAATGTCGACGACAAAGCTTTAGGCAGACGTATTAGTACCCGACATCAAAAAGTTTCCAACGTAAGGCTGGTTGAGACGGTTTGCTTCGCGTTCTTTTGTTTTAGTAAAGCGTGTTGATATCTCAGCGAATGTTTTTGCGTTTTATACAGCCCTAAAAGCATACACATTTTTCAGGTAGTTGTCATTAAATGATGACAAGAATTCTTCTCACCGATATTTTATTAATTTCGTTCAATAAAACAAAAATGTCAATTGGAAGATGTTGACTTGAATACCCGAGAATTATAATAATTTGATAAGACAATTCTTTATTTACTTGGGTATTGGAAATGACAAATGTTGTATGACGCTTACGAATTTTGGAAACAATATCATCTCTACTTGTCAGATGTGTATGCAAAGATAGAATTCCCTTATCTTTAGTTGTGAAATTATGGATTGCAGTTTGAAAAGTTATTTCCGATCCTATGAAAAAAATTAAATGGAATAACATTAATTACTTTAGTCAATGAAATTTATTTGAAGTTATTTTTGACATAAAGCCGGCTTTGTTAAAATAATTTCCACGGAATCAATTTGTAAGCATTGTAACATACGAATGAAGTTTGTCTCTTTAATATATTTAATGATTGTAAATGAATATTGTTTCAATAAAAATAAACGTTTTCATTATGTTGTTTTATTCTTTACCTCATTTGAACTATATTTCTAGTTCGGGTACGGTGGGTGTTTGTTTAAAACCGCTAAGGTTAGGAACAACATAATAATCCAGTATATTTCACTGTGCTATATATAAGCCACTTAGCTCGTTACAAGGATGACAGATGGACCCTGAGGTCAGCGAAATGGTCAGGGCCAAGAGGCACCAGAACAAGAGGTCGACCAAAGGCCATATGGTCAGATGAATTAGGTGGTGGGCGGAAGTTGGATGGATATAGCTAAGGACAGAGAATCGTCGCATGCCTTGGGTGATGCTTTTACCTGAAAGGCATACATACAATGTAAATAAATAATATTTTAAATAAATACAATTAAATGCATGAACTCAATTAATCATTGTAGTTGTTATGGAATCAAATAAAGCTATTATTATTATTATATAAGCCTTTTTTTACGGATTGTATACCGTGTCTTTGATTATTTTTATTTCATAGACCTGTCTCAGATCAGCTTTTTGTCTGACACATGTGGGCAATTTTTAGATTTCAGACATCGGTTTCCGCAAGATGTTTTTTGCACCGTACGAGCGATCCAATTGAACTACAAGCTAGTTGATTGAACTACAACCTCAGGAATAGGAGACTGGCATGCTGAAACCTAGTTGCTTGCCAACATTACTTTTAAGCTTAGAATGTATTGATTTGGGTTAAAATCAATCAAAATAAAAATACGTTTATTCAGTTTAAATGCGTCATAAGCATTATGAATGTCAAGATAGTTTACAAAATTCGCGAAAAAGCAAGACTACGCCATCTGTTCGCAAAAATAACAGGAGGCTTTGTTCTGAGAAGAACGGGCAAGAATCTCAGCAAGTACCCTCCCTCTACAATTTTTCAAATGAAAATGTCATAAACCACACCGTCATTAAAGTTACATTAGTAAAAAAAAATAAAAATCTGTTCAGTGATTTACTACATTCATCATCACACACATTCACAACACTTCAAAGATAACAAAACAAATTATAACAATATAACTAGTACTATTGCCACGCGTTTTTTTTCTTCTATTTAGTCATTAACTGTGTAACCTTTACACATTAATGTTTTTTAATTTGTGTTTTGAATGTGTTTAAAGGCAGTTTTATTATTTCACTAGAAATGATGTTATAAGGTTATCTATATATAAATCTTAAAATGTTAAAGTTTGACGCGAAGCGTTTTATAAGTTTCAAGTGGAAACAGCATAACAAACGTTGCAATAAATGAAAAAAGTGTATTAGTGTGAGGGCACTAGCATTGCCGGTGTCGTACAACAGGAAGTATTTATTGTTTTGACTTTTTATTGCTACTTTGCTAGCTGATTTTCAGGGACATGAACTGGATTCAAAATAATACAACAGTTGTTTCATTGTATATTGTAAACAAAAGCGTACAATTTTTATAAGACCGGTAATGCACTCGCAAGCCCTCTGGCATGGATTGTGTCCATGGGCGACCGTTTCACTCAACATACGGTGAGCCAAATAGCCTGGTTGATCCCCGTTATAGAACAGTGATAAAAAAAACACGGGCATGTTTGTATATGAAATACATAAAAGGCAAGATTGTAAATATATCGAGATTGTATCAATACATAATTTTTAGATTAAAAATGAGTAAGTAGGAATTCAGAAGATTATTCGTTTAATTTACTGACCACCACACTTTATCCTATTTAAACCTTACTTTTACTTTCTAATTATACGAAAAAATATTATAGTTAACTAACCAGGGAGCAGAAATATACATATGAAAGGCTATAAAACTCCGATGTTGACAACCCTATTTCAAGGATTTTACACACAGTTTAATTTAACGCTCAATTTAATGACAAAATGCTTTACCTCTTCTGTGCTGTTTTCTTAACAATTCATTCTGTTAATTAACGTATTTGTTTTATAAAGGGTGTATTCAAATATTTTATTGACAAGTTTAGTAGTTTAGTTTATATAAAACAGGAAACATTAAAAGATGAAAAAGACAATACGTGAAATTAAAGAAACCACAACTTAGTACTCTAAAGAAAAAAAAAGAGTGAGTGTATACGCGTTAGAAGTTATACTTCTTTGGCGTTTGGAAAAAAAATAATTAAAACGTAGTAGTGATTAACGATAAATATTAAAATTAAACAAAAAGATTTTATTTAAATAAATAAATAATATGTTAATACTATCACAGTCGTAGTTGAAATTGATTTAAAAACACCGAAATAATATTTATTTATACACACTGTTTAATTGTACTGTGACAAAACACGTGTTCTTAAATATAAAAATACTAGAATATACAACTTGAACATCATTTTTCTCTTTCGCGCCAAAAGAAGTATAACTTCAAAAACTAAATTATTGCTACTGAATAAAGATAAAATCTGTACCCTTCTAAAAATATATCCAGTTTGGCAATGTAAGCTAAAACCCGAAATTTTGGCGCAGGTAATTCTTGTTCGTGCAGGGCGCATGGTTTTTAAATACTTTGTCGCATCATTTAGGGGTAAGAAAAATAATCAACAAGAAGTAGCAATTTTATTTTCCATAGTTACATCAGGCTAATGACGTCAGTGCTAATGACTTCTTACGTAAATTCGCTTGGGGCAGCCATTTTGAAATTATACTTTCCAACGTGAATTGGTGTCATTTCATTTAAGTAAAATTTTATACAGACTTATTTCTCCACATAAACAAGTAATACTAATGAATTTATTAACGCATTATTTGTGTAATATTACGTAATATTCCGACATTGAGCATTCCGCAACTGCTTAAAGGAATAAGAATTTAATCTTTCTGAGACTCGTGAACGTCGTCTAAAGTGCTTTGCAATCCAATCTGACCTCTGAGGTCGTGGGATTGATTCCCGTGCATACACATTCTGTCCATGTGCGCAAAAAACACTTATGTAGAAAAAGATCATAAAGATACCGTGCTTACACCGAAAAAGTGAATAAAAACTACTTTTCAGTTAGTTAAAACACACGAAACACATACTGAAATCGTAGATCGTAAGTAAAAAATTAAGGTATGTAGTATTTTACAGCTGTCTTTCTAAAAATGTACGCCTTAGAGCGTTTTCACATTACCCGATCCGATATCGGTGTCGGACGCCGATCCGATATCGGGGAAAGTAAAATGTATGAAATATGTACCTGTCTTTCATATTGTCCGGCCCGATATCGGATATCGGAGCCGACACCGATATGCTGGCGGCACTATCGGACACCTGTGAGCCGTCGGGCGATAATGTTTGTATGTGTGCTATACGTGTATCTAAATTGTCTCTGTGTGCGTAGACCCCGATGCGTGGCGGCCATTGTTTACAGTTTGGTAGTCATCATGGCGTCGTCTTCATTTAAATACGATATAATATAATAATATAAATACAATATAATTAGATGAATTAGCAAATAATTGAATGTGGATTCACTCATACGAAAGTAATTAAAAAACTTGCTAGGTGCTTTTTGTAGCTTGCTAAAAAGAGTATAAAAAGCTCCCTCTGAATATCTAGCTTCCACGATGGGATGTATCCAATACTGTCTGTGAACAGATCTTTTTTTGCGTCTCAAATATAATAGATACAGCAAATAAAGTTTTCTATTATAGTCTGCCATGATGACCTGCCCGCACTAAGCTTATAGAGCAAATGGCCGTATCGGAACGATTTTGTCGGAAATATGTGAAAATAGCATATGGTGTCGGCTAATCGGATATCGGTTATTGGGTCCTACACCGATATCGGATCGGATAATGTGAAAACGCTCTTACACTACGAGTATTATTTTGAATTTAGAACCCCGTTGTGAAAGGGAACTAGTATCTAAGCTGTGCGGACATAAAGCACTTAGAAGTTAAGTTGAATATAGTAAGCGTAGAACTTAAGCTGTGCTATAAAGCCAGGCTTAGTTTCAGTGTAACTTCATAATAGGAATATATAAATGCATTCTATTGTGTCTTTAAGCAGGCGTTAAGTCGAGTGTTATAAATGCATTGCACGATTAACTTATTGCTAACTATGCTTTATTTATTAATAATTTAATTAGTTGTGTCACAAGAGGTTGTATAATCAAAGTATATTAATTATTTCTTGACGGTCATAAGTGTACATTATGTTACCTAAATGAATAAATGATTTTTGTTTTGTATTGATTTGTTATAATATTTCTTAAATTAAGTGCTATATGCACATAGCCCTGTTCTTAAGTTCCATGTAAAAATAACCTGAAAAATGCTTTACTCAGTTAGGTACTTTGTGGCTATTAAGCAAATTAATCAAGTCTGATTCATTATTTACAAGATAATGAAATAAAGCATTAAGATCTTTTTGAATTATACACAGATATTTAAAAAAAATATGACAGTTAAATGACTTTGAAGTTTTGATATATCAAGGCTAAAGTGAAAATACATTTAATAAATTTGAGATAAAAATGGGCTGTGATCCACCATATGTTGTTCCAAAGTATGATAAATTTTGCAGTATAAAAGGCATAGCACAGTTAGAGGAGCTCGAAAAGGCATTAGCTAAGAAAGGCCTGAAGGATCCCTGGATAAGGTATGCTTCAAATCAATTCATTTATTCAAATTAGATCACTTAAAATGGCACTTTTGAACGTTAAATAAAATATAAACATGATTCTAATTGCTTCTTCCAAGGTAGTTTCGTGTGGAGCAGAATGGGCAAGAAACTACACACTTACTCTTTTAAAATAGAATAAAAATATTTGTTAAATAATTTTATGTACAATGTACTCCCAGAATAAAATTACTACACAGAAGAAACACTTCACACTTAGAAGTCCAAAAATAGTTTTGGGCGTTATGCTTACATGTCTCAAATGCTAACATTGAAACGGTTTTACACTTCTTCTCAATCCTTGTAACACAGAACTTCGAAGATAGTGTTTGCTTTGATATTAAATCAACGGAAGTGATTTTACAATCATTTGCAAAGCTTATACTAGCGTTAGCAAGCAAAAAGCATAAGCTAAGTTAAGCTTTTAAAGTTATAAGCTAAGCTAAGTTATATATAACATAAAAATATTAGTTGCTAACAATATTATAAAATGTTTTACAGATGTTCAGGTATGTATGTCGCATCGATTATACAACTTATATGATTAATCAATAGTAATAATTTCTCACATAAATAAATGCTAGAAGTGACTTTTTTTATGTTTTGTAAATACATATTTATTATTTTAATTTCTATTAGACTTTTATGATTTTTATAAATATACCTAGTCTTGCCATAAATACTGAAACAAAGAAAAATATTTTTTTTTCTGTTGCAAATAACATTTATTACTTTTACAGTGTGTTAGTTTAATACATAAATAACAACAATTTATAATATAAAAAGCTTATTCGAAGTGGTCTCCATTGGGTGCGATACAGTCCTTAAAACGTTGAGGCCAGTTATCGATAGAAGCACGCACTCTTTCCATGGGAAAAATCTTCACTGCCAATCGTACGGATTGTCTTAGGGCCTCCAAATTATTATGCCGTTTAGAGCAAGCCATAATCTCTAAAACTGACCATAAATCATAATCTAGCGGATTAAGATCGGGACTAGACGACGGCAAGTCTTCAGCGCTGATGAAGTCCGAAACGTTCATTTTCAACCAAGACTGCGTAGACCGAGCTTTATGACCCGTTGCCGAGTCTTGTTGGAAGGACCATTCTTTGTTATTGAAAATGGTGTTATTAAATGGCTTCACTACCTTCTCAAGGATGGTATCTTGATACACTTGTGTCGAAGTTTTGATACCTTTTTCACAAAAGTATGACTCAGTCACTCCTTCATAGCTAATACCCCACTAAACCATCACTGAAGTCGGATAGTTCCCACGTTGCACACTGGCGACTTATTGGGAAGCTTCCTTAGAGCTTTGAGCACAAATACAATCATTTTGTTTGTTAAAATGTTGCTCGATTGTAAAAAAATTCTCATCCGTAAACAAAATTTTTCTGTGACCACTCTTTGCGTACCGCTTCAGTAATTTTTTCGATTTATCACCCTATTCTTTTTTAAATTATCATTTAAGAAATGACCAGAACGTCTCTTATAGGCTACAAGTCCTAAGTCATCTTTTAAAAAACGCAACATGGTTCTAGGTGCTATCTTTGTCTCCCGAGATAAAATCTTTTGCTTTCGGACAGGATTTCTCCGAATTCTTTCCCTTACTGCTTTGACCACCTTTTTCTTAAGAAGACTACGTGGAAGGCCAGATATTTTTCTGTCACAAATAGAGGAGGTCTCATTGTACCTATTAATAGCCCAGTACTCAAATATTTTACAAATACCAAGCGTATGGAGAGTTTTAAAATGTGCATTTAGCTTTATACTTACTTTGGTAATGCAATCACAGCGATTCGGTTCTCTTCATCACCCCACTGCATTTTAATATAGCAAAATATTCTACAAAGTATTGGCGCCAAAATGAGAAAACTTAATGGACAATCATATAAAAATAACAGATTCCAAATTAAAATGTAATATTTTGTTTATTTTTAATTGTATCAGTATTTATGGCCAGACTAAGTATATGTGTGTGTATTTCTAACACATTTTATTATTTTTATTGTTAACAGGAATGAGATATGGAGATATCAACCTGGCTTCGGTACTAAAATGCAAAAGGTCTGGTATTTGTTTTTTCGAGGCCTTCCAGCAGGATTGGCACTGACTATCGCCACAGTGGCTCTTGAGAAGACACTCGGTGGTGGTGGACATGAAGAACACGAGGATCATAAAAAACATTAGTTATAATAAAATTTGTCCCTGATTTTAATAAATCTAGTTCTAGCTTAAATATATTTTTTTATGCTTGAGCAATGTTCTACAACTGTGGAATTGATTACAATGCAGCCATCCTCAATCTTTTTCTGAATATTTCACTTTCTGTACGATTTTTCTTCATACAAATAATAATGACGTTGAAGATCCAACGTTTAACTTCTAGGCTAAAGACAGATGTTTGAACGCAATTCAACCTTATATTGAGAAGCGGAATATTGTTAATATGCCTTTCCAAGAGGTCCTTACATTTATATTTACGTAGATAATAATAGATAAACATTGGGGTTTGCAGATTCACGACCTAAAACGTAACGCAAAAAGTATTATTTCTGATAATAGCCAGGGAAATTCGTAACCAGAAATATGTAATGAAACAAGCAAATTTTATTCAAATTGATACAATCGCGAAATTTCATCAATCACGAACAAAGCGATGTAGATCTGCCGTCTCAAACTCAATCGTATTCTTTGAAGCGTAGAATTGACAATTGAGTATTGACTTAATAAAGACTGACTCCATTCAAGCAGACCTCACAATCCAATGTAAGGTTCTCTTAAATCACAGCGTATTTAAGCGCTACTTCTGAACTGGCGCTAGTACTGGAATTGTAGTCGGTGTTAAATTGTGTAGGTATTTAGCGAACTACTAAGTGGAGTTTATAACTGGGCAATTAATAAGTTTTTAGTACACAAGATAAGATTCAACGAGTTATAGTAGTAGCACAAAGTAATAATTCCTAAAATCTATGACGTCATATTTAAAGCGCTTACCCATTCTATGTTTTTAATGTCAATAAAATAAACCAGTGACACTACAATATTTTTAGGTTTGGGCCTCAAATTTTTGTATCTGTTTCATGATCATTTGTTAATTTAATAGACAAAAATGTCCAGCCTGTTTCTAGACTTTTGGGTCCTTAGGCATGTCTTAGCAAGCCGGTTCCTCATTATGTTTTCCTTCAGCGTTCAGTATATGTTACATGCGCATTCAGCCAGAAAATCCGTTCGTGCACAGCTGGGAATCGAATCTACGACCACAAGGATGAGGGTTACGTTGAAATCTAGTTGCCAGCACTGCTCTTAAAAAAATGGGTTTATAGATATTATAGATGGTGAAGATTAAACTAAACTGAGTATTTAATTGCACTTGTACAACAACAGGGTTTTTGTAAAATATGTTTTCATATTCATTCGTTTGTTTAATAAATCAAAAATATATTTTACTATCGACTGCTGACATTCAAGTCGCTCATTGAATACAAAACGGCCATAAATCAAAATTTGTTGAAAATCATTTTATTTCAAAATTAGGGACTAAAGCTACAATATTTTACGTTTTGCTGAAGACACCCGTCATTTTCAATCATATTAATGCCAAACTGATCAACCGCCTTTTTTGTATTGGGTTGACTTACGCGCTAACTTCAGAACAAAACCGCCATTTTGTGAGTTGCGACCCAAAACTCGGAGCGAACGCATATCAGTTCAATACAAAACGGCCACAATTCGGAAAAACACCCAATATTTAATACAGTGTTCTGTGCAAAAGAGCCACTTTTTGAAATACGTCTGTATTGCATTCCAATTTCAAGTAAGTATATTCTGATTTTTTAGTGCAACATAGCCATATTTTGGAAAACGTACATTTTGCATTCTAAAATAAAATAAGGCGATGCCATATTTACAAATGTGTACTTTTTGTATTGAATTTTTACAGAGGTATTAATTATTTATGTACAGCTAAACTGCATGTTTTAAAAATTTGTCAATTTTAGAACAATGGCAATTGGTCATGCTCAAAATACGCACCATCTAGAACTGAACAGAATCAAACCTTGTTCCACGACAACACGCAGGAAACTGAAATAGCAGCACAGGATGGACAACAAAGAGAAATGGCAAATTTTAGTTTTGATACGGACTCCTACGCTGACAGCCAGCCTGATTACAATATATCGTGGTTAAGTGATGATTTAGGACAAGTTTAAGAACTTGGAAAAAATCTATTAAAATCGTTCCACCTAGTGACTCATCAGAGTCATCAGACAGCGACTCTGACGACAGTTACATGAACTGTTGTACGTTATCTAGTTTAACTGATTTTTCCTCGGACGATAGTGGAAAGGATCCTGATTTTCTACCTGAGAAACACATAGAAACAAAACGGACTAAGTAACAATTTTTCTTACCGCAACCGGGACCTTCTAGGGCAGATAATGAACCCATAGAGACTGAACAACCACAATCACCCAGTATTATCATCCATCCCCCTAGTATTGACAGCCAACCTCCTAGCATTGACACTCAGCCTCCTAGCATTTACTCGCAGCCTCCTAGCATTGTCACCCTGCCCTCTAGCATTGACATCCAGCCCCCTGGAATTGACACCCAATCCCCTAGCATTGACACCCAGCCCACTAGCATTGACACCCAGCCAACAGTGGTGATTGTCAACCACCCAGCGTGGAACCTCAGCTGCTATCACGAAAAAGAAAATGTAACCCAGCACATTGGAAGAGAAATAAATCCAAGGCTCTTAAAAACAGCGGAAAAGCATATGAAACCATGTCCAAATCAAACAAACAAATAGAAGCCAAGAAAATTGGACTTGAACCTTGTTCCGATAAATGTAAATTAAAATGTGCTAACCAATTTTCACAGGAAGAAAGGTTGGCTTTGTTGAGAACTATTGGAAGATGGGTGACTTGACAAATCAGAGGCATTTCATTAGCATGCATTGCATGACAAAAATTGAACCTAAGTATCGCTATGTCCGTGTTGGCAGCACTCGTCAGAACTTTAATCACGCATATTATTTCCCTAAAGACGATAAACGCATTCGAGTATGCAAAGTATATTTTATGAATACACTTGGTATTTCTGATAAAACGATAAGAACTGTGGTCAAGAAGAATTCTGGACGAGTTGGATTAATGCAAGAAAATCGAGGGAAACATGGGAACCAGTTAAAGTTAGAGACCGCTTTGAAAGATGGTGTCCAAGCACATATTAATTCAATCCCTAGAATTGAAAGCCATTATTGTCGTGCTTTGCATCGCCTGTACGTTATCAAGTGCAAAGAAGAAAATAAGCCACATGTTTTATATAAAATATATTGTAATATTTTCATGGAGGACTGTAACATCTCCTTTTGGCAATCTAAAAAGGACTAATTTTGTGATAATCATTTGAATAGTTTGTAGCTTTTTTAGATTTACAGCGAGAATTTATTTTTTATAGTTATTTCCTAGTAAATCATGAAATAAAGCATGTTTCATTTTAATATTTGTTTAATTTTATTGAGATAATAACCCTAACATTGGTTCAAATTTTGAATGCAAAAAGGGCTTTTGTTGTTTTTATCCGGTTGGAAGAGTGCTATCACAGAGGTAATTATTTTAAAAGATAGAGCAACAAATAAGGAAAACAATGATATATTAACATCTTAACAATTAAAAATAAAAACTTGTTTTTTTGCAAATAAACATTTTTGAAATTTTGTTTCGCCTCTCCTTTAAAAAATGAGGTTTCCGGTTTGTGACTGTTTTGCATTCAATGAGCGAAGTGTACTTGACCTAGACACTGGCGTATTGTAAAGAGCACTTTAAAGACAGCCATCACACAAAAACAATTGAACGCTTTGTTTCTCTCCGCTTTCTCAGTTAAACAGTAGCTTATTATAATTTCATTGGATATTTTGCTTCTGAAAGGTTAAAATCTGTATAATTCATATGTCAATTGTCATAACCTTTCAATAGAATAATAAAAACTTAATCCATATGAATGCGTTACGTTACGTATAGAGCAAAATCACCTACATCATGAGCACACCCCACTTACACACCATCACGTACATACCCACACTTTTACACTATCACACAACACAACCAAGTTAGGCTTAGTTAAATTTATCAATAAACTTAAATTGAATCACAATTAGTTAAGAGTATTAAATACTTTTTGTTTGTTTGTTCCCTTTTATAAATCTTTTTGTAGTAAAATGTATCATGTATTCCATTTTTGGCTATATTTTCAGTGTATTTGTTTGTAATTATATAATATATAATTTATGTTAGCTGTAGGATTAGGAAATAAATAATAAATAAATTAAAAAGGCAAAGTCCCCTAGCTGCAAATGCCTGTCTGCATAAACGCAGCGATATACTCAAAAACTACTGTACAAATTTCTTTACGGTTTTCCCAATAGATAGTGAGATTTCTATGTTGTGAAGGGAGCTTTATTTCGCGTGGCGCATGTGTAATTGCCATCAAGTCTGACAATTCAGTTGTTCAACCGTAATAAGTTGTGAGATCCAAGTAGGTTAATTTATTCAGTCCCTATTTATGGGACCTTCTGTCTTAAGTTATAACGTTATTAGCCAGCTAAACATATATATATACATCAAGGTGCCAACGGGCTCCTGCCTGTGTACCAGTGCCAGTACGGCGTAAGTGATACCACCGCCCATGGACACTCACTCACGCAAAAGTAGTACGTTCTTTTATTGAAGGAGTCTAAGTCGAATTGCTTCAGAAATATTTCATTGGGCAGCTGGTTCCACATAGTAGTGGTGCGCGGAAAATACTGCTTTAAAAAAAGCTCAGTTTTGGAAATTATACAGACCATATAAATATTACAAATCTTTTATTTTTTAAATAAATACATTGGCTTGACAATCGCACTAAACTACATAGTTAAAAAAACAGTGGCGCTACAACCTCATTAGGTCCTGGCCTCAGATTTCTGAATCTGTATTATGATCCTACTTACCTATTAAATTTAAAAATGTAGTAGATCAGTCTTCAGTGCCTGACACACGTCGTCGACTTTTTGGGTCTAAGACATGTCGGTTTCGTCACGATGTTTTCCTTCACCGTTCGAGAAAATGTTAAATGCGCACACAGAAATATAGTCGATTGGTGCACAGTTCAATCGAACCTACGATCTCAGGTATGAGAGTCGCACGCTGAAGCCACTAAGCCAACACTGCTCATAAACTACATAGTTACCTTTTATACACAGTAATTGTATTATAAATTTGAAGATATTTCTGCTTTAAGTGCCTTAAAGTTTTAATAATCGATCAGTTAGATCGCTCATTAGTCAGTGAGTGAGTGAAATTACAACAAATAACATTCAATTTGTTTAAAATTCAAAATTAATCGTTTTTACTTCCTATAGTAAAAGTAACATTCTGCATCAGAGAGTTGCGTTTAAAGTTATTTCGCGCGCCTCACATCATCTAAAAGAACGCTTACATCCGCGAGCTTATCCATGGTTGATTTTCACTTTACATTTGCCTTTTGGTACGATAAAAAACATCCTTAAATCTGATGAACAATGGAAAATATTCCATTCACATGTAGAGTGAGGCGCTATTGTGATATGTGGAATTAGCTACCAGGCTTTGTACGCCGTTTCAAGTTTACAGCTTTCAAAGACTCGCATTGTTATTAAATGAGCTGAAACTGGAGCAGTTGTTTCAGGAAAGTTGCATATTTTCTTGTAGCCTTGATAACAGTTCATGCAAGTTTCTCGCCGGTGTTACCTACTATGAACTGAATGTTCTTTTTTCAAATTTATTAAATGTATTATTCTCTTCCGTTCTACGCCCTTGATTTGAGAACTGGCCGTAAATGTAACATTAGAACCATTTAATGTATATTTCTTTTTTATTGACGTTCATAAGTGTACATTATGTTACCTATATGAATAAATGATTTTTGATTTGATTTATACCGTCGTTTCTTTTTAAATAATTTTCTAACATGGTACACACCTCTTACTAAACGTTTGGTAGTGTAGGCATCAAAGTAATAATTGGGCATTGTTGCAAACTCTAGGATTTATCTGAACTAAACTGAGCCATCTCTTACGTCTTACAAAACAAATCTACATCTAATCCTAAAGAAAGGAAAGGGTCCCGTTTTCAAAATTACTCACTTTTTCACGTTTTCACTTCTTCTTGCCCGCTCTACGCCCGTGACTTGTGAACTGGTAGTAAATGTAAATTTACAATTAATTTAAATTTTTTGACGTTCACAAGTGTACTTGTTTATCTAGATGAATAAAGATATTTGTTGTTATCAATATGCCTTCAAAGACGATTCCATATCAGTAACAGTACCAACAATAGAGTAAATTTGAGTACCATTATGTAAATTACACCTAAGCCAAGACCTAATCTTTTAAATATCACGCTCATTTTGTAACACGTGTATCAATTACGCGTAACTTAAATCAATTATGTCAAGATCATATTATCGATATTACTTAATTTATCATTTATTTATTGGTTCACGGTTAATTACGATGGCATGATAGAAAATGATTTCAATAGATATCGATTGGTTTGTATGCAATATTTATGAATATAATAGATGATCCGATGAACTTCATATTACCTACATATATATATATATATGTGTGTGTGTCAAAACTCAATGAAACATTTTTTAACATCGGACCTCATATTATAGTTATGCAACTTAAATTTCTGAAGGCATTACACTACCAAGAGAATTTTTGATTTCGAAAAAGAAAATATATCAAATATTTTTCAGCTAGGTATATTTTTATCGAAAAATATAATTGTCTTGTATTTTTCTCAGCTCATGTTTAAACACCCTTCAACCCTTCCCTAAACTTCCACAAACATTTCAAGATGATAATTAGCCAAATCTGTCCAGCCAATCTCGAGTTATAGTGAGATAAACAAACAGCAATTAATTTATATATGTAAGATACAATTTTGAATACTATAAATCATGTATTGAAGAAGGTCGTATTACTCCCGCGTTTTTTGAGTGTAGCCCTCAGAGGTCGGCCGAAATAGATAATAATAATAATTATTTATTTATTTTTCTCCCATATAACATTTACAACAATAAATAAGATTACAGTTGTGGCGGTATTGGTAGACTGACTGGTTTTCAAACTAGGTAACAACCGGTGATTTGGATAACCAGGCTTCCATTCCATAGCAAAGTCATATTGAGCAGTAACAAAAAGTACATACATAAAATGGGTAGGCAAACAAATTTAATGAGGAAAGATAAAAAAACCAGAGCAGTCAACTAGTTAGAAGTTAGTAGAAATAAAGTTGTATGCATGTTTGTAAGGATGTGTGTATGTAAGTGTGTGTGTGTGTGCATGTGTGTGTATGTGTGTGTGGATATGTGTCAGGCTATATCAATGGGGTGCGGTTGACTCATCTAATGTTAAGTTACACTACCGCCAATGGACACTCTCATTGCCAGAAGGTGCGTTGCCGGCGTTGTAAGAATTGGTGCGCGGCAAAGACTGCCGTAAGAAACGCTCAGTTGTGGAACGACGGACGTCGAGGTACAAGTGTATTCTGCCTTGACGTCCGGTTATGAAACAATGTTCTATCTTAAAATGCATTATGAAATTATGTGCATAACATATTACGCATGTGTTTGAACGAAAATTGAACTACGACGTCTCCTATGTCATTAAAATTATAATCTGACCGGCTATTTCATATCATGGACGAAAAAGCAGGCCAACATTGTTCACGCAAATTCATTATCTATACTAATATTATAGAGACAGTGTTAGCTAATGGCTTTAGCGTGTGACTCATCCTGGAGGTCGTAGGTTTGATCCTGGTATAAGCATCAATGGTATTTCTGCATATGTGCGCATTTGAACTATCACTCGTAAAGTTAAGTCAGAAGTGAAAACATTGTGACGAAACCAAAATATCGTCGGGTGTTTTTTAAAATATTATGTATAAGTGAAGTTTATAAGGTTTTGTAATATGTAATAGCAGTTCGGCTATGGAATTCACTTCCCGGCACTATTCGCTTAGCTCCTTCTCTATCTTCCTTTAAATTTCTGCTGTATAAACATTACCTGTCCACGTCATATCACTAACTACTAACTGACGTGAGACCGATCTTGAATTAGATTGTCATGATTCATGTGCACTGATTACTTTTTGTTTTGTTGTTTTGTTTTATGTAACTTGTATCAGTTTAGTTTATTTTTATTTCTTTTTGTTTCTGTTAAGTATGTTTTTTTTTTGTTTTCCCTTTTCTATTTTTGCACTTCTTGCCTACCTTATCTAATATACTCATAGTGGTTTTTTCCTTTACTCACAGTGGTTGTCTGGAAGAAATCGCTCTAAAGCGATTAGGCCGCCAGTTGCTTGTCATTAAATTATGTTTAATATTTTCCTTTTATGTAATGCAACGAAGTGTTAATAAATAAATAAATGTTAATAAATAATATCTGATACAAAAGCGATTTGATTTTTTTTTCCTTAAAGCCACGTTAGTGAGTGTCAGAGTTAAATTGATTTGAAAAATTAAAAGCCTTTTTGATGGTGGCACCTTTGCTAAGTCGGATAAAAAATAGTCCAACGAAAACGGTTTTAGTCTATATTATATTGATTTTAAAATTAAAAGACTTTATTGATGATAGTCACACAGATGGCAGACAATAAGTCGGCTACTACCATATACTCTCATCATATAGATAATAGTTATCTGGTTAAGTTCTAGACAAAAGACAAGACAAGACAAAAATAATTTATTCATATAGGTAACATAATGTACACTTATGAACGTCGAAAAAAAGAAAAGAAATATAAAATGATTCTAATTTTACATTTACTGCCAGTTCTCAAATCAAGGGCGTAGAACGGAAGAGAAGAACTGGCAATAAACTCTTCGCCACTCTTTTTAATCGCCAAGTTTTTTTTTACACAATGTTTGTAAGGAGCTGCAACCATTACACCATGTTCCATATGACATCTTGAGTAATAAAGAATAATAAAATAAATTAGAAACAAAGATTTGTCCTCTATCAGCAGGAGGCATGGTGAAATAGGAGCACGCGCTTACATACTCGTGAGAACAACGCGCAAATACGTAGTATTAACAACTAATATCACCGCATACACGAATTCAAGTACGACCAGTCACCACAAGTAGCACCCCATCACGAGTATGACGCATGGCCAGCCATCAGCCCCCTCGCCATATTTTAGGGAGAGAGACAACCCGACGCATGGACGCCGCCAAAGGCGTACAACATGACAATTACTAGAAAAAGTCAAGTTTTATATTATAATTTGACTGTCTGTTGAACTTCGTACCGCCTAATAGTCAATAAATGTCGTGTTACCCAATATGAAGTTCACTACTTTTAAAAGTAATTAACCCAACAAGAAATAAGCTTCTGAACGGATGCATATTTGACAACCAATATAACTAGTCTGGCCATAAGTTCTGTTATAACTGAAAATGTATTTTTTTTTCAATATTTGAATTTGGAACTTGTATATTATTTTTAAAGCTTCTTCGATTTTGTTCTGTTCTTTTGTTCATGATTAAATTACTAGATGGAATGGAATGTTAAATTGAATTGGATTGCAGTGATCAACTTGCACAAAGTGGGTATGGAGCCGTCGGTTATATTACAGACACTTCGAAAGCTTGGTATCCGTACCCTAAATCATTATTTACATTTAAAGAGAATGGATCGATCCAAATCCCTTCTGTCGCTATACGAAGCTGAGACGCACATAACGAAAAAAAATTGAAAATCTTGTTACGCCAAAGAATTTAAAATTCTAACGCGTGTACAGACAGACACGTTTTTTGAAATTTGTGAATATTAGGACTGTTTTTGGCATCTCTCAGATAATTGAAGAGCTCTCAATTAGTTTATTTACAAACACTGCAATTAATCCTAGATAATATATCTGATAAGAGATGAGAAATGGTGTGAAGGTGAGCCCTATCGGGCAGATAAACCTTTTGTAATAATTTGCTATATAAGTTGGTAAGTTTAACTATTGTTAGTTGTAATTAGTAAAATGTTCTTGTTAATTGGAGTGGTACTCTTGGCTGGATACTCAGGTAAGAATTTTGGATTTTAATACTAATTAATTTAAGGTTAAGTTTCGTGTTCAATGAAGAGGAATATTATTAGGTTCATGCATATTTTATTAATTATGACTTTAGTAGTAGTTTTTAAAACACTAGCGACCCCGTTGAACTTCGTTTCTGATTAATATGATTTTACTTAGCCTATCTTTGTACCTAGTACATACCAACATGGAACATTTTGCTATACTACCTCAGAGATGTCCGGTTTTCTGGAATTAAACTTTTTAGGTTTCTCAGAGTTCATGTTTTTAATTAACAAAAAGTTGTTGGAGGTAAACAAAAAATTTTGCGGACTTCCATTTTTGGAACATTATGATAGGGATGAAAAATGGATGTTGTCCGATTCGCAGATCTAACCGATGTGCACACAAAATGTCACGAAAATCGGTCAAGCCATTTCGGAGGAGTTTAATTAAAAACGTGACACGAGAATTTATATATAATATATAACATTCATAGTCTTGCACGCATTTATAACATCTCAATCACCATGCATATTTAACATCCTATTTAACTGGAATTTATAAAACACAATTTATGCTATATTTTTTTCAATTATATAATATAATTTCATTTGTATTGATGCATTGAGTAATAAAATTATTTTTTAACACTTTATGCATACTGTATATAAAATATTTGAATTACATATGAAATCTACGATTATTTGTTTGCGGTTAATATTTGGCTTTTCTTGGAAATTCCCAGATAGCAAAATTTAAATAACGACTGCAAATTCTTGCTTGTATAACGGGATTTAAAGCGCTGTGTAAATATATATATATATATCTAAATATAAACATTGTATTTATTTTTATTAAAAACTACAATGCAAATATCAAAATTAGTTCTAATTGTAAAATACTAAGAGCAACGTTTCAAGGATATTATATAGGAGTGACGTACGTTTGGTTCTTAACCAAGTACTGTGGGACGATTTTAGAAGATTTTCCAAAAACTACTATACTGTTAATTAGCCATCGGACATCAAGACAAAAGCATCTATATCACCCGTATCATTCGTATTTTTTGGAACCAGCTGCCTGTCAAGGTGTCCGAAGCATTGGTATTACAAAAATATTGCTTGTATTTCAGTATCAACCCCGGCACAAGATACGCGCATCGTAGGTGGTGAGGATGTTGACATAACAGATGTTCCCTACCAGGTCTCTTTGACGTTTCGTGGCAGACACACCTGTGGCGGTGCAATTGTCGCCAATGACTTGGTTGTCACAGCTGCCCACTGTCTTATTGGGTATGTATATTACTTCATTGATCTTGGTATCTTCAATTTTTGCTTTTATTCTTGGGTTGCCCACGATTTCCAGGTGTTACTGAAAATAAGAGATTTTTTTAATCTTATGGGGAATTTGGTATTGAGACAAATCAAGGCAGTTTTTTTTAATATTAAGTAGTGTCGTCTGTTTAATATAAAATTTCAGTGTAAATTTTTTTGTCTATTAATGTACTTTTTTATGGTATCTGTTTTATATATATATTGTTTATCCATATAATCTTGTTTGGCTTCGTATATTATTTAAGTGTTTTGTTTTATATATATATAATATATATATATATATATATATTATGTATTATATATATTTTTAATTGCTATTTTTAGCAAAACTTATGTTTACATATATTGTCGTATATATTAGATAGAAGATTTTATAAAATTATCAGTAGATTTCGTAATATGTATGATGTTGTAGACTTAAATAAATAAATATGTTAGTAAATAATATGATAAATAAATAAAATAAAGAAAAATGGACTAATGATGTAAGTGGTATCCGAGGAACGGGCAAAGAAAACTAGGAGGTCAAATTAAAAGATGGGAGGACGACCAACCAAAAGGATGTTATAAAATGAAAGATGTTAAAGTTGGCATGGGGTTAAAGTTTTCGTAAAACAATAATTCTATAGGAAAGCCTAGCCACCTAGTTAAAGCTAATAAAATCAGTAGGTACTACTATATTGAAAGAACAACGTCTTTATAATTATTTGAATTGGCATTTGGCAAAAGACTGTACCAATATCAGTCATATAGTCATAATCGTATTAAATATAGGTTGAAAGTCTGTCTGATTATTCATATAATAGCACAGCATTATAACATGGATGGAGTTATAAACCTATTTAATTTAAAATTCTTTGTATAATTTTATTATTTTCTTAAAATGGCAAAGGAATTATTAAAAAGGTTCCCGAACTGTTTTAGCAAACAATTTAGGATCAAACTATTAATTAAAAAGGAGATTAAAGCTTTTACTTAGTTTTAATTAAATTGTTGTTTAATCTGGAAAAATATTCAGTAATTATGAAATTAGTATATTTTTACCGAAGAGTTAAGAATATAACCTTCAAGGTCTAAATTCATTGTCTCAACCCTTCAATTTATTTGATTGATTGTGTTACTAACGGGCCAAGCATAAAGCCTTTTATAGTGTTTATTACTGGCTGGCAAATTTGTCATCGTCATGAATTCTAAAAAGAATTTATTTAAATTTTTTGTTTTTATTCAACATTATTTTAAAGAATCGATAAGAAGACATTATTAATATATAATACCAAAACATCGATCGGCATCTTTATTAAACTATTTTTGCTAAGCGTTCAAAAATGATTACTAATCAATTTTCTTTAAATGTCTAATATTTTCTATGGTTAAAGTATCTAGAGAAAATATAATCATCTTGATACTAAATATGAAACAAAACGTTCTTAATTTTTGTGAAGAAATGAAATGATGAGTGAAGAACTATACAGTCCAGGCAGTTGGCATAAATAGTTCGGTTCTTTAAAAAAATGTGAGCCGTCACGGGACGCCTGGTAGATGTGAAACATCGACATTATTTTGTAAAAGTAATATGCAGAAAAGTACAGACTAGTAGGAACTAATAGGAACTAAATATGTCATAATGATAAAATAAAATATTACGATTTTTTTCCAGATAACGATGACTATTTGTTGAATAAACATTACTTTCATTAAATATTTTAATGTGAAATTTACTACTGCATTTAGACTGTATATCATATAGCGTGGCGACGCGTCGCCACGGCATGCGTCGCCACGCCAGAAATCAGTTTTACGTGCGGCTATAGATGTTTCACATCAAAAATGTATTGTATATTAATTATCCATGTTTGGGCTTCCGTTTAGTTAAAAATACGCACTCGAAGCGCTTCATTTGTATCTATCTATCGTTACTATTACTATCATAAGTGCGATATATGAATTGTTACATAAAAACTTTTCCATAGCTCACTACCAAGAGACCTCCAAATACGAGCCGGTTCATCATCAAGTAGAACAGGGGGTGAATTATACCAAGTTGGAGATTATGTTTACCACTCAAACTTCACGTATAGTAAAATGGACTGCGATTTAGGCCTCGTATGGTTAACGAATCCTATAGAGTTCAGTGAAAGAGCCAAGCCCATAGACTTGTATGAGCAGGGAGAGGAAGTTGGTGATGGTGAAGAAACTATCATCACCGGGTGGGGAGCTTTACGGGTAAGTATAAATATTGGAGTATAGTTAGGTAGACTCATGAGATGCACAGGCTAAGATTTTTTTAATAAATACATGTGGTTATTACAAACCATCACGAAAATTTAATGTTTAGATTTTTTGTGATTGTGCAAACTGTACCTGAATAATTCAAATGGCGTTCAAACTTTTTGTTCAGCTTACCAGAAGTCACAGATCACCTAATAATACTTTCAAAGGGTGATAAGATTTTTTAATGCGCAGCACCTCTATAGCAATGGTGCTCTGTATTATTCTCTTGGAAAATATGTATCAATATAATTATGACTATGGAATGACTAATACTATATACTACCAAATAGCCCTATTTGTGTTTACATGTTTTTCATCAGACTTTGACGTTGTTAATTTGTGAGCTATGTGAAATAATGATAACATAGTAGTTCACAGATACGCCATATGTAATTAAATAGTTATTAACTGTATTTTGACAATTTGGAAGATAATTTCACAGTAACTTCATGACAAATAAAGACTTAATCATTGCTATTTATTAAGCAAATATAAACATGTTTTCCAGGAAGGCGGAGGTGCTCCAAAAACATTGCAAATTGTGGCAGTACCGAAAGTGAGCGAGGCTGTATGCAGCTATGCCTACTCACCTCTCTATCAAATAACTAAATCTATGCTCTGTGCGGGCATTCCCGATGGAGGAAAGGATGCGTGTCAGGTTAGTTATACTGTAATAATTGTTATAACAATATAATATACAATGTCAATTTAAGTCGTGGAGATGGTCTAAGTTAGCCTAAGTTTAATAGAACTTAGCTCATAGTTTTTTTACCTTTACATATAAGTATATATATGTAAGTATCACCTTCAGTATTATAATTAATTCAGTTTCTTTATAATGAATATTTGCTTAATGTTTTAGGATACGTTTATTACATATCAATGCTGGTGAAACCTTTGTAGGCCTTAGATTTCTGTTCTGTAGATGATCAGCCTCCTGTGCCCGACACACGCCATCGAAATTTTGGGTCTAATGCAAGCCAAATAAATTCCTGCCCGTTTGCCCACTGTTCTATAAAAAAACCGGTTTCCTCACGATGTTTCTCTTCACTGTTCAAGCGTATGTTAAATTTAGTTTTCTTTAAATTATTCTTTAAAATATAATTTGTTTGTGCTCTTTTGTTTTGAACACAAAACAAATATTGAATTAAAACCTAATTAGTATAAAGCGCAAATATTGACATTCACATAAGCGTGAGGCTAATGTTGAAAATTTCTTAAATTGAGACATTACAAAATTTCAGGGAGATAGCGGTGGTCCATTAGTCCATAATGCAAAGTTGGCTGGAGTTGTATCTTGGGGCCTTGGATGTGCAAGACCCAAGTATCCTGGAGTATACGCCAAGGTATCGGCTCTAAGAACCTGGCTGGATGACCAAGCAAACTATTTGAGACTGAAACATATTTTTAGAACGTGATAAATAAGGAATTTTCTTACTGTTTTTATAAAATAAACGATACATGCAAATATTGCTTTTTTATTAAATAAAAACCTTTTTTATATTAGTACAGATTAAGCAAAAAATATGATTAATGTAGACCGTATAGGGATCCCTTTACCTAAATTTAAAATTATTTATTTCATGTCGATATCAAGAAAAATTGGTTAACTAAATAAAATATAAATAAAAAAACGATTATAATATATTTATTGATAGACAATCATGACACCATTCAGTTGGTACTATGCTTTATAAAATATTATTGTAAATATTTTATTAAATTGCTTAAAAGTATTTAGTGGTACAGTTCATTTCAATGACCCATACATACCCCCTTTACTTTATTACCGCCAGATTATTAAATTGAATTAATTACTTTTATTACACTTAAAACGGTGTATTTTCGATTACTTGAATACATTCAAGATGATACAGCACATGAAGTGTAATCTCTATTTGATAACTTAAAAAAAAAACACGTTTATTTTGGAACATAAGATCATCATGGTACCACTTATTCCACGTCATTAAATTAGATACTCCGATGAAACAGATGACTGCAGCCAGCCGCAGTTGAAATATACCCACTTTTATTTTCAGCATCATCCAGGTATCGAAATTGACACTGATCTTCAGTCTAGCATTTTAGACCAATGAAAATTTCTATATATCGAACATTGTATCGCAAAACAGCAAATGAAGGAACAGAAATGTATTTTCGGACACGCAGACCAACAATGTAGGATATTTATTCTCTCATTAAGCTTCCACTGACCATTGATAACAAAAGGGTACGTAATGTTTAAGTTAAGGGAAGAAGCGATTTGTAAAATAACTTATAATTATATTCTCATATGTTGGTCATGATTTTTGTCGATAATATATTTGTTTCGAAAGCCTCGTCTCGCCTCCAAATATACTCGTATATTTAAAATGTCACATGAAGAATGTTTAATAGCTATATAGATCTTATAGTGCGTTTATTAAAAAAAATTGAATCGTCTAAAATACTAATAATGTCATAAACGTAAATAATAGTTTGGTTTTTTAAATACAATTTTACGTATAGAATTAGTTTATTTTTAATCTGGAGAAATTAGCAAAATAACTTAAATGATTACCATTTTGCTACATTTTAAGAACAGATTTTAAGTGCTTGATCGTTCCGGTATATAATGACTTCTTTAGAATTGTTTGTATACAATTTATTGGGAAACAGAACCTAGGGAGGAATGTGTGAGGCTGAGCTGATGGTGAGTGAACTAAGATCCAGTAATAGGGAAAGGTGTTAAGAGGAAATGACGGCGTGTTACCGTCGATTAAAAAGAGGCGTTACTTGTGTGTGATTGGACCAGATAAGAGACTGTATTTAATACGCTGTAAACATAGGCGGATGGGTAATTTATCCTAAAGGATAAATGTGGAAGTTTTTAAAGAAATATTTATCGATATCGCGTCATTCCTGGCCACACAAAGGATATATTTTGGCGAAGCAAACAGACAGTAATCTTTATTTATTGTTTAGTTTACGATTGTTCGTTCTATCAGAAAACGACTGTCAACTTGAATTGAACTACCTTTGAATGTTTACAGATACAACAGACCTATATGTTATCGGAATTTGTCTTTTTTTAAAGTTATACTTCTTTTGGCGCGTTATGGAAAAATTATGAGAGTAAATTTATACGATGCACCCGCACACTGTCACAAATAACCGACACCCTGAAGTTAGCTGTAGTCAACATTCTAGGTTTTCTATTGTTAGTGTCGTTTTTTCTACAAAAGCTGAATAAAATTATTAAGATTTTCATCATGTGACGCCAAAGAAATAACTAAATATAACTTCTAACGCGTGTACATAACTACACACGTTTCTTCGTTTCTTTTTCTTACAGAAAACATGGCAGGGGTAGATTTACTACGAGTTAAACGTAAATAATAATAATTTAATAATAATAATTTATTTATTTTTCTCCCTTAAACACTAACAATAATAAGTAATAATACAGTGATAGTATTGGGAGACTGGTTTCCAAACTAGGTAAAAACCTGTGATATGGATAATCAGGCTTCCATTCCATAGCAAGTCATATACATAACAAAATGGAAATCTTTATTTATTTTTTATTGTCAGAAGTACACATTTAAATAAACTTCTTTGACAAAATAGATTAATAAATAAATCAGTCTAATTGCCCCATTTTGACTTAAATACTAGGTATTTTCATTATAGTATGAAACACAATTTGACAAACTCATAGGAGAGAGTATCTTTGTTAAAATAAATTTTACTTAAAATATAATCTGGACATAGCTTTATCTCGGAGCCTCAGAATTAATACCATCTAGGCAAAACATAAACACTTATTGATAAATTCAAGCAACCAGCTGCCCATTGAAGTATTTCCGAACCAATTCGACTTAGGGTCCTTCAAGAAAAGAGCGTACAAATTCTTAAAAGGCCGGCAACGTACTCGCGAGCCCTCTAGCATCGAGAGTGTCCATGGTATCACTTAACCTCAAGTGAGCCTCCTGCCCGTTTGCCCCCTGTTCTATAAAACAAAAAAACTACCGGAAGCTTGTCGTGTTTTATTTAAATGATGAAACGGAAATACCGTCAGATCTTCAGGCAATTTTCTCGTGTCTAATGTAAACAATTTGCCAAACAATTTCGGTTACACCCCGTCTCACGTCCCGGCTTTCCTGTAAAATGGTAGTGATTTACAATTTACTTTCGCTGTGGGCCACGAAAAGAAAATGTTACCTATTAGTTATCTTACCTATTAGCATGCAAAAAATATTTACAATTTATATAATTGAAGTTATTCTTTTGGCGCGATGGAGAAAAATGATGAGAGTGAATTTTTACGATGCGCGCGTACACCAATAATGAAATTCGACATCGTAAAGTTAGGTCTGTAGGTGGCATGGAAATCGATAACTGTGTTCAAGTTGTATATTCTAGTATTTTTTATATTTAGAACACGTGTTTCGTAAGAGTACAATTAAACAGTGTGAATAAATAAATGTTATTTTGGCCCCCCATTTTATTGTACATTCCTTTCTCCACATATGCACAATTATTGATTATATTGTCTCTCTCTATTGCCTGTGGCTAGGCAGCCAAGCAGCTAAGCAACATGAGCTTATGAAGCCTGCAAGAGATGTTCGGACATACATACATTTCCGCACATTTCCTAGCTCACAAACTGCGTTTTTGAGTTGACATTCTCTTCAGGCGCTGACAGAAATTGCCCTCGACAAAATGCGAGTGATAATTTCGTTAGGTCGTGACTCGACTACCACAGTTTTAATATTGTTTGAGTATTCGTAGATTTGATTGTATAAAGAATTTTATTTCGGTTTGTTTTGAAAATTGATATTCTTCGGGATGTTAATTAGTAAAACAGGAAGTTTATTTAAAGATTGTCGCCCTTTTCGTTTTAAGGATACCAATTTAACGAGCTCAACAAGGCAGTCATCCATTTTTAGTGGAAGTTAGCTATAGTCAGCGTTTTAGATTTTAAAAAAGTTACCAACTAAGTAAAAGTAAGAACATCTAAGTACACGTCTTTACGTGAGAACTGACAACTGTATTCACAATTTCTACAAACGTAGAATAAGGCGAAACGAAGACTTGTACTTCTAACGCGTGTACATAAGTACTCACACTTTTTTTTCAATGCAATTGTTTTAGTAATACAATATAATTGATATTACCTTTACTTCACTTCACTTAATAAATAGTTGACAAAACAGTTCACGTATATGTATTGCGCTACTGTCTCTCTTTTACTCGGACTCATCGTTCGATAGAGTGGAAAAGAGATAAATACGTCACAAGCCAAACGCTTAGGCTGTTCGGACCTCTCTATTGCTAGTTCCGCGCTCTCGCTCGTACGCTCGGCTCAGGCGGAACTTAACAATTTGTTGATTTTTCGTTACAACCGGCGTTTCTCGATTTATAAGACGTTTTCACATCAAAAATTGTTTGCTAGAACAAATATAATATAGAAAGAATATCATATTCATTTAGAGTAATAAAAGTTTATTAAAAGCATTTTGGTTATACATATTGAATTACTCTTACATTACGTTCTGAACAAAGAGTATAGAAGCGATGACGTCACGCTTGAGAGGGTTGATCAAAAAAGGTTGTACAACAAAGAAAATATAATGAAGTATCAATTCAACTTTCTTTCATCTCCCTTTGTCTATGAAAAAATTTAATATATAAATCTTTAATGTTTACGATACTTATTTAAACTTTATTGATTTATTATTTAGTAAATAAGCAATAAACTAAGACTATGAAGATACAATTATTTACACGTAAAATGAAAAATCTCTTGATGGAAGTAGATTGTTTATTTAGAATACGTAACAAGACGTGCATAACTATGTTGAACATGTTCGTTTTATTTTCTTATATTATGATGCGACATTTTATCGCGTTTTAATGAAGCTTGACTGCGGTTTTTGTCCTTCTTAAGTTTAACAGCAATGTAGCTACGAGCAATGTTGGCCTAGTGGCTTCAGCGTGCGACTCTCATACCTGAGGTCGTATGTTCGATCCCCGGCTGTGCACCAATGGACTTTCTTTCTGTGTACATTATTAGTATGTTATTATTAGCATTTAACATTTGTTCGTACGGTGAAGGAAAACATCGTGAGGAAACCGACATGTCTTAGACCCAAAAAGTCGACGATAAGTGTCAGGCACTGGAGGCTGATCACCTCCTTGCCTATTAGATTTAAAAATGATCATGAAACAGATTCAAAAATTTGAGGCCAAGACCTAAAGAGGTTGTAGTTGTTGTGATTTTTTTTAAGTTTAACAGAGATTATTAAATCCCTGTAAACGTGGAATTTGGTTTCTAAAGTCCAATTGTCGAGTTGGACGCGAATTGATAGCGCTAAAGGTTGGCTTTTTCCTCGCGGTATGGGTCTGCGAGTCAGCTTCCCTGTGCAGGATGAAGAGTGTTGACAGAAATTCCCTTGGACAGCTTTGCAAAAGCCCAGAAGGCTCGAGTACCTACCTAAAGAGCGGGCTAATCCCTCGCCAAATGTGGCATTGTGATCCGACTTTGCCCTATCCTTATCACCTCTTGGAAGGATCTGGAAGCAGATTTATATACTCAAAGAAGGACTGACCTATAGTGCCAAATACGGCAACCTTCAAAGCGAAGTCTAGGAGGGTGCATACACCGGACCACGCAATGATGAATCGAAGCCAAAGTAATATATTATAATGCAATAAATGCGATAATTTAATTGTATTATAAAATAAACAATGGAGCACTATCTAACATCTATGAAAATTATAAGTATTTCCCATACGATTTAACATGATCTATTGTGATTTTAATAGTTCATTAGTACGTTAAATGAACTATCAAGTATTGGAAATTGAACACAGATACAATCAATTGAAACACATAAACATTGCAAGCTTTAATTAGTTAAGGCTCCATTCTTGTGTTAAGTATTTAATTAGCTATTGTTAGAATTTATTGTTAAGTATTAACAAGAATTAGTATTACAATACATAGATATTTAATAGACAGTACATAGAGTAACTTTCCTCTACGTATAAAAAATAAGTCGGTGGTTTTTAGATTCATTTAATGTATATATTTTTTTGACGTTCATAAGTGTACATTTTGTTACCTACATGAATAAATGATTTTTGATTTGATTTGATTTTGTGCCTCCTGCCCTAAAACATAAAAAAACACAGCTTTATTTATTTATAATGGTGAGTTTAAAATATAATTAAGTCAGTAACTAAAGTGCTCGCTAAAGACACCTTTGACTTTGAACAACTGTGTCACACAATTAAAGAATAACAAAGGAACATCTTCCCCTTAACAAGTGATTACACAAACAAGCATCGTTTTTCCATTCAGGAATTGGAAATAGACTTTGTTTTGTTTTTCATTGTCGTTTTCAGTCTTTTGTTTTGTTTGAAGTTGAATTAGCTTTGTTTAAAAAACAATTTAATAAAGATGAAGGGGTTGTCTAATATGTATATCTTTTTCCTTCTAGACAATTTTTCTCGTTATAGATCCTTATTAGATTAGTTTTGGCTTAATGGCTGCAGCGTGCTCATCCCTGTGGTCGTAGGTTCGATCTCCGGATGTCTTTCTATGTGCGATTATAGTTATTTAACAATTCTCAATTGGTTAAGAAAAACATTGCAAGTATAGTATATTGTCAAAACACAGAGTATTTGTTGATTGCATGAAGGCACTGATTTTTTTATTTAATAGGAGGCAAACGGTCAGGTTCACCTGATGTTGAGTGATTGTTGGCTATAGACACAGTAGGCTCGCAAATGCGTTGCCAGCCTTTAAGAATTGGTACGGTTCGGAAATACTTCAGTGGGCAGTTGGTTCCACATATTGGTGGTGTGCAGCAAAAACTGCCTTAAAAAACGCTCAGCTGTGGAACGACGGACGTTATGGTGATACGAATGGTATTTGGTATTCTTCCTTTGTATCCTATGTGTGTACCTATATGAATAATGATATTTTGAGGTTGAGTTTGATACAGAGAGAGTTTAGATCTATAACTTAAATACTATATGTTACAAAACCACTATTGTTTAACATAATATATATGTTTGATGTGGTTTCTTGAAGCGTGTGATAGTCGTTTTGTTTATGTTTATTAACCGTTAATATTTGTATAATTTAGTACACAAATACTTGAGGTTAATAATTAATATTACCCTAGAAGTACTGGTGTATTTGTAGATTGGTTTATATATTATGTACGTAGATTATTAATTGTCTCAGCTTGTGAGACAAGGCAAGCTCAGCTCTTTGCAGAGATTTAATTATTCTAGTTAATTTAATTATTTACAGCATAATTTTAAGACATATTTAATCTCAAATAGGTAAATAAATAAACGTTCCTTGCTTTTTCTACAAAATTTAATAAAATGTTAGCGTTATTTGCAAGTTAATAACTTTCTAATGGTCAGGCCAGTGCATCTAGTATTTCGGACCTCAGATTACTTTATCTCGTGAATTTTTTTTCGAATATGCAGTTATGTCAGTCCTCTGTGTCCGACACATGCCATCGACATTTTAGATTTCAAGCATGCCAGTTTCCTCACAATAATTTTCTTTGGAGCTATGTAATTTTTGCTCCCGATTTTTGAGACTAGGTAAACAGCCTGTTTCTTTCAACTTTCCGTTGTATAATTCATAAGTTTTTTTAATCATTCCAATTCGTTTCAGAACCTTAAGGACCTGGAACCAGCTTAAGAAGCATGCGAGGATAGCACCACATCTCAAATGCTTCTAAGCGTCGTCGGGTATCTTTAATTGTCCAAGCTTCACAGCCGTACAGAACAATTGGCCACATGTAACAAAGGAACTCGAACTCGGAGTTAAATGGTCAAGTGATGGCAGCACAAAACTTTCTTCATTTTGTTGAAAGATTGCCCGAGAATTTCAATTCGAGACCAAATTTCCTGATCAGGATTCCACTCATTTGTAACCCAAGTTCCCAAATACTTGAATTGCCGCATCCGTTCTTCCAACTACATAAATTAGGATTTGAAATGTCGTTTCGAGAAATGACCGTCACCTTTATCTTTAATTTTTATTAATGAATTTGTAATTAATGTTATGTAATAACGATTGTTGTTTGTTACTAAAATTCAAATAATATATTTAGAAGATATATACAATAGTGCAATGACACATAGACAACCTCACCTAGTGAAGTAAAGTCATTTTGAATTCAGGTCGGCCATTTTATTTGTTGTACAACTATTGTTGTATATTTGAAGGAATCTAAAAGCGGGCTTTACAATTGTTTATACAAAAAAAATATCAAGAACCTTTAGATCATTTTATACTCTATGATTATTTGAATAAACCAGAGAAAGTTATATTAATTTGAGAACTTTATACCTAATGTAATTATAAAATGATTTAACAATTAACTAAGATAACTAAAAATTTTCCAAATTATCTAAGACTTTGTACCAATACTATATTATTTAACGAATCGTTTGCAATAACTAGTAATTTCACGTCAACACATTCCATAGACAATATCAAAACATGTGATTCCATTGTGATTACCTATTATCGTCATTATGGTGTGTTTAGAGTCATAATAACGTATCGTTTTGTATGTTATACCATTTAAACGAGAATTTACTAATACGTTTAAAATCCTATTAACCATCTAAAATAGCGGTTTGGTTTCGAATCAGCTGCTAAATTTGCCGATAATCCAATGAAATCGGTGTTTCAGCTGATAGTTTATATTAATTACCTATTGACATATAACCGTGATACGTTTGCTCTTGTATTAACAAGATAAACAAATAAATAGTTTATATTGAAAAAAGCATATTTGTTGATTATACGATGTGTGTATTAAAACATGTATTTTTTTAAATCATGTTGGACTTTTTTGGAGGATGAGTTCGATTTCCATAACTTAATAGTGAAGATTCTAACTCTTGATAGAGAAATTGTGAATTTCCAGGTATTTCAGAATTTCCAGGATTAATCAGTTTTTTAACCTTTATTTTGTAGTCACGGGATTATGGTCGGTAAGGAAAAGAGTAGAGATGATGGAGATCCTGTGTTATCCTGGGCACGCAGTCGCTTCAACGATGGAACAGGGGTTCATGCGCCTAAAAGAAGAGATACTGACGCATCCCTGCAAGCATTGTACCAGGCCTCCCCCAGCTTCATAAAAAAGGGTGAATTGGCCGCTCAATGGCCCTTGCTGAGCCAAGGCCCATTTGTCATTCGTGGCCGCAGAGGACCGCGAGTTTTAACGGCTGATCGCGTGGCTGAATGCAGACAATGCTATGCTGATACCGTGGACCACATAATTCTTCACCACCAGCCAACCGTGCCGCGGGAGGGTATGCGTAACGCATTTCCCCACGATTAAAAAAAAAGAGTGGAGATCCTGAGTGGAACTGTGAATAAGTCTTTGCTTTAAAGAACTTATTTTTCTTTAAGTTTATCTTTTTTTTATAGAACTGGGGACAAACGGATAGGAGGATCACCTGATGATAAGTAATACCGCCCATGGACACTCTCGATGTTAGAGGGCTCGTGAGTGCGTTGTCGGCCTTTTAAGAATTTGTACGTGTTTCTTGTAGGACCCTAAGTCGAATTGCTTCAGATATACTTCAGTGGGCAGCTAATTCTTGATACACTTCATGAGACCGCCGCGTCAAGTTCTTCTCATGTCACCAGTTTGGGAAAATTATATTGGTTAATTCGTAGATGCAGTTTAGAAAGAAACAAAATTTAAAAATTAATATATTTAAAAAGGATAAAATCAGCTCTTTGCTTTATCTCCCAAAAAGCTGAGTTGTGAATAAAAATATTATTATAGAACGTTGCTCTTCATACTGCTTTGAGAGTTGTAATCACTTACTCCAGATATCCTCAAAGAAGCTTTTTATATCTTTGAAGCTTTCTAATAAAGTTAATAATAAGTTTCACGTGCAAGCTTCAGATCAAAGTCAAAGTAGACCTTATTAAGTAAATTTAAAATGCATTTATTTAATTGCAATTCCATCTTAACATTATTTGATACAGCAAATTTGAATAAAGATATATCTTATAAAAATATGAAAGTATACTTTAGACTTCAGGCTACAGACGTCATTACTAACAAAATCGAAAGGAAAAAAAAACTTACAATTTGTTTTAGAAGTCTACTAAATATTGGGGTAATAATTTAAATTTTTAACTGACAGGGACTTTCTGTAAGTGCATATTATAGTAGGGGAGCCCAAGAGGGGATTTCGGGATTTACTCAAGCGCGGCAGATTAATATACAGGGGGATACCTTGTACCCGGTTAAGTACCTCCACCAAATATGAGGTCCATATATAAGGCCGCCCGTGAAGGATACAGGATCAGATTAGTAAAAAAAAATTGATCATCAGACATTCTCGAGCGCGTCAGATTAAGGTAGTGTGAGTTAATCACATCCTAAAAAGTGTATATTCCACTAATCTGACAATTTGAGAGTGACGTAAAGAGAGGGGAGGGCAGCAAAGTTGTAAAAAAAAAACGTCATCTTGACATTCTCGAGCGTAGCTAATTTTTTTTTATTTTGAATGAAATAATTCAAGAATATTGAAAAATATATAATCTGACGATTTCCGCAAGCCGAAATAACAAAATTTCGTCGATAAAGTTCGTGCGATAAACGCGTGCAGCTGCGTGATGCCTACATTTCCTTCTCCGCGTTTCCCTCAAAATTAGATTTCATGTGAATTTGAACCGATTCGGACCGATAGATTTTGAGAAATTTTGAAAAATCTAAAAAAATAACAATTTGTTTTTTTGAAAGAGTTTTTTTGCAATAACTTTTAAACGGCTTTATCCATCAACTTCAAAAATCCACCTTTAAGCTTAAAAAACGACGTCGATCGCCACCAAACTGGTCAAAATCGGTTGATTCGTTCGAGAGATATCGTGAACGAAAGAAAACCGAAAAAAGTGTTTCTATCACATAACTTCGACATTTCATATCGGATTATCGTTTTTGAAAAATGCGTCGATCGCCGTCAACCGCGGGAAAATTGCTTGATCCATTCAAAAGTTATTGGGGTTTGAAAATTTCAAAAATAGTGTTCTATGAAACTTCTATCAGACTTTCGAGCTGGGAGAACTCAAACACATAGAAATATTATTTCTTTGAACTCAGCGAGCTCATAAGTACAATTTTAAGCGCCCAGGAATGGAATTGCAGGGATGGCCTTTAGGGTGAACCGTTTTTCTAATATTTTTTTTGTCAGATCAGGCAAATCCCTCTAGATAATCGTCAGATTATGTGACAGTACGTTTAGAATATAAATCTGAACCATATATATCTTAATCTGACGCGCTCGAGTATTTCAAAATGGCGAATTTTTTTTGCACATTATAATAATGGCTGCGAGTTTGCGTCAGATCGAAATCGTCAGATTATTGAATGAGAGCTTTTTTTTTGGTGCACTTAAGACCCCCTTAGAAAACCTGACGCGCTCGATTAAATTTTTTTTTTCATTTTTAACCCTTACGTACAACCACCCCCATCATGCAAATGATCAGATTAACATACGTACATTATTAAAAATACGTAAGACATTGATGCTATCAATATCTGACGCGCTCGAGTATGTCCATGCAACAGTTTTTTTTTACATATTTAAACATCTATAGCCGCTTTCCCCACCGATGAAAAGGTATATATCATATAACATTTTTTTCTTCTTATCATCTAAGCTTTGCAACCCAATAGGTCTCCACGACGCTCGAGTAAATCCCCATTTAGCATCGTGGGCTCCCCTACCATTACAATTGAGTATAATTTCAGCCAAATACAAAATACATTTTCACTTTTTTTCCTAATTTTCGCTCGTGTGAAATCCGTGAAATTCGCCATGGTTTCGTTACATTTAAAAAGGTGACTGTAATGTTTATATTTTAGTCACGAAGAAACTGAATTATTATATAACAAAGCTCTCGGCTGTTTTTAAATTTGAGAATTCATATTAGGTGGACTGCAAAATTCGTAGGCTAACATAGTCAATATAATTTTTCTATACAATTTGATTTGAATATTCACAAGTTGAGAGCTTACAGCAGTCATACAAGATTTTGGTACGATTTATCATTAGAGTCAGTCTCTGGGATTACCTTCGCTTAAAATTTCACCAATCTCTTGAGGTCTGGGAAAAAGTCGCTGGGGGCCAATTCTGGAAAATACCGTTTATTCGAAGTACAATTTATGGAATTATCAATTAATTTATATAATATGTTTATTCCGATGTTTGGAACACCTGTATATAAAAATTGCATTCATCTTCCGTGAAAAGACTATCTGTTATAATATAATAATCGTAGAATTATGCTAAACTAATAAATATTGTAGAACAATTCTACTATAGATATGAGAAGTTTAGCAACGTTTCTGTCAGCTGGTGTATTTGGTTCAAAATTTGTCCTCGACAAGCTGTAGCCAAAGCAATCTGTATATTGTGAGTTCTTGTCATATTGTAATCAATCGTAGCAAGTTTTTGCACATATATTTAGGGAAAGTTTACTATTAGCCTTAAATTATTAGATTTTTGTTTTTAATATAATGTATTATTCTTTATTACTCAAGATGTCATATGGAACATGGTGTAATGGTTACAGCTCCTTACAAACATTGTGTGAAAAAAAACTTGGCGATTAAAAAGAGTGGCGGTGAGTTTATTGCCAGTTCTTCTCTTCCGTTCTACGCCCTTGATTTGAGAACTGGCAGTAAATGTTAAATTAGATTCATTTAATGTATACTTCTTTTTTTTTGATGTTCATAAGTGTACATTATGTTACCTATATGAAAAAATGATTTTTGACTTTGACTTAGGCCCAAACTATATTACTTATTTAAACAATCGGCTAAAGTATTAGGATTACATTAAGGTAATTACTGAATACAACTTTTTTTGAAATACAGAAATGTTTTATTGTTTGCCATTGTGAAAGAAGAATATCAGTTTTAAACATAAGGCTTCTTCTCTCCAGCGCCAATATAATATACTAAATAAGATAATGCATGTTGAAGGACTTCGATACTTATTCTGCTATTCGGAGTGGAGAAGAATCTACCAAAAAAGAGATAACTAGCATCGGTCCAGCCGATCTTGAATTATAAGTTGTGTAACTAACACAGCTTTGTTTTATATATACAATTAATTTAATATAAAGTCCAAGTGTGTCTATATCTTAATTCTGTAATTTCCTGCATCGCTTTATTATTATTCAGTCTAGTAGTGCAGTCCTTAACAGTCATGTCCTATTTCTTTGAGGTTATAAACTGCACTCAAGAAAACGCCTTTGCCTTTGAACCAAGATTTAAATTTAGATATGCATTTTCGAAGTATGCATCGTATTTTAGGTGGATTTATTATGTTTACCGTCAAGTGAGTCTGTCGGACTGTGTCATGTGAGTATTATAATGCTTATATAATGGATATTAATCCTTTTTTTTATTTACAAATTGGTCTTCATTAAAAGTAACTTTGCAGTTTCATAATCTATACTAATATTATAAAGAGGAAATTTGTATGTTAGTATGTTCGTTGAGTAAGCTGCCAAAAGTTATATTATTTGTTAGTTCCTACAGTTAGTTAGTAAATTTCTTGTATTTTATGTATGTAATTTCATATATTTGCGTTTTTGTGCTTCGTCTGTATATTCGTGTGTATATCAGTGTATATTAACATTGGTATAGCGTATTTATATTATTTGCTATAATATAATGCGTAGCTGGCAATGGAAGTTTTACAGACGGGGTTAGGACTTACGACCCTAGTGATAAAAGTCACTGGCTGAAACCATTAGGCCAACTACGTCAATACATTTCTTTATATAGTAGCAGTCATATAAGCAATTTATAAACACAAAATAAAAATTGTCGAGATGTTAGATATTGAAGGGCGCTCATTAGACGACATAATGGTGAAAGTAATACACGAGTACGTCTGGCTTGACGCCAAAAGAATCGTCATCTTCTGCTTATTTAGGCTTTTGTGTTATGCAAAAGGGTGACAACGAGTTGCGCTATTTTACTTATATTAAATATATTATTATTTACTTATATTTTTTACTTTTATTAAATACGACCCAAATATAAATGTGACTCTATGAATCAGACAATTTATTTGCTTTACTACTTTGTTTATATAGAACAAAACAAATGGGCAGGAGGAGTACCTGTAATTAAGTAATACCGCCGCACAATTAATGCCAGAGTGCTTGTGAGTGCATAGCCTTTTAAAAATTTGTACTTTTCTTGAATGACCGGATGTCGAATTACTCCGGATATACACAGGCCACACAAAAACGGCCATAAAATCGCTCAGCTGCGGACGGACTTTGGAATTTCGTATTCTGCCTCGACGTTCGATGTTCTTTTATTCCTCCAAAAATTCCTAATATATCTTTTTTGTATATATGTACGTTTATTTTTTGGAACATAAGATCACTTATACACTATATGTCACATACTGTTATAGATTAAAGGAAAGTGTTGAAAGGGACTTGCTGACGTATGGTTATCATGTCAAAACTGCTGTCCCGGTTAACTGTAACTCCTAATACCGATATTATCCTGACTTCAATGTTTGGATTTTTTTCAAAAGTTTTTGTTATGGAAAGTTATAGATCTGGCAATATAATACGCCCTTGACTTGGTTGAACTGGTTGTAAATGTAAATTTACAATTAATTGAATTTGTTTTTTTGACGTTTATAAGTGTACATGTTTACCTATATGAATAAAGATATTTTTGAGTTTGAATTGGAATTTTTATGTATGGGACTATATTAAAACCTTTTTGAATTCTATTGAAATTAAAAATTCGAAAAGAAGAATTTAGGGAAATCGCGTTTAAAAATTTTAATTTGTTTCACTCCGGCTTGTTTTTTTATTTAATAATTGAGTTGGAAACTTTACATTTGTTATTTGAATTATTTCATAACAACATTATTCCATATTAATAAATATGTAATATCAATCACTCGGGAATAATTGCCTGAATGAAAATTACTGCAGTTTTTGGCAATGTATACATTACATACGTAAGACCAATGAATTAACTACAATTTTTATAATATATTACAAATACGAATTGTTCGATATGATTCTAAAAGGTTGCATGGAAACTCATCTGCTTTATGTCGTAAAAGAGTACGTACACACCCAAAATTCGCAACACTTGACCATGATTCTTTAAAATAGACATTTGACTAATTTATAACTTGTAGCAGTCAGATGGGGGCACGGCTGTAGTGTGAAAGAGACGCAAATATAGTGAGTTATTATTGTCCTATCTCTTTCTCTCTCAGTGCTTATCGCTGAAGTTCATTTTGTGCCCTTTTGAATATGTCAGTTTACCCACATTATTTTTTTACATCATAAGTAATATAAATAATAGCATTCTAGCAATTCTTAAGAAACCTCGTTTTGGCTTGCTGAATAAAGAACCATACGACGCATACCAAGAATGCGAAACACCTGCATTGTTACACATCTGAAATATTCAAAGTATAAATTTAAATAAAGAACAAATTCTTGCTACACTCTTGTATGGATCGCAATATGAAATGGGCGGGAAAACAATAGTTTGCGCACAGTATGGAAAATCAGGCATGCTCTTACTAGACTAGCAGGCGACCTCAATAGAGTACCGTTAGAGTAATGCCCAGTTATATTTTTTTGGTTTCAACTTGTAACATATTTTTGTTAATCAAGCGACTTACATTTTTAATAAAACAAATGACTATCGTTGATGCTTTTTAAAATCTATAGATACAAAAGAACTTTTTCAAACATCAAATGTTTTATTTGTATCAAAAGTTTGAAAAGACGTTTTATATTTCTATAAAATATTCATTTGAATTACTAAAATTCAGAATACGCAGACATTTCAATGACGTGAACACAAAGCTTTCGAAGGCTTTTTGTATGTAAGCACTAAGGAAATGATTATACATTTTTCTATGCGTTAATTGGGTAAAGAATTTTTTAAAAGCTCTAAAACCGATATCCGAAATAGCGTTGTAATAAATGTTTATTCATAATGCAATCTTTATTTGTGTAGAAGATCTTATGTTTTACATTACGTGGTTTTAGTTTTTCATGTATCCTTTAGTTTATTGTGCTTTTCACTTTTAATATGTTTCGATAGTCTTGCTGTGTTCCATTAGTTATGTCTATATAATTTAATAAATATATATAATAATTAAATAAGAAGATTAAAATTAAAAATCCACAACGGTTGCCTGGAAGAATTTGCTCCGATAATACTGCCAGTTGCGCTTTATTTATTATTTAATTATTTTAATTATATTTCTGTATACATACAGCGAAGTGATAATAAATAAGTAATAGTTTTCAAGGAAACACTATTTGTATATTGTCAACGCTCCCTCGAATTAGATTTCCACCAGTAGCAGATGTCCTCAGACGTTCATAGAATATTTGATGTCAAATTTCCAATTTAGCCATCTCTATACAAAATTGGCAACAAGATTTAAAAAAAAACACTGTATTACTGATTATATAATAAACATTATTAAAAATGCATTTTATTTTTCCTAAACTTAGACATGACTTCTCACGGTTCCTGGCAGCTTGACTTTTACTACAAATTAAACTTATATATAAACCACTTAGTTTTTAATTAACAGAGAAAGAGAAGAGAAGAAACATTATTTTATAGCCTTGATGATATGGCGTGTGTGAATTAGGTTTGGAAATACATTGAACCGTTTACGACGACATCGTTTTAAATAACAACATACCGGTTATATAGACCAAAATCAAAGGTCCCGGCTGAATTCCTTTGTATTAGGTAGGTACTTAATAACAACGTAGTAGTAGTTCCTTCGATGTCCTTATAACAGATTTTGACTGGAGTATAATTATTAGGAATGTTCATACGTTAAGCTATTATAATAAATATTAAAGTAACGGAATGGGCAGTCGAATAAAGCGATGTCGTTACACACATGTGCGCAACCTTTACTTCATCAAATGTCATGTTTGGGGTGTGCTCAAGGCATAGGAGATAGCGTGATAATTTTATAAACGTTTTTTTATATTAATTGCTTGGGTTAGTCTTGGCATATTTTATGATATGTTTTGTTTTGGCAAAAACATGACTCATGCGGCGTTACCTCGCTCTGAGGCGTTCCATTTAAAGCCGAGTGCAAGCGAGAGCGCGGAACAAGCGACAAAGCGGCACAATCGGCCTCCGCGTTCTGCAGCGTTCGACATCTGTCAGTTGCTATACGCTTATAATATTTAAGATTGAAGACTTTTTAGACAGTTATGAATGATCGTATTTATTAAAAACACGTATAACTTTTAACAACTTAAGACGACGATGGACAATGAAAGTTTAATTTAATAAGAAAATATAATCCATGCTTTCTCATTTCCTAACAACATACACAAAATGCCGTTTGTTTTTTTTTCAAAAGTGTAAATTACTAATACGTTTGTAATTCTAAAATGTATGTTTAATACGCTTAAGAAAAACTGTAATACAGTTAGAACTGTTTTTTTTTACATTATAATACGTAAAGTAACACTTTTTTTAACACACACGCGTTAGAGCGAAACAGAACGCATACTGCGTATTCACATCTCTATGAGGAGATCGGTGACGTTAGCGTAAGCGCGGCCGGTGCAGCCGGCAACTTTGAGAGTGAGACAGACTATATATGTCACCGTAAGATTGTAAACATCGTTATATTACAATCTATCTAGTAAGAAGATTTGACGCGGGACAGATTGTAATTTAACGGTTTCACTTCGGTAGATTACAATATACCGAAAAATGATGCGTTAAATTGCAATCATAATGATACGGTTCACAATCTATCGATAGTTTACAATCTTACTAGATAGATTGTAATATAACGATGTTTACAATCTTACGGTGACATATATACAGCATAAGTTAATAAAAATGATACGGCAGTTCTCGAGTACCTCACCTTTTTTCTGTTTTTAAGTTAAAAAAATCCTTAAAAATCCTATACCGCTGGACTGATTATAGTTCTGACTTTCGTGTTTAAAGTAATTTATTCTTTTTTATCATCATTCTGTCTTTCTCTGAATAAATTTAATAATTCTTGTGAATTAAAATCTAATATTATTTACGGTATGAATTTTTTATATAGAACAAGGCGCAAACGGGCAGGAGGCTCACCTGATGTTAACTAATAGCGCCATGGACACTCTCAATGCCAGAGGGCTCGTGAGTGCGTTGCGGGCCTTTTAATAATTGGTTAAAAATTAATTATACAAATTTTAATTGTAATAAAATTTGAATTTTATTACAATTAAAACAATGAATTACTATTTACTATAATGTGTTTGCAACTATTATAATTATACAGGTAGGCAATGATAATATTTTAACATAGCTTATTGAGCGTTGAATGTATTGAACCAAGTTAATAATATCTTATCTAGTTTGATCATTGATACGTTCAGCAAAAGCCCAGTAATTCACAAATACATTTGACTTAGAATTGCTTAGTACATCTCAAACTTTCGCAAATATTTGACATTCTAGTCCAGAGATAGGGAAATTGTTAACAAGCGTTGTAATGCTTGGGAGCACATCGCGAAGTTTGCGAGTGCACCTCAGCAATTAGATTCTTATGCTAGAAATATTTGTAGAAATTGTTTAAGGTAGAGTAGTGAATTAAAAATAAGAAATTTAACTAATATAAATTTATATTTATTTATTTCCACTACATTATTCTACTTTAACAGTTGCTACTAATTCGATAGAACTCCAAAATAATACCCACACCAATAATCCTAGATAAAAACATTAAAAAAATTAAACTTATATGCCTAAATCTTTTAACTAACAATATAGCAAGCAACTCTTATGAACTCAGCCAGTGTACATACAAATAGGTCTACCTCAATATAAATTTTGTTGATTAATTATCTTTTAAAAAACATTTACTAAAAATGCAGTCACGTCGGTAAAAATAAAATTACGATAAACAAATTTTGTGCTCCACATTTAAAAAAGGAAACCATTTTAATTTGTAAACACATGTTGGTGGGACAATACGAGTTGCTCATATTGTCTTGTAACACAAGCATCAATTATTATAGGCCAAACCCGGGCTTTGTCATAAGGACCACAGTCTTTTGCACAGATTGAAAGGCGACGTCAGGGTACTGTGGTTATGAGCCTTTGTCACCTCAGGCTTTGTGCCGCTATTTGGTTCAATAAAATGTTCTTTTAAGTTAAAGGAAACAGCGAGTATTAAAATAATATGTGGATCTGTCAATTTATTTTACCCGTAATGTACGTTGGAATTTATTTTTACACATAGCTAAATTTAATATTAATACTTATTTAAAAATTGTATTTTGGTTTTATTAACAGAGCATTTAAAATTAAGGGTTTTAATATAAATTATATTAGAAGACTAGCTGACCTGGCAAACGTCGTTTTGCCATGTATATCATTCATGATAAAAAAAGTAGGGGTTGATCGTAGAGGGGTGAAAATTAGGGGTTGTATGTATTTTTTAATGCTGTATTAAAAAAATTTTTTTTATCTAAAATTGAAAAACAAAATTTAGGGGTGGATTACCCTTAACATTTAGGGGGATGAAAAATGGATGTTGTCCGATTCTGAGACCTACCCAATATACACACAAAATTTCATTAAAATCGGTCAAGCCGTTTCGGAGGAGTTTAACCACAAACACCGCGACACGAGAATTTTATATATAAGAAATGCGTTAAATTAATGACGGATTCAAACTCATTTAGATAGCTAACCTTCGTCAGTGACGTGTGTGTCCAATGACGTTTATATAATATCATGCATTAATTTAAAGAAATCCTTATATCGAAATTAATTTTATTGCGTCGGTATCAAACAAGCCAATTACGGAACTGAATTAAATTTAATAATTATTGGGTTTGATTTTACTTTAAGCTTCACTTTTATTATGATTTTATATAAACGACATAGTTAAACACGATTTATTATGCGCAAATTTGGCCCCACATGGTGGTTCTCATCTCATGGGCGTTAGACCCCCAGTACCAGCTCCCTTGTCTGGGCCGTTCAAATAATGTACGACCAGTAAATTTCCGGCTTTATCCCATAGCGTTGCGTTGACATGTTTGGTCTCTCTGTACCTTTCACCACATTTAACATGCAGTGGGTTCAGATGAGTTGTTCGGACTAATACCTGTAGCTGAGTTTCATGGGTCGTCAATGCAGAATACAAAATACCATCCGTATCACCTCGACGTTCACCACTGAACTAACTTCTTAAGGTAGTCTTTGCTGCGCACTACCACTATGTGAAACCAGTTACCCACTGAAGTATTTCTGAACCAACTCAATTTAGAGTGCTAAAAAAGAGTGGCCCAATTCGTAAAAGACCGGCAACGCACTTGCGAGCTTTCTGGAAATGTGAGTCCATAGGTGGCGGCGGTATCATATCATATCCTAATATTGAATATCATATTTGAAACACAATTCAATAAAGTACAAAACCAACAAAACATAGAGATCACATAAAGAGGGAAAATTATGCGCCGGACCGCTGTTTTCCCCTGTGTATTACATATATTTTGGGAAATTCATTGTTATTGAAGGGTGAAAATATTGTATATTTCTCGGTTCACTACAGAAAAACAAAAATTACATGTTACATAATTCACTCTAAACACATATGTAAGCCGACAATATAACAAAAGAATAAAAATATTTTGCTCCCCAACTTCTTTATAATTTACCTTCTAATATTATATTTAGGCTGAGATTACGTCCTTACAACCATATAAGTATATAAGTGGTTAAGTTTTATTTATTAGATTTCTTCCAGGCAACCCTGATATGGAACAGACGTTAAAGTACAAGAAGTGCATGATTAATTCACAAATAAAATCTCAAAATAACATACAAAAACTAAAATTGCCTGGAAGAGATCGCTTGAAAGCGATAAGGTCTCCTCCTTTTCATTTAACTATGTTCAATTTGTTTATTGTAATGTTACGAAGTGTTAATAAATAAAAATAAATCTAAAAAAATATATAAATAATAAAATTTATACGCTGACATGTAAAACCTCTACCAAAGGTAAATTAACTCACAATTAATATATTATATAAGTAGTAGCTTATGAGGTAGAAAAAAAATGATCAAAAGAAGGTTTTTAAATATATTTAAAGACTGAGCTCGTCTGATATAATTTGATAAAGAATTCCATAGCAGGATACTTTGCACAGTGAAGGAGGAGTGATTCAGAGAGTTCTAGAATAAAAAAAGTCTTATGTTTTTTTTTATATTTTTGTTTTGTTACTCGGACTGAGTAACGCCGAGTCTAAAGAATTAAAAAAAAATTATGTCCAAGAATAACTTAAATATTATTTAGGCCGGCTGTGTATAGTGTGAAACGATGATTTTCAAAAACTCAAACAATCAATTTTCTAAATCCCAACGAATCCATTTAAAAATTAGATTGGTTCTCTTTTACAATCTAAATCTCGGAATGATTGATGGACAGATTTTCGCGAATCTCTTTGAACTTTAACGAATTAGGGCTGAATAATCCATCATGTCCATTTTGTTGTTCGATGACAAAATCTGAGATATTTATAAAACCTTATCAAGTATTCCCCATGAATAATTCACAAACATTATATACATATATATACGTAATATAGCTTGTGTATGGAACAATAGTATAGGTTGGTACTTCTATATTAAAAAATAATGTATTAGCCAACTTCAAAAAAAAACATAAAAAAATACTTATTTTATTTAACAACCTAATTCTACTTTGAGAAATAAGAAAATATTGTTGTTCTTCGTTGTACTAGTTCAAAACCCTGTAGCACGTTAGAAAATCTCCGCGGACATACATAATTATTAAAGTTAATTATTATTATGAGAAATAACAATAAAAATAATATTTTTCAATGCGTGTAGAGTATTATTTAATCTATTGATGTCAGATTTTCTTTGTAAATGATGTTACGAACATAAAAATGAATTAAATTCGTTGTAAAGGTAAATATTTATAATATACTAGCGGATCCGACAGACGTTGTCCTGTCTACACGTCTTTAATTTCAAAATTTCAATTTTTAATAAGCCATTTTGATGAAAATTATTATTCAAATGTTATGACAATATCTAACGATCCAGCACATGGTCACACACGATATAACACAATGATAACAAAACTTTTTTTAAATTTCGGGACAGACTAAAATTAAAATTCGAATATTATTTAAAATTTGACACTGCGATGGTAGCGCCGTCTGTCGGATCCATGTAAAACATTCCAAAATCAACAACAACTAATAAATTGAAAATTAATTAAAAAAACATTGTCCAGCGGACAAAATTGTGAATCTAAACCATTCCCAGATCCCCTTGAACACACACAAAAAATTTCGTCTAAATCGGTCCAGTCGTTTAGGAGGAGTTCAGTCACATACACACGCACACAAGAAATATATATATTAAGACTTTCAAGTATACTGATACTATTTTAACAAGTGTATCTAATAATCTGAAAGGAAGTATTAAAAACTGAAAAAAACTAAGTAAAATATGACTTTTATGATAGCAAAAATATATCTTGTAATTTAATACATGTTTTGTTTTTCCTTTACTCACAGTGGTTGCCTGGAAGAAATCGCTCGAAAGCGATAAGGCCGCCAGCTGTTTTTCATTAAATTATATTCATTTTTTTCTTTTATGCAATGCAACGAAGTGTTAATAAATAAATAAATAATAAATATCTTTAGTCCAACTTAGTAGACTTTCAACCATCACGAGAGCGGTATCTACGCGAGTAAAACCGCTGGGGATTGCTAGTTTACTAATAAGAATCACCTTCGTGTGTGAGTGGAGGTGTTATAATATGTTGATCTCTTTACCCCTTGGTAACAATATTTCTTAAAATATCGACTCTGGAAAAACCTATGTTAGGGTACATTTTTGTTAAGACACAACTTTTAAGTACTATAAACAATTATCAGTTTTCAATATCAAATATCTGTTTAAAACAATGGGACAAATTTTAATCAACTTTAAAATATATTTTGTTTTTATTATTGCATAAAATATTATTCAATGATGATTTATTAAATCTATTCACTTATCTGAGATTTTGCTACAACGACATTTATTGTTATCAATATTGATTTATATCTCAAATCCGGAGTGTGCAATATCAGTCTATTGCATACTACTTCAAATACATGGCCTGGGTCAAGTCGTAGATATATATTATATTTTTAATTTTAGTAAAGACATGCAGAAAAGACGGATGCCATTTACAGATTACCCTGAAGTCTAGTTTGTAAATGTCAAATATCAAATTCACTCGCTACAAATCCCTGCCCTGGGTTTTGATGATTTGGCGTCTTCGGCCAGTGACAGAGTTATGTAAAATGTAGTGTATAAATTGAATAAATTACCACTACCTATTTTAAATATTAACAACAAAAACTTTTTACTACTACAAAAAAAAACTAATTCATATTTTATGTGTGTGTAACGATTTTTTGTCATACTTAATATATTATTGTATAATATTTTTTATCATTGCGATATCCGTGCTATCTTTATACAAAACGTTGTTTTATTTTATCCTGTAATTAGGTTAGCTATGTCGAAAAGAGTGGCTGTGTTTGCTTTACTAATATCTCTCGCGGGGATAGAATCCGCGAAGATATTAGCATGGTTTCCAACTCCATCTATAAGCCATCAAATAGTTTTTCGTCCCATCATCCACGAACTTGCACGACGAGGCCATGAAATTGTGTTCATAACACCTGATCCTGCTAACGTTAATATTCCAGGCTTGAAGCAAATTGACGTACACAATGTATCCTATTCAAATTGGCAAGAATTACTCATAGATAATAGAGTGGATAAACAACAATTATTGACTCAGATCAAGGAATTTATTGAAAGATTTACAATAGTGTTTGATAAACAAAATGAAGATCCAGAAGTCAAAAGGGTGGTGACGGAAGATCGTGATAAATTTGATCTAGTAATAACGGAAGCATGTGTTCGTGTAGCATATGGTTTGGGCCATGCGTTCAAGAAACCAATAGTTTTAATAAGCTCTTTTGGTCTAGTACCAACACACTATGGCGTTTTTGGTGCACCGACCCATCCATTTCTCTATCCGTCACCTGGTCGTCAACGATTGTACAATTTGACAGTTCTTGAGAAGATTAATGAAATTATAAGTTTTGTGGTGTTAGAAGCTATAGTTAGAACGACTGAAGATAATGATTATAAAATAATGAGAAAACATCTTGGTAAAGATGTACCTAGCTTTGATGATCTGTTTAAGAATATTAAACTAGCTTTGGTAAATGAACATCCACTCTGGGCGGACAATCGGCCGGTTGGCCCCAATGTTAAATTCATCGGTGGAGTTCACCAAACACCGCCAAAACAACTTCCAAAGGTATTCAATTATTATATTATCATTGATGATGCTATAAATGTTAATAATATAAGAACAGCTTTAATAAATTAATAACCAATTTTTTTTGTAACAAATATAAAAATATATTTAACTTTTAGGATCTCAAGCAATACCTAGATGCTTCCAAAAACGGTGTGATATATTTAAGTTTTGGAACAAATGTTAAAACTTCGATTCTACCGCCAGAAGTAATTGAAACAATTATAAAGGTTTTATCTAAATTACCTTATAACATTTTATGGAAATGGGACATGGATGAATTACCAGGAAAACCGAAGAATATAAAAATTGCTAAGTGGTTCCCCCAAGCAGATATTTTAAGTAAGTAGGGTTTAAGCTTTATAGATGTTTTTGCTTCTAAAAATGATAACAATATTCATTAACATTAGAAATTGAAATATATTAGAGGCACACAAAAGAGTGCGCCTGTTTCTTCATTAACATCCTCAGTATTTCGTTACAGTTTAGGTAATCTACTGCAAATTATTCTACCTTGTAGGTATTTTCAATACAATGATGGTTGACTTGAATGGTTTAACGGGCTATATTGCTATGGCACACCAGTTAGTTTTTTATGTTATTTTGTGTATGACAGCTATCGAATCTAAATTATTACATGCTTATTTACATGTTCCTCTTAAATACTAGCAGTGTTGACCTAGTGGCTTCAACATGCAACTCTCATTCTAGAGGTCATAGGTTCGATCCCCAACTATGCACCAATTGACTTTCGGTGTATATGCGCATTTTAAATTCGCTTAAACGGTTAAGATAAACATAAAATTACATTAGAACCAAAAAGTCGACGGCGTGTGTCAGGCAAGATGCTGATCACCTACTTGCCTATTATATTAAGAAATTATCATAAAAAATATACAGAAATCAGACGCCCACAGGTATATTTTAGCGCCACTGATTTATTATTGTAATGAAATATTAAGGTATACGATACATTAAGATTTTTTTCATCTGGTCACAATAAAGTTATCATCATAAGTAATACGCACGGATAAATTTATAGGGCATCCCAACGTAAAACTGTTCATAACACAAGGAGGTCTACAATCAACTGACGAGGCAATAACGGCGGGGGTACCTGTCTTGGGGATGCCTGTCATTGGGGACCAATGGTACAATGTAGAAAAGTATGTGCATCACAAAATTGGTTTACAACTTGATTTATTCACTTTGAAAGAAGAGCCTTTTAGAAATGCAATTGAAACTATTATTGGAGATCCAAGGTAAGTTACTATATCTATATTATAGAATCATATGAGTATGTATTGCAGAAGCCCGTATAGAAATTATGGGACTATCATGAATGGTATAACGACTGTCAAATAAAAATAAAAAATTATTATGGCCGTGACCTCCAGGTTAAAAGTCCCACGTTTAAACCACTAGGGCAATAGTGCTCTTGAATTTCTAAGTGCTTTAAATAAAATAAAAGTGTGGCACTCGGGGAATGCTGCGGCAAAGCTATTGCATAGCATTTTTTATCAACGTATGCAAATATAATTAAATATTTATTTTTTATTTATGCGGTATATTCTTTCTTTGATATTAATTAAATCTACCACTCTAACTCTAAATACATACCGGCTGCACTGGCTACGCTACGTCACCGACCTCGTCAGAGAAATGTGAATACGCAGTATGCGTTCTGTCCCGCGTATTGGACGCACCTATATTGCGTCATCTTGTGTTAGGTTTTTATTTTTGTTACGGAGTTTCTTGATTCGGTCGCTGCACTCAAAGCCCGCGATTAAATCTAATAGCTTAAAAATCGATACATTTTCAATATTGGCTACATATTAGTGGGATCGCTTTACAATACCTAAAATTTATAAAAAATCATATCATATTTTTCCGTATCAGAAATAAGAGTTAGAGAGAGAGAGAGAGACAGCTAGAGGTTAAAATATAGTATGAAAACAAACTCAAATTTTTATTTGTTAATAAAAATAATCTTCTTTTGCTGCTAGAACCTAAATATAGCCCGCAAAAGGTCAAAGTTGTTTTTGTACAATAATTTCTACTAAATATCTACCCTTAATTACGCGTTAAATCACGTTTTAATTGAATGATATGATAATTCATTCAAAAGGATTTCACAATTAATATTAATTTTATCATAAATTTGGCAATAATCTTATCTTTGACTTAATTAGAACAGTTAAGAGTAATCGTTTGTAGACCTTGGGAGTTCAAATTTGATAAGACATTTCCATTGTCTATAGATAAAAAAGTGGTTTCAAATTTTGTTTGTACTGTTTTAAATCAGTACAAACAAAATTACGTAATCCTTACTTTGTTAGTGCTATTTTCGAGACTTATCGATAAATGGATTAATTTGTATGGGTGACTACTGACTGAAATAAAACCTCACATCATTTAATAAATATGCTTCATTGAGGATTAATGACGTAATACATTTAATTATATTAATATACAATTACAAACTAAAAATATATCTAATAACTAACCTTAAAATTTAATTATTAAAAAATATTATTGAAAGGAGTCCCTTTAGGCAAGGTTCCGAAGATACTAGCAGCGTTCCCTCTTTGAATAGCTAGACTAATTCTTTGTGCGAGGTAGCTGCCAGCTCTTCGTTCTCCTGTGATAATAAATAAATATTGGCCTCGCTTGCATTCATTTCTTAAATAGATTTTATTTTTTCTATTCAAGTATGTTATCAGGAGTTTATGCCTGACACATGCCGTCGAATTTTGACTATCGATGTCTTCCCGGTAGGAGCAAGTGCCAAGTGTATACATGTACATACATAAAGAAACATCCAACGTAATAAACGAACGCAAGCCTTTATATCTTAATATATATATATAAATCTCCTGTCACGATGTTTGTCCGCGATGTACTCCTAAACTACTTAACCGATTTTAAATTAAATCGGTACACCGTGAGCAGTCTGGTCCAACTTAAGAGATAGGATAGCTTAGATCTTTAATTCTAGTCGCAATTTTATTTTATTGCATATCATTTGTTTATTATTTGATACAATTCTAACAGATGGCGCTGTGTTAAAAGTACCATCGTTTCAAATAAGCTATCTACGTTTCACATTTTCCCTGGAATAGTGTACTAGTATGTAATATAACCAAAACCTCAGACACAGCAACGCTTGGCTGGGTATGCTAGTTTATAAATTTAGAAAACCACTTTTAATTTCAGTTTCAAGAAGAATATTTTAAAGTTAAGAGATGTTATGCGAGATACCCCCGTCACACCTTTGGACAATGCTGTATGGTGGATCGAGCATGTGATAAAACATGGAGGGGAACATTTACAGCCTCCATCTGCTGGCATGTCCTGGATAGAATACTATGAACTAAGCTTACTTAGTGCTGTTGCAGCCATTTTAATTATTACGATAACTGTATTGTTAATTATTCTTAAAATTGTATTTCGTATTATAAGATCTTTATTTATGTCAAAGGCTAAATTAAAGAAAAAGTAATTGAAATTTCTAGAAATAAATAAGTTTTAGTAGGTAAACGAGTATTTATAATATAATCCTTTAATAGAGTTGTGTGTCACTCTAAAGAATCATGTAAGGGCAGAAAGATTATAAATGTGGAATTTTTTTTCAGAAACTAAGACGCCTATAATTGTGGTGGATAGTGCCAGATTGCCTTGTTCTATAAAAATATAATAATTTATTTTAATGGATCAATTAACTAATTGGACAATTATATAAACGAAGTGAAAGCAATTTTATTTTATTCTTAAGATTGTTTTTGCGTTCTTAGATGTATTACAAAAGATTAATGGTAAAATGGTTACATTTTCTGTTTGTATAGTTATAATTCAAAAATACTAAACCGATTCCATCGTAGTTTTTTCAAATTGGCTAAACTTAGAGTTTTTTTGTACTAAATACAGGCAATTAATAGACTATAGACACACGAATAACGTTAATAATAATTAATAACATCCTGCCCGTTTGCCCCCTGTTTTTAAAAAAAAAATAACGGGACAAGGAGAATGAAAATACTTTTACATTACTACATATCTCTCTATCTCTATCTGAAAATGTTAAATATGTGTACTGTAAACGAAAAATGGGATAGGTAAATTTACCTTGCTAATTTATGTTTCTGGCCTTTGATGAATTATAATATAGCCACATACAGGATGCTCATTCAAAAACAAAACATGTAAACGCTTTACTTATTTTTCATAGGTCATCATCATATTAAATTAATACAAAATATCTTCTATATAATATAAAGCGTGTATCTCATTATATTGACTTGTAATAAAGATTTACACCTTTCTATATCATTTTATGTGTTTATGTAGACAGACAGACATTTCAAACTGAGCCGTGATACTAATAAAATAGTTATTAATTCCCGCTGTCCTTAATTAATCTGCTGCCAAACATGCTAAGCAGTTAAAAATAAAAATATGTTATCATATTGTTTTTTGTAATGTGTGCTGTTAATTATGTACGATATATAATTACGATAATATGTATCGTACATAATTATCGTAATGCAGATAACGCAATCAAATCTCATGAACAATGTACACATTTTACTAAATATGTATGATAGCGCTACGCATAATTATTAATACTTATTAAAAGACATTATCGGTTTTTCACTTAGTTTTCAAGAATTGAAAATTCGGGCTAATAATGTTCTAAATTTCATACATCAAATTGTTTTTAATGGATAAGATTGAAAAACACATGATTCAATCAACATATATTTAGTCACATACCGCTATAATAACGGAATATTCGTAAAATATATGTAAAGAAATTACATTTCTTAAATCATAAGATTATTAATTATCTATTTTGTTTTTATAGATGTTCATTTAATTTTTTTGAAAGTCTGTGGAAAAGACGCTATTTATCTTCATCTATGTATGTGTTAGTTATTTTAATTTCAATACGAAGCTTTTGTTGTGAGTACATTTTGGATTAATTATATAATAAATCTCTTTTATAAAACAGCATTTTTGTTTGTTTAAACTGTAATATATAGAAACAGAAAATATTACAGTTTTAGTGTTACTTTCATATGTAGGTACATTTAGTTGATTGAGGATATTTTTTTATAATTATCATATTAAATATATCAAAGTTAAATCTAACTCGTCTTTACTTTACCAAAAGTTAATTTTTTTAAGAATCTCAATAAGATAACAAAAATCCAAACAAATAAACATACAAAAGTTAACAAACAAAAGGAAATTGTTAAAACTAATGGAAGTTCGTAATATTCATAAATTCCATATACACCAAAGTTGGGTGGCTGAAGATGGTCACCGCCGTGTTTCAAAATGTGCTCTGTCCAGTAAATAGCTTGATCCAGTGGCTTCATGGGATGATCACGCATCATTGACCGAAGGCGAATTATGTTTTCCTTGTAACTAAAATATTGAAAAATGCTTTTATATAAAACATTGGCAGAAACTCTCCAATTAATAGATTATGTCGCTACCATAATGGTATTGCAAAGAGTTTTGACATTTTTCATGGTTCGCTGGCCTCAGCTAATAGTATTATTAGAAAATAGTTTATTTATTTAATTATTACAAAAATACACACATTACCTTTACTGCTTATGCCAATACGATAATGTCGAGAATCATTTAATAAAATATAATAAAGTGCATACATAATATTAAACACATAATATACTCAATATCGCTATTGTGAATTCGCTCTGCAAACATACAAATATGTCGATAGTGTCGGAGACAGCATTCACTTAATTAAATAGTTTGTATTTTTAATTTAATGGTGGTTTGTATTAACATTGTTTCGTGTATGTACTTGATTTCGCTGGTCGTGTCCACATGGGACGACACCGTTTTTTATATTTTTACATGAATGTTAATTTTGGGATGTGTTTGTACTAATTTGGTGGTCCAAAAAATAAACGATGGTTTTATTCCAAGGGATATGTAATATTGTATGCGCGTACAAACTCGAACATAACTAAAGTGATCATTTATTTGTCGACTCAACATTGGTTTCATTTAGGTAAATATTAAGAAGCCAATGAAAAAAAAACAAAGTTATTTATTTAAGTTCTTTCGGGAACTCAATTAGAAGTTCGGGACTGCAATTGAACTTTGAACATCCTACTTGCCGTAAGTTGTATTTTAAAATTCTTAATTCAAATTTTTAAGCTATTGCATAGATTTTATCGCAGGCATTGAGCGCGGCGACCGAATCAAGAAATTTCGTAACGAAAATAACCTAACACACTATGAAGTAATAAAGGTGCGCGCAATATGCATTAGAGCAGGACAGAACGCATACTGCGTGTCATATCTCTCAAAAAATACTGCATAAATAAAAAATAAATAAACAATTATAATTGCATACGTTGATTAAAAATGCTATCCAATAGCTTTATCGCGGCAGTCCCTGAATGCAACACGTTTCTTTTTAGTTGTTGAAAAATAAGTACAGAAGTTTTTTTTATTTATTAACTGTTAAAAGTACGAATATTATTAAGACCTTTCTCTAATTTCCACATGAATATTTTTGTTATTATTTTTAGCAAAAAATGGGAGGATTATTATAAAAAAATAAGTTTAGTTTGCCCTACCTTACAGAAATCGGATAAAGATTTTATCTATAGAAAAGAAATCTGTTATTAAATAATTTTGATTTATATTAATTCAAAGCAATGTTTAATATATCTACGTCTATTTTGAGCAACTCACCGTCTAAGTAAATAACAACTTACCTTGAATCATTTATCACACTATCTATGGCATTTTTAAATATTTCATGTGTGAGAGTCTCAAAATCTATTTGGACCCCTATTCTGTGACGAACATACTTTTCAACATTGTACCATTGGTCGGCTAACATTGGTACACCTATGAGTGGTACGGCAGCATTTATGGCCTCATCGGTGGATTGCAAACCTCCTTGGGTGATGAACAATTTCACTTTAGGATGTCCTGAAATAGAAAAAACAAAAGACTACTTCACAATGTATGGATAAAGTACCAAATAGCTATGCAACACATAAATTTTTTGGATAGTAAAAGTTAAAATAAAACACTTCGCGTTTCATGACGAATAGCGCTATCTGACAGTCCTGAAACGCAACAGACACTAGTTTATCCTACCAATAAGTAATAAATAGCTTATTTGGAACTTATCCGGACATTGTGAAACAGGCCAGTGAATTATAATTAATTGTACGAAAAATAAATGCTTTAAAATATTAGGTAAAACTAATATTAATATATGGAAACTTATTGTATACTGTTGCTGCTAAGATTTAAAAAGGAAATACGTATAAATAAATATTAAAGGTAATTGCTATTATTATAAGATATATATATATATATATTTATGAAATAAAATGAAATGAAATATGTTTAATATAGAACATAAGATACAGGTATCACTTATTCCACGTAATTAAGTCTAATTCTATATTAAGTTAAATCGCCGCGCAAGGACACTCACATTAGCCGAATGCTCGCAATTGCGTTGCCAGCCTTTAAAGTACGCTCTTAAATTTATTATTGGTAAATATATATATATATATTAATTACGTACTAAGAAGGTCCGATTGCGGAAGCCATTTGGATATTACTATGTTTTCCGATTTGTTTATTAAAGTCTCATTATCCCATTTCCAGAGAACGTCGTACTGTAACTTCGATAGCACATCTACCATGACCTTGATTTTTTCAGGAGAAAGCATATTCGCCCGCACGTTAGTTCCAAAACTTATAAAAATGACTCCATTCTTCGATGAATCTAAATATGTTTTTAGAGGCTATAAGAAAAATAAGTTATTTCATTACTACTTTATTAAAATAAAGTATATGTGTCTATATTACATAGGTGGGCTATTATTATATACCTTAGACATATGGCAGCAATTTTACCTAATGTCAAGTGACCATTAGAGGCAACACCTGTCTTCGGCGTGCCTATTTAACAACCGCCTGAATGTTTATATATATACATATACATGCCATTACATTTTTAGGTACATAATGTTATAGTAAATTTCTTTACAGAATATTGAGTGAGGAATTTCGCTCTTGAACTGTTCACTTGAACTCACATGAAACGGTTATATGAAATGCGACAATTGGGATACTGTCAACAACGAAGGGGGAAACTCCGGCGTGCCTGAAGCGAAATGTAAATTATTTACGATTTATAAGAAATACACTTGTCTCATATTTAATAGTAATCCGATAGTAATTCAGATTTTTTAGAATTTGTATACATAAGGGAAGTAGCGAGTCAACCCCAATACAAGTGTCTCCTGACTACTTACGGGGGTTGTCTCATACTCATTTATTGATGTAAAAAAAAACTTGAGAAACAATAAGTAAAAATTATTTTTTTCAGATAAACCAATAAATTTGGCATATTCTAAAACAAATCTAGATAAACGAAATTTAATTTATTAGCCATCTTGATTGGATAGCCACTGCACTGTAAGCCTAAGAAACTAGTAAAGCTAGTATTATCTAATATTACCATACATTAGGCAGAGGTTTTTCCGGTACTTCATGTACTCCTCCAATGTACAGAATATTTGGTGGCACCGGACGATTATCAGCCCACAGTGGATGCTCATTAATAAATAGCATTTTCGTGTTCGTAAACAGCTCTTCAAACTTTGGAATATCTCCAAAATATTTTTTCGCCACGTTATAGTCCAAATAATCAGTTGCATAGATATGTCTAATTATCTTTTGAAACGAGAGAAGTTCCTGAAGTTTTTCAAGTAACGTTAAATTATAAATGCGTTGTTGAATTGGTGTTGGATATACAAAAGGCTGTATAGGAGCACCAGCCAAAGCATACTGCGGTGCAGAAATTCCTAATGAGCTTATTTGTATGACGGGTGCTTTAATCACGTGACTTATTGCTAACGCCGCTCTTACACAAGATTCTATGAACACTAAATCAAAAGAGTCTGCTTCATCTTTGAGTATCTTTTGCACTTCAGGTACTTGTAACTGACTTTCGAATATAATTGGCATACCTTCTAGGATTTTTGTAAATTGTTCTATAAAATCATTCTTTCTTCCTCTGTGCACTGAGAGCAGTTTGTCTATGTGAATGTATGATTCATTGTGTACGTCAATTTCTGTGAGGTTTGGCGGGGTTTTTCCTTTTGGGAAAGCAGGGTCTGGGGTTATTACTACTACGTCATGTCCCCGCTTTGCAAGAGCATGCATTATTGGACGAAATACAACCTGATGGCTAATTGAAGGTGTTGGGAAAACGCCTAAAATCCGTGCTGATTCTGTAAAATTCCATGCTGTTATCACTACAAAAAATAAAATTAGATTCCCCATTGTAATTTCACGCACTACTGATAAAAAAAATTGATGCATCATATTATAAAGTATAATCAATTACCGTATCGACATGATAAAGTATTACAAAAAATTGTTTTAAAGATAAGTTTATTTTTGAAATTATTTTTTCCTATTTTAATGTCTTATAACGATTTATTAGAAATTAGCTTTTATACATTCTACAAAACTGAGTTTAAAATTACGTATATCTTTTTCTATACTTGAAATGTTTTTAAGAACCAACAAGTAAAGATGATTAGCATATCACATTGGTATAAAGAATTATATAACTTTTTGGTTAAAAATTGTTGTTTTTTTTCAATATAATTAACTTATATTAGATAGAGCACCGAACTTTGAAGCAGAAAATATATTTCATTGTAAAGACCAAGCATTAGTTACACCAGCTTTACAAACAGAATGTGGTATCAGAAATCTATATGCTAAAATTAACATAATAATTCGTTTCTATATATGAGGTTAATAAACGTAATTTAATATTTCTCTTGACTATCATGTATGAAATTATTAGAATCACAATATTCTCTACATTGCTTACGTCTAATTTCTGTATTAGAATTTGCAATGGTGTCAGGTGTTCAAAATTACACGACAAATTGTAACTTAATCTATTATAATTACTTTTATATATACTATATAACGTATAAAAATAACAAGTGGTGGTAAAATTATTTAGGTTTGAGACTTCAGATCTATTTTGTGATTTTTTTGAAATAGAAATTGAAATGAAAGTGAAATAAATTCGCATATAGACAGAAAGTTCATTGGTGCTCAGCTGGGATTTAAACCAACGACCTGTGTATGTACACACAATCAGCCAAAATAACAATGTTCACTAGTTTATATTATGTCAAAAACTAGTGTCATGTAGTTTATTGACATAATGACATAATTCTGTGGCCGTAGGTCAGAATGTGATAAATGCAATTTCATTACTTTACAGGACACGCAATTAAATTTTTAAGAAATCTTTAAGGTACTATTAAGATATGAAACACTCGATTTATTAATAAGTCATACTGAGCAAAAATATACTTATCCTGGTTTGATATATGACCATAGAATTATAGATTTTGATTAGGGTATATTTATGAAGCTGGAGATTTAAAAACATCACATAAAGTGCAAGTCAATAAAAGTCAGCAACATCAATAAGAAACAATAATCCTAAATTTAAAAAAAAACTTAGAAAAATATAAATCTCAACGCAAAACAAAAGTCAATCGCGCTAAAATAAAACTTGACTCACGGGTGCGAATCACAGTTCTAAAGCTATTTCGTAGAGCGTTTTAGATCCTTAGAAACATTTAGTATTATGTTATTTGTTGTACCTTTAAAAAAAATGTATGAATTCTTAATTTTATGTTTCAAGTTCTTTTTAACAATCGTGGTCTGCAAGATGCTAAACTGATAAAAAATAACATAATCACAGCAAGCCATAACTGTTACATAGAGAGCTATTTTTAATTTGTACCGAAACCAGGGTATATAATATGATATTTATAAATAAAAGTGATATTACTTTGTTTAACCTTGTATAAAATTATGTTCGACGCGTTGAACATAAATCAGACCAAAGCAATCTATGTTAACCCAGCGAAACGCCAATATTTCTGTTTTGACATACAATATTCTAACGTATTGTCGACATTTCTTTATAAAATATTTTTTTTTAAATTGTAAACTAATTAATAATTTCTGGTACTCATCCCGGATTCTTTCGGCTGGATATCACTATTTGCTCCGAAAATAAACAGTAAATAACCAAGTAGCATGAAGTTTTGGTCGTTCATTTACGTTTTTTCGAAAAAAAATCGGAATTTTATTAATCGGAATTTATTTAACCTAACCTAACCTTTTCTTTTTTTATGTGATAGTAAGGCAACCGAGCCTTTTTTTTTGGTTTTTCGTGGGGAATTGCGTTACGCATACCCACCCTCCCGCGGCACGGTTGCCTGTGATGGGTTATGTGGGACTCACCACTGTGCTAAAACCCCACAACTAAAACCCCACGGAGCCACCAACAATCGCCCGAGGCAGGACGCGGTAACAGCTTAAGGCAACCGAGCCAACCTAACTGCCATTAAAGACACCTACCGCAGCCAATGTAACATGTTAATTGGTATATTGCCGGCTTTATGCTCTTTGCTTACATAGTAGCTTAAATACTGGCCTATCTCCCAGGGAAGACTTTCAATGGAAGCCGATTCCACACCTCGCTAGTTCTCAAAAGGAAATGCCTATTGATATGGACAGTGGATGATTTCCAACTATCGAGGGAAATCTATTCAATTGAACCATTTTAACTTTTGTATAGTAGGTAATAACTTATAAATATTTTCTCGTACAATCATAAAAAAGAGCATGGATATTAAGATTTCTATGGAAATTTATTTAAATTTCCAGGTTTTGAATTCCATATCCCCTTTCTTCTAAGCCACGATGCCTAACGAAGCGACTGATCACATAATTTATATTACATTGCTGCTTTTTTGACCAGTGTCCAAACAACGTAGCTATACATTTTTTTAAATAAACTGCCCAAAAGTCTGTTAGAAAAATAGCCATCAATTTATTAAAGCATCCCTACACGTTATTACAGTCAACGTGTCAGGATTTATGTGAGAAGATAAAAATACTTGGGAAAGCTTTGACAGTGATTAATCTGTAGACCCAGCTTTTGGACGTACCAGCCCATTGGTTACATCAGCCATGGAGAGTTAGCGATTCCTCTCTTAGAAAAAAAATACGTGTGTACTTATGTACATGAGTAAGTTATACTTGTTTGGCGTAAAATCTATAAAGAAACTAGCTGACCTGGCAAACGTCGTTTTGCCTTGTATATCATTTAAGATAAAAAATAGGGGTTGATCGTAGAGGGTTGAAAATTTAGGGTTGGATGTATTTTTTAATTCTGTTGATACAGTTGATAAAAAATAAAAATTTAAAAAAATATTTAGGAGTGGACTACCTTAACATTTAGGGGGATGAAAAAAAATGTTGTCCGATTCTCAGACATACCCAATATGCACACAAAATTTCATGAGAATCGGTCAAGCCGTTTCGGAGGAGTTTAGTACAGAAGGCTCACATGCTTATTGCGGACAGTTGCAGAAAGCTGACGCCCTGAACTTAGGTTTTACAATTGTTTGATGTTACCTTACATTATTATATTGCATTTTAATCACAAAATAATACTGCGATTATATAACAAAATCTTTTTCAATAATAATCATTATTTATTTATTGCAAGAATATGGTACAAAATTTTAAGGTGGTACTATCGTAAGTCGTTCGTATATTCTGCCACACACAGTGGCGCGAGAATTTACCTTAATTTACATTTTACATTATTAGTTACTTTATTAAATTTGTATCAATTACAATGTCTCACGCAAATAATCATTTATCGAATAGTACATTGTTTCTAAAAGTAATGCACTAAGTCGCTTTTTAAAGACTCTAGTCGGAAGATATTTTAATTTTTTTGGTAATGTATTAGTAGTAAGCTAAATTGCCGTACAAAAGGTGTTTTTCCGAAACGGTTCCAAATTTATTTTTATGAGTTGTACCATCCATCCATCCTGCAACCTATAGTCTTACAAGATTTTATTTTGCAAAATCCTTACTTTCTCGTACAAGCCTCAAAGAAAAAATTATGCTTGAATTTACGACCACAGAGTTGAAAGTCTCAGGCTCTAGGTTAATGCTGTTTTATTGACTTTAACTTAAATCAAATAAACTAAATCTAAATATAGTTTTATGAATTTTATGTTTATGAATTTATTTGTAGTAAATTTCAGTAATGTAATAAAGTATCGTATGTACACAAAATATTTCTTCATTTGTAATAATAAAATGAATGTATTTTAATTACTTAAATTCTCTTTATCTTCCATCAGTTTCAATTTGTCTTTGAAAGGAACACGAGTTTTAAAATACAAACCATAAAAACAAGATACGGCAAATAATAAACAAAATTGGTTTCCATAGAATTAATGTTAGCAAATTGCACAATTTTCGTTGCATTCAACTTTTAGTTACTTTGTTTGAAGGCTTTAATTATTTGGATCGTTGGAAATTTTTATACCAAGGTCTAGTCAGTTTATAGTAGTATTTCTTATTATAGCAGATTTTAAAGCAATATTGGCGTAGTGGCTTGAGCGCTTTTTATGCTTGTACATACAGTAAAGAAACATCGTGTACTGGCGTGCCGTGTCAAAAAATATTTAAACCATAAGATAAAAAAGAAGTGCGTGCGTACAAAGTACACATATCAGATTCTTTGTACAATAATTATTACTAAGGATAAGGGCCTAATAGATCATTTATCAGTGTATGATAACTCCATGTATATCTACATTCACACAGTTTACACACGGTATACGTGGTAATCATAATATAGATAAAATAAAACTGTGTGTGTGTTTACTGCACACGACGTTTTGCGACAGAATTGCCATCTAATGTTCTAATATGTAACTACTAAAAAATACATCAACCGCCTAGGCCTTTCTCACTAATCACTATAGGTCTATCCCACCTCTTGCTTTATGACACTGTGCGTGATGCGATCTCGTTCTATCTCATTCTCTCTCAATCGCAGTCTCTCTTTTCTTCTCACGCGACATTCTTCATTTCTCATGCGTCTAAAGATGTTTCACTTCAAAAAACAAACAATTGTTGATCATGGAGTACCTTGGAATACTGCTGTGTTTGGCTAATTGACATACTTTTTACCAGAAATTTTTACACTATTATTTCTTCATACATACATAAAATGATATAACAAAACCAATAACTGTTTGTATTATATAATTTATGGATTAATTTTTCGAACTCTAGTTTGTACTGCCTACGTGGCACGATAGATATTCCCCCTTTGTGCATCCAGGCATTTACTGTCACATCCTTCTTTTAAAATAATAGAAACCATTATTAACTTGGTTAATTCTTCGGCAGTCCCACTTATGAAAAAGTTGTAAAATTTAAAGTAAAATTATTTATATTTTATTTATTACAGAAATTCATACATTATCCTTACAGACTATGCCAATACGATAATGTAAATGTTAAATTATCTGTACAATATCGCTACTGTGAAATCACTCTACGCACTTCAGCTGATGTCGATGGTGTCGGAGACTGCATTCAGTAGGCGCAACGTCCTGGATAACGGGATTTATGTTATTAATATTTATAAATTGTACTATTATTGAAATGTAATCCTAGTCTTTTTTTTCTAATATTTTAAATTATATCCCTATAGAATAATGCGTTATAGCTATATAATATGATTTTAGTTAAATGTCCGATAGTCGTGAAGCGAAGCGTATTCTTGAAATAGTAGATAAAATTTTATCACCCAAACAGCTATTTGGGGACGTTTTAAAATTGGATACCCTCGTAGCAACCTATTTCATATAACTAACGGGAAACGCGTCAACTTAAGTACTAAATGGAGAATGTAAAATGAAACTTGTTTCTTGACTATACCTTATTTTGAGACCCCGTATGCATCGTGGACCCATGGATCTGAAACACTGGGGGCTTGTATTTTTAAGGAATGCGGGTATAACAGTTTTGCGTTTTATGCAAATTGCGCGATCTTTACAATATGCATTACAGTATCTCAATAGATATATCTGTGTTCAATTATTATTATTAAATAATTTTAAGTATTTTGGCCGGCTTATGTTTTGTTATGCTTTTGTGCATTATTGTAAATATAAACTGCTATTACCGTTCTGCTGTTATATTTGTATATAACTATCATTATTTAAAAAAAATATAAGTAATATTCAATTAATGTTAAATCAAATATAATTTTTATACATATTAAATTTGACATTTTATGTTGTTACTGTTATGTTTTCTAGTACGAATGATTGAATGACATTGCAGTTTACATATGTCGTGATGTCGTCGGGCCATGTCATCGGTTGTATCTTCTCCGGTCTACATTTAAGGATACGTCCATCCATCGGGTCTTCACCGTGTGTTATGCTGGGTGCATTGACGAGTTGTAACTTCTTACGTCTTACGTAAAGATAAAAGCTTTAACCTGTGAGTTGTTTTATTCAGTACCTACTACCAGCACGAATTTAAATCGAGACACTTTAGAAATTAAATAAAGTACTTGGATACCCCATCTACCGAAAGACATAATATATAATCGAAATAATTTATCGATCATTATCGCTTAACTCGTTAGTTACGGCACTACCCACTAGATGGTGCTTTACTACATTGAGATTAAAATTTTACTTGAAGTATTATATTTTGAGGTAAGTTTATCTTTAATTGCAAAGTGATGCGTTAGCGAAAGGAAGTTTCTAAGAAAATTACAAGAAAAACTCTTAACTTTTAATAATTGATAAAACTATAATTGAAAATTGTTATGAATCGTCATTTAAAAAATTCATATTGTTTTTATTAAAATTAAATTACGTATATATATGTTTTTATATTTCATAAAAAATAGTGTTGTAGATTTTTGCCGCCTTTATATATATATATAATTCAAAGGACTCTATAAATTAAATATTTTATTTATTTTATTATGCGAAAGAGCAAAAAGATAAGTAAGTTGCCTAATAATCCTATTATATTTTTTTTAATAAAATAAAAAACATTTTTACAGAATGCTAACATAACCATATTATCCAATTGTAACTAATTAATAACAATACTGAACAATTAGTAGCAGACTCAAATCAAACTTTATAGTAATGAAACTCTAATGATGTCGAGTAAGTACTTAGGGGAATTCTAGGAAGTAACTGGCTCTTCTGTGATTGCGTATGCCTTTTGTTACCTGTAAATTGACATTGCTTAAATTGAACAACATTATATCACAAATAATGTCTTAAAATTTTCCTCTGACGTAACAGTTTACTTTATTTTAAAAATTATTCTATAGGTTTTCGTTCGATATTTAAAAACATATTATGAAACTGTTACATCTGAAACGTTCTTAAATTCAGATAGTTTTTCTTGTGTAGCACCATGTTTTCTATCACTTTACGAGTTATTTTACTATGAAATTAGAATGAAAAATCTAGTTAAACGTTACAGTATTAAATTTTCAATCGCTGGGTCTCAAAAATATCGCTTATCTGTATTTAATACAATTATAACATCTATAAGATTTTTTTAAATTGTTTATACACAATTTATAACACACAACTTGTCTTATCTTCATCTAAAATAAATGAAATCTCTAAGATATGTCATGTGAAATAGTGTCACAAAACTATGTTAGCAAAACAAAACTGTTTGACGTTCGAACACTAATTGCACATACTGATAATACATTATGCTATATGTAGTAGTACCAAATCGGGTTTTGTTACATGAGAATGCCTAAGCACAGTTCTGTCTACATTAATTAAAAGACATATGTGACATATTATGTTGTAAGGATTTCGATTGTCGGTAGAATAAATAGACAATTACACTCTCCATGGAAAACAAAACGAAAGGGGTATTTATTTTACCTGTGTATTAGGAGACAAACGAACAGGAGGATCATCTGTTGAGTGATTACACCGCCCATGGACACTCACATTGCCAGAAGGGTCGCAGGATACGTTTAAAGATATCCGTCCGTCTGAAAAAGGAATTACTGAGTTTGTGATGAGAATAGATGACGTAACCTTCAGATCCTGAGGTACAAAAACAATTGAAGGATGCAAACGCAATCGGAAATAAGTGTTACAGAGTACCAGCACTTTGCGTTTGCAATCTTTAAAATTTCACAACATTTTTTTGCCAGACAATCCTTGGAATTCTATTCTTGATGTGACCGATGCCTGTGCGACGCAATTACTCAGATACATTTAAAAGCAGTGCACTAAGGAGCTTACAAATAAAATTGGAAGAAAAATTTCAAATGTACGAGAGCTCGCAATTCACAGTGACATTTTAAATAACGTCTCGAGTGCTAAGAATAGTTTTAAGTGTCAAGCTGTTTTACACTAGGTGTCTGAGTAATGTCCATAATATAGTTCATGTTCTTGTAGAGTTAAATCTTGGTAATAAATTAAAAGTTATTCTGCCATTTGTACTGTTTTAATAATATAACCTTTATTATATAATTTCAACCCTAAATACAATATTTCTCTATCTATGGGTTTCACAAATTCAGCTAACTGAAACTGGATATTAATCCACCCTGGCCAGTTTCTACGAAGTTTACGAAGAGAGACAGAGACTACGAAGCCAGCCTTGCTCTTTTGTACCGTGATGTCTTCCCCGGCTGATATTCCCTACCTAGGAGAGCTTATCTCTAAATCTATGATGATAACCATCAGTTACTAAACGCTAAACGGAGTATAATGTTTCTGTTTCTCAATCGTATTAGCTTGAGCCTTGTTAATAGAAATCTTCCTTTATTTGAGGTAATATAATTGAAAATAATAGGTACGGAGATTGAATTTTACGATTTAGGGATCAGTAAACAATATATATGTCACAGCCAATTAGCTTAATTAGCCTTTCAACTAACATCCAAGCCTTTTAACTAAACGGCGCCGTTTTAGTTTTTGTTTAGTAAGTTACATTCTTATTCTTTTTTGTGACATTAAGCGAGCATGACGATCCTTGAAAATATCCCTCCTCCATATATAAACCTTAATAGCCGGCAAAAGGTGTTTTTCCTAAACAATTCCAGATTATTTTTGGCATAGGCAATTTCTTCACTTCGACGGTGGTCCATCCAGGTCCATGGATTTTTCTAAAATATACATCGAAAAGCTCAAATTTGCTCCTTAAACAAAAGTACGCAACTGTATGGATAGCTTGCTCGACAAATTGCTCTTTTAAATTGTTGGATTTTTAACATTCAATACTTGAAGGGATATAAATTGACGTGCTACCTTCAGAAAAGCATAGGTGACAAATGTTGGCTGGTAAATATTATTGAAGTATAATTAGGGAGGTATAGTAAGTAGTTTCTTTATTTTTTTAAACCAAATATCTAATGTTTATTAATAAATCTAATCCAGGAACTCAGGTAACAAAAGACATAACTTCCAATAAAAAACGGTATAAAATTTAACAAATACAGCTGTTAGTTAAATTTTAAAGCTCACCTGAAGGCAAACTTGTAAGCTCCGTCGGTCATTGTCAACTTAAAGCTTGCCACAATACGCCCACACGACTAACAAAGCCACCAAACACGGCGACCCTTTCAGTTTGTGGAAAACTTTGAGAATTAACATTGATTAGTTAGCCTGTTAACAACTGTTTTAAACTTAAAGTAATCATTGGTAGTTTAAGTATACCTAGGTAAAAGGTCATAAAAATAGGCAAAAAAAACGTTCAAAGTTACAGCAGGCAAACGGGCAGGAGACTCTTCTCGATCTTAAAGTCTAAAATATCTCTTAAGCGATGTCGCTGCCCATGAACACTCGCACTAACAGAAGGATCGCAAGCACGCTGCCGGCCTTTTCAGAATTGGTACGCTCTATTCTTTAAGAACCCTACACCAAAACCACCACCTACAACTGAGGGTTTCTTCAGGCATTTTCTGAAACTTTACCCTGAAGTTTTTCCTAACGAATTCGACTTTGGACAAGAATTGCGCGTATTATTTATTTTAAGGACGGCAACGCACTCCCAGGCCCTCTGGCGTTGACAGTCTGAGAGTTTGAGGACGGCGGTATCTTTTAACATCAGTTATTAATTAGTGTCTATAAACATACTATGACATAAACTGTTATTTAAAATTTAGTTGAGTCATAACATTGTACATAAAACATTCATAGTTCAAGAGTCCACTAAACCCTCTAGGCTAAATGGCGTCGCTCCAGTCTCGAAACACACATACGAATTTTTACGTGTTAATAATCATTTTTAAATTACACTAAAATTTCATTTCGATCAATAACATTTGCCGAATTTTATAAATAAATTATTATTTTCATATTTTAAAGCCATGTTTTATACTCTTAGTAATACTTAAATATTCATTTCTTTCTTTTTTCTTTTTTTTTGCATTTAGCATAATCCATATAAGTTTGAAAATAGTACACAGCTGTATATAATTTGCTTTAATGTTCAGGGTCTGTAATGGAAAAAGTAATTGGGATTACATTTAGAAGGCTCCTAGTACCCCTCGGAGTCAAATAAACAGTCGATTAGACATCATTAGACATTTCCTTGTTCCTTAATTGGAAATTTGCCAAAGAAAACCAGACGATAACGTTTTAACCTTATACTGCCGATGTGGGTCTACTTATCCATTCCAATTTTTTTTATATAGAACAGGGGGCAAACGGGCAGGAGGCTCACCTGATGTTAAGTGATACCGCCGCCCATGGACACTCTCAATGCCAAATATAAAAAGATAATACAAAAGGCTTGAGTGACTAGCACACGTAGTTCTCCTTACTGATCCTAAATACACCTATAAACCTGGTGTCAAAAGAAACCACGAAAACACGAAATCTAGTTTTTAAACCGCCAAAATTATTCTTATTTTTAACCTTTAATTTTATTTACTTCACACCATATTACACAAGACTTCATAACCGATATTGCTAACTTTCACTAATATCAATATTATCATTTCCTACTAAGTGTTAAAAGTTTTTTTGCGACTGAGCTGCAAACTAGCTGATGTGGTCTCTGGCAGAATGACCAGCGCTGTGGAACATTCTGCTCTTCAGCATAATGCTGAGCCAGTGCCATTTATTGCCACAGCACATACGCATTACATGCTTGAGACGAATCGAATGGGAAAAGGAAAAAATAATATACCTCTCATTATATTTTAATTTTTTCTCTTTGATTAATGATAATATGTTGTGTGTCTATGTGTGTGTGTTTTGTTTGTAATAAATAATATGTCTATGTCTATGTCTAAAAGGATTCCGTGGAGCGAAAATGAGTTGGAGACGTGGATTTGTCAAATATTTCGAAACCATGTACAATTTCGGTAGTAGGATGCCCTAGATTAGTTACTTTGGTGTCTAGGTAACACTACTGTGTTTTTGTATAGGCCAATAATAGGCATTATTTTAAAAATTGTTTATAGCCTATTTTTATTTTGTATAGACAAAATTAAGAAATAATAAACGTAAAATTGTTAATGTATCTCTCTTGTCCGTTTAATATTTATAAAATTATAAAAATATATAAAATATAAAAATATATTCTATATTATATAGAAATTTGGTATGTGTGAAATGAATCAGGCAAATGGCAATGTGATGATTCTGATAAAAACGAACATGTGATATTAGTCCTTATCAATCGTGATTTTATCTGTCAATTTAATCAATGATAAGTCGAAATTACTAAGTAGGTAATGAAAAACATTGTATGTAAACAGTTTACGGATGATAATTTTACGTGATAACTTCGTAAGATAACATTGGCAAAAAATTGCATACTTTTCTGAATTTAATTTAATTATTATCACTAAATTATCATTATTTTGTATGATAAATAGTAAATTGATTATTTAATTTTTTTATTTACACATTCTTTTTGATAATAAAATACCAATATATCATAATATCGCTACTGAAATTCGTAAAATGTAAGAATTACTTTTTGTTGCAATTGTTGTTGTAATAAACAATGGAAATTCCGCTCTATCTATCTCTATCGCTTCTTCCGCGCTCTCGCTTGCCCACTCGGCTCAGGCGGAACCTGACAATGAGTCATGTTACGCTTGACTCAGGCGGAACGTGCAGCCAGCATTCATCGATATATTTTTAAAAAATTCAAAAATATAATTATTACTTTACAAGCTCATCTTCAGTGTGGATTTCGTTTATTTTGGCAATATTTTTAAGACTCATTAAATTAAACATAATTTTTCAGTTTAAAACCATATTGTACACACGGTCAATCTCAGAATCTGTAATACCTATGCAAAAATTCGGTACTTTTTCACAAATGTCTTCAATTTATAATATGTAAGGGTTTTTAATTTTGATTTGAAGCTAGCGCTACTTTCGTAAGAAATGTTTAATAATAATAATTGAACAAAGCACGCTTCTTAAATAGTACTAAACTTATTTTTATAAGTAACAAAAATACATTTCGCAGTCACAAGGTTAACTATCATTTGAGTAAGGTCAAGTACTGGTGATTATTCGCGATTTATTGTAATTGTGTAAGTTTTTATCACCGAGGAAAAATATATTTTAGTTCTTAGCATGTGGTATCTTCTTTGAAAAGAATATTACTTTTTAAATAAGTATCTTTTATCTATAGATTAACCAGGACTTTTACTTCAATTTGACAGTTTCATTGCAATATTTTAACAATACCATTTCTTTGTCACTTTTCGTCCAATTAACAGAAAGACGAAAGATATATTAAGTTAAAAACCAAACTGTATTTATATCACGTTATTTACCTTTCCTCTGTATTACTCTTTAAAAATATGAGATACATATTTGATGAATTTGCTAGTCGACTAGTCGATGGACATGTAGAGAATAGGGTTTTGATGAACAGAACGATTTTCACTATTTGTTACATAAAAATTTAGGTATGTAAGTAAGTCAAAGTATTCAAGTCACCGTGAGACGATAGGTTGTAAATGAGACTATTGCTCTTCTAATATGTCTAAAAAAAGTCTTTTAAACCTTATACAAAAAAAAAACAATAAGTATTACCAGTGGCGCTACAACATTAGGGCTGGAACTCAGATTTTTGTATCTGTTATATGATAATTTGTTTATCCAATAGTCAAGTAGGTGATGAGCGTCTTGTATCCACTTTTTGGGTTAGGGCAAGCCGATTTCCTCACAATGCTTTTCCTACACCGAATGAATGTTAAATGCGCACATAGAAAGAAAGTCTCTTTATGCACAGCCCGTGATCGAACCTACGACTTCAGGCCTGAGAGTCGCACGCTACGCCACTAGGTTAACACTGCTCTTATAAGCCAACATATTGTAAGAAAAGTCCCCAGTGCTCGCATGTATAAACAAACGCGATGAATTTTAATATGACGATAAAAAATATGGATCACCCATCTAATTACTGATTATGCAAACGTAGCTTACCTTTGGAGATCCGAAGCACCTCATTGACGTGATATATAACAAAAAGGTCCGATAAAAAGTTGAAACCCGCACATTAATTTTTTAAAACGTCCACACGTTTGATAACCCCTTTACCGCAAATTACACGTTATCTGTTGCCCGACAGGGTTTAAACCACGGGAAAATCTATTTTAGAATACATTTTTCATTTTGATAAGACTTGCTATTGTTTGTGTGAAAGTTAATTGGCGTGTTTTTAGGCGACTTTAAATAACCTGAACGAGGTATTACCGAATGATATTTTGCCGTAGGATCAATAAACCTGGATGGATCTGAATGATTGAGGAGTCAAATTACTCTGAACTGGAAATTGACTGGACGTTAACATTGCCAGAATGCTCGCAAGTGCATTGACGCCCTTTTAACATATTTAACTGTCTTATTAATATAGTGCAGTGTTGGCCTAGTGGCTTCAGCATGCGACTCTCATACCTGAGGTCGTTGGTTCGATCCCCGGCTGTGCACCAATGGACTTTCTTTATATGTGCGCATTTAACATTTGCTCGAATGATGAAGGTAAACATCGTGAGGAAACCGATCTTAGATCCAAAAAGTCGACGACGTGTGTCAGGCACTGGAGGCTGATCACCTACTTGCCTATTAGATTTAAAAATGATCATAAAACATATTCAGAAATCTGTGGCCAAGACCTTAAGATGTTGTAACGCCACTGATTTATTTATTATTATTATAATGCCAATTGAAAGCAGAAAACTGAACTGAAATTCAAATGTTCGTATTATACGATACATACAAACAACTTGCGTCACAGAGCATAGCTTGACAATTCTGTGGGAAAAGTTATTTTGGTATTGTTGCTTTCATATCTCGGAAGTCTCCACGGAAATTAAACTTCGGCCAGAAACTTTGGGGTCCAACATTAGGCCCTTGGTAGAATACATTCGAGTTAAAAGGTTATCTTGCGCAAAAAGTTTAATTAATAAACATATAATAATTTTGTATGATTGTAAGGATTGTTATAACAGATTGGCTGAGAACTTTAATATATATGGAAACTGAGCACATTTTGGTGCGAATTCTATTGCAAAATGTCCATACATCGTTCACACTTTCACACTTCTGAAAAAATAATCACAATTAATAAAATATCTGTTAGATTTTACAGCGCTATACAGTCAATTATTATTTATTAAAATGTATCAGGAAGTTAAGATATTTACCACCAATTATTTAAGAAATTCCTTCAAAGTTATTAACTGGAAATACACCCTTTACAATCATTATTGGAAGTGAATTTCCATAAATATTTAGATTTTCCCATCTCAATTTTGGGTCATTCCAAGTTAAATTGGAAACAGGGCAACCGGACGTTTCTTTGTAATTAATTAAGTTAGTTTTAGAATCTTGGAATACACTGAACTTTCGGTATTGTAATACGATTATAAACTTTGGAATAACATCATCAAAAACTTTTTCAATTCTCCTAATACATCTGTAATATAATTGTTATATAAGTTACTTGAATGTTTAATATAAAAAGCGTAGAATTCAATGAAAGTAAATAACCTACCTTTTTATATTGTATTTTCAGAGGAGTTTTGCGTACTGACATCACCTGATGTAATTTTTGATGAGTCGCGATATTGGCGTGTAGAATACATGGCATTATGTCATTTTGACGGACGGTCGTGCAGTGCCTTACTGTATTTTGTATAGCTTTTTTATATTAATTTGTATTCTAAAATAAATATTTATTTATTTATTTATTTACACTTCGTTGCTAAAGAAATACAAATAACACAATATATATAAATTACAAGGGATGCAACGGGCGGCCTTATCGCTAACAAGCGATCTCTTCCAGGCAATCCTAGTAAGAAAAGAAATAAATAAAAAAAATGATGGGTGCAAGAAGTGCAGAAGTTATATAAAAAACAAAATAAATTTATATTAAAATATAGAACCATAATCTATTAATAACTATATATATTATAATAACTAACTAAAACTAAAAAGCTAATCTTACAAATTCAAGAATAGCAAATAGAGAATTACATTTACAAAACGAACAGGAGAAACAAGAATTACACAGGTCACGATTGATCAGGATATGATAAGGTTAGGAAATATTTATATAGAAGAGTTTTAAAAGACTCTTCTAACTGTCAAGAGTATAGTAATGTCGTAGGCAATTATTACATACTCAATTAATATTAAGTGTTTGATGCCAAGGCAGAAAATAGACGCTCTTAGTGGTGCTGGAGGATGCTTGGAGTTTCGTGGACCGAGTTTCGTACAATCGTCTCGATACTTCAAGAACTCGGTATTAAGCAGCGTCTGTTTTCAACAGTTCAATCTCGCATCCTTACATTCTTGGGACACGTATCTAGGCGGGGTGATCAGTCCATAGAATGCCTTGTCGTCCAGGGGAACGACACGTTCCATTACACGTTGGACTGATCAGATTAAGTATGCCGTAGAAGAATCACTGAATCAGTGCAGCAGGATGGCCTCCAATAGGCAGCGGTGGCGGAACGTCGTGAAGCGCATCACATTTGCGCCTTCTACCACAAAGCGATCACGACCGCTCTGTCAAGATTGTATCGAATAAGAAGAAGTTTGATGCCAAACGTCTGTCTTATTTTATACGAAAACATCAGCATCATCTACATATCTTCATCACTTGGCTACTGCCAACACATTACACCATTGTGTACCATGCAAAAAAGTGGTGACGCGTGCATAGAAATTAATTGACAGCATGATTTTTTAAATTAATGATATTAAATTTTTGCGTTGTATTTTTACTTAGAATAAAAAAAGATAACCTAACCCAACGTAAAATAATTTGGACTCCTCAATCAATATCATGCATGATAATCAGGTTTTTTAATAATTTTAAAGTCAAAGCCTTAGTATTATTTGGGATACTACATACAAGTAGTAAAGATCGATAGAAAAATTTTAGAACTGTTTTAAGAACCGTGATTCGATCGATTTACAGGTCATGTATAAAAAATTGTTTTCTTAAAATCTATAGGTATCACCTTGATATTAACGTAAAACCATAGCACAATTTAAACATTCTTATACATGAGCCTTATTATTTAAGATTAACGTCAAATTAAATATGACATAGGTTGACAGTCAATTACTCGTAAGATAATATATTTTTTGAAACCTGACTTGAGGTAGTCTTTGAACAAAGATAAGTTTAACAATAGATTGTAACGTATAAGGTATATTATAAATAATTAAATATATACCTAGTACACATATAAATTTTGGGCACAAAGATGATAAAACAAGTACCAACCTTAAATTTACAATTAATTTAATTTGGTTTTCTTGACGTTCATAAGTGTACATGTTTACCTATATGAATAAAGATATTTTGATTTGATTTGAAATAGTATAAAATCTTAATAGGCCTCGGGAAACTTTTCTGCTGAAGAACATGAGAATTATTGATGGAACAGGCTGGTTAGTTGGATATTTTAGATATCCTCTAAATCCTGGCACAGAATTCATTTCATTCTGTAAACAAAAACTTAATTTTGTGCACAACTTATTATCTAACAGATTCATTAATTCATTAAGTTTAAATGAGAAAGGGTACCTAGGCAGCTAAATTTATCAAGATTTCGAGGCTAATTATTTATATTTATTGTTTTGAGAGCTGAATGAAAATTACGTGGTGTTTTTTTATGGTTCCATGTTATGGGATGGGATATTCGTTGTTGGAGTATTCTCGCATAACGCGCTTATATGACCCCATATAACGCGTTACGTATAAATGATTCACGTTAAACTTTTCTCGTTAAAGGGAATTTTAAGAATAAGCTATATAACGAATGAAATATTTGCGTACAAATCATTATAAATGTCACTTTTGAATAATAGCGTGTGCAATCCGCGTTATGTTATGGTTAGTACCGTGTTGTTCGAGGGACTGAAGTCGCGTAATATGAAAATACGTTTCAAGAGTACATAATACATATTATATATACATATAAGTGTAATAATGGGGTTTACTATACGCTTAAACAGAAAGTCAAGTCAAAATTCATTTATTCATATAGGTAACATAATGTACACTTATGAACGTCAAAAAAAAATTAAATGTAAATCTAATTTTACATATTATTATTATAAACAACTAATATCACTGCATACACGAATTCAAGTACGATCAGTCACCACAAGTAGCACCCGTTCACGAGTATGACGCATGGCCAACCATCGACCCCCTCGCCATATTTTAGGGAGAGAGACAACCCGCATGGACCCCGCCACAAGCAATGACATTTAAGTGAGCATGACGATCCTTGAAATGTGGACTTGGCTACCCAAGAAAATATAGATAAATATTCAAACGGCCAAATTATTGCTAGGTTTTCATGTAACTATGACTTTTTAAGCATTTATATAAATTAATAACACGAGCCATCGAGCGCAGCAGTTTTATTTGTTACTGAAAACATAAATGTTGTAGATATACCGATACTTTGATTCGAGGTTAATAACGATGTTATATTAATATCCATCCATCCAATATCAATGTTATCCATTCCCTAAGTTCTGATGCTTAATGCCTTAGAGCGAAGCTAATTTGCTTTGATTTGAGTTTCCAACCGAATCAAATACAAATGACGCCAGCACAAAGGCATAGAAGGGAAGTGTGTGTTTGTTGAATAATACTTGGAACAGATATACAATGGTTTTAGCCTAAGTCGTATGTAATTGTAGAAGTCCATATATCGTATAACTTTATTGATTTATCCAATTTAAAAAAAATCATCATAATTTCCATGAGAACTAAATTTAAAGTATTGAACAAATCACTAGTTTAGTAATCTACGGCTTTAAACTTACCATAGTCGTACCCAGCAACGCGCTAACGAAGTTATGAAAACGAAGCGAACTAAGGATATATTTAATTAATTTATTTATTCAATTACAGACCATACATGGCTAAACTCATACTAAAAATAGACTACAATATATAAGTATACAATATTAATTAAAAATAACATAATACACAGTATATAGTAACCTCTAATACCTTCCAAGTATACCCTCAAATCAGAGTATACTACCGCTATACGCCCACTAAATAGGTCGCTCTCCGGGGAAGAGTCGAGAAACCCATTAAGCATCGAGAGTAATCGAGGAATGGGAGCTTGTTGACGCTGGACAGTGCGAGCCGATCGCACAGCAAAGAGGTTATGTTTCCGGCAGCGGTAATAATTGTCCGGAACGTACAGTCTGATGATTTCTCCCATCAAGTATGCGATTTCCGTTTCATTTTTTATAACGTTTAGACCAAAGACATATACAATTTCTGAACCTTTATAGTACGCCAATAGTACGTTCAGGCTCATCAGTGATTTAACTGTAGGTTCCTCCCGTTAGGTTGGCAAAACAGAAAAGAGCGTTATTTTTAAAACGCCAGCATCGCACTTGGCAATCGCGAGCTGGCATTGTGAGGCTGTTCAAAGTGTCACAGTATACATGTCGCACAAAGTCAGAGAGCTAATTGAATCTCTAGACAGCTAATTAAAGATCGATATTTAATAAAGTCGCAAGAATTTGAACTCTGACCGAAAGCTAGCGTGTTGGTAAAACAAGCAACACACACTTTAAGTTAGTGAATCTTAACCATCCAGGGCGTATACTCTGTAATATTTTTAGTATTTTGTTCCTGATAGTTACTGAATATCATGTTTTTTTTTGATTAAACATCTGATAACAGTTAAGTTGATGACACTCGATATTTTAGAGACAGCGTAAGAAAAAAGTAGTTATTTGAGCTTCAATTATAAATTATCAGATTACAATTTACTTATTATGCGAAAATTAATCTTCTTTTTTTTAATGTATTTTATATCTTACTACAAAATACTTTTCATATGAAATATCTTAATAGTCTAAAGATTGTACGATAAAACTCGGTGATTCATTATCAAACAAATAATAATTACAATGCGTAGGTAATAATAATTTATGAGATAATATGTAATCTTTAGACTTTAACACTTTACTGCTAGATGATTATTAATTTTAAAAATTATTTATACATTTCTACAATTCGATGTATAGATTTCAAAACAACGAGAATTTCAAACACGACCTGTTTTACAGGTTTACAATGTAAGTCAATAGAGGGCGCAACAAATTTCAAAGGTTCCGTATATTTAGTTTTTATTTAAATTTGTTTATTAGTTGATTACAGTTTATAGTACTTGTAAAGGAACAATCTAGCGTTGGGTTGTCGATTAAAAAGTAAAAAGATAGTAAAGTAATTGAAATATAAGTTTATGATTAAATTAATAATTTATTCGTAATTTATTAAACTAGAACACGCGGGATTTTAATCTTGTTAAATAATTTATTTGCAGAGCGTAAATTAATATCTAGTGCTTTAAAAACTCGGAGTGCGGACTTACGCATATAACGTTTATACCATAAAATGAAATTTTTAAACATTCCCTTGAAATAACTTATTACATTCTATAATAATAATCTGGGGCATTAATGATTATTTTATGACATAATTGGTATAAAATAATCCTTGGAAGCACTTGAAGGTTAATACGCTTATAATATTTTTATCATAACTAAATATTACTTCGATTTCTACGCATGGTAGTAGCATGCAAACATGTCGCCGTCTAATACTTTATTATTATTTCTTATTGGCATAACTTTTAATAATGCTGCAAGAATTCTGGGTGTATTTCCTACTCCGGCTATCAGTCATCAAGGTGCATTTCGACCCATCATACATGAGCTTGCAAGACGTGGACACCAAGTAACAGTTCTTACTACGGATCCAGCGTTTCCTAAAGACAAACCACTCCCGAACTTAACGGAAATTGACGTCCATGAACTGTCGTATGCTGATAAAGACGAATGGCTTGAAAAATCTGAAAACTCAAAAGAAGGTTTCTTCAAAGAGCTTAAGAAGATATTTGAAAGAATGACTGTTTTGGTTGAAATGCAGATTCAAGTACCCGAATTCAAGGAGTTGTATAAACAGAAGTTTGATTTGTTGTTAATTGAAGCTTACGTTCGTCCACTGTTGGGATTAGGTCACGTGTTTAACGTACCGGTTATCCATATCAGCTCTTTGGGAGGTGGACCTTTTACTTATAGTTCCTTTGGAGCACCGTCTCATCCACTTTTGTACCATTCAGTGATTTCTCAGAGGCTCTATAACCTTACGCTCATCGAAAAGGCACAAGAGCTGTTCAAGAATTATTTTGTTGAATACCTCCTTGCACAAACCGAGGAGTTTGATTACGAAATGATGAAACGAAATTTCGGTGAAGATGTGCCAAACTTCGAGGAGCTACAGAAAAATGTACAGCTATTACTGTTGAATGAACATCCCATTTGGGCTAATAACCGTCCAGTGCCACCAAACATAATATTTGTTGGAGGTATTCATCAGCCGCAGGAGCAGGAGCTTTCTAAGGTACTTTATTCTGTCAACGTATTATATATTTTAAGAAGGACAGATTTGTTTTTACAGGACGCCGGATTACATGTTGACGGCTCATATACTTTTAAATGAAACCACTGTTCATGCTCCTCAACACTCGCGATTACAGAAGGATTGCAAGTGTATAGCGGTCTTTTAAAATCTGTATACTATTTTCTTGAACCATAAGTCGTTTTTGTTGGTAAATCGGAAGTGCGTGTCACGGAAAATATCAGGATACAAAATCAGAATCCGGTTGATGTCACGTTTTAAACCAGAAAGAGACTAAAAGCTACTATTTATCATTCCAGGAGCTAAAACATGTCTTGGATTCGTCAAAAAATGGTGTTATCTATGTCAGTTTTGGTACAAGTGTGAAGGCATCCGTGCTTCCGCCAGAAAGAATTGGAGCCATGGTAAAAGTACTGTCTCAATTACCTTATGATGTTCTGTGGAAGTGGGACAAGGATGACATACCTGGAAAAGGCAAAAATATTAAACTTTTCAAATGGTTCCCACAGTCTTCTCTTCTTAGTAAGTAAAATCTATTAACTGTCGTAAGTTGCTTTTTGGTTAAACAAAGTTACTTCTAACCTCCATTAAACCAAACCATTTTTTAATTCAATGAATGCTTTAATCTTATTTTATACACTTTTCAGAACATCCAAATGTCAAGCTATTCATCACCCAAGGAGGTTTACAATCAACGGATGAAGCTATAAATGCAGCAGTACCCCTCCTGGGGATACCGATGCTTGGTGATCAGTGGTACAACGTGGAGAAATATGTACATCACAAAATTGGCCTTCAGCTCGATATTTATCAGCTGACAGAGGAAACCTTTAGGAATGCAATTGAAAGTCTAATTGGGGATAAGAGGTATACGATTTTTATTTATATAAGATGTAGTCCTTACATATGAAATAGACGTTTTGTCGTATTGCCAGTTTGGCCTCAAATTTCTCCTCTTTGGTTAGGAATTCTAAATTTATTTTTTTACAGCTATTTACTAGTGCATTTGTTTTTCAGAAACCATGTTTTATTTCATTTTCCCGTTTTAATTTATTTTACTTTGCGTCACTCTACTTATAATAAAATATCGCGTTATTTAAGAGTACGAGTTCCACCGTGGCACCAGTGCTATATAAACTACTTGAAGGATTAATAATGTGGGTCAGCTTCGCAAAAAAAAATCTTTTGAAAATGTCAACATGCATAACAAGCCCTGAAGACGACTGGAGACCAAAGTTGATAACGTAGAATTGAAGGCTATTGTGGAAGCGGATCCACCGAAACTACGTCTCAGTTAGCTGCAGGCTGTGGTAAAGAAAATGTATTGATCCACTTGATGCGAATTGGGATGGTGGAAAAGCTTGAATGGTGGGTGCCTCACGTATTTAGTGGAGCAAATCGACAAAAGCGCGTCGACTGCTGCGTTACTTTACTCAACCGGTAGAAGGGATTTGAAATCAAATGATTATCTGTTATGAAAAGTGGATCCTCTACGTTAATCGGAAGCGTTCATTGCAATGGCTCAATCCAGCCGAAGCAGCCAAATCGTGTCCCAAGCGTTAACTTACTCCGAGCGGCCAAAAATGAATGGCGATGACCAGACGATTACGCCAGATGTCTTTTTTCAACAACTGTAAACCATGATGGAACAGCTGTTAAACAACCAAGGCCGGTCAATCGCTCTAGGCCACACACTGCTCAATAGACTGCTACTTTATTAGACGGCCTTCAATTGGAATGTCTAAAACATCCACCGTACTCATCGGACCTCGCTCCAACAGATTACAATTTTTTCCGAATTGGGATAACTTTTTGCAAGGTAAAAAATTCAACTCTGATAGGTGTTCGAGGCCAGTCGAAACCGCCTACAAAGATTTTATTGATTCCCGTCCAAAGTTTTAAGCAAAGGTATCAATGAACTACCTATCTAAATATATGTTTATTGGTATAATATAGCAAAAGTGCATAGATAGCCATGGTAGATACTTTAATTACATATATTATTCTATTTAAAGAAAGTCTTGTTCCTCCCAAAACGCCAATTTCATATGTAAGGTGCCTAATATTTGTTTCAGTTAAAAAAAGTCTCAAATTGATAACGGCTAACGTCTTTAAGTGAAACATAAACCAATATCACCATTTTAACAAAGACACTGTTGTGTCTTTTCATCACAGCATAAATAAAATGTGATATGAACATGATTATTTTTATTTCTCAATTTAAAGTGTTGTTGAAGAAACAAAACGCCTTTACGTATTTTTCAGCATAACTAAGTATTATTATGTATTATATTATACAAACGCCTGATAAAATTCGTAATAAATGACACAAACTAGATTCTTATTAATATATATTATTGATATATTAATAAATAATTCATTATATCAAGCTCTCCGAGCAAGAGGCTGACCTCTCTTTCTATTCTCTGGTGGGGCTTTCCACCTTTTTGCCTTTCCTTCTTCAGACAAATGGTGTGGCCCAACCTTTTCCATTAAGGTGTTAAACAATGGGAAAGTGCATTAACGGCGATTAATATCTTGCTTCTTTTAGTTCCTTTCATTTTTAACAAAGAAGAGACAATTTTCACCTCGCCAGTCACAGCCTTCGCGGCCATCACGGCCATTCCGAGCACGAAAATCAGAGCAAAAGCTTGAAAATGAAAAAAAAAATCTCTCTTAATCATAAAGTGTTTCATCGCTTTTTCTCCTCTTCTTCTTTTTTAAATGACGCACATGTTTCGTATATTTCTAGTGATTAAGGAAAATCATACAAGACAATATATTTTAAAAACTATACTGTATTATTTTTATTCAAATCAATTGTTCCTGATGATGCTTATTAGGTTACCCAGAATGCCATTTAGTTCAAAGGTAGCAGTTAGAATTTTTAACTAGTTTCAAAGCATTATCACTCTTTTTATCGATTTAAGGATTTAGGCATAACTATTGTATCGGTATTATGAACGTCTACCAATATTTTAACGTTAACTAATATTTATATTTCAGTTACAAAGAGAACATAGTAAAATTACGTTCTCTTATGAGAGAGCATCCGGTTGGACCCTTGGAACTGGCCATGTGGGGGATTGAGCATATACTTAAGTATGGTGGAAGTCATTTAAAATCACCAGCCGCTGGCATGTCGCTAATGGAATATTACGAAGTACCACTGCTATTGGCCGCATCTGCTATATTAATCACTGCTATAGCTGTGATGATATTCACTGCTATATTTATTTGGAGAATGGTTAAATGCTGTTTTAAATCTAGGGTAACTATTGAGCAATTTAAGTAAAATAGTTTTGAAAATTTAACTAGGTGGCAACACTATATATGAAGGTGATTGTAACTAAGTGTTCTTGCTGTCATTCATCTTCTTACCAAATAAAAAGTTATATTTGTGCTAATTACTATCGTTTCTTTGATAAACGACCCATAATCCTTCAGGTTATGGGCCCAGTAGATTCTGCAATTGAAAGTTTTAAGAAAAATAGCAAAGAAAAAGTTACAATCGTATTGTGAAGAAATTGACAAAATAACCTCAAAATGGATTCAATGCGGTCAATAAACTTAGAAAAATTTGATGGAAATAACTTTAGGCAATGGAAATTCCAGATAAAGTGTGCCCTAAAAGCAAAAGGGATTGATATTTCAGTGCCTAAACCGGCTGGAAATAATGTTGAATGGACAAAGAATGATGGCATGGCCATGTTTATTATAACATCTTCGATGGACTTTAAACAAATAACTTTAATAGAAAATTGTGAAACTGCTAAGGAAATAATGACAAAACTTGAATCAATATACGAACAGAAGAGTGAATTATGTAAAATGTTGATCCATGAAAAGTTTTATCAGTATAAAATGTCTACAAATGACAGTGTAGCTCAACACATTTCTAAAGTGGAATCATTGGCCAAGCAGTTAAAAGAAAGTGGCGAAAGTATTAGTGAAATGGCTGTGATAACAAAAATACTTGGAACACTGCCTCATAAGTATAGATCACTCCGTCAAGCGTGGATGTCTTTGGATCTAGAGCAACAGACTCTTGTCAATCTCACTGCTCGTTTGTTAGATGAAGAAGCTAGTTTACAGTGTGAAGAAGAACAAGAAACCGCTCTTCTTGTGGCTAAGAAAGGATGTAAAAATAGCCCAAAACAAAGTGAGCTGAATAGAAATGCTAGTAATTCAAATCAAAATAAAAACAGTAAACACAGATTTGAATGTTATAATTGTGGGAAACGAGGACATTTTTCTCGAGAATGTCGTGCTCCAAAGAAATCCAAGTATAGAAAACCTCAACAGGAAGGTGCAGACTTGTTAGCGTTTAATGTAGAAACCAAATTCCATGAAGCTGAAGACAATGTGTGGTTTTTAGACAGTGGTGCCTCTGCACATATGACCTATAGAAAGGAGTTCTTTGTAGAACTATTGGAATGTAACCAGAAATCATTGACATTAGGAAACAAACAATCAGTGGAAGTGGCTGGCATTGGCAAGGTGTTAATAAAGAGATGTGTCAATGGACAGTGGGAGAACAGTGAACTACATGATGTATTGTATGTTCCGAATTTGCGACGAAATCTGTTCTCAGAAGGTGTGATAATGCGTAAATCATATATCATTATCAAGAAAGACTCTGGTGCATTCATTTACAAAGGAAATGACTTGGTAATGTGTGCAACAATAACAGAAAATAATTTATACGAATTGAAAATTAAAGCTGTGGTCTCAGATACATGTAACTTAGTTCAAAGTGATCAAAATAACATTAAAATGTGGCATGAAAGACTGGGACATGTTAACCTAAAACAAATCAAGAGTATGAGTGCTGATAATGTGGTAGAAGGCTTGAAACTGAATAACAGTGATAAAACTGATTTTGTTTGTGAAGCATGTGCATATGGAAAGCAGTGCAGATTTCCATTTCACAAATCTATACGAGGAGAACTACAGCCAGGTGACCTTGTATATAGTGATGTCTGTGGACCTATGAGTCATACATCTATCCAAGGTATGAGATACTTTATATTATTTAAGGATGCTGCTACAAGTTACAGGCATGTATATTTTGTCAAACATAAAAGTGATGTGATGGACATATTCATGAAATACAATGCTTTGATCAAAAATAAGTACATGCATAGTGTCAGAATATTGCATACTGATAATGGAAGAGAGTATGTGAATAAAACCTTCAATGACTATCTCAGCAAAGAAGGTATAATTCATGAGTGTACTGCGCCATATACACCAGAACAAAATGGGCGTGCTGAAAGAGAGAACCGTACCATTGTGGAGAGTGCACGTTCAATGTTGTACGCAAGGGATGTGTCACTGGAATTATGGGCTGAGGCTGTGAATTGTGCAGTATATTTATTAAACCGGACTTCCTCCAGCCAAACTCCTAAGAAAACACCATTTGAATTATGGAACGGCATCAAACCTCATATAGGCCATGTGAAGGTGTTTGGAAGTATTGGATATGTCCATATTCCTAATCAGCTAAGAACTAAACTTGACAAAAAGAATGAGAAAATGATACTAATTGGGTATGATAATAACAATTACAGGATGTTCAATCCAGAAACCAAAAAGGTTAAAATATCAAGAAATGTAATTTTTGAAGAACATAATGTTCCAGAGATAAGGAAGAATATTACACAAATATACATTGACGATGAAGTGAAGACATTAGGACAACAAAATCAAATGCAAGAAACAAATGTAGAGGATACTCTTGTGGAAACTTCATCATCAGAGAATGAAGATACCATGTTGAGTTGTAATAGTAATGACCCTACATATGAACCTTCTCAAGAATTAGATGATGATTTAATTCAAAGCAACATAAATTTGAGACCAAGGATTAATAGACGTTTTGAAGCAAACCTAATTGAACTGTCACTGCCACAAACGTATGCTGAAGCAATGAAAAGTCCACAAAGAAACGACTGGTTGAAAGCTATTGATGAAGAATTGCTTGCACATGAAGAGAATAATACTTGGACTCCAGTAGAGAGGTCTGGTCAACGTACGCTTACTACAAAGTGGGTTTTTGCTATAAAAAAGGATGAAAATGATCAGGTAAAACGGTTTAAAGCTCGTTTATGTGCACGCGGATTTAATCAAATAAAAGATATTGACTATCAAGAAATATTCTCTCCAACAACGAGATATGACTCTATAAGAATTATCCTTTCTATTGCAGCTAAATATAATTTAGAAATTCAACAGTTTGATGTAAAGACTGTTTTTTTGAACGGGTATTTGGAAGAGAATATTTTTATAGAAGTACCAGAAGGAATTTCATTTAAAAATGATTGTATCCTAAAACTTAATAAATCACTGTATGGACTTAAACAGGCGTCTCGTTGTTGGAATAGAAGATTCACTGAGTTTTTAATAAAATATGGTTTTGTGCAATCTCAGGCTGACAGTTGTGTTTATGTAGGTATTTTCAATGGGGTGAAAGTATTCATAATAATTTATGTTGATGATGCACTTGTAGTCTCTTCCAGTTCCTCAATGATTAAAAGAGTTATAGAATATTTGAAACAAACATTTAAAATAAAAGAATTAAAATTGAAATATTTTGTGGGAATGGAAATAGAGAGAGTAAATAATTGTATCTGTATTTATCAAAGAGATTACATTGAAAAATTAATAGAGAAGTTTTGTATGAGTGATTCAAATCCTGCCAGTACCCCTGCAGATGTAAATGTTGTTATTTCAAAGAAAATGGATGAAAATATTATTAATTTTCCATACAGAGAAGCTATAGGGTCCTTGTTATTTTTGAGCTCTGTTTCAAGGCCTGACATTTCTTTTGCTGTAAATGTTTTGAGTAGATATGTAAACGATCCAAGTCAACAACATGTAAATGCCATTAAACGTGTTATTAGATACCTAATAAATACTAAAGATTTATGTATATGTTATGGAGAAAGTAGTGATCTCACTGGCTATTCGGATTCAGATTTTGCAGGTGATGTAGACACGCGTAAGTCTACTACAGGTTATATTTTTAATATGAATGGGGGACCTATAACATGGTGTAGCCAGAAACAGAAGACTACTGCTCTCTCCACAACTGAAGCAGAATTTGTAGCTGCTTGTGAAGCTGCAAAAGAGATATTATGGTTACAGCAATTATTATTAGATTTAGGTGAAAATATTACATCTGTTCCATTGTATGTTGATAATCAGAGTGCAATTAAGTTAATTAGCAATCCTGTTTATCATAAGAAAACCAAACACATAGATGTGAAATTTAATTTTATAAGGGAAAAGGTTGAGTTGGGTGTAATTAAACTAAATTATATTCCTAGTAACAGTCAATTAGCAGATATGTTAACTAAAGCGTTACCAACTCAAGCTTTTATCTATTTAAGAGATCACATTTTGTTTTTCTTTTCACAACTCTAATTTCAGTAGGAGTTTATTTTTTTTTATATTTGTACCTAGTTTAAATTTTAGTGGGAGTATTGAGCAATTTAAGTAAAATAGTTTTGAAAATTTAACTAGGTGGCAACACTATATATGAAGGTGATTGTAACTAAGTGTTCTTGCTGTCATTCATCTTCTTACCAAATAAAAAGTTATATTTGTGCTAATTACTATCGTTTCTTTGATAAACGACCCATAATCCTTCAGTAACGAAGAAAAAGATTAAATCGAACTGATCCATTGTAAAGAACGTTTTTATTCATAAACTATTTTATAGAACTAGAAGACATAAATATAGAACTCGCGCAGATACGCTGTTTTTATTGTATTATTCTCAATTATATCATCAAAGCCTGGATTTATTAAATTTGTTTATTGCCATGAACTAATACTGACATGATTGAAAGTCATTTATTTGCCAAATTGTTCGTATTCATGAAAAATAATCGAGAGCTTTATATAAAGACTAGCTGAACTGCCAAACGTTGTTTTGCCATTATATATTTTTACTTCAATATAAAGATCTACAATAATAAAAAATAGGGTTTGATTGTATAGGGGTGAAATTTAGGGTTTGTATTTAATTTTGTATGCTGTATCATAAACAAATAAAAACAAAAAAAAAACAAAAAAAAAAATATTTTTTTAGGTTTTTTGGGGTGCACATCACTTAAGGGTTTGAAAGAAGAAGCCGATTCTAAAACTTACAGAATATGCATAAAAAATTTCATAAGAATCGGTCGAGCTGTTTCGGAGGAGTATGGGAACGAACATATAATGTTACACATACATTATATGTTAAAGATAAAGTTTTGCTGATGATTTAAAAATCTTTTCAAAATTTAAAAGTATGTCAGTCTGTGAACACTTACAGGATATTACAGGAGTGCTTAATTGGAGAAGAGTAAACAATTGAATAATGTTCTGCTGTAAGCATTACTCGAACTAGGGTTCTTCTCAATTATAGAAATACTATTGGCATAACTTTGCTAAAGGTAGTTTGCATAGGAACAACGACATCAAAAGGAATTTCTCAAATTCCTCGAAGCTCAAGTGTTTTCCATATCTGGAAATCTTTAATGAATACTGACCACACACAAATACTGATAGCGTTCATTCCGGCGTAATTTCATGACGTCGTAAATTATAGATACAGTTATTACAGAGTTCCTTAGTTCGATTAGTTCCTCAATACGCCCCCTATTACATACAAAACTGTATCAGTAAAATAATATAATCTTATAGATTGTAATAAAAATACTATTTATATGTAACTCGATTTACACTTATAAATGCGATTAAAAAAAATCAGTGGCGCTACAACCTCTTTAGGTCCTGATCTCAGATTTTTAAATCTGTTTCATGATCATTTTTTAAATCTTATAGGCGAGTAGGTGATCAGTCTCCAGTGCCTGACACACAGTAACTACAGTGACACACGTCGTCGACTTTTTAGTTCTGAGACATGTAGGTTTCCTCTCGATGTTTTCCTTCACCGTTCGAGCAAATGTTAAATGCGCACGTAGAAAGAAAGTCCACAGGTGCACAGCCCGGGCTTGAACCTACGACCTCAGGTATGAGAGTCGCACGCTGAAGGCCAACACTACTCTTAACCACAACTCTTAATAAACGCGATTAAAATAATTATACAATTTACAGTTACTATCTCCTCAAATAAAGACCGCAGAACGGAAGAGAACTGGCAACGAACTCATTATTTCGAATCAAAGTCTCTTGTTTACAAAATTTTTGCATTTCAACCAATACACATAAATTATGCAGTAATTAATTAAAATTAATAAAACATGATATAATGTTGATTTACTCATATATTGTTAACTTAAGAGGAACAAAATAACACAAGAATCAGTAGATGTTATTATTTTTTACAGAATCTAGATATAACTATTTATCTAAGATTGGTTCAATCAATAAAAACCGTTTGCACGAAAATGTCTTAGCTTGACAAGGGTCCGCTTTAATTACATCTATTGAATTCCTATTGACTTCGATTAATTACTGACAATTGGATTTTGTTGCAGGATCGTTAATTTTAGGTTTCTTAAAGCTAATAAAGATAAATATATTTAATTACTTAAGATGTCATATGGAACATGGTGTAATGGTTGCAGCTCCTTCCAAACATTAGGTAAAACAAAAACTTGACGAATAAAAAGAGTGGCGGAGAGTTTATTGCCAGTTCTCTTTTGTTCTACGCCCTTGATTTGAGGACTGGCAGTAAATGTAAAATTAGAAGCATTCAATGTTTATTTATTTTTTGACGTTCATAAGTATACATTGTGTTACCTACATGAATAAATGTTTTTTTTTTAAATTTTGTTTAGTGTAATTAATAAAAAATACTTAATCTAAATTATAATTTTTCTAACTAGACTGAAGAGTTTATATATTTATTTACGAGTTTACATTGTTAATCACATTACGACGGCACATTTTGACGAATGTCTAGAACGTAATAATTTATTACCGATTTTACGCGGAAATATTATGACCTTGAAATAATATTACCGCGTGATATTAATAGTGATACATACATGATCACTCTTTATTTGTATTATATTGTCGCATTAATTTTTATGATTATTGGTAGAATTACAATCTAAACTTAAACTGTCTTTATGGTTGTTGCCATCTATTTTAGGAAATTTAAATTCGATAAACGATTATTACAAACATTTTGTACAAATAATTTCCGTAGGATAATCCTTGTGATTTCTTAAGTAAAACAACTTGCAAAAGTTCTAAAAATCATAGAAATTTAGTGCATCAGCCGAGGTATTCAACATTTAAAAAAAAACATTAAAAACAGATGTTTTAAGACTAATTTTTTACAGCAAGCGATGTTAACGAAATGTGTAATTTTTTATTTATTTATAATTTTGGAAATAGCTATGCTATCTCCAGCTGTTATCAACATAGAGTAGTCTTTGCCTTCCGTTTGTTGACTCTATAACATAAATAATCATATAACTAATTCTATAAACACCAAATAAATCACGCAAACTTTGAATCTAACAGTGTTAAAATCAAGCGTCAAACGCTGGCAAACAACAAATTTTCAAGTACTTGGTATTCAGCTCACACGACTTTGACCGCTATATAATTTTAAATTAGATTCAAAACAGCTTGGGAATGTTTTGACGAACAATTAAACATGTTAGGTACGGAAATTTTGCATCTCTTCACTTAGGGCAATAGCTCACTATCGGCCAGGTCGCAGTGGACAGCAATATAGATAGCGAGACATTATTATGAAATCGTCATGTAGCACGCGCAGCAGGCAGAGCGCGGCGTTCCGATCGAGCCGCGGCAGCCAACGAGATTGAAGCGACGCATTTCCGGCCTGTGATTGGTCGCTCGCCGCTGCGGCCAATGAGGTCAAATGGAACAGTAGATAAACACTGAGCACTAGCCATCACGGCCGTGACGTCATTCTTATCAGTTTTCAGATGAAGAGTTTCACATCCGCAAATAATTAAAGAACTTGTTATCATATGGCTGAAAGTCGGTGAAGTGTGTGTGAAATAATCCCTTTCTAAAGCGTTCACATAGCAAAGTGTGAACCCAGTATTTATTTCTTTTATCAATTCGCTTCTTACTTGAGAGATACATAAGCTCTGCTTTTTTCACAACGTCCATTTTCACCGCTGTATATGCACTGACAAATGACGAATATAGCTGCAGTGTTGGCCGCGGTGCTTCGCCGCTAGTGCGTATTGCTTTTGTGTAAGATTTACTGCTCATCATTTACGTGATATCGAAAATGTTTTGAATTTAACAGGGGACATATATAACGTCATCATAATCCAGTTCCTAGTTCTAAATTAAAAGAGTTGAATGTTCTTCAACACGTCAAAAACACGGAAATAAATTAAGAACATAATAATATATTTATTGATAACATAATACAATATTCACTATATTCACGATATTTAGTAATTTTGTCCAGCAATATTGGTCTATATATCACCGTTATATTTTTATAATGACATTGATGATACGAGTAATTATTGTCTCTAATAATTATTCAGCATTATTTGTTTATGTTATCAAATTTCCTACGAGTGGCCTTGCTCGTACAAGTACAACAATGTGACGAAAACATCTTGTCTAACGAAATCGATGACGCGTATCAGACACGGATTTCCTGGTGATGGGTGTATGATGAACCTTTTGCCCTTCAAAAAACATAAATATGGCTAACACAGAAATGAGTTTGTACTATGCTACTAATCTTAATATACAGCCAAATTGTAATAAAACAAGCTAAGTTAAGTTAAGTACCTACGCATCAGAAAAAGTATTTAGTTAATATTAAGTTACTATCACTTAACATCAGGTGAGCCTCCTGCCCGTTTGGCCCCTGTTCTATAAAAAAAATACTATATAATTTCCGCGTGTTATATCAACAAATTACCATTGTTAACTTTTCCACTTACTATCATGACAGTTCCACTCTGTGAATGATATAAAAACTACAATATCTTGCCATAAAATGCTGACTAATGCAAAGTATTGCCTATTGAGCTAACGAACGGTCATAGATAAGAAATAATGACGACATGAGTATCACGATGACTAAAGTGATAATATTACAATTACAATAATGACATAGGATAAACAATATCAAAGACTCCAGACTTATCTCACCGTGATTGTGCTGGTTATGTTTTGGTTTTAGTATTTTTGTAAAAAAAATTTACTTTTAAATATATTTTATTATTATATAGAGTATATATTATTACGAATCAAATTGATATTTATGAATGTAGGTACATGAATGCAGATTTATAACTAGGACAACCAGCCTGCACATTTTAGATTTAGGCTTCAGATTTTGTGATCATTAAATGATAAAAATAAAATAAATTTTATTTTCAAAGTAAGCGAGTAGTTAGACTTCAAACAATGCTTTTATTGACCGAGCCGAGCACCGCGTTCTCATAACGAGCGAGGATTCAATGCGCACTTAGTAAAAAATCTAATAATATTTTATTCGAATTTTCTATTTATTGCTAATTCTCAAATCAAGACAGACAGACAATCCGACGCGAAGATAATGCGTAATTCATAAAGATTGCAGTGGAATTTCAGCGATGATCCGCAAAATTAACATAAAATGTTATCATCATAATTAATTAGGAAATAATTAATCAAAAATTAAATATAACGGCGTTTATTATCTGCGGTGCTGATTACGCCAAAAATAAAACACCTCTTGACCACGTGATCTTGTCCAGATAAAAGGGCAGTCTAACGCCATGGTATCGTAGTATAAGAAGTGAAGCAAGTCAGTGACAACAGACTAAGTAATTTCACAATGTATACACTAACAATTTTGGTATTATCATATGTTTTGACTGTAGCAAATACAGCAAAGATTCTCGCGGTGTTACCAACTCCATCCGTAAGCCATCAAGTTGTGTTTAGACCATTAATGCAAGAGTTAGCAAGAAGAGGACATGATCTAACAATCATAACAGCAGATCCGATATACACTGCCGGCAACGCTCCGAAAAATTATACAGAAATAGATGTTCATGATATATCATACAAAATCTGGATGGATGCTTTTACACACGGTGTTAGATTTGGCAAGAAAGATGACATGTTCGCACAGATGAGGAGTTTTACAGTTATTAATCCTAGCGTGGCAATTGCTCAATTTAAGGAAAAACAAATCCAAGATTTATACAAAAGAAAAGAAAAATTTGATTTGATATTCATCGAAGCCTGGGAAACACAAGGATATTATTATTCTCATATATTCAAAGCTCCAGTAATATTAATAAGTTCATTCGGTATGTTTGGAAATGAAGATGCTGCTGTAGGTGCTATGACGCACCCGTTTTTGTTTCCAAAACTAGTGCAACAAAGAACATATAATCTGACGTTTTGGGAGAAAGCTAAAGAGCTATACAGAAATTACTGGTTTCGGAAATTGTGGTCAACAATGGAAGAAAATGATCGTGATCTATGGGGACAGCTTTTGGGAGAAGAAGTGCCCGATTTCAAGGAAATAAATAATAATATTGATATGATGTTTATAAACGTTCATCCATTGTGGATTAGTAATCAACCGCTGCCGCCCAACATCATTACAATTTGGGGTATCTATAGAAACCAAAGAAAACCTTTACCTACGGTAAGTACTCAATATATAAAATTCTCGTGTCCTCATACTCCTCTGAAACGGCTCGACCGATTCTTATAATTTTTTTATGCATCGTCTGTAAGTCTAAGAATCTTTATTTCAAACCCTTAAGTTATAAGGCGTGTCCATGCCAAGATATTTTTTTATTTCTTAGATATTTTTATTTTTTTATGATACAACATACAAAAATACAAACAATTTTCACCCCTCTACAATCAAATCCAATTTTTATTATTGTAGATAGTTATTTTTATAGTAACGAAGTATAAACTATATCTATAGTTATATAGTTAATGTATTCTAGATGTATACGTTTGGCGGGCTTGTTGTTAAAAGTTATTTTTAATTTAAAATATTTTTTTAATTAATTCATATAATGTAATTCAAATATTTTTTATACTTTGAAAAATAATAATAAATAATAATTAATTTTTTTTCTTTCTCTTTTCGGAGTTCACTCCGAGGAAGGTTTATATGGAGAGAAAAATGGGAAAAATTGCTTAGTTAAATTTAAAAACTAGGATTCTATTTATTTAATTGTGACCACAACATTAAGGTTCAGTTTCACAATGTCCGGATAAGTTCCAAATAAGCTATTTATTACTTATTGGTAGCATAAACAGTATTTTTGCAATTTACGACTGTCAGATTCGTCATGAAAAGCGAAGTATATTATTCGGAACTTTTATCTTTCGAATAATTTATGTGTTACATAGCTATTTGGTACTTTATCCATACATTGTGAAACAGACCCTTAATATTATAAAAATTAACAAGACTTACGGGTTACGGTTGCCCATGCAAAATCGAAGCGAGTCATTTGTATAAAACAGTGACACCTTCTAAAAATTACTATATTTTGCAGGATCTTCAAAATTATCTCGACTCTTCCAAACACGGCGTGATTTACTTAAGTTTTGGTTCCAACGCGCACTCATCAGTTCTACCTCCTGAGTGGATACAATTATTGGTTCGGGTGTTCTCTAGATTAAAGTACGATGTCTTATGGAAATGGGAAAAACCAGAACTCCCTGGTAAATCGGAAAACATCAAGATATCAAAATGGCTACCACAATCAGATTTATTAAGTAAGTAACGAAGATCCCGCTGTCTGGTAAATATTTAGTTTTAAATATTTTAGTAAAACCTTTTTAAGTTATGTAAACGCGAATTCGTTACATATTTTATCTAAAACTCCATGCAGCAGAAGTCTAAATTAGTTTAACATTACTTTTAGATAAAATATTAGTTGATTGGTTTAACAAAATCAATATTTACTTATGTTTATTTCTAGTAGTTCAAATATATTACAATATATACATAGCATTAGATATCACGTAAAAAAATCATGTTTTTTTTAAATTTTAAGTAATTTTGTACATCTTTTAGGACATCCAAATGTAAAACTGTTCATCACGCAAGGTGGTTTGCAGTCCACTGATGAGGCTATCACTGCTGGAGTACCAACACTGGGAATGCCGATGCTTGGAGACCAGTGGTACAATTTAGAAAAACATGTTCATTTCAAAATTGGTAAAAAACTTGAAATGGAAACCCTCACTGAAGAAGAGTTAGAAACAGCCATTCATACTGTTATAAATGATCCCAGGTACGTTGATTAATAAGTAAATCTTAAAAGATAGAATTAGATTAGAGATTTTTTTTCTATAGAAAATTTGGGACGCTCACACTAATGAGTATTATTATTTTTAAAAACTTAAAGTTCTAATGCTCTTATAAAAAATCTTTTTGATATCACATTGACTAAATTTAAATCGTATATCGTTACTTATTGCGTAATTTTTCGTGTCCTCGTAATTTCCTTCAAGTTTTTGTGAGTTAAATAAATCGATAAAAGTATCAAAAACAGTTCGAAAAACAATGTACAATTCCGTAGTAAAATCACATTTATTATATTTGAACAAATTCAGGTTCCACAAAATAAATAAATTAAAATAATCTTTTTTATCGTACTCATACTTCCACTAAAAAACTATACATGGACACAAAAGTAATGGTCAGTAAGCAGCTGTATACACAAAATTCAATTACGTTTAAAAATTGTACATAACCAAATACACACGAGTATTAAATATTACTTCAATACGTAGACGGCATAACACTAATAATATAATCTATTTCGGAGCTAGTCCTTACAACTACTTGCCTCCTTGTAACTTCTCTTGACACGGGAAATTGTTCCAGTGCATTCCTTTTGAATACGCATACAAATGTTTTTTTGGTGATGAACTCTAATCTAATAACTTCGTACAACGGTGGTGTGATATATTTTAAACCTAATAGTAATAGTTAATAAGAGTGGCAGCAGTAGTGGCTTCAGTTTGCGATTCTCAACCTTGAGGTCGTAGGTTCGATCCCCGGCTGTGCACCAATAGACTTTGTGCGCTTTTATCATTCGCTCTATGGGTGAAAACATCGTGAGAAATCCGGCCTCCACCTACTTGCCTATTGCATTGACTAATGATCAGGGAACAGATATAGACATCTGAGGCCCAGTTGTATTGTATGATTTATTTATATATATATATTTATTTAATCTTAAAATAGAATATTTTTACAGTTACAAGGAAAATATATTAAAACTCCGTACACTCATGGAGGATCAGCCAGAGAGTGCGTTAGATCGCGCAGTGTGGTGGACAGAGTATGTGCTGCGCCATGGAGGGGCGAAGCACCTTCGATCTGCAAATGCTAATATGTCCTGGGTGGAGTTCTATGAAGTAGAATTTGTACTAAAAGCGGCATCTCTCTTACTGCTGTTATTGGTGCTTGGCATAGCTTTTTTGTACTACACGTATATAACTTTTGTAACGAAGCAAAAACTTAAAACACATTAAAGGGATATTAAAAATTCCGTGTAAAAAAATCTCAAAAAGAAGACTAAGCCCTTACTTTAAGTCAACGTAATTTATTTTTTAAATACATTTATTCAGAATAATAGAAAAGGTGACAATTATATATTTCTGGAATGTTTTTTTCTGTTTTCTTGCCTTTGCAAATAAGGTATCCCTGCTAATTTAAGTAACCCTTATTCAAAAAGATGTTTTTTGTCAGAATAATAAAAAGTCGATATGATTTTTGGGTAAATAGGGTAAATATTCATTAATTAATAAATTGGGAGGAAATGGGGAAGTATTATCCGTAATAGCAAAGCAACATTTAATCAAGTGGGATATTATTACACTTTCCGGCACGGCTCCCAACTTTTGAAACATTACTACTTCAAATTTCAAAGATATTAATTGCCCCTGCCTTTTTAATCATAAACGTGAGTGATGAAAGCTATAACATAAAACAACAGAATTAGGAACAATGTGTTAATATAAAAAGAACATTAACATTTTTCTTTATATATACCTAATTAAATTTCCGTATTTTGTGCAATGCAGGAACAGATATTGGGAAATTATTGCGCCTAAGAAAATCTAACAAATATGAATGCTACCAAGACATCACCGCAAAAAGCTATTAGAAAACAAGTCTAGTTTATAAAAATATTGCGTTTATACTTATTAAATTTTTTTTTTCAAAAACTTTTAAAATCTCTCAACAGAACCAGTTTTTTATTTTTCATACAAAGTCTTCCCATTAATAAAGTTGATAAAAAAGCAGAAGAATTATTTTGTTCTCGAGATGGTATTGAGTAGAGTTACCAGTAATAAAATAGAAAATTAGTTGTTACTTTGTACAAAGTGGTAAATAAATTCCCATGCATTTTTGATGTAAGTTTTCACAAATATCTATTTCTTATCACATTTTTTTTCTTTACATACCAGTTTATTTTCTAAGTGATTAAGAAATTGTGTAAATAAGCGTATAAATTTGTTAATATTAGAGTTTAGGACGATTATACTTGAGAATGTAATATCATTAATAATTTAATTTTATGCAAATCATTGATTTTCCCAGGGTGCTTCCTACTTCCAATAGCGATCACGACAGCGATTCAATGAGTTTTCTGTACCGCGGTAATCCAAGGATAGACATTAGCTCTACGAATATTAAGAGAACAACATCGAACTTGCATACAAAAACCTAAGTATCCCAGTCATTGATAGTTACAGAGTACGGGCACAAATCGCGCTATACGTCAAAAACGTTTTGCCTCAGTAGCAAATTTATAATATGTAGTAATATTACTACATATTATAAAGTGGATAGATAGAAGTGATTGCCGACGTTTTGGTATATATTTGTAAAGGTTTACGGCTCGTAATATGAAAAAAATACGTTTATTTTGGAGCATAAGATCATCAAGGTATCACTTATTCCACGTCATTAAATTTGAACCAGTAGGCATCCCTACTCATCGGCAAAAAAGAGGGTGTAGGCCAAGAGTAAAAGCCGGTGTAAAAAACTCTCGGTACTCTTTTAAAAAAGCAAAAAAAAAAAAAGAAAAAGGGCCGCGTCGCTATAATATTCAAGTCTTTAAAATCTAAAGCATTATTCATTCTAAATGTAAGATTTCGTGTACCCTTCGAGCTCGGTTTTCTACTTCGTTGGGTTTGTTTAAGCGTGTGGACTTTGAACCAGGTCTGTTTATTTAACGTAATTCAATGAAAATTCCTTCTTAAAATTTAGAACGAAAAGTAAAAAGAGTATAGGTACGTAGAGTTAAAAATTAAAGAAAGTTTTACAATTCATTTACCTAATCCAACAAGTTAAATATTAATTGCTGTCATTTTCATTAGCTATTATTTATTTTTATCGCCGTCGCCGGGGTTACCTGGCCGCGCCTGGCCCGCGAACGACGCGAGTGGAACCGGATGGAGGAGGCCTATGTCCAACGGTGGACAAACCAAAACTTAACTAAATGATAAAAAATTCCTAAATTTTAAAGTTTTTTTTTAAATAAAGGCTATTATTAGGATTTTTTTTGCAATGTATATGTTAATAAGTGTGATGCATTTGTAATTAAGGTAAAATATCATCAGAACCATTACACCATCACACAACACAACCAATTTAGGCCTAGTTAAATAAATTAAATCACAATTAGTATTAAATACTATTTGTTTGTTTGTTCCCTTTTATAAATCTTTTTCTTGTAAAATGTATCATGTATTCCATCTTTGGCTATATTTTCAGTGTATTTGTTTGTAATTATATAAAATATATGTTAGCTGTAGGAGTACTAAATAAATCAATAAATAGAACTATACCTCTATCAACTTTGCAATGCATATTGCAATTTAAAACAGTAATAATAAGCGGCATTCGCTAAGGGCTGACGTACGACTCCCAACTCTAAGGTTTTCTTCTCTTCAAAGCAAGTGCAACAACTGAGTTTTATTTCTAAGTGCGCAATGGACACTTCTTGGTACAGTATATGTAAACGTGTGGAATCCAAGATGTTTCAGATCAACTGTTATTTGTTCGTAAAAAATGGTCAAAGGAACAAATGCAATCTGATATCAATACTGAAAGGGAGTACCTAAGTTGGATGTAATGGAATTGGAAGAAAAAAAATGTACTACATCACTAAAGAGTTCTAAAATTGAAATAAAAAAAGTTTTCATTAGAAATGCTTCTACAGTTATATTAGAATTGGTCAGTTCCAGTTCTAATTCGTTCAATATATACGGGTATAATATACGGATACAATATATAGTGGCTACCTCTGTACGTATATCAATCTGCCACGCTGTAGTAAATACCAAAATCCCCGCTTGGGCTCCCCTACTATTACGATTTTTCGCTTCATCTATTCACCGACATTAACCAGCAGACGTATTGACAAAACGTCAAACTGACATCTGGATTCAAAAATAGAATTCGCGCACCATTCAAAGAAACTCATGAAAGCTGCACAATACGTCTCTCAGTCATTTGATTTATTACAGGGTTGATACTAAGTTAAAAATATTATTTATTTATATATAACCTAAAAAACTGAAAACTCCCAAGACTATTATCCCCTTCCTGCATGATTTTTTGTTTTCGAGCCAAAAAAATATATGTTACGTAAAAAAATAAATAAAAAGACACGTATTTTAACAAATTAAAATTTATTAAAAAATATGTAAGAAAATCAGGTTTTTCCACTTTGGTTCAAATATGGCACAATGAGCAGAAATTGCAAAAAAAGTATTAAATAGTATGAAACAGCAGGAAACAATTTCTCTTCTCATTCAAGCATAAGTTAACTTGACATTTCCTGCATAGCATGTGGGATATACCCTTGCACTCAGGCACTTTGCAACGCTACCTGGATAACCCGATACGCAAGTGATCCAGCTGGTCAAGACGAACATCCAGTTCGAATCCAGAAAGATGGCATTATTGCAATAGCTCCTCTGGACTTCTTCTCCTGCATTGCAGTTTCGATAAGATTGCAGGATCCGCGTTTGGTGACTGTGCTGGGCTTATTGGTTGGGCATAGTGATAGACCAGTGCCGAAGCCTTCAAAAATAGTAAAAAATGAAAAAAAATTACAGTAGGATGAAACCCATTAGAAATGCAGGGGAATATGATCAAAATGAAAGGAAAAATAAATTACGGTCGATCCGAGTTCGGGAAGTGGGAGGGGGGTGACTTTTAAGGGGGAAAAATTGTTTATCTTGATTTCCGGCGAAACTACCAGTCCTATGGAAAAAAGTTAAATGGCAAAGTTGTAGGTCATAAAAAGATCTACAACTTTGGTATTTACAATTTTTTCACATAACCTCAAAATTTAGGTGAAAATTTCAAAAAACCAAGTTTTTGGTTTTTTATTTATATCTTTTTTAAAAAGTTTTTTTTTTCTACGAAATTTGGTGAAAACTTACCTTATTATGTCCCAAATATACTGTAATTTATTTGATTAAAAATATTTATTTTTTCGCCTCATTTTAACTTAATATCAAAAAAGCACCCTAATTTTCAATCGAAAATTCTGACGTCAAAATTTCAGCTTTTTTCAAAAAGTTTGGAGGCTTTTTGTTCGTTGAAATATCTACTTTCTGATGGTGTAAAAAAAATTATACATTACCATAGGAAATATTATTAGAAAATGCAAAAAATTGAAAAAACCTGAAATTCGAAAATTTTCTTTTAATTATGTACAATTTTGAGGTATTTATTAAAATTTACACTTTAATTACTCAAAAAACGTAAGATTTCATGCTTCATTGATAAACGAAAAAATTGCAAATTAAAATATACTTCTATAATTAACAAACAAATAAGTTAATAAAGTTAATATTTAATAAGACATCTACAATATTTTGAAAAACTTGTAGAATCTTCTGTAAATAATATTTGTAGATGCCTATTTATTGCTGTTTTAAGATAATTTATATACCTGAGTGACCTTCGGTGAATTTTGAATTTTTCTTTGAATAAAGTAAATTTCTCACAAATCACTTAGAGTAACTCAGCCTGCAGGTGTATTTTTAAAAACGATGTTGTACACTACTCTGTATCTCGAATACTGGCTAACGGTTTTTACAGCTGCTACGAAATAGCAGGTAGCAGTAAGGCCCAGACCCTCCTAGGTCCATCCCCACTTCTCAATGAAATAACTTACACTGGGCTAAAATTCACCGAAGGTCACTCAGGTATATAAATTATCTTAAAACAGCAATAAATAGGCATCTACAAATATTATTTACAGAAGATTCTACAAGTTTTTCAAAATATTGTAGATGTCTTATTAAATATTAACTTTATTAACTTATTTGTTTGTTAATTATAGAAGTATATTTTAATTTGCAATTTTTTCGTTTATCAATGAAGCATGAAATCTTACGTTTTTTGAGTAATTAAAGTGTAAATTTTAATAAATACCTCAAAATTGTACATAATTAAAAGAAAATTTTCGAATTTCAGGTTTTTTCAATTTTTTGCATTTTCTAATAATATTTCCTATGGTAATGTATAATTTTTTTTACACCATCAGAAAGTAGATATTTCAACGAACAAAAAGCCCCCAAACTTTTTGAAAAAAGCTGAAATTTTGACGTCAGAATTTTCGATTGAAAATTAGGGTGCTTTTTTGATATTAAGTTAAAATGAGGCGAAAAAATAAATATTTTTAATCAAATAAATTACAGTATATTTGGGACATAATAAGGTAAGTTTTCACCAAATTTCGTAGAAAAAAAAAACTTTTTAAAAAAGATATAAATAAAAAACCAAAAACTTGGTTTTTTGAATTTTTCACCTAAATTTTGAGGTTATGTGAAAAAATTGTAAATACCAAAGTTGTAGATCTTTTTATGACCTACAACTTTGCCATTTAACTTTTTTCCATAGGACTGGTAGTTTCGCCGGAATTCAAGATAAACAATTTTTCCCCCTTAAAAGTCACCCCCCTCCCACTTCCCGAACTCGGATCGACCGTAATTTATTTTTCCTTTCATTTTGATCATATTCCCCTGCATTTCTAATGGGTTTCATCCTACTGTAATTTTTTTTGGTTTCAAAAATTATCGACACTGGTCTATGAGGGCTTCCACCACAGCTACTTTGAAATTGCTACGGGAAACCATGCACCAGCGTCAGTATTTCCACGTCTATATAACAGCCAAGTATTGAGCGTCGTCGTATCTAAAAGATGAAAGAATCGCGGAATTGCGGTGATAAAATTTGTGTGATCAGATCTGGACCCCGCCTAACCAGGAAGTGCATCTAACAGATCCACACCTTCCATATGACTGTTGTATGTCGTGACAGCCTTTGGTCGGGGAATAGCTTGGTACACTTTTTCTTTTTTATCGTAACGTCTCACTTCGGTCATGGGTTTGCTGCCAACGTAGGTCATAGATCATAGGCAACCTGACCTTTGGGAATTTGGGTTGAGTTATCATTGAAATGTAAGAAACGTTTAATTTCTTCAAAGCGATTACAGGATGATAACTCTAATTCCGTTATATCAGCAGGCAAGCTGGTATTGCCTAAGAACTGAATTTCTGTTTCTGTTTTCTCTAAAAAGCTGTCCCTCCATCTAGTTTTTGCGTTTCTGTTAGCACGTGAACTGGTATTGTCAAGTTCTGATAATGGAATGTCGCCTTCCATGTCAGAATCTGATTCAGGTAGTATTATAGGTGGCCGATTCCTAGCCCGTTTTCTGTAGTTATCATAATCAGAAACCTTTTCATCAGTGGTGCCGTTAGGAAGTTTTTAAATGATGGTATTTATGTACACCACCATAAAACTTTATTGGGTCCATTATATGTACTACAACAAAACAATATGAATCTAAAAATTTAGTCTCTTAGTATTTCATCCGAATGGGGTGTTGTTCATTTAGATTGCATTCAGCCTGAATCACATAGGTATTTATTGATGTTAAAAATAAATGTTCTATATCTTTAATTATAAAAAAAAAATTTATGCGATAATCGAACCTGCTGCCTTTCATTGAAATAAAAAACCACAGTCCGCAAGTATTACGTTAATGCATAATGTACCAAATATAAACCAACAGTAAAAGGAATATTTCTGCATGTTGGCTCATATTTAGTCCAAACCTTAAAATAACATTTTCGCAGAGTAAAATCATAAAAATACAGAAAACCTTACCTTGTCCAGATAAATTGTAATATTTCACCAACGTTACGTATTTTTACTAATAGAAATTGGGATGATAACTATTTTTAAACGAATTTTAAAAAGACACTTACGCGGGGCATCGGTCGAAATATGTCCTTCTAACTTGCAACTCATTTTTAGTACAGCTATTCACTCAAAGATGGTGTTGTTAGTATTTAGTATGGAAGCGTATGTACCGTTTATGATCCTTCTTGTAGAAAACGAAGTTTTATTTATTCAAACAGGAAATATTGATCAAAGAACGGTGTGGATTATATTTGTACCAAAATGCAGGAAGGGGTTATAATAATGATGTATTGTAGATATCATGTAATAATATTTGATTTACACAAAAACTTTAGCAGATTCTCTGGTCAAAAAGTTTCTTTCGCCATATTAATAAATGAACCAAGTAATATTTTATCATCCATCATACAGACTAAAATAGAGCAAATGTATTTATTTATTCACAATTCGTTGCTAGAAAGAAACACAAATAAATAAATATAGTATATATTTAGTTATTATTATTACTATATTTCAATACGTTATATGTCTAGTATTATTATACCAAAATAAATCAAGTGCATCGATTATAATAAATATACTGTTACTATTATTACACTCAAATTCTTTATGAGTTTTCTTCTTATTTAGGAAAATTTTAATTATTATGTTAAAATTTTTAGTGCTGCCGATTTAGTGATTCATTATTTCTCCTACACAGAAGTATTTCTAGACAGTCTCAGAGCTACTTTCCCTAAGTTTTACCCTTTATTTTCAAAGAAATATCTGTTTTAAATTGTATTTTAACCTTATTTTTCGGTTTCCATGCGCATTAAATAATTACCTGTTATACATAAACCATATTAAATTCAAACGTCTATTATCTCGCTTATGCTGAATCTTTTAATAAAGCAACAGGTAGCAACCCTAATTTCAACCAAATCCCTATCTACGTGAGAGACGTTGTAACCAAGTCACGTCGTATCCTACGTATAGCTTAACAATTCATATATCTGTTGAGATTTTGTCAGCACTTTCTTTGATGTACAGATCGGTTTAACTGCGGGATTATTTCAGTAAATTTGACAACCCTGCGCCAGTTGCTTCTGTCACCACTGAAGTGAAACTTCGGTAATGAATGTGTAATTCAAGGGTGAGAATAAGTGAAGATTAAATTGTGGCTCGAACCCAAAATTTCGGCAAAGCTAATCACATCTGTTATAACATCTTTACCTAGTAAAAATATTAAATAAATCAATCAATAATCATTCGAGCCGATTCCGGAGCACTGATGCTACGGTAACCCTTAAATAACGCGGTATTTGAGTGACGCAATAAAAATAATATAAATCAAATCAAATCGAAATTTATTTGTTCATATAGGTAACAACAAAATTAAACAAAATTAAAACAGGAAAATGAAATGAATCATGGTTTTCGAATAGTATTAATCTCGTGCATTTGTTGATAATAATGTAAAAAATTGAATTTGGAATTCCTAACCAAAGATATTTTTTTTTATATTTGAGGTCAAAGTGGCCAATACCACAAAACGTCAATTTAAATGTAAGGACATAAAATTAAAAATCATGAAATAAAAATTTATGAAATAAAAAATATGTATTTCTAACAGAAGCAGTTGTTAAGTTTGTGCCTTTAAACAAACAAAATGCTCAGATTTAATAGATCATTTTAATATATCAGTGTTCCTACAATGAATGTTGGAAGGGGCATAAAATTTATGAATTTTGCATGAGTTATAAAACTTTTGTCTTTTATAGTAGTAGTGCTGTGGCGAGTGTTGTTTCAAACATTTTGGTAAACTTTTAACTTTTATACACTGTGATTGTATAATTTTACAATGTTTTTATACATTTTATGGCTGGCTGAATATATGTGATTACTTTATCGAGTATAATCTTAAACGATATAGAGAAATTATTTATTTATTTAAGTACACCACATACATAATATATTATCTACAGTATAGGTCACATTCTATGTATACTTATATATATGACAATTACAGGAACATACATTTTTCAAAAAATTATAAAAATATTACATTTTTAACCACAAATTTAAGTTTCTACTAGTAATTTATATTTTAAAATGCATGCGTACAAAGATAATTAAATAAATTAAAAATCTGTGTTTACTACACAAGACGTTATGCGACAGAATCACCATCTAATATTCTAATATGTAACTACTAAACAAATACATGAACCAGTATCGTGTAATTTTTCTCTATCTGCCTTACCCACACTCTCAATCATTCTGCTTATAGCAATCTTCCACCTCTCACTCCATAGCATTGTAGGTGATGCGACATTCGCTCTATCTCACTCTCTCTTGATCTTCTCACTTGCTTTCTCTTTACTCACGCTCCATGGCTAAATGATTCATGCTGTGTTTACCCTTGCTTTACTCTCTCTCAGTCTGTCTCAATAGCTCTATCCCTTTTCTGCGACAAAAACGCTGCACATCTTCGTGACGTTTTATTCGTGCTGAACAACAACAATACTTTTTTTTAATTAATTTCATTATATCAAATAAATGGTGCCAAGTTAGTTTAGATTGGATTTGGGTGATTCTGTTGATTTTTAAATTTTTTTTTTAAATTTGAATTCAAGTTTTAGTAAATAAACGGTGACAATGTCAATATTCTGTAAGAGGTTATTGTCCTGTGTTGACTATTTGATTTTTTTTTAATAATTAATTACTGGCTACAGATCTTCGATCGTAAATTGACATCATTTTAAATTTCCTGAGAAAATCTTGTACTAATGAATGCAAGATGTCGAAGTACTCTACCGTACCTATACGCACACTAGAATATTATACGAAGTTTTACATGAAAAACAATCTGAATTTCCTTTAAGAAATCCGAGAATTACGTATGTATAAACATTATTTTTAATAAATATCATTATATTCAGTTATAAATAACGACTGTTCAATTTAAAATGAAACGTTTCTTAAATAAAATGTCAAGTCAATTAAAGTTTTAAAAAAAAAATTATGAACAGTTTAAATACCTATATAATACAACGTTCCAAATTTAAATACACCATAGCCAAGAAACTTCGTAATAACGAGAGCTACATAAGAAATAGTATTAAAGCATTAAAGAGTTTCCCAAGAAGATTTCCCAGATATTACGTAGGCAATTTCCTTGTTAATTTTCGACGACCCCGCTGATTAATGGGGAGGAAAGTTTCTTTACCTAATGAGTGTAATTGAAAAATATTGCCAACATTCCGGCGGCTGTTCCGTGATTTTAGCTTTAACGAGAAATCGTCGATTTTGAGGCTAGAGAATGTGAATTTTGACGTTGAAATTCTTCTTTAGTTAAAATTTACATTTACTATACAGGAGCTACGCAGTGGCAATGCGACCATCGCGCGTTCTACATCAATTAATTTGTTTTATGTACGATTCGAATTAAGTTTGGTGGCGTTTAATACATAATGTATTTTAATGAAACACTTTGTATATAGCTGGGTTACAACTGACTTTAATGATTTAAAGTATGAGTTTATAACTAACATAAAATTCCGGGTACTGTTATTGCGACGCTAAGAAAAGCTAACTTATGTAAGGGAACTTAACATAAATGACACTATTATATTAGAATTATTTTTACTTATACAATTGTTTATTTGTTAATTAAGGATATGAAAACGACACTTATAATATTGAACATAAGGCTTTTTAAGGAAAAATCATAAAGGTTAGTCGACATCACAAGATACCGAAGAGCTGGCAGCTACCTCGGACAAAGATGTCGGTTTCCTCACGATGTTTTCCTTCACCGTTCAAGCAAATATTAAATGCGGACATAAAAAGGAAGTCCATTGGTGCACAGCCGGGGATCGAACCGACGACTTCAGGTATGAGAGTCGCACGCTGAAGCCACTAGGCCAACACTGCTCTATTTATTTATTAACAAAGATATTATAAAAGCTTATTTGTTGTTACCCTTTTTACAAATGATTCAATATTTTAATATGAAGTTATGAGGAATATCTCTGCACAAAAACCTAAGTATAAATCACGAACCCTATTCCTAGAATATTCATATGAAATCATCTTGCCGGACTTACGGATTACGTTCACCGTACACACGATAAAACTGTCATAGTCCTTTTCTGTCAAGGATGTTCAAATACATTTGATTCTTTTGTTTTTATAAACTGGAACTAATTAACTCACGATTATATTTATAGAATTTAAATGATCATGACCTGAAGCAATCACAATTATACCGTTTGCGTAACTTTTAAATTAAAAAAATATATTTATTTATTTCGTTATCCTACAGTTAACATAAATTATGTATGATAACAAACAAATACGGTGAAAATATAGCCAGAGTTGGAATGCATCATACATTTTACTACAAAAAGGTTCAAAGATTAATAAAAAGGAACAAACAAACAAAAAATAAAACATTAATTAAGTGGTACCTAATTTGTTTGTGCTGTGTGATGGTGTAAAAGTGAGGGTATGTACGTGATGGTGTGTATGTGGGGTGTGCACATGATGTAGGTGATTTTGCGCTATGGATATTCATTTAGATAATGTTAACTAAGGATTAATGTAATTCCATTAACAAAGATTTTTAAAATGAGGTAACTTTTTTACATACAGTTTCTATTGAAATTTGCATGTTGTTGTAATATTAAACAACATTTTGAGATAACAGTAAATTAAAGAAAAACATATTATGATATAGTTTTTAATATACGTCCATTTATTAATTTTTAACACACAAATATACAGTATTTACAATTTTATTTATCTATAATAATAATCTATTAGTTTTAAATTGGTTCATTAAACATAGCTGCTTCTCCCCGACTACAACTGCTATAAAACACCAATAAATCTGGATCTCTAATGTCATAAATTCCATTTTATATCTGGAAAAGAATATAGTATATAATCGCTGACGTTTCTAAAATACATCAAAATATATACCAAACAAAAATATTTTTGTTGATTTGAGTGTGATGTTTTCTAGCTTAAATTAGATTCAAGAACCGATAAATACTCTGTCTGCAGCTACCCTTAGACCCACCAATAAATCCCCTATACGAGGGAACAAAATAACAGATGCATATAACATTGATCGCCGCTTAGAGAACTCATATCTTTCGTGGAACAAATTTCATCTTATCATCTCGATTTTTCATACAAGATATTCCCTAATACTTTCGCCATGGTTATTTGAATGGAAATTGAGAGTTTTATGAATAGTTTTTTCCTTACGTAGGGAATATGCTTTTCATATATATTGACACTTTTAGTAATATGCTTGTGGGCGAGAGTTTTGAAGAGTAAAATAAACATAATTGTAACTTGAATATATTAATAATACTAAAAATATTATTCTAGTTCAGATACAAATAATGCTTAAATATAAATCAAAACATTAAATTTTAAGTGTTTGGTTATTATTGACAGTACCTTTGAGTTGGCCAGTATTGCCTCGCTGTATTACAATACCCGTTAGTTCAGCGAGTATTGAAAATAATTTCACAAAAGTAGTTCCTGGAATTGTAAAAACAGATCATAAAGAATGCAATAAATTAAACAGAAATTTATAATTAAAATTAGATTTTTTAATTTTTAGAATTTTATTTTCATTTTAAAATCTACTTTTTAATAATATTAGGTGAAGCAAGCGACTCACAAAAGTTTGGCGTTCGAATGCCAGCTGACACTAATAAATGTTTATACATTTATTAGTAATCTTACAGCTAACATACATAGAATAAAACAAAACACTAAGACATTATATAAAGCTAAAACACAGTATATATATATGCATGGAAAACATAAGTAGTTCTTTTAGTAGTCAAAAATAAAACTAAAATTTAACATTAAACAAACGAAAATTAATTATAAAGAATAATTGTTACTGCTAAACAAAATCGAAGTCTTCCCGCTTCTTAAAATACTTTCTCACATCCTCTTTGAGGTGGTAGAAAAAATCAACATCCTTATAATTAGTGCCAAACATTGGCAAATTATGCAGGTAATTCGTGTTAGAGGCACATGGAAATATTGTGAGTATCTTGTCGCATACGGTGGAGGGATTCTTATAGAAATTAACGATAGCTAATATGGGCTGTCTGACTAATACCGTCCAAAAATAATAAGCCTTGCGGTTGTAAAATAAAGGCTTGTAAAATATAAATTCTGTCGAGTTTCAGATCAATCCCTTCGTCCTTTAAACAATTTATCAATAGAACAGGCGCAGACATATGTCTTCCCTATGCGAAACTCAATCAGAACTTAATCAAATACACTTCTATGAGGCACATAACACATTAAATAAATTTAGACCATAATTATATAACTAAGAAAATATTTACAATTCATCTCCACGCATACCCAGCTCTTACAGGAGTTCAAAGAGAAATTTTCATATCTGAATATTTATAGGAAGGTGCGTAAAAAGTATGCACAGATTATTCCATTGCCATGACAGCAGTGAAGTTAGCTAAATTTTTTTTGTATAGAATAGGGGATAGATGGGCAATAAACTTATCTGATGTTAAGTGATATCACCGCCCATGAACACTCTCAACACCAGAAGGTATTAATGGCCTTTTAGAGCCAGAGTAAGGCTCTAACAGGTAATAATCTAAGGTAATAATATAATAAATCCATCAAAACTTGAACTATTACTGCCCAAACATGTAAAGTTATCCGATGGCCGAGTTCTTAGTGTAAAATGTAATATGTATCACATAATATAAACAAAAAGGAAATTTAATAACGATCCGTTTTACTAGGAATTAAACTCAATACTTAAGTAACTATATTTACACTTGTAAGTACATACCTTAGTTTTGAAATACCTAAATTAACTAACTTAAATTATGAATGAATGGAATTTTTATCAGCAAAGGTTGGTAAGAGAAAGTGTTCGTAAGTTGCTTCACCTATAATCACTTAGTATTTATAATAACATTTTTTTCAATATTTGTTTCAACGCTGGCATATATCAGGAATTAAATCAACATCTACTTGAAGATCCTAGAGATAACATACTGTTGGGTTTGACAAAGTATGCCATCATAATTATAACAAGCAGTTTCTCGCTAATCAGAATTATTTATTTATTATTTAGTAATATTTGATAATATAAGAATTGACAATAAATTATGACTGTGTAAAATTCCTTTTAAGACAAATTTATAAGTCATGTGCGACAAAATATGCGAAGATTGTATAACCATAGCTTTTTTGTACCATATTCTTGCAAATAAATTATAAATTTTTATTGTTTTTAATAATGCTTATACTTCATTTTTATTACGTTAAAATCGTTAAAGATGGAGGAGGCCTATGTCCAACGTACAAACCAAAACTTAACTAAATGATAAAACATTCCTAAATTTTAAAGTTTTTTTTAAATGAAGGCTATTATTATTATTATTATTACGTAAAAATTTGACTGGTACCGATGCAAACTAGTCAGGGCTTTTTGTAAGGGTTTGATGTAATTAAATAAAGAGTGTATGTAATCCTAAAGTAAAAACACAAAAAAAATTTTAGCTTCAATGAAGAAATTATGTTTCAGTCAAAAACATACGTGTTCTTCGGGCCCTGTTACAAGAGCTCGACACAAAAATTAGGTTTGGGTATAATACAACAGTGTGTAATAATAATAAAGTATTATGATAATGGTTTTAGGTGAATAAATTTATCTAGTATGGCAGTGTACTGACTTTAATAAAACATATTAGGCGGTCTTATTACAGACCACGGATTATAAGCCTTGCGTGAAAACCAAACAGTATTTAGTCCCCGTTTGAATAAAGCTGATTGTAAGAAAAAGAAAGATAATATATTTAGAATTAAATATTATAACGTATGTATACAATAATATACCAGCTGCCCACTGAAGTATCCGAACAAATTCGACTTAGGGTCCTTCAAGAAAAGAGCTTACCAATTATTAAAAGGCCGACAACGCACTCGCGAGCCCTCTGGCACTGAGAGTGTCCATGGGCGGCGGTATCACTTAACATTAGGTGAGGCTCCTGCCCGTTTGCCACGTGTTCTATAAAAATATATTTTATTTATTATATATATTAAGTATATTATGAACTGTATTTTGAACTGTTAAATATTCAACTAAAAACACAATATACCGGGGCGGTAAAACTCACAAGATTATCCCGTTCCGCACTGCCATTATTGCACAAAATTATAATCCATCTATAATGCCAAAGCAATTTTCGTTAGAGCAAGTTACGAACATAAACAAACATCGTAGTTGTCTGAATGTCCCTTTATCTAGTCTAGCTCCCGAAACACATTTACTAAGTTACCTTGCCCCACTTACCGAGTCGCAGAGAAATCTCGTTAGCTTCTGTAAGTAAAGCTTAGAATTGCATTAAACTTTGTGTCATTGCCAACAGAGTGGACATTTTGAAGGACTCGCATCGGCGATTCTGTACTCTATTGAACTAATTTTTATATTTTACAGATATAATATGTATTTCAAACTCAAACTCAAAATATCTTTATTCATATAGGTATACAAGTACACTTATGAACGTCAAAAAAAACAAATTAAATGAAGTGTAAATACACATTTACTACCAGTTCACAAGGCAAGGGCGTAGAGCGGGTAAGAAGAACTGGCAAGAAACTTTCCGCCACTTTTTTCAATCCCTAAGTTTTTAATACAAATTGTTTGAACTAGAGCAAATCAATCCCAAGGATTAGGATCATTTAAATATTCGTCACATTCATAAAAAGCTTTATTAATTCATTTACTTTTAACGATGGTTTTGAATTTATTTAGAGATAACATTAGTAGTAGCAAAAATATAAATATAATTTTATTGCATAAAAATGGTGTTGTTTTTATATAAATGTTGTGTACATATATTTAAAAAAAACTATACTCAGGTACAAAATAATACTCGTATAGTCCTGAATTTATTTAACGGCAAACACATTCGATGTAATTGTAACAATTGCTGCATATTCGGTGCATATATATGCCTCCTTCGTTTCAATGATAGCGTCCTGGTGTTGATACAAAGGCGGGCTTCTATAGCCCTTGGGGGTTGCAGCGCACGAGGAATCGAGGTTCTACTCGCTGCTTTGATGTAGTCAGTCTGTATCGCTAATGTAGCAAGGCTGAAATCACTTGAAACGAAACCGCAATATTGAAATCGGAAACCCTGCTGAGAGCTGCAAAGAGATGTAAATTATATACTATATGAACAGCGTTGGTCTAGTGGCTTCAGGATGCGTCTCCCATCCCTGAGCTCGTAGGTTTAAACACCGGTGTTGCACCAATGACTATATGAGCATTTTACGCTCATTCGTATTGTTAAGAATTGTGTCAGAAGTAAGAAGACTTAATCTGACTGTTTAAAAAAAACAAAAGTGTAGGTACTTTTTCTTCAAAGGCCGGCATGACATGTCTTCCAGGTTTCCCATTCCATGGGCTGTGGCAGTTTATGGCCGGCACGCAGGAGAATCTCTTCATTGTAAACTTTTGTGCACGTGTATAGTACAGAATGAATATTAGTTTTTACTATATGTTTTTATAGTTATATTATTCTAGTGTAGTTAGTTATGCGTCCACTGAAGCAGTGTTTGTAATGTAATAATAAAAGTGACTTTACGCCCAGACACAAGTGATCGATGGACCGATATCAAGTTTTGACTCGCGTATATTGCTATCGCATAAACGCTTCCACGTTTGCTTCTTTCATATTGCCTTTGCTTAAAAAAATGTAAATGAAGTTGTATTTTATAACATGAATATATAGCTTACGCCGATTCAAAGAGACCAACCAAATTAGTTCATGTGTATAGAAAAAAGCAATCAAATCCTGAATATATGATTATTATAAGGAAACCCCAAGTTATCACATCTAGTCAGCCATGAAATTAAAATTTCAGGATTTTTATGGAAATTGCCAAAAAGACTTATACGTCTTGTTATTTACATGAGTTTCGGCACCAATGTCGATCCATCAACGTTACTGGAAGAGAAGATTAGGATTTGTACGAGAACTTTCTCACGGTTTCCGGACTTCGTTTTATGGAAATGAGATAGAGATGAATTACCTTGCCGATTCTGGAACATTATAACGTCGTAAATGGTTCGATTATAGATTTATTTTTAATGACTGGACGTTGCATTACACAGTCGTTTCTTTTAAGTTTACAAAGATATATTTAGTATGCAGTTTAATCTTGTATGAAAACAAGAATTTCAATTTTTTACGTTTCGTTAATTCTTAAAAGGCCAGCAACGCGCTCGCGAGCCCTCTAGCATCGAGAGTGTCCATAGGCGGCGATATCAGGTGAGCCACCTGCCCGTTTGCCCGCTGTTCTATAAAAAAAATCTTGAAACTTTAATAGTTCATCGTTCTAACAAGAACCAGCAAAAATAAACGTGATTAATATAATTTGTATAAATTATATTACAAAAATAATATTATTTTTCTCTCCATATTCCATTTAACACATATTATTAAGGTGGCGGAAAACATCGTTAGGAAATCGTCATGGGATACACCGATTATTGTTTGACGTGTGCACAGTGAGAATAAATGATTTGGAAATTGAAACAGATTAAATTTGAGACCAAGATGAGAGTTGTAGCGTACTAGTTTTTACATTAAGCTCAACTGGAAACAGGCACAAACTTAAATTTTTGATATCAATTAAAATTATAGAATCGATGTGATCTTTACGTTAATAATTCCCCGCAAACTTCAATCTCGTTGTTATAATGAGCTAATTAGCATTTGTCACACGTTAATTATTTAAGTTATTGCTAACAATTTTGCTAATGTAATTTGTATGTCCCATGGGCCAACGGGAGATATACAAGTGTTTGAATGGTTAGTATGCATAAAGAAAATGATTTTACAGCTACACACGCATTTATTAATTCAACAATCATGATCATAACATTTAAACTTAGCTGTTATCTGTTATAAATTCGATTTAAATATTTAGTACGTAAAGAAAAATTATGGAAATATTGTGTTATTATTCAACGGAAAATCGTTTACCCCAAGGTTCCAAACCTATATAGTTAAAATGTTTTCCTGTTGTGTACGAGACGGATGTGGTATTTCCTTGCGAATTTTCTATTGAGGAACCCCAGTGAATATTATATAAGCAGTTGCTTAGCTGTTTTGTCGTATTTATTATCGCAGTTTGTCATAACAATCTGTTTTTCCGTTGTTTAATTTTCTTGTTTTCCGGTATTCGTAAAATATGACTTTGGATTAAGATACAATTTTTAAAGCGCCTTATTCTTTATTTTAAAAATAGAGCTTTATAGCTAATAGTCTTGGCCTTTGATTTCTCTATCTGTGTCATTATTTACTTTTTCTAATTGGCCAGTGATCAGTCTTCTGGCCCTGACACAAGCCGTAGACTTTTTGGGTCTAAGTCATGCCGGTGACTTTACTATGTTTTTCTACACCGTACGTACGGACGAGTAAGGAAGTAAACACAGACAGAACAATTCAATAGCATAGTCGGTGCTTACCTACATCAAAGATGAGAGTCACACGCTCAACTTGCTGAGCGACACACAGGACAACACTGGCTCTAGAATAACGTTTATTAGCCACAGCCAGCGTATATCATCATATATTATATGGAGATTGATAAGACGTCAGAGATATTGCTCAATACTTCAAGCTAAGAGTTCCTCGGGACACTTGTGTGTGTGTGTGTGTGTGTGACATGTGTGTGTTGTGTGTGTGATATTGTGAAATACGTTATGGGATGTTCTATATTTTTATAAATCACAACCCATTTTTATCTTTGTTAAATTGATATATTTCTTCACAAACAACGGTACTTAATTTATATTCTTATAGAAAGGCTCATAGGAAAAATACATGTATTTATGTTGCCACATACATCAAAATCGTATAGAAAATACTACACCATACAGTATATGTACATTTTTAGTGCGTATCTACAATACGCTACAACGTCAACATTGGTTAGTTCGATTTATGCGAGTACACTATATAAATCCGAAAAAACAAAAAGTATATGTTATAGAAAACGAGCAGAATAGTGCTATACAAACGACAATAGATGGCGCATTGGCATCATATCAGTTTCTTAATATGTAACAGAGAGTTCTGTCTACTTCTCTCACATCTGATGTTGTAGGCTCACCACAATTGAAATGTATGTTTGAGTTATGTAAATAAATTCATCTATAAGTTTTGTATTTGTCTTTATATCACAATCGGGGCTCTGTGTATAGAATAATTATCTATATTAGTATTAATAATTATTTTTTACGTCAATCATATGGTTTGAATGGTAACAGTTACAAATATAAATTTTATTTTAACAATACTCTATTACCATATAAATCAGTCATCATACAACTGCCGTATTCTCTATACGTCGACTAATTACTCTGTTGAAAAAATCTCGTTAAACTCACAAGACCAACTTATATAACAACGTAATAGAGCATGAAGCCTACATAAATCATAATTACAAAGTTCGTTGACTCCGAAAACATGTACAAACTCATCCATGACATCCCTTATAAATATTTCAGGCCAATTTCCTTCCAAACTTCCAGTAAATAAGCTTTGTATTCGCTCGGGGATTTTAAGGAACTAATTTGAACAGTATAAGCTCCTTTTCGATCTAATCAAGGATGTAAAAGTTTGAGAAGACCATGAAATGAGAATTATTAACATAAATAACTACGTGATTTTTATATTAATACTGTAAAGTGTTTGTTTGCTCCACTCAGTAAATACTTAATTGAATTTATTTATTGCGAAATTACATGCGTGAGGATCAGTCCTATATTAACGACTAACATAACTAAGATTTTGCGCAGCAGATTCTTATCTTATAGGAGAATCCTGTTAAACATAATACATACTTATAAAGTAAAGAAGTAAATTATGTTATGTTCGCGGAAGTAATCTCTAGACATACTAAACTCAAAGTCAAATCAATTATTTCAATTAGATCTATTAAAAGGCACTTTTGATAGTCAAATTACAAGTTGACTACGTTTAAAAAAATGTGACGCTAATCCTCGTAGCCACTTCCAAAAGGTATCGTGTGTGGCTGTGTTATGTATATCATATAGCAAAGACCTCCGTACTTACTCGTTAATAATGGTTTTACAAAATTTCGTATACATTGATTTGATAATTATACGTGAAGATAATGTACCGAGCTGTCTACCTAAAAAAAACTGGTATACTAAAATAAATGCCTGTTTTATTTTAGCATGGTGTTATATAAAATATTATTTTGTAGATTCGTGTTGCACACATATTTATAAATATTGCAACACTCACACTGCTCAAATATTTTACAAACTGATTCTAATAATACCCTTACCATTAGAATACCACTATATGGCACAAAACAACGCTATGTTAAAATGAAATATGGAAAAGCTTTTTCGTGGTAGCCAAACTTTTCTAAGCCGATAAAAGTAAATCGTTTCTTACGAAAATTGCACTAAGAATAAGAAATATATGATTGAGATATTGATAATATTTTAGAGCTTGCTAGTACTATAAAAAAGGGAACTGCAGATGTGGCATCGCATGGGCACGGGTGAACTCTATCGTACATAAGTCCTATAATATAATTACGTGAAAACCGTTTACGACAACATAGCATTCACCAAAATCAAAGATCCCGGCTAAATCTATTTTCGAATAAAATCAATTATATAAAAGTAATAATGATATTTGAACAACTGATTATGTAATAAAACAATTATTCGAAATCATAACCTCACAGACTATTTTCACACGTCATCAAATCCTTATTAGAGAGACGCAAGCATCCAGGCATAACTCAACCATTTATTGCTAAACAGTCATCAACGGATGGCTTTATGCAAACATGCAACATTAATTCTACAACCAACCTTATACTAAACTGAAACACAAATTTGATATAAATACTTTCTTGATTTTTACAGTTGTCACATTCTAAAATTATGTGTCTGGAAAAGTGTTGCAACATTTCACTTCAATCAAAAACACAACAAGTTTTATTATTTGTTGTGACAGTCCTTAATGTTAGAAAGATGTACAACCATAAAAATCAAGTACGCTGCAAAAACTGCTGTCAGTAGAGCATGAACTATAGTTTTATATAAGATCTCTATAGCTATAAAGTATACAATATAATTATGTCTAAAAAAATTAAATATTCATGCATTCATTCTATATTCCTCTCTAGTCTACAGGCGGTTCCTAAATCAACCTGTTAAAACTTAGACTCGAATTTGCTTTTATGCTAGATTATACTTCCGATACGAGATGATACTTCTTATACTAGATTGTGCTTCCGATACTGGACTATACTTTTATACTAGATTATACTCATTGGGTTAGATAACATTTTGGTAGCCTTCTGCATAATACCGTCTTAAATAACGGAAGCGCATAAAGCCACAACGGCGCGTGATAGCTAACGTGTCAGAGAATACATTATGTAGTTCGTAGCCGAGACTGATGGAGTTCTACAGGGTGGTTAAAAATTTATGTAAAATTAGATTACAGGATAGTATTGTCTTTTATTAACATAACTTTTACACATTTAAAGAAAAACACTTTTTTACGGATTGTAGTTTTGTATTATTGTATTTAAACTTATAATTATTTAAACATAATTTTAAATAATTATGTTTAAATAATTATGGACCCCCATTTTCATATCATGGACCCCCAAATTTTTTTTCGCTGACGTAGACCACTTGCAGGTTGTCATAGACCCCTAGGTGTCGATATAGACCACTTTGGGAATCACTGGTCTAAGGCATGCCTCGGTTTCCTCACGATGTCTTCATTCACCGTACGAACGAGTATTAAATAGCTGGAAAACAATTTAAATAAATATACAATTTATTTATTGTACGTTTATTGAAGATGTCGAAAAAGCTAAGACAAAACTAACCTTGATCCTAGAGGCTCGGCATACAATGAGCGCCCTTGGTTACTCATAAAAAACGCTGGCTATAATGTATTATGCGACTAATTCCTCACATATAAATGGATTTTAATAAATTTACCATGACATAGCAAAATGTAATGTCTAAGCGCATAATTTGGCATAAAAAGTAATAATTTCCTTAATAACATTGCATATGCTTAGTGGAGCATAGCACAAAAACTGAGTTTAAAGCAAATTTCGAGTCACCAATCTTCTACGAAATAGCTTTCCTAAAAAACAGATTAAAGAGATTGAATTGAACTGGATTGTATGAAAAAACTATTTTGAATGGGGCACGGATACAAAGCGCAATTCTAAATGGTATTCGACTTTCAGTTCGTCAAAGCAATGTTTTGTACAAAAGCAACAACTGTTAAATTATTATAAATTAGTTATAAATCGTTTATCGACGTCACGGAGCTAATTTTTGTAACTTTATTGAAATATTCAAGTAACACTTGAATCGGTATTTTAGTTAAAGCTGCTGAATACATTATTAATTGTACATAATACAACGTTTATGTCACAGAAATAATTATACATTTACAGTTATAACTACTGTTTATAGTTATGTAATTTAAGATAAAATAGAAAACAACATAAAAGGGTACAAATAAGCAACATCAATGAATGACACAGAAATTTAACAAAGTACACACAAATCTATTTTCTTTTTATAGAACAAAACGCAAACAACTGCAAACGGGCAGGAGGCGGTTTCATATATTAACCGTATTCCTTCGTAACTTCGTTTCGCCTTAATATGAATGTTACGATACGAAAGAACAGAACTAATCTCAAAACAATAATAGGGATAATTACGGGCCACTGTTTCTTTTTGCCATCTTTTTTGCCCAGACAGTCAGTTTCAGCGCAGAGGAATCAGTCACCCACGTAGTCCTGAAATGCGTGGCTGTGGCTTCCCAATGTGCAGAAATGTGGAGAAAGTGAGGTCACTTTGTCGCCTACGAAATGCCCAGGTGACTTCTGTGCTTCTGAGAGGAGCTAGGCTGGCATTTTTAGCCAGGACTTTACTGAACTCCACTATATACCGTATATATATATATTTGAATAGGTCTAGTTATCTTCGAGTTTTGCGCTCACATATTCTGCGATTTATTTTAATTGATATACATAGATTTACAAACCAAAATCACGCTCTCTTGAAGGTGCCTCACAGACAGGCCATTCAATAGATTTTTTATAGTACCGTAAACGAGCAAACAGGCTAACCGCTGATAACCGCTGCCCATGGACACTCTCAATGCCAGAGGACTTGCAAATGCATTGCCGGCCGCTAAGAATTGGTACGCTATTTTTTTATAGAACAGGGGGCAAACGGGCAGGAGGATCACCTGATGTTTGTGATACCACCGCCCATGGACACTCCCAATGCCAGAGGGCTCGTGAGTGCATATTCATGTAGCATGGAATGTAGCTTGCTTTATTTTCGGTTTTGGTTAAATTGATAAACAATTTGATAATTAAATTCCAATTATTAATTTACTATTGATGTGTATATAGATGTCATTTATTGAAATACTCCTATAACAATGATGGCTGTCCGTTCCAAATTTAAATTTAATGTTAACCTAACCTAAAACCTATTTAATCTAGATTCGCCAATCTTAATTGGATTGCAGAGGAGATTTTAATAAACGTTAAAGCTATTTAATTTAATACTTTAAGTTCAACAATTTACAGCAGTAATAGCGCTGTATTTTATTAAAAAAATAAAGTTTATAACCAGAAGATAAACAAGTTCCTCGAGAATATAATTTTATTTATTTTCTTACATAGCCCTCCCTTGAGGGACTCTTCACACTGATTGTTATAATTTTTAGCATATTATTTATTATGTAGTTTTTTGTTTGTTACCTTCACAAGTTTTAATTGCACAAAGGTTTTTTGCTGCACAAAGCCAGACGTATTATTTTCTTTTATTTTCAACTTTGAGACTGTCCTCAAGAATGCTGAACCTACTTGCCTGTATAAATTTTATGAAATATTTATCTGCAGTGATCGATAAGGATAAGAGTCTAAATTATCTAAATATATGAATCAAAGCCGTTATAGTTAGGTACATAACTCAAGATCGGCTGGACGAATTATAGTTATCTCTTTTTGGTGGATTCTTCACACAAACCATACAAAACAACGCATTTTCTAATTCCTGTCAGTTCAAAAAATCCCAATCTTGAGGTGAATGAGGCGTAATCAGGTTTTGTTTGTTTGATCGAAGACATCTGTTACCTGATCAAAAACTGTTGTACATTAGAAAGTGCTTTAACATGCAGTATCGCAATATTGGAGCTTAAGAGGCCTAATGTGTAAAACTGCCATTATATTTTGCAAATGACAAGCAATAAAACATTTCTGTATTTGCAAAAAAGTTGTATTAATGTGTGTGTGTGTACCTTAATGAAATCCTAAATTAAGTTTAAGTAAAGTTAATACGATATTATTAGACAGTTCAAACAAAGTTCTCCGCTGGTTTTTAATAATTAATAAAAATAGATAGCGATCCCTTGTACTGTTTTATTCGTTTTTAATCCTAAGTGATTTAAAGGAATGTGCATATTAATTGTAATCAAATTTTACTGTCATAAAATACAACGCGCGAGGACTTAAAAAGTTTTTTCTGGATAAAAAAAACGTTAAATAACGTTCGTAACGTAAATATAAGCAAACAATATACAATTAGATTCTAAACTAGCGACAAAAATATTCATCGTTAAAATAAAATCCCCTTTATATAAATGGGGCCTAAACTGAAAACATGTGTTGTTCTGTATTTTATTAGAGTCTATACGGTACGCAAATCGGGTCGGTACTAAGTGAAATATGGTAAGACGCTTTTATTGAAATTTGTAGCAACATCACTTTTTGTTACTTTTTGTGTTTACGACTTTAGGTTCTTATATCTTGTAGTTAAGAAATCTGTTTTAAGATTTATTATCCTCTTGGTTTGACTTCGTCGAAATTACGAGAAACAATTTCATGAAATAGGACTTCTAAAAAACAATTATAATAAGAAATTCTTAAAAGGCCGGCAGTGCACTCGCGAACCTCCTAGAATTCAGTGTCTTTGTGTTTATCACTTCGACATTAGTTTAGCCTCCTGTCGGCTTTCTACGGTCCATAAAAAGAAGAAAAAAAATCTTTTTTTGGACGTGTCTCGACATGTCACGATCTCCTCTACAGTATAATGTCTTTCAGACGCGAGACAGCCTTGGAGAGGATATTTCCATACCTTTAAGCGTTCTTGTTATTCTAAGTAGTAGTAAGTTCTAATAGTAAGATGAACCTAATGCTTAACGCTGGCTTTTTTGAGAGACAGTGGTACTGTCCCCATCATGGCTCCCCATTGAGTTTAATACTGAAAGCAAGACCATGACACAACCCAATAGGAAGGGAGCTGATTGAATTGACAAATTCAAACTTATACACGGTAAAAATATTCACTGCAAAACCAAACCTAAAACTCAGTTTTGTATCGCGCAGCACGGACATACAATGACCACTATTTTAGCCTCGATTTGTTTAGGTTATCGTGGAATGTGGTTAAAAAGTGTATTAAGAATATCCATAGCGCAAAATCACCTACATCATGAGCACACCCCAAATACACACCATCACGTACATACCCACACTTTTACACCATCACACAACACAACCGAATTGGGCTTAGTTAAATAAATTAAATCACAATTAGTTAAATGTATTAAATACTTTTTGTTTGTTTGTTCCCTTTTGTAAATCTTTTTGTAGTAAAATTTATTATGTATTCTATCATTGGCTATATTTTAAGTGTATTTTTTTGATATATAATTTATGCTAGCTGTAGGATTACGAAATAAATAAATAAATAAATAATTCCATGGTTTGTTGGTATAGTACACCACAACACACCTACAATTTTCGCATCCCATATACAATTTTACGTTTCAAATGAAATAGGAATCGGAATAGTACATAGTATTGGTACTAAAGTCTCATATCAGCAGTTTCAAAGAAAATCCAATGCATTTTGTTTACTTTTCACTATGCGCACGTAACAAACTGTCTATCCATGAATATCCTGCAAGTTTCGTAGTTTTTTCAAAAGTTAAATTTGAAACCGTGGAATTTGGGTTTTAAATTTTTAAAAGACAATGTAAAATAGCGACGGTAACATAATATTCGTGTGTAAATTAAATGTCATATTTTAGGTTTAAAATTTACGAGTTAAAGTTAAATAATGATAATTAGTTGTTAAATTTTGTGGCATCAACTTCAATCTCATATCGAAAGAAAAGTGCTAGGGCACGCTTATGCACATAATTTAATATATTATATTCATTAAAATAAAAATGATGAAAATCCAGTGGTGCTACAGAATTGTACGATTCTTGGCCTCAGATTGTATCCTTCGATCATTATTTTACAGATAAGTAACTAGCCTTTAGTGTGTGACACATAATGGTATTATAGGTTTTTATATATAAATCTCCTGTCACGATGTTTGTCCGCGGTGGACTCCTAAACTACTAAACCTATTTTAAATTAAATTGGCATACGGTGAGAAGTCTGGTCCAACTTAAGAGATTAAGATATTAAGATCTTTAATTATAGTCGCAATTTTATTTTATTGCAAATATTTGTTTATTTAATACAATTCTAACAGATGGCACTGTGTTAAAAGTACCACCGACACACATAAGTTCTCCTACTGTTTCCCTTGAATAGTTTACTACTATATAATATAACAAAAACCTTAGCCACAGCAACGCTTGGCCGAGTCTGCTAGTAGATTTATAAAAAATTCACTTACATGAGAATAATACTTTAAATTAACATAACATTGTATTCGTTATTAAAATGATCATAATAAAAAGATAGCCGTATATGTATTAAACTTAAAAGTTACCAAAAAATTATGGATTAAAATTAATTATAAGAAATAAATTTAAAAGAAAGTAATAATTTAAGTATATCTATAATATTCACTGAGCTTCGATTTGAAAGAATTTAAAGAAGTAATAATTTTATATTTATGTGTTTATTATAGTACAGCTTCATTCGACGCGATTGATCTCAAACTTTCAGCAAATGCTCAATGGACGCAAAGAAAGTTTCATTTATATTAGAACTAGCTCCCGCGTACTTCATTTCGCCTAAACATGCATACCGACATATGGAACATTGCTACCTCAAGGATTCTTATTCCGGAATAAAAACCTAAGTACTCAATAAAACTTACAATTATAATTAGCTCTCAATAAAAACTTTCCTCAGAGTTCAAAGAATTGGTCACCCGTCTTAGACTTGCATTTAACAACATATTTTGCGATTCATTTTTATTTATACAACATGTATAATGATAATTAACAAATTTTTAAACACGATAGTTCCTAATAGATACATAGTAGATTACTCTACTAACTTAAACAACTATAAGTCCAAGTAATAATATCAAAAGCTCATTTAACACAGCAATTGTTCGCTAAAGGATCACATTATTATGCAAGAACTCAGATTAGCGACAATCTCTAGATATTTGAATTACACCGATGTAAATTCCACTAAGAGGATATAACAGCTAGGACTGAATAAGGATTAACTGTTTCAAGAAGATTTATACGAATAACAAATTAAATTAACAACGGAATAAAACATAAATAATTTATCAATGACACATTTAAATAGCATTAAGAACACAATTCTTGTGTGAATCAGAAAAAAATCTAACAATTATTGTGTTTGCATATCGAACGTTCATAAGTGTACATTATGTTACCTATATGAATAAATGATTTTTGATTTGTACTGTTCTAAATTATATTTTTCAAAAGCATAAACCTTAGCTTAGTTTAAGCTTACCAGCTCTGCTTATATCAGATTTTATGAGAAATGATGGCAATTAGGGAATGCAAAAAAAATAATAGACATGGACTTTAGCGTTTCGTGTTAACCGCGGCGCACCGTTTATATTTATAAAACAGTAACTTGAATATTTTTAATTCATGTAATCACTTGATTGTTTGTCGGAATTGTATCACGAAAAAAGAACTTCGTATCAATTGGGTCGATTGAGGAGACTGTCGTGATCTTTAGACTGCGAGTTTTCCCTCTCTTTAACATTTATTGTGACGTTGAGGAGACGAACTGGGGTTTTCCAATCGTGGGGTTTTACATTTATTCATTTATGATTCTTAATTAAGAAATACTCTTGGTACATATATTGTATATCTGCAGATGCTTACTTGCTACGGCTCGTGATGCATCGTCGTCGAGTTCCACCAACTTTCTTGTTCCTCCTTAATATGATTTAACTTAGCCTATCTTTTTAGTACATAACAACAGGTTTTTCGGAATAAAAATATTTTTACTTTTTCTGTGAATTTTCTCTTCGTGTAAATAAACCTCAGAGTTTACGTTTTTAATTAACAAATAAAAAATAGGGGTTGATCGTAGGGTAAATATGTATTTTTGTATGTTGTATTGTAAAGAAAAATATTTGCCCAAAAAATCAAATTTAGGGGGATGAAATAAAAAATAAAAAGATGTTGTCCGATTCGCACAGCTATAACGGATATGCAAACAAAATTTTACGAAAATCGGTCGAGCCATTTCGGAGAAGTTTAATTACAAACACCGTGACACGATAATTTTATTCATTAACATACATATAAATACACATACATACGATGTTTTTCGTTATAATATAACGAAGTATTTACTAGAAAGTTCATAGCCGATAAAATAATTTAATTAAAAGAGTGCAATTAGAGTGACTTAGGGTCTGTTTCACTATTCACATCGTCCGGATAAGTTCGAAATAAGCTATTTATTACTTATTGGTAGGATAAACAGTATTTTTGCGTTTCACGACTGTCAGAGATTTTTCATGAAATGCGAAGTATCTTATTCGGAACTTTTATCTTTCAAATAATTTATGTGTCATAGCTATTTGGTACTTTATCCATACACTGTGAAACAGGCCCTTACTTTTATTAAAGCTTAATAGGTTGTGATTCATTACACCTTTTTTTTAATTTAGCCAAACCTCTTGATATGAAAGATCAAGACGCGTAAATCACGCCTGGCTCGAATGTCAGACGGCCATGGCGATCCTTTCATAGGTCATTATTCAAAATATAGCTATTCAAAGGTGGAACGCTGCCAGTATCTTCGGAGCCTAAAGGGACTCCTTTTATTAATATATTTTAATTATAAAATTTTAAGGTTAGTTATTACTTAACTAATGTACACAAATACATATATCATTTGTATATAGTATACTATTGTAACAATTTCGATGACATGTTACTAACTTTCTCTGATCTATTGTTCGCTATATTCAGCAATGGTGTCATCTCAATATTACGCCATTGTGGATTGTAATCAAAGGTTCCTTAGTAAGATTACATTCTAGCAATTATGTTAAGTGCACTAACACAATCCCAAAACTATAAAGCTCTTTCCTTAAAGTGATATTAGAATAATGCAATAACTTCCCTTGTTATTGTTTTCCGGTTATGATACCACGAAAAGCAACGTATAAAAATGGTCAAGAAACTGAGTTACACTTTCAGATATGAATTGAAATGGTTAATATTCTTAATAAAATGTGGTTTATTCAAAATGGATAAATTATAGGTTTACTCTGTTGCTTTCTAAGGACGGGTGTCAGGTACGAGTAATGCAGGAACATGGAGGTGATGCCATGGATATACCAACTTAGGGAACACTCCAAGCTTTATCAAAATTGTTTCAATACATTTCAAAATTAGCACATTTTTTCCTTTTCAGTACTACTTTACTTTACTTTACCCTAGTTTCGTGTGGAGAAGAATGGCCATGAGACTCCACACTTACTCTTTTAAAATAGGTTTTACAATATTTTGTATACTTTAATTAAATACTTATATTTTATGTAAAGACAAACAAGAATCCAAATGTACCACTATCATTGCTAAAAAAGGATTTATTATTATTAACGATTACTTCTTCTTATCCTATAATTGGGCACTGTAATGAACTGGCGAGTGTACACATCAATCAAAGTCAAACTAATTTATTGTTACTCGTACTTTTGCTAATCCTATATAACTTAATTCATACATTAGTGTTAAGTTCGTAATAAATCATGTTATATGCGTACACAGCCTGCACTATAGCTACATCTTAATATATATAAATCTCCTGTCACGATGTTTGTCCGCGATGGACTCCTAAACACCTTTACCGATTTTAAATTAAATTGGCACACCGTGAGCAGTCTGGTCCAACTGAAGAGATAGGATATCTTAGATCTTTAATTATAGTCGCAAATTTATTTTATTGCAAATATTTGTTTATTATTTGATACAACTCTAACAGCTGGCGCTGTGTTCAAAGTACCAACGTTTCATATAAGCTATCTACCTTTCACATAAGTTCTCCTACCGTTTCCCTTGAATAGTTTACTACTGTGTTATATAACAAAAACCTTAACCACAGCAACGCTTGCTAGTATACTATAAATAGTTCATTGTTGTTTTATAGATGTCAGTTTACTTCCAAAGATACAATATCCTATAATTAACATTCACTCGATAAGTGCACTATTCAAGAAATATTCTCTGCCATGAGGTCGTTTCACATCGTTCTTCTGTAATGGATTTTTCTATTAAATCTTGTGGTTGAAGAAAACATCATTTGGCAACCGGTTTGTCATATCTCGTATATAAACCCCATTCCACGTGTGTCAGGATGATCATTTAGTATGGAAAACATAATATAGAAATCTGAGACGAAGAACGATCAAAAAGGTTTGATCACATTATACCACAATGACTATCTCTAAGTATTCTAGAACTGTTATTATAATATAATTCAGTTTCTTATAATATGATGATGATATTAATTTATTCCAAATGGGAGAGGACTTATATATATTTGCACGGATTTGACCATCGACAAAACAACTGATAATACATTTGGCACCACTTGATAACGATTTCTATTTGACATAACTTAAAAGTTAAAACATGGATTTGAAAAGAAATTGAAATGTACGATAGACATAAATGAACCTAATATATAATTAATGGAAAAATTCTACGAAATACTAGGCGCCATGGTCGAAAAATTGTTATTACAATATTATGTCTTACTTGACGTTAAAACATAGTAAACAATATTATGTCTTACTTGACGTTAAAACATAGTAAACAATATTTTCACTACCATAATTGTAATGTTGAGGGAGGGTACAACTTGGTGAGTTGCCCGTTCTTCTTAGAATAAGGCCTCCTGCTAGTTTTGCGCGAATTTTGTAAACAATCATGCCCTAAGCCGCATCTTAACTGAATAAAATTAATTAAATAATAGTATTTTGATTTGATTTGATAAATTTCCACTACCATTGGAAATAATGTTTTTGTCGTAAATTTGCCACAAAAATCAAGTTGTGTTGCGAACACCAATTTTAGTATTCAACATGAACTAATGAATGGAAGAATATAATATTGTGTAACAAAACTATTTCGAGGTTCACATGTCCGGTGACCGGCCTTTATCAAAATATTCAATTTATCTCGTCAACATGATTTAGAGCATCTTACCTTACTTTACCCGGTTCGTGATCAAAATAATTTCGTGGCGATCAATATCCTATCACCTATCTTACATAGTAAAATGTAGCGAGCATTTAATTTTCATCTCACAGTTAATACATTTACCATATTCATAAGGTTGTTGTCAGGTAGCAAACTATATTTCAATTTGGATGTGTAAATTCAAATTCAACAATCCATTCCAAAATCCAACGTTCATAAGTGTACAATACGTTTATTCAACGTAATGTACACTTATGAACGTCAAAAAAAGAATTATACATTAAATGCTTCTAATTTTACATTTACTGCCAGTTCTCAAAGCAAGGGCGTAGAACGGAAGAGAAGAACTGGCAATAAACTCTTCGCCACTCTTTGTATAAAGAGAAACTAAGGTTTCATAACACCCACTAAATATGAGGAACTTTAACAGTTTAAACTTTAACTAGATTGACTATCTACTCAGTTGATGTATAATATGATGTGCTTAGTTTCAGTTACAAATGTACCGCCACAGGGCGGACGGTTTAATATTATTATTTTACATAATATATGTTTAACGTCCTGGTGGACACAAACAGAATGTCTAGTTACCGTCACATAATTTTGAACTGTTTTTAACTGCCTAGACATAGACATATAGCCAGAGTTTTGAATCTAATTTTAATGTGTTTTCTCTGCCTTCGTTTAAAGTTGTTGGACTTTTGTATAAAAATCACCGAGAATACATTGCTAGTCATTCAACACAGTACAACACAAGGATGATGAATCTTCAGAACAAGTTGCATTTATTAATAAATGTCTAAATCCCAAAAGTGTAATCCATAATTTCTAATGAACTTTGTTTTTGTCCTGTTTAGTCTTAATGGATTTTCACAATCCAGGCACCAGTTTTTCACAAATTCATATTCTCAGTGAACAATGCTTTGACGTTGCATAGATTATAATTCACTTTTCGCATTCAAGTTTTTGAACAAAACATGTACTTGATCTACACTCAAAGGGAAAATTATTTCGTATTTTTGTAAAATATAAGAATGAATTAATTAAATAGTAAAGGAAAGATATATTTTTTTAACTAAGCTGCATACAAAAAATAATCCACCTTTATTTATTAAAAGTGAATTCGTTGTTTGTCTCGCTAAAACTGGAAAATTCTTGTACCGATTTCTCTAATTGAGATCTTGAAATATTTGTGGAAGGAAGGTTTAAACTAGGGATGCATCTATACGCCTTTTTGCCGATACTATTTCGAATTCTTATAGAAATATCGTCGATACCGATACCGATTACGATACTAAGGCTCATTGAAATAAAAATAAATTAAGGTACAATATATCAAATTTTGGTTAGTTTTTGATTAGCATTAAGACACTTGAAAAAAAAATCAGTGGCGCTACAACTTTATTTAGGTCTTGGCCTCAGAATTCTGAATCTGTTTATTATCATTTTTAAATCTAATAGGCAAGTAGGTGATCAGCCTCCAGTGCCTACCACACGCCGTCGACTTTTTGGGTCTAAGACGGTTTCCTCACGATGTTTCCTTCACCGTTAGAGCAAATGTTTAATGCCCACATAGAAATAAACTCCATTGGTGCCGGGAATCGAACCTACGACCTCAGGTATGGGAGTCGCGCGCTGAAGCCACTAGGCCGACACCGCTCACTAAAAAACTTGATGTCCTTTTTATTTTATTTTTTTAGTGTTGGGAAATCATTTTACTGAATCCGCGTAGGGGCAACGATTTAAAAGTTACGCGCGGTGTGTGGAGTTCAGTCCACCCCATCTGTTCGCTATGTTTGGGAGGCGCGTCTATTAGTCTCCGTTATGAGCGTCTGACCTGCCCAATTTGGTGTGAAAGTCACAAGAGTACGTGCATAATCCAGGCCTTTTTTCGCATCCATAGAGAACCATCGGCCGGACCACACCTGCAAATAACCGGCGACACCCCGCACTCGCCCTACCAATATTTGGCATTAACCGATAGAGTGCCATAGCGTAGCCAGCTTCGGGGCAAGTGCCGCGAAGCGATGAATGTCCAACGAGATTCGACGACGAGATAGACGTTGTCTGTTAAATGTGAATATTGATTTCGTCACCGTTCGAAGACGTACATACGACATAGCATCCTGTATTCATGCATATGTCGCGAACTCCCGATGTATGTTGCTGGGAGAATGGTTACTCTACCTACACTCTGTTTATTTGCGTAGTAAGTTCGGTGGCGGTTGTAGATATTATATTAAATGAAACACTTTATTATATGACAATTAGCTTTAATCGTGTAAATTAAGAGTTTATACTAACAAATTAGGAGCAAAGAGGTTGCGACGCTAACAAAAGACCTCCTTCGTTTATTTAAGGGTTCTTAAATCTCAGTGACACTTCAATACAAGTATATTCGACCTTTTTGAACATTATCGAAAACAAGATTGTTATATTTTGATGTGTTTCTTTATTATGTTTCGCGTTTAGTTTCCCTAGCTTTTACTTGAAACTGGCATAAAGTTATTGCCAATAAAAAAAATAAAAAATGTTATATTACAATTTATGAATGTGGGAAAAAATTAAGGTCTTTTGGCTTCAACGTGTAAAAAACTTGTTTTTGATATTTATTAAAGTACATAACATCATATACAAATAATACATTTCTACAGTATAAGTTACAATCTTTCATTCTAAAATATATGACAATGATTGAACAAAAAAAAATTCAAATGTTTACAACATTAATAAAAAATAAATAAATAGTAATTAATTCACAATTTCTATAGCTGAAAATGTCGTTTGGGGGATTTCAGCTATCACATTATCCCTCATATCAAAAGTGCAAAACTCATTACGAACAGCGAATCAGGTCAGTGCATTAGAACTACGTTATGAATAGACAGTTATCATCAAAAACCTATCAAGGACTACGTTCAATGGATAAGCCACGCTTTTGTTGTCTATTGACTTAGTCAGCGATTTTAGAATGTTTGATAACACTATATTGAATAGAACGCTTGAGGAATAGAAGAGAATGAGGATTTGATACCGGTTCAATACGTCTTTTCAAACTTGAAGATATTTCTATTTTGATAATACTATTGACAAATAGGCTATCGTAATAATTATGTTATACTATTGTGTATAATTCATTTAAAAAATACTCTGTAACATAGACATTTAGATTTTAAGTTTTGAAAATCATTTAAAGTGCTGCTTTTAAAGAAAGGCTTAGTTATTTTTTTATAAAACAAGGGGCCAACGGGCAGGAGGCTCACCTAATGTTAAGGGCTCGCGAGTACGTTGCCGGCCTTTTAAGAATTAGAAAATGAGAAAAAAAGAGCGTACCTCTTTTCTTGAAGGACCATAAGTCGAATTGGTTCGGAAATACTTAGTATTATTTAATGTGGTCGTTGCTCCAGTGGTGGTGTACATACCTAAGCGTCTAACTTTTAAACAAAAAATTTAAAAAAAGAAATCATGAACGTATTTAAAATATTTCATGTACAAGAAATATCCCGTGCTCCTACTCAGTGGCTTCACGATAGATATGAAATGTTAGGTTTTCTTTTTTGTTATTTACCATAATTAACTGCTTTCCCCCGTAATAAGGAGCATGGTGTAATGAATGCAGGTTTACGAAAACACAGCATTTGCGAAAATTTCCATTCTACACTCTTGTTTTTTAAACTGATATTTATTACTGTGCATGAGTTGCTTACATGAATAAACGATTAATTGCTGAAATTCAATATCTAGGCGCTTTTGGTACTTTTTTAAAAATATTAGGAAATACAATTATAACAGGTTGGCTGAAACTGGTACGAATTTGCTAGTTTGAGACAGACAAAGAGAGGAATTGTATACTTGATAGCGTGCACACACTCCCTCACACACAAACACACACATCACACACACATGCGCACATATACACACAAACACGCATGCATAGAATAAGTTCATAGCAATTCTTTTTCGCATTTGTATAGATATGGGAAGTAGCGACTCCACCCCAACACAAGTGTCTCTTGACTACTTACGGGTTGTACATACTCATTTATTTAATGTAAAAATTTAAGAAACAATAAAAAAAATATATATACATAGAGATATAATTCTTTCATATGAAATAACATAATATAATAACAAGTAACCACGAGTTATGGTTTGATAGACTGGCATTGCCAGTGACCAGATGACTCATTAATTTATGAGTGGGCCTTGGATCTCCCCCTGGACAATTAGGATACATCATATTCCTGTCGCAGTCCTGAAAAATAAACAACATATACAACTGTTAGTGATTCCAGTAAGTTATTAATATTAACGACAACAGCTGCAAACCACCGCTATGTTGAACCAGCTGCCCACTGAAGTACTTCCGAACCAATTCCTCTTAGGGTCCTTCAAGAAAAAAGACGTACCAAATTTTAAAAGGCCTGCAACGCACTCGCGAGCCCTCTGGTATTGTGATGGGCGGCGGTATCACTTAAATTCAGATGAGACTCCTATCTGTTTGCTATTTGCTTGCTAAAAAAACTGACATTGGCAATACAATTTTGGATTTAGTTACGTCTACAATTAATAATAATAAATCCCTCAAACAGCAGCAACAAACCCAGATGCAGCGGTTAGCAGTTTATTCAAACTCCCAGTTGCTGCTTTATATCTCATAAAAGGTAGGTGTTCCAACGAATATTTGGCTAACCTGATACACTCCACCTTCCGAAACAATAACGGAGAACTTTTGCAAGGTGATGGCTTCCAAATGTGAGCAAGCTGTTGCTTTTTCAAATAACGACTCGAGCGTACACCTTCGAAATCTAGCCCTTGCACTGAAAATAAAAAAATATAATAATAAAATAAAAAAGAATATAATATAACAGAATAGAACAGACCACAAAAGAACAGAACAGAACAGAACCGAATAGAATAAAATAAGTGAGATTAGATTAGAATAGAACAGAATAGAATAGGATTAGGATTAAGATAAAGATAAGGATTAGGATTAGGATTAGGAATAGGATTAGGAATAGGAATAGGATTACGAATGGGATTAGGAATAGGAATAGCAAGAGCTTGTAATAAACGCGGAAATGTGCCTTGTATGAGCTTGTAATGAACGCGGCAATGTGCCTCTTATGAGCTTGTAATTAACGCGGCAATGCGCGTTGTATGAGCTTGTTAATAAATGTGGAAATTTGCCCTGTATGAGCTTTTATAAAAAAAATTTCCCAACCAGCATAAATAAAAATGCACTTCATAATGTGTCCATTCGTGCGTGGTATTTTGTTGTTCCTCCACTGTGTGCTTAAAGCTTTTATAACACACCTCCCAAGAGTCCTGGGAACTTTCTATACAGGCTGTTAGCTCCATGTATCCTGTGGGAAATAAGGTTAGCTTGAGTAAGCGAAATTACGCATTACTATAGACAATATAGAGTTTTGTATGTTAAGTGTCAACTTTCAGAGTCAGCGACTTGTTTATTACATATAATGATAAAACCATGTTAAAGCTTAAATTCTTGTGTATTAATAAATTTCTTTCTTATTAATTTGTATATATCTATATTTCCCACTAATAACAAAACGTAAATGTTAAAATAATTTTTACCAGTACGATTTTGATAAACGAAGTCTCCCTGATATTGAACGTATTACAAATAATACATGTAAACAAATGACAAAAAAAAGTAAATTCTAAAGAAAATATAATACCATACACTATTTCGTTTTATATATCACATACACCGTAACTATACTATAATTTCCTTTTTGTTAGCAGGGCGATTACCTGTAGCCTTGAATGTACGGTTGAAATACAAAACGACAAGTATTGATTGACATTAGTGTATCAAAACATCCATCTCATGAACAACAATGTTTTATTCACTAATATCTTTGGGTGCATGCGATTACTGCAGGTCGTAGTTTAAATACGGTTAGAATAACTTTATTTCTCATATGAATTAAAAAAAATTTGCTTACTGAGAAAACATTACTAACTAAGAATAAATAATTATTACTAGAGCGCACAGATGAAGGTACCTATATAAAAATTCACAAAACAGAAACAGCAACAGAAATGCAGGTAGACACAACAAACTCGAAACGATCAACCAAGCAAAAACATAGGTGTCTGGACTGGATTCATTACTAGATGTGGCATTGATGGCATAGCCTGATATAATAGGTTTATATTAATTTATTTTTATTTTTATACTTTATTTATTATATTATATTATATTACATATACAAGTGTAGTATATGTACGTTTGTTTTATGTTCATTATTTTTGTTTCTTCGTATATCTTTACAGTTGGTGTCCGTAATTTATAGTTAAATAATTTTTTTATTAATTTATTCTGAACTCTTTGAATTCAGATTCAAATCTATTATTGAAATAAATAAATCACTGGCACTACAACCTCTTTAGGTCTTGGCCTCAGATTTCTGAATCTGGTTCATGATCATTTTTAAATCTAATAGGCAAGTAGGTGATCAGCCTCCACACGACTTTTTGGGTCCAAGACAATATGTCGGTTTCCTCACGATGTTTTCCTTCACCGTTCAAGCAAATGTTAAATGCGCACATAGAAAGAAACTCCATTGGTGCACAGCCGGGGATCGAACCTACGACTTCAAGTATGAGAATCGCACGCTGAAGCCACTAGGCAAACACTGCTCGCTCCTTAATCTGTTATTATACACTGCTAAATGTGCATTTTTAGATGGCGAGCAATAAGAACAATCTGCGGCTACAATCACTTCCTCTCATCTTGGGTTACGCTATCAAAGTCCGAATGCTGAGTATATATGCAAAATCTTAACATCCAGTGCCTGAGTAGAACTATCGCCATATATCCCGCAATATGCATAAAGACAGGCCAGCCTGTCATTATTATACATTTAAATTCTTGATATCGCGAAGAATTGCGTCCCGGCTCGCCCATGAATATTGTAAACAAAAAAATATTACAGATGTGCCCTGAGTGTATCTCGCGAGACACGTAACTCACCATTCGTGACTTACTTTATTGTAATTAATACATAATATATCTTTTGAGTAAAAATTTCAGAGATAGAAAAAGTCCCTGGAGTATTATTAAATAAGATAAAAAGTTTTTTGAGAGTGTTAATATTAAGAGCAGTGTTGGCCTAGTGGCTTCAGCGTGCGACTCTCATACCTGAGGTCGTAGGTTCAATCCCCGTCTGTGCACCAATGGAATTTCTTTCTATGTACGCATTTAACATTTGAACGGTGAAGGAAAACATTGTGAGGAAACCGACATGTCTTACACCAAAAAGTCGATGACGTGTGTCAGGCACTAGAGGCTGACCACCTACTTGCCTATGAGATTTAAAAATGATGATAAACAGATTCAGAAATCTGAGGCCAGGACCTAAAGAGGTTGTAGCGCCACTGATTTGAGAATGTTCGATATATAATAAACATCAGGTGAGCCTCCGGCCCGGTTGCCCCCGGTTCTATAAAAATATATATATATATATACACTAATTTATATTACACTCACGTATCTGAAACAGCTCATCATCACAGATGTTGTTGGCAACATGTATGTGACCCCGTATGCTGTCTTCATTGAAATGGCTTTCACTCACTACATTACATTCGACTTTCCAATCTAACGCGCAGTTAATAAGGTGTTTAATTGCTCTGTAAATAAGTGATTAGGTATTTATAAATCCTCGGATATCTGTATACGTTTATAGAATAATAACACTGTCGTAATTCATTCCCAATTCCAATTTGAAGAAACATCCAAATTCCGTCTGTAAAAACCAGGGAATAGTTTAGGCGCCTTTGATTCGAATTCTAAGCGAAAAAGTATTCGCAAGGCGTCTATCGGGTTACGGCTGTCTAATCTGCATTGTTAAGCGAATAAGTATTTTTATATTACTGGTGAAAAGTGAAATTTTGTAATGGAACTGTTATTTTTTTGTTGTAAGGGGTCTGATTCACAATGTCCGGATAAGTTCCAAATAAGCTATTTATTACTTATTGGTAGTATAAATAGTATTTTTGCGTTTCACGACTGTCAGATAGCGCTATTCGTCATGACACGCGAAGTATTTGGAACTTTTATCTTTCGAATAATTTATGTGTTGCATAGCTATTTGTTACTTTATCCATACATAGTGAAATAGGCCTAGTTTTTTTGTTATATGTAAATAAACTTTATTTAACTAGACTTTATTATAAAACTTTCAGTGCATTAAATACCTTATTTCTATTGTTAGTGTAATTTTTTTCTACTTTAACATCTAACGCGTGTCACACACATTTTAGTATTTACTTTTATGTGTCACGGCTTTCTCCTAGTAAAACTACAAGCTCAATACAATTTGCAATTGACACGCATCCTTTGAGCCATAATATGTTGGAGAAGAAATAATATACATACAACACAAAAAGATTACTAAGTTTTATATAAGGCCCGTCATTATATCTTTCGTGATTCAATTATGAGATAAAAGAAATGTTTACTACCATTTCAAAGAAAATCTTTAAGTCTAGGTGTCTGCTTTCGAGAAAGGTGTCTCTTAACCAGCTATTTACGAGCACTTGGAATAACACTAGACTTTAGCTTTTAAGGTGAAGCTTAATGTGGACGTAAAATATTTTAGTCCCTTTTAAAGGTACTTAAAGTCGTTAGAGTGGATTTGATTAGGATGCTATCTACTACTTAAAAACGTTAAAGAAATGAAAAAGTGGTATTTTATGAAAATAACGGTAAAATCTAAAAGCGATGATTCTCATGTATGTACCAATTCTAAACACTCATATCTTGCTGGTACAGTGAAGGTTATAATATCTTGTTTGGCAGGATAATGTTATCTTAATATATATAAATTTCCTGTCACGATATTCGTCCGCGATGGACTCCTAAACTACTTAATCGATTTTAAATTAAATTGGCACACTGTGAGCAGTCTGGTCCAACTTAAGAGATAGGATAGCTTAGATCTTTAATTATAGTCGCAATTTTATTTTATTGCACATTATTTGTTTATTATTTGATACAATTCTAACAGATTGCGCTGTGTTAAACGTACCATCGTTTCCCTTGAATAGTTTACTACTATGTACCAAAAACCTTAGCCACAGCAACGCTTTGCCAAGTCTGCTAGTATAATATATATAGAGAAATGATCACAATAACCAAGCATGTCGTAAACCCGGTTTCATCGCGAGTCAAACATCGATGCTCATAAAGGCTGATCAGGTATTATACCTACTCTCGAAAACCAAGGTGAAAATTCATAAAGAGCTGTAATGTTACAGAGAATAATTGAATGACTCGTTAGTGTTTACGTGTTTAAAGGCGACAGCGCAGTATTTTGTCAAATTAACAAATGCCGATCGCGTTTAAGGTATATCATTCTTACTGTTAAATTTAAACTCCTCATGACACCAACACCGATGAACATTTCACTCACCTACACCAATCGGTTAGCTTAGATGGTATCGGTGGTGTCATCCGACCCGAATCATATACAAGCGCAGCTTCCGTTGTACAATTAAGTGCATATGACGAAAAATCATCGCAATTTATGTTCTTGGATAGAGAGTTCTTGACAGAGACTGTAACTGGTTCAAATTCCTCAGTGCCTTGCTGTGTTTTCGTCTCTTCATAGTAGTTTGAGTCTGTGTAAGTAAAATTAATCTTCTATCTATTCAAATACACAAATCTAGTCCAACAAAAGCTATATAAAGTGTTGATTATTTAAAACATTCGTAAGGATATGTGTGTGAAAAATAAACAATATCATATTATCTACCGGTCCGTTTAACTTAACTAAGGTAACATCAGTTAGAATACCTGGAAAACACATTTTAAATAATCTTTTTATTTGGGAACACAAGTCTTATTTCCAATAAAAGAAATCACTGAAATGATGGGGTCAATAACCCCATAATTTACGTTATTATTGTAGGTGCTCTCATCTCTGAGGTCGTAGAATCAATCCCCGGCATTGCACCAATGGACTTTCTATGTGCGCATTTAAGATTCGCTCGAACGGTGAAGGAAATCATTGTGAGGAAAACGGCTTGTCTTAGACCCAAAAAGTCGATATGTCGATATGTTTACCTACTTGCCTATGACAAATGATCATAAAACTGATTCATACAGACGAAGAAAGGTAGCGTCACTGATTTATTTTATATAGACTGCTAACAAATTTTCATAAGGCGTATCTTTCTTTAAATTTTCTAAGTCCAAGCCAATACGCATTACTTATATAAAGAGCTGGTTTAAAATAAGTAATGGCAGATAACTAACTACATTCATAAAATTTGGTCTTATTACACAGTCATTACTGCTACAGTAAATAAATAGTATTAGTTCAAACAGTTTAATTAAACTGATCTAATTTTTAAGAACGAAGCTTCGTACGACAAGACATTTTTATTATTATGGAAATAATATTAACCTATGATACTCAGGAATTTAAGAAATCTGCCAGTAAATTTAACGTTCAATACTAACAATCCTACTATCCACTATTTTATAATATTTAGTATAGGTATAGATAATCAGAAGTAGATAATTTATGAATACGCAAGAACAAAGATATTCGTAACAAAATCATAAAAAAGTCAAATCATAACTTACAAATCACATCAAATGAACAAAAAATAAAAGTAAATAATAGGATTCTCATGTGGAATTTTCACATTGCAGGTTGACATATATATTGCTAATTGACAGCCGCTTGACATATGACATTACATTTCTATATCAAACTAATCTGTGTAACATAGGTAATGTCAAAAAAAATAATTATTTCAGAATCCTTTTTGGTTAATGTTTTATCTATAATAATAAATAATATTTTAAATCATAATTCAAGCAATGAATTAATAATTTTACAGTTTTATTGAGAAGAGATATATTTGAGCGTTTTCTTAGGCAGTTTTTGCCGCGTACCACTACTATGTGGAACCAGCTGCCCATTGACGTTTTTCCGAACCAATTTGACTTATGGGCCTTCAAGAAAAGAGCGTACTATTTCTTGTAAGGCCGGCAACTCAATTCTGCTAAGCCTCCTGCCCGTTTGCCTCCTATTACATAAAAAAATATGTGTGTTGAAGTCGGATTAGTTATGGTACACATCAATAAATAATTTAACCTATGTATTTAATATATTAAACATATTAAATAATCTTCTAAAAAATACTATACAAGATGGTGATGTTGAACCATGTTATTCTTATTAAAAAAGTCTACAAAGGACTTTGATACCGAGTATTTTATTGTATATTATATTTAATTATATATTAATTATTCACTACGTAAAGCGACGTCGGACTAGAGTTAGTAAAAAATATTATTTATCCTAATAAAATATATACTTACAAGTGTGGGTACATATATTTATTAAAACACAAAAGAAACCGATTTTTTACAATTTGATATGTATTTTCTTGTGTGACGTATTTTGAGATATTTATGAAACAATAACTGGGCGGCCAATTTGCGGAAACTGTAATAATGTATGGTGATTTGCTTAAAGCACGCCACCCTCAACCTTGAGATTTGCTTTTGAATCAAGACTGGTCACAATCCAAAGTTGATGACGTTTAGAAGGCATTTCATATAGTTGCCCATTAAGATATATGGTCAGGAAACAAATACATATATAAACCAAGAAAGGAGTCGTGTCCAATTGTTTTTTTTTTTAATATTTACTTATCTAACTAGACAAGGTTTGATATAAACAAAACGTATAGATAGGCAAATATTTGAACGGAAGGAAATAAATTAATATGAGTACCGAGATCGCTTATAGATAAAAAACTATGCTAAAGAAATCACACCATTCAAAGCTCCATTGCAAAATAATTTAAAATTTGAGAGTAGTAACAGTAAAATAACACTCTTGATATAAAATCATGACACAATCGTCGTAAGAAGTCGTGATGAGTGATGACTAAGAATAGCTTAGTATTTTTAGTACTCTTACGTATTTGCGATGACGGGTCGTTGAAGGATTACATAGGCATGGGGGGGGCAGGGTATGCTTACGTTTGTGACGTAATACTTGAACGGTCAACTGACCAAATAGTCCTGACCCCTACTGGCTTATCGTCAACCGGTTTTAATAGTGAGTTTTGCTGCGATTACATTCTAACAAAGTTATATGTTATATTAGTTGTTATATGAACACAATGATGAATTTAATCGTCAATGTAATTAAGTTCAAAATTGTAGGATGTAAGAAAAATTTAGAATCATATAACACATTTCGCCATTGGACAGCATGGCTCGTTAGCTCAGTAGGTTAGAGCGCCGATATAAATTAAACTTGATCATCGGAGGGCGGAGGTTCAAATCCTCTACGAGTCGGAAACTATTCGTTTTTTTATTTTAAACCCAGGATTTATCTTCAGATTGCCTTTAGTTAAAAATTTTACAACTAAAGAATGTGTTGTATCAGTATTGTATTCCGGCAACTGGAAAAAGTTAGCTTTTTCCATATTTAGTATTTATAATTAGTTCCTTAAGAAAGCTTACCTTAAAAACAACATTTATGTATTTTTAATTAAAATATAACAAGTATATATTGCTATGCTTTAAAACGTAGGAAACATTTCCCGTAGAGAAACTATAATATTAATAATCCAAACTTAAAATTGATTTATAATTAAAATCATAAAAAGCTCTTATAATTAGACATCAATATATTAAAAGCAATTAACAAATCCTTTGTAAGCAAGAAATGTATGTCAATTTGAATTCAATGTTGTATTCAATAAATGTAATGAAAATTCCTTTAGATGGAAACAATACTGAATAGCTTCAACAGGAATTTAATATTGACGACAACTTCTCATCGACTCGCGCATTGTATGGCCGAAATAAAATATATAGTTGTCTACTATAGCGAGTCGTAAATTGAGATAGTTCAGATTCGATGTATTCTGAGCATTCGCCGCCGACAAGGCAAATCTCAAAGGCATTGAACCTTTGCCTTTTTCGAGCCAGGATAGTTTCTACTCCATACAGGAAAGTAAGCAATATAGGCAATAAGATACAATTCATTTTATTTGATTATATAATTCATTACTATTGTTATCTTTTCGGATGATATTACAAATCTTCATAGGTGTCAACCCTATAAATATAATTCTACCGAAATCAACATGGACAAGTGGCGCAGTTTGAAGCCTATCTCTATAGTCTTTTCAGAATGATTGTGGAGTGTTTAGACTGATAAGGATTTACATCAACTACGCAGCAATTAATAATAAAGCCGTATATATCCAAAGGTGATTAGATGTTTAAACACGAGACGATAAGGTCTTATCATACCGAATTAAATTTGGAATAATCTCAATGTTTTCAGGCGGAAAATAATAAGCGGCTCAAATATTAATATATATATTTCTTGTGTGCGTGTGTATGTGACTGAACTCCTCCTAAACGACTGGACCGATTTAGACGAAATTTTTTGTGTGTGTTCAAGGGGATCTGGGAATGGTTTAGATTCACAATTTTGTCCGCTGGACAATGTTTTTTTAATTAATTTTCAATTTATTAGTTGTTGTTGATTTTGGAATGTTTTACATTGGATTCGACAGACGGCGCTACCATCGCAGTGTCAAATTTTAAATAATATTCGAATTTTAATTTTAGTCTGTCCCGAAATTTAAAAAAAGTTTTGTTATCATTGTGTTATATCGTGTGTGACCATGTGCTGGATCGCTAGATATTGTCATAACATTTGAATAATAATTTTCATCAAAATGGCTTATTAAAAATTGAAATTTTGAAATTAAAGACGTGTAGACAGGACAACGTCTGTCGGATCCGCTATATAAGTATATAATTTAACTTGGAATTTTGCACCTGGTAAATAGTACCGGTGACCCTAGAGCTGGAATACAGAGAGGAAATGAAGCCAGCGAAGAGTGTACACTGTCATAAGGACCAAACATTTTAAATTTATTTTAACTGTCTATTTTTTAATCTTATATCTTTAAACGTGCAATTCTTGTGTATATATTTATATATGTAATCGTCTCGGCATCAGCTCTAACGATTTTCAATAACGATTCAACGATTCGATAAACCGATCTAGCTAGGAATCAATTCGAGAAAATTTCATTTTATTCGTGTTTTATCTACTTAAACATAGAATTGCTCGTTTAAAGATGTCAGTCAAATAAAAACTTAAATATGAATATAATAATCTTTATTCGATAATTATATTCATATTTCATTAAATATAATTTACAAACAAAAACAATTTATAAAAAAATACCGGTCCTCCAGGTACTTATTAGTTACTTTGGAAATAAAAATATTAACTAATATATAAATTTTGTTAATTAATATAAATCCTCATATAACTCGTACACTATATATATTACAGTTAATTAATTTTGTCGGTCAAGCTTTATATAAACACTAGTACAAACCCATCACTGGTTTGTAGTAATCTGCTGAAACTCGGAAAGAAAACAAAGTCAGCCTAGTTGTTTGAACTTTACACTAATCTCCAGGTTTCTTATAAATTCTAGTAATTATTAATCTTTCACCCCTGTTAGTCGTAACCTTATCTAAACTCTCAGCTTGAAGAACGTTTATTGGGCAGTACTGAGATAACACGAAATTCGCTGTTTCGAAACCTGAGACGTTTTCCCCATTAACTTAATCTGTTTCATTACATTTAAATCCCGTATTTTAATAATTTAAAATAAATTCATCTCACATATAACAGAAAATACTATGAGTGTAGGAATTCGAATTAAAGCGAAAAGCTTCTAAGCCAGCTAAAATAATACAGAGCAACAATATAATAGACTTTATAAAAATGAAGACATACAAAATTTTAATTATAAAATCAATTATAAGATCATGAATCTGTAGTTACAGAAAAGGAAATATCAACAAACAATGTTATAGATAAATATTTTTAGATTGGTGTTACCCTGGGATGCTCCCAAGATCTTAGAAGTAGTATATAAATATTTCTAACAAAATAATAAACTTATTTCCCGGTTAAAAATAATTTATTCATGTAGGTAACATAATGTACACTTATGAACGTCAAAAAAAACATTGAATGCTTCTAATTTTACATTTATTGCCAGTTCTCAAATCAAGGTCGTAGAACGGAAGAGAAGAACTGGCAATAAACTTTCCGCCACTCTTTTTAATCGCCAAGTTTTTTTTTCTTTTACACAACATTTGTAAGGAGCTGCAACCATTACACCATGTTCCATTCACATTAAAACCTTTGACTCACTGTACATTTTATAATAACATTGTCAACATATAAATCAATTGGTCATTTACACGATAAAATTAATATTGTAAATTCTTTTAAGCAGGTAATGGAAAATCTAAGTAGGTGAATTAATGTAATATCAATTTCTGATTTCCCTCTCCATTATTTCCCAGCATAGCAAAAGAAAGTTTTCCTTGATTAAGAGATTTTACTCTGGAAGTATAGCTATTTCATTCCTATCCACTTAGATATAGCTAAGTTTTTGTTGTGGATGGTGGATACAAAATGAAAGTGAAAATATTACGGTTTAACCCTGAAATATCGTGACTAAGGCACGCAAATTCGTAAATCCTATAATGGATTCGGGCGAGTTTTTCGCTGATACGAACCTCGATATACGTCTATGAAGTTTATTATGTTTGGAAAAAATAAACCTGTCGCGCCAAATATAAAACTTTTATCTGAAAGTCGACATTGAATTGTCTGTTGAATACTTTTTCACTCTCATTTCTTCTCATTCACAATTTTTAAAAGGCCTGCAATGCACTCGCGAGCCCTCTGTATTGAGTGTCCATGGGCAGCGATATCACATAACAACAGATGGGCCTTCTGCCAGTTTGAAGCGTTGTATTTTTATGAAAAAAATTTTGAAGCCATTTATAAATGTTACTTACGTTTTACTTTATATAGGTAACGCCCGTGGGATATTAATTCGTATGACGGCCAAATATTTAATAATAAATACATATGTCATCATATATATCTAACACCTACTACCACAAGATGTCTGGTCTAGACGCTTGTGTGGGTCGGAAAATTTAATAATTTTAGGTAAAATTTTAGCCCAGAATTTAATAATGTTTTTACGAGTTGCTAGTGTACCAATAAGTCTAATGTTTCTGGATTCCTCAGAATATTTGCCTGATATATATATATATATATATTTGGCAGTGTTTATACGTATAAAAATATATAAAGCAAAATTGTACATACAATCTTGTTCGTAAATAAATGATTTAGTGATCATAAAGGTTCACTTCATACATCAAAACTTCACTTTTGGTTAAAGTTTTAGTTTATTGAGTTTGTATCGGTCGACAAATGTGTAATAAAATTATTTGGTAGCTCGATCCCGGCCTCTTTTGAGTTTCCTCCAGCCGGATAGATATTTTCTAATTAAGTTCTTATTAAGTTTATTACTGAATGAACAAAAAATTGTTAGAATGTTTAGTTAGTTTTTTATTATTATTGAATGACATATTTTTTGCTAGAATTTACGTGAACTAAAAGGTATAATTAATTAATATAATTTATTCTGAGAATAAGACAATAACGACATTTTGTGCAAAAATAATAGAATATAGAAGAAACAAAAAATTGTTTGCGTTTCAATATTCATATTCTAACATTTTCAAAAATGAAATATGTTTAAATATATTCAATGTATTTAATTAGTTTTTCAAAATTTTAAACTTTGTTGTAAAATATGTTACCGTCTAGTATCGTATCAGTTTTTTATCGCGGATTGTTTGCATATATTTGGTTGGTCTGACAAAACATTTTTATACCCATTAGGGCAGCCTTGTCTACTGTTTATGATTTTTTCCTTAAAAATACAACCCATTTTAAAAACTGTTATTGGTAAGTACTGTTATTATGTTTATATAAAAAAATACATTTACCGTATTTTACCACCTGCGAATGTGCTATATTTTGAAAAACTCTTTCTATTTCTATTCAAACCGTCATCAATTTCGTAAAACACGGTGATTACGTAGATAGCAAATTACACGGAACAAGTAAACAAATGAAGCGAGAATACGATTATTTCGCTCGGAGTCTTACGACGATTTATACGAAATGTACGCTTTGACGGGTCTAGACAACAGCGGGAGCGGACGCGATGAACTGTAAATAACGTTTTAGGTAGCAAACATGACTTTATACTTTTAGTCTATTTCATTTACCATAGAAGTTTATTGAATATATTATAGAACTTTAGTTGGGTGCCTCCAACTTTCACTCGAACGCCTCTAAAACACAGGCAATGTTTTCCAGGACTAAATCCCTGCCAACTCATACCCTCAATATTGAAGGATATGGATACGATTCCATGGAGTCGCTCTGTTAAGTACTTGGATGTCATATTGGATAATAAACTCTACTGGAGCCATAAACTCTAACTCAAAATATCTTTATGGCTATAAATATCGAGAAATGTCACACAATTTAATAGGTAATACAATTTTATAACAACCAAATTATTTGTATAATTTGGTTGTTATAAAATTGTATAATATTTTTTATGGTACTTTTATTTATTTTTATTGAACAAACGGCTAGGAGGCATATGTAGTTTAGTGATAGGTACCGACGCCCATGGACACTCTATGCCGGCCTCGCGTTCGTTGCCGCGTTTAATTAAAAACAAAAAAGCCATACAATCAATAAATATTTCTGCCATTAGGCATCATTACTTATCACTAATGGTTTTTGTGCAATTAATTATAATTAGAATTAATAATATTAATAAATTATTTAATTATCAAAATCATTTAGTGTTTATGAAACAATTTTATGCGCTTTTACTAAACACTAAAATATTTTGTATTTCGGCGGTTATTTTATAAATACTTGTTGAACTTTATTATATTACGTTTTTTTTTCTAATTTAAACGAAACATTTTCAAGATGACTTTGCCTTTATGTTTAAATGATTTTTCTAAATAAGTTGTTTAACAATATCTGTTTTTTAGCGATTTTGCAAATATATACTATGGTATAGTAAAAGTTGTAGCTTATGCACATACAAAGGACTTTATGGTAAAACAAACATCGTGAAGAAACCGGTATACCTTAGGCCTCAACAAATAGAACAATTTTCAAATTATAAAAAAATATTAAAGTACCAATTAGTCAGTGATTTTTAATTATTTATATTATTACTTTGTGGATTAAGAAAATTGTAAACAATGTATATTTGATTGTAAATAAAATTAGCTTAAATACCAAATAAAATTAAAATTGTCAACTTTTAAGGTTTTCAATATTTTACAATTTTTCTTTCCATAAAAACCTCTCTCAAGCAGTTAGAAATCTACGAATTTGATACTTAAAATTGTGATTAATATAATTAAACTCTAAACGCTTCGCTTGTGACTAAACGTTATTATAAATTAAGTAAACGACGTAAATTAGCATATCTGTATTTCATGTCAGCGTTAGTTTATTTGTAAATACAACACTTCGTTCCAAATATTTTAATAATTCGACTGTTTATTATATTTATTCAAGATATTTAGAACTAAAGACTATTTTTATCTGTTCTGTACAAGGAAAATAATATAACCTTTTATTCAGTTTGAATTAGGTACATACATAAACAAATATCATATTAATTAAGATATTAGAAGCTTGAAAAAAAAACTATTCTAATATTTGGATCTAGCTTGATTTCTGCAGATCTAATTGGCAATCGGCAAAAGCCTCCTTCAACCTTTGCTTTGCTTTTCACAATGCCACTACAAGGATATATAAAACAAATTTTACTTTATAAAATATATATATTTTAACAAGATTTAATTTTAGACTTACGTAAACCTAACATTAATCCTAGATTAAGATACATATAATACAAAGTTGCAATAAGTATTACACATGATAAAAGTACCAGCGCTGTTAATTTAAGTAAAAACTCAACTTCATAGAATTCGAACATGGACATATTAGCATTCGGTGCCCGTAGATGCTTCGCTCCACCATGTCTCAGGATGTACTCTATCCACCAAACTGATCTCTCTAAAGGACTCTCTGGTTGATCGTTCATTAAATCACGGAGTTTTATTACGTTTTCTTTGAAACTGAAATGAAATGGATTTCGTATTGAGTTTGAAAATGGAAAGTGTTACGAATCCACTGAAGGTATTTTTGAACCGCGGCTCTTTGTGAATGGAAAAAGTCTCTAAGGAATGAGAGTGATTGTTTCATGAACCTTAAGCAATGCAGGTTGCAAAACATTTGGATTGGTAATATCCAGTGATGTATCAATATATCAATTTGGCTGTTAAATTGTCATATAATGCAATCGAGAGATATTTAAAGTACTTTGAAAATTGGTGGGATCATTTTTTGTTAGAAAACGATTGAAACAAAACCCTCATACACATTTTTTAAAGAACAAACGGGCAGTCTTATCTGATGTTGATTGATAACGACAGGACCGTTATCCTGCCTGTTTGCTCATTATATAGAATATAATATGCATGCACTGTACCAGGCTCGCAGGTGCGTTGCCGGATTTTATTTGCTTGCTAAAAGGATGTACCGTACTGTTGGTAGTTGATATGAAATTTAGTTTCAAATAACCTCATATCACCAACCAACCCATACGCACCTTATATTTTCGATGACAGTATGTATTGTGTTTAATAGTTTTTCTTCAGTTATTGTTTCCATATAAAGAGCCTGACCGATTTTATGATACTCATACAATTCAACATTGTACCATTGGTCACCAAGCATCGGTATGCCTACAAGTGGTACTCCAGCAGTGATCGCTTCATCTGTCGATTGTAAGCCTCCTTGTGTTATAAATAATTTTATATTTGGATGCCCTGTAATTAATGTAGAAGTATTTAAAAAAAACTGAAATTTAGGTACACATACAATTAAGTAAAGGAAAGAGAAATAATTTATAAGACTAAACTACATGAACTAACACTAAAAAGGCTTTTTTATTGTGTTCCCTTAAAATAATTCGTTAAACGTGTTAAACGCTTATACTTACTTAACAAATCCGATTGCGGTAGCCACTGAGCTGTTTTAACATTGTCTGTTTTTCCTGGAAGCTCATTTGTTTCCCATTTCCATAGGACTTCATAAGGTAATTTAGCAAAGACATTTAGGAACATCTGTATTGTTTCCTTTGGCAACATTGAGGAGCGAGCATTTGAACCTAAACTTAAATAAACCACACCATTTTTAGAAGAATCTAAATAGGATTGAAGTTCCTGCAATAAAAAGAACAATTTACCAGCTTCATATAACATAAAATTTATTCTACTACCGACAATCTGCATCACAAATTTGTATATTGGTAATAAAAAATGATAATTATTTCTAAATATTGTTTATTAAAATATATTTGTATTTGTTGTTAGAAATTATTTGTAATATATCACTATAATATACTGGACTTATAATTATACTTATATAATTATAAGTCCATTTTGTATGGTAATTTGCAGCACTTGTACAATATTAGTACAATATTTTTGCTTTTCAAAATATTCCACAAAAAACCATTGAATACAGTCTTTAAGACTAAGGATTTTCTTTCTTAGCAAAATGTGACGTTTAATTTATTTTAAGGAATCGATAAACATAAGAGCTATAGCTTTAAAAATCTTAATAGTAAATTGTGTCTTTAAATTTTGGTTCCAATTCAAACATAGTAATGACTGACCTTGGGAAGAGGTTTTTCCGGATTTTTATGGATTCCCCACATTGAAATCACATTCGGTGGCAGTGGTTGTCTATTACTCCATAATGGATGAATGTTCAAAAAAAGCATGTCAACTTTATTATAAAGTACATCATATGTTGGCATATCTTCCCCAAAATATTTAGTATAAATTTCACGTTCCTTTGTTTCTTGGGAATACCAAAAATTCATTAGGCGATAGTGGGTATACAGCTCGGAAAGCTTGTCCCAAAATGTTAAATTCAATAAACGTTGACGCATAGAAGGTGGATATAAAAATGGATGATTAGGAGCACCGATAATCTCAGCATTACCTAACATCATACCAAACGAGCTTCCAAGAACGACAGGTGCGTTAAATAAATGCGAGAACGAAATATACTGCCTCCCACATGCTTCAATGAATAACAGATCGAAATAGTCCTTATCTGTATTATTAATCAGTGTTTGTACTGGTTCTGATTGCACTTGTATTTCCACAAATTTTCCCATCATCGTTGACAAACCTTCTATGACATCAAATATTGTTTCTCTACTTCCAAATCTTTGATTGAGTTTCTGTAAATTTGGCTTCAAATATGTATAAGTAACATCGTGCACATCTATTTCTGTCAAATTCTCAGGACGGTTTTCTGTTGTGAACGCTGGATTTGGTGTGATTACGGTGACTTCATGACCTCTCCTAGCTAGCTCTTGGGTCAAAGGACGAAACACTACTTGATGACTTATCGAGGCCGTTGGAATCACGGCCAAAATTCTAGCACCATAACTTTTAGATACTAGCACTGACAAGAGAAACATTAAAATAAACCTGCTCATTCTGAAGATTATTATCAACTAAATAAAACATGAGACCACGTTCACTAACAAGTGTGTGTATTCTAATTAGATAATTATAACTACTTAGAAGCATTATAATTATACCATAAAACCTATTACAATTCCTGGGTCACCCTTATCATGTCTTTGATAGTCGTATTTCCTTAATGTCAATTCTTACATCAGAGCTTATACAATTATTAGACTAAATAGAATAGTACAACTAACGTACTTATATGAAGTAAGCAAGATATGATTGTAGCGGCGGTGGTTCAGTAAAGTAATATGTATGACGCAATTTTGTTGTATGAAATGTTATCTTATTTCTTAGGCCGAGTTACCTTCTGATGTTTGAATCTGGATATATTAATTCTATAGCTAACATCTTTAATTCTTTTTCTTGATTTCGTGTTCCACTAGGACTAGGTATTTATATAGGGTCAAAGTAACCTATACCTCATAGTCATTTATAATTAGAGTTATTAGAGATATTAAGTTTCACGACTGACAATTTCTGTGGGGATATCAATACCCTAAAACATTATTATAATGACATCAAATCAATCAGTGAGCCTTGTCTATGTAATGGTAAAGTTAGAAACTTCTGTATACAACTTAGATCTCAATGGTAATAAATATTCATGTAATCAAAATATTCCTTAAATTACAGGGACGGGCTCTGAATCTATAGGCCCATTTTGCTATAATTTTTATTGATTTATTTATTATTCATTAACACTTCGTTGCATTACATAAATGAAAAAAAAATTAAACATAATTTAATGAAAAGCAACTGGCCGCCTTATCGCTTTCGAGCGATTTCTCCAGACAACCACGGTGAGTTAAGGAAAAAATAACATGGATTAAATTACATAAGGTAGGCAAAAAGTGCAAAAATACATATTACAAATACAATAAGAAGGAAAAAAAAACATGCTTACCAGAAACAATAAATAAATAAATAAACTAAACTTATATAGGATACATAAAAAAAATTAAAAAGTGCACATGAATCATGATAATCTAATATAGCTATTTAAAAAATATTTTAAACATAACGTATAAAAGATTTCACAAATATAATTCCGAATTTGTTAGATAGGTTACGTTAGAGTAGGATTTATTGGCAAGGCTTACAATCTAAATATACAAAACAAAGTCGTGTCAGTTACACCACTTATAAATTAAGATCGGCTGGACCGTCCTTAGTTATCTCTTTTTTGATGTATTCGAGTTATAAGTAAAAAAAATACGGATAAGCTATCGAAAAACAATTAATTAATTAACTTTACGAATACAAACAGCATGTTGTGCCATCTGTCGACGAAACTCCGCAGTTTTGTCATCACGGGTCATTTTGGACTGCTGCATTGAAGCTGCCATTCTTCTTTCGCAATGGTTAACGATAAAACCATTCTGTATTTGCAAAAAAGTTAATTATTTAATTAAGCTAAAATAACATTAACTAAACAACGATATTATTAGACTGTTAGGCGGAACAAAGTTAGCTCTAGTGGTAAATAAAGACATCTATCTCATAAACTAATTTCATCATAACGTCCAAACGGGGGGTTGGCATTAGGTTTTTCATTGTTTTAGGACGAAATTTCTATTTGGCTATCGATGTTAAGGTCTAAGATATCCCATATTATGTTGTTTTCCCTGTCGAAGAAAGTTAGTCGTGGGTTGTGATTATTTAGGTTTATAAGTGACCTACTTATACGCATCCTTTAAAAAATCGTATAAACTGGTTTTGTCTATCAATATTGCGAAGGTTTAAACAAAAATTACTAAAATAATGATATATATATATATACATTTGATAGTGCATATATTTCGTAATTTCTGATTAAATCTAAGGTAAATCTAATGAATCCTTTACTTAATACAATAACGGAGGAAAGACTAAAATTAAGCATTTCTTCTTTCGAATATCAAAGTTTCTGAAAGGCCCCATTTGAAGATACTGCCTCTAAAGTTAAAACAGATAATTTGATGTAATGTAAATATGTATTATATCTCGTAATTGATATACCCCAAAGCGCTCTTCAATTAGCTTTAATTATATAGTACGTAGGTAACATTGAAAATGTTTAGAACTGGCCAGTTAGGAACATTGCTTTTGAAAACTTTTTTCAAATTTCAATTTTAGAACTCTTTGGTAACCCAATGTTATTATTGCATTCATTTGTCATTTGTTTTTGTAAATTGGCGGCATATCTAAAACTCTTGTTCATTTTCTAACCATTTCATTGTTGGGATGCCAACAGTCGAAAGGTCGAATTTAATGACGTGAAATAAGTGATTTCATGATGATTGGAACATAAGCCAAAATAAACGTATTTTTTTTTTATTTTGTTACCTAAGTATTAAACAATATAGATTTCTTATTCTGAAAGACAGAAAACGTTATTCTACATACAATGTACACACAGTACAAAATTTTACATAAATTTATAAGTTATCACTGAAAATAATTTATGTTTTTAAATATGTAAGAAAAAACAAATAATCGTTGTCACATTCCGTTTTAAACGTGGCTTCAGGCATTCGACCTTTTATACAAAAAACAAAAGCCAAAGAATTTAACATCAGCTTGAAGTGAGTTCTGAAATAATTTCATTTTGTTTGACATTAGCATATGTTTTACGATATAAACGCAACATTCAACCGTTCGTTATGTTACTACGAACACTTACAAAATATAACCGATGAGGTGACTTTGCGTTGCTTGCTTTTGAGGTGAATTCTTGACCAGGATCAAAAATTAGTCGAAAGTAATTTATTTATATAAGCTTTTTGACGTGAAAATGTCTTATAATTCGATGGAGCCGCCTGCACACAGGAAAAAACATGACTCATGCAGCGTTACCTCGCGGCGCGTCGTTACCTTGATGCGTTCCGCTTAAAGCTAGACGTGCAAGCGTATTTATGCGTACAAATAAATGTATCTTGATCAATTCAATTGTGATTTCCATTTAACTTCTTCTCTCACACAAAATATCTATCAATAAAAAATAAAAATAAAATATTTTGAAAAAGACAACCATTTGCTAGGTTTCATCGTCGTTTTGGATTTCTACTGACCTCGTAGGTAGTGCCATAAATTTCTACCCAGAATTGTCACTACTTTGACGTAGTGAAATTGAGCTATCTGCAATTATTTTCCTAAAGAGCAGTAGAGTAATATATAATCTAGAGTATTTTAGCTATAAAAGTTGAATATATGTTTTCGAAATATGAACATAGTTTTCATTTTTTAATATTTGATGAGGGTCATGAGAGTGATCCCATATATTCTTACTCGGCCGATCCTCATTTTTTGATTTGTCATTGTTGAGATTTACTCGGGTTAATTCAGACGCATATTTATTTTGATATATACTTTTCTTAATTATATTTGATAATTAGTTACGTCCACTAATTAGAATATTATAGTGTGTGTTCAGTGCGTTTTTTAAGAACTATTGTGTATCAGCGTCAGTCTAACTTATCTATTTCCCATACTAAAGGAATTTCCCAAAATCCTAATGGCTGACAATATTGTTTGCCTTTCTTCCTGGTAAGAAGACATTGTAGCGAGGTATGTACTCAGGACCTATTCTAGTATAAGATTGTGTATCGACGGCCACCGAACCGTTCTTAGTGGTATAATATGTATATAAATTTAAAGTGAAACTTTTAACTTCGAATTATTTTTTTTAATTAATAGAAATAATCGCAGCCATGTCGTCGATAATAGTTGACGAAATTTTAAAATTCTAAATTACAAAATACATTGCGACATTATGCTGTAAGATTTTTCATTTTTGAAACTTCAATCATAATTATTTGCTGTTATAATATTAATCAACTCAAATATTGTGTCTTTACTAAATTATATATATGTGTACTAGCAGACTCGGCCAGGCGTTGATGTGGCTGAGGTTTTCGTTATATTACATAGTAGTAAACTATTCATGGGAAACGGACGGTACGAGAACTTATGTAAGTAAGTTCTCCTACCGTAAGATAGCTAATGTGAAACACAGAGCCATCTGTTAGAATTGTACTAAATAATAAACAAATAATTTACAATAAAATAAAATTGTGACTATAATTAAAGATCTAAGCTTTCCTATCTTTAACTTTATATCGTACACATATATCAGTATAAAATTACGGCAATTATCATGCAAGAAGTTCACAAGTAACGAATATTATGCGGCGAAAATACTTGATTATACTAATGTTGCATTATCCGTAATGTCCACAATATCATTAGCTTAACTAAGCTAAACGGACGGAATTAGAATAATCATATTTAGCCCAGTCATATTAGGTAAGAAAAGGGGTCAACCTCGGAATGAAAGATAATAAGCTGCAAATTGGTATGAACCTTTGTTTTGTCATTCTGAATGTTGTCTCAAAAGTCACAATCGTTATCGTGTCCGCGTCTCAAGATATTCAAGGTCAAAGGTCACAAAAATCGGTTTTTCGCGAATATCTGGCTTCCTATCGGTTAAATGAGATTTGCATTTATTATAAAAGTTGTAGGCTATAAAATTCCCTACAACTTTTGTTTAAACTTTTTTTTCATACGACCAACCGTTTTGAAGGTAGAGCGCGAAGTGCACATCGTACAGTCATATACGGCCTAATGCAAGGTCAAGCGTGAGTTATGGTTATCAGTACGTTATAAAGTCAATTATTTACAATAATTATAATTATTAAACAATGCCTATTATTTATGTTCTAACTATTAATTATTTATATTTAATTAAAGTAAGTAACTTGATTATTTATATATAATTATTCATATTTAACTATTTAAGTATAAAATATTATTAATTCTGGATTATATATTTTAGTTTTATTTTAAGTTAAAATGATAGTAAGAGTATATATTTTACACATATTTTTATTTATTATTAAATACGGCATAATATACATTTATCAAAATGTGAGTTCAAATATCAAAAGTATCTTTGTTGATTTTAATTGTAATGAAATTGGAAATGGAAGCTAATTATCTTCTTCTTCTTCGTCTTCTTCTTCTTCTTGTCGCTCAAAAATGTTCGATTCATTGTCATCATCCTCATTATCTGTCATGTTCATCTCCAAACCTTCCAGAATATCGGGATCATATGTATTTTCTTCATCGGGATTACTTGGATACAGTGAAGCGTTGAGGCAAGCTTGTCCGTTGCACTGGCCGCAAGCTAAAGAACATTGTAGCCCTGATTTTCTGCATCCACAGCGGGAACCACAACCATTTTTGCAATTGCAAAATATTACGTTTAGTAGTTCGGCTGGTGCTGGAGGTAATAACGTTGGTATGGGCTCCAGGATTTCATTTTCAAGCATCCAGCCCCATTCTTGAGGTTCTAAGTCCTTCCCTAACCACGTTTGAATCTGGTAGTAGACACGTTTTATGTGTTGATGAGCTGCTACACTTGTTGGTGGAAGTGTTGACAGTTGTACAGGTTTATGTCTGTACGATGTGCACTTCGCGCTCTACCTTCAAAACGGTTGGTCGTATGAAAAAAAAGTTTAAACAAAAGTTGTAGGGAATTTTATAGCCTACAACTTTTATAATAAATGCAAATCTCATTTAACCGATAGGAAGCCAGATATTCGCGAAAAACCGATTTTTGTGACCTTTGACCTTGAATATCTTGAGACGCGGACACGATAACGATTGTGACTTTTGAGACAACATTTAGAATGACAAAACAAAGGTTCATACCAATTTGCAGCTTATTATCTTTCATTCCGAGGTGAAACCCCTAATATGACTGGGCTAATTAGGTTATAACAAAGGCGATCATTATATGTTAAGACGGGGTTGTAATAAGTAATTTATTTATTTTCAATTAATATTATGTTTTATGAAATTAAGTCAACGCAGTTAGAATGGTTTGAGTTTCCACCAATGCGTTCAAATACACACATGGATTTATCTGTTTTTATACGCAACTAACACTAAATAGTATGGTAGATAAAAAAAAAATCTTGCCTGTAAAACAAAATTGATTGATGGCGCCACTGGCTTTGCTATTTTAAAAAAGTGTTTGTTTAAGGTGTGACAATATTCAGAAACGCAGATATCATTCCCAAGTCCCAAGTAATTTAGGTTACGAAAATTACTTAAAAAATTGCCTAAATGTTGGCATGCAAAAATTTACAACAAAATGTCGCAATTTCTTGATTAGCAAGTTAAAATTCCGCCAGCCATAAATGACAATGTGGCTGTGATTATCCGTATTAAAAATTTATGATTTACTTTGAACTATATATTATCAGTGGCGTTGAGTAGTATGAGCATTGTTGGCCTAGTGGCTTCAGCGTGCGACTCTCATACCTGAGGTCGTAGGTTCGATCCCGGGCTGGGCACCAATGGACTTTCTTTCTATGCGCGTATTTAACATTTGCTGGAACGGTGAAGGAAAATATTGTGAGGAAACCGACATGTCTTAGACCCAAAAAGTCGACGACGTGTATCAGGCCAATGCCTCCAATGAGGCTGATCACCTACTTGCCTATTAGATTTAAAAATGATCGTGAAACAGATTCAGAAATCAGAGGCCAGGGCCTAAAGAGGTTGTAGCGCCACTGATTGATTGATTTATTTATGAAAGAGAAATTACTAACAAAATACACAGTAGCTTAACAAAGATCAAAAACTGAAATTAAAGTGTGTGTGCACTTTAATATCTCCTGCGCAGATTGCGAATGGCACCGATGTCTCAACCCACAGTAATACTCACTACTGCCGAATATTATTACAAGTATTTCTCTAAAAGTAAATTACTATTATTAGCTACAAAATTAATGGCTGATTAGATAGCGTATAGATTAGGTCGGTGTTTTTTCATTTCTGATTATCAATTACACTGCTCGATTTCTGTTTAAACCTTAACAATATTGATAGATTAAAACAGTGTACGGGGATCGTGACGGAGTAGAAAAAAAGAAATAAAACAAGCCAATGCACATGCGCACGAGTTATCCGACGATAAAACTCTGAAGCTTATATTGTTATATGGCAATTAGTGTAGTTGAGTAAATATACAAAAGAATCAATTCAATAAATAATTTCAATTTTTATCCCAGATCTAGTTTATTCTTGTATGTATCCAATAAGATACAAGTCGTACGGGTTTAGGGTTACCGTTATCGAATGAAGGAAGAAAATAATCCTCAAGTCAATTATGAATAAATAAAATAAACAGAGACTGTTTTGTGTTCAAAAATATAAACTTTCAAAAATAAGGGCACCCAAATATATTTAAATCTTTTTTTAGTAATCATAACAAACAAATATACAGAATTTACAATTTTCTTAATCTACATAGCAATAATACAAAAATTTAAAAGAAATAAACAGTTTGGTCCCTATGGCAGTGTACCTTTAACAACCTTTACATATATATACTATATAAACACACACATATATTATTAAAAATAATACGCGGCTCGCTAGTAATTCTACGCATTGTTACAAATGTAAAAAAAAAACCTTGACTTCAATAACATACCTAAATTAATCTATAATTTAGTTTTTGTATTTCACTGAATTTTTAATACCCCTTTAATTTGTTTTAAGTTTTTGCTTCGGCATTAAAGTGATATATGTGAAGTACAAAACCGCTACGACTAGCACCAATGGAAGCAGTAAGAGAGATGCCGCTTTTAGTACAAATTCTACTTCATAGAACTCCACCCAGGACATATTAGCATTTGCAGCTCGAAGGTGCTTCGCCCCTCCATGACGCAGCACATATTCTGTCCACCACACTGCGCGATCTAACGCACTCTGTGGCTGATCCTCCAAGAGTGTCCGCAGTTTTACTGTGTTTTCCCTGTAACTGTAAATTTATTCCACATTAAATCGATGTCTTTAAGTTGATGAAACTAGAAGAGAATTATGAGGATGTATATACGGTCGGCCCAAATTAATGATTATTACTCAATATGATATTAAATTCGTTATAACGGCTGTACATAAAGATTTTAATAACTAAAAAAAAACATATGTGCAATTCACACATGGTAGAAGTGAAACCTTCAAAAACATTTTTTTTATTATTAATCATATATAAATTAATCATTTTCCATTATCTAAATGTGTGTGTTCTTTTAAAACAGTATATTTTAATGATAAATTTTAATTTATAAGTTTAATATAAATTTTTAATTTGGGAAAAACTAAAACATCGAAAGTTTGAAATTCGATCAAATGAAAAAGCGGCAGTAAAGAGAGGCTGTATAATGCCTGCTATCTCATTTTCTCCCACGTTAAATCATATGATGAATTGATGTTTCTGTCTCTCTTTACCGCTGCATCCGGTTTGAAATCACGACGATTCGAAAGAAGTTTATCTATCTCATTTTCTCCCACGTTAAATCATATGAATTAATGTTTCTGTCTCTTTTTACTGTCGCTTTTTCGTTGCATCCGGTTTGAAATCACAACGATTCTAAAGAAGTTTCACTTCAATAATACAACGCTCAAAAATGTGAGGGTCCCAAATTTTCTCAAGACTACAAGAATTGTCTTTTTAATGAACATACCTGGTATCATTTATAACAGTATAAATAGCTGTTTCTAAAACTTCTTCAGTGAGGGTTTCCATGTCAAGTTTCATACCAATTTTGTAATATACATATTTATCTGTATTAAACCACTGGTCTCCAAGCATCGGCACCCCTATCGTTGGTACTCCAGCATTTATAGCCTCGTCAGTGGATTGCAAACCACCTTGCGTGATGAACAGTTTTACATTTGGATGTCCTAAAACACATAGAACATTACTGAAATTAATAATTTATATAGCTTTGATCTAATATCATTGAAAATAAAATTAACACATATTGATTTTATTAAAGCAAAAAGTGGTTGCCTGGAAGACTTGCTTATTAGATTTAAAAATTTATCATGAAACAGATTACGGATTAGGACGAGACCTTAAGAGGTTGTAGTGCCACTGATTTTTTTTAATTTAGATTTTGCATGAAATTGCGATGAGATATTACGTACTTAAATAATTAAGCAACGTCGTATTCCTTCCAAAAAAAGAAATATTACAAAAGTTAAAGGTTCTTTTACATTCCTTAAAAAGGGTTTTTTATAGAACATGGGGCAAACGGGCAGGAACTTAGCATCAGGTGAGCATGCCCCCCATGGCCACTCTCAATGCCAGAGGGCTCGCGAGTGCGTTGCCGGCCTTTTAAGAATTGGTATGCTCTTTTCTTGAAGAACCCTAAGTCGGATTGGTTCAGAAATACTTCAGTGGGCAGCTGGTTCCACAAAGTGGTGGTGTGGTTTTATTTAAACGTTTAAAAGTTAAAATTAACGAGACGCCGGAATCTTCGTTACTTACTTAATAAATCTGTTTGCGGTAGCCATTTTGATATCTTGATGTTTTCCGATTTACCAGGTAGTTCTGGCTTTTCCCATTTCCATAAGATATCGTAATTTAATCTAGCAAACACTCGCATAAATATTTCTATCCTATCAGCAGGTAGAACTGATGAGAGAACGTTGGAACCAAAACTTAAGTAAATCACACCGTTTTTGGATGAGTCGAGATAATTTTGAAGATCCTGAAAATTATAAGTATTTGTTAGAGAATTGTTAATGTTTTATTCAAGTGACTCGCTCCGGCCTTGCATGAGCAACCGTAACCCGTAAACCGTAAAATATAAAATAATACAATTAAAGTGTTACAATTAAGAAATAAAACCTGGTTTTTAGGTTTTTTAACTTTATAAAAAATTATGAATTGGAAGAGCCGTCTTCAAGTTAAGTGCTTTGCAATTCAGTTTAAATTATCTGGATAATTTGAAGCTTTTTTTTGGAGATTTTGAAGATTATTTTTAATTGAAATATACATAAACAACAAACTTCTATAGCTTTATAATCCTGTATGTTTTTAGGGGATATTCAAGTACTTACCGTAGGTAAGGCTTTTCTTTGGTTCTTATAAATACCCCAAATTGAAATGACGTTGGGTGGCAGAGGTTGATTACTTATCCACATTGGATGAATGTTCATAAACATCATATCAATATTATTATAAATTTCCTTGAAATCAGGCACATTTTTCCCCAAGATCTGTCGCCACAGATTACGATCCTCTATTTCCATTAATGACCACTGTCTTCGAAAGAATAAATTTTTGTATATCTCTTCAGCTTTTTCCCAAAATGTAAGATTAAATGTTCTTTGTTGAACTAGTGTTGGAAACAAAAACGGGTGTGTTAGAGCACCTATAGCAGTATCTTCATTTCCAAACATACCATATGAACTTATTAATATTACTGGAGCTTTAAAGACATAAGAGTAATAATATGCGTGTGTTTGCCAGGCTTCAACGAATATCAAATCAAATTTTTCTTGTCCGTTGATTAAATCTTGGATTCGTGGATGCCTTAATTGAACAGATGCCAACATAGTATTCATGAGTACAAAACTCTCAATCTGCGCAAACGAATCAGATTTCTTTCCCAATTTAACATTGAACGTAAAATTTTCCCTCATTACTTTGTATGAGATATCACGAATATCTATTTCTTTAAAGTTCTTTGTAGAATTGGCGGCAGAGTATATCGGATCTGTTGTTATGATTGTAAGATCATGTCCCCGCTTTGATAATTCTTGCATTAATGGTCTAAACACAACTTGATGGCTTACGGATGGAGTTGGAAATACCGCGAGAATCTTTGCTGTATTTGCTACAGTCAAAACATATGACAATACAAAAAATGTTAGCGTATACATTGTGAAGTTACTAAGTCTGTTGTCACTGACTTCACTTCACGTTTTACACTACGATAACAAGGGGTTAGATTGGCCTTTTAAATGGGCGTAATCTCTACCGCAGATAACAATCGCCGCTTTATTTTATTTTTATTATAAATGACGCGGATCATAGCGATGTCAGTCTACAAAATCAAGTCCATGCGTCGAATGGTCTCTTCATCAGCACCCTATATTTGGGAACTGGTAGTTTATTTACAGTTTTAACCACTATTTTTATCGGATTTTCTTTTTAAGTGCGCAAATCCTTGAACGAAGAAAAAATGCGTGTCAATCATAGAAGCCTAAAATGATTGATCTAAAATAGTTAGTACTATTTCTAACTACATACTATCAGTTAGGTGTTACTGGTGTTTTGTTATAAATATACATTATTTTGTTTTTATCGTTTATTAACACTTCGTCGCAAAGTATATAGATATAGAACTGTTAAAATAATTAAATAAATAGCGCGAGCGCTTTTCAAGGCAACTACGGTAGGATAAAAAAGATAAGGTGAGTGCAATAAGTTTCAAACTAGATATGACATAACGTTACTCAGACAAAACTTAAATAAATTCAAACTTATGTAAAAAGGGACAACAATTAAAAAAGGACACACGAAAAAGAAAAAGTGCACATATATCACGATAATTCCAGATCAGTTAGGATTAAGATAGGAACGAGAAGTGAATTTCATAGACTTGTTTTCGAAAGAGCTAGGCTACGGCCATCGGCTCGCAAAAGTTCAAAATCGTTTTTTAAATAGGAAGGAGTTTTAGGATTAAAAAACATTTAATATAAGAGATGGACGTAACCAGACTAGCCGGTTACAGAACGGAGAGGTGTGATCCGACTTTCGTAGACCAAATATAAAACGGATACATTTTGGGGACGATCCAGTTTTGAACTAAAGTGCAAGAATCCGCGTAGTCTATTAAATGTAGAAGGACAGTTTATGCCATGTAAGGTTTAAATGCTAATGGATAGAAAATTATTAAGACCTCAAAGGATATTGAAGACTCCGTACGATTTGCGCCTAACTTCCTTAATATTTTCGAGATTTTCATATTTTATGGGATCCCCATTTAACACAGTCGTGAATCTTGTCGTCGTCTCTGCGCATCCCGACAACGCGTTTTGCAACAGTTGCGCAAGCTTATGTAAAACACTCGCTTCTTGTCCGTTCTGGCTGTTCTTATCTCGGCAGTTACCAAGTAAGACAATCACAGTCAGATAACTCTGTAACATTTGATATCGTTTGTGATATTATTGTAATTGTTATGTTATCTATCTCGATATAACTTTTATAATCCAGATATTCATGTCGTCATTCTAATCTGTGACCATTTCATAATTCAATGTATACTTATGAAATAATTAATTTGCATTGGTCAGAATGATATGGCATGATAATGTAGTTTTTATATAGCTTCCTACAGTGATTAGTTTTGAACTAAATTAATACAAGGAAATTATGTAATAAGATAATGTGAACCAAATTCTTTATCTGAAGCGTAAAGCGAATATTAAATCTTATTTTATAAAACCGGAGGCAAATGAGAAGGAGGTCAACCTTATGCTATGTGATACCACCGCCCATGGACACTCTCAAACTCAGAATTGGTACGATCTTTACTCGAAGGCGAATTGGTTTGGACATACTTTAGTAAAAGCTGGTTCCACATAGTGGTGGTGCACTGCAAAAACTACCTTAAAAAACGCTCAGAGGTGAAGCGATAGACGTCGAGGTGAAACGGGTGGAATTTCGAAGACTGACTTTATAACTCTCGTATGGTAAAGGGGTATTCGATTTCCACTAATTTGAGTCATACAACTCGATTATGAAGGCAAACGTTATACATATATATCACTCTAAGTCCGGACTCTGAATCTTACCCAAATGCGCCCCGGCTCGCCCATGAATATTGTTAATAAAAATATTACCGATGTAGTCGGGGCGTAATTCCCGACGCGTTAAATAATAGCAGTGAAATATAAAGTCCCTGGACACTATGGCAGGGGAGTAGAGGGAAAATTAAATAAAAAAAATCTTACCCAAATAAGCTTTAAGTGATAAAATTCCCGTACCTAACTAGTTTAATTGTTCGTCAAAATATTCCCAAGTTGTTTTAAATCTAATTTAAAACAATATAGTTGTTAAACTTGTGTGAACTAGATTCAAGTGCTTGATAATTAGTTGTTTGCCAGAATTTGACGCTTGATTTCAACACATTCATAGTTTGTGTGATTATTTTGCGATAGTAGAATTATTTAAATAAATTTGACTATTAATGTTACATCATCGGAAGGAAAGCAATGGAAAACGGATACACTCTATTTTTTGGCGTTCTATCGAATTAGTAGTAACTATTAAGGAAGAATAACGTAGTGGAATAAATAAATAAATAATTCATAATTATTGTTACATAATCCAACACAAAAACATTATATGTAATTGATTTGTTCGCATTTGAACAGTCACACTACACAAAAACAAAGGAAAAAATAAATGATAAAGAGAGGTAGATAACACCCAAATCTATAATATATTGTATAAGTCCTAACGCTTCTTATCTGAGTTGGAATTTGTAATTGGCGTAGACAGGCTATTAATTATATATATTTTATTCCTGTGATAAATAAAATTATCACAGGAATATTTAATACATCCAAATTTCATGACATCAGAAGTTGGACCTATAGCTTCTCGAGCCTATAGATATTTAATATTGCGATTTCCTAGATTACAGCTACTTTGAAAAGTGCCGATAAATAGATTTAAATTATGTGATAATTCAGTAGTAAATAATTTATTCGTAGGACTTTATCTTTGTATTTAAGGACAGTGATACCATGATCTTATGTTCCAAAATAAACGTATTTATTAGTGTTTAGAAACCTAAAATTAACAATTCTGAATCACATCCAACTGTCGTAATTAATGGAAATTGAATCAATATAATAATTAAAGCTTAAAGCTAAGACATTTTCGTCCAAAAGCTTCATATTGATTCTGTCAAAATTAAAAACATCATTTACTGTCTTGTGTTATTAAGTTGGTACGTTAAAAAAACTAGTAAAACCACATTATCCCATGTTTTCGTTTTTATTTATTGTTAATTATTAATTGCGGCACGATGTAATTTGAAAACAAAAAAACTTAGATTTGCAAGAATGACGAGTTTGTTGTCTTTTCTACGGCCTTGTATTTAAAACTGCCCATCATTGTAAATTGTAGACGTATTTTGTACTTAAAAAGTAAATTGTGTTATCTATAAAACTATATAATATTTTGATATCAGTTCAAACATATCATACGTTATATAATTCTAATAAAAGAGTTTTGTATAGAAATTTTGAACAGCGCTTCTTGGGCGTATTGTGAAACTAATCGGAAGTCTTTATTAATATCTAAATTCCACGGGGTCAGTCAAAACAAGCCATGAAGTGACCACGCGCATGATAGCACTATCAATATATTTGAGACCTCAGTACATATTATAAAAGATCTTTATATTAGGAGCATTCGTCCTGTTATTTTACTAGTCAAATTCGTTCCTTGGTTGAATGGAGGAAACTTCAAATCATGCGTCCACTACTAGATATAGATCCTCTATCTCCTGCATTTCGAGTACAATCAGTTCCGCGCACTTTTCATCCAACTCCTTTGTCCACCCTCACCTATCTAAAATTCAATGCATTTCCCAAAGTCGAAAAATAATAATAATATGGTAATTTCACTCCGGCCTTAAGAATGCTTTACCATTAGAGTAGTAGATTAAAACTTGTACACTTGTAAATTTTATATACATTTGACATTATTTTCACGAAGAAAAACAATAAATATTTTGATTGTTAAGGGCCTGTTTCACAATGTATGGATAAAGTACCAAATAGCTATGCAACACATAAATTATTCGAAAGATAAAAGGTCCAAATAAGATACTTTGAATTTCATGACGTATAGCGCTATCTGACAGTCGTGAAACGCAAAAATACTATTTATCATACCAATAAGTAATAAATAGCTTATTTGGAACTTATCCGGACATTGTGAAACAGGCCCTTAGACTTGTAGACTTCATTTATATTTATATATAGTATTTATAATGATGCCGTTTTCTTTCCATACAAACAATATGGCAAATAAATTATTTAAATAGGTTTTCGTTGTTCTGAACTGAAACTGTTCCATCTTTTCCGTACTCCAGACTTTAATGATTGTGAAAAATATAATAAATTAGTTTGATTTTTTTATTATTACTTTAGATTTTGATAAAAATTTTGCCACCCTCAGTTGAAATATTCTGCTTCTTTTGCCTTTTGCGTTACCACGATCAGTTTCTCTACGTTATCTCCATTGTATGTATGAACTAAGCTATAATTTGCAGTAAGTATTTCATAGACAGTTCAATTTCCGAGTCTGGTCAGAATCGCTTTATTGGTACGCTTAAGTTATTATTAATAAGAAAAACCCAATTAATGTCAACAGTTTTTAAATAAACAGCACGTGGAGGAGGGATGTGGTATACGTCCTCAGATCTAAAAGGAAGATCTTGGACCAGGCTTAGTGGCTGAGGTCAAATAATTGTTGTATTGTTGGATAATTTTCGCAGGGATTTACGTTGATTAATAAGTTGATTAATTTAACAACAAATTTTCTTTATTTTAAATTTAAAAAAAAATGTATCATAATATGTTTGTATATTTTGTAAGGATGACTTAAGGCCCCCACCAGTACTTACTTACTTTTAATAGCGAACTTAATTATTGGCAGAATTTATGATTAAATACCAATCTTTTGATTGTTTTAATTGCAAACATATGTGTCAAGTTATCAGCTAAGCGCAATTTGGATAACTTAATCAAGTCATACACAGATATCAGTATAAAATTATAGCAATTATTACGCAAGAAGGACAAAAGTAACGAATATTATGCGGCGACAATACTTGTTTACACTAATGTTGCATTATCCGTAATGTTCTCAATATCATTACCCTAACTAGACTGACAGAATAAGGATAATCATATTAGCTGATGACAAAGGCGGTCATTATAGTTCATTGTGTTATGACGAAGTTATAATTAGATAATTAATCTATTTTATTTACGATTTGTCTTCAAATATATGTATTTATCAATGAGCAGTGTTGGCGTATAGGCTTTAGTGTGCGACTCTCACACCTGAAGTCGTAGGTTCGATCCCCGGCTGTGCACCAATTCACTTTTTTCCTATTCAAAAAAATATCAATGAAGCAGAAGCATTGTAAGGCCTATTCATCTATTTAAGAAAAGTGTTAGGTTATGGTGTAAATAAATTTCAATAAAATGACACTGAAATGAGGTACTACCCCATAAGCTAAGAGAATTCATTCCAAAATTTGCCTAAAATTTGGCGTGAATATAAAAATCTTACAACAAAATGTCATTGAAATGCACTGGCTGTGATTATTTGAATTGACTCTTCAAGAATCTTGTAAACTGGAACGATTAATACCAAATTCTTTAACATACACATATACATATTAATATTTTATAGTTTAAATACCTATCCTATATTGTAGTGCCATTACTCACAGATTATATAAATAATTCTGTTTTGTTTCGAAACAGCTTGCGGACAATGATTGCCGATAGCTCAATTAGCTAGAATGTGGGTAGAAATTTTATGGCACAATTAAGTGAGAAGAAATACAAAACAGCGATCTATCCCAGCATTAACTATATTTTTTGTTCCTGATCAAGAATTGACGCAAAGTCGCCCCAATGGTTTTATTTTGTAGGCGTTAAATCAACATAACGAAGAGTTAAAACCTATCTGCGCTATGTTTAAATAGTAAATTATATCCCAATGTCAAAGAAAATGAAATTATTTCAGAAGTTACTTTATGCAGATATTTAGGTATATTACCCATAATAATTTTTATTTTTGAAAATAGCTAAATATAGTGGAAAAATCTGTAAGAGTAATGGGGCAGAAATCCACTAACTAAGCCTTATTTCATAATTAAATCTTCACAGATTACATACTACAGTAAGAGGAAAACTTACCTAATAAGTTTTAGGTTTACGATCTTTTGAGTTTTAAATAAAACCATTTTAAATATAAATATGAGTAGAGAGAACAAGAGCAGTGTTAGCCTAGTGGCTTCAGCGTGCGACTCTCATACCTGAGGTCGTAGAGAAAAAACATCAGATAGTTTTGTTTGCAGATGATACGTCCTTGATTTTTAAAATCAAAAGACAAATAACCAATTTTGACGATGTGAACAACGCTCTCTCTTCGATTGTCCATTGGTTTAGTATGAATAACCTTCTGCTTAATGCTAAGAAAACGAAATGCATTAAATTTTGTGCAAGAAATGCGAGGGTTATGGGTACTAGACCAACTATAAATAATGAAGAATTGAATCTGGATGATACAACTGTATTTCTTGGGATCACCTTGGATTCAAAACTTCAGTGGTCCCCTCATATCAACGGATTGGCGAAGAGACTTAGTTCTGCAGCTTACGCGGTTAAAAAAATTCGCTCACTGACTGATGTCGATACAGCTAAACTTGTTTATTTTAGTTACTTTCACAGCCTAATGACTTATGGCTTATTGTTATGGGGTCACGCTGCTGATGTCGAATCTGTTTTCATTCTGCAGAAGAGGGCTATTCGTGCAATCTATAATTTAAAATGTAGGGAATCTCTCAGAGATAAATTCAAGGAAATTAATATACTTACCTTTCCCTCGCAATATATTTATGAAAATATTATGTTTGTATACAAAAATAGTGATAAATATACTAGATTAGAACATACGCACAATGCCAATACTCGGAACAAACGCAGGCTGCAATTTCCCCGTACTAGACTGTGTAAAGTTAGTAATTCTTTTTTGGGGAAAGGGATACTCTTCTTTAATAAAATCCCAGAGGCTCTTTTATCTCTGCCTTTTAATAAATTTAAGAAATGTATTAAAGAAAAGCTGTGTAAAAAGGCTTACTATAAAGTTATTGATTATCTAGTTGATAAAAGGGCCTGGGACTAGTGCTGGGCAGGCTGCCTCTAATTAATTTGATATATTTGTTTTAAATATTGTTTGATGATTTGCTTTTTTAAAAGAGTACCGAGAGTTTTTTACGCCGGCTTTTTCTCTCGGCCTACACCCTCTGTCTTTGCCGATGAGTAGGGATGCCTACAAGTTTGAATTGATTGACGTGGAATAAGTGATACCTAGAAGATCTTATGTTCCAAAAAATAAACGTATTTTAGGTTCGATCCCCGGCTGTTCACCAATGGACTTTCTTTCGATGTGCGCATTTAACATTTAAATTTTAACACATTAGTACCTTATGTAACCCTATTATAGTAAACCTATATGAATAGTTATCTTGAGTTTTTAAGAAATATGTCTAGGTGAGAAACTTAGTACTTTAAAATAGCATATGAACATAAAATTAGGGATAGAACAGACTGAATAGGCCTGCTTTCAGTTTTTTAGACCATTCTTTTAATGGAGCTGGATATGTTTGTGATAGGTTTTTCAAACTGAGATATGGAAATGAGGTCTTATTTTTTATTGAGTAGATTTTTTTTGTTTAAACTATGTAAAAAGAGTGCCAATTCTTCAAAGGCCGCCAACGTACTCACAAGCCCGCCGGCTTTGGTAGTGTCTACGGGCGGCGGTATCACTAAACATCAGATGAGTCTCCCACACGTTTGCCCCCTGTTCTATAAAATATAAAAAAATAATAAGTAGGTATATATTTTCATATAACTATGTACTAGGTATTATTATATCAGACCATTTAATGCTTAATTTTGTATAAACTCAGTTAGGTGATGACACGAAACAGTCAGTTTTATTTTGACGTGAGGTGATGCTGTGGAGTATTAGAAAGTTCACTCTAGGTTCCTAAAGGAGCCATCACTCTCTTCTCTAGTGATCCGTGAATTGCAAACCGGTTTAAATATAATAATTAGCAAGTATATTTCAGGATAAGACCAACTGCTTTATTTATTCTGTGATGTGAGACGGTTCGTTCATTAGCTATCTTAATCACTTACGCCACGTTACCCTTCCCATAAACGTTTGGGGCAAGGGACTTATTACAGAAATCGTCATCACATTAATAGCGTAATAAGACATATATGAAAAGGTCAGCTGACAAATTATGAGTATTTCAATGTGAAAAAATATTCAAAGGTGGTAATCATCAAATACTCTGCGTTAAAAAAGTATTAAATCGTCTAAGCTTGTTGAAGTAAAACTTATAAATGTAAAAGTAATGTTTAAAGAAATTTATTTCTCATTACAAAAATGTATTTTATTTACATGAGAAACTTAATATGTATACACCAGCGGGATACACGTCGCCATTAGCCGTCCCAATTTTTAGTCTACTATGTTCAATCTGACATGAGTCTTTAGACCATTTAGAATTTATTAAACGCGCTAATATTGTAATGATTTAAAAGTAAATCTATGTTTTCATTTTATCCAGACTGTCAAGCTCTCAAGGATAAAGGTAGGCTTCGAAAAAGGTGGGTGGGTTGGGTAAGGTTAAGCAGTATTTCACTGGAATACTGTTCCCATCAGGGCCAGTACGCCTAAAAATCAGCTTCTTAATTTTGATCAAATGCAGGGATGGGTGAGTTGATTCTCTCTCTACGCAGCATTGCGTCACTGATTTTACAAGGGGTAGGAGAAGTTGTTTTAAAAAACACTTTGGACTAAACCCTACCGATTCGTTTTGTTAAATATATAAAAGTTTTATACGTCAAATTAAAAATGTATTTTTATTCAGTAGAAGAAGGGGCAAACGGGCAGGATGCACAGATGCGCATCAGATGATGTTAAGTGATACTGCTGCACATAGACACACCAGGCTTGAAAGTTGCATTGTGTTGCCGACTTTTTAAAGATCAAATATAATCGATTTAAATTATTATCTATATATAAATGTACTATATATTATATTACTTTCGAATTCCTATTTCCTTTAAGTTCAGTTGAATGTTGTGTTGTTGCAGCCTCCGATGACAATGGCAAGAAAACTCACATTAAACAATTAATTAATACATTTTTTTCACAGTGCTTGCCTGAGATCGTTCGCCCTCCTTATCATTTAATTAAGTTCATTTTTTATAAGTAAGATATAATATAATAAATAAACAAACATTGCAAGGATTGAATTTCAATAAAACCCAGTTAACTCTTTTATGAAAGCTTTTCTATTATTTTTTTTTTCAAATCTTTAATACTCTATCAAATACTAAATTTATCCAAACATTTTAAAACTAATTCACACAGTCAGTCACTGAATCGCTGGTAAATAAAAAACGTAAAAACGTAAAGCATAAATAAATGTAAAAACTCAAATTATATCAGTAAGGAAGTATGAGAATAGTAAAAAACAACCTTGTCACACATCGACCTTAAAATTAATCTCTCGGACGTTTGAGCTATTAATAAAAAATATAATCAGAGATCAAAATAAAATCAAAAATTATTACTTTTAGGGTTTTTAGCATATTTGGAGAGCCTAATAAAGACGTTTAGGATGACTAAACTTATGTTAGTCATACTAAAAGAGTTGAAGGGAGAGTATGCCTTCCTAATAATTTGATATTTGAGAACTGGAAGTAAATGTAAAATTAGAATTATTAAATGTATATTTACCTATGTGACTAAATCATTTTTGTTTGTTGGTTTGAAATAATATCTAAAGACTGTCTTAAACAATATAATCCTGAGCCGTTAGAGGTAGCAATTGAGTCTCAATGATTCACAAAAAGGCGGTCAAGGCCAACAAAACCTGAACTTGAAACTGAATTTGTGTCCGATACACTTTTATCGAGGATATAAAAAATCAATTAATTATAATATTTAAAGATATAAATATTTATTTATATTTATTATACAATATTACTATCGAATAAAACAAAACTGGGCAGTATTGATGACAATGTTAAATAAGATGATCAGAGGTAGGCCGTTGGTTCTTTTTAATTTTTTTTAAATAAATTCTCTTGATTAGCAATATCATTATTATTATCAACTGACTATAAAAAAAGAAAGTGGAGGCTATGAACTCTATTTGTATTTATTTATATATTGATTCTCCATCTTTGTACCAATATGGTACCTCTTAAATAAATAAATTGTCTATCGTATAATACATTCAATTATTCGATCGATAATCAATTGAAATTGTTATTTTACTACAGAACATGATAAATAAATAGCGGTGCGCAATCGCGAAAATTAATATTTTTATATTTGTCAGTCTAAATTGCATTAAATATACTGTCATTAGCGTCACAAAAATGGTGATATTTTCTCACAGTATGAGGTAACAACTAGAAAAACTGCAGGACACAAAGCACATATTACAAAATAATTATGACGTATTGTGTGAATAAAAAAATAACTATCTTCTCGAGTTAAGTGCAACTGAGTTTGATATGCTCGCATGAGCGTATGGATATTATTCTTAACAAACGAGAAAACTGCCGAAAAGGCCGTCGGCTCTGTACCCTTTACCATTAGCTAATGTTTTTCAACGTAGAATTCTTAAACGGAAACAAATGCTTACTAAAAATAAAATAAAATAAAATACGTTTATTTTGGAACATAAGATCATCATGGTATCACTTATTCCACGTCATTAAATTCGAGCCTGTTGGCATTCCTACTTATCGGCAAAGAAGACAGAGGGTGTTGGTCGAGACTATTATACTATGCTTAGGTACGACATGATATTATGCTTAGGACTAACTTTATTTTAGTATGCTAACAATTCAGAAGTTAACGTTTAAAATTATTTAAATATATTTCTTGTTATTCTATTTAATTTCCCTATATATATATATTTATATATATATATATATATTATACTGAGACAAAGAGCGGCACGCTTAGGTATGTATCACACGCTCCTTACGCTACTTAATAAATAACTTGTTTGCCAGAAGTAAAATGCAGTCCGCGATTGTTGTTCGCAATGTTGAGACAAGTTTCGTTTGTGTTATTATTTGTTATAACAAATGTGCATTCAGCTAAAATATTAGCAGTCTTCCCGACTCCATCTGTAAGTCACCAAGTAGTGTTCCGACCGCTAGCTCTAGAACTGGCCAGACGTGGTCACCACATAACACTCATAACAACAGATCCATTTACACAATCAAAAAACCCAAATATTACAGAAATTGACGTCCACGACATATCATATGAACTATGGAAAAAGCAAGTCGTTTTGAATTTGGAATTTGGGAGAAAGGACAATATTTATCCACAGATCGAAGTGATACCGAAAGTGATGATGAATATTTTTTGTTCGCAACTTGAACAAGATTCAGTTCAGAAACTGATTAACAGTAAAGAAACCTTCGATCTTTTAATATTAGAAGGTTGGTTAAGTCAGAATTTAATATATTCTCATATTTTTAAAGCCCCCGTGATTTTGATGAGTTCATTTGGAGTGATGTTTGCAAGGGATGAAGTGAATGTAGGAGCAACTACACATCCTTTTCTCTACCCAATGATTGTACAACAGAAACTTTACAACATGAGTTTTTGGGATAAAATTCAAGAATTATACAAACGCCAGTGGTTTGATACATTTTGGTATGCTCATGACGCTAAAGAAGTTGCGGTCTTCAGAGAGATGATTGATAAAGATTTGCCAGATTATGATGAGTTAAGCAAAAATATTGATATGTTATTTATAAATACCCATCCTATGTGGATCAATAATCAACCTCTGCCGCCAAACGTAGTAATGGTTTGGGGAATACACAAAAAGCCGCAAAAACCATTGCCGAATGTAAGTAATTAAGATATACATTTTACTTATTTATTCAAGTCTTACATTTAAAAAAAATAAAACATAATAAGCTGAGCTGGCAGCTAGCTCGTACGAAGGATTAGTCTAGGTATTCAAAGGAGGAAGCCAGTATCTTCGGAACCTTGCCTAAAGGGACTCCTTTTAATAATATATTTTAATTACTACATTTTAAGGTTAGTTATAAGGTATATTAGAATTAACTACAATTATATTTTTTATTGGTTTAATGTATTGAAATGAATAAATAAATTATTAAAAACATAATAAATATTCAATTTCCATAAACAATAAATAATTAATAAAGTTATAGTTTTGAACGTTGGTGAACCAGGTATGATATAGCATCACAAGAGTTCGTCGTCGATGTGATAACGTCACAGAAATCTCGTTTCCTCCTTTGTTTAAAGAACCTGGCGTCCTGTGATAATGTGATTGTAGACATAGAAAAAATGTTTGTACTAGCATTTAATCACGTCAGGCATAGTAGATCATTAAACTCCTCTAACGCCTCTCAACTTTTTAAAGAACTTTTTTTTTAAATCGATCTCACCAATAGGAGTATTTAACAAATCACAAAATTTAAACAACCTCTGAACAATAGTGCTTCTAAATTTTTAAATACATTTTTAAGCATCGTTTCATTTAATTTCAATTAGGGCCAATTAAATCAAAATAAGGTGGAAAAATAAATATTTCAAATCAAATAAATTGCAGCGTATTGAGGATAAAACAAGGTAAATATTTAACCAATTTCGTGGGATTGTTTTCGTAAAAGATAAAAATAAAAGACCAAAAACTTGATTTTTTGAATCGCCGGTAAATTATTTTTCCATTTATTTTTATAATATTCTGCTCCTTTTCCAATGTTTTTCATTCTACTATTTTTATTTACTTAAAAATGTGGATGAATAAGATGAAATCGCTAGTAAGGAATAAAGCTTCCAATTGCGTTCTGAATTATTAATGATTGTAATGCATGGTTATGCGCTAAAAGTTTCTACAGTGCACAGTATGGATGCTAAAGGAATTTAAACAACCTGCGAGGCCTACTATCTTAATATATATAAATCTCGTGTCACAATGTTTGTCCTCGATGGACTCCTAAACCATTTTACAGATTATAATAAAATTCGCACACCATGTGCAGTTCGATCCAACTTGAGAGATAGGATAGTTTAAATCTCAAATTATAGTCGCAATTTTATTTTATTGCAAATTATTTGTTTATTATTTAAAGTACCAACGTTTCACAGACACAGACAGCTATCTATCTACCTTTAACATTACAAGTTCTCCTACCGTTTCCCTTGAATAGTTTACTACCATGTAATAACAACAACCTTAGCCACAGCAACGCTTGGCTGAGTCTGCTAGTAGCTATTAATTTTGTACTTAATCCTATTGAAAATAACTATTATATTTCAGGATCTTCAAAAATATCTCGACTCATCTAAAAACGGAGTAATCTATTTAAGTTTTGGTTCCAACGTGCTCTCATCAATTTTATCTCCAGAGAAGATACAAGTTTTTGTGCGCGTTTTTTCCCGATTATCATACGACATTTTATGGAAATGGGAGACTGATGAACTGCCGGGGAAATCGGAGAATATAAAGATTTCCAAATGGTTACCGCAGTCAGATTTATTAAGTAAGTAATAGCATTTCTTTGGATATCTGAATATATTGAGTGATAGATTTTATTAATAATGATCTATTGTATCCGTCAACAATTATACAAAATGTATTACATTACACCAATAGGTGGTTACGGGTTTTTAAATGGTGGTAGAATATTGTCTGTTTTTGCATCAGTTTTATTGATATTTTTGAAGCCTTAGTGTCATAAGATTTTAGTCATCTGAGCCTGACCATCCCAACAATTATTCATTTATATTTCCGCTTCCCTATTCTATAAAAAAATTAAACCTGTCGAAATAGAATCAAAGATTTAGCATTATTAAGCACTAAAACCTTTTCAGTTACTCTTACTTACGTTACGAATAGCAATCATAACTATAAAAAAAATACAGTATTTTTTACTAAAAATACATTTTTATTAGTCTTGCAACGAATATTCGGTTACTATTCGGTATTCGGCCTATTCGGCTGCTTTTATTATATTCGGCCGAATACCGAATACTTAAATAATATTATACATATTTTTACAGAGAAATAAGTGGTTAAATGAAAAATTAAATTCGAATGATTACATGTACAGTATTCATTTTTTCATTTCTGTTATAATTATTTAAGTAGTCATTGGTACATAATCATCTTCTTAATTGGAAAAATGCAGGATTCTATGTATTTGGATTGCTATGGTAATCAAAATTTAGAAGGGTAAGGTTCTCATTTCTTTTATAATCATTAATTCAGTAGTCATGCTGTGTGTTAGCAATATACCGCGCAGAGTAGCATACAGCGGGCGCGCGGGCAATGAGTACCGTTACTACATACATTAAAACAACAAAGGAGCGCGAAACAATCACGTCCGTAAAAGTTTTTGGCGCTAAATCCAGCCGAATACTTTTGCCTAATATTCGGCTATTCGGTCAGGGACCTCGCCGAATATTCGGTATTCGGTATACTGCCAAATATACTATTCGTTGCAAGTCTAATTTTTATCAAATTAAGTAGCCCCAATGTGTATTGCGATACTTATTTGATGAGTGACGAAAGCACTAGCTCTGTTACCAGTAATATCTAACAGGCACCAACTTATATGTATATATAAAAAAAATATAAAAATTCAATTTTATATAAATTGAAGTCGTGTTCAAGCTTTGAAAAAGAAAAACCTGTGTTATCTCCAAAGAGATATCTGGCCGGTATTAAAACTTTATTGGTTAAGTATTTATCCGTTTAAAAAATATCTCTTTCTTATTTTAGTGTTATTCTTATTTTAGTTTATGTCAATTTAATGACTTATAAAATAATAAACAATATGCGACGAAAACGATTACGGATAGTGTGACCTATAAAATCTACTTATAGTCCCGGACCCACTATTCAATTTATGTGATTCAATAAATAATTACCTCATTACAGGACACCCAAATATAAAACTCTTCATAACCCAAGGAGGTTTGCAGTCAACCGATGAGGCTATAACAGCTGAAGTACCTATGATAGCTGTTCCATTGCTCGGAGATCAATGGTTTAATGCAGAGAAATATTTATATCATAAAATTGGAATGAAACTCGATATGGAAACCATTACTGAAGACGAACTTGAAAACGCTATTAAGACTATTATAAATGATACTAGGTATGCTTTAATAATTAGTAATGAATTACTTGCAATTTTGCTTTTGTATTACGTACGTTATAATCGTCTTATTAAATACGACTATTTGATAATAGTTCATTTTTTTTAACATGAAGCTTAAAGAACTCCGACTCGACTTGTGTATCAATTAAATCCAACTGTTTCATTATTAACAGAAAGGACTACCACGATCCTGGATTATTCTAATAGCATCATATTTTATAGACAGTTCTTCAAACAACAATTAGTAATTGTGTAATAAGCTATAAGCCTTTAATATATATATGAGATGTCTGGAGTAAAAGTCTACCAAAATATATATACTTGAAGAGGGTGACCTATAAAATCAAACCTTTATAGTAAGCAAGAAAAAATACGTTCTGAAAATACACTTATCTTATTTCAGCTATAAAGATAACATCCGAAGGTTTAATATACTATTACACGATCAACCACAGAGTGCATTGGATCGAGCCGCTTGGTGGACAGAGTATGTGATAAGACATGGTGGAGCGAAGCATCTTCGATCAATTGCAGCGAATATGCCGTGGACGGAATATTTTGAGATTGATTTTGCACTTAAGCTAACATCACTTTTGCTTAGTATTATATTCGGCGTTTTGGTTGTAATTTATTTTGTTTCGCGACGTTTATTTACGAAGGAAAAGCTTAAATCTGCTTAAAAGTTTAAACATGTTATTGTAGCGGATGGAGTAAAGGTATCTCAGGTATTTTCTGATTGTTTTATCTATGAATATGGTGCGTTTATATCTGATATCTAATTGTTACTCAAGTTAGCAACTTGAGTTCCATGAGTCTTACTAATCTAAGGAAGACCTTGATGACGTCTAAGTTAGTAGAAATGAAGTTAGAAATATTCTAAAATCACTAAATCCTAGCAATGGTCCGGGTCCGTCTCACTTTATCAAAAATAAAAAGTGCTACTACACCCATATGTCTGAAATATCACTCTCTACTAAAACCTTTTCCAAGGAATGAAAATGTCCTTACATTAATACATAAACACAAATGGGGAAACAGTTGTTCCCAGTAATAGGCTAGTATGCAAACTCAGCTCCATTGTTTAGTTTTCAATCGCGTTGTATATAGATATATTTCAAAACATAAATAAGCTAGTAAAAATCCCTAATTAGCACGGGTTTTTAACTTACAAATCAATAACATCTGACTTTATTAATACAGATTTTCAATAGGCGTTTGATAAAGTTCATCATCATCTTCTATTGACAAACATAAGAAATTTAGGGATACATGGCAAACTGGCTCCGATGGATAAGCTCTTTAATAATGGAACCCAACTGTGGCTATAAGGGGTCCTTGTATAGGGATTAGCATATAAGTATATTGGATTGGATTAATAGAAGGAAAATCTATGAATAAAAAAGAAAAAATTGATTTATTTATTTATTCAGAAGATTCACAGCACAATACAGAAATAGATGTATATATATATATATATATATATATATATATATACATATAACATTGAGGGCCAATTATAAATCTTTACAAATAGTTCTATAAACAATATTAAGAGATCTGATCAGGAATTAGAATAAAACAGTATTGAAAAAAAATTAAGACCACTCACAGTGGATACTAAGTATGAAAGAAACGATCAACAATGGTTTTTTAATAAAAAGAAATAGAAAATCAAAGGGACGCAACGAAATTCTACAGCATACATAGAAATATATTAAACAAATCACACCGAAATACAAAATTACACTAATACAAGTAACCCCCAACTCGAGAGCCACCGACCAAACTCAATTTTTATTTATTTTTATGTAGGTTAAGAAAATTATAAATACTGTATATTTGATTGTTATGACTACTAATAAAGACATCACTTAAAACTATTATGTATAAGTTTCCAAGGACACCAAGTCATCGCATGGAGTTCTAATTATATAGTACTTAGCCTGAAACCCTTGTAAGGTGAGAGTTTTGTATTATTGATACATGTACACACTTGCCTTCATTGCCTTTGTGTTATAACCATTTATATTTAATTTTGTTTTCACCTAAAATTGGAGGCTTGAATTAGCTCCACTCTAGATATAAGCCATTTAGGCTAAGATTTAAAACATAGATAACATACACAAGAACATATACATATATTTGGTACTATCTTTAAAAGTAACATTGGTAAATGACTTCTGACACATATTGATAATAGTTTTTATAATTAACCTCATATATTATTTTGTTAAATATATCTGTATCAATGGACTTATGACACTCCGCCGTGTCTCATAGTGTGTTTTGTAATCACGTCAAAACATTTAATAGAGTTAACAGATTGTATTGGGCTTACAATAAAACTGTGATGAAAAACGACTAGACATTTTAAACAACTATCTTAGGTCTTAGAACCTTGCATTGTTAATTATGTACTTTTAATATTGTTTGTATTATTATATAACTGATACTTATGTATATACATTATATATTCGAGGATGCCTGGCAGAACCATGCAACTTCTATTTATTTAAGTATAAATTTTGAAAATTTGTATATTTTAACTTTAAATACTTATGAAATGAATATTAGTTATTATATCTATTAATTATTTTATGAATAATACTAACACTAATCTGAAACAAACTTTTTCTAATTGTGATTTTTCATCTCTCCATTAACGATAATTCTCTATAACGCCATAAAATGCACATTCTCTGTAGTGTAGTTATTGCACTGTCCATAATAAATTTGTAACATAGCAGGGACAGTAATTTGGCAGCACTGCAGTTCTTTCAGCCGTAGCATCAATTTGTTCTGATGGGTATATAGGCACTATGGTAATACAAAAAATTATACGCACTATACTTATTTTTGTGTTTGTTTATTCCTAAAATTTAGTTTTGTTGTAAAAGTTTGTTTAGTTGTTTCTTGTGTAAATTTTATTAATTTGTTGTCTATTCTTGTCAATTTTCTTCTCTTCACGCTGTTCACCTGCGATATTTCGAAACCTTCAAAGTGGAGCTAGCCCACTATGACAATGATACTAGACCAGTGCCGAAGCCTTCAAAAATAGTAAAAAACGAAAAAAAATTACAGTAGGATGAAACCCATTAGAAATGCAGGGGAATATGATCAAAATGAAAGGAAAAATAAATTACGGTCGATCCGAGTTCGGGAAGTGGGAGGGGGGTGACTTTTAAGGGGGAAAAATTGTTTATCTTGATTTCCGGCGAAACTACCAGTCCTATGGAAAAAAGTTAAATGGCAAAGTTGTAGGTCATAAAAAGATCTACAACTTTGGTATTTACAATTTTTTCACATAACCTCAAAATTTAGGTGAAAAATTCAAAAAACCAAGTTTTTGGTTTTTTATTTATATCTTTTTAAAAAAGTTTTTTTTTTCTACGAAATTTGGTGAAAACTTACCTTATTATGTCCCAAATATACTGTAATTTATTTGATTAAAAATATTTATTTTTTCGCCTCATTTTAACTTAATATCAAAAAAGCACCCTTATTTTCAATCGAAAATTCTGACGTCAAAATTTCAGCTTTTTTCAAAAAGTTTGGGGGCTTTTTGTTCGTTGAAATATCTACTTTCTGATGGTGTAAAAAAAAATATACATTACTATAGGAAATATTATTAGAAAATGCAAAAAATTGAAAAAACCTCAAACTCGAAAATTTTCTTTTAATTATGTACAATTTTGAGGTATTTATTAAAATTTACACTTTAATTACTCAAAAAACGTAAGATTTCATGCTTCATTGATAAACGAAAAAATTGCAAATTAAAATATACTTCTATAATTAACAAACAAATAAGTTAATAAAGTTAATATTTAATAAGACATCTACAATATTTTGAAAAAGTTGTAGAATCTTCTGTAAATAATATTTGTAGATGCCTATTTATTGCTGTTTTAAGATAATTTATATACCTGAGTGACCTTCGGTGAATTTTGAATTTTTCTTTGAATAAAGTAAATTTCTCACAAATCACTTAGAGTAACTCAGCCTGCAGGTGTATTTTTAAAAACGATGTTGTACACTACTCTGTATCTCGAATACTGGCTAACGGTTTTTACAGCTGCTACGAAATAGCAGGTAGCAGTAAGGCCCAGACCCTCCTAGGTCCATCCCCACTTCTCAATGAAATAACTTACACTGGGCTAAAATTCACCGAAGGTCACTCAGGTATATAAATTATCTTAAAACAGCAATAAATAGGCATCTACAAATATTATTTACAGAAGATTCTACAACTTTTTCAAAATATTGTAGATGTCTTATTAAATATTAACTTTATTAACTTGTTTGTTTGTTAATTATAGAAGTATATTTTAATTTGCAATTTTTTCGTTTATCAATGAAGCATGAAATCTTACGTTTTTTGAGTAATTAAAGTGTAAATTTTAATAAATACCTCAAAATTGTACATAATTAATAGAAAATTTTCGAATTTGAGGTTTTTTCAATTTTTCGCATTTTCTAATAATATTTCCTATAGTAATGTAAATTTTTTTTACACCATCAGAAAGTAGATATTTCAACGAACAAAAAGCCCCTAAACTTTATGAAAAAAGCTGAAATTTTGACGTCAGAATTTTCGATTGAAAATTAGGGTGCTTTTTTGATATTAAGTTAAAATGAGGCGAAAAAATAAATATTTTTAATCAAATAAATTACAGTATATTTGGGACATAATAAGGTAAGTTTTCACCAAATTTCGTAGAAAAAAAAAACTTTTTAAAAAAGATATAAATAAAAAACCAAAAACTTGGTTTTTTGAATTTTTCACCTAAATTTTGAGGTTATGTGAAAAAATTGTAAATACCAAAGTTGTAGATCTTTTTATGACCTACAACTTTGCCATTTAACTTTTTTCCATAGGACTGGTAGTTTCGCCGGAAATCAAGATAAACAATTTTTCCCCCTTAAAAGTCACCCCCCTCCCACTTCCCGAACTCGGATCGACCGTAATTTATTTTTCCTTTCATTTTGATCATATTCCCCTGCATTTCTGATGGGTTTCATCCTACTGTAATTTTTTTTGGTTTCAAAAATTATCGACACTGGTCTATACCGCTCTCTATATAACAGAAACTTCAACATGGACAGACTTCAGACCGCTGCCACGAAAATATCCAGAATCCGTGCGACTGTCCCATTGACCAGTTCGTCTTCCCCATAAACGTATATTTGTCGTCACGATTTTCGACAAGATACACAGGATGGTACCGTTTATCTTCTCCATACCGGGAAACCAGAAAGTACCTGTTAATTAATGATTGAATGTGTCAGTGTCAATGTAACTTTATCTTTATTATTTATAGAGAGAGAGAGACAATAGGACGAAGGTCATTCGACTAGTCATAGCACGTGATGTTGTGAATTTCGGGGCAACCAGACACGCCATTGACGTGTGATAACGGCGTGATAAGCGACACTATCGTAAATAGTTTGTAAATTTGCTAAAAATGCGATAAAACTATGATTCATAAAAGGTTAAAATTACGGAGGAGTATTATCTATTTGTACGTGAGTTACTTTGATGAAAGATACTATGATGAATATGATCTCTAAATATTAAATTCGAAACGTCACAAAAATACAGACGCATCGGAATAGATATGGATAACTGAGAATACATTGGAGAAATCGAAGCAAAAAAAATATAACTATTATTATTCTATTATATCTATATATATATATTCTATTATATTATCTTTCAAAAATCTCCTATTTAAGCAATTCCGCGATATGCAAATTTCCTACTATGTACATACTTTAGCTAGGTAACTGGTGAGCAAAATATCTGTAACTATTGCTCATATCGTAGCCTTTTATAGTACATAGCCATAATTATACGATAAGAAATGTTAAGGACTACGTCTACCACCAAAGTAGCGCTGCGTTGTCAATTCACACATTCCTTAGATATGTAAAAAAACAGGCATACTATATCAGATTCTTGTGTATGCCTATAATTGCATGAAAAAATGTCAAAATGAAAGAAGATTTTTTTTTAAAAGTTAAAACTAGACTGCACTATGATAGTGACGTGGTTTCTATTAAAACCGCTTTAAAAATGTTTGTGACTGCCTCTATGACTGTGTTTAAAGAGAAACATAAATGAGGCAGACACCCAAGACACTGTTATCCCCAAAGCAGACCATTTGAATTTTTTGATGATGTTCGCAGGTCAATTAAAAATACGAAAAAATGGTTATACTACGTATAATCGCTTTAACTAGCTTTAATATATTTCCTTAGATCAACGCACTGTAATGGTAAAAGTCAGTAAGTAAAATGTCTGCCAACTTTTATTTGTATTTAGGGGTTCTTAATAAATTGACTAGATTTATTATTAATGGAAGACATTAATCCAATTACAGCTACGAGCAAAAGACTCCGTGATGAGTAGACCATTTTGTTTACATTTAATATCTACCTCTTGAGATAATGAAGAGGGTATAAATGGTATTGACAATAAACCCCTAAGGTAGACACGAGACAATGATTTAGGATCGGATTATTTACAGGTTTAAACCACTGGCACTTAAAAACGCAGCAACGAAAGATCGTAATTAGTTAAGGAATAAAGGATATAATATGTAGATAAAAAAATAAATATGACATAGAAAATGGAGGACACCGTGAGCATTTTCTGCAGAAAACCTACATCTTTTGGTCGATACCAACTCCAGGAAAATAAATACACATAATACAACATTTTCTACAGCTGTGACACTTTTTGACATTTAACACCTTTGTCTTCAGTCACCGTGACCACGCACGCTGTAAAGCCCGCGAAACGTCGGCTAAATTTAAAATTATATTTAAATAGTCATAAGTTATTATATATTATTGTATTTAATACATAACTATAATCCGTAAAAAAGTGTTTTTCTTTAAAGGATATACATGCTAAAATATATAATATATTTTTACCTTAAACAAAAACAGACTTTTCACATTGTATACGGTGAAATTTACGCATATTTCGCTGTCAAAGTATTTTTATAATATACGTACGTTGTATATAATTTATTATACTTATATTATTTATGATAAAAATCGATAAGACTTGTTTTTAATTTTTATGATTATCTTTTTCAGTCTTACTTTACATTTGCAATGTATTGGATAATATTACTGACTTTTTTGATAACTGCCCAAAATTCAAATGGGGCAAGAATTCTAGCAGTTTTCCCCACGTCATCTATCAGTCATCAAGTAGTGTTTCGACCTTTGACTCAAGAATTGGCTAGAATTGGCCACGAAGTCACTGTCATTACAACAGACCCAGCATTTAATGACCAAAATCGCCCAGCAAATGTGACAGAAATAGATGTCCACGATGTATCATACAATCTCTGAATACAAAAAATGAAAGAAAAGCGTTTAAAATTTGGTGATAAAGCTGGCATGTACAAAGTAACAGAAGACTTGGCAACCCTTCTTGGCATGCTCATAGAAGAACAATTAAAGACTGATGGAGTACAAAAACTTATTAATGATAAAAGTAAAAAATACGATTTAATTATAATTGAAGCTTGTACAAGACCAGCTATTATGTTCTCGCATTTATATAAAACACCGGTTATTGCAATAAGTTCCTTTGGAATGGCTTTTGGAGGTGAAGATCTCGTTGGGGCACCTTCTCATCCTATTTTGTATCCAAACATGTTGCATCAAAGATTACACAATTTGACGTTTTGGGAGAAATTTAATGAATTCTACAAGCATTATTGGATCGTTAATATGTGGAAATCGACAGAAAATAAGGAATTCCGTTTAATAAAAAAATATTTTGGTGGCAATGATTTTATTTTATTTTCTTTATTGTATAAATAATCTTAAATTGTAGTAGTTTGTGTGGTGGAAACATAAACTGGACACAGTTTTTCTGTCCACCAGGACGTCGAAAATATATAGTTAATTATAATTAACTTAATAAAGTGACATAATGTACAACAAAACACCTTTACCCTCAAAAATTGCACAAACAACGCACTAAAACAATCGAAACACCGCCGCTTCATACATAGCCGATGCAAGAAACCTGTTCTTGACAAGAATTCTCAATCGACTACAGGATGTGTTCTAATATTTAAATATGAATTAAATGACGAAGTCTGATTTTTGTTATGCGTAATTTATAATTGTTTGCTTTATGTAATAATTTTTTAATTTAAATTTAATATTGTTTCTAGTTATATTAGTAAATAGTGTAGCTGGTAACGAGTTTATTAAATTTGGAATAATATAGTCTAATGTTTTTTTCCCATATAAATTATTGTATTTGGGTAATAGAAATGCATTTTTTAATTTTCTACGTGTTGAATAGTGGTAGTGAGTTTTAATTGTTTTAAGATAATTTTCTGTAAAGTAGTTTTCGTTTAATAATACTAGCTGCACTTTCTCTAGTATAGGTATAATTTTGAAAAATGCAAATAGCTTTCTGTAGTCCTCTTTATATTGTGATTTTATTTTTATGGGAGCAATAGTTTTTAAAATACGTAATTGTAATGCAAATATTTGATTTAGATAAGTTTTGCATGTTCTCCCGTAGCTTGAGAGTCCATATGTTATAGTGGATTCGGCTAGTGCTTTGTATAGCATTAACAGAGTTTTCAGAGGTATTTTATTTTTTATTATAGTGAATTTGGCAAGTATCGCTCTTAGCCTTTCACAGACAGAATTGATGTGCATTTTCCAGGACATTCGGTCATCTATTGTAAGCCCCAGGTATTTGTGGTTACGGACTAATTCTAAGGCGTTGCAGTTGCAGTTGATGGGGTACGAGTTATAGGAATGTGCACAAGTGTGGTTGTGTAACATTAGGTGGGGTGTATGTGAGCTTAGATTGTGACTGGATCGTATATGCATAAACTTTGTTTTGTTAGAATTTAGTACAAGTCCCACATCGTGGGACCATTTAGCCAATGTATCGAAATCAGTTTGTAGCTTTGTTTCTGCTTCTTGGATGTTAGCCCCAGTGGCTACTAGGCATGTATCATCTGCAAATTGGAATATCTGGCAATACTTTATTATGTTAGGTAATGTGTTAACGTAGGTAAGGTAATGTAAAGGTCCAATAACTGAGCCCTGAGCCGTGCCTTCTGTTATGGATATTGGGAAACTTTCTTCGTTGCACACTTTAACACGATAAGTTCTATCTTGCAGATAGTTTTCACACCACTTGAGTAAGTTTCCTCGTACTCCGCAGTCATTTAGGTTTTGTAGGATTACGCCGTGCCTTAATGTGTCGAATGCCTTACTATAGTCGATAAACACTACAAGGACATGATCTTTTTTATTTAAGTGCTTATAAATATGATCTGTGAATGCGGATAGTAATTGTGTGGTGTTTTTATTTGGTTGAAATCCGTATTGTTTGTTAGAGAGAATATTGTGTTTTTTATAATAACTTTGAATTTGTCCACATATGTATTTTTCTATTATTTTGTTAATTGTTGGTAATATAGTTATTGGACGATAATTATTGTAGATTTTTTTGCTACCATTTTTGTATATTGGTCGTACTATGCCTGTTTTTAATAGATTAGGATATTGTCCAGTGTAAATGCTCGTGTTAATAAGATTAGCTATGGCTACGTTTATTTTATTGCATAACATTTTAATGTCTATAGCTCGTATTCTATCTGCGCCTGGAGATTTTTTGTCGTTTAATGATTGAATTATGTTTGCAACTGATTTAGGGTCTGCTGACTGAAATCTCATACTAGTATTTTCTGCTCGCCGGTATGAGCTTTCCTCTAACAGTGGGTATACACAGTTGGTTGCAATATTAGATGTACCCTCTTATGAAGAATTATATAAAAATGTGGATATGATGTTCTTAAATATACACCCGATGTGGAGTCATAATCAGCCTCTTCCACCAAATGTTATTTCAATTTGGGGAATTCATAAGAGTCCTCCGAAATCATTACCACAAGTAAAATCGATGTTAATTCATTTACTTGTTTTTAAATGTTAACGTACTTTTTATGATAATATTATGTACTGTTTTAAAACTTACCTTAACAAACTTATTTAAGACTTATTATCGAATGATTCAACAATATCTAATTGTTGTTTTACTAAGCGTATTTTTAATTTTACGTAACGGTTTTAAAGGTAAGCTTACCTATTTCAGGATCTCCAAGCATATTTAGATTCTTCAAAGAATGGTGTGATATATATTAGTTTTGGTTCAAATGCCCCCTCATCATTGTTGCCTCCGGAGAAAATAAAGATTTTGATTAATGTATTTTCTAAATTGCCCTACAATGTACTATGGAAATGGGAGACGGATGTACTTCCCGGGAAATCGAAGAACATTAAAATAGCAAAATGGCTACCACAATCAGATCTACTACGTAAGTTTCTTTATTGATATGTTTTATTTATATATCAATATCTAGTTCCAGTTTTAAGTTAAATACTGCTTAAAAAAAATATTGTAAATTTTATTATGATGAAATTATGCCTTATTTGTATTGGTTCCTAGTTGCACATTTCTGTAATAAGTGTTAAATATTTTGTATATTACAAGTTATATTACTTAAAACGTTTCCTCCTATGTAACTTACTTATCTCCTACGTAAGTTTTTTTATTGATATCATTTATTTCTATTTCAATATTTAGTTTCATTTGTAAGTTTCGTACTGCTTATTTTGGAGGTCTTCAGTCGCAACTTATAGGTATACCAATGCTTGGAGACCAATGGTATAATGTTGAGTTATATGAGTACCATAAAATTGGAGTCCGAATTGAATTAGAAACTATCACTGAAGAGCAATTAACAAAAGCTATTAAAACAGTTACAAATGATAAAAGGTAATTAAAATAAACTTACATCATAAATCGAGGAAAAATATGGTTCTCTATATGGAAGAATATAGTCCTCTTCTGAACATTTCATTTTATTTTTTACTTATCTTACTTACTTATCTTCGACATGTAATTGAATAAAGACATATCAGGACAATCATAAAAAAATGAAATCGTGTTTTCATTAATGGACGATATCTTTCAGCTACAAAGAGAACATCATAAGACTCAATAGGCTTATGAATGATCAATCCCAGAGTGCTTTAGATCGTGCTGTTTGGTGGACAGAGTACGTATTGAGACATGGTGGAGCGAAACATCTTCGAGCCGCTGGAGCTAATATTTCCTCTTTTGAATATTATGAGATAGAATTTTTATTGAAATTAGTTTCATTGGTGTTTTTAATTGCTGCTTTTATTTTGTATTTAATGTATAGAGTATTAAGAATCATTGTACCAAGTAACTCACCTTCAAGCAAATCGAAAACATCGTAGTTCCTCTGGGATGTCTATTATATAGACAAAATATGTATAACAAAATAAATAAACCTAGAGGTTTATTATATATATATTGTATTAATGATTTTGAAGTATTATTTTAGTAATATATTATATTAAGATTGATGATATATATTTAAGAATTTTATTATGTTTATGAGTAAAATTATGTCTGAATAGATAAATATATAATAAAAATAAATTGTTTCCTTCAATGTCTGAAAGTAAATCTTCGTAAAATTCTTAAATTCTCTTCTTCTTTCTTCTATTATATACAAAGTATAAAAAATTATTTTTCCTTGTAAGTTGAAACTTTCTCGGAACTTCATATATAAGGAGAAAATTATTCACATTGCCACTTCTTGAGATTTCTCAAAAAACAACGGATGCCTCTACGTATTTTGTTAATTCATATTGCAATGTTAGGACATACATAAAACTATTGCTAGTAGGACCTGAAAGTAGATCTAAAAACATCTTCTGAAAAGCAGTATTTGCCGTGCCACTTATAACAATCGGCTTTTTTCGGTATTGATTATATTGTTCGTTTATACACAACAACATTTGACAAGTTTTTTAACATCATTGTCTAAACCAGTTCAATATTATTTTTAAATTTTTAAACGTTTCAAGGAAACGTAGATTTTATATATAAAATCATTTTTAATTAATATGTACCAACTAGTACTAGAACTTGTTTGATGTTGCGAGCTTTGCAGGCAGCCAGCCGCGCCACTTACCATATTGTTTATAAAATTTAAAACAAGTCTGCACCGGTCTCCCGCTTCACTATTCCCTTACCAAATCATCAACCTGGATGTCACATAATACAATTATTATTTACATTTCTCTCAACGTAACGTTTGATAACGTAACTTTAATCAAGACTTTATTTTCCCGTCTCAAGGCGTGATATACACGACTGCCTGATTATAATTAAATTATTTATTAATTATATAGTATTTCTAAGATAATCCGGCTTATCATGTACAATAATTATTTTATCTTTTATCCTTATGACAAAAAGGAAAATCCTAAATTCTGAATGGGAGTTAGCTTAGAAACATGATAAAGTTATTAGTCACAAAAGGTAAAAAAAAATTGCAAGTCATAATTTTGTATCACAGCAAAATTGTGATAAAAGATACTGTGACTGCACATGCCAATCTCTGATTTAAAAAATAAAGTTCTGCTTAGATCAATAATATTATTTAGATAAAAATAAATAATACACACATAATAACCATAAAAATCTGACTATGTTCTGTAAAAACTGAAGAAAAAATTAACAACAACCTTTAATATGTGAACTTTAAGTTTTGTAGTCCTCTATCGGTGTGGTCGTTTCTAATAACAAGCTTATTTTTTATTTTTTTTACATTTGAGGTTTTCCAATCCTAGTATGTATAATATGTTCCTCGTTGTCTTCATGGTATGGAAGATATTGCTTGGTTAATAAGGTAAGTTACAATAAGGTGGTAATTAAATAAAATTGAATAATGTACAAAACCCAAAAGGTGAGATCTACGTATATGCTGGCATCGCCACTGGTATAAGTAATATTTTTATTTGTATATTACGATTATTTATGATTAATTATAAATGACGGAGTGTAATGAAGATAGATTGAAGACGAAGAGTCACAGTAATGAAAAACAATAGCGTATGAAGGTCAAGGATCAGGGCAGTAAATGACTATTAGTGAATATAAATATTGTCGTCTATCGACATGAAGGCAGAGACAGAAGCCAATTGTTGACAAAGCATCTAACGTCTTAATCCTGTCATTGATGACATCGTCAAATTGCTGACATTTCTTCTGTAGAAGGGCACAATTCATAAGGGCCGTACGAACCAGTGCCTGTATTAATAAGAAACCGACTTAGTGATAAACAAGTTTCAAGACATTTCGTGTACTCGTTTATTCAAAACTGAATCAACTACAGAGTCGAACAAGAAAAACCAGTGACCAATGATGCCTTTCATATTTTCTTATTCAATATACGGACGTTTTATACAATTTTGTTATATGTGATTTATGATAAAATCGATAAGACTTCTTTTAAATATTTGTAGTAGGTTTCATGATGATCTATTTTAGTCTTACTATAGATTCGCAATGTATAGGATAATACTATTGACGTTTTTGATAACTGCCCAGAAATCGAATGGGGCAAGAATTCTTGGAGTGTTCCCCGCGGCATCTATAAGTCATCAAGTAGTGTTTCGACCTTTGACTCAAGAATTGGCTAGAATTGGCCACGAAGTAACCGTCATTACAACAGACCCAGCATTTAATGACCACAATCGCCCAGAAAATTTGACGGAAATAGATGTCCACGATGTTTCATACAATATGTGGCTACAAAGAATAAAAGACACACGTATGGAATTTGGTGATAAATCTGGTGTATTCAAAGTAGCAGAAGAAATGGCAACCTTTTTTGGTACGATCATAGAAGAACAATTAAAGACTGATGGAGTACAAAAACTCATTAATGATAAAAGTAAAAAATATGATTTAATTATAATTGAAGCTTGTGCAAGACCAGCTATTATGTTCTCTCATTTATATAAAGCACCGGTTATTGCAATAAGTTCATTTGGAATGGCTTTTGGAGGTGAAGATCTCGTTGGGGCACCTTCTCATCCTATTTTGTATCCAAATATGATGCATCAAAGACTACACAATTTGACGTTTTGGGAGAAATTTAATGAATTCTATAAGCATTATTGGATCCTCAATATGTGGGAATCGACTGAAAATAAGGAATTCGATTTGTTAAAGAAATACTTTGGTGGCGATGATGTACCCTCCTATAAAGAATTATATAAAAATGTGGATATGATGTTCTTAAATATTCACCCGATGTGGAGTCATAATCAACCTCTTCCACCAAATGTTATTTCAATTTGGGGAATTCATAAGAACCCTCAGAAATCTCTACCGCAAGTAATATTAATGTTAATTTATTTAATTAGTTAAAAAAAACTAATTCATAGTAAGATTAAAATAACAAGTTGTCCCATAAAATAATGTAAGATATTTGAATTACGTTGTTAATGCTGTGTTACTTTTAGGACCTCAAAGCTTACTTAGATTCTTCGAAGAATGGCGTCATATATATTAGTTTCGGATCAAATGCTCGTTCATCAATGCTGCCACCGGAGAAAATAAAAATTTTGATCAACGTATTTTCTAAACTGCCCTACAATGTACTATGGAAATGGGAGACGGATGTACTTCCCGGAAAATCGGAAAACATTAAAATAGCAAAATGGTTACCACAATCAGATCTGCTACGTAAGTATATTAATGTGGTGGTTTTAATAATACACTTATATCAGCTAGTTCCGTTTGTGATAAAAAAAACTAGTACAAAGATAATATAAATAATATAAATAATTAAACATTTTATCTCATTTTCTTGAAAATAGGTAACATGCTTAGTGTAAATCTTATATTGATGAAAGTACGCATTCAATATATTATTATTTGCGTTTTCAGGTCATCCAAATATTAAGTTATTTATCACACAGGGAGGACTTCAGTCGATGGATGAAGCTATGAATGCCGGTGTACCACTTATAGGAATACCAATGCTTGGAGACCAGTGGTATAATGTTGAGTCATTTGAGTATCATAAAATTGGAGTCCAAATTGACTTTGATACTATCACTGAAGAGCAATTAACGAAAGCTATTGGAACAGTCATAAATGATAAGAGGTAATGAAATAATAACAGAAAGTGTACGTATAAAACAATAAATGAGTCTGTTGCGTTCTTATTAGGAGAACTCATATGAGTCAGACAATTTTTTTATTTGCCTCAATAAATGATAGACGCGTCATGTGGATAGGTAATACCTTCTGAGCCTATTAAACTGAAAAATTGTTTATTGACTCGAATAATGGAGGTAATATATAATAAAGAGCAGTTGCCACAAATATCCGATTAATACTCGTAAATTATATTTTCTATAAGCATTTTTTTATCTATTGATACAATGTTTTTCACTTATCATTTATCGTTTAATCTAATTAGGACAAACAAGGAAAATTAATATATTAAATAAAATTTCTAAACTTTAATATTTAGATAAAATCTATATAGATTATTTTTCACAGTTTCACATAGTTTTTCGTTAATGGATGATATCTTTCAGCTACAAAGAGAACATCATAAGACTCAATAGGCTTATGAATGATCAATCCCAGAGTGCTTTAGATCGTGCTGTTTGGTGGACAGAGTACGTATTGAGACATGGTGGAGCGAAACATCTTCGAGCCGCTGGAGCTAATATTTCCTCCTTTGAATATTATGAGATAGAATTTTTATTAAAACTAGTTTCATTGGTGTTTTCAATTGCTGCGATTATTTTGTATTTAATGTATAGACTATTCAGAATCGTTGTACCAAGTAACTTACCTTCAAGCAAATCGAAAACATCGTAGTCTAGAGGTTCATTTATTTTGTTTTGAAGTACTGGGTGACTGGCATAATTACGTTTTGTTATTAATATGTACTCTATTCTAAGTGTAAACATTTACATGGTGCAATATATCCGCCTGAAAATACCGTGTATAGAATAAATATGTATTAAACATAAATTGTTTCTGTCTATATCTGAAAGTAAATCCGATTATAATAATACTTTTCCAATTTTATACTATAATAATAGAAATTTACATTAAAATATACCAAGGTACTCTGTAGGATGAAAATCGTAAATACTGTATATTTGTTTAAATATTTTGGTTTGTCAAACAAAATATATACATGTAAATCCAGCGGCACTACAACCTTTTTGGTGTAGGCTTCTGTATCTGATTGTTTATGATAACTGGATATAGATTATAGACACCAAGGTATAGTTATCGAAAATGAATTTTTATTTCATAACAACAACGGTAGCATTTTTATCGTTTTCCTGTTTGTTAGCGACCAATTTTAATAGTTAAGTCTACGTAACAATGACGAGCATTTTCCTGCAAACCAAACCTTATTTAAAGTAGTTTTCATAATAATGTATACCTACCGACATATATAATATCAAGTACTATCCTATATAAGTGCATGTTTATTATATCAGTCAGTATATTGTGCAATCTTCTAACTGGTAGCTTTGTATACGATGATTAAATCAACAGTTTTATTAAATATTATATTTTTACTTTCTCAAATAAATGCAGCAAGAATTTTGGCGATTTTTCCCACGCCATCTATTAGTCATCAAGTTGTATTTCGACCGCTCACACAAGAATTAGCCCGAAGGGGTCACGAAGTTACAGTTATCACAGCAGACCCAGTATTTACTAAGGATAATAGACCAAAAAACTTAACTGAAATTGATGTACATGATATTTCATACCGTGCTTGGAGAGATGGGATCGATGAACGTGACACAGGTTTTGGTAAAAGAAACGGTGTTTTTCAAATAGTCAAGAATATTGAAGAGTTTCTTCAAGAAATACTCGAATTACAAGTCAATACGGAAGAAATACACGCTTTGCTTAACGATGATAGTAAATTTGATTTGCTAATTATCGAGGCATGTGTACGTCCAGCATTAATGTTTTCTCATAAATTTAAAGTACCTGTTATCCAGATAAGTTCATTTGGCTTCATGTTAGGAAATGACGAAGTTATTGGTGCTCTTACACATCCAATATTGTTCCCAATAATTATGCGCCAAAGGGTATTCAATCTCACGTTTTGGGAAAAGTTATACGAATTGTACTTGCATTATTGGATTGCATATCATTGGCATATGAGTGAAACCAGGGAACATGAAGCACTAAGTAAATACTTTGGTAATAACGTACCTTCTTATAAAGAGCTAAATAACAATATAGATATGATATTTTTGAATATTCATCCTATATGGACAAACAATCAACCACTTCCACCCAATGTTATTTCAATTTGGGGAATTCATAAGAATCAAGAAAAGCCCTTACCTCAGGTACTTATATTTTTTATACTTGCTAATTATACTATCAACATTTTGACAAAGTTTTAGGAAGCCAAATTCCACTTACTTTATATGCAGAAGGATTGAGGAATACATTTTGATTTGGGCCAAAATCTGTCTATAAGTGATTTTAGTTTGGTAATAAGTACATATATTTATTTAAACAAATTGTACATATAGTAATTCTAACATACCTAATAACTAACCTTAAAATTTAATATTTAAAATATATTACTAAAAGCAGTCCCTTCATTAGGCAAGGTTCCGAAGATACTGGCAGCGTTCCCACTTTGAATAGCTAGACTAATTCTTTGTGCAAGGTAGCTGCCAGCTCTTCGTTCTCCTGTGATGTAGACTAACCTATTTGAAAATTCCATAAAAAGCCTTATCGTGCTAGGACCCCCGGACCAAGGGTCTCGACACCGAATATGACAAAATCATATTCAGAGCCTAGACCCGATATTTGCAGAAATATGTTTATAGCAAACTTTTGATAGAAAAAGCAATATTTTGTGGAAAATATTACTTTTTTAATTTTTTAAGAAATAATTAGTGATTCGTACACATTGTTGTGTGGAGCAACAAGGGATTTCATATGAGTTATTAATTAGCATTCTCGACCAACTCAACTAACTAATGATATTTCAAGGACAAACAGTATTGAAATGTCAAACCTTTCGTCTTGAATCTGTGGATTTGTGCTGTCGAATTTGTTAAAATATTTCATCGTTTTATCTATTTGTATATATGCGCAATTTTTTATAACAATGTAAATAGAAATGTATGATATTAGTGTTGAAATCGTTTGTTTACGATTTATAAGATTTGTTTAGGTCAATTAAAAACAAATGACGGTAGTAACTAATGTTACCTACCCTAACTTGTTATAAATATGATGTTATAGCAGCATCTCTAAACTTTTTCTATATTAATGTTTTACCTGTGATATTGTTGATTATTATCTTGATTTGCAGGCCATCCAAGAGTACATGGACTCTTCCAAAAATGGTGTTATATACTTTAGTTTGGGATCAAATGCTCAGTCGACAATGTTACATTTGGATACAATAAACATGTTAATCGACGTATTCTCAAAATTGCCATTCAATATTTTGTGGAAATGGGAAAAAGATGAGCTACCTGGTATATCGAAAAATATTAAAATATCAAAATGGTTACCTCAAACAGATCTCTTGCGTAAGTACATTACTATTTTATACTAAATCAAACATAATTTAAATGGAAAGTTTAAAAGTCGTGGGATATGTTTTCTGTCGCGGATATCTGTTTTCATGTGCAATTAATGAAAAGAGTACAGGTTTTAGGTATTTTCTACCAGGCGCCTTTTATTGTTTTTAATGTCAAAGAACTCTTATTTTTAACGGATATATATAATTAACAAAATTCGTTGTTCATCAACGAATTATGTTAAAAATTCATTATGTTGTTAATGAATCAAAAATCATATTTTATTAATGTAGGTTAATTTAAAGGTAGGTTCTCAAATCAAGGATGAGAACGGAAAAGAAGAACCGGCAATAAACTCTCCGCCTTTTTTTAATCTCAAAGTTTTTTTATTCAACTAACATTTTTATCTTTTAAAGCAGCTCATAGTGTGTGTATTCTATTGGATCGGTTACTTATTTATTTATTGCCACGCGTTATGGTAATAATAATTATTTGTAATGTACTTACAATAGAGGCATAGGTATTATATTGTATTTTATACATTATAGGTAGGTAGGCATGCATATTACGTGCCTTATATGTTTTAATAATAATAAAAATTGTTTAGAAATAAATTGTGAACTACCTAGCTATTGTCTGGGATTTTTAATTGAGATTAATCTTGTGAGGTGTATTAATTTTTAAGATTTTATTAACTCCATAAAAATAGAAGTAATTTAATGATCTGTTCTGTTCTGTTAAACCTTACTTTCATTCACCGTTTTCACAAATAGATAGTTTATGTTAATTGCATATAAAACGAACTACATATATACATATCTTATCTTAGATAAGTATTTGATACATTGAGTGCTTTGATAAGAAAACCTTGACTTAGTGTAGTATGTATGAGATTAATATTACAATTTTATTTCTGATAATTTGTTTTTTAATACTTTGACCATTAATCGTTATGACGTTAATACATCTTTAGATATAGCGGCGTTCACACTTCCTTATGTTTTTAATATGCTCATTTTCAAAAGGGAATTGTGAAACCATAACTGTGGATCTGACCATCGCCTGATATCCATTACAGGCAATGAACTTGGAGTGGACTTCATCACAAGTTTATGAATATAGACTGTCAAAATGAATAAAACAGATAATCATATGGGTCTTACAATAACAGTTATTTAGACAAGTCATATTGTAAATGTATTTTGATATATTATATTAATTAGCCTCCTAGTCGTTTTAGTTAGAATAAAAATTTGGCAATTATTTTTATTTATTTTTCAGTTTTATTAACGAAACAATGCCGCTAAAACTGACTTTTATATTAAAATAATATCACATTATCCCACGATTATTAAAATACATTATTTGTTTGGATTTTGGGCGCTATTTGTTCTAAACACATGAGAATATTAATTCGTAAATCAAAACCATTAATTAGTTTAGAAGGTACTGTATTGAGAGAAATTATTTATTGCGTTATCACAAAAATCCTATGTATAACATTAGAAATAAAGCTCAATATAAATATAGATTTTTGGTAGAGGTTGAGACGACTAGCTTGTCAAAAAATCCACTATTATAATATATGGGCTATTTACAGAAGTCGGCTTGTCTAAGCTCTAAGGGTAAGATTTTGATTCGGGCACTAAATATATTATATTAAAACAACCTTCAATAATATTATCACATTAAATATGTAATTTTTAGAAAACGCATTTAAAGAAAAACACTTTTTTACGGATTATAGTGTATTAGATTATAATGAATACATATAATATATAGACATAATTTTAAATTTTAAAATGATGTCTAAATACAATAATACATAACTATAATCCATAAAAAAGTGTTTTTCTTTAAATATGTAAAAATTATGTTAAAAAAAGACAATACTATGTATAACATTTTTTTACAGTTAATATTAAAATACATATAAATCGTTTGGGATATAATTATTTTTATTTACAGGTCATCCAAATTTGAAGCTATTTATAACCCAAGGAGGTCTACAGTCTACCGATGAAGCTATCAACTCTGGGGTACCACTCATTGGGATACCGATGCTGGCTGATCAGTGGTACAATGTGGAGTTTTACGAACACCTCAAAATTGGCGTTGGTCTCGATATAGAAACAATAACGAGAGAAAAACTATTAAAAGCGATCGAAACAGTCATCAGTGACAAAAGGTATTTGAATTATTTGTTAGACGTATCACAGCGACACATTTAGTATTATTATCATAATTATGTGATGATTGAAGGCAAGCTTTTATTTTTATTTCGGTAGTAAAAATGACAAATTGCGATTTTGTTTCGAGTTTAGTATTAAATTTGTATATGGACATTTTCTGTGATAATATATAAAGATATTGTTGCATAAATATAATGGTAATAATTGTATCGTATATTAAGCTAGTCGTAGCTAAATCTAAAATAGGTTTTGTGTCATTTCGGTGAGGTTTCAAACAATTTTCTTCTATTTCCAGCTATAAAGAAAATATACTTAAGCTTCGAAATATTTTAAATGATCAACCACAGAGTGCATTGGATCGCGCGGTATGGTGGACGGAATATGTTCTGCGATATGGTGGTGCAAAGCATCTTCGAGCCGCGAGTGCTAATTTGACCTGGTTTGAGTTCTATGAAGTGGAATTCATACTCAAGCTTCTAATGCTTATCTGCGCGACTTTATTAGTATTGATAATAACAAGCCACCTTGTTTATAGACGTCTGCGATGTTTTATGTATTCACATAAAGTCGAGTCGATAGACAAAAAACAATTGTAATTTTTATCGTTTTATTGTCTGTTAGATTCACTTCTTTAAAATGTTTAATGACATGCCAAAAGCCCATTACAAATTGTTACAACGATTTATTTGTACGTATGGATGTACTCGTATTAGATTGCTCTCCTGAGCACGTTTTCAAATAAATAATTAACTATCATTAATATTTTCTTAAGCAGAATAAAGTTTTTGAAAAGATTTCTATCTTGTGACGCCAAACAAATGTAATTTTAAAAATAAACAATTTTGGAATCTTAATTGTATATTCTTCTTAATTCGTATTCATAAGCGGAAAACTAGTTATATTTTTGCTTTATCATGTTACAGACGTATGGAATCATAACTAGGAAGTAATTTTGTGTCATTAACATTGCTGAATTTGATTGCTCGATCTCAGTTATTATTATTAACTGAGAGTCATCATAAATTATAGTTGACAAATACGACGTATAAATATATACTTGTTGCGACTCGATAGATGATATTATTTAATTTTCATTTTAAATAGAACTGTCATAATGTTCAGTCAACTCTTTGTTTGTTCTTTGTGTATAATAACAGTATGTGAATCGGCAAGAATATTAGCTATTTTTCCGACGCCATCTGTGAGCCACCAGGTAGTATTTCGGCCCCTTACTCAGGAGCTAGCCAGGCGTGGCCATCAGGTTACAGTATTGACGGCGGACCCAGTTTTTAAAAATGGAACCACTGAAAATTTAACGGAAATAGATGTTCATGATATTTCCTATAAATTATGGAGAGACAACTTTGTGTATAAGCTAGAGTTTGGACAAAAAAATACTCTTTATCCTCAGATTGAGGCGGCTGTGAATTTAATACGTAAACTAACTGTGATGCACCTGAAACATGAAAAAATTCAAAAATTGATGTCGGATCCTACACAATTTGATATTCTATTGGTGGAAGCGTGGACGAGGCCGTCTTTAGTATATTCCTATATATTTAAGGCACCGGTTATTTTAGTGAGCTCCTTTGGAATGATGATGGGAAATGATGAGACTTTTGGAATTCAATCTCATCCGATTTTATATCCTTTTGCAGTTCAGCAGAGATTATATAATCTAACGTTTTGGGAGAAACTAGACGAATTCTACAAATATTGGTGGTTTAATATGCTATGGTATAGTAAAGAAAATGAGGAAATTAATGTTTTTCGTGAAGTTTTGGGTCCGGATTTGCCTGAATATTCTGAATTGAAAAATAATGTTGATATGTTATTTTTGAATATTCACACAATGTGGATTGATAATCAACCTTTGCCAGCAAATGTTAAATCTATTTGGGGTATTCATAAAAAACCTGAGAAATCGTTACCAAAAGTAAGTGTTTGAAATGATTATATTACGCCTCACTTTAAACAGAAATGGTTATTTCGGTTATCTTCTATCACTCGACAAAAAAGTGTTCGTTCGACTTATATCAAGAAAAACAATTTGTTTTTTATCTTTAGAATATATAAACTTCAGGACTGTCGTTGAAATTAAATTCAACATGAAAAGTGTTTCAATTTTAACAAATTTAATTAATGTCATTAAATGGTATAAATTATAAACCTAATTAAAATAGTATTCAATTAAATACTTGTAACACTGATTACATGATAAAACATGCCAATTTAGAGATATGGAGTCATTGCACTCAGGTAAAATATATTTTGACGTGACAACGTCTTATAAATTGGTTTGCCGGGTGACACTTCAAGAAACTGCGTTACGCTCCGCTCACGTTATGCGCTCACAATGAGAGCGAGTGAGAGGCACGCGTCCCTTCCACTCGGGCATGGTTAGCCCGCCTAAGAGCGAGAGAGACAGACATAAAAAGTGATTCATCCTTCTTCCTACTATACGAATGAATATCACATTAAAATTATTTTACCACTCAAAGTCGTTGTCACGTAAAACTTTCGCCCGTATACCGGCAACCAATTCTTTTTTAATTTAAAAAGGTATTCATATTGAAATTGTTTTTAAGGATCTTGAGACATATCTGGACTCTTCGAAACATGGCGTGATCTACATTAGCTTTGGAACTAATGCTCCTTCGACAACTTTACCACAAGAATTTATACAAAAATTAATCAAAGTATTTTCTACACTTCCCTATGATGTTTTGTGGAAGTGGGAAGCAGATGAAATGCCAGGAAAATCGACTAATATTAAAATATCAAAATGGCTTCCACAATCAGACCTACTGAGTCAGTATATTTTCATGAAAGTCATAGGGATATCTTTTTTATTGCAATTTTTCAGGTTAATTTTATATCAAAAAAATAATAATCATAACAATGAAATACTTAGTACTTACAATTTTATTAACCTTCATCGTAAAAATAAAAATAATTAATAAGAAGTAAATTAAAACAAATTTCAAAAGTTTGGTCCTTGTGTCGTTGGTCCTATCAAGAAATATTTTGCATTTAAATATAGAATTAGTTTGCATATACATTGTATTAATCAGACACATTTTCAGGGCATAAAAATGTTAAGCTGTTTGTCACTCAAGGCGGTCTCCAATCAACGGATGAAGCCATAACTGCTGGGGTACCGCTCATAGGTATACCTATGCTTGGAGATCAATGGTACAATGTTGAGAAATTTGAGAAACACAGAATTGGTATTCGACTTGATATGGAAACAATAACTGAAGGTGTTTTTAGTGCAGCGATTAAAACCATAATAAACGATCCAAGGTAAACTTAATATATTCACAATATTCAATAGTATTAGTTTTTACTTACTAATTATAGAAAAAGCAATTATATATTTCTGGTCAGATGCGTACATTAGACGCATGACCAACAGCCTTACTTGGTCAAAGTTAAGATCGCATTGTATCACTGAATGTTTACTATACATATTACTATGGGTTTATTCTTATCAAAATCCTAAGTATTATTTATCTATTAGCAATTGTCTGGTAATTTTATCTGACTTTCATACTTTTGTTACAGTTTTAAAGAGAACATTATAAGACTTCGAAGCATCATGGCTGATCAGCCTGTGAGTGCATTAGATCGAGCAGTTTGGTGGACGGAATACGTTTTAAGACATAAGGGAGCGAAACATCTGCGAGCGGCCGGGGCAAATATGTCCAGGATGCAATATTATGAAATCGAATTTATATTTAAATTATTTATGATGATTGTAATTAGTTTTATCATTATGATAGGACCGTTGTATCTGTGTATGCGAAAAGTTGTATTTTCCAAGAAAGTTAAAATTGCATAGTACAATTATACGTAATTACATATAAATATTAAATAATAGTATAATAGATAACATATATATTACATTTAAAAAGTATGGTGTTTCGATTATATTGGATATAAATTAAATAATCATAATACTGCTGATTTATTTTTATATTTTATTACATATCGTATATAAGCATAGTATATACACTGCGTATAGAAAATAATTATGATATATAGGTCCTCATCTATATTTGTTAAATTTATTCTTCAGTGGTCACGACAGCTTTGTATTTTGAATTTCAAAGGATAAAATAAAAGTTTAAGAAGCAGAAAAATCCCTTAATCTTAATCTTTACACCACATAAATGGCAACTTTGAGGTTAAATGAGTCACTGAGTGGTAAAGAAACGTTTTACTATTGGGTAGAGAAAAACGTTTCTTCGCGTTACATGGGGGGTGGTCAAAAATCGCCCCAATTGCAATAAATAAAAGCTTTTAAGCCTAAAATTTCACTACATTAATATATAAAGTAATTTTAATACTAAATAATTGCGTCTATATCTTTTTGCTCAAGATAAGTTCAAGGTCCGTAATCTATTGTTGATTGTCATAAATTATAATAAGCTACTGTTAGATAAATAACACTATGACATATATGTATGTACACATAAGTGTTTGTACTGTATAAAGGTTACTGTTTGATATTTTATTAAATATGTAAACGTATAAATGGGTGTACGGGTTACAAGCAAAGAACATGGGGCGGAAGTGACAACTTTTGGATCTACGACACACTTACTACGACTTGGTAAGGTCTTATTAAGTATACGAGACTTAGAAGTATAGTAGACGTAATAAATAAGGACCTTATTTATTACGTCATGTATTAGCGATACTGTAATAAATAAGATTTCTATAGATATAGATCTGAGATTGATGTAGATATTTGTTTATATGTCGCAGTAAAGTAGTTAAATCAGAGAGTTAATTGAATCTCTAAACAGTTAATTAAAGATCGATATTCAATCAAGTCACCAGTATTTTGATTTGAATAAAGCAGCTTCGAAAACGTTTAACTATCTATATGACCGAAAGCCAACGTGTTGCTCAATAATGTAAAACAAGATGGCGGTCAGGACAACACCTGATTACTTTTAGAGTATTTGTTTTGGCAAACGTTGGTTTATTGTGTCAGTGGTTTTTTGTTTCAAATTGTGATCTTTGGTAAACATGTTGTCGACTCCGCCATGATTATTTCCGTGTGATCGTAAAGAAATGAGAGCTTCGAAATTCCGTGTTTTGTTTTATTGTTAATGGATTAGAATAGTCTTGTTGCCTAGTAATAATTAGGAAACTGGTTAATTGAATATCGAACTTTAATTAACTGTCTAAAGATTCATTTACTCTCTGATTAAACATCTTTACTGCGACATATACACTGATTTCACAAGAGCCGCTTTTTATGTTATTAATTATAACATGTATGCATATTATATATATTTTTGAAGTGATATCATCTTATGAGAGGGTAATAGTAATGTAGCGGTAGATGATCCTCGGAACATAAAAGAATTAAATAGTTCATCATAGGATAGCTTAACTTTTTTTAAATGTATTTTGGTTGTAGAAATATCGGTGTATGTTGAAATAATATAAAATATTTTTAATTAGCTGTGATGAGAAATTTATCACAAATGAGTTTTTTGACCATCGTTGATTGATAAGTATTGATGAATAAAGAAGCAGATGTTTTAATTTATTTGCAACGTAAACAGTTAATTACTATATAAAATCTACTACACATTGTTAAAATGTAGTGACATAATTGATTCGTGATAAGGACAAAACTCTCTCAATTTACAAATCGTGTTATATTTTTTTGTTTTCAAATTTAGTTCCTTCATTCAAGTCATATCTAGATAAAAAAATATTCGCGAATTTTTTACAGGGTTTTGTAATGAGATGTTTTCAAGCATCAACTGAAACTGCGACGCTGTATAGCAGACAGTTGTGTATTTGGAATGAATTTTAATGGATTTTAGTGGATTTTATTATATCATAATCGCGGACACGCTACCGACATATAATCAAATACATTGCACACAGAAATATTGAGGGTAAGGCACATGCAAAAAGGTCAATTGATTTGCGTGCAAATAAATTAGACGCACAATTTATATTTATTGCTATGGTTATATTACAACATGAGGATACGAGGGTGTAAGGTTTCCCAACTGTTTGTATATAATACTTTATTTTCATACACATTCGGATGTAATTGCTAAATTTTCCTTTATTTGTAATACTAAGGTTACTAGAATTAAAGTCTATAGGTGCCTACGCCTCGCTCATCTGCTACATTAACGTCCAAATCCAATAACCTATCTCAATCTATATTTGACCAACTGAGATAGACATCTTAATCCAAATATTGCTATAAGTGTGCCAAAAACCAATGGACTAGCCATCTGCCGATACAAGCTATCTATGGTAGGTCGAATAGGTGTATGTGGATAGACCTCTGTATGAAAATGGCAGTTCAACTGTGCCAATATCCTATCTTAAGATTTTAACTTACACCAGTTCTTAAAATATTTAAAAAGCTATTTGATATGTTTTAAATTTACATTTAAAACATATCAAATAGCTTTTGACATGTATATTTAAATATTATTCGTATGGTTAATTATTATTGTGTATAAGTATAGTGAATAAGCCTCGGTCTTACATTTTTGTTTATTAAGTGTTGAGGTTTAAGTTTCTTTTAGGTTTGTTAGTGATTGTAACTAGCAAAAATACAGTATTTACAATTTTCTTTCGAAACTGTGAAAGTCACCATTTGTGCATAAAACAAATCTTCAAAAATATATTGACCAGACAGTATCATGCTATATAATTCCTTAAACTATTAATTAATTTACATATAGGTATGATCGATACCTCCGCCATGGGTTGCGAAATTCGGATGAGCCTTTGGTATCGTTTGGGTGCTAAAAGCATAGGCATCCAATTTATGTATCTCGGAATTTATTAGGTTTAAATTTGCTGAACCAGTCACTCTATCATCAAAGTTGGGTGTACGTTGAGCTGCTACAACTGCTGAATGACCACGTCTGGAAAAAAATAGCGCCTGGTAAATATTTTGAGCAATTGCATTTGTTTTCGAAGACTAATCGACGACCAATCCTTCTCCGAGCGGCTTGATCCTTTGGCGTTGCGTAGAGATGTGGGGTCACTCTGCATCTTCTACCGTATTTACCATGGAGAGTGTTCAGAGGAGTTGTACGGATAATTACCTGCAGCTGAGTTTCACAATCGGACGTCGAGGGCAGAATACGAAATTCTACCTATCATCTCTACGGCGGTGGCGGACCCGTTCCACAACTGAGCGTTTTTCAAGGCAGTTTTTGCCACTTTGTAGAACCAGCTGCCCACTGAAGTATTTCCTTACCAATTCGACTTAAGGTCCTTCAAGCGGCTCAAAAGGCTGGCAACGCACTTGCGAGCCCTCTAGCAATGAGAGTGTCCATGGGCGGCGGTGTCACTTAGCATCAGGCCTTTTGCCCGTTACTTAATTTAAGATAACTGTTGTTTATTACAGAACAGAACTGGGAGGTACTCCTGTTATTAAAAATTCCAATTGATTACCACTGAAAAATAATCGCATAATTCGAGGCAATAATAAAAAATATACATATTCTTACGATTCAACAGTGAGGCTTCCTCCAGGGACAGAATAACGTGGGGCACTGTGGGTATAGGATAATACTATGGACTTTTTTGATAACTGCCCAGAAATGGAATGGGGCAAGAATTCTACAAAATCCTAAAAAACGAGAGAAAAACTATTAAAAGCGATCGAAACAGTCATCAGTGCCAAAGGTATTTGAGTTATTTGTTAAACGTATCACAGCGACACATTTAGTATTATTATCATAATAATGTGATGATTGAAGGCAAGATTTTATTTAAAGTTCGGTTGTAAAAATGACAAATGCGATTTTGCTTCCAGTTTAGTATCAAATTTTAATACCGACATTTTCTGTGAAACTTTTATAAAGATAATAATAATAATCTTTATTTTCTCACTAAACTTATAAAAGATAAGTTACAATTGTATGTAAATATTTGCCATTCTTCTTTTGATATTGTTACATAAATACAATTGTTATAATTATATTCTATATTGAGCTAGTCGTAGCTAAGATTTTTTCTGAGCATGCTATCAATTGACGCGTTTTAAATCTAGAAAAGGTTTTGTGTCATTTCGGTGAAGTATCAAACAATTTTCTTCTATTTCCAGCTATAAAGAAAACATACTTAAGCTTCGAAATATTTTAAATGATCAACCACAGAGTGCATTGGATCGCGCGGTTTGGTGGACGGAATATGTTCTGCGATATGGTGGTGCAAAGCATCTTCGAGCCGCGAGTGCTAATTTGACCTGGTTTGAGTTCTATGTGTGTGGAATGAAGTGGAATTTATACTTAAGCTTCTAATGCTTATATAATATATAATTAACTATCATTAATATTTTCTTACGTAGAATAAAGCCTTTGTAATATTTATTGTATATTCTTTTTAATCCGTATTAATAAGCAGAAAATGTAGTTATAGTTTTGCTTTATCATGTAACAGACGTATGGAATCATAACTATGAAGTAATTTTGTGTTATTAACATTGCTAAATTTGATTGCTCGATCTCAGTTATAATTATTAACTGAAAGTCATCATCAATTATCGTTTAGATATATACTTATTAAGACTCGATAGATGATATTATTTCATTTTCATTTTAAATACTTTCATAATGTTCAGTCCACTCCTTGTTAGTTTTTTGTTTATAATAACAGTATGTGAATCGGCAAGAATATTAGCAATTTTTCCGACGCCATCTGTGAGCCACCAGGTAGTATTTCGGCCTCTTACTCAGGAGCTAGCCAGGCGGGGCCATCAGGTTACAGTATTGACGGCGGACCCAGTTTTTAAAAATGGAACAACTGAAAATTTAACGGAAATAGATGTTCATGATATTTCCTATAAATTATGGAGAGACAACTTTGTGTATAAGCTAGAATTTGGACAAAAAAGTACAATATATCCTCAAATTGAGGCAGCTGTGAATATAATACGTAAACTAACTGTGGTGCATCTGAAACATGAAAAAATTCAAAAATTGATGTCGGATCCTGCAGAATTTGATATTCTATTGGTGGAAGCGTGGACGACGCCGTCTTTAGTATATTCCTATATATTTAAGGCACCGGTTATTTTAGTGAGCTCCTATGGGATGATGATCGAAATTGATGAGACTTTTGGAATTCAATCGCATCCGATTTTATATCATTTAGCACTTCAGCAGAGATTATATAATCTGACGTTTTGGGAGAAACTAGACGAATTCTACAAATATTGGTGGTTTAAAAGGCTATGGTATAATAAAGAAAATGAGGAAATTAATGCTTTTCGTGAAGTTTTGGGTCCGGATTTACCTGAATATTGTGAATTGAAAAATAATGTTGATATGTTATTTTTGAATATACACACAATGTGGATTGATAATCAACCTTTGCCAGCAAATGTTATATCTATTTGGGGTATTCATAAAAAGCCTGAGAAATCGTTACCAAAAGTAAGTGCTTGAAATGATTATATTACACCTCACTTTAAACAGAAACGGTTATTTCGGTTATCTTCTATCACTCGACAAAAAAGTGTTCGTTCGACTTATATCAAGAAAAACAATGTCAAACAATCTTTAGAATATAATATAACATTCAGGACTGACGTTGAAATTAAATTCAACATCAAAATCGAAAAATCGAAAGTAATGTAATTAAATGGTATAAATGACAAAACTAAAGTGTTGTTCTCACGAGTATGTAAGTGCGTGCTCCTATTTCACCATGCCTCCTGCTGATATAAGACAAATCTTTGTTTTTAATTTATTTTTTTATTCTTTATTACTCAATATGTCAATGGAACATGGTGTAGTGGTTACAGCTTCTTACTAACATTGTGTAAAAAAAATTTGGCGATTAAAAAGAGTGGCGGACAGTTTATTGCCAGTTCTTATCTTCCGTTCTACGCCTTTGATTTGAGAACTGGCAGTAAATGTAAAATTAGATTCATTTAATATTTCTTTTTTTTGACGTTCATAAGTGTACATTATGTTACCTATATGAATAAATAAATTTTGACTTTTTTTTTAAATTCATATTGAAATTGTTTTTTAAGGATCTTGAGACATATCTGGACTCTTCGAAACATGGCGTGATCTACATTAGCTTCGGAACTAATGCTCCTTCGACAACTTTACCACAAGAATTTATACAAACATTAATAAGAGTATTTTCCACACTTCCCTATGATGTTTTGTGGAAGTGGGAAGCAGATGAAATGCCAGGAAAATCGACTAATATTAAAATATCAAAATGGCTTCCACAATCAGACCTACTGAGTCAGTATATTTTCATGAAAGTCATAGGGATATCTTTTTTATTGCAATTTTTCAGGTTAATTTTATATCAAAAAAAATAATAGTCATAACACTTAAATACTTAGTACTAACAATTTTATTAACCTACATCGTTAAAATAAAAATAATTAATAAGAAGTAAATTAAAACAAATTTCAAAAGTTCGGTCCTTGTGGCAATTACAAAATGAAATGTAATATGAAATATTTTGCATTTACATATAGAATTAGTTTGTATATACATTGTATTAATCAGACACATTTTCAGGGCATAAAAATGTTAAGCTGTTTGTCACTCAAGGCGGTCTCCAATCAACGGATGAAGCCATAACTGCTGGGGTACCTCTCATAGGTATACCTATGCTTGGAGATCAATGGTACAATGTTGAAAAATTTGAGAAACACAGAATTGGTGTTCGACTTGATATGGAAACAATAACTGAAGGTGTTTTTAGTGCAGCGATTAAAACCGTAATAAACGATCCAAGGTAAACCTAACATATTCACAATATTCACTAGTATTAATTTTTATATGCTCAGTTAAAATATGTTGCTTTCTTCACTAGTTTTAGACAGTTTTGAATTGCAATAGATTAATTATATTTACTAAGGATAGTTCCTTACTAATTGTAGAAAAAGAAATTATAAATTTCTGGTCAGATGCGTACATTAGACCAACAGCTTTACTTGCTCAAAGTTAATATCGCATTGTATCACTGAATGTTTACTATATATATTACTATTACTGCATGCATTTATTCTTTTAAAAATCCTTCGTATTACTTATCTATTAGCAATTGTTGTCTGGTAATTTTATCTGACTTTCATACTTTTGTTACAGTTTTAAAGAGAACATTATAAGACTTCGAAGCATCATGGCTGATCAGCCTGTGAGTGCATTAGATCGAGCCGTTTGGTGGACGGAATATGTTTTAAGACATAAGGGGGCGAAACATCTCCGAGCGGCCGGGGCAAATATGTCCAGGATGCAATATTATGAAATCGAATTTATATTTAAATTATTTATAATGATTGCAATCGGTTTTATCATTATGATAGGACTATTGTATCTGTGTATGCAAAAAGTTGTATTCTCCAAGAAGGTTAAAATAGCTTAGTATAATTATACGTTATTACGTATAATTGATAAAATATAAATAATAACTATACTATTTAATTGCATTTAAATACTATAGTGTCTATATTTTATTGGATTAAATGAAATAAACATAATACTACTGAGATACTTTTATATTTTATTACATATCGTATATAAACATAGTATTTGTTAAATTTTTTCTTCAGTGATCATGACAGACATTGCATTTTGAATTTCAAAGGATAAAATAAATTTTTTAAGAAGCAAAAAAATCCTTAATCTTATACTTTACACCACGTAAATGGCAACTTTTAGTTTAAATGAGTCACTGGGTGGTATAGAAACGTTTTACTATTGGGTACAGAGAAACGTTACTTCGCGTAACATATATATAATATGTATGTATGTAATATAAACATGGCAAAAAATATAAATTGTGCTTCTAATTTATTTGCACGCCAATCAAATTGTATATATGTATATATATATATTTATTGCTATGTTTATATTACAACATGAGGATACGAGGGTGTAAGGTTTCTGAGCTTTATTTGTATAATACTATAATACACATATCAAATCATCCCTTTTTAGTTAAATAGATAGATAATTTTAGTTTTTACTTGTCTGTCGTCTTTTCCTTGCTCAGTGATTTCTATGTTCTAATTTAATTAATGTGTGTAAATTTGGTGACCATATTATTTTTATTTTTAACCATGTTTTTAAAGAACGTATAAATAAAAAACTTATATGAAAATAAAATGCATTTAATTCTTTACAATTTATGTATAATTAATGGGTGTTTATAGTTGTTTTTTAATAGAAATAAAAAGATTAAGCAAGAATTATTATTGTACGTGTACACTTTTAATATTAAAAATCTTTTCTGAATATAAACGAACCCTGTTTGTCCCAATTACCATTTGAAAAGGGAGATTTGCTCTTTGATGCCCCAATATTGAAGTCTAGGGAAGAAGTAGGTGTTTTATGGAGATTAAAGTGTGTCCCCACATTGTGATCTGTCTTGTTAAACATCGGGGTATGAGTCACAGATGCACTTGCACCGTGTTTGTTCCTGAAAGAGATCAAAGCTTATTTAATAAGGACAGACTCTTGGCGCAGACCATTATCTATTGATATAAGTCCTGGGTTCACATCTTGGAGAGTTGTAAAGGAAAAAGTTAAATACGCGCAAAAGTGTCGCTACTGATAATTCGGTGGCTTTGACGGGTCATATGATTCAGATTGATTCATAATATATAAACCGCACAATCCGACATATTAAAATACGAGATAGATAGTAGATATGGATGTGTCATAATAATAAGAACAGATAATATTTATAATCGTTGTCTTAACTGATGATCAAAATACTCTCACAATGAAATAAACCCAAAACCGAACTATCATGTTGGAAAAATATCAGCGATATTGCGAGATAAAATTTCATCGAGTTCGATGTGTGTACCCCGGCTGTGCATCAATGGAATTTCTTTCTATGTGCACATTTAACATTTGCTAGAACGGTGAGGGAAAACATCGTGAGGAAACCGACATGTCTTAGACCCAAAAAGTCGACGGCGTGTGTCAGGCACTGGAGGCTGATCACCTACGTGCCTATTAGAATTAAAAATGATAATGAAACAGATTCAGAAATCTGAGGCCAAGACCTAAAGTGGTTGTAGCGCCACTGATTTAGTTTTATAAATTTTCATCAATTCGAAATCCAATTACCTATTTCAAAATTTATTTTACAATTTTATAAAATTATAAAAGTGTTTCTAATTTATGTAACTGGTTTATGACTGAATCTACAGAAATAGGTTTCCTCATCGATAGATACAGCTTATGGAGTCAGTAATTAAAATCTGAATTGTTTCTAAGAATAACGAATTAAAAATAGGGAGAACTGACGGAAAAAGACAAACGTAAAGATGACTCATCTGATCCAAATTAATTTCAACTCTCAATACCAGGCTCGCGAACGGACTCGCTGGCCTTTTTAGAAATGGTACTCTCTTTTCATGCTGGACCCAATTCCAAGTCCAATTGTTTCGGAAATACTTCAGTGGGCAGCTGCTTCCACATAGCGGTGAAACAATTTCTCCGGTCGCGTATGTGTGAACTAATCGGAATAAATCTTTAAACTTTAAATAACTTACATATAGGTATAATCGACTCCTCCGCCATGGGTTGCAAAATTCGGATGAGCCTTTGGTATCGTTTGGGTGCTAAAAGCATGGGCATCCAATTTATGTGTCTCGGAATTCATTAGGTTTAAATTTGCTGAACCAGTCACTCTATCGCCAAAGTTGGGTATTAGCCCAGTCATATTAGGGCTTTCACCTCGGAATGAAAGATAATAAGCTGCAAATTGGTATGAACCTTTGTTTTGTCATTCTAAATGTTGTCTCAAAAGTCACAATCGTTATCGTGTCCGCGTCTTAAGATATTCAAGGTCAAAGGTCACAAAAATCGGTTTTTCGCGAATATCTGGCTTCCTATCGGTTGAATGAGATTTGCATTTATTATAAAAGTTGTAGGTTATAAAATTCCCTACAACTTTTGTTTAAACTTTTTTTTCATACAACCAACCGTTTTGAAGGTAGAGCGCGAAGTGCACATCGTACAGTCATATACGGCCTAATGCAAGGTCAAGCGTGAGTTATGGTTATCAGTACGTTATAAAGTCAATTATTTACTTGGAAATTATAATTATTAAACAATGCCTATTATTTATGTACTAACTATTAATTATTTATATTTAATTAAAGTAAGTAACTTGATTATTTATATATAATTATTCATATTTAACTATTTAAGTATAAAATATTATTAATTCTGGGTTATATATTTTAGTTTTATTTTAAGTTAAAATGATAGTAAGAGTATATATTTTACACATATTTTTATTTATTATTAAATACGGCATAATATACATTTATCAAAATGTGAGTTCAAATATCAAAAGTATCTTTGTTGATTTTAATTGTAATGAAATTGGAAATGGAAGCTAATTATCTTCTTCTTCTTCGTCTTCTTCTTCTTCTTGTCGCTCAAAAATGTTCGATTCATTGTCATCATCCTCATTATCTGTCATGTTCATCTCTAAACCTTCCAGAATATCGGGATCATATGTATTTTCTTCATCGGGATTACTTGGATACAGTGAAGCGTTGAGGCAAGCTTGTCCGTTGCACTGGCCGCAAGCTAAAGAACATTGTAGCCCTGATTTTCTGCATCCACAGCGGGAACCACAACCATTTTTGCAATTGCAAAATATTACGTTTAGTAGTTCGGCTGGTGCTGGAGGTAATAACGTTCGTATGGGCTCCAGGATTTCATTTTCAAGCATCCAGCCCCATTCTTGAGGTTCTAAGTCCTTCCCTAACCACGTTTGAATCTGGTAGTAGACACGTTTTATGTGTTGATGAGCTGCTACACTTGTTGGTGGAAGTGTTGACAGTTGTACAGGTTTATTTAGTTTTGTAAATTTGATGAATTGCGTGTAGCGGAAATGATCAATGTTGTCCTCAGATTTTGGAGCATTATATAATGCCAACAAGATGCGCACTCCATTTTCTAATAATGTTTGTTTTGGGCAGTTTTCTTGTTGAAATACTTCCACCAGTTTATCTAAATCAGGAATTTTTTCCAATGCTCTAGTAACAGTTTTTTTTCCTTTTTTAAATAGCGCAAATAAAACTAAAATATATAATCCAGAATTAATAATATTTTATACTTAAATAGTTAAATATGAATAATTATATATAAATAATCAAGTTACTTACTTTAATTAAATATAAATAATTAATAGTTAGTACATAAATAATAGGCATTGTTTAATAATTATAATTTCCAAGTAAATAATTGACTTTATAACGTACTGATAACCATAACTCACGCTTGACCTTGCATTAGGCCGTATATGACTGTACGATGTGCACTTCGCGCTCTACCTTCAAAACGGTTGGTTGTATGAAAAAAAAGTTTAAACAAAAGTTGTAGGGAATTTTATAACCTACAACTTTTATAATAAATGCAAATCTCATTCAACCGATAGGAAGCCAGATATTCGCGAAAAACCGATTTTTGTGACCTTTGACCTTGAATATCTTAAGACGCGGACACGATAACGATTGTGACTTTTGAGACAACATTTAGAATGACAAAACAAAGGTTCATACCAATTTGCAGCTTATTATCTTTCATTCCGAGGTTGACCCCTTTTCTTACCTAATATGACTGGGCTATATATGTTGAGCTGCTAAACCTGCTGAATGACCACGTCTGGAAAAAAAATAGCGCCTGGTAAATATTTTGAGCAATTGCATTTCTTTTCGTAGTGACTAATACCTACTTCATTTAAGATCACAGTTGTTACGATTCAACATGTACTTACGATTCAACAGTCAGGCTTCCTCCAGCGACAGAGTAATGTGGGACACCCAATTTAGTGGGGTCTGGGGTATCTCTATATCCATTAACATATGCATTAGCTGTCATGGTATTGTTACCATTTTCTTTAATACCAGTTATTGAATAATTTTTCGTGTTATCCGAATTTTCTGAAGCATTTCCCGTAAGTGACATTTTTATTAAATATTTTTTTTCTTGATTATAAGTTTCTTTGTAATAAAAAAGCACTGGTTACACACAATTACTAAGGCACAGTAAATATAGCAGATAATATTTTTCCTTTTTATAGGAGCTCGGGTGAATTCCCGGCAATGATTCATTCGGTATCAAGTAATCACGGGACTTAAAATGACTATCGCTTACTAACAGGATGCATTATTATTATCAAGCGTCAAAATTTGAATAAATAACAAGAAATCTAATTAATGATTATTTTAAATATTGCAAATACTTGAAAATCTGGACTAAGTCCATCCAATTCAACGTGCATTATAACTATCGCTGATTTATATCAAATTTGTTGATAGAGATTACTGACTCTCTTATTTGACTGATTCAATGAAGCATATGAGATCCATTCCTAATCTTTAACTTTATAATATTTAATCTGGGAAACTTTATATTTTTATTTAATATTAAATCAGCATTTTTGACCTAAAGATTGCGTGTATGACTTAATTTTTTATTTATTTATTTATATATACATTCTAAAACAATGTGTATGCCTAAAAAATACAAGAAAATAATATGACATCACAAATTTAACACACTTACACATATACATCAATTACATTAGAACTTAAGCAATATATCAAATGAAAAACAAAAGAAACGGCCACAAAATAAACAAAAATACAAATAACTAATAATAAAATATATGATAAATATAAACTTAATTGTGTGTAAGAACATGCAACCGGTATTTCAAAGGCACGGATTCATATTGGAGTATCACTAAAGAACGATTAAAAGATGGGACTTAGCGATATAACTTTTTAAATAAAAACAATCGATATCTAAAAAAATATTTACGAAAACGTCCGGAAGAACAGCTGTAAAAATTCTCCCACAAAATTGTCAAATATGTCTGCAAGATGAATAGTACAGGCGGCCATCGGACAAACTCGCCCATAAATATCATGAGGATATCCGGAGTAGTTGTCGCCGGTTGGTAAATAAAGTCCCTTAGGAGAGGAGAGATTTCACAATCCTTTGCTGCTTATCTTCTCGGCCATAGATCTGCATGATTGCATGGAAGTCACATGCGACTTATGGTTCGGTATAACTCGCATAGATTACACTAATACTGCTATTTTATTCATTTAAATAATTACTCTATCTATACTTACTAAACGTTACAATCGCTTAGGTAACAAAAATTTTATGATAATTATTCGGAAAATTTATGGATGATCCAATTGTGAAAGACTTACGCCAGATACAAAAGTTGAGACCATGAACCATTAAAAATTTTCTAAGTATTTTATTGTTTTTAACTTAATTTTTTGCTTCTAAAAAGTTCCCTAATAAGTACTTTGTGATAACAGTTTCTTATTGAATATTTTGGATTGAATAACTAAGAATTCATAATTTTTATATATTATCTACACATATATATTATACACAGATACAGATCATATAAATTTGTTACAGTTCTATAAATATACAAAATAATCTATGATAATATTACATACTTTACACGTAATTGATTACATTACCGTTGAAGTGCTTAATCATAATAAAAACGGAAATATTATTTAAATGATTCCAAGGCTGAAAATTCAGGACCGAGTGAAAAACAAAACACGACGACTCACGATAAAAAAACCCGTTAACACAACAGAGAAAAATGGTAATGGACCAGTTACATTGAATAAAAATATATAAATAATTATATAGCTTTATGAACACTGAAAATATTTTGGTAGATAAAAAAAACATAACATTAGGTAGAAATGATATTATATAACAGGAAATTTGCAATTATTTACGCTACTGTGAAGGAGATTTAAAAGAATACTTCAGCGTCAGAAATTTACATTGCCCCCATGTAACAGGCCATATTTGTTTTCCAAGTATTTTTTCCTATTTTTGAAATGTTTCTCCGTATAATTAGCAGCGTTCAAATTGTTTTGACAACTTTTTATATATAGTATTAGCCTTTTTAATCAATTTAAAAAATTTAAAGGGCACTAAACATATACAGCAGAATGAGGCTAGTAGACTAAAATTAGGACGACTGTCTGATAGCGAAGTGCTTCTAGTTCGTTTATATGTTATACATTTCTGTAGAAAATATATTAAATATATTTTTTTGTAATGAGGAATAAAGTTAAACATTATATTTAACCTCATACATTATTCGTCCATTCCAATGAGGACTAGACACACACCCTACATTCTTAAAAAAACGTTTAAAGCATCGATAAAACCACAGGAACTGAAATTTCACAGGGCATTACATAAGTTACTGTGTCACAGAGTGGCCTTTACGTGGTAAATCAGGCTTCGAAGCCAGAATGCCGACACTCGAGGGATTATTCCGTAATTTGGCAGACTGGGGAACAGCCGATATGGCACAGCGGGTTGCCAATTCAAACTTCCTAATAATCTGTTAACATCATAAAGTGAACAGTTTACTCTAGAAGCCTGTGGTTTATTTTGCAACTCTTAAGGTGTTTAAAACCCGGATGTACCACCTTCTTTAAAACTTAAATAATTAAAAATAAAAATAAATAAAAACAGGCGATTATCAGCTCAACATGTGTGTTTCTTTATAGAACATTACAATTTACACCCAAATTTCGAAATTGAAATTGGCAAAGAAAGCTGGTCTGTTACGAACTATGAAAAAACATATTTAACAAGAAATTTAATAAGAAACATAATAAAAAGCAAGGGCAATTTATTCTTTAGAGCGTAACGACGCTTCTGTTTTTCATATTTTTTTTATTAGGGCAGGAGGCTCATCTTATATTAGGGAACTCACCTTATCTAAATGTATCTTAAGGTCCTTAGAGATAAAGTTTATAATGCATAAATGTTAGAGAGACTGGGGTTGCGTGTGCCAAAAATCCACACTCGTTGTAAGCGATCTCAATTGCTGGCAGTGCCTCTGGCGCGTACAAACATACAGAGAAGCACCATTTGTAAGTGTCCTGCGCACCCTAAATATTACGTGTGAAACAGACGTATTTAGTTGCACACTGGCTGAATTCACAAGAATTGCATTTTTTTTTTTATAGAACCAGGGGCAAACGGGCAGGAGGCTCACCTGATGTTAAGTGATACCGCCACCCATGGACACTCTCAATGCCAGAGGGTTCGCGAGTGCGTTGCCGACCTTTTAAGAATTGGTACGCTCTTTTCTTGAAGGACCCTAAGTCGAATTTAATAATATTTATAATTATGTAGTAATAAAATGGTTAAGGTTTTAAATTTTTATTTGTTATGTTTGTATTTTTTTTAGCTTAGTTTTCTATTGTATTAGTATTAAGTTACTGTACAAAATAGGAAATAAGGAGATACATAAATCTTTGTTTTAGTTCTGTGCGAATGGGTAATTATTGCACAAACGGAAGGCTCTAGCGGCTAGCGTTACGCGTTGAAATTAGGCTCTGTGGGGAAAACCGCATCGCAAATTGCTTCTCGTCCAAATATAGGGCTGTATAAGATAGGTTTACTAAGACTGTTACGTAATTTTAAACTGACCGTTTTGATTTTATTTCTGCTCAATCCTAAAGAGTTTGATACAATTCTAAGCACTTCAAGTGCTAATTGATGTAGTATTTTTTTGACAATTAGATATAAGTAAGTAGGCTAAAGCCTAACATAATAAATTACTTAAGAAGGTAAGATTCAGAAACGAGACATAAAGATTTCCGTGGGTCAAAAACATATTGCATTTTGGCATACAGATAATAAATTATCTATGTCAAAAACTGTAGATTTTGGGGCCTCACGATCGTGCACACTAATTAATTTGTAGCCGCACCAACAAAGCCATAATACAAAAAACGATAAAAGGAAAGAAATTAGTTATAAAGAAAATATGTGTAGAAATGCTTACGATTAAGTTAACGATTATCTAATTGACTTGGCCCTGGGAATAGTACTTGACAGGCTACTAATAATTGATATGCGATATTTGTTTTAAAATAAGTGTTGTTTGCCATTTTGTTTGATGATTTCCTATTTTAAACCGAGAGATTTTTTTACACCGGCTTTTTCTCTCGGACTACACCCTCTGTCTTCTTTACCAATGAGTAGAGGTATGCCAAAACAAGTTGAATGACGTGGAATAAGTGATATCTGTATCTTATATTCCATAATAAATATATTTTATTTTTATACAAATTATGACAATACATACAATGTGTGGCCTAGTACCTACAACATACATACGTGCATTCATAAGATATCCGTAAAAAAGGGTCATAAAAACGACTGCTGAATTGCGCACATAAATGAGTGTTTAAATGGAATTAGAGCCCATGCTTCTAATTACAAAGCCACTTAGCTAACAATCACCAGAATCGAGTGGTTCGGCATCCATAGAGTATAGTTTCAGCATACCAAAGGTGCCTAAGGTGCCACTATATGCGGATTAACATCGACATATTATTTAATACAGAGGAGTGTTAGCCTAGTGGCTTCAGCATGCGACTCTTATACCAGAGGTCGTTGGTTAAATCCCCGGCATGAACTTTCTTTCTATGTGCGCATTTAGCATTTGCTCGAACAGTGAAGGAAAACATCGTGAAGAAACCGACACGTCTTAGACCAGAAAAGTTGACGGCGTGTGCCAGGCACTGGAGGCTGATCACCTACTTGCCTATTAGATTTAAAAATTATTATGAAACAGATTCATAAATCCGAGGCCAAGACTTAAAGAGGTTGTAGCGCCACTGATTTTTTATTTTTTATTATTTAATACAGTTGTATGTGTTAGAAAACAGAAGTATAAGCACTCAAAGAAAATCGTTACATAATTAAACTACCTCTAATATTTAGTAGATAGTTTAAGTATAGTAACCCAGATATGCAAATTAAAATATACTACTCTATTGAATTTAAAGGTAATATTCATTTTTCTAACATTTAAAACTAGCGCTAATTTAGACTTTATGTCCATAATTTATAACTGAAAATAGCTTGGCAGCCTTAAGTGTCCAACATCTGGCGAAAAGAGTCCTCCAATAGTCATGGCTTCGGCTCTTCTCAATTGTTAATATCTGAGATTTATGCCGGTTTAAGAGTCATTTTATTGGTAACTTGACATTTGGTCATCCATTTCTGGCTATGACGGTTTGAAAGTAGTGCTTTGGGTCAGAATTTTCTGGTGATAATAATGTTCACGGCAGCTTTATATTCTAATTTCTCTCTCTGTTTTCCTTGGGAATTCAAAACGTTTGATATCAGCGACTCGCTTGAATTTACGAACAAATATTATACATGTTTACTTTGACCAAATTTATAGATAAATACGGCCCTGCAGTTAGGTGTTCCAGCCCTGATGTTGTGTTGTGTATGTTATATCCATAGCCCTGATGTCGCCTTGATTGATGTCGATTTCGCCGTACAAAATACCTAGTTATTGATATTTATTTTTTATTTTATTTATTTATTTATTTAAGTATTCGTACAGCTAATCACTAAACAATATCCAAACAATTACATTACACACAAAAAGCCAAAACGGAATACACATTGAAACAGAAACATAAAAAACAGTTTAACAAAACACAGTTGTAAGATTGATTGATTTGTAGATTAAAATATATATTTAATATGAAGGAACAAACAAAGCAATTATTAGTAAAATATACCTGAATTTTTTAAATATTTCTTTAAGAATTTTTTAGTCTAGATATATCGATTTGCTGGTAATTTATGTTGTCATCTGTAGGTATGCGATACATTTTATTGATATTGTCAACGCTTTCTTTATCACTATTGGAAGTTACATAGTAAAGTCTCTAATATAGTCTACAAGAGCCTTTTCGATTAGTTACGAGTTTTCATACAATATAATGATGAAATAGGTTGTAAATGATTTGCTTGAATAAAAGTAAATGATTGCATTTAATTATCTAAATCTATTTGATAAAATATTTTTATAAAGTATTAAATAACAATATCCTTATTTCTATTGATAATTCATTGTCCAAGATAATTAAATGTATTAAACGATGATTATTATTACACAGTGATGATTATTATTAAGTTATGTCTTTGTTGTATTTTTTTTAAGTCCGCAACTTTAAGTTACCTTCGTGTTTACATTTTGACGTTGACAAATAAATTTCTGCTGTACAAACATTATCTGTCCACGTCATATCCCTGCGTACTAACTAATAACTGACGTGAGACTGATCTTGAATTAAATTATGATGATTCATGTGCATTTTCTACTTTTAGTTTTTTTAGTGTCCTGTATCAGTTTAGTTTATTTTTTTGTTCTTGTTATTTTTTTTCTTCTTATTATATATATGTCAAATGTATATTTGCACTTCTTGCCTACCTTATGTAATTTAATACATTTTTTCCTTTAATCACAGTGGTTGCCTGGAAGAAATCGCTCGAAGCGATAAGGCCGCCAGTTGCAGTTCATTTAATTATGTAAAATTTTTTGTATTGTAATGCAACGAAGTGTTAATAAATAAATATATATTTCGCATACATCTTTTACCTATCCACAATTTGGGTGAAACGTTTCATTACAAAAGCGTCCCAAAACATACTAATCCCACCAGTGGCGATCACATAAATATCTCTTATCGCTTTCCGCGCCACTTCACGTCACTCGGAGTGTTAGCGCCAATTTTATTGCTTAGTTACACTCGATTTAATCGCCTCTAATGCATCCAATTCACACGAGGAAGGCTCGGTCATTGGAATTTACGAATAAGTAAGCTTCTATACGTAATCCAGCTGAAATAATGTTAAATTGAAGAGCTGGAAACAAATAATAATATACAAATAAAATTAAAAGTGCGTGCGAACAAACTACACATGTCAAAGGGAACTTCTTTGTAAATTAATTATTACTTAGTAAAAGCCCCAGTAAACGTTTTTTTCAAGTTATAATAATATTTGTTTTGTAATTAAATAATAACATGTAATATAATCTTAATTAGTAGGCTGAATTTTTTTTATCATTTTGTCAATAAATCTGAAAACATCTATTGAGACCCATGTAATTTTTTACGAAGAAGTTCCGTTCCATCACAGAGATGTCGCTAGCTTCGTCGTTACAACTTTTCCTCTTAATTTTTTCCGTGTAGCCCCCTTTTCGCCACGCATGGGAACTAAACATAAAACTCATTCACTGACAATTAAAGAAATATTCTTAAATTTCTGTTTCCCGGTACAAACTTTACCATTTAAAATGATAAGATATTTAAAATAGAGAACTACGGCATAACAATCCCACGATTATGCTAATGCATAAGTTGCTAAGTATTCTCAGTTTCATTTGCATGTGTATATTAAAACGGGCAAACCGGATGGAATTAACGTGGACGAATTATATTTAAGCAAATGGAAAATGGAGGAAAATATTTAGTCTCTCTGTAACGATAAAAGTAACTTCAATAGATTTGAACTACTTTATAAATATATAGCTGACCTGGCAAACGTCGTTTTGCCATGTATATCATTTATAATAAAAAATAGGGGTTGATCGCAGAGGGTTAAAAAAAAGTATGTATTTTTTAATGCTGTTTATACAGTTGATGAAAAATTAAAAATTAATCTAAAAATAAAAATAAAAAAATATTTAGGGGACCCTTAACATTTAGGGGGATTAAAAATAGATGTTGTCCGATTCTCAGACATACCCAATATACACACAAAATTTCAAGAGAACCGGGAAAGCCGTTTCGGAGGAGTTTAACCACAAACACCGCGACACGAGAATTTTATAAGATAATAATTTATAATTATTAGGTACGCCAGAAAATCGCTCAAATCAACGAACAACGAAACTTTAAGAAGATTTTATTATAAGAAAGAATGATTTGATTCTTTAGGTATTTGCATTTTCCAAAGTAGAAATCTGATCCCCCTTTCAAAGGAAGGCAACACATCTACCGCCTAAATTATAATACAGAAACAGGCTTCAAAATCATTCCATTTTCCACAGTAGCAGTCTTGTCAAGAAATCTAATCAGTTGTTAAAAATACCGTATTCCATATTCAAGGGAAGGCAACGCATCTACTGCTTAAATAATAATTTAGAAACAGGTTCGTTAGCCCCTTGTGAATATTATATCCATTTATAATTTCCATTGGATTGCTAGAAATTTCAGAGTTTCAAGAAGCAATAAGAATAATTAAAGCACAAGAACAGTGGTGGCGTAGTGGCTTAAGATGGCGACCCTCATCTTGAGGTTCGAAGCACGGCTGTGCACAAATTGAATTTTATTTCTATGTGCGCTATTAGTACTTGCTGCTACGCTGAAAATAAACATCGTAAGGAAACTGAATCTAATCGAAACATCGATGGCATGGGTCTGCTGATCACTTAGTAGAAGAAACGGGTACATTACGAAAAACCATTTGACAGTTATTATTATTAAATTGGCTATGTTTGGATGTTTTTCTATCAAGCGAAGTTATTTAAATCATGTACCTTTAAAAATGGATACATAAACTACCCAACTCCACCATACAATTTTTCATTCTCCCTACTTCATGAAATTATGACGAAAAATGGAAAGGAACAATCTCCTTTTTTAGATATAATTAGATATATAGGTATATGTATTTATATGTTAAACCCGTTACTAGCTGATTATTTTTGATAAATGCTTGTAATAGTTGTATCAAAAATAGAGTGAAGTTATTACGTTATGCAAATGGCAAGTGTTGAAAAGGCGAAATTTATTCATAGCACCGTCGGACGTTTAATTAAAATTATATAATGAGGTAGCTTAACGTTATGTATGTAAAATTTAAAGTTACCCAGCTTGCTTTCCAACTATGAACTGAATCACTACATAGTATAAAACAAACTAACCCTGAACCTTCATGTGCCTTAATCAATATACCACATAGGTTAACGCATTTTAACTAACTTAAATGTAAAGGGCTTAAAAGCCGGCAACGCCCACGCAATACTCCTGACAGTGTGACCATGCCCTTTTTCCGTCTAAATTAAAAAAAAACAAATCAACGAAGGCAGAAACAATACAAAGTATAATGGGACTAAGTTTAACCCTATAAAACCTCTTCGGAAAACGCTAAGTTGAACTACTTTGCTTCTATAATTTAAAATTTCAAAAAGAGAACATGGACAGATAATAAATCTTTTAAATACACCGACAATGCATTGCGCGTGTTGGTCAGTGGAATAAAGAATTATTGTCTGTGTATGCAATTATTTCAAATGATTTATTGCACCAAGGTTTCTATTGGAACAGGAATATGGCATTAATTTTATGACTGGCACAATATTAATTAAATATAAAAAAATCACAATGACATAAAGAATTTGCCTGATGTATTATCGATATCACGTTAATTACATCTATGACTAGAAAAACGTCATATTTCCTACTATTTAGTGTTATCGTGAACCAGAATGCGATCGAAATCAAGCGTAAGGAATAAATGAACTGCTTAATCTGTCCAAACACAGAAAAGCGTCTTTGCGTAGTTATTTTGGATTCAATGCAACTAAGTGTTTGAACAACCTGCAATCCGCGACATCCAAGATATTACGTATTTCATAATAAAATTTAAAAATTATGTGTTGGAATGCCGGTTTGCTTATTGGCAGTGTTGCTGGCAAACTCAAACTCACATTTTTATTGCATTCCTTATATTAAATTTTTACACGTGACACGTCATTATTTATTACAGTAAGGATCTTGGTTGGGCACAGCAATGTTGTAAGAGGGTATGTTTCCTCAATAGTTATATATTTCTTTTCTTACAAGATATATTATTTTTTTGACTTGCTTTGTCTTCACATTACGGAAGGGGAGTGTATTTAACATTATTAATAAACTTTCTACAAATAAATTAAAATCTATCATTCAGATGTAACAGTGTAACAACATTTCTTATAATATAAAAACTCCTTTAACATTTTTTTAAACCGCAAGTTCTTTGTTGCGTTCTTCAAATTTTCCGGTAATTTGTTATACATATATTTTATAGGGGGTCAATAGTCCTGATTGATGTAACTGTTGCAAAAAGACGAGTTGTCATTTTAGATAATGGGGTTTGTATTTATATATATGTGTGTGTATAACAAAAGACGAATAAACGTAGAGTAGGTACGAAACGCGACAATAGATGGCGTATAACGTTACAATGACATTGCTAAATGTCATCTGTTAACTAAATGTCTCGCTGAGTATCACTAATAAGCACTCGAAACGTCGAGAAATAATGTTCGCGTTTATATACGTTATATTAGCATACTCAAAGACAATTATTTACTGGAATGAGAAAATAATTAATATTTGGATAGTTAGTAGATATCACTATGACGAATAATTTATATGTAGATAAAAAATACACTTATATAAGAATATTAATTGACAGGCACCTTGACAAAGGACAATGTTGACATAGTTTAGACCAAATAAATCTACAGCGTGTGTGACTGAAAGATGCCTTAAACTTGTCGTAAACTTACCTGTTACGTCCGAACCCAATAATTAATCCACAATCTCAGATTAAAACCAATCTTAGATCAGACCGTGACAGTCGATCGATCTCCTATCTGCATCCCAATAACCAAACCCTACGAAGACAATCGATTTTTGGCGACGGATGGAATGCAATCTCTTCGCTCTTTACACTCATATTTCATAATCAATATAAACCAAATAAAGTAAATAAAACCGTACAAATAATATTAATATATACATGTCTATGTTTAAAACATATCAAATAGCTTTTTTATTATATTATTAACTAAAATATACTTATGCAATTTAGTTAATGTTAGGTTACTCACTAATTCACTACTAGATTTAAGTTTTAATAGCATTCTAGAATACTGCTCAAAAGGTTCATAACATACTATACTTATTACTCCAACTCCAAATTAATTTACTACATTTTTTTCCATTCTTATAAGAGAAAATCGAACTAAATTACCATAGTTTAGTGAGCTTATCGTAAGTTTCCTATTGACAGTATGCCGGTCAGGTTAAAAACTTCGACAATTCTTACCTTAGAAAACTTATTTCAAAGGAACTCTGACTTCCACGTTTGCATAAAAACTTAGTAACCGCCAGTCTCCAGACGTGAGAATATTTGGTGAGTTCATATCGGACATAGTATAACATAAACAGTTGGTACAAAAATATTTTAATGTTTATACTAAATCGTAAAGAGCAAGCAAGTTCTATGTATTATTTATAAAGGGGTCCTACAGCTCATACTAGTACTTTGTACTGTACTTCATACTGTACTTTAGTACTAACTGATGTGAAACTGACTTAAAAATATCGTGATTAATGTGGATCTTTTTTTTCATGTATCCTTTTTAACAATTCAATCTCGTAATTATGTTATTTAATTCATATACACAGTGTTTCTTTTTATTAAGTTTACGACATACATAGCACTTAATCTACTGATTATTTTACAAAATTTTCCATCTAAAATGTATAGCAATTAAAGTAAACATAAGTTTTTAAATAACTAAAACATAATATATAAGATAAGCACACAATGAAATAAAATTCAGAGAATGTTTTTGGTTCTTAAAGCAAAAAAAAAACAAATTTCTACCTACCTATTTATATAAATGAAATGATTTTTGATTTATCGAGAAAAGGTTAAGGCATCGGCAAGATCATCGTGCTGCGACCGAATTAATTCAAGTAGAACAGCAGAGCGCAGGTAGTTAACAACAAAGTTCCTACTGTTTATTTTATTACAATAAACTTTTAAATCGCGGTCACAGAACTTCACAATCTTTATCGTAAACTTTACCGTAGCTTAATAGAGTTAAGCAGAACTTTACTAAGTTGAAGAGTTAAAATGTATAAATCAAATTAAAGGGTCAGAAAAGGGCTAAAGTTACCGACCGATATTTTTGTAATAAAAAAATAAACCACCTAACGACATCTGTGCACAATTTTTCTTTTTATAGAACAGGGGGCAAACGGGCAGGCTCACCTGATGTTAAGTGATACCGCTACCCATGGACACTCTCGATGCTAGAGGGCTCGCGAGTGCGTTGCCGGCCGTTTAAGAATTTGTACGCTCTTTTCTTGAAGAACCCTAAGTCGAATTCTCTAATACCTTCTTTTTCGTTTGAATAAGTAGTGTTAGCATTTACATTTAAATAATCCTTAAAATTAACACGCCAACAGAGTTTGAGACATTCGTCATTCAAAATCCGACGATTAATTGGGCAATTTAAAACTCCAACCTCAAGTAACAGTGGTCCTTCGTCTTGTTCTCAGATGGTATTAGCCAAAATGAGCTAAGTTTTTAGTTGGCTAATTAATTCTCGCGCACGCTATCTCTGCCTTCCTTGTTGGAATTTGGATGGTGCATACAAATAAGAGACAGTAGGAGATAATAGTAAATATTTAATTAGCTTATAATGGCTTACCTGTTGAGGAAGAAAAAGAAGAAATCTTACCATATACAAGAAGAGAGTTACACCTCGTAGCTCCATGATTTCAAAGGAAATACAAGAATTACACAAGTCACGATTGATCAAGATAGTAGACTATATATTAGTATGTTATATTAACATTTTTAATGGGTATTAGACAATTAATAAAAAAATAAAATCAGAGGCGTATAACGAACCCATTATCACAAATAAATATAACATAATTTCCCTACTCTATCGTCTCAAACTCTGCTTAAAAATTCGCAGATTACTCAGACATTAAATCGATTGCCTTGTTCCGTATTGTATGCGGGCTCATTACATAGAAACATTGACTAAGTCAGTTTGAGCGTGCTGTATCGTGTGTAAGATGCGAACAATTACTGAAGATAGCTGAGACTTTGAAATATTATGCTCTTTAGTCTACGGTTTCTTAGATATTAGTTTCTTGGGATAATTAACTATATAATATTGAAATGTCTTAGCTCTTGTTTATAGTTAACAATTTAGCGTGAGTCATATTTGTGACGTGTCAATAGCAAATGAGCTGTGTGACATGTGTGTAGAACATATTCGGCCACGCCTGCTGTCAAACTTATTAAAGTCTAGGAACCCAGTGGCATTATTGAAGTGACCACGCAAAGTGACATTTCTATGAACTGCCTCCTAAATTCGTTGTAAATCTAAAAATATATAATCCAATTCGACTTAGTGTCCTTCAAGAAAAGAGCGTACCAATTCTTAAAAGGCCGGCAACGCACTCGCGAGCCTTCTGGCATTGAGAGTGTCCATGGGCGGCGGTATCACTTAACATCAGGTGAGCCTCCTGCCCGTTTGCCCACTGTTCTATAAAAAAAATCTATCTTATATTCTTATCATAAAATACCTAACAAATGAAAGCTTTCCCTCAAGGCACGGAACCGTTTTAATCGCACTTCAAAATAATTCCTTAACCAACAAGATCTTCATCGACTGAAGTGTTCGAAATTTAAATAGTCCACTGCATTTGCATACGTACAGCTGTTGCAGTATTACCATTTCAATTCCTTTATCTTGAAACGGTATTGCCAGCCAATAAAAAAATTCACTTTAAAAATCGAATATAACTTAACCGTTTAAGACACTTTACGTTTAACTGTTACCATTTTTAAGTTAAAAACTAATCCAAAAATAATACTTTTTATTTAAAACACGTCAAACAGAACCATATTGTCATTGATAAACCAATTTTAATTAGTGTCTGGCCTTGGATTGCTTAAAAAGATCAAAAAAGATTTTCTCCTCACGAAAAAGCCTCTGCGGTAGACCAGAGACGAAATTGCGTGCGCCGCGGCCGACTAGCGGTTATATATTCTCATTCCAAATTTAAATATAAATTGCTTTTTACAAAACGTATTAAATAATTATAGCATTAATTTGTATTAATTGGTTGTAAGAGGATTAAATATATAAAGGGGTATGAAAATTCTAGTAGGGTATTTCTGGGATTCCTGTCAAAGTTACAATACGAATTATAACTTCCCAGAAATACCAATTCATAATTCGTTTTTTTTGAAGCTGATTATAAATTAACATCTTATATATCATCACAGAAAAGTGTTACAAATGAGGGAAACCTAATATAGAGATGAGAAGAGTTAACGTGTAACGTATGATTAAAAATTGTACGCTTATAATTAGGGCTTAAAAGAAGGACGTCTTAAGGACGTTTGTAGTACGTCCGTACACCTGTTTTATCTATTTGTGCAATTACCACTAGCTTAAAGGAAAACGCCATAAGAACGCGGCCATGTTTATCAAAACAATGACATGCCTGTGCTTAAAATAGTGACACGCAAAGATTTATATTTTTTGAATACTTTGAAAATAGAACTATGCCCGTGTTCCAGAACTCTCAGTAGCTATACATAGCTTCTACCAAACACATACCACCGTAGATATAGAAATCCGCCAATCATCAATTTCATTCATTGAAGTCTTTGAATTCTCGTTACCTCTTTGCTAACTGGTGCAAAATTATCACCACAGTTAATGGATTTCAATAAAAAAAATCAATATGAAAAAGCGGTATTTCTTAGTTTTTACCGCACTCACGCTTCACCTGGCAAGACAATTCAAGTCGGACCAGTCACCACAAGGTGGTACTACTATTGGTACGAGTGGCCCAGTTCACGAGTATGACGCATGGCAAGCCATCGGCTTACTTTAGGGAGAGAGACAACCCGATGCATGGACGAACCACAGGACCACAGTCACGTCCCAAGCAAGCGTTTGTTTATCAGCTTGTTAATACCTACGTAGATTATGCTTAATCTATATTACCATACAGTGTAGACATAAGATATTGAATACATAAAGGAGATACGCTGTGTATAATCGAAAGCAGAATATTTATGGTAGTTATTAAGGTTAGTTATCGTGCTTTCAACGTTATCTGTAAGGCAATTTCATATTGGTAGCGTTTTTTATCCATGATAACAGTTTTTACTATGAGCTCAAGTTAAAATCGTTCTTTTTGATAAGAAGAAGTTTTTAAGAAGGGTTGGAATATAACATATGAAGAGCGTGACCTTCAGGCTGCTGCAAAAACAGTGTAGTCTAAAAATGACAGAAGGAGAAATTGAAAAAAGCCGTCAACTACTTTGGGCAGATCAGTGTTTATAGAATCTAAGGTTTGCGTAACCTCATTGGACTCAAAGATTATCGACGTGCAAATGAAGATGTAGAGTAGATAAGGAGTTAATATAAATAGCAAAGGCAAGCAAGTACGCCGTATATTCAATCAAACTCTATGTAGACAACTGTCTCAATGGGCAATTATAATTTATTAATATTGTACAATATTTTTTTGATCTTTTTAATCTGTCTTAAAAGCATTTAAATAAGTATATTTCGTACCCCTTCTAGGATTTTCCTATTTGATTAGCCGAGTGGCGTTACCCAAAACTTGTGAAGAAAAGCACTTGATATCATAAAAAATATAGGGACGCAGAATTACCGCGTCTCGTCTGAATATACCCTAATGTTTTACCGCGAGCACGTTTGCAGCATGGCTTCATATTGTAACTTAAAGCTCGTACGAGCAATTTTGGCGGTTTTATGACTCAAACATGCAATGCTTTGAATTCCGCTTTGAAAAGAAAAAATGCTTTTTATGAATGAATCGATTCTTTAACATAAATCGGATATTTGTTGTTTAAATTAATATGTTATTTTAATATGGTAGTATAGTCATAAACAATTACTAAAACGTGATATATCAAGTTGTTTTTACTTTGTCCAGTTTGCCAAGCGATTCTCAATCGTTAGTTTGTGCATTGGATCGTTTTGTATTGAAAAATGATATCGGATGTCCGTCGCTAGTAGGTTTGAACTCAACTGTAAACCCAAGATTTAAGTAGGTCTTTTATCTGCAATGACACTCTGTGAGCGTTACCCTGAGCCAACCAATGTCTTAATATGTGCAAAACAATTACGACGATTAAAAAATATTTTCATGTCACGGCAAATGTTTTTAACATTTTTGACGTACGCAAGAAAGACTAAGCGATAAGTTTCTTATATGAATTTTTATGATTAGGTACACAAAACCACACAAGCTTGTGCGTTTTTGTATGGCACAAGCAAACGCCTAGTGGCAATAACCTTATTAATGTGTCATCGTTACGCAAAAGATAACAAAGAAAACCCCATAATATTCCAAGTCAATATGATTTCGTTACAGCGAATGTATAAATACGCCAATAAACTGAACGGGAGGAATAAATTCCGCCTTAGCGCTATGCAGCTTAACTGTGCGAATCATGTACAAATAAGAATTATTATCTTCGTAGGGTGACCATTATATCTGAGACGTTAAAAAATACGCAATTCTATAAGTGATTTTTCACTGTGTGTGTATCTATGTCTTTGTGTGTGCCTGGACCTCAGATTACACCCATTAATTGATCACTTTTTAGACATAGATCAGTACGTGATCAGTCTTCTAAGTGTCTTATATATATTTTTTATAATATATCCAATGGTCTGAAAACATTGCGAGGAAACCAGTGTATCTTATATAGTCATATTTTTTTAAATTTAGAAATAAAACAGGGGCCTAATAGATAGGAAGCCCACCAAGTGACATTACCGTTCTACAAAGTGGAGGTGCGCGGCAAATCTGCCTTAAAAAACGCTCAGTTGTGGCACGACGAAACTCCATCCATATCACTTTGATGTCCGATGATGAAACTTGCTGCATCTATTAATCTGAACAACACCTGAACAGTTTCCGAGGTAAATAGTATAATTAATATTAAAAAAAGCCCAGTTGTATTATATCAAGACGTAATTAAATGATTGGTTTGTTAAACATAGAATTCTGCTATAAATTAGTTGTGTGTAAAGCCGATCTTTTATATATTTATCTCATAATTTTACACTGATACCTAGATAAAGGTAAATTATAAATTAGGAACTTAATCTTATTGTCACCATACGCGAAACCTGATTACTGTCAGCTGTCATTTTCCTAAGTCACTGAACACGCGTGTTGTTGTGGAGTCATATTGAATTCATACACGCACAACGGTTAACCGTTTATCCTGTCAATTTGGTAATAATCCAGCAATTGATTGATTGATACCAATAGATGTTCAATCTATTCTGTGCTGTACTTGGGAGTCGTTCAGTAGTAAATACAGATTAATAATTGAGCTACGAAGATGATGAAAGGCATCATTAACTAATCGGACTTGCTAAAAAGTTAAATGAAATGAGCATCCGTTGGATATGTGGTGAACTTATCTGAACTGAACGATATAATATTATTAACAAATATTAATATATATATATTATAATATTTAAATAATATTTACTGTAATTGCCAACTCCAAAATGCTTTTTTAAAATCTTTGCTTTAGACCCAAAGAAGTCGACGACATAGGTTACGAAAAGAAGAAACAATTTAAAAGGTCATCACGAATTTCTGTTTCTTTAAACAGAAATCAGATGCCCAGACCTTACTGGTTGTTGCGCCACTAATAGCATAATATGGTCACCCCACATATAAGGCAAAATAAATAACAATTTCCCTGATACGTTTTTCCAGATAATGGCTATGTTGACATCCTTGTTTATATTTTTGTTAACGCGTATTGAATATTCATTGCAAATAGGTTTCGTAACATGTTTAAACCAATTCAGGCGTTTTTAATATTGATAGATTATAAACGCCTGCCAAAAATTAACAAGCAATATAGCATTTCTTCACCTTCGGTTGGAAATTAAACACAAAGTGTAAAACCGTGTAATACGAAGCCTTACAAAAATAGCAGACGTGGTAACAAACTCGGACAACTTTAAATGGGAACATAGCACGCGTTTGTAATGACAGGTGGATCGAAAATACCTAGAATGGCCCATTGGGAAGAAAAAAGAGAGGACGCTCAGTAGAAAGCTGGGAAGATGAAATAAAAGAGGTAGCACGTAAAACAAAAGGAAGAATTTGAAGGAGGCCACTCCGTACAGGCCGTGTATTATTATTTTTTTGTTTTATATATAATAGGGACGCAAGCGGGCCTTCGTGACACCCAAAAAGGGCAGTTATCACAACCGATAGACACCCATCCTTAGTGGGTGCGTTACTAGCCTTTGAGTGAGGTCAGTGGAATTTTTATACAATCCTATTTACTCGAATATATTTATATTTTATTTAACCTCCTTACCTTGAGATACAGGTCCCTCGCGTATTGTACTTTCAACTTGGTGATTAGATTTTTACAGCCACAGTATAATTAAAGCGGGTTCTTGGTTTTGACTTTGAATAGAAAAGGACATTATAAAAAATTCTATTATATTTATGACATTTGAAAGCATGATCCCGGAATTGTTACATTAGAACAACAGATATCGATATATTACAGCGTTGGCGTATGCTGAGAGATATGCTTAATCTACAGAGTACCATCGTCAGCGATTCTCACCAACACTTTTTTAAACTTGGCAATTTAAGAGTGGTGGCAGCTCAATAGCTGACTGTTCTTTTAGAATGTGAATTGCCATTGAATTATGTTCATAATAATAAATTATATTTTGTTAAAAAAGTTAATTAATGTTTAAAATATGATTTAGTAGAAAACATGGACACTTGTTAAAAATTATTAATTTTGTATTACACAACATTTTTACACTTCCTTATACAAAAAATACATATAAAAAGTAGGTTACATAAGTTATTACGCAACGGGCGGTATTATCTAACAATCGATTTCTTTCAGCAAAGTATAGATCAATAAAAAAGAAACACCTACAGAGGGTAAAGTACAAGAAGTGCATAAATAATTACCTAACAAAAAAGGAGAGGTATAAAACAAACAAAGGATGTGAATTAATATATAAACATATTAAATAGCGAAATTACGAGGCAGAAGATAAATTATCAAAAGAAGATTTTAAGTACTTCTAAAAAAAGTTAATATTTATGTTTTTTTTACAGTTGATGCATATTTTACTCAGAAATCTAACCTATTGGCACATAATCCACTATATTATCTCGACAGTGTTAAATTAAAATTTATAAGGAATATGAGATATAAATTACCATATTTTAAACAATAATAAGAACTTCATATGAATTGTAAATTCAAATTCAAATTACTTCAGTTCGCTTCTTGAACGAAAATTAATGTTGAATAGCTCTACCTAATTTACAGAAGTTTTGGGTAAACTTTTATTTTTACTTAAAATATAAAAGATTTCTGAAATAACTGTGTCGACTTAGAATTGACTTTCATTTATTTAACTTACATTCATTAAATTTCATTTTTGACTTTCACTTATTTTGCATGTGCAATGTGCAATGTTATGCCTCTCTGGTTTCGAGGATTCATAACCTAGTAATAATAATAGCTTATATGGCGATCAATAAAAGGAAGAGAAAGCCTAAAGGCAATTTTTAACCGATTTACGGAGAGTACTAAGTATAAGGGAGACAAACGCTCCTAGCTTCCTGAATATTTAATTAACTGATTTTTTTATGCGTTTGGGTGCCGCCCCCGTTTAGGTTTACAAATCAGCCCGGCAGATGGCACTGCAGTCGATATCTAGGTTATTTATCTATACAGCAATCCAGCAGCTGGTATATGTATAAATCATGTGTTCGTAATTAAACTCCTAAACAACTGGACAGACTTTGATGATATTTTTTGTGTGTTCAATTGGAGTCAATGATTTATATTTTTAGAATCTTTTTGTATGTAAGTCGACAACGTCTGTCCGATCCTGTAGTAATATGTAGGTATTAGTGTACATTATTTACATTTAATCTATGGTGGCAAAACACCGCGAGGACACAGGCATGGCTAAGACCCAACAATTCGACGACACAGAAGACACTTCATCTAATAGCCAACTAGAAAATGTAATTATAACAAAACAGATACTGAGATTTGACAGCAAAATTGTAGTCGGAGTTTATTAAACACAAAAATGCGCTTTTTTTCCTTCAAATAGGGTTCAATCACTTTACATTGCGCTAATATAAATGACGTGTACATTGCATAGATTAAAAAGAAGACTTTAGTAATTACTATGACCAAAGAATGAGTCACGGTTTAACAGGAGAAACCTGATAAATCGAGCTTGTAATTTTTTATGATAAGACTTCTGACGGTTCTCAAAAATGAAACACATGTAATAAGCAACAACATTTATACACAATAATACAACAATAACAACATACAATCAACAACAAAATAAATAAATCAACTACAACATGAAGACAGTTGAAAATGACTTAAATTTAATATTTACAAGGCTCAATATCGATCAAAAAATCATTTAATGATGCCCTTTGTGGTGGTGAATCGTTTTATATACGGGAATCTTCACTGGGTAGGGTTGTGGTACGTGAACTGTGACGGTTTTCTCTATTCTGATTGGCACATGTTTTTCCACAGGATATGGGACGTGCTTCACAACTGGGTAAGGTACCGGCTTTTCAATGGGAATCGAAATTTCAGTCTCAACGGGTACCGCAACAGGCTTGTGTACTGGCACTTTAACTGGGTATGGCTGTGGTACTCCAACTAAGATAGGTTTGGGCACGTTGATATGTAATGGCTTGTGGATTGGTACAGTCACATGCTTGTACAATGGCACTTCAACTGGGTGCTCCTCATCGGTATGCTCACCAACTGGTATAGCTTCAACGTTACCCAAATCGTAGCCTCCATGTCCGAAATCGTGGCCTCCATCTTCTAGGAGGAATCCCTGGCTGTGCCCATACCCTTGCTGGCCTCCATCAGAACCGCTGAAGCCTTGATGGCCTCCATCAGAACCGCTGAAGCTTTGATGGCCTCCAAGATCGTGAGCGGCTTGAAGGTAGCTATCACCTCCAAAATTATTCAGTAAAGGTCCATGTCCTTGGCCTAAACCAAATTGATTTTGGCCCAAATGTTGACCATGTCCCGTTAGCGCAACAGTATAGTCATTACCTTGTCCTCCAGAAAAATCGTGTCCCTGTCCACCCAAGAAGCCGTGACTCTGCCCTCCTGAGAAGTCATGTCCTTGCCCACCTGAAAAGTCGTGTCCCTGTCCACCAGAGATGTCATGTCCCTGTCCACCTGAGAAGTCATTTCCTTGTCCAGAAATATCATGACCGAAACTTTGGCCTTGTGCGATATCATGCCCCTGGCTGGAGAAGTCGTTTCCTCCTGGAGCTGTATACTGGTAACCGCCATCCTGGTTGTGTCCTCCATTGTCGAGGCTATCATAACCAGCGTGACATGTGACTGCTAAAGCCACCAAACAAATCTGAAAAAAGCAAACAATTATAAATCCCTTATCTATTACGTAACTGGTAACAAAACTATTTGTTCTGCACCAAATTCATAAGTTGGTAATCTATAAATTAGGTTTAAAGCGCCTTATTAAGATGGAATTTATTGCACTTAAAAACATCGGAGGCAAAATATGAAACAAGCTGTTGTTCGCTTCACCTAAAAAATATTATATTTAACGAGAGAATCCCGAGATCCGCTTAACTTGTTAAAATGGATCGCATTAAAATGCCAGTAGAAGTAACAATTTTATAAAAGTTTTTAATTTACGGCATATGAGAATGGTGAAAAATTGTGTGGAAAAATATCCAGCTCCCGAAAGTGGTTTCAAATTAACATTGTTAGTTCCAACATTAAATTACTTACACAAATTTACTGTAATTTATTAATTGCTATTCAATCTAATAAATACGAAAGTATATTTATGAATCAATTATAACATAAATCAACAATATTTTTCTTTGTCTCAAAATGCATTCCAAATTTAAACATGTTCGATTTTCGACCTTGAAATTCATGATAATTCATTTCCTGTTTCATACCACAGAGTAGCCGCAATTATGTTATTACACTGACCAGAGATTATGTGAGCACTCCAGTCCAGTTTTATTTGCAAAAAAGTTCATACTTTCACGTACATTCACTTGCATCTTTACCGCTTATGTAAGATACATTTAAGCTATCGCTATATTTATATATATATATATATATATATATATATATATATATATATATATATATATATATATATATACTTGTTTTGCCTTAGTTTTATTGATTACTATTTTTATACATTATTGAACATTTACATGGCCTAAATAAATATTATATAGTAGTAAATACGGCATAAATTATGGCCTCTATGATTTTACAGGTTAAATATTTTTTCATATTCTATAATTTAGAATAGATCTTCTCTTATCCTCCTCATATCGTCTATTATTTAGAATAGATTGTTTTTATATAAAATCTGGTGTAATTATTATCAATAACATAATATGCTAATTATTATTTTTGTGGGAAGAGAGTTTATAGTTACAATACTTAATGAAATAAAACTCCTTCTTATTGGCGCAGTGAATACTAAAATACTTAACGATACTAGAGCAGAGTTGATGGTTATATAATTTCATTCTATTATCTATTGTTACAAAGTCGGTCAACCGTGATCTGTCTTTTCTCTATTTTCGGCCAATATTCATTTCCGTACATTGAACGTTGTGTGATTTTAAAATACACGCTGATTAAAAAAAATACCCGCGTAATATTTGATTTATGAATATCTTATAAATTTAGAACTTACTTTAAATATAAAATAATTAAAATAAATTAGTTTGGTTCATCATACTTGAATTTGGAGTATCAGAAAGATTTTTTGCAAAAGTTTAAAAGTAGAACAATAAAATTGGAAACATAATCTTGCCTTTCTAACAATATATTATTATTATTACCAATTTTACGAAATTTGTGTCACAAGTTTATAATACTTTTTTCTCGGAGGCATTAAATTTCTGTCCTCTTTGGAATGTTCCAATACAGGTGCCATTTTGTGCCATTCATATTTCTTCAATCCCAATTTAATAGATAAAATAGTGCATAAAATCAATCATAATTATGTTTATTAATTATTAAGAAAAAATATTGAAAATACTTTATTCTCAGTTAATAAACCACTAGCCACGTTTCATTTTCTATATAAAATCATTATGACATATCTGCATTTCAATGTATTAAACAAATTGTAGATAATCATTTCCCTTTTATCCAAGGGTAGTGAGGGTTCATACGCAGAGTCATCCATTAATATTATAATTACTTTATAACCGAATAAAAGGTTGTGTTATTATAATTATTCTATAAATCCCATGTACACATATACACATATATAAATATAAAATCATAATTGTAGAGAATTTTCGTATGTTTTTACTTGTTGTCATAAAAGTAAGCACTACATTCCGCGATTTGTATGCATAATGAACATTGATTTAGGGCCTGTTTCACAATGTATGCAAGATAAAAGTTCCGTATAAGATACTTCACATATCATGACGAATAGCGCTATCTGACAGTCGTGTAACGCAAAAATACTGTTTATCCTACCAATCAGTAATAAATAGCTTATTTGGAACTTATCCGGACATTGTGAAACAGGCCCTTAAACTGTTAAAAGGCCAGATCATAAGTTAATGTTAACGGTGACGGATTTTAAATCGCCAACATCTCTCATTTACGATTAAACGGTTCAACATTACTCATTAAACGAAGGTACTTTCACATAATAGTTAACTAGTTTATCTAGATAAAGTGAAAGCTGAAGGACATTCACTATCGGAAACGCAAACCTTACAATGTTTTTACCGTTATGCACTAAGTCAAATTATATACTGGTAGGCTCAATGTCCCGGAAGAATGCGAGAGCGATCCCGGATCGTCTAGCATCGTAGAATTGTTTCTACAAGGCTGCCGCCCGTAAACGTTTCAGTGGGTATTTGCCTCCCAGTCCCAATATCAGTGATGATGTGAGCCGTATCTCAAATACCTCTACTGCTTCCGACCGCAAATGTATTTTCATAGATATAAATACTACACACACAGCGAACGCCGGCTGTAGACCATTGGTCTTTCTTTCAATGTGTTCATTTAATATTCGCTCGAACGCTGAAGGAAAAGATAGGGAAGAAACCGGCTTGCCTTACCAATCGTCGCGTGTGTCAGGCACAGGAGGCTAATCGCCTACTTGCCTATTCAATTGACAAATGATCATGATAGGTCTGGATATCCATAGCTGCTCCCCTCACACTTTAAAATCGATGTTTGTTTAATTTTTTGTGATGTTTGTTTTGTTATAATTATAATTGAATAAAATAATATATAATGGTTTCGATTGATATTTGTATGTGCTCTAAATGAATGTCATGTTTTCCTCTAAGTGCTAGTCACATTAAAAATTGTATTTTGTGTTTGTTTTTACCAATGTATCAGTGTGTCGAGCCAAACTTTATCAATAAAAAAAAAATAAAAAAATGACAGATTCAAACATTTGAGGCCCTAACCTAGAAAGGTGGTCACTGATTTTTGTATTTATTTTTATCTATATCCAAAGAAGTAACTATTTTTCAATTCAGATTGCATTTTAAATCAATTACTTCTTTCTAGTCGCAATTAAAGTTTTTTTTTATAGAACAGAAAATTATCTACGCAAATATAAAAAGTAGAAACAAAATGTTCATACAAAAAATTGTCTAACAAATTCGTTTTCATTTTCTCCGTGTATGCCTTTATATCATAATAACTGAAAACTTGCCAAATATTTGAATCCATCGCACAAACACGAGAAAGATTTGTAAATAAGCCATTGAAACGAATCGATAGTGATGTTCTATATTTTCGATACTACACTGTGATTGTAAGATCTGGTCTTAGATTATTAATAATAAACATTATTTACACACGTTATTAGAAATCCGGTGAATACTAGATTAATTCGTCTTTAACAGCTTTAGGTCCTATGAAAAGGTCCTAATAAGTGATAAATTATTTAAAAATAAATATTTTTTATAGAACAGGGGGCAAACGGGCAGGAGGCTCACCTGCTGTTAAGTGATACCGCCGGCCATGGACACTCTCGATGCTAGAGGGCTCGCGAGTGCGTTGCCGGCCTTTTAAGAATTGGTACGCTCTTTTCTTGAAGGACCCCAAGTCGAATTGGTTCGGAAATACTTCGGTGGGCAGCTGATTCCACAAAGTGGTGGTGCCCGACAAAAACTGCCTTGAAAAATGCGCAAATAATGCATTTAGTTGGGAAGATAATAATGTAAATAAAATATATGAAAACTTCGAGTCATAAATTTAACACTTTCATAACGCAGATGCTAAATTTCAAAGTCTAGAAAACCCAAAGCCACTGCAATTTTAAACTCGTTACCCGACACTATAGCTTTATCCCTGAGGAACTTTACAATTTTTCACTGTAGAATTATGTTGTACTAGGTAAAATGAATGTTGTCTGTATTTCAAGAAATTCTAATTTTGAATTATTATTTGTTTAATTACCTATTTACATCTTTAAAATAATGCTCGAGGTTTGATTAAAGAAAAATAAACAACTGCTCGATTTAGTTCAAGTATGACAAATATAATTTACTTAAGTGAGTCTATTTGCCGTATATACAGTAATTATACTTGCACGATTTAAAATACGATATACATATAACATTATAATTTAACATATAACACTATACGATATACATATAACATTGTGTTACTTACAACTAACGTACTCTTTGAAATTTTTATGTATATATGATTTTATTTTAATATATAATAATATTAATAACATACGTATAGGTATTTCAAATTCTTACAAATGTTGAATGAAAAGTTTAGATTTGTTTTCCTAATTTATTACAAATGTTGAATGAATAGATTTGTTTTCCTAATTTCTTAACTTCCTTCAATACCATTTATCAGAACTCCTTCACCTAAAAGCCTCGTTCAGATTTTTCCGAATCTATAAGGCTTTCTTACTCCATATTCGACAAAAAATATCTCTAGTCACACCTAGAGATATTTCCCATATCATCTCATAATCAGCCTTAATAAAATGTTTTAAACGAAATAAAAAAAAATCTGTGGCGCCACAACCTCTTTAGGTCTCGGCCTCAGATTTCTGTGTGATGATTATTTTTTTTAATCAAATAGGGAAGAAGGTGATCAGCCTCCAGTGCCTGACACACGCCTTCGACTTTTTGGGCCTAAGATATGTCGGTTTTCTCACCGTTCGAGCAAATGTTAAATGCGCACATAGAAACTCCATTGAACTCCAAACACAGCCGGGGATCGAACCTACGACCTCAGGTATGAGAGTCGCACGCTGAAGCCACTAGGCCAACACTGCTCTTAAACGAAATCACAGTCTATATAATAATTTCATGATATGTTAAAAAGACAAATGCGTAGTTATAAATCCAAAATAAAAGATTTATTAGAGCACTTTTCAGTGAATATTATCTTTACGAAGCTACAGAATCAGCTTAGTGACGCATAAAAAGAGTCTTCGTAATCCGCTAAGCTCCAAAAAATAAGTATTCTTCTAATGTAAACGTGAAATTAATTCACAAATATTTTTACATACATTTTAGAAAAATATTAAGAACATATTTTATACGAAGAAAGCTTTAGGGAATATTATAACTCAATTTTGCTTTTAAAGCATAAAAAAATAACTTTTTATATTATTTATTAATATAACATACGGGTTAACGTGTAAGAAAATCGGCATACACATAAACTTACATAGACTTTTTCTAATAGATTATTCTTGATCTCAACACAAAGATTCTACAGAAAGTATGACTTAACTATTTACTTTTTGTTTTTCACGGATCCAGTATCAGTTTAGTTTATTTTGTTTTTTTTTTTGTTCCTGTTTACTCTCTTCTTAATAACTGTATGTAATATGTATTTTTGCACTTCTCGCCTACTTTAATAAATTTTTTTATTACTCACAGTGGTTGCCTGGAAGAGATCGCTCGAAAGCGATAAGGCCGCCAGTTGCTCTCTTTTTCATTTAACTATGTTCAATTTTTATATTGTAATGCAACGAAGTATAAATAAATTAATCGATACCAACAGTTATACACATCACTAAGACATGAGCAAATACGTAGAAATTGAATTTGTGGACCAATATTCAATCGACTACATCTAAACGGCGGAGTAATCGTTCAATCGACTTCCGACTATTCCGAAAGCTTTCGCTCAGTTGGTTTTTTTTGATGGTAAAGACGTTTATACTCGTAGTTCGCCGGAGTATTAATAAACGCATAAATACATGTGAAGAGGGGATTTCAGCGGCTCAAAGGGCTTTGGAGTATCGGTAGTGATGCAAATTTATAACTGATTTAGTTGTCTGACCAAATCCTAAAATTGTTTTTGCCTTCTAAACTTTGAAATAGAGCCTCAGGTACCATAGCATATGACGATAAGATCTGAGATTCAATTACAGTCTTCGTTGTAGTGTCTTTTGGAAGTGGATTTTTACCGTAACCAAGTAAGATAATTAACAATCCATTAGAGTCCAGATCAAGTAAAGACCAAGATGTCATTGTGTTTACGCAGTGACAAAAATAGTTCTTTGGTTGTACCCCGGATTCGAACCCGTAAACCTTGTATATAACCTATAACCTAAACTACTTTAAAAGTTAAGCAAGAAATAGAATGGTTGCAGCTCCTTACAAACGTGTAAAAGAGAAGAACTTGGAGGAAAAGCGCGGGTGACTTCGTTTATGTTTCCCTAGCTTTAACATGAAACTGGCATAAATTTATAACAATTGCCATTTAAAAAAAAGCAAGAAATATAGTCAAAATCTGTTATAACGACATTGAAGGGACTACTCATATTTAGTCGTTATAACCGATAGTCGTAATAGCCGATAACATATTTATTAAGAACCTAATACAGAAGAATTCAGCCGGGACCATTGATGTTGGTCAATATAACCGGTATGTTGTTCTTAACGATGTCGTCGATAACGGTTTTAACCGTATTTGAAAACTTACAAAGCATTGTATATTTAAAAAAAAAAAAACAAAATAAAAATCCGCAGATATAGATAATATGTATTTCAAAAACAGTTAAAACCTACGATCACAGAAAATTTTAATCTTGAACCTAGATATTGAAGTATGATTGTGTTTAATCATGTGTGGCGCTTTACACATGCTTCAATACATAAGTACGTAATCTACCTAATATAAAGCTGGAAAAAAAATAGTTTACAATCCCTATCATTCCCATTCATAGATAATAAAACCGCAAATAGCGAAACTATCGTGCGGTTATAGACATAACCACCCTTCACTATTAATGAACTAGTTATCGAGCACGGAATTGCCTCCACATGAATACTAATGCCGCTCTCATCAGTACTAAGCTCCTGGCTAATATGCCGACACAAATGTTCACTTACAACGACTATTTATACCAAACTATCTTCGCCTTTATTACCAAGGAATGTGGGTTATTTTAGCGTGTATAGTTTTGTAATTTATGTTGTGACACGATGGTTTACTAATGACTCATTAAGTCAATAAGTCTACAAAGTAGAATGAAACTGTTTCATTACATATGAAAAATATGTGAATATCAGAACCTAGACATAACATAAGAATTGAATTTATATTTTTATGAGCATAGAGCATGTTGGCCTAGTGTTTTCAGCGTGCGATTCTCGTCCTTCAGGCCGTAGGTTCGATCCCCGTGCGCATTTAATTACCATTCGCCGGAACAGTGAAGGAAAACACAGTGGTTTCCTAACCCCAAAAAGTCGACAGCCTACTTGCTACTACTATTACCTACTTGCCTATTAGATTGACAAATAATCATGAAAGATACATAAATTTGAGGCTCAGACCTCAAGTGAGTGCCTGTGTTTTTTTTTAGTATTATTCGCATACCATTTATAGGTTAACTTTAGTAATTTAAAAAACTCCAGGAAAGGTCAAAGTCTATTCTTTTATATTCGAATCTATCGCAAATTTATTAAATTATATCATATAGTCATACATATATCATAACCCAAAGGAATATCAAGCATGTAGCAAATTCCGGGTCTAACTACTAGACAAGGCTGTTAATTAATACAATTTGATACACTTATTACATAAATAATTGTTAAGTCTAGATTGTAAGTGAAAGTACTAACAATGAGTCATAAAAGTGTCGGAAAGGATGACTTAATGACATGCACAGAACATTAAACAGTATTTACAGAACATGAATGTTTGTTCAATTATCTTTTTGAAGTTATACTTCTTAAATTGATGGGAGTAAATTTTTACAATGCGCGCGGCCACCGTCACGAAAAACCGATACGTTGAAAGTAGCTATAGTCAATGTTTTAGTTTTTTTCTATTGTTAGTGTCGTTTTTTCTACAAAAGAAGAATTTTTTTTTGAAAAGATTTTATTTTGTTACGCGTTCATTCCAACGCGTGTTTAGAAGTACAGACACGTTTTTTTTCCTATCCTGATATTTTATATTAAAAAATTTAAGAAATCACATTAAACCCTCATTTTTTTGTTTTTATAAAAATAAAAACAGTTTTACATTTGGATGTCCTAAAACACATAGAACATTACTGAAATTAATAATTTATATAGCTTTGATCTAATATCATTGAAAATAAAATTAACACATATTGATTTTATTAAAGCAAAAAGAGGTTGCCTGGAAGACTTGCCTATTAGATTTATAAATTTATCATGAAACAGATTACGGATTAGGACGAGACCTAAAGAGGTTGTAGTGCCACTGATTTTTTTTTAATTTAGATTTTGCATGAAATTGCGATGAGATATTACGTACTTAAATAATTAGGCAACGTCGTATTACTTCCAAAAAAAGAAATACTACAAAAGTTAAAGGTTCTTTTAAATTCCTTAAAAAGGGTTTTTTATAGAACATGGGGCAAACGGGCAGGAACTTAGCATCAGGTGAGCATGCCCCCCATGGCCACTCTCAATGCCAGAGGGCTCGCGAGTTCGTTGCCGACTTCTTAAGAATTGGTACGCTCTCTTCTTGATGATAGAAGTATCAGGTATAAAACTAGTAAATTTAATCAACTTCAGGTTCTACAGAATAAATTTATAAGAATCAAACCTACACTTTGACACAGAATTAATGAACATTAAGCAGCTTCATAAATACATAACATGCGGTAAGTTTAACTTCATATAAAATATATTCATTTTCAAGAAAGTAGGAATTTTTAACAGGCTGGCTTAAAATCAAAGAGGCTTTGGAATGGAGAGTGTCCATGGGCGGCGGTGTAACTTAACATCAGATGAGCCTCCTACACGTCCGCCCCATGTGCTATAAAAATACATCTACCTAAAAACAGAACCGTATACGGTAGCAATAATAATAATATAACCTGTGTGACATTCGAGAAATAGTAGCAGTGAAAGCTTGTCCAATACGCCTGTGATGATTTTTGGTAGATATATTATGTTTAGTAATTAGAATTAACTTCTTTCAAAAAAAACGTAGCGAGATGACTGCCTTATTTCTAGTATATTAGAACATATTCAGCCATTGCGATGCTATTAATAATGCGTTTCCATATTCTTAGTTGGCACTTCAGTGGTTGATGAAATCTTTGTAAAACAAGCCAGCTAATTTAACTTTAAGTCGATATTTGCTCAAGTTGCGTGCGTTTTCTAACAGTACTTAGATATAGTTTTAACAAGACAAGTACATAATAATGTTTTGTGAAGAAGTTTGGTATAGTTTTGAATGTATCTTCTGGTATGACTGGTTAATACACAATAATAAATTTAAAAAAATCAGTGGCGCTGCAACCTCTTTAGGTCTTGGCCTCAGATTTCTGAATCTGTTACATTAAATATGTATAATACATTTTAAAATCTAATAGGCAAGTAGGTGATCAGCCTCCAGTGCCTGACACACGACGTCGACTGTTTGAGACTAAGACATATCGGTTTCCTCGCGATGTTTTCCTTCACCGTTCGAGCAAATGTTAAATGCGCACATAGAAAGAAAATCCATTGGTGCACAGCCGGGTATCGAACCTACGACCTCAGGTAAGAGAGTCGCACGCCGAAGCCACTAGGCCAATACTGCTCTAATACGCATTAATATTGAAATTAAATTTCATTTCGTTTGCTATGTTTACTTGATAATAATAACTTAACTATTACTTAGATAACAATTTATTTTTTTCGCAAAATATAAGCATCCCGTGGGTTATGTAATATTATGTCCTTGCCTAATGCAAGCAATATACTACACATATTGTATTGTCAAAATGATAAAAAAAATTTAGCGCTATCAATAAAGATGAATTTAGACAAGAAGAGGTATGAAATTTGCTGTGAAATGTTGTTATAGGATCTGGACGTTAGTTTAAATATACCACTGTTAGCTAACCCAAAACAGAGTCGCTGGCAATTGAACTTAAATTACACTGTACGTAACTACACGAAGGTAACATTTCGTTGAATAGTTCTAAATTTGAACCTTATTTTGATTATGCAAGTTTATAATGGTGTACGCGTTTTCAGTGATGATTGAGGAATACTAGTGCAAATTACACGCGAAGCACCATAAATCATAGAGCACTAAGGCCGTTGAAACGAGACTTACCGCTAAGAGTGACTGCCGTCTGACAAAAATGTCTTGGATTTGACATATGACAATTAAAAATAATAACTATTGTACGTTACTGATAAGCTAGTTTTGACATATGTCAAATTGTAAGATGATTTTTTGCAAGTTATACATGATATATTTGCAGTTGATATTATGACCGTATTGTCATGTTATTTCGCACGAATACACAAAAATCTAACAAAAAATTACTATTATTATTAATCACTAACATATATTTATAACTTTGTGTCCTGGTTTTGCACGATTATTAATTTTGGAAACAAATAACTCCTTAAATGGCAAGAGTCAATTCTTTGGAAGAACAACTCTTTTGGAGTTATTTATTGACATGAGAGATATTAAAATCGAAAGGAGTTTACAATTATAGAAATTTGTTTCGTTATGTTTAATATAGGGAGGGACTCAAACCCGCACTGCACTTTCACATAATATAAATAAAAATTACTTACAAAAGTCTTCATGTTGTAATGCTTAGTGTCCGCGTTCCTCAATCGTAATGTTGCCTACCAATAGATGCATTTTGTTTTTATAGAGATCGGAAGTAAGTGGTAAAAGTCTTCTGAGTTGTTAATGAAGTTTTTTAGAAAGATCGATTCAAATTGTAAGTGTATAGATTTTGAGATTCTTTGTTAATAAAGTTTTGAATGCCTTTTTTGGATTGTTTAATTAATTAGTTCCGCTTGGTTTATTAAGCTAAGCTAAGCTATTTAAGCTTGCGGTTTTTGCGGTTTTCATACAATACGTTAAAAATGCGACATTTATACGAAAATAGTGTTTAAGAGTAATTCAGACGAGGGTTGAAATGCGTAAACAATTAAATCCGCTCCCTCTGCGGTCAAAAAATACACAGAATAATATTACTAATAAAAAGTTTTTATAATATGCCATCTATAAGGCTTGTTATAAAGTACGCTTTTTGTTCATTTCAAGTATTCAGTTGTATTAGTTACCAGCAGAATTACTAGGTGGCGCTGTTCTCCACAATAATATTTTATAATATCAACCTTTCTACGCAATGAAATACACTTACTTATATTAGTTACAAAAATATTAACAAGATGACGCTTTACTTGAATTACTCATTAGCAAATTATTTTTAGATATTAAAAAGTTGAGCGTATAGATTTATAACATTCGTAAAGAAATATCGTTAAAAAGAATTACTCGAGAGATTTTAAAGTGTTTAATTTCATTGACTTGACTTTCATGTCGTGGTATTATAGTTTAATAACAGCCCTATTTTTCCGATTACCTTAGCAAATAATTTAAATTGTTAATTGCGCTCAAAGTAAAAATCATTCACAACCGAAATTGAACCCACAACGCCAAGCGCGGGTTTAAACTATTATGTTAAGGTTACCTTTTAGTTGAGATTGTATTTTTTTCTCGATTAATTTTTAAATTTTTACTCCGACAGACCAATGTTATATATTCATTCTGAAGCTATTAAAGTATTCAATTAATTTGATATCAGTACTTCACGCGGAAAACAAATTTTGCACATTTTTCCCCAATTTGATTAAATTAATTCGGTACCAAATATATTTGATAAGATATTAAGGTGGTCAATTAACGTTAATTAGATATGTATATATCTAATTAACGTATTAATTACGTACGTTACCGTAGTAATTATTTCATGTAAATTAAGGAAAACTGATAAAATAAATAAAAAAATTAACAAAATCTTAATTCATTTATTAACTGGTACAATTTAATAAATTGTTGGCTCCGAATACACTCCGCCTACAACAATTATATCTGTAGTCTTTTCAATGACAAAATACAAGAAGGGCTTATCAGCGGTGAACTTCACCCACCTTCTAGCCGGCAGTACCTCAGCTGTACGTAAACCAAATTCATTTACCACCATAGAAACATGTTGTACGATAGTCTGAACAAACAAACTATTCTGAGAAACACCGTAAAACTCTGAATACTTCTTCTCAAACAAATCGAACACACCCATCTTGTTAAGCGGTACATTTAGGGCGTAATCTGTGCTTATCTTGAATCTTGGCAGTTTTACGTTAACGACTGTAGGGGGCTGTATATTTAATATATTTTGTATTTGTCCATACGTGAATTTTGTCATCTTCTCAAAGACATCGTTCACCTTTATATTTGGGTATGGCTTTATCAACAGCATGGCATATTTGCCATCGTCTCCATACGGCAATTCTAATACTTGTGATTCCAGTGGTTTAATGTTTGCACACGCAGCATTAACTTTTTGAAACATCATATTCACTTTACCGATTGGGCGACTTTTCTCATTATAAAACTTTTCAACTCTGACACTCGTGAACTTGTTTCTCCAAACTTGATGGAACCTATTTACATTTGCTAACGTCATCCCATTCAGATCAACTTCACCTGTTTTGATAAGTTCTGGTATTTGAAATGATTCTGATACTTCCTGTCCTTCATCATACATTAATCTATTAGCAACTATTACAGCCGAGTCTCGTTCATGTAGATCAAGTGGTATAATATTCATGCCCAGAACATTAACATCTCTTTCGAAGTCTATATAATTTAACAATAAATTTTCATCAATTACCACATAATTTCGGCTAAATAATGTAGTATTTCCGGTGTTAGAGCCTAGAATAACATCGCTCAAGTTTTTCAAACCATAACTCAACTCTATACAACTCTTTGGCAAAAAGAGGGCTCGCTGCAGTTGCTTCTTCGTGTTCCCCGCGGTAAGTAATTTTACTTGACTCAACATATTCCAAATACCATAAGGTGACACCGCCGCGTGGCCAGCGGTTTCAATTTGGGTAAAGTATAAAAATTCAGTTGTAAAATTATTTTCCCTGTCGCTAAAGCACTGACAAGACACTAATATTCCCAAAAATAAAATTAAATTTGCCAATGTCATTGTGGTTTCGACTGGACAAAATTCAAAACTAAACTGACGCTGAATCGATTGGTATCGTAACAGGATGATTATTACTAAGCAAAATGTAAAAACCCAGAGAGTACTGGGTTTGCTCCCAGGAAAGTTATCTATCCAATGACCGCGACTTTGTTTTCTTATGATAAGCTGAGTAAACAAAGGGTGTAATAGAACTTAAACTTAAATATTTACTGAAAATTTACCATGATACAAATTACATTTTGTATCTATTTCTAGTTGAGGTTTTTTTATGTATTAATATTTAAGTGATATATTTTTTAATAATTGTCATTTGTATAGTAATTTAATAATATTAATCGGACATTTTGAGTTCGATCTTCGGCTATACGATGAATTTTACGTAAAAATTATAAGTAAAATTCGTAATAAATTAAGCACTGATAGACATGTCGCAAATAATTTGATTTAGTCGTCTGTGCCGGAGTATTTCGAGTAGCTTATATAAGCGTGGCCTTGAAAACTACCGTAAACATAGTATTGTCTTTTATTAACGTAACTTTTACACATGTAAAGAAAAAACGGATTGAAGCTATGTATTATAAAACCTATAATTAATTAACATAATTAGAATTTATTTCCGATGTTACCATGGTCACCGTGACCATGCACGATGTAAAACACACGAAACCTCGGAAAAATTAAAATAAAATAAAATGATTATAATTTTATAATAATACATAGCTTCAATCCGTTAAAAATTTGTTTTATTTAAATTTAAATAACCTAGATATTCTATGGTTTCGATATAATAAATTAGTGAGGAACATGTATTCTAACAATACAATAATAGACCTGTATAGTAGTTTTATTCTATCAGTACCTTGTCTTCACATATAATCATTTAACTAATGTATACAAATATTGTAAATTCTATTTTTAAAGAGTAAGACATGTTGAGTTTCTTGCCCATTCTTCTTCACACGAAACTACCTTTTGGAAGGGGCAACTAGAATCATCTTTATATTTTATTTAACTGGAATAAATGATTTGATTTGATTTGACTATTTAAGATAAACATTTCCATCATACAATACATAGATATGTGTAACTCCATCGGTTTTGGCAAGCCAGAATATCTTGCAGACGCTTTATTTTTCCTACTTACTTGCTATTTTAGACCATTCACACAATATTTTTATAAGTTATAACCTATGTGTAAATCTGCATGTATATAAGCTATTTTATCATTTATTCAGTAGTTTTTACGTGAAACAGTAATAAACATCCTTACTTACAAACTTTCACGTTTATAATATTAGTAAGATAAACTTTAAAAGTACGAGATAAACTAACTTATCAGTAAGCGATGTTTGCCAGGCAACCCTAAAAAGTATTAAACTTGGAATATACAGAATTTCACCCTATCAATTAATTGTGCTTAAATTTACTACTTATATTTTTATATACAGAAGTGAAGACCACTGAATCTATGTGATGAGACCTCTGTTCCTGAGAATATGAGCGGATTTATAATAATATATAAAAATATCTGAAGTACCTAGTATGTTATGCATACATTACGGTAAAAATACTGCACAGACTACAGCAGACTCTGAATCTCTCAATAGCCATTCCAATGGTACCATAACACCCCCACGTTGGGTTTTTACAATAATTGATAAAAGATGTCTTGTTGGCTGAGCAGATAGTTAGCTTAGTTAAGCAAAACAATAATTTTGTCATAAAAAATAGATTTCGTGACAACCCTTACAGGTCTAAACTCTTAATTTTATAATTCCTTAATGTCGTTTGTTATTTTATAACATAGACGTTGACATCACATTTATTTTAACGAAAAACGTAAAAAATCATTAAAAACAATATTGTTTCCTTCTACACAACGTACGTTGAGTGTGTAATGCGTGTTGTTCAGATTTTAACTGGCTGGCTCAGGATTATGCTGAGGTTTTCCACAGCGCTGGTCTTTCTGCCAGAGACTACAACAGCTGAAAAATAATTTAATAATAATACTTAGTAGAAACAATAATTAAAGTAATAATTAGCAGTGTACGTAATAAAATCTTGTGTAAGAGTATATATATTTTTATTTATTAACACTTCGTTGCATTACATAAAAGAAAAAAAAATTAAACATAATTTAATGAAAAGCAACTGGCGGCTTTATCGCTTTCGAGCGATTTCTTCCAGACAGCCACTCAACCACTTATATAGTAATCAAAAATATATTTTTTTAAATTATATATAAATTGTTAATGCACTCCTCCCGTTAAGGTATGATTTTCCTGTTTTACCCCAGTTTAAATCTGTATATAACAAAACCTGTGATAACACAGAACTAGTCTTATCATTTTCACGTTATCCAGCTGTGTATAGAAATATATTAAAAAAACTGTTTACATAGCAAAATACTTGTTCGGAAACTGTGACAGATAATAGTTTGTTTACAAATTGCTTAACGTTTAATAATGAGTATGTGATATTTTTAATCGACTTCGAAAAAACCAGACGCTATCATTTCGATTTATAGGTTTATTAGTTTAAGATTTATTAGTCTATATTATGAATGACAAGGTTTTTAGTAGCAGCATACGATACATCACTTTTGAAATGTGCCTTATCCCTTATAAATAAATGAATTATCGTTCTATACATTTAATTCTTTTGGTAATATACAAATGAATATTTATTTTATTTTATTTATTTATTAAGTCTACAACATCATACATATTACGAAATCTACTGGTAATCTTATAAAATCTTATATCTAATATGTACGACAATATATGTAAACATAAGTTATTCTAAAAATAGGAATTAAAAAAATACAATTAAAAACATAAACAAGATATTACACAATAAAATAAAATAAAATTACAAAGAATGTTGGTACTTAAAATAGAGAAAAAAAAATCATCAGCAAAATCAGCGAATTACGTACGTAGCTAGTTAGCGTACCTACGGGTTTGAAAAAGGCAACCAATAATGCTTTTTCTAAAACCGATCAGCCCACTACCGAATATATCCAGCTCCGGATAAGCTGGGTTCAATCCGTTATAGTTGCGAACAATTCGAACGAGAGGTGCCTGAACTCCTAGGTTAGTTTTGGCAGAAGGAACTTGGAAAATATTGATGAATATTTCTTAGTGATTTTAGATGTTGCTTTTTTAAACAATTCACATCGAGACATTTCAAATTTGTTTTTAAACGAATTAATATCGCAATACAGCGAGGTATAAGTTGGCGTGACAAATGCAAAGCATTGAATACAATGAGTTCTTATTGCGAGCCTCTTGGCAGCCTACAACTGACAAGATAAACTACATCTAAAATAATAAAAAAATTGATTTTATTAAGTCGTATATGGTAGACAATAATTGCACAAACTATATATAATATTACTCATTTAATTATATAGGTATGTAGATTATATAACAAAAAACAATAAGACAAACATATAACCTGAAAATATCATTTATTATTTTAGACGCGTTGATTTCGTACATTTTACCAGTCCCTTGCGACATTTTCAACGATATTTCTGGGAATTGAAATATAGCATACATAATTACACACACAGATAATATACAAAAATAGATGGTTTATATTTATTATTAAAATCTTCCTTATTACGTTCATGAATAATTATATTATACTTTGCTGTTTTGTTTCTTTAAATAAGCATAGGTATTTTGACATTTATAATATGTTAATAATAAACCAATATTCTTATTACGGTATTTTTTTCGTTAGAATGACGCCATCAAGTTAGATAAGGATGTCTTTGTGTTCAATTGAGTATAAACATAATATATTCATAATATATTTATGTTATACTAGCCTGCATAATATTTCAAGTAATTAGGATATTAAAAAACCAGATGTTTAGTTGCAAAATAAATAAATAACCTAGGCTGATTTGTGAATCTAAACCATCCAGGGCGCCCAAAGACATAAAAAAAAATCATTTAAATTTGTCCAGTTGCTTAAGAGGAGTTCCGTGACATTCACACGTAGAGAATTATATATATAAATAATATATCAATAAAGTTATAAAAGATATTATAAATTTGCAATCGTAACAAAGTCAGGATTACTAATATAATAGCGAAAGCGGCCAAGGGAAATATACATATATATATAGATGAATTAGTAATGTATAAACTAAATTTAAACAGGAAAAAAAAGTAATTTTGTTATTACTTGTACATTTGTAACACAAGTTATGTTGTACAAGTAATAAATTGTTTAATTTATTTTTGGTAAACTAATCTGTGAACAATGTTATCTATATCATTTAAACAATTTGTTAAATTAAAATTATGTATGTGAAATTTTGTAAATTTTAGCACCTAGATATCAAAATTTGACGAAATGTTAAATAAGTGTCAATTAAGTTTACGTTATTGTATTGAAACACTATACTCAAGTATAACTATTATGACCACTTGGCTATGAGAGGAAGAGAAAAAGAAAATGTACATTTATTCGTTACATAGCAATTAACTTTTAATTTTTCGCTCCAATTCTATTGTTGTACGCGAGTGGTTGATCTAAAGTAAAAATAAAATCCTATATTATACAAAGCATAACCTAGGAACCATATTATGTATTTTTTGTTCTTGGAACGAAGTTCCTTACCGCGCGGTGGCTAGGAAAGGGGGCTAGACGAAAAAAATTAAGAAGAACGACGAAGCTAGCGACATCTCTATGATGGAATGGAACTTTTTCGTAAAAAATGTACTTGGGTGTCAATAGATGTCTCTATCTTCAGATTAGTTGTCAAAATGAAACACAATAGGCACTCTAATTATTAAAATTGAGCCTACTGGTTAAGTTTATATTACATTATGTTTGTTAATAATACAAAAATATTATTAAAACTTTAAAAAAAATATTACAAATCCTTCACTAATTAATCGAAAGGAACTTTGTTTCTTAAACTCGTTCCATCCGGGTGTCCCTTGACACCTCTCAAGTTTTTTATACATAAATCCTAGCTACCTTCAGTACCGTCGATCGAAACCACTGCACGGGTTAAGGCTTCCTCCAGCTAACAACTATCGCTTCTATTTCTTCTCTCTATTTTGGGATATTGCAATAAAAATAGACACCAAATTATGTCTATCTCAGTTGTGTCGCAACAACAATTTAAAATCCCTTTGTCTGAAGCAAAGCAACGTAGCTTTACGATCGATTCAACTACGCAAATACTCCGGAATTGTTTGTAGACTTGTATAAACATTGGCATACGGGATGCGAGACGCCCTAGATTTGGTAACGCTAGTCTTAGGGTTGTCACTGATATTATTTTATAAAGTATTGAAATAAATAAAAAACAAAATACGAAAATCAACTAGTTTACTGTTGTATTATCCTAAACTTTTGATGTATTAATAACATTCAACAATTCCATTGGATATGATTGCCTTTTGGTTAACAACTAAGTTTAATCATTTCATATAGAATAGACCAATATACTCATGGGTAAAACATTCTTTTTGTGGAAAATAACACGGTCTATAATACTGTACGACATTTTTTGTTCTATCATGAGTAGTTTCCAGAGAGCAAGCGATGATTGATTTTTATGGATATTTTTTTAGTTTTATTATTGCATTTTTGTTAGGATCGGAAATGTAATATAAGCTTTGTGAGTCAATGAAGATATTTTGAGCAGCTTTTTTATAGTGAAATAATTTTTGAAATAGGTCCAGTAGTTTTTGTGTGAAAACATTACAAACATACAAAAACACAAATGTTTCCTCATTTATAATATTAGTAAAGATTATTCGAGAACTAGCTAAGCCAGTCCTCTCGATTGTTCTTAACAAAATGTAATTGACATAGTATCGAAACTATCTCTGTTCTAAAAAAAAACTGTCCCAACATCCTCAAATAAATTCAAAATTTACACATGTTTAGCTGTAATGATTCCAAAGTTACATTGATGGTATACCCTTTATAAATATCGTGTATGTTACCTGTACCTGTCGTCTCTTGACATGTCAAACTTAAAACGCCTTTCACGGGTATAAAAATACCTAACCCTTGAAGATACTTGTTCCAATTAGTCACGGTTGACAACCCTACAAGTGCTTTCACATGAATTTGACGATACAAATTGGACCATCGTGCATCGCTGCACTTGAGGAAATATGATTTTATGATTACACTTATTACTTACCTTTGTGCTTTGAACTTTCATTTTGTTATAATTATTAAATTGTACCCATATTTTGCATTAAGATTGTTTTTACATCAGGTTTATGGTCATTTAAAAATGTAACCCTAAATAAATATTATTTGCTAAATTACACTACAGTGACTTTTTTTATAGAACGAGGCAAAGTGATACCGCCGCCCATGGACACACAATGCCAGAGGGCTCGCGAGTGTGTTAGAAAAGAGACTAATACTTAAAAGGCAACGCACTTTCTAGTCTACTACATGGCGTCGATTGTGGGTATCAACAATATATAAGCCTCCTGTTAGCCTCCTTTTCTTTAAAAAAGGATAGATGTATTCATTTCCATATAAGAATCTAAAACGATTTAAACAAGATTAATAAGAATTCGTTGCACGAATTTGAGAGTTGCTTTTAATTATGAATTCCGTCAATATTGGTAGAGCACTCAACGTGCAACTCTTTGAGATGCATTTACATTTTAGTATTTTTCCGGGTTGTTTTCGTCCTAAAACTAGATTGCATATTTCGTGGTACTTGGGAAATGTAAGCTGTATTTATTTTAGCTTTAATTTACTTTTTTAGCTGTTGTATTTAAAATTGAACGTAATTTATTAATGCATTTAGTATATTATTTATGTAGGCAAATCATGGTGATATTTATTCACGTAATATTATATATTGTAAGCAGCTAATAATTTTATAACACGATGCACGTTATGGGGTCATGCTGCCGATGTCGAATCTATTTTCTCCCTGCAGAAGAGGGCTATTCGTGAAATCTATAATTTAAAATGTAGGGAATCTCTGAGAGATGCATTCAAGGAAATTAATATACTTACCTTTCCCTCGCAATATTTTTATGAAAATATTATGTGTACAAAAATCGCGATTAGTTTACTAGAATAGTAATAATACTCATACTCGGAACAAACGCATGCTACAATTTCCCCGTACTAGGACTATCAAAAGTTAGTAATTCTTTTTTGGGAAAAGGGATACTCTTCTTTAATAAAATCCCAGAGGCTCTTTTATCTCTGCTTTAAAAATCTAAGAAATGTATTAAAGAAAAGCTGTGTAAAAAGGCTTACTATAAAGTTACCGATTATCTAGTTGATAAAAGGGCTTGGTGCTGGGCAGGCTACTTATATTTAATTTGATATATTTGTTTTAAAATAAGTGTTGTTTGATGATTTGCTTTTTTAAAACAGTGAAGAGAGTAATTTAATGATGTAGAATAAGTGGTACCTGTCTATCTTATGTTCCATAATGAACGTATTTTATTTTACATAACCTATAAATTTTCTCACTAAGTGAATTTAATTCTTTGAGAAATAAAGTCGCTACAAATGTGAGTCCATAGGCGGCATTACTTTACATCACATTTGTCCCCTGTTATATAAAAAAAACTGATGGCCTACTGTTTCTTTACTAATACAATGGAAAAAAAACTTGGCGATTAAAAAGAGTGGTGGAAAGTTTATTGCCAGTTCTTCTCTTCTGTTCTACGCCCTTGATTTGAGAACTGACAGTAAATGTAAAATTAGAAGCATTTAATGTATATTTCTTTTTTTTTTTGACGTTCAAAAGTGTACATTATGTTACCTATATGAATAAATGATTTTACCTGATTTGCTGGTTATTTTTCAAGGTCCTTCTATGCCCAATTGGTTCAAATCACGCTGGTTTCACACGATGTTTGTACGAACAAACGTACAAAGAAAATCATTGATTTCAAACTGAACATTTCGGCTGTGGAATTTCGAACGTGCTTTTCTGTTCAAAAGGACGCTTCAGAACTGGGACTTGTGCTAACTCATAGTACAACTGTTGTATAAATCTCTAACAAATCATTTTTAAATCGCGTTTCACTAAGGTTGCTCAAAGGTTTACTTATGAAAACTAAAACATATGATTGCTTAGAATTGAGATGAGATGAGAAGAGAGATTTCAGAGACAGATACAATCTGCGCGTACGATGACCTCATACCCTGAATCGCAAGTTATATCGACCGCTATATATATAGCGACTGGGGGCTGGCCAGTGTCTTAGTTATAGTAGTCAGTGGTTATATTGGTCAAGAACCTCTTAAGTCGAAGGAAGCGCATCCTTCCTACAAATCACGTCATCTAAAACATTTAACAAAGTTAGTTTAGTTAAAAATTACTTCAATAATAATACATTTGCATTTAGTTGGAGAAGTTTTTAAAGTAGTACGCGTGTTAACAATGTTAAAAAAACGTATATTTGAAAATTTTAACGCCTGTAGGTTTTTAATAGCAAAGTTATCCGATTTCTTTCTGTTACACACCATAAGCATATTATTTTGAAAATAAATTAAGTGAAGACGTATTATAATAAATAACTAACAATAGCTAAATGTATGCAAGTCTTAGGAAATATTGTTTTCGTTTGTCTAACTACATTTTTTTTTACTAAAAATATTTTTTTTATAATATATTAATTAGTTAACTAATTAATGCATTGTGGGCACACTAAAGCAAAAAATACGTTTTGCAGACCGTATAATATATTTTATCTTTTGAAGACTTTCGACCTTTAGTTATAACAAGAAAGTTCTTTATTTTTAGAATGGGAGCGATCACCAGCCTACATCTTTGCAATAGATAGCTTGATGCATGATAATTTAGTTATATTATTTTAAAATTAAAGCGAATACTATTTAAGTTCCTCAAATAAGTGATTTTTTTACACTTGCCGTATGCCGTCGGCATCCAGTGAAGTATTTCTGAACTGCCACTGTAATGAAACTATGGTAACGCAATCACGAGCCTTCAACTCCCTATCAGTTTCGATAAAAATACTAAGAATTAAATTATATTGCTAATATCAGCCCAGTCGTGGACAGTGGAAAATAGGTGGACACAACAGATGGTGCCTATTTGGATATTACAAAAGCGTTTGATTTGGTCGATAACGACGTGCTATTGCCGAGTTTTGCACAGGTACGATTCACTCCAAACTTATTGAACTTTATGGCCATTTTTACGGAAGATCGAACGCAATACGTGGAATAAACTGGGTGTAGGTCAGAGGCTTACTTTACCAGATCTGGCGTGTCGCAAGGCAGTATTTGGAATCGTTGGAGGTATTAATATATTTATAATATTTTTTATGTATAATCGGTGTGGGTAATAAATGCTGTCGTTCTATCGAATTAGTAATAGAATAATAAAGCATTAATAAAAAGTAATAAGTAGATAGAATAATTATGTCGAATAAATAAATCTTTTACGAAGACGTCGAAGCCAACACATCTATTCCTAGACTTATCGAGAATTGATAGTAGATTTTAAGTCTGATCAAATTCATTGAACCAATTTATGCCTACGCACAGATCACGAGGCGGGTGTAACCTAAATCCATGCATTTTGGGAAATGGACCCACCGGACATGTAACATGCTTCAATCACAGCACACTCCAGAGGGCTGTATTTACTTTGAACAGAGTGGGTTTGGGCCCATTGAAGTACGAACAGTCGTGTCGCTTGCTATTTTGTGCAAGCTTAAATTTATTTTCAAGCGATCTCTTATTTGTCAAGCAAAATTAGATGAATCAATTAAATAGTGCCATCAAATATATAACTTGTTAGAAAACCAATATTCGCAATACAGTTCTACCGACAAAAAATTAACGATCCATGTATATTTAGTCCCTACTTATTGGCTCTCAGTTTTAAAGTATTACATAATTAGCTAACGTAATACATGTTATACTGACAATTACAATATTTTTCATTGATATAATATACTCTAATGGTAAAAAAAATTCTAAATTTGAATGTCTGATAGTAAAGTGGGCAGCTGGTTCCAGTTAGTGAAAATTTTTTCAGCGCAAAAAAATGTACCATAAAAAGAAGTAACCAATTCAACTTAGGGTCCTTCATGAAAAGAGCGTATTCATTCTTAAACCAGCCAAGTTTTTCGGCCAGCAACGCACCCGCGAGCCCACTTCCGTGTCCAAGCACACTTAGCATCATGTGAGCCTCCTGCCTGTTTGCCCCCTGTTCTATAAAAAATAGTAAACTGTTATAGTAAAACTAAAACAACTAAGATAATTAATATACTAACTTACAAAACCAATAAGCCGTGGTCTCACAGTTGAGTGAACATAAATAATATTAATTAGATTAGTAATTGCCGTGTACCAATGGATCAACGCACTCTCCATACAGTGCTGAGTCAACATAATGGATGAGCGTTGCATTTGGCTAGCATCCAAATTTACTAGATCTAGGTATATAAAGCAGGTTACATAATAGGCACTGTGTTAGCTTCGTTTGAAATGCTAACATATTTGCTCTTGCGAACGGCGCGCTCGAGATTTTAACTATTTCAGCTGCAATATGGTTTCGGCATTTAATTAGGCAGCTAATTTATAAATATTAAAATATCCTTTGATCAGGTACATGAAGTTGTGTAAATGTCACTTGATTGCGGATTTTTATTATGTATTCAGTTCGGGTCGTGATATTTTAACACACGCAGTGAGAATATATGTTTAAATATTTTAGTTTGGTTAAGGCTTTTTTTGTAATTATTAAGATCGAATTACAAAAAAAGCCGGTTGTCTGTAAGGCCGGTTTACTGAAGATAGTTGACGTGACAATGTCATAAGAAAATACTCATGGTGTTTGCATTTTTCAAAAGAAAATTTTAATTAAATTTGTTTGATAGATATTTTGTATGGATATAGAAAAGGAGCTAAACGGAAATCACAATTGAATTGATCAAGTTACATTTATTTGTGCCGAGTTTGACTGCCCGGCTGACGAGTAGCAGAGAGACAGTTGTCGAACACTGCCGAACGCGTAGGCCGATTGTGCCTATTTGTCGCTCGTTCCGCGCTCTCGCTTGCATTTCAAGCATTAAATGGAACGCCTCAGAGCAAGGTAACGCCGCAAACGTCATGTATTGCGTGCAGCGGGCTCCATTGAATTATAAGACGTTGTAACGTAAAAAAAATGTTACAAGAAAATTGTCTGGCTGTATACACAAGACAAGTTTTGAGACAATTTGTGCCTACGAACCACTACGATGACGTGAAACGCGCTAACGAAGTTATTTTGTCCTTTGTACCAATTGTTAGGCTGGTAAAGTCTCTTTCCTGTATGTAAGAGACCTCCTTCTACTTCCTCTCTCTTTCCTACCTCCAAATATTAAACAGTTTTCGTCTATGTCGGAAATAGTAGCAATTAGTTCGCTTTCATATTGATTTTAATTTTACAGTCAAAGGGCTGATATCTTATATCTTAAAAATCAAATAAATAAACTATATGATATTTATTACGAGGATGATAAGATTCGTGAACTATATTTATCGCAATAGGCAACCCTATTAAAGTAATTAATAGATAACTAGTACGTATGTTCGTAAATAATGCGAGCATTCAAACATCGATTACTCGGCAATTCACTGAGTAATTGCGGTATTAATATTATCTAAACATTATTATAAATGCTATTCATTAATTGGTTGACATTTTAATTCGTAATAATTATATTTACATATTCATTTATTCTAGAAAAGCTATTCTTTGTTCTGAAACCTATTACATATTTGTAATAATAATTAATTTTGTTTGTATTGTGTTTATGGCAAGCAAATTAACATGTCTTAATTTATGCAGTTACATTGAATCAACGTTTTCTCGCATGAAGATTCTCTTCAGCCTTGAGTATGTTTATTTATGTTATATGTATGTATATATAAAATAACGTTTGAAATACTTTACAAAACTGTTTTGCGAAGTACTATCCGTTTGATAGCCACAATAATTTTGGTTGCAGTTTCTAATATTATACCTACACTAATTTTTTATACAACCTCAAATTAGTTACCCCTTTTTCTAAGTAGGACAAAAAGCGAGGCCACGATTCGCAAGCCGGATCGTAACTTTGCAATAAATTCCAAAGTACCCTCGTTTTTCTCTCAACATTAAGTACAGACATTATCGTTTTGCTACAAATTCCACTGTTTTATTATTGTTGTAAAGTCGAAAATTTATATTTATGGATGTTTGTTATTTTAGCCAAGTTTATGAGTATATACGGAATGAACATTATATGTCAACCTTAAATTAGTTCATTAATCAATTGTATTATTATTAAATTTTATTTAGATACAAACCCAAATGGTAATTATTTTTCTCAATCTCTATTTCTCACACTCTTTCTCCCTTGTGTGACGTGCAATAAAACTTTTAACCCTCATGAGCCTAAAGAAGTTTCACTTTAATAATATAACGAATTAGTATCGCAATACAGCGAGGAAATGCCAGCGTCAACGATACACTGCTACAAGACCCAAACTTTTTAAATGTGTTTTAATGTGATTTTTAATTATAATTTTTTCTTATTACTATGTAGGTTATGAAAACTGTAAATCACTACATAGTATAAAACAAAGCCGCTTTCTCTGTCCGTATGTCCCTTTTGTATGCTTAAATCTTTGAAACTACGCAACGGATTTTGATACGGTTTTTTTTAATAGATAGTGTTTATATGTAAAATAAAATCTATTAAATAGTGGAGAAATACTGTTATTTTTGAGGTTTCTAATGTGATGTCGTAAATAATTACATTTTTTCCGCTTACATTGCAAACGCATGCTGAACCCTACGAGTATTATCAAAATAATGTACTAAGTATTGTACACATTGAAAAGGTCTACAGAAAAGTCCGTGATCGTATATGTCTATCTCTTATGGATAACCCACATTTAAATATACAACGTTCACAGATTTTCTGTAGAGTATTTAGTATCAGCATTGCACCCGTGGGAAGCCGGGGCGGGTCGCTAGTTCTGTATATTTGATTGTTATGTTTATGTTTTATTATATAAAGAACTGGCTTACGAACACGCCTTATGCAGCGTTAGAGCTGCTTTTGAGAACCACGATCTAGATACACTTTCACTCATTCACTCACTCACACATTTACACCCACACACTTACTCATGCACTCAGGTGTGATGATAACGGTTCAAAAAGGAAAAATAAAAAGGAATCGGTTAAAAAATAGATTAAATAATGTCATTATTTTAAGTAATTAAGTTTGTTTATGGAAAAGCTGGGAACCCTAACACAGGTATTTTTTACTTAAAAGGGTTTCCAAATCTTGATGAATAAAGACTTTTTAGTATTGTTATTATTTAAATAAATTAAGACTGTGCTATAATATAAAGTATAGAATATAATACGTAAACAACAAATCATTGTAATAAAACACCTTTGTTTTTTCATATTGCAATCATTTTCTTTCTTTCAAGCGTTATACAGTCTATTCGCGTAGAAAATTATGCGAGTAATCAATAGAAGGTTAAATATATTCTATTCATTGAAACAAAAAAATATTTAAAACATGTGGTTAAGAACTATAAATTTGAAACTATACAATAATTCAACTATTTAATATGAAGCTGCAATCCAGTTTCTTTCGTTGCCGTGGACAGATATTCTGGAACACAAAAAAATAATAGTTAATATTTTGATAAAGCGAGAGAGGTTTGTCTGGACCATAGCAAGTGGAGATCCATGGTCTCTGCTACACCTTCAGAAAAAGGCTAGGATATATATGTTGTTTATAACGGGCAGAAGGCTCAGGCTTCATTCCAAGTGATGCCGCCGCCCATGGATTCTCACATAGCGAAATGGCTCGCATATGCGTTGCCAGTCTTTTAAGAATTGTCTCTTTTCTTAAAGGACTTGAATCTTAGTTGAATTGGTTCGGAAATACTTCCGGGGGCCTATAAATAAATACATTTATGTGATGAGGGTATAAATAATGCATTGTAATAAATCGTTTATTGTTAAAAGTTACGTGAAGAGCTCATATAATATCTATATTATAGAAATTTTTAAAATTAAGTAAGGCACTTATGGCCTAGTAACTTTGTGTGCCTCTCATCGCAAAGGACGTAGGTTCAATCCCGGCTGGTTCCATTATGCCCACCATGGGCTGGGCACCAATTCCACCAAGTCCATAGCGGACAAACAGCGTGACGACACGAAATTTATATTTATTTATATTAAGATACGAGTAACATAGTCGAATCACTGTATTATATTTTCACATCTACATCACTCAAAAATCAACAGAAATCTTACCCCATTTTTTTATTTAACTAGCACCAATTCCACCTCTAAAACCTTTCCTTAAATAGACAGGCTTCACAGATTCAAAATTTTTCTCAAAATATATTTCTTCAGGATCGTGTGGCTGATACTTTGTTCTGACAAAATGACTGTGTGTACTAATTATCAGAATTATAAAAAATAAATATTTGATAAGCATTTTTACCAGGATAGTAACGTTGTAGAGTATTGAACGGTAATTGAAGTATTGAAGACATGCTCTTGGGTTTTATATGTCTTAGTATGGTTAAAGGGAATCCCCGATTAGAGAAGACGTTTAAAAATATTTTCCTTAATAACACGTACGCCATGTACACAAATTGAATTAATGTCTGCCTGGGCCTCAGATTTATGTATCTAATTCAGGGTCATTTGTAAATCCCCCTGACACACGCCGTCAATTTTTTGGGAAAAATAAAACCGGTTTCTGAACGATTTTTTCATGCACCGTTCGAGCAAATGTTAAATGCGCACTTAGAAAGACATATCATTGGTGCCCAGCCTGGTGGCAAACCTCTAGCACAACAGAGCTCAATGTACACAAGTACACAATACTTTCTTCTAAAATTCGTTGTAAATAACATTTGAAATATTATATCGTATTTACTATTTAAAAGTGTGAACGAACTTTTACAAACGTTTTGGTTTCGATAGCGTTGCTAAGCAACTTTACTTTTTTGTTTTTATAATATTTTAAATTCAAATGAGTGCGGTTTTTTTATCAGTTACAGTTATGTACGTTTAACGTATTACACTGCGTTATACTTAAATTTTGTTTACGCGGTTTGTATGTTTATATGTACATTTGCAATATGTTATAACTTAACTTTTGCAAATATCTTGACATATCTGATGATATATGACTTATATTTCCCGTTATGTTAGTAAGAATTCTGTAAAAAAAATATGTGATATGATATAATAGTAAACGTTAAAACATATAACATCGTAATAAGCATCTAAAATTTGTCAAAAACAAATGTCCCCCTCTAAATATTGATTGGTTCACACTAAATTGTATATAAAATTTTAATTCTATAAAAAGACATTAATAGATAGTAGAGTGTATATATATAATATTTCGAGCGTCTCTAGATTGCTCAAAAACAAGTGATATAGAAAAACCTCTATTTGTTTTATTATTGCCCGCACGGTTTGTGAAACCTCTATTTATATTGTCAACTATTCACAGGACAACATGCTTATATGAAGGTTTATAGTTACGGAAAATATTAATAGTCTATCAAAGTTGATTTTAATCACAATTTTGCCGCAGACCAAAGCGTATCGTATCTACCTAGTCATACTAAGTAGCTTTAATCTCTGACGGGAGATAAATTACTCTTCGGTGGCCGTACTACGTGTTTAAGAATCATGCACCACTGTATGATAACATTTAAAAAAAAATCATAAAACGTTATCTCACTCATAGAGTTTATACTATCCGTTAGTGCAGCGACCCAAAGTGAGTTTATCCCTCCTTAAAAAATCAATAAATAAAAATAAAAAGTCTCTTTATTTGACCCAAAAACAAATACTACATTACATACAAATACATATTACAACATTCATTGTGGTCAACCTTATATATATTATATATATATAATATAAAAAGGAATTCCATTTAGGGCTCCTTGCCAGTCTGCCCGTTTGACCCTATAGTCCCTCTTTCCAGCCATTTTTGAGGCAAGGGCCAATTGATAATTCCACTGGCCCAGTCCTATCTTTTTGAAGTGGAACTTTTTAGGCGCATGAGTGTAATTTTTTTTACGAATGAAACGTCACGAAGATGTGCAGCGTTTTTGTCGCAGAAAAGGGATAGAGCTATTGAGACAGAAAGAGAGGGAGATCGATCGTTATTTCGTCTCAAAACGTCTTGTGCAATAAACGCAGATTTTATATTTATTATATCATTAGCACGTATTTAGGGAGTAAACAGTGTGAATATAGATATACAAATATATTGAGTGATTATATACTAATGCATGATCATCTATTGGGGCTTATACCTTAGTAACAATTAATTTATAAAGAGTTTCACTCCTGACATGTATACTTTGTACGCACGCACTTTTTTATACTATGGAAAGCACTAGCTTTTTTTAATATTTAGTTTTAAGTCTAATATAGTTTGTACTAGGTATTTTATTGAAATGCAGTCCAATATTACACTGTCATCTCTGTAGGGTTAAGTGGACTACAATTTCTTCCAACATATGATCCGTTGGAATACTTGTCACTATAATAAACACAGTCCTTAATGAGCAAGAACCTTTCGAATACTATTTTGCTAGTTCATATTTATTTTATAATTAGTGACAAAATATGGAATGTATTTTATAAGCGGTTGTAGTTGATTTTAAGTTCTTTAGAATAATCGAATCGAGTGTTACATTATTATTATGACATAGGTTTTGGTGATATGTAAGAAAGAAACAGAATTTCCTGTGTTGTGGGCATTCAGTCTTTCTGACATGTAAACAGTATTTTACTTAACGATTTCGACGTAACATATTTAAATTGTAACTTTTTTTTGCACGATAAGAATAGTTTTTGTATCAGCTTAGTACAGGTTAACAGATATTGTTTCAGATTTTTAGTAAATGTATGCAATGTGATTTTAGAAATGTTAGTGATGATTATGTTTAGATTTGATTTGATTATGACGAAAAGGGCCTCGGGAGGAGAAAAATGTAATAATGAAACGACTGAATTATGCTGGAAAAATGTTGCTGCCAACAATTAATTATGTCATGAAATCTCAGAAGTGTCAATATCTCGTCTTTCAAAGTATGTTTTGAGATTCCGACAAAAATTAATGATAACAATTTTTTTTAATTTGCCTTTATTGTTGGCAGTATTAATGGCAGTTAAAATGCCGCACTTTGATTCCCATAGTAGAGGAGACGGCATGCTTCGTAAGGCAAGTTTTTCCGTCTGCCTGTGACCTGGTTTCGAAGAATTTAATCTCGAAATTGCTTGCTTAACAGATCCGATCGGCTGGGGAAAAACATTGACTAGTTTTAAAGTCGTATAACTACAATTACGTTTGATGAAGCAGACTCCTTACAAAAATAAACTATAATAATAAATATAGATATTAAATATTTTAAACTTACGTTAGGGGTAGTATTAAGTGTGACTTCATCAGTATGGAAACGGGCAGAGGCTTTATTTTAATAATAATGATATCTCAATACATATTTCCATGGTCACTAAGGGACAATAAATAATAAAATAAATCAATGGCGCTACAACCTCTTTAGGTCTTGGCTTTAGATTTCTGAATCTGTTTCATGATCATTTTTAATCTAATAGGCAAGTGGGTGATCAGCCTCCAGTGCCTAACATACGCCGTCGACTTTTTGGGTCTAAGACATGTCGGTTTCCTCACGATGTCTTCCTTCACGGTTCGAGCAAATGTTAAATGTGCACATAGAAAGGAACTCCATTGGTGCACAGCCGGGGATCGAACCTACGACCTCAGGTATGAGAGTCGCACGCTGAAGCCAGTAGGCCAACACTGCTCCAAAGGGACAATACTCTGTATTTCTACTGAAGAAAACGATTGCAATCATTGATTTAGGTTCTTAAGATTGTCTCAAAATGTACTGTAATATTCATATATAATACATTTCTAAAAAATATACAAAAATATATTTGTATTGACAACATTAAATTTGGTGTAACTTAACTAAAATCCATTCTAAAGATCTTCGCATAAGAACTATTTACTCCAAACTTAAAAATATATTGACTTAAACGAAACAAGACCAACAAAAAGTATCATAGACAATAAAACTATCACATACCCTGTGGTCACACCACAGATTAAAAAACAGCAAACTTTAGCACATCGTAAATTACACATTGCCAGCAAATTGCCGCGCTTTTAAACTATGAACAAAATATTCAACAAATGCACAGCGTTTTATGATTACACTGAATATGAATTGCTACAGTCTACAGGATTTTAAATATTAGTATCTGCTTTTTATTGGCGATATTTACTCTTAAAAGTCAGATAGTTATAACGGAAAGTTGATAATTAAATTTTTTCTATAGACTTTTCACAGTGCGTGTATTTATTTCTAAGTTTCATAAAGTAGATAATTGTTTATATCTATTGCTAGTTAATGTGATTAATTCCGTGTCAATTATCACTTTATCTAAATTGAGTAGACATTATAAATAATGGCTAGATAATATACATAATATCCAGATTAATTACTTTGGCTGTAACATATACATGTAATTGAATTGTTATTGGCCGAATATTCACTCTGTGGGATGTTTTCACAATTTATAACCTTTCGTAAATCATTAGAACGTGATCTCCAAGGGCAACGTACGTTATTTTATCGTGGTATGAAAAGAGTAAAATAAAAATGTGTTATATTATATGTATTACGGTGTACTTTATAAAAAACCTGTTTCAGGTTCCCCAACTCTTCCCTATATATTATTGAATTACAAAATATTTTTTTTTAATTACACATTGAAATTTTCTAAAATGTGTATAGAAATTTCTTATCTTTATTTTTATGAACAGCATTACTGGACGCTTAACAGGCCTTCTGGTCTCTAGCCAAAGCTGTCCAAGGGAATTTTTGTCAGCCCTCCATTCCACCATTGCACAGGGAGGATGACTCGCTGGCCCACACTGCGAAGGAGAAGGCCGACCTTTTAGGCTGTCTCTTCGCGTCCAACTGGGGCGTTATAAGGCGTTATAAGGGTGTGTGGGTGCATGTGAGCGAATGAGTGAGTGTAATGTGTAGAATGGTGTGTTAGGTCTCAGTAACATCTCATTTCTGGTAAAGTGTGATCAGAATATGATCAATGCATTTCTATGTAAAGGAAACTATGGCTAGGTTCAGGTTCATATTGAAAACGTAGATTTTATGAACCAATAACAGTTTATTAATTACGGCAGCTTTATTAAACAAATGCAGAATTGAAATTGCACGGTGGAATATATAATTCACGACAAAAGATAGAGGGTAGAATCTTCAAAGCTAAACTGGAAACATTTGGTTCCATTATAGATTTTGCTAACACAGTAAGATTAGCTTATGCGGCTTCATATTTAATAATGCTGAGTCTTTTATTAACGTTCACCAAATGAATGAACAACATATATATTTTTTTATGTAATTATTGATAGTTGCTCGCTGAAGCTGTGCGACTCTCATCTCTGTTGTAGGTTCGATTCCCAGCTATGCACAAATAGACTTCCTTGCTATAATTAACATTTCATCGAATGGTGAAGGAAAACATCGTGAGAAAATCAGTAGCTTAACCCAATTTTTTTTAAATAATGATATATTTTAATATTAATAATTATTTAGCGCCTGGTAAGCCAGGGCATTCCGCGCTCAACGAATAAGATAACGAAGTAACGCAATACACCGATGAATTAGCGTTAAAACACTGCCACATGGACAAAACTTTTTAAATTTGTTTTAATTTTCTATTTATCAATTATTATTATTACTATATAGGATATAGGATACTTTATAAGAATATTGTATATACTATATACTTGTGTGTTAGAAATAAATATAATATGAAAAAATTATTTAATTATCCGGAACTCATGGCAGAAAACAAAATAACATCCGTAACACCTCGACGTCCGTCGTTCCGCCAACTGAGCGTTTTTAAGGCAGTTTTTGCCGCACCGCTATGTGGAACCAGCTACCCACTGAAGTATTTCCAAACCCATACGACTTTAGGTCCCTCAAAAAAAGAGTACCGATTCTGATAATGAGTTAGTGTCCATGGGCGGTATCCCTTAACATGACGCGAGCCTTTTGCTCCTTTGCCTTATCACTACATATTATAAAACAAAGTCGCTTTCTCTGTCCCTATGTCCCTTTGTATGCTTAAATCTTTGAAACTACGTAACGGATTTTTATGCGGTTTTTTTAATAGATAGAGTAATATAGATAGATATAGTAATTCAAGAGGAAGATTTATATGTATAATAACATCCATTTAACAAACTGTGGACAAGTACTGTTATTTTTGAGGTTTCTAATGTGATGTCGTAAATAATTAAATTTTTTCCGCTTACATTGCAAACGCAGGCTGAACCCTACGAGTTTTATCAAAATAATGTACTCAGTATTGTACACATTGAAAAGGTCTATAGAAAAGTCCATGATGGTATATGTCTATCTCTTATGGATAACCCACATTTTTATATACAACGTTCACAGATTTTCTGCAGTGTATTTAGTATCAGCATTGCACCCGTGCGAAGCCGGGGCGGGTCGCTAGTATTATATAAAATTTTATTTTATGAATTACATGTATTGTATTATTGGTTGTATGTATCCTTAACCCAAAAACCGTATAATGTGAAAATTAAAAACAGTAATAAAAAAATGATGACCTAAACATTTAAAATTCGAATTGAGTTAAATTTGAAATTGGAATCAATGAAAATGGTATCAATAGAAAGAAATAAAAAAACTGCATCAGTTAAAAACGGTCTAATAATCTAGTTTTATGCTGAGGCGTATTCATGAATATGCAACGTGTGTCCGCTAGAAGATATTAATTATGCACGGTTTGCCTCCTCTCGTGTTAACGCGAAGCTGTTGTCGCGTTGACTCTCTGATAAACGTATTAACTATGTGGTTCTTATTCATACAGACGTCTTTTGTTTAAAGACTTTATTTCTCAACAAAGACAAAAATGAGACATGACAATAGATTTAGATTAACATTACATTGCAGTCGTTCAAAAAATCACAATAAGTAGATAGCCGTACATGCAATAAACTTAAAAGTAACCAAAGTAATATGAATTAAAAATTATTATAAGAAATTACTTTAAAAGTAATTTTGTATTACTAATTATTTTACTTAGCTTCGATTTGAATGGAAAGAATATTTTTTTATATTTGAGGGCAGTTATATAGCTGTGTGCTGGTGGTAAACTGGTTACTTCGCGGCGTTTTAATTAACTGTTAGAGTTTTTTTTATAGAACAGGGACAAACGGGCAGGAGGCTCACCTGATGTTAAGTGATACCGCCGCCCATGGACACTCTCAATGCCAGAAAGGTCGCGAGTGCGTTGCGGGCCTTTTAAGAATTGGTACGCTCTGTTCTTGAACAGTAAATGTTAAATGCGCGTATAGAAAGAAAATCCATTGATTGAACCTATGAGCTGAGAGATGCGAATCACTGAGGCCACTAAACATACACCGATATTTTTGGTAATAACTCGCCATTAATAATATGTGTTTGGCTATTAATAAATGTACCAAATGTCAGCATACCCGACTGCAGGGAATGTATCTGTGTCTGATCTTTCGCAATAAATAATTTTGCATTTTTTGCTATATAAATAAAGTGTATAATTTTATTTACACATTACAAAATATAAAATCTATAAGGTCAAGGTCAAGAATTTTACTGTATTTTAATTAAATAAAAACAGACCTTCGCCTTAACACTGTGTACTCACGGTAAGCTCAGATTTTAAGCGTTGCAAAACTCTAGCAAAGTGCTCCACGGACGAAAAAAATTGTCGCGTCGTGGCTTATAAAATTTTAGCGGTTGTGAAAACACTCGGGTATATAATTATATACCTTCGTACTGTTTATATAGGCTTAACGCGTCGGATATTACATTTATAACAGTAAACAGTCTGATGTTCAGAATATAGGTAAGGAATGTAAAATTATTTTAGATAAACATTTTTTTATGGAACAGGCCTTTTAAGAATTGGGCCGTTCAAGTATTACGTAAGCACTGTAGGGGTCTGATTTTTTTATTAAGTGATTACATCACCAGTAATTTTTTACTTTTTCACACATATTACACACACATAGAGAGTTAATTGCCAGTTCTTCTCTTCCGTCCTACGCCCTTGATTTGAGAACTGGCAGTAAATGTAAAATTAGATGAATTTATAATAAATTAAATTTAAAAAAAAACAATAAATTAAATAGGCTGCTTAACATCTACCCTCTCACCGCCTACAAACTAAAAACCCTAATAAAAGACTGGCTTATGATCACGCCTTATGCAATGTGCTGCTTTTGAGACCCACGATGTAAATACACTTTACCCATTCACTCACTCACTCACTCACTCACTCACTCACTCATTCACTCTCTCACACATTCACACCCACACACTTACTCATGCACACACTCAGGTGTGATGATAACGGTTCAAAAAATAAAAAGAAAACGAACTGGTTAAATATGTAAATATAATATATAATGGTGATATTTTAAGTTATTATGTTTGTTATGGAAGAGCTGGGAACCCTAACACAGGTATATTTACTTAAGGCTTGAACAGTGCTCAAATCGGTCAACTAGCCCTAGTTTAAATTAAATTGTTGGAAGAACTGTCGCTCATATGCATTTGAAAAAAATATATATTGTGGGTTGAAGCCTACTGTATCGATTGATAAAATCCAAAAAGATAAAAGCAATACCAATTTCCCAAAAAAAAATTTACCATCGAACCGTAGATTAGACATAAATTACAAATTCGCTCCAAAACGGTTTATGCGATTTATTTTAATCTTACACGTATTATTAGATATAGCATATATTATTATTTTGATAAAAAAAAAATTGTATTAATTCGTTTCCTGGGCATGGAAAGTAATAAAAGGTAAATAAACTCAAGCGCAATGGGCTTCCCTCCGCAATTTCACACCCGCGAGCCCTGCATGCGGCTTGTCTTCAGTCCACCTCAACGCTTTGCGACGGGAGGACTACGCTTGTGTGTCGAAGCCAATAATAATTAAATATTTGCGTATTTTAGTTTTTACCCGCGGATTTTTTTAGAAATGCCAAAATATAAAAAGAAATATCAAGTGAGGCGAGGACATGAACTTCGGAAATTATTGTATGTTATAAGTATATGTATATAAGTACCTACCCAAACAAAACTCAAATTTAGAGTTGTCAAGTTTCAAGTGCAACTTGTACAACCAAGTAAAATAAGTTGCTGAACCTGATACCTGATGGAATCTGAAAGTGGGTACTGGATCTCGAGGATGGTAAGCAGTAGACATACCGTCATTGAGCTCGTTGTAATCAGCTCAGCGAGACGATACTAGAAATGTGACTAAATGAACCTGATGATGGACTCCGAAGGTGGGTACTGGGTCTCGAGGATGGCAAGCAGTAAACATACCGTCATTGAGCTCGTTGTAATCAGCTCAGCGAGACGATACCATCCTCGAGATCCGGTCCCCACCTTCGGAGACCATTATCAGGTTCATATAGTCACATTTCTAGTATCGTCTCGCTGAGCTGATTACAACGAGCTCAATGATGGTATGTCTACTGCTTACCATCCTCGAGATCCAGTACCCACCTTCGGAGTCCATTATCAGGTTCATATAACACATTTCTAGTATCGTCTCGCTAAGCTGATTACAACGAGCTCAATGACGGTATGTCTACTGCTAACCATCCTCGAGATCCAGTACCCACCTTCGGAGTCCATTATCAGGTTCATATAGTCACATTTCTAGTATCGTCTCGCTGAGCTGATTACAAGGAGCTCAATGACGGTATGTCTACTGCTTACCATCCTCGAGACCCAGTACCCACCTTCGGAGTCCATCATCAGGTTCATATAGTCACATTTCTAGTATCGTTTCGCTGAGCTGATTACAACGAGCTCAATGACGGTATGTCTGCTGCTTACCATCCTCGAGATCCACTACTCACCTTCGGAGTCCATCATCAGGTTCATATAGTCACATTTCTTGTATCGTCTCGCTGAGCTGATTACAACGAGCTCAATGACGGTATGTCTGCTGCTTACCATCCTCGAGATCCACTACTCACCTTCGGAGTCCATCATCAGGTTCATATAGTCACATTTCTAGTATCGTTTCGCTCAGCTGATTACAACGAGCTCAATGACGGTATGTCTGCTGCTTACCATCCTCGAGATCCACTACTCACCTTCGGAGTCCATCATCAGGTTCATATAGTCACATTTCTTGTATCGTCTCGCTGAGCTGATTACAACGAGCTCAATGACGGTATGTCTGCTGCTTACCATCCTCGAGATCCACTACTCACCTTCGGAGTCCATCATCAGGTTCATATAGTCACATTTCTAGTATCGTTTCGCTCAGCTGATTACAACGAGCTCAATGACGGTATGTCTGCTGCTTACCATCCTCGAGATCCACTACTCACCTTCGGAGTCCATCATCAGGTTCATATAGTCACATTTCTAGTATCGTTTCGCTGAGCTGATTACAACGAGCTCAATGACGGTATGTCTACTGCTTACCATCCTCGAGATCCAGTACCAACCATCAGAGTCCATCGTCAGCTGATGATGATGACTCGGTTTCGGTATTTTAGCAATACTGACATTAAAAAGTTTTAACCTCAGAACGAATTAAACATGTAAAAAAATCATGTATGTACTAGTTAAATAATTGGCAGCCACCATTTTTTCTAGACCAATATTTATTTATAAATTTTTATATTTAGCTAATAATTGGTTTCGTATTCACGTAGTTTTGTTAGACTATTCACTATTTTGTTAGACTAGATGGCGTTAGTAAATTATTGTTTGTAGTAGAGGTCAAATCCTCAAAGTCATCGGCGTATGTTAGAGTCTTAAAAGGGTTCCCAAATCTTACAATATGAAAGGAAAGATGTACCTACTTAAAATGAATAACGACTTTTTTTATTTATTTATTTAATGTATATTTCTTTTTTTTACGTTCATAAGTGTAAATTATGTTACCTATATGAATAAATGATTTTTTTACTTTGACTTTGACTTTGTTCGATGATGAAACTCAGCTGAAGGTATTAAGTAACTTATCTGAACAGTTTCGCTGTTCTCTTTTAACCTTCTTACGATACCGTAATCTACTACTTATATTAAACTAAAACATTAAAAATTTTTACCGATTCCAAAAAGAAGGACGCCGCTAAAAAAGTTTTCAATTCAAAAATATTTTGAGAGTGAATTATTTATAAAATCAAATTTAAAGTCATACCAAGTCATTTCCATTACTTTGTGTTTATGGCTAAAATTTTAGCCAAGTAATATTGAAATAACACGAGAGGAAAGTCTTAACCTAATCTAAAAATTCACGCGTTATAAAGTTTTCTATGTCATAAATCAGCTTTATGTTCTGTAAACATGTAGACCTAATCAAGTAAGTATTGTGAAATGTTATGCAAAAAGTATTTTATTCTATAGAAAATTAATTTTTAAAGTAAGTAGATTATTATTGTTCTGCACTGCATTATCCTGAAATTTTTGAAGTTATACTTCTTTTGGCGCGATGGAGAAAAATGATGAGAGTGAACTTTTACGATGCGCGCGCACACCTAAATTCGACATAGTGAAGTTAGGTCTAGGTGGCATGTAAATCGATTACCTACTATGTTCAACTTTTTTTATTCTAGTATTTTTATATTTAGAACACGTGTTTCGTAACATTACAATTAAACAGTGTGAATAAATAAATAATATTTTGGTGTTTTCAAATCAATTACATATACGACGGTGATAGTGTTTACTAATAATTTATTTATATAAATAAAATCTTTTTGATTAATTTTAATATTTATCGTTAATCACTACTGCATTTTAGTTTTTTTCTATACGCCAAAGAAGTATAATTTCTAACGCGTGTACATACACTCTTTTTAACTGGTTACTCTTTTGGGCTGGTTGGTATTAAAGCCCAGAAAAAAAGTTCCCATCTACTCTAATCCCCATCTACGGGACTCTCGCTTTACTTAAAATGTTATTTAAACTGCAAGTGAGAATATTTTTCCGTCTGTGAAGGGCAAAATGTAAAGTTTATTGCATCTTATTGTAGCGTTTATTTCCGCCTTGTGACTTGCGAGACAGCGACAGTTTGAATTTGAAAGAACTCTTTGAGAGCTCGATGTTTTAGTGTATATTAAATATATTTTAAACTATCAATTTTGAATAATTTTGTTATTCAATTCGTATCATATATTTTTGTTTAATACATATTTACGAGTCAAAGGTACTGTAGATATGTTACATAGTGAGAACACATTCTTAATGAATCTAATACAGGTTATGAAGTCATCAATATCAATTAACACAATACCCTCACTTTTACATACATTTTACATCATACACAGCCAAATTAGGTTTTAGATATTTGAAAGTATTGAATATTTTTTTGTAAATGTTTGAACTTTTTTGTAATCATTATGTATCTTTAGCTATATTTTTAGTGTAATTGTTTGTTTATTTATTATAAAATTAGCTGTAGGATTACGCAAAAAATTACATTTAACTATCATAATATCTAGACTGTTTCAATAACTCCAAGAACCATTTTTTACTAATGATCTCAACTTTCATGACAGTGTATTATTGTTATGAGTCTTGACACAACATTAGTGCCCTGGAACAAGCCAAGGATTCATCAAGGAGGCAGCATATAAATGTATCGGTTAGGATATTTCCAAACGAGCCCGAATATGCTAAGTTTATGCAACCTGAATCACAAACTAAAGACCGGCAACGCACTCGTGAGCCCTCTGGCATTGAGAGTGTCCATGGGCAGTGGTTTCACTTAACATCAGGTGAGCCTCCTGCCCGTTTGCCTATATCCATAAAAAAAACGATTACAATTTAAATCATAAATCACATCATATTCTCAAAAAGTCTAGTTTATTCAAATACGCAAGTTATCTGCAATCTAAAAGTCAGTGTTTATTCAGGACGAATAAAAAAACGATGCTTGCAAATGACAAAAACAGATCTCTAAAACCAAGTAACGTACTATAAGTCGTTTGAACAATGAATACGAAATACAATAACAAGCCTGCTCTTGACATCTGTTGACTGTTCTAGAAAAAGTATTGTCAGAGCCGTAGCGGGTAGTTTCCACTTGTTACCTTTTTTGTATTGGAAATATGGTTTCTATTTGACATTATTTAAATCGTTGTATATACGAATTTTCTATGGGATGTTGAATTTTTTAATAAGCAACTTTTAGAGCCTTCGCTGAGGCTACGGTAGAATACAAAACCATCCAAAGATCGGGGCCTCATAGGAACTACTTGAACTGTTAGTGAGTTAGAACACCCAATCTCTAAACAAAAGAGATTCGGGCGTGGATCTCCCCTATCTCTTAATATGACAAATTTTGATCTGCTGTACATCTCGTAGATTTTTGGGTCTAAGACATGAGTGACTTTGAGTGAGTCTATCCCGAAGGCATGCTACTATCCAGACCTGCTATAAAAAAATTATTCATTATTCAATAGAAAAAACTAAAATGTTGAATATAGCTTTAAATTCAGGGTGTCGGGATTTTATGACGGTGTGTAAAAATATATATATAAAGATATATTTATAATATATATAAAGAGGTATAACATAAAAAAAATGGTTTCCGTGCGAAGGAAAGCTCGCTTAGCAATTATTTTCAAATTAAGATGTCTAAGCGTTTAAATATATAATTGGAAGTTCAAAGACGAGACCTACACAAAGATCTTGAAAATATAATCATTAAAACTCCAACTAAACTCTCCTCAAATGGAATAAAAATATTTTCTCACCGTTAGTTTAATTGCTCGGAAACGTTCAGCGATGATATTTTCTACAGTTATTTTTACGAATGAATTTAAATATTGCTTTTAAATTATTGAGATCTCCATTACAATACAAAAACATTTTAGCATGACATCTTTTACTGTGATACTGTGAAGTATAAAGTGTCCACATATTATAGGGACGTCTATTTGTTGTTATAAGTTGTATTAGAGGTACATTTGTTGTTCATATTAAAAAAATATAATCAGAACTGTGTGTGTATCTACATGGTTAGTTCATTATGGTTTAAGCACATAATGTATAATACTACTATATATAAATTTACCTTTTAAAATATTATCGTCGGTACTTAAGCGACTTATAGTTTAACTATACTAATTAGGTTCATAATTCTAATAGTTTAACATTTGACAATTATAAAAACAAAAAATAGTTTTAAATAAAACACGAAAAAATGTTCCCTCTTTTTTATTTTTTCACTATAAAAATTCTAACAACAAAAATAAAACATTTATATTCAAAAATATTTATAAATGATGTCTGACATTTTAACAAAACCAGAGAGGAAATTCGTCTCCTATCGAACAATTGAATCGACTGAGCGTTCGATAACTCTACCACGTTTGGCTTCCAATCTGATATCGATAACGCTACAGAGTTAAACGGTTAACGAATTAGAATAGATATGGGGCGTTTGCCACTTGACTAGATTACGGAGTAGTAGCGACGTACTGCTTGCTTTAGAAACTACATTGAACTTAGATACAAAATTGGAATTAGCATTGCTATCGATATTGGAAGTTACAGAATAAGACCTCTGTCTGGCTAACGAAATAGAGGTTACAAAGATGGAACTGGCAACTATACTGCTTATCGAGATTAATCCTTATAAAAATTATTATTAGACAATAAGCTTCATAGCTTATCCCTATAGGGTTTATATTATATATTTATATATTGCATAGGGTCATCCCTATAGGGTTTAAAGTAACAATAAACTGTATATTATAAGCAATACAAATATAATCAAGAAAGCTTTTTATAAATGTAACGAATACTTAAATGATCCTAATCCTTGGGATTGATTTGCTTCAGTTCAAACAATTTCTATTAATAACTTGGCGATTGAAATGAGTGGTGGAAAGTTTCTTGCCCGCTCTACCCCCTTGACTTGCGAACTGGTAGTAAATGTAAATTTACAATTAATTTTCAATTTTTTAAGAGTGCTTACCTATATGAATAAAGATATTTTGAGTTTGAGATTTGAGTTCAATAAAAAATTAAAGATCCTTTTTAAAAAAAATTTTTTTTAATTTTTGTGTAAACAAGCAAATGACAAAATAAAACAACTAACAATACCTCCTTAAATGTATCCTTAACGAGCAATAGACAAAAGAGGGCTTTAAATTGTTTGATAAATCATTAGCTATCAGCCGGAGGCGAAGACAGGACAAAGACAACAGACTACATTGTTTAGTAGTGTTCTAACGTATGCTTTGCTTACAAAGGAATTCAGACAGGAGTCGGTGAAAATTGTAGGGCCTAAAAGCCAACAAGCGTGTCGCATGATACAAATGCATAGAACGTTATCATCATTTTTTTTTTCGTGATTAACAATACAATATTTTTAGTGTCCCATCGACTGGAGACGCCGTGAAGAGGATATGGCGTTCTCTGATGTCAAAGGCGAAGACTATAAGGACTTTTGCGGTAGCGGAGTTAGTAATTATTTTATAAACGTAAATTATAAAACGTAAAAATAAGTTACGGTGCAGTGGTAATGTAATTCTTTATTCAAATAATCTCAATTAATTTAATTATTTTTATCACTTATTTTTTTTTTATAAACACCTTTTTGTACTATTACTTAATTTGCCTGGTCGTGTCCAAATATTATAGGGATGTCCATTATTATAACTTGTATATGTCCTACTTTTGTTGTTCAATTAATAAAAAAATATAATCGTAACTATGTGCGTATGTGTGGACATGGTTAGTTCATTATGGTTTAAACACAAAATTAATAATACTATATATAAATCCTGTCTTTTATAATGTTATCGTCGGGACTTAAGCGATTTATAGTTAGCATGCTCATTTATTGCTACTTACAATATTGTTAAACATATTGAAATGAATTCGCTAAAGATATCTTTAAACTATTCTTTGACATTATAAAAATATATATTATCTATCTATAAACATTTACGAGTACATACCTCTATCCTCGTACGTACCTCTTTACCCAAATCTATTTTTCACGCAAATAAATAAAAGTGTTAAATAATTTAAACGCCAAATTTTATTCAAAATTTATTAACCTCTTTAGAAAGATTAAGTGACAAGTAAACTTATATTAAAGAGCCATTATATAAAGTATCCAAGGCGCTGACTCGATAAAAAGGTTATATTTAAGGATAAAATTAAAATTGGAGTGGAGTGGTCGATCTAAAGATAATCTGTTAAGATGGGGTAGATAAGGCTGTAGACACGGTGGCACATAATGAGTACAAAATCTGACTAGGTTGGAGCTGCTAAATGTTCCATGGCAAATGTATCATGTGCGTTGTTCCCACGAGAATGTAAGTGCGTGCTTCTATTTCACCATGCCTCCTGATAATAGAGGAGAAATCTTTTTTTATCATATATTTTATTATTATTGATTAACTATTATTTACTTGAGAAGTCATGTGAACATGGTGTAATGGTAGTAGCTTATTACAAATATACTGCAATAAACTCGCTGCCAGTCAACATTGTAAAATTAGAAGGATTTAATATATATTTTTTATTACGTTTATAAGTATACATTGTGCGAACTATATGCATATAATTCTTTATTGATTTTGACATTCATTCCTTCAAGTAAGTTATTAACATACTTGTGACAGCACAACCACCAATGGGAGTCTTGTAGGGGATAGAGTAAACCTATGTGGAACTATTGTTTTAAATTAGATGACAAAAGAAGGTATAAATAACTGTATAAAACTAGTTTTTATACCTTCTTTTCTTACCAATTTTTATAATTAATTTTTCAAGGAACTGTTTTCTAATAATAACAGAAAAAATAAGTAAATTTCATGATATTACTACAATTTCAGGCAAACAATATAACGTTTAAATAAAATCGCTTTCCGCTATCTTAATTACCGCATAACCGCCTCTTCTGCTCAACGGTCGGTAAAACAAAAGGTGCTATTGTCATGTTCCGTATCTAGTGACACAATTATACAAAGATAACATAAATGTACACTTAGGAAAACCAACTTTACTAGCCGGAGATAAGAGCGAAAATCATTGCAAAAGATAAGATGGTTATTGATATGACAGGCAACTTTAAACTTACGGCGGTTCTTCTGAAATGAACTTTATTTCATTGTAATAAAGTTCATCCCGTAGTACGCAACAAAATTGTTCTCCTCGGATGGGATGGTTAAGCACTCAATGTACCCTTTATCTTAGATTAAAAAGGGGGGTTCTGCTTCAATAACTAAGGCCTGTACAGGTGTTGAAAACACTTGTGAAAAGTTTATCGACCCTGACGTCAGCGTAAGACAATGGGTAGGGGGTTCGATTTCAATCGAGTAAAAGCATCTGTAGATAATACTCTATGGCATTGTTATTTGAAGAATGGACGTCTATTGCGTGACAGGTCTTTAAAGTAGGGATCTAGAAAGAATAGAGAGATAGCTCACTACCGACAAAACATTGTTGAAACATAGTATTGGCATGGTACTTAAGCAACCACGCCAACCAACAGACAAACGGGTGGGAAGTTAAATTAAAGACATGTAAACCAATATTCTATGTTCTGTATGCACTTTAACTAACGCTACCAAATGTCCCGTTTTGAACGGGACAGTCCCTTCCAATTACAAGTCCCGATGTCCCCCAAATGAACTGTGGGACGCAAAATTGTCCCGTGTTCAGAAACCGCGTGAAAATTTGAGCAGCAGAATATAAAAACTTGCCAAGAGTTTCATTGTTATTAGAAATCAACACCAGCTAGATAAAAAAAATATTCTTCTGATACATTTAACAAACATAGTGATTTTTTAGTGATTAGACGTTTAAGCCAACTAACTTCTAATAAAAATAACTGTAAGAATTAAACTTGTGTAAGGTATTATAAAAATTATAATTATATTAAAGGCGTTAAAGTTATGAGTCGTGGTGTGGTGATGCTATAAAAATAGAACTGACTCATCATAATATTTTTTATTGGTTCAAGCTACGACGTTTTTATGTGCAGTCGTGCTACGCCAGCTACGGCGCTACGCTTATACATACGTGCTACGGCGAAGGTTACATTGTTTACCTCATAATAGCTACGTAATAGAGGCAAAGCAAACACTCATTATAGTAAAATATGCGTAATACATTACAGAATTAATTAATAAATATTTTATTAAACCATTAATTTATTTTCATGGCCGACAAACTGAGTCTCAAATAAACATAATTTATGGCACAAAGTGTGATTGGAATCTATTTGTTTCGTAATGAAGCATATACATATAGGACAGGAGGACAAATCTTTGTATTTAATTTATTTTTTTATTCTTTATTACTCAATTTGTCATATGGAACATGGTATAGTGGTTGCAGCTCCTTAAAAACATTGTGTAAAAAAACTTGGCGATTAAAAAGAGTGGCGGAGAGTTTATTGCCAGTTCTTCTCTTCCGTTCTACGCCCTTGATTTGAGAACTGGCAGTAAATGTAAAATTAAATTCATTTAATATTTCTTTTTTTTGACGTTCATAAGTGTACATTGTAACCTATATGAATAAATAAATTTTGATTTGATTTATTTGATATAAAGGTTCAGGATTCGATTAGGGGAAAAATAGTTTTTTTTTAAACAAAAATATTTTTTTGTTTAAATAATGATGCCTTTTAAAAGCATTCCTAATGATGAAACACTTAAACTAAATAGCAGTGGAAATTCTAACTGCAGCAATAATTGAATAATCTCCGGAGCAACTTTGCCGCTTGCTGCAATGTCTTGAAATTCTGTTTAAGTTAGAAGCGACATCTATATTCCGTTATTATGTTTGAAGCTTTGTTTGAAGTCTATTAGGGGTAAGAGACTTAAGAACAGCAAAAATATAAATGTCTGTTTCAATAATCATTTTCAACAGCTCTTAACACATCTACTCATCACCTAGCTGACTGATTGCAAGTAAAAAATAATGCATAAAAAATATTATTTTGTAGAGAGAAGTGAAGCTCTCTGCAGCCAACCATATTAAACATTTAACTAAATCAAACACGGAATCAAGAAATTTCCTACCTAAATTATATGAATTTGTGGCACTGATCAATAATGCTTTTTAAGAGGCTTAAGATTTACGTCATTTTAATAACTAATTCGTAACAACAATCAAGTTAAATGATGAATGCGGAATGTTAATTAACTGGCTGAATAATTATGTCTATAGAGAATCTAAATAATAATCATACCTCAAATTCAATAATTAAGATGATACTGTTATGTTATTTTAAAAATATTCAAACTTTTAAATTTCATTCTCTAAGTCGTTCTGTATGAAAAATCTTTGTTTGTTATATCAATAACCATAGGACCTAATATATTAAGGCCATAGTAGAAACCACTGTTATTTAAGTAAAGGGATCAATAAACTACATTTAAGATGGCAAAAGTGCATAGATAGCAATAATACATACTTGGATTAATTAAATTTATTATATTAAAATTTATGTTTTACTTACTTTTTATTTGTCTAATACAAAACGCCAAATTCATACATATTATTATTACTTGTTATTATGTATTTAAACACACTAGCAGCCTTATAAGCTGATGCGCGCGTATTTGATATTTGGAGAAAATATCCAATCTATTTTTAAATATAAGGATCTAATACATACTGATTGGGTAATTTTATATAATAACTAGCAGACTCGGCCAAGCGTTGCTGTGGCTAAGGTTTTTGTTATATTACATAGTAGTAAATTAATCAAGGGAAACCGTAGGAGAACTTATGTGAAACGTTGGTACCACGACACGGACCTAAACTAAACTACCTTTAACTCAGCGCCATCTGTTAGAATTGTATCAAATAATAAACAAATGTTAATGTTATCGTAATTTTAGTAAGGGTGCCTATTTTTTTTTGAAAATGAAATATAGCCTATGTCACTCAGGAATGATGTAGCTTTCCAACAGTGAAAGAATTTTTCAAATCTGCCAAGTAGTTTCGGAGCCTATTCAATTCATACAAACAAACAAAAAATCAAACCTTTCCTCTTTATAATATTATAGTATAGTATAGATAAAAATATAGCTCTTATAACTTGTACTAAACCTTAAACCATTGAAAACAATCTGCTACTTCGACTCAGATTTATGCAGCTTTCAGACTTCCTGGCCGAAAGTTCGCTTTTTATTTTTGAAACCATTAAGAGATTTCACTTTGAATTAACTCTGTGAAAATCTCTAAAGATCATTTTAATGGGTTAATTATGTTAAGAGGAGGCGTTTATTTCATAAGGAAAATATGTTTTTGTGTTCACATGCTTCAAAAGGCATACAGTTTTTACAAGTATGGATAGACGGAAATTCAAAAACTGTTTTCATACTATAGAAAGTTTTTTGTATGGCCTTTTCCAAATTGGACATTACATAGAGACGTTTAAGTGTACTATGAAGTTAACTTTTGTATAAACACTGATGTCTGAGTCTTGGATAGATCTTGTATGGGAGACAAAATAAAATTAACTTAATTTATATTTTTATAATAATGTTTTATAACGCACATCTGAATTTGTAAATCACTGGTCAAAAGACTGGTTAAAAGATCGACTTAATAATATTTTGTGTTATATTTATGTGAGCCTAGTGGATAGGTTTGACCCTACAAATCTTGAGGTAGCGCGTTTGAATCCTGGTTGGGAGCTTATTGGTTTTTCTATGTGAGATCAGGAAACACTGTCTAAAACCCTAACGACGTGCCAGAGTGTTGTGTTTTATTCTACCAAACGGCATCCAAATGGGCAGAATGATTAGCAACACGGCCGCCCATGGACACTCTCGTGCCTTAAAAAACAAGCCTTTTAAAAGTTATAGAATCATAGACTTCGAGGTGATATGGGTAGACTTTCATCTGATCTGGAAGTCCGTTGATGATACAGATCCTCTTTTCTTGTAAAGCGTGTCTTGTCCTGTACAGAAATAAATGATGAACCTCAGCACATCGTAAATGCAGTATTGTAACATGCTCAAAGTAAATTCGCTTCACGGTGCTGATTACTGTCAATAAAGAAGAAGAATTATATACGAGGAATTAAGTAAGTCTTTACATTAGTACAAATCAATACGTAAGTAAAAAATTTATCATTACAACGAAAATATTACTCCATCAAAATGAGTCGAAGCTTTCATAGTAATTATCTGACGTTATCAAAGATCACTTAGCGATCGACATACGCTACACACTAATGCTGCGAAGGTAAGTAATCTCTCTAGGAAATGACAGTAGCAGGTGTGCTCCGTTGGCAACTGCTAATAGCTTTTAGACAGCGGCTAGTGATGTCCTCCTTTATCGATAAAAACGTTTGCGTATAAGCTTTCATAACAAATGTCGATGATCTTAAAACTAAGACTTAACATCAACAGTTTTAAAATAATGTATATAATAAGTAAAGGAAACGTAACCATTTTTTGTTCTCCCAATTGTAGCGATGTCTTATATGTATAGATAGATAGACCTCCCAAAAGGAGATGGAAAATCAACTCTGATTCCGTTTACAAACTTTATTCATTAAGAATGCCATTAGTACAACGAGTAATATGATTATTATTAGAATTAAAGACTCTGTAAGCAAGAGCAGTGGCTTCAGCGTGCGAATTTCATTCCTGAGGTCGTAGGTTCGATCCCTGGCTGTGCACCGGTGGACATGCTTTCTATCTGCGCATTTAACATTCGTTCAAACGGTGAAGGAGTAAAATTGTGAGGAAATCGGTTTGCGTTTGAACCAAGAAGTCGACGGCGTGTGACAGGAGGCTGATCATCAACTTGCCTAAATTGACAAATGATCATGAAACGGATCTAGGAATCTGAGCTCCTATAGCACTAATACCAATTGCGGTGAGCAACTTACTTTTTAGGCGATTTACTTTTTAGGCGATTTACTTTTTAGGCGATTTTTTCTAGGCAGTTTTTGCCGCCCACCACCACTTTGTGGAGCTGCCGACTGAAGTATTTCCGAACCAATTCGACTTAGGGTCCTTCATGAAAAGAGCGTACCAGTTCTTAAAAGGCCGGCAACTCACTCACTCGCCCTCTGGCATTGAGAGTGTCCAGGGGCGGTGGTATCACTTAACATCAGGTGAGCCTCCTGCCCGTTTGCCCCCTGTTCTATAAAAAAAAAACTTTATTTTTTCTTTTTGTCTCCATACAATAATTACAATATTACAAACCCAAAACAAAGAGAGCAAACGAAGTCACACAAATGTGGAAGTTGTTTTACTGTATTAAAACGATTTCACAGACTATTATATACACAAACAAATTTAACAATATCAACGTAGGTTCACAATTTTGCATTAGCCTAATTAATATTGAATGTAACTTTAAATAAACACTCACGAATGAATTAAAGTCACATCAAAGGTTAATTCAATCATTTATTAAAATGAAACATTCGTGCTGCGAGCCTGTTTTAATTATTCATCAAAGCTTCAATTACTATCAGATTTGTTTATTCAAGGATATTTGATTTTATAATTGTATAAATTTAATATTGGTTTTCTTATATCTTTAAACGAGCAATTCTTGTATATATATATGGAATAGGCTCCAACAATTTTCATGAAATCTAGTAATACGGGGGGTTTTGGGGGCGATAAATCGATCTAGCTTGGAATCATTTCTAGAAAATGTCATTTTATTCTGTCGGTGAGATCGAAAAATATTATTCATATTTCATCAATTTGTTATGTATTTCGTACTTAAATATAATTTTCAAAAAACACAATTTATAAAAAAAATACCGAGGAAACATCGGTTATCCAGGTACTTTATATTATTAGACATAGTTGAGTAACGAAACTTATGCACAAAAGAGGGAGATGGAAGCAGATTTCACCCTGGAGTATGAGTAGTTTGAGGGCAGGCCTTCATATTTATAGTTTCATACACATATTCAATTTCGTAATTCAATTTTTGGATGGCATAGTGGAATTTTAAATTATTTTACAGCAAAAACTAAAAAATGGAAAATATATATATAAATTCTTCTTCGTAGAATTGGTCGAACAGTGAATATTATATTCTATGAGCATTATATTGATACATTTCTGAGAATTAAATAATCGAAATGATATGTATTTATTAAAATATTGCTCAACCATTCATTAACAAATAATAAAATAAGTGTTAAAAATTAATGGGGTATAGAGCTACTGAGAAACGAAGGCTTGCAGGTGCGTGACCGGCCTTTAGAGGTACACAAGTGAAGTTGCACGGGCCACTAGATAGAAATGCACCAGCAACTTATTTATTCATATTAAATTATGTTATTATTTAATATTAAATATTAATAAAAAAAATAAAAATTCACTTTATTTGACTCAAATTTCAGTCTTAATACAATATTCATTGTCGTTAACCTTATACGTAATATACTTCTACCTTTTCTATTATTATATACTCCTAATTATTTTATAAACATCGAAAAATCCCATCCCTAGCCGTTCGGAGATGACATACAGTAATGGGCGACTTGGTGCGCCATCTGGTACACAAAATTAGCCACTGCGGTCTAGAACACACTGTCCCGACATATTGCTGTACTCAGCTTAATTACACGACATTTAAACAGGGAACAGATTTGATAATTGATGTATTTATCGTTTGAAATTTTGTGTCTAATGTTTTTACCTTAATGAACTTGTTCACATCGCATTATATTGAACACATATCAATGGTTTGAAATTTGTCCAGCTTCGTTTATTTTCAACGATATTAGTTAAGCTTTTGCACAGCGAAGTGCAATACTGTGTGGAAAGCATTCAGAGTACCTATGTATATAGCACAGGGATAGTCGATAGAGTAGTAGTTATATCTATGTTCTTCCTTCTCTCTTTATTATGATTATGTTTCAGAACTTCAAATATCCCGACGACTTGTCAATGACCAAATAAGTCTCAAAAACAAATGTATTGAAAATACAGTAAACCTTTTATTATTCAAAGGCAATACACATCTTCACATTTAATCTCATGTAAAAAGATCTTTTTTATAGGCCAATATTTTTCTTTATTCATTAGTAGGTAACTTCAACCATCCTAAGCAAGCAATTTCTATATTCATCTCAAAGAAAATTTTATTATGAGTATTTTTTTATTCAAAACGTTACAAAAATCCTCAACACACTTAAATCAAGGTACGCTTAACAAAATTATAAAAACTCGAAACGTCTGCCTCTAAGAGATTTGCATAAATTTTCCTAAACAAGTAAATTGTAGCATAAAGGAAGCGACGTTACTCTAAATATTTAGACAAGACATCTAAAACGGGAACTCCGAAATATTTCGAGCGGGGGCTATAAAGATGATCTCCTCAAATGCTTGAAGCTCTCGCGTATTAAGGGGCAAGTGAAATCTGTACGAATACATTACTATCGAAACTCGATACAAACTCACTTTTTTGCCTACTATGAGCTATGATATACTATGTGTTAGCATAAGAAGTCTTAGCTTATATATTTAGAGAGCGATTCTCTCCTCTGAGGTGTGTAGTGTGTTTAGTGTGAAGGCTTGAGCCAGGGTTGTCCACTAATCGAGACGACATATAAACTGATCATCTACTTGCCCATTAGACAATATACCTCTTCGAAACGGATACAGAAATCTGCCAAAACCTGTTTTCTAACTTAGTTGAAAAATTTATTTCAAAATACTGTATAAATTTACTTCTAAATAACAGTTATACAATTTATTCTAAATAGACTCATATTTATTTGAGTAATATTTCTTCTAATCATTGTTTTTTTTTATGACACCAAACGTTCTGGTACATCACACCGTAGCACTCGTAACGGTATTCGTAGCACATGCGTAGCGATGCCTAACAAATACTTTTCTAAGACTCTTTGTATCCAAACAATATTTATCGAGTATCTTGATTACACGGCGTAAGAAACCAACTCAGAAATATATTATATTAACATCCAGAATCACTAGACTCTTCTCGACGAAGTCTGAGTTAATATATCAATGTAGATAGTAGGGGATTATAACATCCCCTTCTCAGTATGAATCGCGACTTCCTAGGGCCCGCACGCGATGTGCTCCTCAAAGAGCGGGAAATCGCGATGAATTTTACGCAACTTTCGAATTTGAAAATGGAACCTTGGAAATTTTAATTCTTTTTTCGAAAAAAGAATTCGTGTTTTGTTTTTGGTGTACGGTTCGTTGTATGGTTTCAAAATGGATGGAACTATATGGACGTTATTGTTATTATTAGTGAAAATAACCGGTGAGTAATTGTTAAAAATTGTTCCAAGATATATATTTCAGAAAGTAATATTTAACAGGCCGCAACCTTAATAATGATGTGCTCCTACTAACTTCATCTTGTATTAAATTAAATATTATATATATTGCGAGTGCGAGATGTATATTTATTTAATAATTATACATCTCGCATCGGGTAGCGTAATAAACGAATGGATATTTATTTAAGTCACCTAGTATATTAGACTATGAAGCAATTACTCAAACTGTAGACACCAGTCACAATTTTTATGACTAATTTCTATATAAACTAAACGTGTGACAAAATAATCTATTACATACAAATTTAATAATAGAAAAATTTTGAAATATGAATTTCAGTTTTCCATTATATGTTCTGAAAATTTATTGTATTTTGTTGTTCGTTGTTGTATGTTGTAAAGGCACAAAACATATGCTGGCAAACACTGTAAACACGCACGCACATTTACAAAAAAAATAATTGAAAATATTCTATATAGGGAAACAACTATAATGGTGAATAAATAACATAACCTTTGCATAAGATAGAATCGTTTTTTTTAATAAATTTTCAAACATAAATACATGTTTTTTTCTTCTTTCACAGTAGTTGCCTGGAAGATATCGCTCGAAAGCAATAAGGCCACCAATTGTCCTCCTTTTTATTTACCTATGTTCAATTTTCATTTGTAATGTAACGAAGTGTTAATAAATAAATACATATACACTTCCTTGTCCGAAAATTTTTAATTATTAATGAAAATAAGAAACGTTTTTAGCGAATATCTTAGCAGGTGTGGATAACCCTGTATTGCTACCAATTAAATTAATTATTATATCAATTAATCACTTAAAAGTATGATAAGTCTTAGTAATCTTAATGTAACCTTTACATAACAATTAAACATAAAAAGAAAGAGTGACTTGTCTCGGAGAGTATGCAACAACCATTACAAAAAATATTAATATTTGCTTTTGCAAGATAAAAAAAGCAATATACAAAAATCCACAATAGTATGTTAATCCCGTGAGTACGGTAGCTCATCTCTCAAGAGCCCAGCTATCTGGGTTGCATCTTACCTATTGAAGATTTTAAACCGAAAACTTAAGATGAAAAGGGATGTTAAGAAAACTGTCTTGAAAGGCTTAAATGTATTATTATGGCTTTGTTAACGAAATGGATTTGTATTATCCACGTTGAATGTCACGTTTGCAACTTTCTTTATAAACATGAAATTAGTTGTATAAGAATACTACTTGATTGTCTTGTCGTTCCGAAGTGGTGGAGGCCTGATGACCTACAGGTCATCAGGCCTCTGATGCCTGTTAAAGGTTGTGCACCTGTGTTGTAACACAGGTGCACAACCTTTAACAGGCATCAGTCTCACTTAAGCAATAGCAGTGCTCCAAAGAAGAATGACAATTATTGTATATGTTTTTGTGAGAAATAAAATAAGTATATTATTATTATTAGTCTCAAAGAGACTTCAAAAACAAATGTTTGTATTTTATAACCACGTAGGTTGTCTTATTTATTCCAGATCTTTTTTATGTTTTATGGTTACTGTTACACATAAGTTATTTTATGGCAAACAATTTATATTATGATAGATAACTATTTATTGATGATTTTGGCACACACAACACACACTTTTAACGGCTAGACAACTATTAACAATGTTCAGACTTTTTTGGATACAAATACCGACCACACACGCACTCTCCTTGGCGGACGAGTTTTCTCCATCAGAGGCGATTTTCATTCTTATTTATTTATTTAATTATTAATTATCTTACAGCTTCGTTATATAAAAAAAAATATACAAAACACTAAGATAATACAGAAAGCCAATAGATTACATAGATGAACAATATATTATATGTAACGGAAAACAAGTGAGTACATTTATAGACAAAGATACATGAAAGAAAACTGAAATTTAAGATTTGAAACAATAAATATATACTAAATGTTTCAAATGACTACCTAATTCTACAGAGTCTTCCCGCCTCTTCAAGTACTTCCTCACATCTTATTTGTGAGGTGGAAAATATCAGTATCCTGACAATCCTTAAAAACATTTTTTTTCCAAACGATTCAAAAATTTATAAAAACAATCCTAAACCTGACCTATACTAAAACTGTAAATATTTTTACCGTGCAACAGTTTCATTATAAGATGTTAGTGTTATGCAGAAAATAATGGCAAGTATCTAGTATCTTTGTCTATGTATAATTCAGTTCAGTTCTTGAGTTTATTACGTGTTACGGGTTTAAATCTACATATGTAGAATATAAATTACCAAAGTCGCAACCAAAACATGTCGTAATCCATTTTCACTGTACGCACAAGTGTTACAAAGAGCACTAGAGTTGTGCAAAACAGACGACAATATAACTCTAGGAGGGCGCTAGGTGTAACTTTGCGTAATTGTCAAAGTTTTAACGACCCGTACACTTTGTGCGACTTTTGTCGAGGTTCTTCGGTAAATTGAATTGCATATAGATGCATACAACAACATTACATTGTTCATATTATATTAATGATTTAATAACTATGTAATACTAAAAATGTTTAGAAAATGAAAATCTATAACAATATCAAATCATTTATTCCAATTAGACCACTCAAATTGGCTCTTTTGAACGTTAAATAAAATATAAAGATGATTCTAGTTGCCCCTTCCAAAAAGTATTTTCGTGTGGAGATCAATGGCCAAGAAATTCCACACTTACTCTTTTAACAATATTTAAACAAGGAATTTACAATATTCGTATACATTAATAAAATAATTATTAGTGAAGCCACTGTACTCCCGGCATAAAATTACTATACAGGTCTGTATTGTTAGTATACATGTTCCTCACATATTTACAAATATCGAAACCGAATGTTATAAATGAAAGATTAAAAATAATAAATAAATAAATGACACAGTGTGTAAGATTAACATAAAATAATGCATTTGTAGTATTATACAACAAAAAATAACAAATATTAGATCAGGACCCAATTTTTTTTATATTTATTTAATTTGTCAAGGCTCTATGATTGTCCTATGGAGCAGAGGAGCAGAACTAGCATGTTTTCAAGCATTCTTATCTTGAATATAATCCTCTATTCTGTAATATGCTTTTTAAAAAGCGTAGTTAGTAGGTTTGATTAATGATTATATGGAAAGTTTAAGTTTCATAAGAATAATGTAAGTTTAGATTGATAAATTATAATTAGAAAATTTTAAGTTTCATAAAAATTATGTAAGTTCAATAAATAATTTTTATTTCAGGTATAACATCACACTATAGGTACGATGAAGTGATCAATCCGGTATCTGTGAGGTAAGAGTATTTTCTACTTAAATTATATATTATTAACTTATTTAAATATTTTATTTCTGAAGAATTGTTTGGGTTGATCCCTCCTGCCTCGTTTCAATACTTTTACAATTAGTATGTTGAATAATCAGTGTCATAGACATATGTCTGACGTTTGATATCTAGATATTAATTATACTGTTATTCTTAGGGCCTGTTTCACAATGTCCGGATAAGTTCTAAATAAGCTATTTATTACTTATTGGTAGGATAATTAGTAGTATTTTTGCGTTTCACGACTGTCAGATAGCGCTATACGTCATGAAATGCGAAGTATCTTTTTTGGAACTTTTATCTTTCGAATAGGTAATTTATGTGTTGCATAGCTATAAATTCAATAATATTGGATAAAGTACCATTTATCCATACATTGTGAAACAGGCCCTTAATTTTATAAACTTGTCTTTTTTTGTTCAAAAGTAATATAAGAAACTCATCTACACTATAAACTGTATACAGCACATCAGAAGAATAAAATTATAAAAGATTCAAAAAATGTTATAATAAAGTTATGGACATGTATATTTTTTAAACCTGTTAATGTACTTTGTTGACATATGTTTTCTGTTTCGTTTTTTTTAATAATGTTATAGATTTGTTTAGTGTGTCTAGTGTTTTTGTTTTTAATATGTATAGTTGTAACATTACTAAATAAATCATTAATTCATAATAATATATCATAACAACGATATTCAAATGGAAGTGAATTGTTCGTTATTCGCATTAAGTAATAAAATAACGTCTAAAATCTCGTGAAATAAATTAAGCACCCAAAAGGTTAACCGCATGTAATTAAGCTTAAATAATTATAACGAGGGAAAGGTAATAAAACAGTTCCCTTATATCTTGTAGAATCAGGTGTAGATTAGGAGGAACCTTTTCAAAATATAACAAATTAAAATTGTTTTAGAAACATACTTTAAACGTATCTCTATAAAGGGGCCTTTCAGGTATTACATAAGAACTAGGGGTGTTTGATTTTCTTATTTGGTGATACGTCAACAGTAATTAAAAAATAAATCAGTGGCGCTACAACCTCTTTAGGTCTTGGCCTCAGATTTCTGAATCTTCATGATCATTTTTAAATCTAAAAGGCAAGTAGCTGATCAGCCTCCAGTGGCTGACAGACGCCGTCGACTTTTTGGGTCTAATACATGTCGGTTTCCTCACGATGTTTTCCTTCACCGTTCGAGCAAATGTTAAATGCGCACATAGAAAGAAACTCCATTGGTGCAATCTTGACCAGTCCACAGATAGAAAAACTAGGGTAATAAAAAAAAATCGAAATTTTTAAGGTTAAAAATAATTCTCTTTATTATTTGAATTGAATCAATGTTAATAACATTACTTTGACTAACTCTCTCGGGAGACAGTATAATTAACATCCTACGCAAACGTCCATTCAAGTGAGTAAAATGTATCTAAGTTTGTTGCGAAGTTCTTTGTTTAATTTCGCCAACTTAAGCATAAACTTTTGCTTACTTTGTAGCAATTTGAAGACGCGTTGACAGTATTTTGACGAAGTAATGAATTATTTTGTAGGAAAGGTTTCATACACTCTTACTAGATATAATTCACGAATCACTAATCTTTATGGGCATGTTTTACCTGAAAATCCAGGCCGGGAATTTCAAGATATCATTTGTATTGTATATTAAACACGTATCTAACTATCTATCTAACGTAATAAAACTGTACTATGCAAAAGTGTCAAACCCTCTGGCATTGAGAGTGTCCATGGGCGGCGGTATCACTTAACATCAGGTGAGCTTCCTGCCCGTTTCAAAAAAAAAAACTTCGTTAAAATTCTTCCTTATTATGGAGAAAGAGAACTAGGTTTTCTTGTGTATCCCATACAATATCGGATATGTTACTGTAAACACTTTTCTTTATGGGCAAGTTTTCTGAACCCAATCCTTAAATTCTATAGTTATCATTAGGAATTATTAAACGGGATATAAGTAAAGTTCTACTATTAAAATTAAGGAGAATATGGGCCATATTGTTTTTCAGCTTTATGTGCCACATCATACGATCCCAAAAGCTACAGCTAAAACTGCGGTTAGCAATACTCGTAAACATTAGGTGAATGTTCGCCAGGAAATCGCCATATTTGGCCGATTTTCCGCAGGCCACGTAACAAGCAATAAATAGGCTACAGCATTGATTCAATAAATTACACTCGAACGGAATCGAATCTACACTAGTTGGCAGCCGTGCCAAGAACACTGCCAAATGACGTCAGTGGCACAATATGCTTATCGGTCGATTTTTTAATCAGATTTTGATAAAGGCTATAAATACATTCAGTTGTTTTAACTGATATAATCTGGAGTATAATAAATTTTAGATGTGAGGGGGACCATTAAAGTCATTGTTAGTCCAGCCGTCGATTTCGTGTATCTAAATCCTAATAAAATAAATGTCTAAATCAAAATAAAGCGTTCTTTTCTTATATACATTATTTGTTATAAATATACATTTCGCCAATTGCCTGATAACTTATGTAACCTGATTTTTTATGTATGTTTATAAGGTAACGAAGTGTAAATAAATAAATAAAGTTCAAAGCTCGTGTGATAAAGGATTCGTTTATAACCGTGATCGTTAAAAACGTCAAATGTTTAAAGGGTACAAATTCAAACACAGTAGTAGTATAGTAGCACAATATCTTTTTTCTATTTGCGTTAATCACACCTGCCCCTTTTGAAAAGAAAATCCAGAAAGAAAAAGGGTTGTAGCATCCAAGAATGTACTAGACCCCAGTGACTAAATGAGAGTGGTCTCACTATAGTTCGTGTACATATAACTATAATACAGGCCAAAAATCCATGGATCAAACACAGCTAGCCTTGGTCATCAGCTGCATCATTGTTTTTTTCATCATATAAAGATATCAGAGCTATCCATGGCCATTAAAAATACATTTTCAGAATGCCTATAAAATGTGCTAAATTGGGTCATATAGGGTAATCTTAAGGTAGAGTTTTTTTTTTCACAGTGGGGTCTGATTTCCGTATTTTTTTTTCGTAAAACTGCAAAGACTCATCAGTACCAATCTAGTGAAATTTATGAAAAAGATACAGGAATAGTGTAGAATATGTATATATCTATAGATAAAAGTTATAAATTTATAACGATAAATATCCTTCAAGATTATGTCCTACGCACAGATGCATGCATATTCATTATTCATATTTGAACAACGTTATAGTCTACTCGTAACCTGTATTGATCAACTAGGTAAAATTATTTTGAGCTAATGTTTTTTTTGAAACTTGTTTTTTATTAGACAAAAGTTATAAATAAAAGTAGTAATATTAACAGATAACAATATTTTTGTGTTTTATATAAGTAAAAAAATTATAATATTAAATATCTGTAAACACATTTAACGTTACAAACAATAATTGCATGCTAGCGTGTCAGGCAGGTAATAAAATCTTTAAAAAATGAACCGGCTTCAAAATGGAAATACACGTTATTATTTCTATTGATTGGTTTTGTGATAATTAAATTATTTACCTTTTATTCCCTGCAAATCCGAATCTATTGACACCTTCATAATCCAGGTTTCTCCACTGATACTACTTTACTGCTCAGATGCACAATAAATTGAAGTCTATTAAAAATTCAGTAAAGTATTGCAAAAAGCAAAAGCAGTTATGTTTAAATTAAGTGTTACGGAAACTTTAGAATGTTTTGATACATAAAAGTAGCTTTCTAAATTTAAATGTTTTATTTGTTGTTTGATTGTAAATTTAGTGGGCATGAGATACCAGGGTAATAATACCTATAGTAGACGTGAAACAGGTGGAATAGTACATTTATCTTCGGCATGAGTGTATGAGGGTTGTTTATTGTAGCCATAAACTCTTAGGCCACTATTGTACCCCTACTATTTGCTGTATTCAAATTTGTACCCTTTAAATATTGCTTTCAACTAAGTTATTCCTTTATTACAGGAGCGGGTAAAAAAATGTCTTCTGAAATCCGCTTTTGGACCTAATTACGTCATAAAAGTACCTATTATAATTTTCGTATATTTTCTAATATAGCATGAAGTAGTAGGTATTTTTGATAAAATGTTTGAACTTTAAGTTCAGGAACAATATAAAATCTACCTTTGTTATGATTTAGACATTTAAATAATTAAGTTTTTAGACACAGTTTAATATTTTATTATGATTTAGATTTTAGACACTTGTTTTAATGAGCTTTTGAGATACATTTTTGTATATTTTATTACCATTTAGACATGGGTATATTTGAATTTGTTCATTTTGTTTTAGGGTAATCAGTTGAACGCTAATAATAGCTTCAGTTTAGATTTTGTATTTAATAAATAATGAAATTTGCTGAATATAGGGAAAATTCATGTATACAGAGAGCAAACACTGAAATCAGTACATTTATCTAGAAGGGTATATGAAGTTTGTTTATTGGTCCCATAAAATAGGATGAGGTGTTCGAGGTAGGGTTGGCAAAAAAAAAATACAGTTTTCGGGTTTGGACTTGTTGATCCGATAACTTAATAAGGTAACCTTTGTAAGAACAAATTAAAGTTATGAACTTATATTAGCAAATTGAATTTTACAGCAGAACTTTGTAAGACACCAATTAAATCTCTAACTGCTATCTTACAATCTGCTTAAAAATATGTTATTTATGCTTGGTAAAGTATATTGAAGGTACTTTCAGTACTGAAAGACATTACATATACATTAATATTATTAATCTATTGACAACCCTAACCATGTGTTACTTCGCCTTCAAGCCTTTTGACAAATTTAATTTGGTGTTCGTTTACGATATTGAGGTAAAATTATAACTAGGTATGTGCTGCATTGTTATATATTAATAAAGATAATAGACTTAAAATTTAAAAGTTCGGGCTTTGTTGCTATAGATAACGATAATATACCATACCTCTAGTCTCTAGTCTACCTACATTTTTATTGCTGTTTTTGTTTAGTAAATTTTATATAAGTAACTACATCTGTGCGTTCTAATAATTATTATTAATCTTAGTTTATAATGTTTTCTCAGTAAGCGAATATTTGTACATAATTCATATGCGAAATAAAGTTATTCTAACCTTAATATAAAGATTTGATTTGATTTTGATTTGATTTCCTCGAATTTAGTGATGAACCTGTAATATGGATAACCAGGCTTCCATTCCATAGCTAGTCATATACATAACAAAAAGGAAGTTTGTAAGGGATTGTGTATGTGAGTGTGTGTGTATTTGTGTGTGATAGTGGGGAAAGGTACGCATGCGTGTGTTAGTGAGTGTTAAAGGGTGTTTGACATGACAAGAACATATTATGTGAAAATTATTATTTTATTACTTCTAGTAGAATTTCAGTTTGATCATAGCTCAAAGTACTTAAAAATTTATGAATTGTTTGCTTTACACATTTTTTTGTTTTAGCATATATATGGTTGAGCAGTCTTGATCAAGTGGCTCCAGCCTGAGGAGTTTTACCAGGGTCAGCTTGTAAATAACTTACCAATTACTGTTACTTTTAAAACACCAGAAACTATTAACTAACAAACAGTCCTTTTGCTGTCATTGTTATGATTGTATTGTATGACGGATTCAATTTCCGCACTGAGACGCGAAATTGGTCAGTTATTCGTAAAGTCCTGGCTAACTAAGCCTAGCTCCTTCCAGAATCACAGAAATCTTCTGGCCATTTCGCTTGACTACTCCGAGGATTTCTGTTCGATGGGAAGCCAGTCACGCATTCCATACGTTGGAATGGAATATCTTGGAACAAACTCTACACAAGGATCTGTCTGTCATGCCTAGGACAGAAAGATGTTTATTAAGGAGACACTATCTCGTGACAATCCTTATAATTGTTTTGAGATTAGTACTGTTGAGGCTTAGAAATTACTTTCTCTTTTTTCTGGCAGTGCCATTTTGGAGTGTCTGGAGTTTTGCGACCATCGGTGATGTTAGACTTCTGTTCTTCGGATCTTAGCGAAGGTTCATTATAATTAATATTTATATTGACTTCTAAGTACAAAAAAAGATTATACAAATTCACGGGTAAATTATTTCTCGAGTCAAATACGAATTCAGAGAGCACCTAATAAATTCTTACATTTATATTTATAAGTTTCTCTCCATTCAACTTCAAAGACGCCTTTAACTTCAATCAACTCGAGATAAACACATGCTTCATTGAATATTTGATAGACTCTCGAAATTATTGGATGTATTGATGTTTCATTTTGTATATAAAATGTTTTTTATATATTCATTAGATTTTTCCTGATCTTGGAAAATTATGCCATATTATATTCCGACTTTTTAACAATAACGTAGATATTTTGAATCGCTGCTAAATTCTATGAGTCTCTAGTAATCCTTTATTACTAAAAACATGTGAGACTTCGTGCGTATATTTTATTTTTGATATATATATGTATATACCTAAATAAAAACTAATTCGAATTTTAAAAACGCATTTAATTGTTAACGTGTTCTGTTTCGTCCAAGAATGGAATCTTATTTTAAAATCTACAAGCAAACACGTCAGACATATTTTTAAATGGCTTTATTTGAGCTCAAAAAATTTATCCTCGTACGGATTGATTTGAAATTGGTACTTTTATTTCTGATGGTACCAATCATCACGCCACTCTCCTGATCAATCAAGAACATTGATTAGACAAAATATAACAGTACATAAAATCGTTTATAGAAAAAAAAATACTCGTGAAAAAAAACCTATGGTTTACGAGAAATAGAACGCTTTTTTCTTGAAGGCCCCAAATTAATACTGGTTCGGAAATGCTCTATAGGCAGCTGCTTCGCCTTGGTGCACGGAGGAAAGTGCCTATAACGCTGTTTTACGATTTATAGTCTTATTTAAGTAAATGTTTTAAATGTTAAGCTTAAAATAAATACACAAAGCGAGTGTCGATTACGTTTTCATTAAAAATAATTGACGCTCGCGGGTTTGTTGCAGATCAATAAGTTTTCCAGCGAAGCACGAGAGAAATTTGCCACCGGATAGTATAGATGGTGAGTTTTTTACCTTTTTCTATACACATTATACCTTTAAAGGATGTCCTGGAATAATAAAAAATTATAAAAAATAAAATACGTTTATTTTGGAACTTAAGATCATCAAGGTATCACTTATTCCACGTCATTAAATTTGAACCTGTAGGCATCCCTACTCATCGGCAAAGAAGACACAGGGTGTAGGCCGAGAAAAAAAGCCGACGTAAAAAACTCTCGGTACTCTTTTAAAAAAAGCAAATCATCAAACAATACTACAACAAACAAATATAGCAAATTAATAAGAAGTATGCTGCCCAGCACTTGTATAATATCTGACATTGAAACGTAAATTAAATATATAAGAAAAAATCAATATTTCGTATAGTCTACAATATCATATACATATTTGATCTATTAAAATTTTATTCTTATTAGTGTACAAGCCAAGGTTGTACATTTTGCTCAGACTTTCTTAGTTTTATAAGCCTGGCGATTTCCTAAATCGTCGGAGTTACGCCCTGAGAGAGCCAGACGTAGGCACTCTCTCCAATTATTTCATTGCATTCATTCGTTATATAGCAATTAACATTTCATTATTTTGCATATCTTCTATTGTTGTACGCGAGCGGTTCATAGAGAGTATAACTAAAATCCACTATTAATTAAAGCATCCCGATGATCCAGAAACAACAGTTAGCAAGTTAATTTTCTGAGGGAAAACTTAACAATTTAGCAAGACAAGAATTCAGAGAAGAAATAACACAAAATGACAGTTCAAGTTCAGGTTAAAACCCATTGAAATACGTAAAAGATATTCAAAGACAAATTGTATACATAAAATGTATATTTAAAAAGTTATGCTAATAAAGAATTTATAGAACAGAGGGCAAACGGGAATGAGGCTCACGGGTAAGTGATACTGCCCATGGACACTCTCTAAGTCAGAGGGTTTTTAAGAATTGGTACACTCTTCAAAAATCGCTCAATTGTGGAAGAACTTAATTGCTAACTCCCGCCATTTGAAGTATTTCATGGCGCCACATAGACAATATAAAATAACGAGTCTTTGATTATGATTATATCAAAGGATGGGAGAGTATAAAAACGATATAAATAGAAACAAACTCAAACCGAAAATCGTTCATAATAATACAATTCATAGAATTCACCTCCTCCCCGCACCCGTCGCCCCTAGAAGCTCCCGCCAAAACGTAATGAATGCGAATCATTAAATAATCAACCATAGAGTATCGCATGTCCATAGATTATCTTCGATATTTGAATGATCGTCAAAAGAGGTTCTCCTATACGTATATAAACTTAAACTTTTTGTTCCAGGATCATTTAATGTCTTCAGATTAAGAAGAAGTTTAGCTATGATGTCACAACATTTTAGCGAAACAACTGTCATGCCGGGCGTCGATGTAAGAATTATTAAAATTCATTAAGACAATAAACTTATTTCTATGGAAAATTAAGTCAATTTATTAAAAACAACGCTTATGGCTTAATTTAGGAATAGAACTTTAATTTGTTCCTGAGGTGTTGGCCCTTTTGTGCGGGCAACTTGAGTGTATGTAGAACTAAACAAAAGAGCGTTTGAATTATAGAGGTTTTATGTATATGAATACACACTAAAACTATCGTAGGGTTGGCTAAAGTCTTCGTTAGGAATCATTTCGATTCATACAGTTAGTATACATTAATGCCAAAGAAATAGACATCTTAAACTTTTACTTGTTAGACTCCAAGTTGTGTTCCACTATCGTTTTTGTGTTAACATATTTATACGCAATATATGGAGAGAAAAATAAATATTCCTTACTTTAGGTAAATTTGCAATGTGTTGTAAGTGGCACTCATCCAGGAAGATTTGTGTGGGAGAGGGACGGTATAGTTATATCCTCAAATACAGATTCAAGGTAAGTTTTACAATATTGTGGATGTAATTGTATGAATCTCAAATTATAATTTATAAATATTTTTATTTTTAGTTTAGATTATTTTCTAATTGTATTGAATTATAAAAATAAAAATGCCCTTATTTGAGTAGTACATAAGGATCAAATAAAGTACATGTTTAACAGTACACAACCAGTGACAGAGTTAAAGCGTATACTTTTACCGCAAATATTACTAATAAATATAATATATCAAATATAGATAACATGTAGGAAACATCAAATATACATATCCATAAAAGTACACATTTTGTGCCGCTATATGTTTACTTTAAGGCATTATAATATATATTTTTCCTAACAGTTTCGCATACATTTTTCTCAATATATCTATATATATGTAAGTCATTCATATTCCTATAGTTCATAATACCAAAATTTGTAATTGCACTCTTTTAACTGAAGTGCTATTTTGTCTCTGTTTTTCAAATTGTGTTTAGGCTCTAATAAAAGAGACAGTAGTATAGTGAAATGTCTTCATGACTCATTTTCCATGAAAAATATTTTTAGATACGTCATCGGTCAGACATTAGCACCGGACGGTGGAGTGGTCACACAACTGAACATATCCCATATAAGGGTTGATGATGGAGGAAGATATGCCTGTGTAGCTCATCATGGTGACAGCATCATCAGCCACGAAGACAGGGTCAATGTTTATGGTACACTTATTATTTTTTAATAATAAATAACAGAACAAAAAATAATTATTTATGTATTTATTTTCTATATCTGTCAAAATCTAAAAAAAACACTGCTTACACACTTACATATTGTTATATAAGAACGGTGCCTGCGATTTACCTGCGCCGACGCCGCCCTAGTGAACTCATTGTGATGTAAAGTGGCTTCTAATTACAATATCTTTTTAATTGTTACATTTAAAACGCTACTGCATTGCTGAGCAAACTTTCTTTTTCGGAATCATCAATATTTTAAAAGTAAAAGGACAATATAGGGATGTATATCGGAAATATATCTCGTAGATTAAGGACATCATCTATTAAAAACTTTACATTTTTTTCAATCAATTACTTCTCTGTTTCAAAGAATCTCAGCTCCATTTGCTAAATCAAAGACTTCCAATTAATTGAAGCGCTAATGACAGAAAAACAAAGACAATATGTCTCTTGTGAATCGTGTTATAACACTAGACTTATTAATACTTGACTGTTGTTTGTGGATTTATTATTTCTGGTTATATTCAAAACGAGGTATTTAATACCTAAGTTAATATCAGTTGCATGAAAGCTAATATTTCTATATAATATACTTCTGTGATATAAAATTATATAATTTAGTAATCTCAACAATTTTATCAGTGGATGATGTATCAATGCAAATAATATTATCGTAATCAAATGTGCATAGACTAAAGAAACAGTGTTGTCATGTCAAATATTAACCAAATTGAAGAATCGATCTCTTTAAAATAGCAAATCATTTCGTCAAAAAACGAAGTGAAGCTAGCCCTTATTAGCTAGTATATTTATGCCCAGTTTTTAAAAAGATTAAAAATTTGGTCGTTTTGATGACTTGCGGGTAGATAAAATTGTATGACCCTCATTTTCTTGCAACTCTTTATAACCGTGTCCGGAGTCGACGTTAGACGAACTTCAGAATAGGTCGTGTTTCGAAGGTATTGGAATAGTAACCATACCGTTATAGCAACTGTGTTTAAATGTCAATCACACGTGAAGCGTCTTGGAATATCCAAGGAATTCAAAAAAAACAAGAGAGACGAAAATACAAAACCAATGATGCATTTCGATTAATAATAGAGGTATTTCGATCAAGCACAAAGTTACATCATTATAATTAGACACCGCTTAATAAAGATACTTGTGTTTTCTTACCAAAGGGCTAACTGAATATTTAATTATGTACTTTTTTAATTTTAGAGATATGTATGTATGTATGAAGAGTTACTACATATTTTCTTTCTTAATTTAGGACCACCGTACATTCGCACTCTGCCCCCGATTAAGGCCCAAAGTGGACAAAGTGTAACCTTAAAATGCCCATACTATGGATATCCTGTCAGGTATGTAATTTATAATATTTATCTAATCAAAAAATCTAATTCAATCTCTCATTATGGCGTCGGCTAACCAAAACTTTGATTGTGTTTTCCTAAGTTTCATTAAAAACAAGTACAATGGAAGAGTGTAATGACAATAATGTGAATTTGATCTAAGCAATTTAATTTTAAAATAAATATTTTTCTTGTTTGTAAAATATCTTATACTCATTTCACTAAGATACCGTATCATTGCAAATCTGTCTTATTTCATCAACAGCATAATATATTAAATTATTTAACAACAGCATATATTCGTGTTGTTCCCACCAGTATGTAAAAGCTTACTCCTATTTCGCCATGTCTCCTGCTGATAGAGGACAAATCTTTGTTTTTAATTTATTTTTTTATTCTTTATTACTCAAGATGTCACATGGAATATGGTGTAATGGTTGCAGCTCCTTACAAACATTGTGTAAAAAAACATGGCGATTAAAAAGAGTGGCGGAGAGTTTATTGCCAGTTCTTCTCTTCCCTTCTACGCCCTTGATTTGAAAACTGACAGTTAATGTAATAGTAAAGTAATAAAAAAGTGTACATCATGTTACCTATATGAATAAATGATTTTGATTGATTGATTGAAATAGAAAGAGAACATTTTTTAGTTTTTTTCACTTGTAATGAATTCAAGATCAAATAAATCAATCAAAATATACAAGAAATTATCTGTGCATTGATCTTTTCTTGTTTATAAATAATATAAATAACACATTTTAGGGAAATCACATGGGAGTACAGAGGTAAGGAAATAACGCCCGAACAAACGAACCGTTACAAACGCAATGCAAACAAAACGGAACTTTCTATTGAAATCTATGGACGGAAACCAAAGTTAAGAAAACGTGACGTCACAGTCAACAGTGATGGTATCCTAAATTTAAGTAAGGTCTCCAAAGCCGAGAACGGTGCGTCTTATGCCTGTATTGTGAAAAGTCCTTCTGGAGAAATGGCTAAACGCTCCTTTGATTTGCAAGTCGTGGAAGCCCCACAGCTTGAGGAGATAATGCTGGCGCCCGATTTGCAAGAAGGACAAATTGTCCAAATCCACTGTAACCTGAAGAGTGGTGATTCGCCGGTTTATTACTCATGGTTGAAAGACGGGAAGAAGATACCACCACATTTAAAGGTAAGTGGTTTTTTTTATTTATCTATATACACACAGGCAGTCGGGTCACCTGATGACTCTGCCCATGGACGCTCACATTTGCAGGAGGCTTAAAGTGCGATACCCGCATTTTAAGCTGTCAAATCCTGTTTTAATTATTTTTTCAATATTGATGTCTACAATATATTTAATGTATGGACGTGACTTTTTTTTAAATTCTTTTTTATAGGTGCAATAAAACCTCTTTTAAAACGTATTTGCACATATCTGTGTTTTGTAAATACAGCCTACATTACTCATGTTTTGTATTATTGTGATGTAGATAAAGTGTTATTATGTTTGGTATATGTTTACATTAGGTTAGGCTCTATTCATGATCCTGGTATACTGTCGCGTACAGGCCTAAGCCAAGTGACCACAGGTTTTTTTATTATATTGAAGGATAATCTTCCTGTACTATCTTGTAAAATAAACTAATAAAATCTACCAAGAAATTAAAATTATGACGATCAAACAACTATAATAATATGTTTATAGCATTGTAATAATAATGATTTGAATATCAAACACACCACACGCAATACTGGTCGAGCAAGTTCGCTTATCTTGCCGAAGCCGCGTACAAATCGTTTATCTCATTCGTAAATATTAAGTTTCTTTAATACATTTTTGTAATGAGAAATTAAGTTATTTAAACATCGATTTTACCACTTTATGGAGGATTATACAATACTTAAATGTTTTTCGGAGGGTCTAACAATTTGGTAGATGTGTGTTCTCGATTATTACAGCGGTGGAGTAAAGAATTTATTTGTAATTATGTGGTCATTACTTCGGAACTAGCCGAAGAAAATGCTCTTTTCCCCCTAGGGTATTTGGGTCATCTAAGTTTTCTGACTCCTCACCTCCAAGTGGCATGCGGGCTTATTATTTTATTAACTTTGGTTTCTCTTTGGAACCAAGTAAAGTTATTTACATAACTCTTTTGAAAAATAAAATTATAAATTTCTATTTTCTTAAATTTATCATACAGATTGCCGAAAGGAGTTTGGAAGTGTTCAGTGTATTGATAATCAAGAACGTGTCACTGGATCATTGTGGGACCTACACCTGTGTTGCTGCCAATCATGTAGCTAAAGTCGACCGTACTGTTAATTTATACATAAAAGGTATGTAAGCCAAGCCTGCGACTGTCATCCTAAATAAAATATGTTTATTTTTGAATATAAGATACAGGTATCACTCCCATGTTATTAATTGGCAAAGAAGATGAGGGTGTAGGGGTAGGGTGTATGCAGAGAGAAAAAGCTGGCGTAAAAAACTCTCTGTACTCTTTTAAAATAGCAAATCATCAAACAACACTTATCTTCAAACAAGTATTGCAAATTAATTAGACGTAAGCCAAGTGCTAGTCCCAGGCCCTTTTAACTTTAAATAATTTAAAATATTTTAGTACTCTTAATGATATAAACACTTTAGAATATCAATCATATCTTCACTACCTATAGTAATAAATAAAATAAAATTTAGGATTCCACAACTTAATTTTTAAGTTTTAAAGAATTAAATTTTAGAGAATTTAACTTTTTTACGGCATTGATAAATTAATTGGAAAAATATCTTTTGTGTTTAGGAAAAAAACAAGTACATATCCGTGTGAAAAATATCAAATATTAACAGAAACATTAAAGTGCCGAGTTTTAAAACGTTTAATCTAAAAAGCAAATCGGAATAAAAATGATCGCGGTTTTTAATCTGTGAAACCATTCGAGCCATAAAACGCGGGAAACGACTCTTTCTGTCATTTAAATTTGCAAGTTAATGCTCAAAAATACAAGTTATTTTAAAAATAGAATACCAATATAATGAAAAGATTTTCGGATAATTGGCGGATATTTTGAACCTTTAGAAATGGTTTCAAATGACACTTTACAGTTCATTAACCCCGAATAGTAATCAATTAAAAATTTCGTCAATTTGAACGGTGGTTGGCTTTTAAAATATTGTCTTTTTACGCGAACATTACACTGCAGGAACTCTGTACATTTTGAGATTTTTAATTTATTTTACATTCGTATTTTAAATTTTCTTGTAATTATTTTGTTAATAATAAAATTATATTTCTTTGTTTTGTTTTTTATGATTAAAATAACCTAAGTTGTCACGAAAAGCAAGCCATAACCTTTTTATTTCCTTCAGATTTCTGTGTGTTTTGATGATTTGTTTTTTCTAACAGCCAAGTAGGTGATCAGCCTTTCGTGCCTGACACACGCCGTAGATTTATTGGGGCATACCAGTTTAATACGGCAAAAATACAGGCGAGTCTTAATAGGTGCATAGACAGAAAGTCCATAGGTGCACAGAAATCGAACCTACGACCTTAGATAAGTGATTAACACGGCTTTTGTTCATTGGTGATAATGTAACAATTTCATAAATCAGCCTAACTACACTGAGCCGCTTTCACATTAATTTTTATTTTTACTTGGAAACTAGTGTTTATTTATTTATTTTGTACTCCTACATCTAACATAAATTATATATAATAGCAAACAAATACACTGAGAATATAGCCACAGATGGAATACATGATACATTATATAACAAAAAGATTTATAAAAGGGAACAAACAAACAAAGTATTCAATACATTTAACTAATTGTGATTTAATTTATTTAACTAAGCCTAAATTGGTTGAGTTGTGTAATCGTGTAAAAGTGTGGGTATATACGTGATGGTGTGTATGTGGGGCGTGCTTATGATTTAGATGATTTTGCGCTTTGTGTATTCTTGATACATTTTTTAACCACATTCCGCGATAACCTAAACAAGTCAATCATGTATCATTGTATGTCCGGGCAGCGCGATACAAAACTGAGTTTTTAGCATAATTAGTATTCATGTGAGGATTAATTATTATTAACTACTGTATACTGTCATATACAGTTGCACCGAAATGGAGCGAGGAACCGCAGAATACGTCGCTGCTGCTAGGTCGGAACGGGCACGTGTCATGCAAGGCAAATGGCTACCCGCAACCTCAGACACATTGGTTGAAGAAAGATGGTAAATTTATCTATATAACCTTTGGCATAATGTGTACATAAATACCTACGTCCTAATAACTGAAGACATGCAACGGCTTGCGAACGTAATATTAGGTTTGCGATTAACATTGAATAATTACCATTATTTGTAAACAAAACACAATCGTCTTAAATTATACAGAGAATTGTTTATCTACCTTCCTTACTCACTGTGGACTTTACCAATGTTAGGGTCTCAACTTTGGGAAACTAAGACGAGCTAATTCTTTCTTACCGAGACTCAAATATCCTCTCCGGCTGATACTTCCTACCTCTTCATTCTGTGAAACACGTTTGTGTACCAGGAATATTGTTCGGGAGGCTCTTCGTACCAATTCGACTTAGGGTCCGTCATTAAAAGAGCTTACCAATTTTAAAAGGCTGGCAACGCACTCCTGAGACTTCTGGCATCGAATGTCCATGGCCGGTATTACTTAATATCAGGTGAGCTATAAAAAGTTCAAGTGGCAAATAAAAAGTTAGCAAAACTATAACTATACTTAGTCGATTAGATAATATATGATATTTAATTTGGATTACGGTTACAGTTAGAATAACTTTATTTCTCATATGAATTAAAAAATTCGCTTACTGAGAAAAACATTACAAGACTAAATAATTATTACTAGAACGCACAGAAGGTACCTATACAAAAATTCACAAAACAAATACAGTAACAAAAATGCAGGTAGACACAACAAACTCGAAACGCTCAACCAAGCAAAAACATAGGTTTAGGATTACCACATGTAAAGACATCTTTACAACAACATAAAGGATGAAATAATATGAATTATTTATTTATGTATAAAGTAATCAAATACATACTCGTATATGTTATAGATATTTCAAAATTACATAAAATAAACTCAATTCAAAAACTTGCGAGATTTGAAATAAAATTCTTTAGTTCGCAAATGTGTTCATCAGTTGCTATCCACAGTGGTATCCGAAACCTGGAGACCAGTTCTGGAAGTAGCTGGTGGAGGTGTCCTCAGTCTTTCGAATGGCTCTCTCATATTTGACTCTGTGTCATTATCTGACGCTGGTCTATACACGTGTCATGTTGAAAACGGCGTGGGTGAGGCACTTAGCAAAACTGTATGGATTTCAGTCAATAGTAAGTATTGTTAATATTCATTAATGCTTTTTTACAGCGTTTTACTTCAAATACTTAACATAAAACATTTATATTCCTATTATCTATCATCAATTTATTTTCATGGTTTGTGTGTGCCCTATTTTAGCAAACCCCTCCAAATCTATCCACTACTGTCTTTTCCACTCTTTGGCACTTTGGGCAGCTTAATTATTTGTTCTGCCAAGAAGGTCTGCCAAGGATAGAGAGACATGGGTTTCCATGAGTTTACAATTGGGGGAGGCCTATGTCGACGGACGGGATTTATATAGTTTGATAAGAATAAGCGAAATGGTCAGCGAATAAAGGGCTTATATCTTAATATATATATTTCTTGTGTGCGTGTGTATGTGACTGAACTCCTCCTAAACGACTAGACCGATTTAGACGAAATTTTTTGTGTGTGTTCGAGGGGATCTGGGAATGGTTTAGATTCACAATTTTGTCCGCTGGACAATGTTTTTTTAATTAATTTTCAATTTATTAGTTGTTGTTGATTTTGAATGTTTTACATTGGATCCGACAGACGGCGCTACCATCGCAGTGTCAAATTTTAAATAATATTCGAATTTTAATTTTAGTCTGTCCCGAAATTTAAAAAAAGTTTTGTTATCATTGTGTTATATCGTGTGTGACCATGTGCTGGATCGTTAGATATTGTCATAACATTTGAATAATAATTTTCATCAAAATGGCTTATTAAAAATTGAAATTTTGAAATTAAAGACGTGTAGACAGGACAACGTCTGTCGGATCCGCTAGTTATTATTATATTATTATTGTTAATATTCATTAATGCTAATTGTAATGGCTAATTGGAATTAAGTAATATAAACAAATCAGCGCTATAAGCTAGTTAGGTCTGGGCTTTAGATTTCCGATTCTATTAATTTAATTATCATTTGTCAATCTCATAGGCAAGTAGGTTGATAGCATCCTGGGCCTGACACACGTCGTCGACTTTTTCTGTCTAAGGCATGCCGGTTCCCTCACGATGTTTTCCTTCAATGAGCATACAGGAATATACTTTAGAAAGAAAACATGAAATATGTTTAGCACATACGTAAAACAAAACTTTAACCTCTATAAAACTGTAGATTAATAATAACAATCAGTGGTACGTCAGCCCCTAGTTTTGGTCTTCTTTATCTGTTTCATTTATTTTTTATAGGCAAGAGGTGATTCTGTAAGTGTTACATGCTGTAAATATTTTTTGAGTCAGACACGATGTTTTCCTTTATCGTACGACCGAGTTTTAAACTGAATTCACGATCTAAGGACGTAATAGTCACACGCGTACAATTAGTGGTAGTAGAAACACGTAAAACAAATAAATTATAATTCCGTGGCGCTAAAACTCTTTATATAAAGATATTAGTCTTCTATGATAGTTCTACGATAATTTTTATTTAATAGCAGCATTTAGTGGACCAATGTTGAGAGAACGACTGATTAAGCTAGTTGGCTGCGATATATATATAATACTTTATTTTATTCCTTAGTTGGTATTAGTAAACTTAAAAAAAAATAGGATGCTATCTTTACATGTACGTTTTTTACTGTATGTAATGAAAAGGGACTTAATTATCACTCGCCGTTAAACCACTTTTAATGTGGGGTACCGCACGAAAAAAACATTCACCAACAAATAAAATGTATGTATATAGTCAGATGCTCAGACTCGTTTCGAAATTGAAAAATATGCCCCGTCAAAAAGCTTTGTAAACTGACATGTCAAAAAATGATGACTGTCAGAATTCTTCGGAATTCAAAATCAGGGTATATCTTATTGTATTTATTCGTTCACAGAACCGGTAACATTTGACGTAACATCAAGAAATCTAACGGCAAAATTAGGCCAGCAAGTGACCATAGAGTGTATAGCGAAGGGCGATGATCCGATAAGAATGCTGTGGACAAGAAATGGAAAACCTATTAACCCGCTGACACAGCGGTAAGTGTCACGATAAGTTCAAGAATTAAACTTTCATAGACAATATTCACACTATTACAACTATATATTATCTTTTTTCATGACATCATAAAAATCATTTGTCAGAAAGAGAGGAATGCGTATTTAAATGGAAATTACCTTTTTTGTATTCTCTGATATGTGTTTTATTCACTACTTATCCTACTTTCAATTTGTGTAATCAAAAATTATTTTAATTATTGTAAAATCTAAGGAAATACGTTAATTAAGTTAATAACTTAACACAATCAATGCCTGAACAATGGATACAAAGTAATAGCCGGATACCAAAACTTTTTATGGGATATTTGATTAATATGAATGTTTAGAAATGAGTATAAATGTATATTTCATTTAATTATTTATACAAAAAAAACAGTTTTTGGTTACGAGTGGTCCCGCATACAGCATTTCAAGTGCCGAATGCTCGGATCCGAAAGCTAGGGATGGCAATGCTATCAAAAGTGAACGATGCGCTCGCACGGATTTTTAACTCTGTCACTTCCAGTAGTAAAGCAATTATTATCAATAACGTTTTTGCTCCGCGCGATTTCAAGTTTCCAACATCTGCGCTGGACTTGACTACATCAAACTTGTAAACAAAAACGTCAGGATCTTGGTATTGGAAGTAACAGAGTTGGGCTGCTGTTGTATTTATTTCCTTTGGTTAATCATTCCACGTCTTAGGGTGAAAATATCCGAAATGAAGTCCGAGGATGGCATGACAAGCATACTAGAGCTGATACAGACTGAAACGAGCGATGGTGCTCTGTACCAATGTAAAGCTGGAAATCCTTACGGTGCGGACGTTTATTCTGTTTTTCTTACAATCTTGGGTGAGTTTTAAAATTTATTTACATTTATTTTAACTGACAATGTTATTAAACATAAACAATTAAAGGTTATTCTTATGGCAGCATATGAGAAGTTTAAATTGTACTATTCTTGCAAAAACAATATTATTATTATAAAATTACAAGAATATTTTTTGCTGTCCAGTCCAGTGTTTATAAATTAATCTATGTACAGCCTACATAAAGAAAATATTCAACCTTTTAAAGAAAACACTTGTTTAACGGATTGAAGTTATGTTTTGTTGTAAACTTATAATTATTTAAACATAATTTAAAAAATTTTTGACGTTTTGCGTGCTTTACAGTATGCGTGATCGGTGACTGAAGACAAAAGGTGTTGAATGTCAAAAAAGTATCACAGCTGTAGAAAATGTTGTGTTATCTGTATTTATTTCCCCGGAGTTGGTATCGACTTTAACGACTAAATTATGTTTCAATAATTATAAGTTTATAATACATAACATCAATCCGTTAAAAAAGTGTTTTCACACATTTTTTACCAGAACCACCGTTACCTCCAAGTGACTTATCAGTGGACTCAGTCAAAAGCCGTTCAGTACGGCTTTCCTGGATTGACATGACGCGTTCACTAGCTCAATACTACACTATACAGATAACGAACACGCAGCGATTATCATGGAACAATGCTCGGGCTATTAATGTAACCAGGTGAGAGTCTACACAGGCAAGATACAGATACCGGCAAACATCTTGAACAAATGTCCTTGCCTGCCTTAGATTTTAATTTTGTTAGTGTCGTTTTTTTACAAACGTAGAATACATTAAAAAAAAATGTTGCTACGCCAAAGAACTTCTTCTTTCTTTCTTTTCTTTAACTTCTTACGCGTGTACATAAGTATATACACCTTTTTCAGATTTAGCCATGCTCTTCTTGCACTAGACCCATCGTTTTCCTTACTAGTGCTGCCTGGATGGGATCGCTTCTCAGCAAGAGGCCGCCTTATTATATTTTATAATGTTTATGTATTATGTTATTTCTTTTTTCTATAAATTTAACGTAGTGTAAATTAATAAAAAAAAATCCTCAATATCTGATTCGAAAAATCTTTCAATTATTAGTTATTTATATTGCATATTTGTTTAAAACCAAAAATACTTTTAAATTGAACAGATCTGATGAAATACGTCACACAGTGGACATAGAACAATTGCAAGCAGCGACAGGATATTCAGCAAGAGTAGCAGGCGGAAACCAAGCCGACCTGAGCCCTTATAGTATGCCTGTTAGGTTCACTACAGCTGAAGAAGGTAAGAAGCCGATCATATTTATAAAGCGAAATCTTACGAAACGATACATAGAAACGTAAGATTAAGCTAATGCTTGTAAATTCTAATCTAAAAACTATTCTAATACTGTAAGTACATGGGTGACTCTATGACGTAAGCAAAGCAATGTTAGTCGTCTTAGAGCTCAATATTAATGGTACAAATATCAAAAACATTGAAGTAATATAATAACATAAATGGAAGAGGACAATACAATCATATTTTTCAAATTTAGGTGTACGTAGGAAAAGAAAGCGATGCTTGTTTTATTTAAATCCAAAAAATGTTCTCGCAACCTTATTTATTTTATCATTAGACAGAAAACATTTTTAACCGTCAATATATTTACTACTGAAATACTATTTATATTTCTTTACTTGTCTTTTCACTCCCTTATCGCAATTCTTCTTCTTCATCTTCAAGTGCCACTCCATTACTGGAGGTTGGCCGTCAGTTCTCTGAACCGCGTCTTATCCTGCGCCAGATGCAGCAACCCCTCCGCACTTGCAATACCCGTCTACTCCCTGACGTTGCTAAGCCATGACTTCTTCCTTCGACCAACACGCCGTTTATCGCAATTGCAAATCTGGATTCCCAAAAGATCGATAGACAAAAATACCACCAAATGGCACAGTGATTTTTAAGTTTAAATAGAAATCTTAGGTTTCTTTAATAAACATCTTTTGGTTCTTGACGCGACAGACTGTCCCTGTTTGAGCGCAGAAGAAACAGTCACCAATGTTATTTTGAAATGTGTGGCTTCCTCAGGGAAAACATTGGAACAACAACGTCACTCCATGAAACCTGTCCAGAACACGTCTGAAAGGATCTAGGATGGGTAATTAGCTATGATATAACGTAACCAAATGTGAAATGACTACTATTATAATAAAATTTTAAGAAAATACACAAACGCCTTTGCACAAAGGATCAACTGTGAAATGACTACTATGGAAATAAAATTTTAAGAAAACAAACACTGACAATATAATAAAACTTAAATATGTGTGTGTTCTCAAAGAATTGAATAACCAACTTTAGGTTTTAAAAGTTTAATCATTTTAATTATAAAATATTGCTGTGTAAAACGTATATCCGATTTCCGATATCATTTTTCATTTATAGTAACAGTCGAGAAATCTCTAGGAACTAAATATTTCAAGGAGTCTCAGGCGGCGAGATTTCGTTCCGGCGTATCTTAATTTATCAATGTCAGTATAGTTCGCTTTGGGATAGCAATATATCAAATAAATCCTATTGTTGCCCCACAATGTTCTAACGATAAGACGAGCCCTTTTAATTTGTCCCTTGGCGTCTATGAACAAGATTTAAAGGTCTAATTGGAGCACACAAAGGTTATATTTTACGTTGTCCTATTGACTTATAGTTATTAGGTTTTAATTATTCGGATAAGTGTTGTTTTATAAAAGCTTTATGAAATATCTTCAACAATTATAATTATATGCAATTTACACAAAATTCCTTTCTCAGGAATCAGACTGTTTATTTGTGAAAGCCGTATAAATCCGTTCTGTAGTTTTTGAGTTTACGGTTTTTTATTTGATAAATTCAGACGGGGAGACTTTATTTTATGTTAAAAATTTTTTCATTGTCTGTATGTATCGGTTACTACATCGAAAGTTTCATTCAAGAGTCCGCCAGACTGACCCGATTTATAAATCGTGCAATTTATAATACGTTATAACGTATTATGTGCCTTAATAATAAATGATTATATTCCTTTTTATTTGACTTAAACAGTAAATGAGTTTTAGCATATAACCGGAACTAATTTTGAGAATTATATCTGATTTGTTATACTACTGTGAGAGTAGTTAGTGAGACTTGTTATACTACTAAATATTGTCTCGTATAAGCTTATATTCAAGAAACTTTAAAGATATTGAAACTACAAGCTTGTTTTTTAGTTTCAATGGTCCCGATTTACGACAAAACTATTTGTTTGATTTAAAGTATTTTTTAAACGAAATATAAATATTTTCAATATGATTGTCAACTTTTCTCTATGATTATAAGCATGTATTATAATATAACCCATCTTAAATCATTGTCTATTAAAGAAAACACTCAAACATTCGCAGAATTCAAAAAATTCAAACGCGAACCCTGGAAAGCGACTACTTTCTTTACTATCATTTACATTAATTAATGTAAATGATAAATTAGTATACACTTTGTAACATTATTCTTCATCCACCAGCTCCATCATCATCACCCCTCAGTGTGCAACTGGAGCAGACGTCGTCGCCTGGAGAGTTGCTCGCAAGATGGCTACCTCCACCTAGCGATACTCATAATGGAATGATACTCGGTTATCGAGTACGTGCTGTGCCACAACTTACTGGTTATAAAGGTATGGACAACTCATAAATACAGGCAGGCCTAGTGGTTGGGAAATTACCATAATTAACATAACCTTTTCTTAGACTTTATAATTGAATGCGATTAAAACATAAATTAACAGAAATGGAGAAGCCAAATAGCCAAAATACACTTTAACTTCCGGCAACGCACTCGCGATCTGGCATTGAGAGTGTCAATGGGCTTGTCGAATATTTTTTGTTTAGTAGGGTACCTTATTTTGTTCTTGCAATTAAAATAGCCTATATAAATCGGAAATAATATAGCATTCAAATGGTGAAAGAATTCTTTAATTCGGTCCAGTACTTTTTTTGTGTACCAATTCGTTACAAACACACTCACAAATCTTTCTTCTATATTAATATTAGTATAGATCACAGAAGGCTCACTTGAGATTTAGTGATATTGCATTGCCTCCTACCCGTTTGCCACCTGTTCTATAAAAAATGTAAAATTTCACGCAATTATCTTAAATATGTGTAAATAGTTTCGGCTTAGGGCCTGTTTCACAATGTATGGATAAAGTACCAAATAGCTATGCAATACATCAATTATTCGAAAGATAAAAGTTCCAAATAAGATACTTCGCATTTCATGATAAATAGCGCTATCTGACAGTCGTGAAACGCAAAATAATACTTTTTATTCTACCAAAAAGTAATAAATAGCTTATTTGGAACTTATTCGGACATTGTGAAACCAGACCTTAGTGTAATTAACTATTTTAATGATCAGAATAATCTAATTTGAGTTTTCTTTTCTGTTAAATATAATAGTTAGGCTTTAATACTTTTCCAAGATTTTAAAATACAATTGGGAATACACTTATGCTATTCTGACTTGTATTTATATCTACCCTTTACTACGTTGTAAAGTGTTAAATTATAAAATAAAACTCCTTATCTTACTATAATTTATGTAGTGTGAAAATCGCTTAAGTTAGTCAATATTTTAATAACCTTAATATTTGTTAATATTCAACAAGCATACGTGGTTTACATAACAATATTAATAGGGTATATCGCAACTTAAACAATGACGTTATCTCAGTAAAGTGGCAGTTAAGTAACATTTAAACCTTTGTCGCAGAATCCCCAGAGAGCAACGACAAGATAATAAAGACAACTTCTGTTTATTCTAAGCAAGAGACCATAATTACGGGACTTCTAAAAGGAGTGAGGTTTGTTACTTTTTTACTATTTTGCTTTAAACGTCTTTTATATGTATTAAATGTCTCGTATACTTTTTAGTTCAAATTAATTTTCGCTTACTGAAACAATTGACAATTCGGCTCAGTAGAAGCCAACACTAAACTCTTTGATATTAAAAAAATTATAAAACTAAAAACCGGTAAGATCATATTAATACTGTATATACATACTGATATGTAATACGGAACTAATTAAACATAAATTAATTTATATAATTTGGACAAATTATGGAAGAAAAACAAAGATGCAAAAATCTTATCGTTATCAGCACTGTTATTCTCCGAACTACCGAACACTACTACACCGAACGAAAAATAATTGTTTCGATCTATGAGATTAGAGAAAATGATAAGTTTTGGTTAGATAAAGTAATTATAATTTGAAATCCTATGTAAGAACTGTCCATAGGGTATTTTAAATTCAACGATGTCATGCATAAAACTAAGAAGTCACCGTCGGCATATTCCTCGGCTTATACACATGAATAATTTAGCACTTTGAGTTATTGTAGCAGTTAAAAATACACTTCTATATTTAAATGTCAACTTTTATATTTCTTATATATGCTTTTTTGTCTTATACATGTGTCTTGACGTCGTTTGGTCGTTTGGACTGCGATCTCCTAAAGCGAAATAGTAGTATTTGTTTCCGACATAAAGATGTATACAGTATTTACATTTATTTATTTTTATTGCAATAAAGCAATTACACTAAAAATATAGCGAAAGATGGAATACATAATATTTACCTACAAAAAGGAACAAAACAATAAAAATTTAAAAAGTGCGTGCGTACAAAGTACACATGTCAGAAGTGAAACTTCTTTGTTAATCAATTATTACTAAGGTAAAAGCCCCAATAAATGATCATGTATTTGTATATCCATATTCACACCATATAAATAAATAAGAAAAACAGCGTTTACTGCAGAAGACGCGACAGAATTCACATCTGAAGTTCTATAAGTAACTACTAAACGATTACAATCAACTAATAGTGTGTATGTTTATCTATCTCCCTTTCTCACTCTCTCTCTCTCTCTCTCTCTCTCTCGATAGGTCTTAATTGATCTCTCCCTTTTCTTCGATAAAACACTGCACATCTTCTTGACGTAAAAATGTTAACCTCCTAAAGAAATTTCATTTCTAAAATATTTAAATAAGAGATGGCTAATTTGGCTGTGTTGTGAGATTGTATAAAGTGTGGGTGCGTATATGGGGTATGCTCATTATTATTATTTTTATAATAAACTCTATAAATGGTAATTCAAAAGACACTGAGATAATAGCTCAGATAAACAGTATTATTTGCGATTCAATTTAAATCTGTTGCACATAAAATATTAATACGATAAATTTTTCCATCTGTCTGAATAATTTTAATTGAATAGCCGTATTTGCTGACTTTTCAAGTGTAAGTTGAAATGCTATTTATTTTATATCTCGCATAAAAATTTTACTGTATTATTTTACTTAAATGTATTCGGATCTTGAGAATTTGAGTATTTATTTTTAAACACTAGATAGATTGAAAAAGGATATTATAAAGAGTTCCCGAACCTATTTTATTAAAAATATATTCGTGGTATTTTTTAGTTAAATGTCATTGAAATTTGGTCAATTATAAAATAAAGAAAATTATTATTTATTTCCCATGTGTTAACAGGTATGCAGTGTCCGTCGCAGCCTTCAACAGTGCCGGAAATGGACCATTCTCTATAGCCTTATTTGAGGACACAAGGGAAGGAGGTATGTTACGCTAGCAAACATATTTTAATAAAGTAAGTTGAAGGTAGGACTACATAATGGACCAAAATTTATACATGTCTAGAGGCAAAGCCAAGTGGTACAGACATGTAAAAAACATTAAAATTTCCCTTGTATTTTTCTTTAATTGTAATTACAATTAACAATTTTTTAAATCAGCTAAACAAAGTACTATATTTCAAAGCCTTGGTAAATTTATATTAAATGTAAAAGCTCGTGCATAGAAGAAAATTTTACTTTATACAAAGCTTGTAGCATCGTTCAAATCACAGAGTAGAAAATTTCAGCTTGTCTATGAATTTTAGTTTTTTAGTTTAGTTCCTCTTTGCAACATTGTTTTATTAAAAACATTTATATACATAAAAATAAATGAAGTTTATAAAAATGATGATATAAGTAGAACCACAAATGGCATGCTGTTCTAAAGACCTATGTCGAAGGACAAGCTGTAAAATAGAAATTAAACGGGTTGCTGATTAACTATCAGTGTTTATGGTACTTTACGTTTTCATGTGCAAGCACAACAATAAAATATACTATTTTTATTATAAATGACATTTATTATAAGAAACCGCAAATTTCTGTTTATAATATTAAACACTATAAATGTGCTATCAACAATGAATATGGACGTATGAAATATAATTTAGCAAATTTTGTTAGCTAAAATTTTTACACTGTACAGGGAACTGTGCCAAGCACTTGTTAATTTAAGCCAATAATTCGTATGAGGAGCTAATGAGTGCAAAATGACCTCTCTCGAAACTGTAAGCGTTTCATACACATTCCTACTTCCAAATAATACGAGTACATAGTACATAATATTGTCTTTTATTAACATAACTTTTGCACATTTAAAGAAAAACACTTTTTTAACGGATTAAAGTTATGTATTATTGTAAACTTATAATGAATTAAACGTTATTTTAAATTTAACCGACGTTTCGCGTGCTTTACAGCGTGCGTGGTCACGGTGACTGAAGACATTAGGTGTTGAATGTCAAAAAGTATCACAGCTGTAGTAAATGTTGTATTATCTATATTTATTTCCCGGAGTTGGTATCGACTAAAAGATGTAGGGTTTCTGCAGAAATTGCTCACGGTGTCCTTATTATAAGTTTACAATAATACAAAACTTAAATCCGTTAAACAAAGTGTTTTTCTTTAAATACGAGTTGTGTTAACGTTAAATAAATAAATTTTTATAATGCATATTCTTTTTTGGCTTAAACTGACTTGTATGGTTAGATTAAAAGCCTTGCTTAAAAATAAAATAAAATACGTTTATTTTGGAACATAAGATCATCGTGGTATCACTTATTCCACGTCAATAAATTCGAACCTGCTGGCATTCCTACTCATCGGCAAAGAAGACAGAGGGTGTTGGTTAATTTATAGTATTCAAATAATATGTGTATTTTTCTTTTCTTTACAATATTGCGTTTACGGGTATGCTGCAGGTATTAATCGTTGGGAGGCTGGTTTTTTTTATAGAACAGGGGGCAAACGGGCAGGAGGCTCACCTCACTTAAAATACCCCTCTGTTCTATAAAAAACTTTGAGTATTTTTTTTTAATATTCTAAACTAAATATATCTGAATGAACATCATAATAGTTTAAGTTATATATCCAGAGATGAACAGATTCAAAATGCCAGTTAGTAATGGAGAAAGGTGTAAATTATCTTTTGAGAATTCAAATTCCGTACCTTATAAAAGCTAAATTATTTTTCCCTATCGAGAGTCTTAATTGCTTCTCACCTTTTTAATTTTAATTATTCCGTTCAGTTGAAATATAATTAATGTTCGCTTTTTCAAGTTTTCGCTTTCAGTCTTTGATAATTATCTTCATTATGAGTTTAATTTTTTTGTTAATAAACTTTTATCTTTCTTAATTTAATTAGTGGATTGGTTTGTCTAGATGTGATTAAAGTTCAAATAGTGAATCTGTATTAGAATTTTTTTAATGTATGTTCATTACATTATCATCTTACATTATCAGGGTTTGATTATGGGGTGTGTACGCAACTGAATTTCCTAACTGTGTTAGCGATCCTCTCTAAAGCGGTTACGGAAAATATCGTAAGGAACCAAAGCCAAAAGAAAAAGTACGAAAAAAATCAAGGCATCACGAAATACATAGATAGCAGAGGCTGGTTACTTAGATATATATAATTATTGAGATTTTAATAATAAAAATCTAAATTAATAATAACAATAATCAAAATTAATTTTTTATTTGTATAACAGCTCCCGAGGAAGGCCCAACATCAGTCGAATGCGGTGGTGTGACATCAACAGCGCTGCGCGTGAGTTGGCAACCAATACCGCACCAAAAACAGGCTGGCTCGCTGATTGGCTATACTGTTCTGTATGCTGCACAAGGTAAGAGACAATATAAGTGATGAATTAGTCTAGCTATTCAAAGGGGGAACGTTGCCAGTATCTTCGGAACCGTGCCTAAAGAGACTCCTTTTAATAATATATTTTTGATATTTTAAGGTTAGTTATCGATTTTTATTTTTAAGTGAATAATAATTGAAATTATTTATGTTATATGAATCAATTAGTGAAAAAAAATAAAACTCAAAATTTATAAAAAATCGATTCAATATTTTGCTTCTTATGGCGCTTCTAAACGGGCCATGTTTTGCTGCAATTGATGGCTGCAACACATGGCCCGGCAACATTGCAAACAATGTCAGCCACACTATGCAATGTTGCAGTAATGTCCCGGCCATATAGCCAAACATGTTTTGTGTAGCCACTTATGGCCGATATGGCCCCGATGGGTTGCCGAACGATCGCTAAGCTATCGAATTCAACTGCAATATTGCACAGCCAGTTCTATTGTTGTTTCAGTCACTCTCTTTATTATGGCATAGTGTATCCTTTTCTACGCGACATGAAGTTTGCTATGAGTGAAGTGTGCCTGTTGCTATATTCTGTGTTTTGCGATCAGCTGGATTTTGACAACTACGTAAAAATGGTTACTGGTCTAACAAGACAATTACTGATTTTATTGAAGAAATACATTTGCACCCCGAGTTGTGGGATATAAAAACCGGCTCATAAAAAGATAGAAATTCTAAAAAAGATGCATGGAATGAAATCCCTGAAAAGTTTGTCATAACAAGTAACGAGGCTTACAAAAATTCAGAAGCCTAAGAACTTACGCAAATAATGAGGAGAAAAAGAAGGAAAGTGGTAGTGCTGGCGGTAAAACAGTAAAGTGGTTTGCTTAAGATGCGACATCGTTTCTCTTTACTCAAAATACCACGAATATAGGATTACATGAAAACTTCTAACGTAAGTATCTTTAATAAAATATTTTAGTCATTATAAATGTACATATCTCTGTATTACGAATTTTATATATCGATTGATAAATTGAACTTCTTCCCTCGAAATCTTTTGCAACTTGTTTCCATTCTGTTACTCCTGACGGCATCTGAAAGGCTTAAAGATATACTAAAAATTTTATGCATTCACAGGCGACTGAAACTACATACTGACATCAGTGCTGACCCACGTGAAGTCGTAGAATCAGAAACAACCGACACTTTGGAAGCCGTCGATACTACTCCAAAACCACGTACTAAAAGGCTCAAATTATTATACGCGATGCTGGCGAAAATAAAAACGAATATGCTGCTACTAGATACCTATTATTATTAAATTTAAAAAGTACATAATAGTTACTACCTATGCGTAACATATTTAATAAACCTATGTTAACTTACCTTGATGTATTATTTTAATCCTTCTATAATAGCTGTACACACCTCTTGTATAAAAGTTGAAATCTAACACTCGGAACAGGTACATAAAACTTTTAAATGAATCTCCTGTTGCCAAAAACCGTAGAGTTATCGCAAATCTCATGATGGCGATGAAACAGGTATTGCTGTTCTCATGTTTGTATCATTTCTTTTTATTTTTGGTCCAATTTTGTTTAAGAGAAAGTCAAAGTCGCCTTTTGAAATTCTAGCCAAGTTCTTGAATAATTTATTATCAAGGCTTATTACTGCTAGACTCAAATTGTCTACAGTTTCACGCCTATTTAAATAAGGTCGAATCCTCAATCTCTTCTTTTTCTGTTCTTTTAAAATTAATATAAGCTGCTGCGACAAGTGTGATTTCATCAGCCATTGTTGCCGGTATGTGTGGCCCGTTTAGGAGTCTGCATCATGGGCCATACTATTGCTGACATATTGCAACACATGGCCCGGCCATAGATTGCTCGGCCATCATCTGCATTAAAACATTTTTGTGATGGCCGGACAATTAATTGCCAATAGTGCAGCCATCAATTGCAGAAAAACATGGCCCGTTTAGAAGCCCCATTAGTAAAACATAATACCTGTAGCCCAAATTAATGAAAAAGTAAAAATCATCGTAATACATTCAAAAAAGGGCCGGTCACATTGAGGTGTTTGTGATGACAGACTAATAAAGATTAACCATACTTAGATTGGCCCAGTGGAAATAAAAAAGAGACTATGCCCATAAAAAACCTGCGAAGATGATGATAAAAGAGATAGCAGGGAAATAATGTAAAATCGTAGCAAAGATAAGAGACTATTAGAAGAATTTGAAAGAGGGCTTCACTCCGTTGGAGACCGTATACTATTAACAACAACAATATAAACTTACTGTAATATTTATAGTACACGTACATATTTTCATTCTTAACTCGCTGAAATTAAAACTTAGGACCGCAAGACTTGACTCCCTACAAGTTAAATTATATTTCGTTCAGGTCGTCAATGGCAGAATGCAACCGCACCAGTGACAGAAATTCGTTTACAAGGTCTTAATAAATACACCAACTACACAGTAAAGGTCGCCGGATTCTCCAACTATGGGATCGGACCTTTCTCGTACCCTATCGTCTGTTCTACTTTGCAGGATGGTATGTACTATTTATATTAATTTTTGGTTTATTTGTGGTAACCATCATATCAGGGAGAGATCACACTGCTTCAAAGATTTCTATTCGATAGCATAAAGTATAATTAATTCAAATTCCTGAAGTTACCAATCTTGTCAAGAGAAGTGATAAATACATTCGATTTTTTGACGAAACAACGTCTTATAATTCGATGGAGCCGGCTGAACGCACGAAAAAACATGACAAATGCGCGTTACCTCGCTTATGACGCATGCGGCGTTACCTCTGTTCAATTTAATGCTTGAAGTGCAAGCGAGAGCGCAGAACGAGCGACAGAGAGGCACAATCGGCTGCGTATGGTGGCGTTTATTCGTTAAAAATTGACATAATTGTATTTATGACTACAAATCAATGTAACTTGATCAATTCAATTATTGTGATTCCATTTATTCCATCTCTATGTATATCCATACAAAATATCTATCAAACAAATAACATTTAAATTTTCTTTTGATGCAACCCTAAAAATGCAACCCTTCCATCAGTATTTTCTTATGACGTTGTCGTTGTCGACGTTCAACTATCGTCAGTAAACCGACTTTACAGACAACCGTTTTTATAGTTAATTTAAGTGCGGTACAAAATACTTTAAAGTTCCCTCAACATAATTTATAGCTTGTGAATTACAAGAACCAAAATTATCGTAATTCTATAAACATTTTGTTATATTATATCGATTGAAACGATGTATTTATAATAATGTAAGTTTTCCTTTTATGTTATGTATGAATTGGTAAATCAAATACGTTTTATTGGAAACCCTTTCGTTTCGATAGTTCCGGAAGCTCCGGCGGAAATAAAGCTTTTATCGCAGTCGTCAAACACGTTGCTTGTTAGCTGGAAGAAACCTCGACAACCGAACGGAAAGTTGCTCCATTATACCGTCTACTGCAAATCTACTGCCAGGTATCTATTAGGTTTAGTTTGCTCGTGTATTTTATATGTTGATAAATAAGTATTTCCTGAGTAGGGATTTTGTGACGTATAATAATACTAATCTAATGGCGATATAACCCTATATTGGTAGCTTGAGAATGCATCCGTTACTTCGACTGATAGACAAATAGAGTTCTGCCTTGTTAAATTTTGGGTTTTAGAGATGTTGAATGAGGGCCGCACGCTTCAGCCATCTTAGTCATAATGACTGCTTTGTATTGTGAAATAAAACAATATATTTAAGATATTCAAGATATATGTTCTATGAACCTTAGATCTATAGTTCATAATATCATACAGAAATGAATTTTCGCTACCAAGTCGTAACGTTAGCTACGAAGTGTGTGAGCGAAAATACGAAATAAAGTAATAAAAAAACACAGCTGAAATGTCCTATTTTTCTAAAATTTTACCTAGACATTATATAAATTCAAGTCCAAGTCAATCAAACATGTTAAAACCTTTTAATTTCAAATGTAGTAAATGAAAATGTGCTTGATACAATAATCAATTTATTTCATTGTAAATTTTTTTAATATCGTATTTAAAATAATAAAACTAACCTGGTGATTTAAGTTTTAATCCAGATGATAAATAAAGAAGTCCAAAAATTTTAAACAAAAAAATATTTTCCTAGTAATGACGGACCAGAGTCTCACAGAATAGATGCGCAGGACACTCAAGACGAGACACATAGCCATGAGCTGAAGGGTCTACAGGAAGGCAAGCAATATGATGTGTGGGTGACAGCAAGCACTACCATTGGAGAGGGTCCTGGTAGCAGACGAGTTACTGATGCACCCCAACAAAGAGGTAATTCGTTATTGTACTGTCAATTTCAAGCCTATTCTAACATGGACCACTACATTTATTTTGATCTTATTATCAGCCAGTAACAGGCATTATATGATACAATTATTGTGATGAATCGTACCCAGGACTCGGGTCATTTCTGCTATAATATTAACATACACATTAGTAAGTTTAAATCGAGATACACTCTAAATGCAACAGGAAATATATACTTTTTGCTAATATATATATAAATTTTAGGTATATATTATGAAGCACGAAGAGGTTCTTGTTTCAACTACAGTTGTATTGGATAGCATACAAGTCTTGTAAAAATTTCATATTTGATAAATTTTGTTAAAGGTTATCAATAATTTTAAACTCGTCCGATCTCCACATATGAATCAAAGTGCAGTGTTTTTGATTAAATGCCAGTTTAGATGCACTTGAATTTGTTATTGCAAACGGTCGGCCGAAAGCTCCCAAATGCGTTGGCAGCCCTTTAAATAATTGAAATTGATTTTATTCATACTTATTTAAATACACCCATTTATGTGATTAATTATGCCAATGTGATTGTATCGTATTTCTAATTTTACTAAGACAAAGTATTTGTTATCAGTCTAATATTTCTCATTGTTCTTATAATAATTAATTTTATGTCTTACGACTGACAATTGTGTACCTTGCGTTAAGTTTGAATTAAGGATATATGTACTCAAAGCTTACAATTTATTGTTGATAATTTTTTTACGAATGGCCACTGAACCGTTCTTTGTGAACAGCTTTGTGAAATATGAAATATTTCACTCGCTGAACATTCTTAAAATCATTTTAACAGATTTAATATTGTTCACATCCAATATATATTGAATTTTATGCCATGTGAATAAATATAAAAATCTAGGACGAAGTTTTTTAACACCCAACATACTATTATATATAAATCAAAATGTATCTTAATTAGTTTGTGTGCTTAGCATAGACGCAAGTACGAATTCACTTGAGATAAATGTATTATTATCAACAGTGGTAGCCGGCGTTTCATCCCTTGGTGGCGAAGTTGTTGTACCAGTTCGTGGTTCTCTGGTCCTCGCCTGCAAGAGCGTGGGTGTACCACCACCACGCACTGTATGGTATCACAACCATTACATCATTACTCACCATCCACGGTATACCAGGAATAAGGATGACAGTTTACTTATCAAAAGTAAGTTTTAAATAAGGCATGAAAGGTACCTTAAAGGTACCTTAAATAAAAAAAAATCAGTGCCGCTACAACCTCTTTAGGTTTTGGCCTAAAATTTTTGAATCATGATCATTTTTAAATCTAATAGGCAAGTAGGTGATCAGCCTCCAGTGCCTGACATGTCATCGACTTTTTGGGTCTAAGACATGTCGGTTTCCTCACGATGCAAACATTAAATGCGAAACTAGAAAGAAAGTCCATTGGTGCACAACAATTACTTTTGCTGACAAGACCCCTACATTTATTATTACACATTTATTCATACACCCTTTGTGTATGAATAAATTGCAGTAAATCTGCTTACAAAATACTTAACGGCCCCGGTTATAGTTTATAAAAAATAAATAAATGTATATAAAATTTAAGGTAAATAAACAGTTAAAGGAACTCCAGCATATTAAATTATTAATATTGTTATAAATTGTAAAATAATGAATAGGAATTTAATCCGAAAAATTCTCTCGCGTTCTTTTTTAAAAAATATCGTAATATTTTTACATTTATTTATATTTCCTCGAAACTCTCATCAAAGTTAATTGCATGTGTATTGTGTCGTTTATTTTTCAACTTCCTGTGCAACCTTTGCTTACATCCCGGGTGTTTTAATATATTTTTGGTTTTCATATTAAACCATCAGTCTGAATAATGACTTGATGTAAAATTAGAATCGAATGTAACCATTGTACTAATATTATAAACGCGACAGTTTGTAAGTATGGATGGATGTTTGTTACTCTTTCACGTAAAAACTATTTGATGGATTTAAATGAAACTTTACAAACACATAGCTTATACACACAACATTTCTTATATACCTACCCCCGCTCCCCGCTGTGTATCAATTCCTAGAGTAAATAATTCATCAAATAAAACCACGGACATTCTAAAGTAGCTAAAAACTTTTTCGTGTCTTCTCTCAGCTAGGGATACAAAGTATGGAATATCCCATGCTGTTCTCTTGATTGTAGTATTAGACGCACTCACATAGTAAGGTGTCTTCTACGCCTACACTTGCGTAATAGTAGTACGAAAAGGAGTGTTTCTTAATCAAAATCCATCTTGTTAATGAACTCGCATCGGTATTATTTTGCGGTCGAACACAACTGCTGCAAGCAGTCGTAGACGACTGCATTATGCGGTCGTGTTGCAGTCGTGTATTTCAACAACTCCTCTACAGCAGTCTTTCTCGACCGAAACATGCGGTCCGTCTATGGCCAGCGTAAGTCTCTCGGTTTACTTATAATACCTACAATTATATTTTTTAGATATAGACCAATCCCTCAGTGGAAATTACACCTGCCTAGCGAAAAATCTCTATGGATCGGACTCAGTGGTGTACTCAGTCAAGGTTCTGCCTCTCCCAGATCCACCCACATTGAGAGCGACCCCATTTAAAGACTCAATTGTCATTGAATGGGATGAATTGAAGACTAATAATGATACGCTGACATATGGGATTAGTAAGTATTTTTAATTAACCATTTATATTGTAAACTATATAAATAGATGTATCAAACAATACATATAACGAAAGGAATTTAATCCTCGGCTTTACCCGCTCCGGCATACTGCTGAAATTTGTAATGCAAAATATGTAAAACATTTAATAAATTTTTCATATTAATAAACTATTTGAATTTGATTGCTATGTGCAAGCAAGTTTATTTTATATGTAATATGTATAAAACATACCTTTAAAAAACGTTATGGCTTAAATAAGATTACAAAACCTTTATTTAGTTCTCTAAGAGGTTGAACTCCTCCTTTTTTGATTTACTTTATCTTATTACTATGTGTTAAACATATAATTCATTTATTAAAAACTCAATGATTAAATTGTGAGTCACTGAATCTAATCTAATCCGTCACGAAATATAATTTCTTTGGATTGTATTTGATCAAAATATAATAAAACGATATTAAAGTAGTTGAAGAACGATAATCTAAACGTCAATCACGCTTATATTTCATCTCAAGTGCTGTCTGTCATTTCTGTATGATTTTTGGCGTATTTGACAGCGCTCAAGACGTAATTTGGACTTGAGCTTAAAATTAGAATATGGATCTGAGACTGATAACACGTTTGAACAACGTTTGCGTGTTTACCAACATGGTACATCCTTGCCAAGAGAATCGTTTAATAGGGTATTTTAATATTACATATTTAGGGTATAATACATTTTAAATACAATTTTCGGAGGCAGATTTAGGGATTCAAAAACAAAAAAATGTAGATTCTATAGTCAATCTGAAATGGTTTTTCAAATCTTGTTTAATAGCAAATTGATTGCGAAATACCTAAAATTATTTTTCTATGTTTGAAGTTATACTTCTTTTGGCGCGATGGAGAAAAATGACGAGAGTGAATTTTTACGATGCGCGCGCACACCGACACCTAAATTCGACATCGTAATGTTAGGTTTAGGTTGCAAATCGATAACTATGTTTAAGTTGTATATTCTAGTAATTTTATATTTAGAACACGCATTTCGTAACAGTACAATTAAACAGTGTGAATAAATAAATATTATTTTCGTGTTTTTAAATCAATTTCATATAATATGACGATGATAGTATTTACTAATATTTTTATTTAATAAACTCTTTTTGATTAATTTTATTATTTATCGTTAATCACTACTGCATTTAAGTTTCGTGAATAAAACTTAAACATAATATAAGGATATATATTACACATGTTAGGTTACAATCTAACATGGCGTGAGGGAGATGGGCCGTGGCAGGAAGCGTGGCCAGTGGTCCAAGAAACCCGCATTGCAGGGATACAACAACACACGCTATCGGGCCTTAAGTGCGGCACCAAGTACTCTGTTAGAGTGACTGCTACTGATAACGTTGGGACATCTGCGCCTGCTCATGTCGATATTACAACCTTAGGTGGAGGTAAGTACTTCAAAAACATTTTTAAAGGCACTTTTTTTTAATTTTATGTGACTATTTTGATCGTGTTTTTTACGAATGGTTTAAATGTGATTTTTAACAATGACAGCTGCCAATAAACTAAGTAGTAAATTAACTTACTGAAAAGTATATCACGAGATAGTAATCGTTCACGAGTTTGTTTCCGGCTTTGAGAAAAGAAAGAAGAAAAAAGAGATTTTTTTTTTATGTAATAGGAGGTAAACGGGCATGAGACTCACCTAAAGCGATACCGCTGCCCATGGACAGTCACATTGCCAGAAGTGTTGCAAGTGCGTTGCTGGCCTTTCAAGAATTGGTACGCTTACCTGGCAATTAATTACATATCCACAGATAACTTTTATGACGACAATTTAAATAAAATAAGAACCTTTTCTGCAGCTCCAATATCGCCCCCTACCACTGATTGGCTTTGGAGTAACGCCACACACATCTACATACAACTTAGTGGATGGGATGACGGTGGATGTGACATCACCAAGTGGGATGTTGACTACAGACCTCTGGGGTCTAATGTATGGCACCGGGCTGATAATAGAGCGGTAAGTTGTTATACTCCTGTAGCCACCGTCATTATATTTTACATATTTTATTAAAATACTTGTGGAAACTGACAAGACTATAGTGATAATTACATACAGCTTTTTATAGTGATGTGTTCTTTAATATACACACCTATATACTAAATTAAACTGTATAAATACGTTCAAATCTTTATTAAAAATACCTACCAAACATATTTTTAAGTCGACGTAAACTAAACTAAACCAACAATTGTACCACCTTACATATTTTTTCCGTGTTCTTTTATGCAAAATATTTGTACAAAATAATTTTGATGTTTCACATCTGCTAGGCGTCCCTTGACAACTCACAATTTATATAAGTCGAATTGAATAAAATTCTCTAGTTTCCTTATAAAACTAATGGTGTAGTATATACTAAAATATTGAAGGTACTATAAAAATAAGAGTAATCATTTTGAGTCCTAATTTTTTCTTTAAAATACATATTAAGTGTTTTCGAGAAAGTCAAGATGCTAAACTGAGAAGTAAAACAATAAATTCGAATTATTCATTTAATATTAACAAGTTCCGTTATATTCATAGTAACATATTCCATATTTCTATGGAAGCATCAACATCGTACGCGGTGCATGCAACCTATTTCCGGGAACATAAATAGCACTCGAAGTATAACTTCACTATTTGTGTTTTTAGTGATGCATTTGCAACATTATATAATATAATTTTTCTGTAAGGAATAAGATGTAGGATCTCTCTGCATCTTCTACCGCATTTACCATGGAGCGTTCAGAGCAGTTGTTCAGACTAACCTGCAGCTGAGTTTCATATTCGTATGTCAAGGCAGAATACAAAATAGTATTGTCTTTAATTAACATAACTTTTACACATTTAAAGAAAACACCATTTTAACGGATAAAAGTTATGTATTAGTGTAAACTTAGAATTATTTAAACATAATTTTAAATTTATCCGACGTTTTGCGTGCTTTACAGCGTGCGTGGTCACGGTGACTGAAGACAAAAGGTCTTAAATGTCAAAAAAGTATAAGCTGTATAAAATGTTGTATTATCTGTATTTATTTCCCCGGAGTTGGTATCGACTAAATGATGTAGGGTTTCTGCAGAAATTGTTCACGGTGTCCTCCATTTTCGCGGGTTGTTTGTGTTGAGATATTAATTTGGATATTATTGGATCCCAGGTGTTTGATAATTTTTTCTTTATTGAAATTAGCGTGTTTTTTGATTTCAATGGCTTCGTGTACCTTCTAGATTCCTCCCAGACCTTAGATTCTTCCCAAGATTATTTTTCATATTTTTTAATACTAAGACCATTCTATTTAATAAAATAATAGGCAATGGAAGTTGCCCATCACTGGGGCTACGACTATCGTTCAGCACTAGGAGCACCGTCTCACTACGCTGTAGCCGTTCAACCTGCTACGTGGTATCAACTACGAGTCACCGCGCTTAACGACGCTGGGAAAGCTACGACTCTCTACACATATGCTACGAAAACCGTAGATGGAGGTGAGATATTATGCAAAGTAGTTTGATTTTGACAAATTGTATACGAATGAGAAATATGGGTGAGTCAATTTATTTAATTATTATTATATTAATTGTTTAATTAATTTATTTTGATGGATTATGCTACTTCGGCAATTTTCCTTTAATTATAAACTAGCTGACACAGCTAACTTTGTTCCGCCTAACAGTCTAATAATATTGTGTTAACTTTAGTTAACTTAATTCAGCATTTCATTAAGGTTAACATTAATACAACTTTTCTTTGCAAATACAGAAATGTTTATTTTTTGTATTTGCGAAAGAAGAATAGCAGTTTTCTTCTCTTCTCTCTCTCTTTTGATGAAGTAATAGCCTGGTTATGCATCTCCATCATCATTCACCTCGAGATCGGAATCACTTGAACTGACACGAATTAGGTGTAAAATGATGCGTAGTTTTGTCAACAGATGGCACCACGTGGTGTTTGCATTCGTAAAATTAATTAATTTATTTATTGTTATTCGATAACTTATCCGATTTTTTGTTTCTTATTCTGCTATTTGGAGAGGAGAACAATCTACTGAAATAGAGATAACTAACATCCGTCCAGCCGATTTTGAGTTATGGATATGCCATTTGATATTCTATTTTAGTTCAAATAGTTATATTCTTATTATTTATAGCTTTTAAATGTGGGATTTTTGACTCAAGTATAGTAAATGTACAATGCCACAGGGTGTAAACATTTTGAATTAGTTTTAATTTTAAATATTAATAAGAATATTGTAATTGCTTACATTTGTGTGTTAGAAATAACAATTTTTAATACCTACTTTGTTTTTTAAAATCAAAACTTGCAGCGGATAGCACACAACCATATTATGTATAAATCTAAATAGAAATTTGTATGTAAAGTGATAGTAAAAATGGACTTAAAATTACTATTTTGTCCCTGTTTAACTGATATATATGTGACATTTATTTTGTAGAGGAAATCGGCCCTCCATCGGATCTATTTGACCTTAACATGTTGGTGATAGTATTCAGCTCCATTCTGCTCGTAATATGTTCACTTGCTTTCATCTGTATTCTGGTTAAAAGGCATAGGTAAGTACATAATAATCTAGTTTACTTTCATTAAACGGAACAGTCCCTATGAAATCATTTGATTTACGTGTCACCTTAATATACATGTGTGTCTATTTTTAATAATAATAATAATAATAATAAAATCATTTATTTCAGACCAATCAACTAGTCCATATGTTGTTAGTATAGTAAAACTTATAAGACTTATAACTATGTTAGTAAAATTATTAAAAACATTTAGTTCATTAGTCTACGTTGATTTGAGACACCCGGCACACGGGCATGTATATGAACCCAGTGTCTCAAAACAGCACATTCAGGCTTATTTGCTATAACCATCAGGATATTGTTGGTACTCGCACGAACCCCACGCATCAGTGAGGCGTAACCACTGGTGCTTTCGGGACAGCCAATCATAAGACTTGTCGAAGATGCTTCCATTAGGTTGGATGCACTATACACCAGCCATCCTACACAGATTATAACAATTTCTATTTTTATTTTAATTAATTAATTAATTAAAAATTTATGTTCAACCATAAATAATGTTCCCATGTTTTTGAGTGAAAACTTCATCATGAACGAAATCTATTCATTGACTTTAAAACTTTCACTATTTTTGTTTATGAAAATTAAAGATTGATATTAAACTTTAAAATCTAAATTGAAATAAGAAAATAATTTAAGAAAAGTCTAATACAAGAAAAAAAGAATAGTGAAAAAAGTCTTATTTACATATTGTTATATAAAAAAAGACAATTTTAATCATAGTAGTTTTCATCAAAATTAATAATTAATATTAAACTTAAAAAAAAATTACATTCGTCATTCGTAAAACAAAATTTTTTGAAGGTTTTACTTCCACCACGTGTGATTTGCGTTCTTTATTTGAATCTTTGACTAAATGAGTACTTTTTTTGTGACACTTAATTTATTATGACGTAGTACAAACCAAAGGAAATCCTTTAATTCCTGAAATTTATCAACCAACAAACCTACACACACCTGACACACACTCTCAAGTTATAATAACATTCCGACAGACAGACCTTGTCATCTCAGTATCGTCACTCCATCGCTGAAGAAGTAAAATCTCGGAACGAAAGCGTCGCTTCGCACTCCGAGAACAAAGACAGATATGCGCATACGCCGCGGATATACACATCTCCCATACACCCACGGAAACCTAGCAAAAATGGTAAGTAACTCGAAAAAACGCACCTTTAGTATAATGAGTCAATGACATTGTGTGTTACTTTACTTGTACGTATATAATTTTTCTGTCTAAGCATTTTATTTTTGTATATTATTCTATTTTATAATTAAGCTTTTAAATTAAATTGTGTAAATATATATTCCACAAAATAAATAACAGTAGAACATACATTTTCTTTGTTTATCTCAAATGTTCTGTGGTGTTATAAAAAGAGATGGTTTTAGCTATACATTGTAAAAAGACTGATTAGTTTTTTTAAGAATGTTGCGATTCAGATCTGACATTATTTATTTTGCTACAGAAATGTTCGAGATAAGCCCGTACGCGGAATTCGCCCTCGGTTTCCGTACATTTGACCACGTGGAAAATCAAGATCTACCCAGCAGACTACCTGGAAGACCAAGATTCGATACGGGCAAGTGCATTTTATCAAAAAAATAACATAGTTATTGTACAAGGATTTGTTATACTTAACTAGTATACTTATATACTAGCTGACCCGGCAAACATCGTTATGCCAAGTATATCATTTATAATAAAAAATAGGGGTTGATCTTAGAGGGGTGAAAATTAGGGGTTTTATGTATTTTTTAATGCTGTATCGTATGTAGAGTATATATATGACATAGAGACATTTATAAATAAATGTTTATATGTATATATTTAGTAGTTGAAACTTCCAAGTCGCATCTATTCCCTGTTATTTCTTGACCTATTTCAAAGGCAAACTGACACTATCGGAAAATATAAAATGATTTTCATAGATTTATTCTCTATTGGAAATTCAATATTCTAGATTGTGCCAATGCAGTTCCAAGTCGGAGTTGGGACAATAAAAGCGCAGCGAGCGATCGGATACATTGTCACTCTAGTCTTACATTGAGTTATGTTAACTGAACGTGACTTATTTTTTTTTTTTATTAAGAAAGCTTTACAGCTTTTTACTAACTTAATAATGTTAAGAAAATAAAACTGGCAGAATCTACGTCCAAAACAAATCACATTTATTCATAGATCACAAATCAACTTATTTAATCCAGATAGTCTTGTATTTCTAATACGAATCGACACTGCTTTAGCCACAGTTGAAAGATCCCCGCCAACTTGTCCTTGCGTTCAGTTGCGTGACGTCACGTCCGCCTCGGCTCGCCATAGACTGCGTTTCGAAATAGAGAATTCATAATATTATATTACTATATAAATATCTATCAAAGAATAAACTAAGTAAAATTTGGTTAAGTAACACATAACAGTTTAGTATACTTTACACATATCAGGATATTCTAACTGCTACTACATTTAGTTGATCGTTTTATCATATATATCTTATGCGTATTAGTATGCCTAATACTGAGATGTTAGTATGTAACTTAAATTATAGCCATAGTAATAGCTTACGCTTTTCCTTAATATCCAACCTCTGAACACTTCTTTTGTTGGCGAATCCTTCAAGGTCTCTACAGTTTGGTATTTACTTCCTGTCGCTATTAGCTTAGGTCCTTCTCTATCTTCCTTTAAATATCTATTGTACAAACATTACCTGTCCTCAGCATATCCCTAACATTTGATCTAACTGATCTTTAGCCGATTGCTATCCTTTTCGTTTAATTTCATAAACTTATTATTTCTGTATGCAACGAAGTGTTAGTAGAAAAAAATATGTCCGGTCCTTAGTACCAGAATTGTATTGCTGTTTTATTTTATATTACAATTTAAGTAGTGTTGACCTACGAGCTAGTTAGCTACCCAGCCAATTAAACAAATGATCATGAAACAGATATAGAAATTTTTATTATTACTCTTAAATTCAAAATGCGTCTTGAAAATATTTAGTGTAGTGTTAGCATCTTATTCTGAGTAATACATGAAAACAAAATCTTTATAAAAGTACCACATCATGAGCACACATACACACCATCACGTACATACCCACACTTTTACATCATCACACAACACAACCAATTTAGGCTTAGTTAAATAAATTAAATCACAATTAGTCTAATGTATTAAATAATTTTTGTTTGTTTGTTCCCTTTTATAAGTCTTTTTGTTGTTAAATGTATCATGTATTCCATCTTTGGCTATATTCTCAGTATATTTGTTTCTAATTATATATAATTTATGTTAGCTGTAGGAGTACTAAATAAATAAATAAAAAAAGTAAGAGAGTTTATATTAACGCTACCACATATATTTAAGAGATAAAATATAATTTGTCTTACTAACTTTTCTAATGCGTTTAAATTTAACTTCCGACTTCTTGACGAATTTAAATTTAACTTATACCCGACGAAGTTTGACTATTAAATAGGTCAGTTCCACATCCAGCAACTCTATATCCGGCTGAATCAGCATTCACTAACGGGATCACGTCTGCTTTGAAATATAACCGTCTCCTTTCGATTTATCCGCACACCATTCAAAACGAAACTAACATGTCAGCCATTTGTTACTATTGAAGTCACTTAATTGAATCGGTATTATGACTTTCTGATAACATTCTTGTTTTGGAAACGTTTTTGAAATACTAATTGTTAAATAAATTAAATGAAATACGTTTATTTTGGAACATAAGATCATCATGGTATCACTTATTCCACGTCATTAAATTCGAACCTGGATTACGCAGTGCATAGAGCAGTGTTGGCCTAGTGGCTTCAGCATGCGACTCTTATACCAGAGGTCGTAGGTTCGATACCCGGCTGAGCACCAATGGACTTTCTTTCTATGTGCGCATTTAACATTTGCTCGAACGGTGAAGGAAAACATCGTGAGGAAACCGACATGTCTTAGACCCAAAAAGTTGACTACGTGTGTCAGGCACTGGAGGCTGATCACCTACTTGCCTGTTACATTTAAAAATGAATATGAAACAGATTCAGAAATCCGAGGCCAAGACTTAATGAGGTTGTAGCGCCACTGATTTTTTATATTTTTTTAAATTGTTAAATACAATCAATATGTTCGGTATTATTCTAAGACATTGTTCTCACCTCACTATTAATATGAGCAATGGTTTTGTTCAATACGCTATGGACATCCATATTATAGTTTTATATTTAACAACAAATCAACTAGGAAACTGTATATTTACAGAATTCCTATTTGTGAAATAAATTGCGAATATATCCCGAGGGCGGGAATCGTATTGAGCACGAGTGTATAAAATTAGTTTATTTGACGAATGATGAAACGAATACGCCTACACATTTTAAACGACGTTTCAGACCCTGCACTTGTAATTTATTGTTTGTAACTTAGTCTATATGGTAATAATAAAAAAAGAATGTGTATTTATTTACACGCGTTAGAAGTTATACTTCTTTGACGTATGGAAAAAATAACTAAAATGCAATAGTGATAAACGATAAATAATAAAATTAATCAAAAATATTTTATTTATATAAGTAAATTATAAGTAATTACTATCACCGCCGTATATTAAATTGATTTAAAATATTTATTTATTCACACTGTTTAATTGTAATGTTACGAAACACAAGTGCTATATATAAAATTACTAGAATATACAACTTGAACATAGTTATCGATTTTCATGCCACCTAGACCTAACTTTACGATGTCGAATTCAGGTGTCGGTGTGCGCGCATTTACAAATTCACTCTCATCATTTTTCTCTATGCCAAAAGAAGTATAACATCAAAAATTTAGACAAAGTATGACAATTAACGCAGCGAGTAAAGCCTACAATTATCCTAAAACTTTGTCAGCAAGTACAATTAATAACAACGTCAATATAACTTTGTTCATCAGAGAAGTCTTGTCAAATGAGCTAAAGTTCAAACACATGCAGGTTATGTGGGTTTGATAATTGCGTAGTTCAAACTTTAAGTGGTGGCAATCAAAACTTTTGGTAGGCATTTGAGACATTTAATTATTTTGTAATGACCCGTGGCTTCGTCTATAATGTACACAATGGCTATATCTGAATATTCTGGCAATCTTCAAAAAAATACATAAAACTAAATCTTCTTAGAGTTCAAACAACTGCTTTTAATCCTATTGTAACGATCTTGTAAAAGAAAATAAAATGTAATCGAATTAAGATTGTATCTTAAATCCACGTAATTTTTAATTTCATATACGACGGTGTTAGTATTTACTTATAATTTATTTATATAAATAAAATCTTTTTGATTGATTTTAATATTTATCGTTAATCACTACTGCATTTTAGTTACTTTTCTTCCACACGTGTATATAAGTACACACACTCTTTTTTATTAATCTCCAGTCTATTAAATTATATAATGGAGTGTTTTAGATTTTATATAGAACATGGGGCAATAGCGCAAGCCGTCGTTTAACGAATGACTATTAGCGCTGTTATATTACCAACACTTACAAATAATTTTTTTGAGACAAAAGAAAAGGATTTACCGCTGTGCCATTTATCAACCAAACACTATACAAGTACCCCATAAAAAGATAGAATTCAAATTTCTATATTTCGTTTGGTGATGTGATGCTCTGCCTACCAATCATTGAACCTAGCATAGTTTTGCGAAGGGACAACTCGGCATTAAAACATAGGTGAATCAGGTTACATCTCTTAATATACTTAAGAGATTTTTCGAATCAATGAATAGAAACGTACTCCATCAGTCTTGTTGTAATTTAGTGAAATTAATGACTTCAGTTACTCGGCTACTTCTATCTAACGTCTGATCGATTACATCGTTCACTGAGATTAATGTGTGTTAGATACTTTTTTGAATCGATTCCCTAAACTTTCATCAAATATATTGTAACACTGTATCGCCGTATATTGAATACTTTAGTTAAGGGTTACAAGTGATTTGTGATTGTTTATTAAAACTTAACATCATATATTATACAGTATTTACACTTACATGGTAATATAAAAAATAATCAAAAAAAAATTTGTCTTATCAACTGATTAATCGAGTTGATGATCGCCCCATCAAATATCCAGTGTTATATAAAGTGTATATTTTATATAATAGACCTGTATAGTAGTTTTTTTCTGGGAGTACGTTGCCTTTATACATAATTATTTAACTAATGTATACAAATATTGTAAATTATATATGATTTTCATCATATCAAATCCCTCATAATATACTTTGTTTTACAGAGACAAGTTTCGCTAATCGATCAGAATCCGATGATAGCGATAGCACATCAAAAGCCACAGTATCAGCTATACCAAGACGTGAGTATCCTTATTTTTATTAAAAATATGAAATCTCTATGATGGAACGGAACTTTTTCGTAAAAAAATCATATAGGTGTCAGATATATGTATCTATCTTCAGATTTGTTGTCAAAATGAAACAATAAGTTAATACAAAATAATAATTAGGCACTCTAATTGCTCAAATTGAGTCTACTGGTTAAGTTTGTATTAGATCATATTTGTTTATAATAAAGAAAATATTACAATTCCTTCTCTAATTAATCGAAAGGAACTTCGTTCTTTCGTCCTTTGATACCTCTCATGTTTTTTTTGTCAGTCGCATCACTTATAGATTTCTCACAGAACATATAAAGGAGCCTCCTTTACATGTTCTGTGAGATTTCTAGAGTCGTGATTAAAACCAAATGGTACTTTGGTGACCTTCTTTTTGTTGCTAAATGTTTTTATGTAACTATTTCTATGTTAGCAAGTTAACTCAAGACTTTCCATTATATTAACAAAATGATTGAAATATATATTTTTAACCACACAATGAAATATTAATATAGTGTTTAACTTAACGCAACCATTTAACATTACCTACATAGTCTATGTTTAAACAGATTGTCATATGTCACCATAATCTGTCATATTATTTGTATCATCCCTGTTTGTACTTGGAATTAAAGCAGTCTGCATCATTTTGTTTAACTCAATGCTGTTTTAGTCATTTTCTATTTCTATCTTAAAAATAGTTTGTAACAGTATAACGTACCTACGGAGTCTTTCATTAGGTAAACATATTAATTTACTAAATATGTATTAACTTTCATTCCATTTAATATTATTGTTGTACAAATGTTAACGAGCAAAATTTTATCATTTATGTCTTACATATAAGATATTAATAAGGAAATGTATTATTAATATCTGTTTTGTATGAAAAAAAATGTAGTTAAGTCAAGTAAAAACCATTTTCCCATATAATTTCTCCCAGATTTGGAGGTTTTGAAACAGCCTTAAGTGTTCAGTTTATGAAACACAGTCTTAATCGATTTAAAAAAAAACTTTACATCGATATTTTCTAGGAAGTTTCTATGAAAAAGGAATGGTAGAATAGAATGTAAGGGCTATATATAACTTTATAGTGTACAGGTGACACCGCTATACACTGAGTTATTCTTGATATTAATTTCTTGCCTGAAATACTTCACAGACCACGGCACGTTCAAAGTATACGTGATTAAACGAATTTTAAATTAATTTCCTGTATCATTTCAGGTCACTGCCGAACTCCGCACCACAGATAAAAAATTTATAAGTTTTATATTGAAACTAAACCATATCATAAGCAATGTTGATAATGTATAAGCATCTGTGTAAAAATATTTCCGTACGAGATAAGTGTGTGTAGCTACTCAAATCTGTTACATTCTTAAACTTTGAATTTGACAATTGACATGCAGCCTTTGACAATTTACAGAAAGGTTACAAAAAGGTTGCAGCAATTTATAACTCTTAAAGTTTCTGGATGTTTTTTTTAACCTAAGGTTAGCGTGGGTGACGCCTTTCAAAGGCTTTATTACTGCCATTAATGTTTTCGCCAACAATTTAGAATTAAGTAACACAAACTTGTTTTACAGCGTCTGACTCGCACCAAATTAAGTTTAGTCTTTGAAATGTGTTTTAAAATCAATTGGCAGGTGAAATATTCGAATTATGTAAATAATAAAAGTTAGGCGTAACCATTGTTCAATGTTATTTTAAAAGACTGATGTTTTTATTATCCTTCTGACGAATCAATTGGCTGTGGATGTATTTCGTGTAACAAAAATACATTTTATCCATGGTTGATTGAAATAAGTCTAATATTTCTGTTGATGAATTTGGAATTTACAAATTTAAATTAATAACTTTAAGGCCCTAAATTCTAGATCTCTATGGAATCAGAAGTTAGTGCTCAAAACTAGATTGTCTTCATGTGTCGAAAAGAGGGCCGTAGTATGTAAAACAATACTTAACTATTAAATAAATGTTAGGATTAAAATTTTGTTGTTACTCAATTGTCGTATCGTATTGAAATAAAATTTTGAAAATGTTCTTGCTTTTCATTACACCATATGTGTTCATAATAATGAAATTCACATCAAAGTATCGTTTCTAAAGCGCGGAGTAGAAATCCTTGGACCTAGTCTGTTGAAAATCAATAAATACAAACTACATATGATGATGAATTATAGTGTCATTACACTGTAGTGTAGCGACTACATAAAAATGGTTGAGAAACGATGCATTAAAGTGCTATCTATCTTCGTTGTTACAGCCTGGCCTGGCCTGGGAAAAGAATTTGGTTATATTTCTTTCTTGCATGTTTGCTTCAGTTAATCAGCTAATGTACTAACTTGTATAAATCAAATACAACTTAGTAGAAAATAAAAAGAATGGTTACTTATATCGTACCATCATAAGAGACTGCAAAATATTAAATCAATAAAATTAATCTTTCTATAGTGAAAGCACTACACTAGTTTCGTCTGCTCTCGACAATTCGTACAAATAACATTGTATTTTACAGTTGTAGTCGTTTCTGAATTATGAAGGAACTCTCTGGGGCTAATTCACAGAGTATAAATCATACCCAGGGTCTGAAATTAATGCAACTGACTTTTTATGGCTGTAACTTTACTTTAAGGGTAGCTTCACACTGGTATACTTTTTTTTTATAATATAGATGTGCATTTGATTATTGCTTCGCCTGGATGTTGAGCCTTATTAAAGACTGTATACTTATTTTTGAAGTTATAATTTTGGCGCGTTAGGGAAAATTATGAAAGTAAATTAGGTTTTTGTGACGCGCGCACAGCGTCACAAAAAACCGACACCCAGTAACAAACAATTTAGTTTTTTGTGATATTAAAATAGAATTAACTAGATAATGCATTATAATAAAACTTACAATATACTAAATACTTTTTTCTATTATTAGTGTCGTTTTTTATACAAACGTAGAATAAAATTTTATTCTTACGCCAAAGAAGTATTAATTGTGCAGATTTTTATAATTGATTGATCTAAATGTCCCACTTTCTTGCAGATAAATAATTTATTATTATTACTAACTGATTAAGATAGCTATTAGCTAATACTTTGGATTCAATATATTTTTTTCTATAGTACGCCTGCGCTGCTTTAGATTTTGACATGTACATCGAGCATGACTTCGCCTTCAAGTATACACATTCTCGATGAAGAAATGGAATTAAGGTCATTGCTACAGTTTAGCAAGCCTGGAATCAAATGTTTTGTGCAGTTTTTTGTGTATTGTGTGTGTTATTTAAGTAAATTTTTAAACTCCATTCACCCCCGCTAAACATAATTACACAAAACCGATACATTTGACTATTTAAAGGATAAACAAGCTGTTAGCACATCGTTAAACTTAAGTATAATAATAACGTAATACGCGCAATATGTATGAAAGTGCCTTAAGCTAAAACACAATTCAAGCAGACGGCTTCACCTAAATCAGCCTCGAACCGTAAATAAATAAGTTGAGACGCTCGTAAATTTCAGTTAAAACTACGATTTTATTCCCCAATGAACTGCCGAATAGGTTTCAATTTAATATGTACAAAGTTAGCACAAATATTAGGTACGGTATTGATTTTATAGAGCAGTGTTGGACTAGTGGCTTCAGCGTGCGACGATACCTACGGTCGTAGGTTCGATCCCCGGCTGTGCACCAATGGACTTTCTTTTTATTTGCGCATCTAACATTTGCCCGAACGGTGAAGGAAAACATCGTGAGGAAACCGACATGTCTTAGACCCAAAGTTGAGGGCGTGCATAAGGCACAGAAGGCTGATCACCTAGTTCTAGATATACATAAACTTTAATCATAATCATTCGATTAACAAATGATTATGATTAAAGTTTATGGGAAGCTCTATCTAATCATAAATCACAACCCATTTTTATCTTGTTTTATTGGTTTATTCAACAGAAACACAAGTAATTAATTTATATTCTCATAGAAACGATCAAGAAGAAAACATATATATTCTCTCATCTAAAAAGCCTCTCTTCTGAGTGACGTCAATTTTCTTCTTTTCTCCGCGTCCTATATCTATGTTGCCACATACTTCAAAATCTTATAGAAAATACTACAGAATATAGTACTTATGTACATTTTACAATTTATTTATCATCATTGTCCAATTCTACATAGTGTAAACAAATATAACTTGGAAGTTAAAACCAGTGGAAACATTAATGCAGTATACAACATTAGTAATTTAAAAAATACCCTGGTTTTTAAAAATATATCAAAGTAAGCCTTCAAGATGGGAGTTCATGGTAGAAGCATTAGCGAATGGAGCGTGGAACAACTGGAACTTGGAAGAAGCAGAGTAAAATAGAGCCAGTTGGAGAAATGTTGTGACAGAGATGTTGTAGTTTTGTTACTATAGACGGGTTTGTAGGGAGCAAAAGACTGCATTTATGAAATCTAATATATTTTTACCTATTCCTTACTCACTAACCAATCATTGTATTTCACCAGGACTTGATTCCAGGTGTTCCGCCCTGAGAGTTAGCAACTAAATCACTCACAGTCGTCTTAAAACAGAAATTAGTATTTTTACCTTTAAATAAATAATCAAAGTTATATTGCAGATGTTAATAATATATATATATATATAAGAATATATACTCATACAAACTTTTTTTTTACATATAACTCGAGAATAGTTTGACTGGTATACAGAATAAAAACATTGAAAAAATAAAAAAATACATATAAATAATATATATCCAACTGCTTAAATATTTTTTTTATGAAAAAACATCGACAAACATTTACAACAATAGCAAAAAATCGACAAACTGTATAACAGTCTGTTAATATGTATAACTTATCATAATCTAAGTTATGATAACTTATCATAATCTAAGTTATGATAAGTTTTGCAATTCGGTGACAGTAGTTAACTTAATATTATTTGTGCCTTTACTCCAATAAAATCATAAATTAATTTTAACTCATCAGTAAAACGATATTTATTAATTATATACAGACCGGTATTAAGTTAATATCGCCTAATTTTGATTCATTCTAAAGAATTCTGGAAGGCAACATTTATGTGTGTAGGTTATAATTGTTCGCTATAATCGAATATCTGAACTTCAATATACCAATGTACGCTTGGTATATTGAAATGTGGAAATACATATTTAAAAAAAAAACTTCGTAATTTACTTGACGTAATTTCATCACAACTCTTACTTACTTCAACTTAAATATAATATTATTAAGGTTAAATGCCTAACGAATTGTACAGTTTTATTTTAAAACCACACAAGCAGGCTTTTAATGAAATTAAAATTTCACACCACGGTTAAAGAGAGCGTTTCTGAGTTTAATTTACACATATGAATTGCCAGAAATACTGCAATAAAAATATTGTATTGAGTTATATCTAATTTATAATATACTTTTATAGAGAGTTATTTGTGAGTACTTCTTTTTCTGTAGACTAAAAAACTTAATTATATGTCAAAAAGTCGGTCATAGACACACAAAAACGCTTCATCAAATGCAATGTTTTTTTCATTTATAGAACAGGGGGCAAACGGGCAGGAGGCTCACCTGATGTTAAGTCTTATATTATGTATTTAATCAAGTAAGTAACATATGTATCTTCTGTAACAAGTATTTAAATATTTTTAGTTGCATAGATATTTGATATTATCCATACATTGTGAAACAGACCCTTAGACTAGTTAATTTAACTGACAAATGACACCTGACAGTTTACTAGAACATCTTAATTGCTTTTATAAGGTATTAGTTGTTAATCTAAACGTTAATAATACACAGTTAATAGCTATAATTGTAAATAATGAACGTGCCATTTGACATTATCTCAGAATTATTAACGTAATAATATTTTAAAAAATACGCTGACCTATGCAACCTAAAAATAGGTGACCTAGACTTATGCAACGTGTTCTGTACGGAAAAGAATGATATGTAGAATCAATTTGAAGTTTACACTCGAGATAGGACGAGCTAAATAAGAGTTTTCATGTTATTAGTATTAGTAGTTTTCATGTTATGTCCTGGGTTTGATTTAGATAGTTTCATTATCATATTATACCTCACGAACATATCGCTATTGCATTAATTTGCGCGTGTTATATATATGTTTTTGTGATAAAAAGGCAGTTTTTACAAAATTGGCAAAGTATCCTGACGCTTCACACAACAAAGTAAACATAAATACAGAGCGTTTGTAACAACAAGTACTAGCCCCGCACGTTGATATTGCGATGGAACCTTGTCACAATAACAGCTATGTGTCGTCATCCACCCAGAAAAGTACAGACAATCAAATAATAATAATAATCATTTCGAGAGCACTGTTGGTGAGATGGACTTGTCAAGCACTTCGAAACAATAGGTGTTCTTCTGAACCCCCTCTGATCCACTGTGCCTTAAGTTTGGATGTGCCATTAGTTTCCCTACATCATTTCTACTTAGGAAATTTAGCACTTGGAAGTTTAAGATGACATACTCAAATTTCAATTTCAAAAGAATACAGTAATGCTGCCACAGGAACCAAATTAAAAAATATATATATATTCATTTACTACACAGTTATTTGATTCTTATGAGTAGGTTTAATTAAACGATTCAGTATTTCAAATATTATAATAAAATACTGATCCAAGTCACTTTTACTAAGTCGGTTAACAGTCTAATAACCAAAAGAGCTCAATGAATCTTGGATTATATAAAATAATTTAACTTTAAGCTCATTCTTTATTGAAAGGAAAACGACTTATGGACTTAACTTAGATTACTTTTTCGCATCTCGCCTCAGAGGTTTATTATAACAATCCAATTGATAATGCGCTTTTCGACAAAACCATTGCCGTTTTCACTCACATGCAAGAAATTTTTTGATAGTAAAACCGTAATGTATCCTATGTTTGGTGAATTTATTAATGACTGAGAAACGGAATATAAGTTTTAATCCGATTAACTCAATGGCACTTACTAGCTATTTCTGTTGCAATCTAGCGTTTTTTTATGATTTAACAGATAAAAGTTTCAGCTTTCTGATATTATATAGGAATGTCAATTGAGAATATTCTAGAACCATTTTTAAATGTGCTTTCATATTAAATTCCACCTCGATCCGTCGTTTCATAACTGAGGGTTTTTAAGCCAGTTTTTGCCGGGCTCTACCACTATGTGGAATCCCATGCCCACTGAAGTATTTCCAGAAAGAACAGAGGTGACCCATTTTTAAACGGCCGGCAAAGGAAAGGCCTAGAGAGTGCCTATGTGCGATGGTATCAGATGAGCCTTGTGCCTAAGGGGCATGTTCTATAAAAAAAATTGGTTGTCTGTGAAATCAGAAACAAATGCAACTGAAGAATATGAGTACTACTAAGTTACAAATAAATAACGGCCCGTCCCGGGTTGGCACAGGTACACATTTATTTCTTTTAACATTTTTTGTAGATATTGATATGATGTAATGTACGATATTATAAAGAATTTTTAAAATCGGTCCAGTAGTTTTTGAGCCAAAAAACAAACATATTTACAAACAAATCTTTTCATAATATTATGAGTATTAGTAGCTCGTCCATCTTTTTTGGACAAGAGAGTAGGAGTAAGGAGTATAAGCGTAACTTAACTTTTGTAATATTGTATAGAAACCTTTATATGCCTACGAACAATAACTGCATTTTGTTTGATTCGTGGAATTAAAAAACCGTTAGTATGAATCCTAAACGTGGGTACTCTACAGGTTAAAACTAAAATCTAAGTAAACGAAACCGAACAAAGCAAAGAAAATTCAAGAGAAATTCAAACAAACAATTATAGCAAGAACCCAGCGATAAATTTGCATCAAAGTCGTTTTAAAAAAACGAAAACAATAATTTCCAATATTTCTAAATTATTCTCGTATCTGAAGGTAAACAAAATAAAACGAGTTGGTTCGATTTATAGCTCAAGTGGCTGGAGTAATGAAACTGAATAATGCATGCCGATGAATATTGCCCGTGGCAGTAGGGTTGTTACTTGCTACTTATTACAATTATCATTTTTCTTTATAATTCATACCTATGAACGTTTGTGTATCTACACGAATAAATTATATTTAATAAATTCAAGATTAAAGGTAATATATACTTATGTACTTTATACTATAATTAATCTAGATTAACATTTAACCTTTCTCAAATCAAAGGCGTAGAACGGACGAGAACAGACGAGTTCATTTATTGTTCCTAAGTCTTGTATCTTTCTTATTTATAATAGCTACAAGTATGTTTGTCGTTCTCCTAATTCATAAATTTTGTGCTTTTTTGTTTTGCTTTGTATATTTTGTCAGTGAAACTTTTTGTGAATATTCCTACCCTTAGTCGAATTAGTCGAATACTACAGTGTGCAGCTGGTTTCACAAAGAGGTGGTGCGCGGCAAAAGAAAACTCCCGCAAAAAACGCTCAGTTGTAGAACGACACGTTTCTTTTATTTAAAACGTTACAACTTATGATTGGCCTAAGAGTGAGTTTAAATAACAGAAAAGATTGTCTTTACATGCAAGTCGGAACCTTTAATTGTGGTAATTATTTCAAATACTTTTCTCAATTAAATTTGCCTCAGATGTTCCATAAATAAATACATAAATCTACTCCACTATTATTTTTAAGTGCTTCTGTCACACTTAAGTGACAGATGCTTAATACTGCCATCGTTATAAATAATAAGCAGTGAACAGTACTAAGAATGACAATACATAAAATTTTTGACAGCCCTAGCTAGACCATACGAAGGGCCGTGAGATCACACAACGATTAGGTTTTCATGAGAACCTCTGAGTTCTTATTGATGTGAATGATAAGTACGAAATGATCTACCTTATTACTGGCAAGGGCAGGGCGCTGAAGGTTTCTTAAATTAATAAAGTTGTGCCGAGCGTTATTTTTCTTTAATTTACTATAACCATCTATGACCAAAGTAAATATTTATTCTTTGACGCAAAACGGGACATTAGTTCAATTTAGGTTAAATTATATGTCAGTCAATGAAAAAAAAAACACTTTTTTATGTTATTTATTTAGGAGTTAGTTGGCTTAAATGTTACGAATCACATAATTTAGGTAACCAAAATTTATCAGAAGAACATATTTTTTTTAATCTTGCTGGTGTCGATTTTTAATAGCAATTAAACTCTTGGCACGTTTTTTTTTATATTCTGCTGCTCAAATATCCACGTGGTTTCTGAAAACGGGACAATTTTGCGTCCCACAGTTCATTTGGGGGACACCAGGACTCCTAATTGGAAACAGGGACAGTCCCGTTCAAAACGGGACATCTAGTCACATCATGTATGGACTAGGAATGTAATAAAATATCAAGATACATATAATAATTATGTTAAAACCAAGGGTTGTAACGCACCTATTCTAGTTTGCAAACCACGTTTCGAAATAAAAATATATAACTCTATGTAAAATTGTAATTACATGAATAAATAAATACATTTAATTAAATCCGTGTCATATACTTAATTAATATCATCGTTAAAAATCTAGATAATTTTGTTGAAGCGACAGCACTAATTAGATGTTTTTTTATTCTCATTAAGAAATCTTCAATTAACCCAGCAATATTGTCTCGGGGAAAAGTTAATTTTCCAGCTTTCCATTTAGAGAGGGATTCTCTCGCTTACATTTAATTTGCGTTTTTCCAAGTTTTTAGAGAATTCTTTGTGAATTTTTTATAGATTGAAGAGTTTTACAGTTAATTCAAAACCCTAAAATTAGTTTGGTCCGTTTTTAAATTTGATATTTTTAACTAATGAAATATTTTATTTATATTTAGTATCTTTACGGTGCTTGGCAATTAGTAGGTTAAGTAGGTTATAGATATACTTTATCAAAAAAATATATCTGAATGATACTTCGCTCATCGGACAGGTCTTGTGGTCTTTCTCCTACCTTCACATCATCTTCATCATCACTCTCACCAATAGTAATATAAGTATTTCTCAAATCAAATTTTTAAGACCAAAAAACTTCCATCACCTGGAAACCTTTCCTTGCAATAAAGCATTCTTAAACTTTAGCCTTCAGTCGTTTTTAACTCTTGTATTAAAAGTAAGATTTTGAAGGAAAATCTGTTTGCCATACAAATTATGCTTCACTACGTAACACGTTATAGCAAACACTGATGGATGAATTTCAACTATGCGCAGTTTCGTCTCTATTGTATTACTAGAGGTTGGCTGTTAAAAACTTGAATTGCCAGTATAGCTAGTCTTAAAAGCTCCTCGTCGTATGTGATGCCGTGTGTTCTGCAACCACGACTTCTTCCCCACAAAAGAGTGGCGGAAAGTTTCTTGTCAATTCTTCTTGCTCGCTCTACAGCCTTGTCTTGCGAACTGGCAGTAAATGTAAATTTAGAATTAATTTAACTACTTTCCTGTTGTTCATAAGTGTACTTGTTTATTCTATGAATAAAGTTATATTTACTTTGATTGTACCAATCCGTCTCTTGCCTATCATTCTAAGCAACAAGTTATATCGATAATGATTAAGGAAATTAATGTACTTACCTTTCCTCGCATATTCATGAAAATATTATGTATGTATACAAAAATAGTGATAAGACTAGAATATAACATACGCACAATGTTAATACTCGGAACAAACGCAGGCTGCAATTTCCCCGTACTAGACTATCTAAAGTTAGTAATTCTTTTTTGGGAAAAGGGATACACTTCTTTAAAAGCTAAAAAATACGTATCAGTAATAAAAAAATAAACACATAATTTCTGTTATATTTCAAAAATTTAAATCACCCCAATTAAAATTCCGTTATCATTCGATATATTTATCTCTTGTAATCAACGAGTCAAAACAATTTCGAGACAGGGTCTCATTAAAGTGTCGCAAAGCGGCGTTTTCACGAAAATTGTCGTAAATACTTAGAACTTTAAGAACGGGTCGGAAGCCTCCAAAATTAATCAGCCTCCATTTAAAAGTATATCAAGACTTTAAGACGTTTATATAAAAGCAGTATTCCAAGTAAAGTTGTCAACTTTCAACCTCTTTCAATTAAGACTTGTTTGTTCTGTCAGGTACATACATTTCCATATTGTTTTTGCCACGCACCACCACTTTGTGGAACCAGCTGCCCACTGAAGTATTTCCGAACCGCTTCGACTTAGGGTCCTTCAAGAAAAGAGCGTACCAATTCTTAAAAGACCGGCAACTCACTCGCGAGCCCTCTGGCAAGAGTGTCCATGGGGGGCAGTATCCTGCCTGCTTGCCCCTGTTCTATAAAAAAAATTGAAGGAATTAGGCTCATGCGTTTTGGCCCCTTAGAGTTGCGGTTTGTTTTTCAGGCAGGATATTTATGGTTTAAAACACGCTAATAAAACATAAATTAGATAAGCTTTTTTAAAAAAGTTTATAAATGTGACGAATACTTAAATGATCCTAATCATTGGGATTGATTTGCTCCTTTAAATAATTTGTATGGCTAAAAACTTAGCGATCTCGCTCTACGCCCTTGACTTGTGAACTGGTAGTAAATATACAATTAATATTTTTTTTTGACGTTCATAGGTGCACTGTGTATATATTTTGAGATTGAGTTTGAGTTAAATGCTTTTATTTATCTGCGATACAATTTTTTCTAGCCCCAACGATGACACGTTAAATTCCTAAAGTGATCGACAGTATATAGGCCTTCATAAGTGGATTCTATAGGATTTAAGGCTTATTAGGTCCAGTGTTTAATTGACACTATTCCGCAAAGAGGACACTTTTACTGTGCAAATGGGGTCCAGTACTCTCTTGAGTCGCTTAACACGTTTTAGAAAAATGGAATTTATCGGTTCAGTTTATATGTATGTAACATATATGTGTATATTTAAATAAAGATATACTTTACTATACAGATATATAAAGATCTGTATAATAAAGTTCATCTTGATGAAGTTTTGTTGTTTTTTGACGGTCAAAGAGTAATATATACTTTCTAACACATTAAATGCTTAAACAATGGATACAAAGTAATAGCCGGAAACCAAAACCTTTTATGGCGAATTTTGATTAAGAAAATATGAATATTTAAAAATATGTATGAATGTATATTATTACAAGATACACTATAACAAATAAGTTGTTTTATTAACTAATATTTTAACTACGAAAGTAAGGATGTTATAATATTTTCCGGTAAATTCTAAGTTACCAAAACCTGGAGACTACATTTCGGAAGATTTATAAACCCACAAATGGGTTGTGTTAGCTTTTGAAGAGATATTTAAACTTGTAATATCCGGAGGATGGAGCGCTTTGATATTTGAAATTGAATTATTATTTATTTATTTGAAAGAACTAATATGACTTAAGAATAATTGTTAACGTCTAAATTTTTCTCTCTGAAATTGTTCTCTTCAGAGGAAGGAAGAGGCAGAAACAAAACTCTAAAATCGCAGAGCTTTCCAAAATTTTGCTATAACTAAGCAATTTAATATCTCGTTTTTTTTATTTCCAAGAATTCGGTTAATTAAGCAGTTTTTTGGGTGCTACTGATTTTCGGGTTTTCCTTTAAATAATTTATTATTGTTACCTGTTTGAAATAAATAAAGTTACATTTTCATCAGTGTGTATGTATGTTTCATTTTAATATTTCATTTCAGCCAGTAATATCAGGAATGGCCGGATGGGATGTCATTGACCCCATGGAAGATGAGACGGGTTTTGGTATGGGGTCCTACTTGTGTGGACACATTAGCCCCGCAGGCTGAAATATAACAGACTTTCCTGCAACGTTGATTTTGTGCCGCGGGACTAGTGCACAGCTAATTAAAGATTTAAGTTGACGCCTGGCGGATAGAAATCCGAGCCGATGCTTTCCTCGCTCGACGAATAAGTATCGCAAAGAGCGAGGAAATGCTGCCATCGTTAAGCGGCACGCTCTGCCACAAGGACTTTTTAATTTGCTTTATCTTCTTATTAATTTTTAATTATTTTTACTATAATTATGAAGATTAAAAACTGTATATCCGATTATTATGTTAAGGTTTTAACAAAACGATATATGCATGTATAGAATTAAAAAAAAAATTTGAAAAAAATATTGTTGCTTTTTATCTGAAACCCATTCCTAAGCTCATAAGATAAGAAACCACGTAAGTAAGCAAACATAACAAAGGTATCAAATAGCCGAGATTGTGTGTCAAAAATAAAAAAAACTGGAAATATTGCAATGTAGTTTACTACTACTACTAGTTAAATATATCACGTACAAAATAATACACACACGTAGAAATCTGTGTGTTCTGTAGTATCAGTTTACTTCACGGTCAATTAAAAGCGTCTGTTAATTTAAGCTATTCCATTATTATTTCCATACATTGTCCTGTTTGCCCTTTCCGAGAGATTAGTTTTTGCTGAGGGTCATATTAGTGAGTATTGAATTTGACATACGGGAATCATACTTATCGCTGAGTCCTACAAAACTCGACTACAAAAGTGCCACTTGCAGCGTGAACGATCGAAGTTCTGCTTACTTATAATAATAATAAATATATTATTGTTATATAATAATTGCAATTATTATAATAATAATAATAAATCAGGTGAGCCTCCTGCCCGTTTACCCCTAAAAAAACCATTATTGCTGTATTTACATATTAGGTACATAAGTGTGAAATATTAAAAAAAGTTATCACTAAAAATAAAAAATAAATACTAATAATTAATCGGCAAGCCGGTTGATTTTATTATACAACTTGTCCTTAGATAAAGGCTTCCTATAAGGACTCTGTTTCAGGCATTACGCATCCAATGAGGGCCAGCTACTCTTCGAAAATCATCTTCCCATATTTTCTTCTTATTCTGCTTCATGATTGCGCATAAATCTGTTGCATACACTACAAGACTTATTTTAGTCACATGGAACGAAACTATAATTGTGTTTATATAGGCCAAAGCGTGGGCCTCAAATAGGTCTTCAATTTCGCCAGTGTTCTGTAACTCCCAATAGCGATATCTTCATCGATATTGAGGTCTGGTCGGGATCGCTATCTTAATAGTAAACACTTTTTCGTCGTTCATGTTACAAATATAAACACAATAGTAAATAGCCAAGAGTTAAACATAAAATTTCCTGTATATAAGTTTAATTTGTTCTCAGAAATATGAGTTACCCTAAAACTAACAACCGTTTCCTCTAGCCACTATTGTTTACGACGCTGTAAGGCACTAACTTTTCAAACTTACAGGAAATATTGAGCTTAAAGTTTTCTTAATCCTTTGTTTTCGTTTTCCAAGATAAGACGTACTTAAAATGGATTTTATATTGTGTAAAAGCGACTGTAGAATTCTATTCAACAATCTAGCTTTTGCCGTGGTGCAATCTGAATAACTATAAAAATCGGACATTTTTATTATATTTCAATGTTTAAAACTCCTATTAGCTGATAGAAATAAACTCATATCATAATTCCATGAAAATTTAAAGTGCCGTGAATGATTGAGCAAATATCGGCAACAGATAAATGGAAGGTATCTCATATTTTCGGTCGATTATACACGGCATTCACTATATTCATTTTGATACTAAATCAAAATTGAACCCGTTAAATTCGTTGATTTCTTCCTTTTTTCGTCTCAGCTAAGCGCTGGAATTAAGGTCCTGGGTGTCCGCATGAAATATACTTTCGGATTGATGTGGGAAATGGCTGATCTACACTGCCACTGGATAGTATTTGTGCTATTGTATTTCAGATATCTTTATGCATATATTATACATAATATATATATTACTTACCCAATTTAAATAATGCTTAATCGAAAGGATAAAGTTAATTTTGTTACCAAAAATATGCCTCATTATTCAGCAATACATCAAAGCATTTTGTGTTCAGGACGTGTGGGATCGAATGATGGATCGTCCCGTACAATACTCCTACACCAATAAAATCGCTTTTAGAAATACTCATGATAATTTATAGCGTAATAGCTGTCTTTAACGAATCGAGGTAAAGATTTTTATTCCACGTGTATGATTTTATGTTGTATTTTTCTATCCAGTTCGATGAATATTTAAGTTCTAATACAAATATTGGTACATTCGTATGAACTAAATATCGTTGAATAAATGTATTTTTAATACTTATTTAAGGCATAGCATACAAATAGTAATTACACAATAAAGTACACAAATACAAGATTACAAACATAAAGACTATAGTAAATAGTAGTATAGATATGTTTAATATACAATTTATAATTATTGATTAAATTTTAGATAAAAAATGAAATGGTTTATAAGAGGAATAAATGGTATCATGTCAAATTTAATATCTACTGCACTTTACATTTCTTTTCTATTTACAATTACTACCAAGCATGGAGCAAGTATACTTAAATATTGTGCTAGTTCCAAAACCAAATATAAATTTAAACAAACTTATCGGCTATCGTTAATAGACCAAAAATATTTTATATTATATTGTGTATTTTCTTTCTAGAAACATACTTGCGTTTGCGACTAATTAAATGTCAGTAGAACCTCAAATCATACGACTTCTTTAAAGACAATATGAAAAAAATAACAAGTGACGTGAAAAAAATCTACACCGTACAAACTCTGGATATGCCCTTAACAAGAACATATAACTGGTATAAACTTAGAATAAAAAGTAACATTAGTGCAACATGTCGCACGATTATTTACGAGTAAAATTTCGGAGTCGCGGCTTGTTCAAGCACTTTTCTCTTTTTATCCAAGAATATTTCAATGAGTTTGGGACTGTGATGGACTTAATTCTTTAATTAATTTATGTAATATATTGGTGTCTACCATATAACCTATTAAATTTATATGTAATGTCCGTGAACTAGTACTAGAACAAATTTTTAGGATTTTCTTTGTTACAAAGGAATTATGTTTCATTTTAAGAATCGTTTTAAAACAAAAAACACACAAAATAATCTGGTCAAGTAGATAAAACAGCTGATTAAAATGCAGGCCCAATCATGGAGTTTATCTTATGGTTTATAATTAAACTGGATCTGCTAAATTGGATAAACCATAAACTATTTTCACACGACTTAAAAACCAGGAATGTTAAGGTTCGATGCTGTTGTTTTTTTAATGTTTAACTATAAATTAATTGGAAGACAAAATCTTTTCTTAGATCAATTCGCAGGTAATATGGACAGAGAAACTTCCAAGAATTAGCTTTAGCAAATATCCTCCATAGGCAATTCATTTAGAATTTCCGCCATTAAGCTGTGGAATATGTGTGTGTGTGAATATAGTGTGGCTGCCCGACTCTATATGATTGGCTTCGTCCCTATCGTCTTTTAAAACACTTTTATATAAACATTTCCTAACCTAATAATAAAATAATCCTAATCAAACATGACCTGTATAATTCTTGTATCTCCCCTTATTTTGTATTACATCATGAATCCTTATGATTAGCTTTTTAGTTTTAGTTAGTTATTAATATTCAATTTTTTTTCTATAGAGTAAGGTTCTATAGATAAATAAATATATATTTTTTTATAAACCTCCCCTTTTTTTTCTTGAACTCATCATTTTTCTTTTATTTTTTCTTTTCTTAATAGGGTTGCCTGGAAGAGATCGCTTGTTAGCGATTAGGCGGCACGTTGCATCCCTTGTAATTTCTATGTTGTGTCATTTGTGTTTCTTTGCAACAAAGTGTGAATAAATAAATAAACATTTGTTTATTTATTTATTTAGTAAACTAGGGCATTTTTTTATGAAGGAAGGTGACGGTGAGCTCTTCCACTCTATACAACTCAACCTTTATGCTACATATTAAAATTAGCTCAAATTCTCCCGACATACACTAAAAAAACCCTTAGTCACATTCGCATTCTACCCGAAATCCTACATATAGTGAGTATTTCAGCAATTCGCCAAAATTATCATGGATATGAAACGTCAGTCTCATTGTAATTTCAACTTGTTTTTTCATACACTCCCATCTGTATTTTTGTTACTAAAGCAATGTAAGTTCTTCAAATCTATTTGCATATGTATGAGTTCGTTGCAAACGGAAAGTTTTCATACAGTTTGAAGTAGAACAAGTAGGTAACTGTGTTATAAGTTTCATAATGTTATACGAATGTATAAAAGGTCCAGTAGTTTAGGAACGAGTGTTTACTCCTTATACAATATGTGGAATGAAAAGTTAAACGATTAAAAGTCCATAAAACTGAGTACTACACAAATATGCTGGAGATCCTGGGATCGATTCCAAGCGAAACAATCTTTTTGATTAAGATTGGTTTGTACGCGACTTTAAACAATCTAAGAAATTATTACTAATAATAACTATTATTAATAGTACTGGAATACAACACTCCATATTAAATAAATTATGTTTAATTAACTATTGTTTATATATATTCCCAAATATATTATTATATTTTTTTAATGTATTTATTTATAAAAATAATCCTGTCTTAACAGGTGACTAATTCAAACGAGTGAAGAATAATATTACACTTACACAAAAAACACAAAAAAACAAACATATGAAATTACAAAATAAAAAATACAAGAAATTTACTAACTAACTGGAACTAACATATTATAATACTTTGCCAGCTCACTCAATGAAAAAGGTCCGCTAACTTATGTATGTATGTATGTACACACCGAATTGCATTATTATATTATACACTCCGCCACCTCTGTTTCTTACAATAAAAAAGTGTGTGTGTAGTTATGTACACGCGTTAGAAGTTATACTTCTTTAGCTTATGGAAAAAAATCATTAAAATGCAGTAGTGATTAAAGATAAATATGAAAATTAATCAAACATATTTTATTTAAATAAATGAATTATTAGTAAATACTATCACCGTCGTATATGAAATTGATTTAAAAACACCAAAATAATATTTATTTATTGACACTGTTTAATTGTTCTGTTACAAAACACGTTTTCTGAATATAAAAATACTAAAATAAATATACAACTTGAACATAGTTATCGATTTCCATGCCACCTAGACCTAACTTTATGACGTCGAATTTAGGTGTTGGTGTGCGCAACGTAAAAAATCTCGTCGTTTTTCTCCATCGCGCCAAAAGAAGTATAACTTCGAAAACCTTAAAAATTATGTATGATTCACGTTCAAAAGCAAATTCTCAATCTCTAACAATTACCGTTTCCTACTCAAAGCTACATGACGATGATCTAGTCTTTAAAAATCTTGGCAAAACAAATATATCATATGTAAACATAGCACTTGTTGCTGGAAATTTTTGAATTTATAATCAAAGCCTCGGAGGTATGTTAGAGCTAGTACATAGTTTATCTGGCACGAGTATGAATAATTCTCTGTAATATGTTCTGTCACAGAAGGCAGGGTGACAGATGTCATGTGTTGAGATTGTGCTTCTAGTTTCAGAAAGTAAATAATATAATAATAATAAAGTCCATTTATTTCCAACAACATTAAAAAAACATTTTTATCTTATAACTATTCATCTAAACCTATATTATTGGAACCCCATTGAAGGGTAAAGGCCTCCTCTAGTTCACTCCATGCTTTTCTATTTTTTTGCTTTTCTGCTCTCTTTACCAGCTACTTGAATTATCTCTAGATTCATCTATTCCGTGGGTGGCCCCTTTTTCTTCTTCCCGCAGGTCCTTCCCATGTTGTGGTTCCCAAGTTAACAAATGTACATAATTTACATTTGCACTGTGGTCAGTAAATTTGCTGATTAAACATTATTTATAAATGTTTATCTCGGCGTGGTGATCAGACCATAGAACGCCTTATAGTCCAGGGGAAGGTGGAAGGCACTTGAACGCGCGGCAGGTCATCTACGCTTTGACTGACCAGATCAAGTCAGCCGTAGGAGGATCATTTAATCAGTGCAACAGAACCTCTAATAGGCAACGATGGCGGAAAGTCGTGAAGCGCATCACATCTGCCCCTTCTATTACCACTACTATATAGCGATCACGACCTGTTAAGAGTGTATCAGATAAGAAGAAGAAGAGGATGTTTTTATTTATCTCTTCCGTGGTTTCATTGTCATTGCATACTGCGTATAAGACGGAAGGTCTAGGTATTTATTCCTGCCCTTTTGTTTTGTTAAAAATTATTATTACCACCTAAGAACGCTTCTTATAGGCAATTCGTTTAGTTAAAGTTATAAAACAAAGTTAAACACCTAATGTGTTTAGGATTTATAAAAAAAACTGCCTCAGAAACCCGTCCCTAACCCCATTAAGGGTATTCAAATGATTACTTATTTCCAAAAAGATGAGAATGTAACGTTCTCTATTCATGCTATACTGATTTTACTATTTTTAGGGAAACACAATTATGCAAATGAAAATATAGTATATATCATGAATAAATTAAAACACCTATTAACGTTCAAAGTTAAATTTGATATTTAAACATAATAGAGAACATTGTCGACACACAGGAAATTAAATAAAGCTTAATATGTCTAGAGTATTCTCAAGTACACGCGCTGCTAAATTAAAAACTTGTAACATGTACTCTTAAGAAACCATTGCCCTCAACAATTACCTACATATAAGAAATTTTCTTTCTCTTGAAATTCTAAGGCGCACTCATTATCTAGAAACAACAAATATCAAAAACAATGTAGCTATCTTGAAACGGGCGTATTCACCGCATAAGGAGCCCCTGTATAATTGAACCGGTGGCTCTAGAACTTTTTATATCCTCCTCAGATTAATGTATCTGTTTCATGATCATTGGTAATCTAATAAAGAAGAAAGCGATCAACCTCGTATGCCTCACAAACCGTCAATTGTTTGGGTCCACCCCCGGTTTCCTTACGATGTTTTACTTCACCGTTCAAGCGTATGTTAAATGTGCACATAGAAAGTCAATTAGTGCACAGCCGGGGATCAAACCTACGACATCGGGAATGAGCCACAAGGTCTTGTTAATAGCCCTGTAATATTTAGCGGATAATTGAACATGTTCTGCAATGTTATCGCCATCTGTGTATACGACTAAGCTCCTTGCGTATATATAGGCATAGTTGCAATTTAATTAAATTAACTTAAGTAAATACGATACGATTGCTCATACATAACAGAGATTCCGGTTGAATATTCATTGATGTGTTCCTAGTACGACGCAGACGAGCTACTAACGTCACTGCTCATGGAGATATATTATTATTATATATATACTACTTTCAGACAGTACTTTCAGACTCTATCGACAGACGTCCTGTCTTAACTATGAATATTGATTTCGAATTGGTTTAATTAACTAAAAAAAATTCAGAAACAAAGTGTTTTTTTTCTAATGTGAATCTTGTATAATATACAAAATTCTTATACAAAAACTAGTAAAAAGAACGTAAGCTATTTAATAGCTCCGACGACTACATAGTCGGGGAATTATCTAGAAAACATATAAAAATATAATATACTAGCAGACTCGGCCAAGCGTTGCTGTGGATAAGATTTTTTGTTATATTACATAGTAGTAAACTATTCAAGGGAAACGGTAGAACTTATGTGAAAGGTAGATAGGTAGCTTATGTGAATCGTTGGTACTTTTAACACAGCGCCATCTGGTTGAATTGTATCAATTAATAAACAAATTATTTGCAATAAAATAAAATTGCGACTATAATTTGAGATTTAAAATCTCTCAAGTTGGATCGAACTGCACATGGTGTGCAAATTTGATTGATATCGGCTCGGTAGTTAAGGAGTCCATTGAGGACAAACATTGTGACACGAGATTTATATATATTAAGATAAATTGCAACATTCTTTTTTATCTTATCTCTTTGACGATATTTGCAGCACGCATTCTGTCAAACGCCATAAAATTACATCTAAAAAGTTTTACTTGTAAACGCGCTATGCACTGAAAAAAATTACTTTCAGGATTACTTTCCTCTTAATTTACTAATGTTTTTCTTTCATAAGAACCTTCTCCTGACAATAAAGAAGAATTAACGTCATCGGTCGTATCGTGTTCGTATCGACGTAAAAAGCGAAATAGGGATTCAATTATATATATATATAGACATACTATATATTATCTTACGCTAATATTATGTATTTCCTACTAGGCTATTGGACATTAAAACAATCAACTTCTGAGGCCCCATTTCTCATGAAGACCGTACCTCGGTCTTTTTATGTGGGCTTTTGTTTGGGAAGAGGAAGGCAATGAATGCTTCGCAAATAGGCCCCAAGCCAACAATTAAGGCTGCGAGACAAAAGACCATGTATTGTCTAAATTAAGCGGCCATTTGTCGTAAATTAAAGATCTTGTTGGTTTTTTAAACTATATAAGTTTGTTTCATGGGCTGATATGATAAGTTTTAAGATATAGGAACTTTTGAAAGAGTACTTAGAGTTTTTTACGACGGCTATTTCTTCTTTGCCGATAAGTAAGGATGACTACAGGTTCAAATTTAATGACGTGGAATAAGTAATACCTGTCTATCTTATGTTCCATAATAAATATCTTTTATTTTTTATTTATTTTAACCCACAATCTTAGTGAGATATTATATTCTAGAAGTTCAATTGTTTCGTAGTGCTGTGATGTAAATCTAAGACCCTCATTAATAAAATATAGAAAACTGTATAGAAATAGACATAACACTTATTACTAACGAAACACATACACAGAAACACACAAAATAATAATAATAAAAAAAACAAATCATACATTTCATTTATTTTAGTATCGCACAATTTGGCATTTCATCTATTTGAAAAATATTAATTTCTCTTAATTAGCAATGTAATTTCATTTTACGTTCATAAAGTAATATAATTAATATCTTTGATACCTGATCAAATTTAATTAAGTCTGTGGACGTGTCCGATATGATTTTTTAATTATTATGAACAACATTATGACAGTTGATTTCATTCATCGTTCTTATGTATTTTATCAATTTCTACCAGGCTAGCGCCGCTCTTGTGAGCCTTCTAGCAGTATGTATCTATGGGCACATTACTTAACAACATACAAGCCTATATAGTAAAGATATATGTATACAAGCAAGTAGGTTCAAGGAGATGCCTTAGATTCTAGATTTGATATGACATTTGTATGGCAAAAATATATTGAATATTGAAACCCGACAGTCATAATTTCGTTTCCGGCCTTTTAAGAATTGGTGCGCCCTTTTCTTGAATGACCCCAAGTTGAATTGGTTCGGAAATACTTCAGTGGGCAGCTGGTTCCACAAAGTGGTGGTTGCGCGGAGTGCGTTGCCTTTAAAAACGCCCAGTTGTGAAACGGCGGACGTCGAGGTGATACGGGTGTAATTTCGTATTCTGCCTTGACGTCCGATGAAACTCAGCTGCAGGTACTATTCCAAACCACTCCTCTGAACACTATCCATGGTAATACGTTATTAACAAAACAAAGAACAGATAATAAATAATAAAAATAAATAAAGATAAAAATAATTCAAAATATTTCCTTTGATTTTTTCGTGAAGAATGAACATACTTGTTCAGGCCTGGATATAGATCCAGGGCCATGGGCCTGAACAAGTAAGTTCATTCTTTATTACTTTTAATAGTCTGTTCAATTTTAAAAAAAAGCGTGTATAAGGACCGAACAGGTACCTATTCCGCAGTAAGTGAATAAGTGTTTTAAATTGGTACAGAGTAAAAACTAAAATTTTCGTACTTTCTCTCTATTATTATGTAAATTTAAACTTATATTGTGTACTTTAACAAATGAATGACATACCAACCAAATGTATCTTTTGATTCTTTGCTAACATAAGCTTTAATTTTTGATCGTTCTATCTTTTCTGGTCTGGCCTTCTCCATCTCTTCGGCAGACGTCTGCCGATATAACTACTTGACACTTTCTCATACTTTTAATTTCTCTTGGATACCATTTTCATGCGTGTTTGTTTTTATAATATTCAGTTCCATTTTTTATAAATTCACAGTTAAATTTTATATTATCGCTGGGATGTTTTTTTTATTAAACAAAAAGGAGGCTCATCTGATGTTCAATTATATATAAGAGGGCTGGTAAGTGCGTTCCCGGCCTTTAAATATAGATATTTAATCATTCTTAAATTTTATTGTTTAGTGATAAATATTCTTAAAAGGCCTGCAACGCAGTCGCGAGCCCTCTGGCATCCATGGGCCGCATCACTAAACATCAGGTGAGCTCATAGCTATAGAGCCAATATCAATTAATCAATCAATCAATCAAAATATCTTTATTAATTTAGGTAAACATGTACACTTATGAACGTCAAGAAAAACTAATTAAATTAATCGTAAATTTATATTTACCACCAGTTCGCAAGTCAAGGGCGTAGAGCGGGTATTAATTATACATGATACGTACATATTTATCTTTAAACATCATTATCTGACGTTGATTTTTTATTAGACAATTTGAATGTTATTTAAGCAGGCCAGTATCACCGTAAAATACAAAGACTGCCTGCAATTACTGTAAATAGATAAGTTGGCACACGTTCAGCGAAAATCAGCGTTTATTTTTCTGCATATTTATCCAGCTCTTTAAAATCCCATTGAAACAATATCTTGCCAAGTGCTGAGTTTAAGTTTAGGCCAGTATTTTTTGTATTTAATCATTTGTGGTCTTAATCTTGAGCACGTTATTTTACGATTTGCTTTATTTTACGTAATATTTAAAAGCATTACTTAAGTTATACTTTAATACATAGTTAAATTGTCACGCATAACGCACCATAAGCTTTAATACAAATAATACAACGAATGTTTAGTTTTGTATAATTTCATGTAATGGTTTTTATCTGTGAGAATGTAATCATGTTAACCTAACACTAATAACCTAACGACACGACAAATGGAGCAAAAGGGTGACATGGTCGTACCCAAGGGAAAGCGAACGGAAAAGAGGCCGACCACAGAAAAGGTGGGACGATGATGTTAGACAAGTGGCAGGAGTCACTTGGAATACAGTGGCTCAAGAAAGAAACCTGATGTTAAGTGATACCGCCGCCCATGGACACCCTCAATGCCAGAGGGCTCGCGAGTGCGTTGCCGGCCTTTTAAGAATTGGTACGCTCTTTTCTTGAAGGACCCTAAGTCGAATTGGTTCGGAAATACTTCAGTTGGCAGCTGGTTCCACAGAGTGGTGGTGCGCGGCAAAAACTGCCTGGAAAAACGCGCAGTTGTGGAACGGCGGACGTCGAGGTGATACGGGTGGAATTTCGTATTCTGCCTCGACGTCCGATGATGAAACTCACTGATATATGATGATATTACACTAAATTTAAGCATAATCTGTAAAGCTTTAGAATTCAATGTTAGCTTAACAAATCCATGTACCTAATTGATGTGAATAAAAGGCTTTTATTATTATTATTATTATTGTCATTATTATTATTTTTATAACCTAACGTCTTTTAAAACTCTTGTATATAAACATTTCCTAACTTTATCATATCCTGATCAATCGTCACCTGTTTCTTGTACCTCCTCGTCTTTTGTATAACATCGCTATTAGCTATTCTTGAATCCTTAAGATTAGCTTTTTAGTTTTAGTTAGTTATTAATATTCTGTTTTTTTATTTTCTCTCGATTAAGGTTCTATAGATTAACATGAATATATATATTTTTTTAAATATAAATTCTGGTTATGCACTTATTGCACACAACATTTTTATTTATTGTTTTCTTTTCTTACTAGAGTTGCCTGGAAGAGATCGCTTATTAGCGATAAGGCCGCATTGCATCCCATGTAATTTTTATGTATTGTGTTATTTGTGTTTCTTTGCAACGAAGTGTGAATAAATAAATAAATAAAATAAAGTATCTTATTTTTTAAAAAACCATTTAAATACCGATTTGTTATTTACACATTAGATATTTCACTTAATAAAGAGCATGCAAAATATCCCACTAAACTTATGTATTAATATGACATATGTTTCAAGTGAAAATGCTCTTAAATACATTTGAACGTTACGTTTTTTATAATAGTTTAATACATTTAAATTTGTCACCCTTATGTTAATATTTTATAACAAAATATGTATTAGGCTTACCTTATCAAGATTAAATTGGCCAGTTAGAACGTGAAATCTCAAAGGTAATATATAAAATAATACAAAACACATGACAAGAAATACGCCATGTAAAAAGACAGTATTGCCACATCTTTTGTATTTTCATAATGGACAAGTAGGTGAACCTGAGTTCCTTTTGATAGTTTCTCATGAGACAAAACTTCCTCAACAAAACTGCTCCTCTATATTATTAACATTGCCATCATTTATTTCTAAAGCCTAAAGTATAAATACTAGTAAAAGGATCTAAAGCTGGTAGTCTAATGACCGAATTCGGTGGCGGCTTCCATATTCATGGTTCGTGCCGACGCATTAGGTAATTGATAGCGAGTCTCGATAGTTCTATGAATATTGATGAGCCTATATTGATTCAGATTTGTATGAAAACTTATTTAAAGCTTCCGATATAAGATATTGGCCACAAATTCTCTTACATATTCATAGTTTACCATTACATAGAGTAATATGTTTAGTTTTAACAGGGAAGAAGATTTGAACTAATACTTCTTTTGGCGCTTTAGGTAAAAATGATGAGAGTACATTTTTGCACAACGTCACAGAAAATCGACACCCTGATGTTGGCTATAGTCAACATTTTAGTTTCTTTGCAATACTTGAAAAAACTTTATTTGACTAGATAATGCATTATAATCAAACTTTCAATGTATTAAATATGTAATGTAATTTACAAACTTTTTGGAAGAATCATATTATTACGTTCTTCATCACATGTTGAAGCAGGTAATTACAGAAAAATATAAATAAAAAAGGCAGTCGTTTCTTATCTATCAGTAAGGCACGGTGAAATAGGAGCATGCTGCATGCAGTATCACTAATGTAAACGCAAACACGCAGTACCATACAGTAATATATAGTATTCTTTTAAATCAATTCTTTCTAGTATGTTAAACACCCAGCGATAAACACGTTTATAATTTGTGCATTAAATTCACGTTAAAGGTTCCTTGTAGAGCGGAGGTGTGCGAGGCTAAACCATTTCCAGTTCATTGCGTAATCTATAGCAACAGATTAAACGGTAGAACCATTCGAACGAATCGTTTGGGCAATACTGAAACAGAACTCTTATTCGCGTAAGTTACCTACATTTGAACAACGATTCAGTAATAATGTGTGTTTGTTAAATGACTTTTTTGTATAGTTCTCTTTCGAGTAGACTGTGATTGTTTCACAGAATAGACGGCGCTGTCTGTTACAGCGATCGTAATGGTAATTAATTTGTATTGCCTTGTGGTCAGTTTTATTTAGTATTAAGGGTTATTAGGTTGTGATAGAAATAAAACTCCTTAATAATAATTAAATTTGTTTTGTAGAGAATTGTATTTGTAGAGGAATTTGACAGAATAAATGTTTATTTTCAAAAACATTAACTAATCACCTACAAATATTTATATCCAACACAAATATACAGAGAATTAGTAATCATGAGACTCAAATGCACAGTATTTACAATTTTCTTTACCTACATAATAATAATAAAAGTGTAAACTTAAAATGTTCCGTGAATACGTAAGCGATAGTGCACCATTGGGAATCCGTTTATATCTAGGCTAAAACGTTCGTGCCCCGTGTTGGTTTATAATATTCGATTTGAACTTTCAAATATCTATTTTTATATACACAATTTCTGTTTACATATAACGTAAAGGTTCCACAACTGAGCGGCATTTTTTTCCGCGCACTATGTGGAACCAGCTGCCCACTGAAGTAGAACCAATTCCACTAGGGTCCTAAAAGAAAAGAGCGTACCAATTCCTACAAGGCCGGAAACGCACTCGCGAGCCCTCTGGCATTGAGTGTCCATTGGCGGTATAACTTAACATCACCTACACATTTGTCTTCTGTTCTGTTCTCGTCTCATGATGACGTCTGTATGTTTTGCCATACAAATGTCATCATGAGACGAGAGTCATCATGAGAGTGTCCATGGGCGGCGGTTTCATTTAACATCAGGTGAGCCTCCTGCCCGTTTGCCCCTGTGCTATGGAAAGCAAACCTCCAGTATACTATTAAGTTATCGTATCAGTTTTTCTTTAACAGTCATGTAATTTATGATAGATAGTACAAACATCATACGTTATTAATATTAAGCCAATTGAATTAGCGATCGGTGCAAATGCGAGTAATATGTGAGAGTTTCTGAATATATAACATCATCTATATATAACGTTATTATGTATTTTACTATGACAACACAGAAGCGCTACGCAACTTAAACTTCAAACTACTTAAAAACTTAATTAAGCACTAAGTGTCTTATTACTTAAAGTTGCAGTGAAATTAAAATAATAGTTTTAATTTTTAGGTTCAAAACAAGAACCTTAAAAGACTATTTTTTTGAACAGGGGGCAAACGGGCAGGAAGCTCACCCGATGTTAAGTGATACCGCCGCCCATGGACACTCTCGATGCTAGAGGGCTCGCGAGTGCGTTGCCGGCCTTTTAAGAATTATATTATTTACAATATTATATCTTTTAAATTCTCTTTCTTGCAGTAACTCATATCTGAACATCGTCGTCACGACGGGGATTTCTCACGCCCTCTTGGAAACCTAAGAAAAGCGGCTGCCATTATTGTCTGATTATCAATGAGCAACCACATACATCATGTGCAACCTTTTAATCCTTTACGAACCACTGAGGTGAGAAAGAAAAGTCTACTGGTGAGCCGAACTCATCCACTATAACAAATGAAATAAGTCGTAATATATTTCTTTTCTCTGATTATTTGCGTCTTTAAAGTCACGTCAAGTTGTTTTTAGTCTTATGGGATGGTTTCAATTAATGATTTTATAGTATAACTAGCTGCCCCTGCGAAATTCGTTTCTCCTTCGATTCTCCTTCGTTTCACAAAATAAATTTAATTTATACTTTAAGCTCAATAACACGTGGCAATCATGATATTGAATTGTAGCTTATATGACACGTTTGTCGGTTTACCATAGCAGTGCCATCTATTGATAACTCTGGCCTGGCCTAAATACTGTTACATAAAAACTTTTATTTTTAAATTTTTAATTATTTTGAATTTAGTACATTATTTTAAAACTTCTTTCTATTTAACGCTAATTCACTTATTTTTTCATGTTCCTTTTATATGAACATTATATAAATTACAATATGGAATGGGGTGTTATAGGATTGCAGTGATCGTCTTGCACAAAGTGGGTATGGAGCCGTCAATCATATTCAAGTACTTCAAAAGCTTGATATCAGCCGTATGTTCGTATATCTACAGATACAACTATACGTCTGCCGAAAACTAGAAAACGGGGATATCGCGTACTGTTAGAACTACAAAGCCCGTATAAAAGCCAAAGGTAGAAATTTCGAATAGTATATTTTTATTATACTTGCTGAGACTTTAATAAATATGTAAATATAAATTTTAATAATATTACATTAATTCATTTAAAGAAAGAATTTTCTTTGTAACAGAACTTGTGGCTGGTGTAGTGCATACAGACTTTATTGTTGTGTTTGCCTAAAGAAAAACAATTATTTAACAACTAAACAACTTCAGATAATCCGTTTAATTATGTATCTAATTAATTGGAGCCAGTGTCTTAGTATTCCTGGATCAATAGCAATTAATTCGTGTCCCAACTATTTGAGATATGCAAGTATTTGATTTAGGATTTATACACACGATTAGCGTCAAGTGATACGTTATAATAAGGACAGACGATCACTGTCTGAAATTTTTTTTTATGATTTATGGCTTGGGTTCAAAATTAAAAATTGTTTTATTTCACTTTAAATTATCGCCTCTCCAGGGTAAGCACGACGTGGTATTTTTAAATTTAAGACATCAATATGATGGTGAATATTTTTTTAAATTCTGTATTTTAATTTCTAGTTACAAAAATTCAAATATTGTAATACGTGGGTATCACTGAAAATGTATAGAAATTGCTAATTAAAACGTTTTTTAAATTTTAATTTAAGAACTCTTAGGTAACTTGAGTAGTAGTTGCAATAGCAATCATTTGTCACTTGTTTTTGTGAATTGGCGGCAAATCTAAAACTCTAGTTACAACGTGAAAATTTACGAGAAATTTTTGCGCCCAATGATTTATTATGCCTTTCGTTGTGGACTTTCTCAACAACAAAGCTATCATAGGCTGCGATTAGATTTTCTTAATGAAGCCTCTCCTGGCACCCTGCTACTTTCATTTATTCCTAAGAACTAAAGATAAAATTCGAGGTATTCGCTTTACAAGCCCTGAATATGCTGAATCCCCTAAGGTAAAATAGGCCCACTGCTTTTCTCAGTGGTTCCATCGAATGTGACGATTTGTACAGAGGAACGGATTTTACTTCGAAAAACAATAAAAGTATTGGCAATGTTGCCACTACATTAAGCCGTTAAACATTTTTATTATATTTAAGTTATTAATTAAGTTTAAGTTATAGTTAAGTTTATTATTAACATTATTACTATGTATTGTCAAAAAATATACTACCTCTTTTGTTTATACAAAGAGTAATCTCCTACCTCAAAAACCGGCCACTCACCAGTAAAATGTGTGTCCATTCCACTCGTATGTTAATTAATTAAAAAATAAATGATTTATACAAGAGACTTCTTACAAGAGAGAAGCAAACCTTTGGTTAATGTAAAACTTTTCCATTTAGTAATCAAATAAAAGCCTACTTTTGGAGCACACTCAAAGGAAAACCTTTTGACTCGGTTTCACTCTTATTTTCAAGTTAAAACCTGCAATCTTGAAATCTAAGCTAAAAAGTCCCGCTGAATTTTCATTTCGCAGTTTTTGCATCCGTTCCAAATGCATCCGATGTGGTTTTTTTAACGTCTGTGTTTGCTCCTGTTTGCGATTCGTGGAGGTCACGCTCCACTGGTTATCAGAATATTGCGAGTTTAATGAAATGGTAAATGAATTTCTTTTGGGAATTCGCAATATCACTTCTATTGGCACTTAGTCTCAAGATTCTTGCGCAAATGAACCTTTTAATTGCTTTTACCTTATTTTTTATATTTCATCGCCGTTTTCCGTTAAAATATATTATTTTAAAATAAAAGTGATACTTTATCGCGACTTATATATAAATAGATGAAATGAATAATACATAACAACACTTGTATTTTATATTGACAGGGTTTAACGTACATTTGCAACATAAATTGAGGCTGTATTTTAAACAAAACAAAATTATTATTTGAAACAGATCCTGAAATCTGATATGCCCAGATGAAATATTGTAACGTAGATTAATTTCATTTTAAACAACCAAGTTCTTATACTTATAACTAATCTTATGATTAAACATATATTGATATTTAATATTCATGTAATATAGGTAAAAAAATTAAATAAGATAATAATTAGAGAAGTCTATTTTGGGCTATCCTCCCTAGTGGGCCTGCTACTTCTTTAAGATCATATTCCCATCGGATCAATGGTCTTCCTCGGACTCTTTTGAAAAAATCCTACAATATCTCTTTCCATTTCCCTGTATTATCTGTTATTATATAGCCAGCTTATAGTCACTTTTATTGTTTCCCGTATTCTATATTATTGTTAGTCTTACTCTATCCGTTCTTTTGATTTACATGCTTAATTCAATCCCTTGCTGGCACGCTATCAATTATTGTAGGTTTCTTGAATACGATCATGTTTGGCATGCGCAAGATTTTATGCACATCAAAAACTTTGCTGTTAAATCTGGAATATCTGGTACTTTTTCCTAATATATTTTAGGAACCAGTACATCTACTCTGTACTTGCTAATCTTTATTCTACTTCTTTATCCATCAGTAGTAACATCAATAGTAATGTAATTTTAATACTATAATAGTTCATGTTTTGTTGTAGTCTTGCAAAGAGAGATTTATTTATTATTTATTTATTTATTTATTTATCACTACATTATTACTACGATACACTACGATAAATTTTTGGGCTTCTTTACGACTTTTAAATATTGCTTATCCAAATAAAAACCGCCGAAATTTGTACGCACTATGCCTACATAACGTTTAAAACATGAGTTAAAATACCAGTGTTATTTTTTTGAAAGTATGAATGCCCCTATACGTTTGAAAATGGAAATACTCTTGTATTTAAAATTGTTATCTATTTATCCGTCAAAAAGCAAAACATAAAGAGAAATAACAATGAAACGAAACACAGCAATTAAGCCGAGATAACTTATATAACCCTAGAGCTTAACGAGCACCGATAAAGCTTTGTGCAACTTAATACTGCAATGTATGAAATTTCGGATTACCTAGTATACAGGATTTTTTTTTTTATCATACAGAACTGGATAGACGTTTGCCTACAATCCCGCATAATTTTAAGTGTGAAGCGGCCTATTTAAGGACATGCCTGTCAACAATTTAAACGTCTTGGAATGTGTTCAAAATTCAAATCCAGGACGTGTTTGACTTCCTGCAAACTTAGCGGTTAAGTTAAAACTCCCAGAACGTTACTGAAACATATACTAATAATTGAAGAGAACTGTTTGATCATTTTGAATTAGCTTTAGTGGGGATTGTGACTTGAGATACCTACCACACTTATTTTAATTTGGACTTTATTAATCACAGTTCCCATACATACAGCATTTAGTTATTCGGTCAATTACTATCCTCCTGGAATAAGTATTATTAGTGTTTTTTATACGTGTGCGAACATGCTTGTGTCTTTTTCACTTTCATGATACAAACTAACAAGACAAATTTCATTATCGTTGCACAACCTCATAGTTAATAAGCATTGTATACTAGTTTAAAATTGCTTCTACAACTTCTGAATGAACGATTCTTAGGCCCGCAAAAGAAAACAAGATTTTTATTATTATTATTATATATCAATACATTTTAAGAGGTTAATATGTAGTTTATAAAGCGGTAATACTGACATTTTCACGTTAACACTGACATAAATCAGAGGAGCATTCCATTGCTTGCTATGTAAAGGTTTCATATTCTATTATCAAATTAGTGATAAGCTGTAAATTAATGTAAGCTGTATTATTGGAAAAAAATAGTTAAATTTCTATAGATTAGATATGTAATATGTTTATATGTTTTAAATAAAATCAAGTTTAAGAAATAGGAATTTGTAATATACTCTCGATATATATTCAAATTCTTTTATTTTATTTATTATAGTACACCTAATTAATCTAGTCATGTCCAACAAATAATATGGTTGCTTGACCTTTATATACCTTTATATTACCTTTACTATCGATAACTGTTCTGCAATTGGTTTTGCTTTGGCTTCTATAAGCAACGTAACAAATATACAATGAGAAAAAAACTTTTAATTAATTTACCAAATTGGAGAAGTTTTGATACTAAAGTTACCGTGGTTGTGATGTAGTTATTAATAAAGCACTTGCCAGCATTAGTTGGGAAACTATCAGTTGAGGGCCTCTTGAGATCTTGCTTTAACCTAGCTGGTTTAAGTGAAATTTCATCGTAGCGCAATATTATTATGAACTGTAGTAAACGATAGTTATATATCTGTATAACAGATTTAAAAACCGCAATTTGTTAAAAACACCAAATCATTTTACCCTTGATTTATAATACTGGAAACTACTACTGAACAGAGTTTATGTATCTGGTGATCAATCTTGAGACACACACAATTTTTTTTATCTCAAAGTCAAAACTTATTTAATCATATAGGTAACACAATGTACACTTATAACGTCAAAAAAAAGAAATATACGTTTATTGCTTCCAATTTTACATTTACTGTCAGTTGTCAAATCGGGAGTAGAACAGAAGAAAGAACTAGCAATAAACTCTCCGCTACTCTTTTTAATCGATAAGTTTTTTTTTTACACAACGTTTGTAAGGAGCTGCAACCATTGTACAATGTTCCACATGACATCTTAAGTAAGAAATAATAATATAAATTAAAATCAAACATTTGTATCAGATTGTCAAAGATCCCTCTATCAGCAGGAGGCATGGTGACATAGGGCTTACACTTACTTGTATAAATGAGATCTCGTAGAAATAATAAATAACGAACATCATCGCATGTAGCACCCGTTCACGAGTATTACGCATGGCCAGTCATCGGCCCTCTCACCATATTTTAGGGAGATAGACAACCCGAGGTCAAATGTACTGGTTCTATGATACCGATTTTCATCACCGTATCACGTCTTACTAAGACTAAAATAGAAAATGCAGTAAATACAGATTACAGTAGCTAATTCTCTTAATAATTTAACTAGAATTTAATGCGCTCTTTAAATGTGGTAGACAAGGCGTTTTGAAGATAAGACTTTAGGGTTGAGGGTCACTCTTAGTTAATAGCTAGTATTCGTGCGCTATCAAATACTATGAGATATCCTCGGAGTAGTGCAGGTCACTCCATAAATCTTGCGAAGTGCCCATGAGACTTTTGTGCTTCTTGAAGGAGCTGGCTTAGTTAGCCAAGACTCTAAGTGCGGGAACTGAATCCACCAACCTTTACTTACATGTTTTAGCCTTATTCTACTATGATACATGAAAAAATATGATCCTTTTCTCGATAAAGACGGTCGAGTTATGGCAGGTCGCTTTCAAAAGGAGTTCTGGAGTCGGAAATTATAGTGTACAGCTTAAACAAGCTGTAAGTAACAAGCAGTTAAGTAAGATTGTGTAAGTTGCAGCTTAAGCTATTGTTTGAATGCAAGTTCCACTTCAAAAGCTCTGTAACTTGCTTAATAAGCACAAAGGTAAACTAAAAGCTATTTTGACGGAGCTGCCTTTGAGCAATTGCAAAATAATTTTAGTTTATTTTTTAAGGCTTTATAGTTTATGTTGACCGGTAATTATAAAAATTTTAGAATATTATTGGGTGGTGTAGATTGTTTCAACAAAAATGGTTGTGACTGTTATAACAAACAAGATGTCTTATGTCGTTAGAATTCTTTTCTATGTGTTTTGAACTTAATAAAAATTGGCAACACAGAGGTAGTACACGCCGGAACTAGAATGTCAATTTTATTCTTGACAGCTGTTCGTAGATGACAGTTGTCAATACTTCTGAAACTAAACGAATAGCTTATCTGTTTTTATCGGAATGAACGAAAAATTGTAGTTAGTGAGTTATACATAATATAAAGTATAATACAGTAGTAAATTATGTTAGCAATTATTTTCAAAATATTAATTTCTCATATAATTTATTTCGGACCAAAATCCATAGAACTGACTAACGGAGGGTAAATTCACTTTCGAAGTGTTTTAGCTATTTTATTAATTACTTTATTCATGGACAAAACCTTTCTGTTGTATTGCATCCGTTTTTATCTTTTCAGGAATCCAAGTGACAGGAAGTTTTAAAAATCTGCAATGCAATTTATCGTAAAAATAATTACTGCGTAAAAAAAGCGATCTTATTGTAATTATGAACCTAAAGCAATAAAAAACAAATCCTAAAAAATATAGCTATTAGCTAAGACAAATTGACGTCGATGAGAGGGATTGCGCGATATATTGCTCTGCGATAAGAATTACGGCTGAAAAATCGTGCCATAAATAATAGAGTTAGCGGAAGCCGTTTTGGCAATCATAGTTTTTGTGAGGGGTTTTTAATCTGTGATCGATCAAATTGAAATTCGAATGGTTGTTATTGTAATTAAAATCATTATAATAAACGGTTTTCGATTGAGAAGCGTCTTCAAATTGAACATATATTTGTGGCTTTTGGCGTCTTTTATAAAAGAACCATTGCGTCTCTTTCTCTCAAATTGTGTTGAAACTGTGATAGAAAAAGATAAGTTCTTTAGTTAACAGGACAACAAATTCAATTTCAATTTCAAAGATTCTGTATTATGTTTCACATTAATAGTGCTATATCCAGTATACATTAATTTTCTAAAATCTACAACAACCTTAAAACTATACACGTTTTTAAAACCTTTTGCGGTTTAAAAACTTATAAAACAGACAAAACTAATGTTATAGTATTCCGAAACGTTTAAGGATAACAAACTAAATTTAACAATTATGTAAACTACCTGCGAACTATCCAACCTTTGACGAGATTTGATATTTTTGACATACGAAGATTGGACAGGATTTTATTTAGGTATAAGGCGGTAATAATCATATATAATGCTATTTTTCTCCAGAACCTGCGTTTAAATATAAAATAACATAATCTATCATAAAATTATAATAGTATTCTATACGTTACTTTATTATATTTCAGATACAGTATATATCAAGATCTACCGAAACTTTCCAAAACAAAACTTGTATAATAAATGAGGATTCGATTCCCCAGACAAGAAAGTCAATATCAAACACCAACTCGTAATGGGTAACTCATTTTTCGACTTCGGACTTGCTATCTAATAAACCCGACCGTATATTTTCTTTGGTAAATCAATAACACTTTTGTACAGTGATTCAGAAGTTCGCGCATTTTAGTTCAGGGCCTCAAGTTTATGTATGTGATATTTTATTGCGTGTGAAGCTAAAGGTGACTATTTCGAATATAATATATTTTTTGATAGGATTTTAATAAATATGTAGGTATAAATTTAACTAATAATACATTACTTTATTAAAAAAGTAGATTTTAATTTGTAACATTTTCCTCCAAAGGACGGCAACGCACCCACTAAAAACGGGTTACTATAGGCGATGACTGCTTGTTTTTTATCCCTCAGGCTCGTTTGCCCCCCTATTAAATAAAAAAAAAACAAAATTTATGGCTGAACCCTTCCTCACCACATTTATCTATTCCTTTACGTAGGAACAGTGTCGGGCATAGAGACTTCAGAGCGCGTCTCTCATCCCTAAGCAGGTTTGAAGTTCAGCTGTGCTCCAATAGACTTTCTTTCTATGTGCGCATTTAACATTAGGTACTTCGCACGGTGCAGGAAAATATTTAAATATTTATTAAATAAGGAACCGTGTCAGGCACAGGACGATGATCACCTACTTGCCTATTAGATTAATTATTATTTATCAATCATGAGGCCCAGAGCTTAAAAGCTTGTAGCACCACTGATATAATAGAGGTTTTACATTAAACATAATTTTAAAATTATGCCATATTAGCAATTTCTTTTTATTAAAGAATATATCCTACTTCATTAAAACAATCAATAAAATGTACAACGGGGCTGTAACGTAAGCCCTTCTAATTCCCTCTGAATTGGTTGCTAAGATTTTAACCAACAATCAATTTATTGCAAAAAGCTTCGTAAAGCTGTTTCAAAGAAATACTTTCAGTACAACGAGTCACGTAACGAGCGGGAATCAGACGCTAATCAATTTACCAGGCTGCGCTTGTTTGCGACGTTCGCGTGGTTTTATTAACCAATTGAGAGCATATTTCAAACACTGACTAGGTAAGCTGTACAAAATCTCTAAGGTATGCAGTGGTATAATGTTGCATGATTAAGGTTGGACTCATTTAACGGATTTAAACTCTATTAAGTGAATAAATTATGCTATATGAATATTTGCTTTTAATCAGTATCTATGACTGTATTAATAGTTTAGTATATTTATATTGTGTATCAATTCTTAAAACGCCGGCAACGCACTCGCGAGCCCTCTGGAATTGAGAGTCTATGGGCAGTATCACTTACATCAGGTGAGCCTCCTGCCCGTTTGCCCCCTGTTCTATAAAAAAAAGGATAATGGAAACGATGTATCATCTTATTATTTTTATATCACCGAAACGTTGTTTATAATACAAAAGATATACATTAAAAGCAAGATGGAAGCACTAGTTCAAATATGCATCGCATTAGCAGCGAGCTGTGAAATACATTAAATTCACTCGCCGTACCTATCTCACAAAATGTTTCGTGTTTATTTAATAAAATGTTTATAGGTTCTGCACACTTTTTAAAGAAGCATTTATTTTTGTTACTAAATATTTATTTGCTTATCATTAATCTCACAGATACGTATTATACAAACAATTACATTATTCCAAAAGCCAAAAATGGAAAACACATTCAAACATTGATGATTAATAATAAAATAATGATTAAGATGCATTGATAATTATAATACATTTTATATAAAGGAGGAATACAAAAGCTATTATTTTAAATAAATGATACCAGAGTTTTATATTATCTTTTAATGTTTTTTTTAAGTTACATTAAATATAAATATTTGCTGGTTATTTGTGTTAAATTCAAGACTAGTTAGATACCGAGAATTATGTATGCCGTCTTTGGCTAATATAATTTATGCTAGCTTACGAGAAATAAATAAAAATTTAAAATTTTTGTTTTTAATTGGTGAATGTGTATATAAGCACTAGTTCATTTAGGTAAATAATCTTCTGAAAACATTACTTTTTTATATTAGTTTTCACGAACTTTAGGATAAGTTTCAGAAGCCAAGCTTAGCACAAAGTCTGACTTGAATTTTGACAAACAGAAGTCGTACTTCGCGTTAAGTCTCTCTTTATCTATATTATATTTGAGAAACTAAAAAAATCGGTTTATTTATTTAACAATTAAGTTGTAACAGCAACAGGTCCTTACTACAAAAGTGTAGACAATACGTAGCACACAAGTAGTACATATAAGAAGTATTAACAACTGAGTTTTAAACATAGACAAGATAGAAAAAACAAATGAAAGCTTCAACACGGACCCCTGAAGTCTCTCTGCTCGAGTTTGTTTACCCTCATACTTAAAGCTCGGGAAACTGAAGCGGCGGGTTATTAGACTCCCGTCCTACCGGCATTTCGTGCTCTCATTCCGATATAACGTTATTAAGTGTTTCATAAACTATATATCCATAAAAGGGGCCTCATAGCTTAGCGGTCTTATTAAGTGGTAGCTAGATGAGGGGTATCAGGTTCGATTCCCGGTTCGGGGGCAAATTTTAAATTTGATCTTGGTGTCTGGTAGGGTTGCACGGTAGCGGGTGATAACTGTACATGGAAGGCACGGTTGAATTTCTATAGTATGCAGGCATCGAGTGATACTTCTTTATAACTATAGAAATAGAAACTAGAACTAGGAAAAGAAAAGAAGAAAAGAAGAAAACAGACGTCACTCAGAAAAGAATTTTATGACGAGTGAACATGTATTTTTTTCCTTGAACGTTTCTAGAAGATTATAAATTAATTACTGTTGTTTATGAAGAATAAACCAATTAACAAAGATAAAATGGGTTGTGTTTTATAACGATATAGAACATTCCATATACAAATTATCTTTATGTATGCAAAATTAACCCTTTGTACAGTGCAAAGTATCATAAGCAGGGTGTCTCAAGATATGAGTTAAATGTAGACGTAGAAGGCTGACATCAGACGAGTTTGTCTTAAGTGTTTGATCCATTCAATATTACGATACACTAATGAATTACTTAAAATTAGGAAACCCAATATAGGCCCGCATTATAGGAACGCGTGACAAAGCTTATCAAAGGGGTTAAGATCGGGAGATAATTCCCGTATCACCTGTTTCATAACTGAGCCCACTAAACCCACTAAATTATATCCGAATAAATTGGCTTAGGGTCCGTTCAGAATAGAGTTCCAATTCTAAAACGTCCGTCATTTCTGGGCTTGAGAGTATCCGTGCGACACATTACATCCGGTGATCTGCCCAAACGGGGCATTTATCATATGTTTGTAGAATATATATAAAAATAAAGTAAACTGTATTTTTCTCATACTTACTTCAATATTATTTTCAATAAAGAATTATGTAAAGGTGAAATTAATAGCTCTTCAAAGATCTTTAAAAGTTCTAACAGCGAGCATTGGAGAGTACGCAAAAATCAAAGCATTTTATAATCTTTTTCAATATCAATTTCAAATCAAAAGCTTTCTACGTTTATAATGTTTTATAAAAGTACTAGAAAAGTGCTTAAATTTAAGTGTTTCTCGAGTGAAATCGAATAATTTCGTTTTAAATCAATTGACTTTGTATCAAGCTAACGCCTATGGAGGGCGTAAGTACAAAACAAATTTATTAACCCCTACAATGATTATTCGAATTCAAATTATGGGGAAAAAACGAAACGATATATATTTCATACAGGCCTAATTTTGACTCAAATAACAGTTTTATAAAAACAATATAGGCCCGCAGTATATGCATGATAACGCATAGTTCCAATTCTAAAAAATCCGGCATTGCTGGCCATGATAACTCTTACTCCGTGATAATAAAATACTTTCGATTACAATACCAAATTTTCTTAGATTAATACGTTATTAATATTAGTGCTATACAGATATAGAACATAGATAGTGGGTTCTATTTTTTCTACTTATTCGAGTTTTTTAGAATCAAGCAGTCTAAAATCAAGTAATTATAATGTAATGTTCTTAGTCGGTGGTTTCCATATTTTATTCATCCAACGAAGCATATTTCGAAGCAATAAATATGTATAAATAATTAACAAAGAAAAAAAATGGGTTGTGATTTATAAAGAGATAGAACACCCCATAAACAAATTATTTTTATGTATGCAAATATTATATACATATATAGAACAAAGATAGTGGGTTTTTTCTAGAATCAATCAGTCTAAAACAAAGGAATAATATTGTTCTTAGTCGGTGGTTTTCATATTTTATTAAACCAACGAAGCATATTTCAAAGCCCTTATTGCTTATTTTTTTAATAATAATTATTATTATTAATAAAAGCCTTCATTCACTAACCAAACACATAATTTTAACCCAAGCGATAACATTTATTAGTTCACAACAATCAAGTGTTTACAATTTTATTTATTTGTATTTAGTTTTGCATTGATATCGAAATTTCATTACTGAATTTCTGACTTGCGAATACATAGTAGGTGTTCTGAAGTTAAACGAATATAATCGACTTAGTTGAAGTCGGCGAAATTCGCTCATTTAATTAACGTTCAAGAAATTGAAGTCGTCAACTTTCAAACTAATCATTGTTTGAAGACGCCCGCCATTGTTTTTCGTTCAATGGGACAAGTATTGAAAAGGTTTCTCGATGAAAAGGTTTTAGGGCACTCGTTCGTTCCATTTTTGAATTGCTTTTTTGTATACCGTTATATAATATTTTAATTTCGCATTAAATCGCTTGTGACTTAAATCTAACCTTATTTACTAAAAAAAGGATTTTTATATAAGTAAGTGTCCAATAACACTACTTACAGTCTCTATTAAATTAAAGAAGAAACTCTGTTTTTGTGTTCTATTTTACAGACACTCTTTTTTTTTTTAATTTTTTTTATAGAACAGGGGGCAAACGGGCAGGAGGCTCACCTGATGTTAATACTCTTTAGCGCTTCATATTTACATATCACTAAATCACTAGTTCAAATGGTTTTGTCATTTTCAGCCTTCAGCATTCACCTTACTATATAATAAAAATATATACTCTTAGATATCAACCCTCAAGCCCGTAACAAGGGGTATAAATCAATTGGTCGAGCGCGTATGAAATCGAATCGCTGGCTCGAGCCAGCGTAACGGCGCAATCTAATTCCGATTGCGGGCTGAGTTTCCAATATTACAAATAAAAGTTCCAAAGGTACAGTATATTCTATTTATATAGTCAGGTACTTATCATATTCAGGTGAACATGGTAAGTACCTGACTATAAATATTTTTAAATCTGTTTTTGTATTGTCTACAGAGATATATTATTATTTTTTTTACAATTTTTGCCACACCTTCCAGCTGCCCACTGAAGTATTTCCCTCAAATTAGGTTTCTCCAAGTTAAAGATGTTCAAATTCTTTAAAAACTGGCAACGATCTCACAAGCGGTCTGGCATTGAGAGTGTCCATGGGCGGTATCAGATAGGCCTCCTGCCAGTTAACCCCCTATACAAAATAATGTAAAGGACGAAAACTTCTAACAGAAACAAATTGATATAACATACGTTCATATACTGTGCGCTGACAATGTAATAAAACAAATTTTGAAGAACTATCAACCTAGGCCATATATTCATAAAGTAAACATATGTCGCAGGCTCATGCATATTCGGGGCAAGATTTATGTGGGGCATTTCCGTCTTCCGGAGATTTATGCCCCTTGCCCGTTGGGACATTAGATTGGGATGTTCTGATTCCGACTACGCATCGATTTAATACTGTCTGACCCTCGGCTACTTCATACTAAGCGAAGAGGGAATACAGTCGTGTTTAATTTGTATCTTCTAAAGCTGTTTGATTATAAGATATTAATTCAAATTATTGTAATCACTAATTGTATCGGCACAATTAATTTTCATTTTAGTGGCATCTATTAGTTTTCAATTTCTTAACACCACGGGCCTAGTGAGAAGGTTGAAAATGTCCAAACATTTCATTTGTGAATTCGTGCAAGTGGTAAGTTAAAATATATCAAAAAGGCAAGTTCCTCAAGAGAGAGGCCTCATGTTGGAAACTTTCTTCCGTTAAATATTCTCATCAGTAAAAAAGGTTAGACTTAGTTATGAGTCTTAAGTCGGCCTAGATCTTATGTTTCATGATGTCTCAGTAAAGACATATTATGTTGAAAAAATCGATTATTTACTTTAAACCCAGTTTTAAGTTTATTTACATACAATTCAAAACAAATAACATAATACATAAAAAATATATCTAATAACTAACCTTAAAATTTAATTATTAAAAAATATTATTAAAAGGAGTCCCTTTAGGCAAGGTTCCGAAGATACTGGCAGCGTTCCCCCTTTGAATAGCTAGACTAATTCTTTGTGCGAGGTAGCTGCCAGCTCTTCGTTCTCCTGTGATGTCGACTGACCTAAGTTATCTATACTATATATCTATACTAATATTATAAAGAGGAAAGGTTTGATTTTTTGTTTGTTTGTTTGTATGAATTGAATAGGCTCCGAAACTACTTGGCAGATTTGAAAAATTCTTTCACTGTTGGAAAGCTACATCATTCCTGAGTGACATAGGCTATATTTCATTTTCAAAAAAATAGGCATCCTTACTAAAATTACGATAACATTAACATTTGTTTATTATTTGATACAATTCTAACAGATGGCGCTGAGTTAAAGGTAGTAGTTTGGCAAGACGACGTTTGCCAGGTCAGCTAGTCTATACTAATATTATAAAGAGGAAAGGTTTGATTTTTTGTTTGTTTGTTTGTATGAATTGAATAGGCTCCGAAACTACTTGGCAGATTTGAAAAATTCTTTCACTGTTGGAAAGCTACATCATTCCTGAGTGACATAGGCTATATTTCATTTTCAAAAAAATAGGCATCCTTACTAAAATTACGATAACATTAACATTTGTTTATTATTTGATACAATTCTAACAGATGGCGCTGAGTTAAAGGTAGTTTAGTTTAGGTCCGTGTCGTGGTACCAACGTTTCACATAAGTTTCTGTGTTTTATCCCCGACCCTGTTTCTTCTGCATATCAATGATATGTTGCAACTTAGCAACATTCACTGCTATGCGGATGACAGCACTGGGGACACTCTTTACACTGGCCGGGCAAGTATTTCTCGGGCAGATGTCGATGAGTACCGGAACAAACTTGTGTCTGAAGTAGAAACCCTACTACGTGGAGTCTCTGACTGGGGCAGACTAAACCTAGTCCAATTTAACCCCAAAAAGACACAAGTTTGCGCGTTTTCCGCTAAAAAACACCCTTTGTCGCTACTCCTCTTTTCGAAAACACTCTCCTTAAAGCCACAGCCAGCATTGGAATACTTGGCGTTGACATATCGAACGACGTTCAGTTTCGCGGTCACTTGGAGGGAAAGGCAAAATTAGCCTCCAAAAAGCTCGGTGTGCTCAGCAGGGCGAGACGGTACTTCACTCCGGGCCACCGCTTGCAACTATATAAAGCGCAAATTCGGCCCCACATGGAGTACTGTTCCCACCTTTGGGCGGGTGCTCCCCAGTACCAGCTTCTTCCACTTGACCGTATTCAACGAAGAGCGGTTCGAATCGTTGACGACCAAAATCTCTCCAAGCGGCTTGATCCTTTGGCGTTGCGTAGAGATGTGGGGTCTCTCTGCATCTTCTACCGCATTTACCATGGAGAGTGTTCAGAGGAGTTGTTCGGATTAATACCTGCAGCTGAGTTTCATCATCGGACGTCGAGGCAGAATACGAAATTCCACCCGTATCACCTCGACGTCCGCCGTTCCACAACTGCGCGTTTTTCCAGGCAGTTTTTGCCGCGCACCACCACTCTGTGGAACCAGCTGCCAACTGAAGTATTTCCGAACCAATTCGACTTAGGGTCCTTCAAGAAAAGAGCGTACCAATTCTTAAAAGGCCGGCAACGCACTCGCGAGCCCTCTGGCATTGAGGGTGTCCATGGGCGGCGGTATCACTTAACATCAGGTGAGCCTCCTGCCCGTTTGCCCCCTGTTCTATAAAAAAAAAAAAAAAAAAAAAAAAAAAAAGTTCTCCTACGGTTTCCCTTGATTAATTTACTACTATGTAATATAACAAAAACCTTAGCCACAGCAACGCTTGGCCGAGTCTGCTAGTATTATATATAGTGATCATGAGTCCAGAAAATGTAACAGAAAGCTTAAAAACAAAAGCTTGTGAGTGGCGGAGTGCGGCGTTCACTTCCTATTCTTGCTATAATTCAGTATATTTGAATAACTAGAAAATTTGTGGCGAATTAAAGACAGTGACAGAGAGAGAGCTTTGGTAACCCTTCTTCTAGTTTATCTAGTGCGAATAGAGACAGTTTTCGAAGTAACTCATTCAGTTGAATAGTTTTTTTCGCAAGCAGCATTTTAGACGTGTGGTCACCTCATTGACTGTAATAGTACTAAATAATCCAAGCCTCATGTAAACAAAACTAGAATTTTCCAAGCAAAGTCAGCAAGCCAGGCCAGTACCAGCTTGCTATCTCCTATATTGAAAAACTAGTCTAGTATAACTCGGGAAAAACTCGAACAATGTTTATAACAATTTCAAAACTTTCAAGTTATATCCCACATGCGTTTCAAGTGATAAGTACTAACCCATGCCAGTAGTAATTGTAAAAGTCTAAATTCCAGATATCATTTTCACCTATCATAAACAGCAGTTGTCATTAAAATTCTTCTCACAAAGAGAGATTTCATATAAAAAATATTTGTAAAATTTAACACGTACGTGAGACTGAATATATACGGGCAACTTACAAAACGGTACCAACGAGGAGTAAGATTCCTAGAAGCGACAGAATTTACTATAAGTACAAGGAAAAATGCAAATCTTATAACGTAATCAAAGATGTCTACCAAACTCTTTGCCGTTATACAATATTCTTAGGGGCTGTTCCAGTATTACGTAAGAACTATAGGGCAGGGGGATCTTTGATTTATTTTACGATCTTATTTGGTGAGTAGGTCAACAGTAATTATTTACTTTTTTTTATAGGCGGCAAACGGGCAGGAGGCTCACCTGATGTTAAGTGATACCACCGCCCATGGACACTCTCGATGCTAGAGGGTTTTTACACATATTACCCACACAGTCTATGCTTGTAAATGAAATGCATTTCCTAGAATTTTCATCTAATTTCCTACAAAAAATTAATACGTTTTTGTACTATTACTTTTGAGAGCTTTGTTTACTTTTGCTGACAAGAGGAAGGGTGGGATAAATAACAGTAAATCTCCTTACGTAATACTTGAACGACTCCTTATCTACTAGCAATACCTACAATGTGTACCTATGAATCACTACGATGTTATCTTACCTTCGTAGAAGTTGTTCCAATCGCAAAGGGCCTTTGGGCCAGTTAATGATAAGGCAGATGGGGAATCCCCCCATTTTATTGAAGGACTTGTACATTACTTTCTCCGCATATGCACAATTATTGATTTTATTGTCTCTCTCTATAGTCACAATTTCTAGATAACAGTTTTGTCTCTTTCTCTCAAATCGTTTTACGCTGTAATGAAAAGAGCTTATAGCAAAGCGAGTATGAAGTACATAGAAAAGAAAAAATCCAACGATTAAATTGTAAAAAACATTATGATCATTTCCAGAAATAGATATCAATGTGACAGAGATAATCTCGCTCACGCAAAATCCACGTCGCAGTTACTTTGTCACGGAACAATCTCGAACCTACAAGTCAATACTAGCTAGAAGCCCCCGACCTTGTTTGCATATCTTTAGCTTTACTAAGTTTATTTTATATTACCTTCCCATAGGTAGCACAGTTTAAAAAGTAATAAAACCCTCCCTTATCTTCGACAAAAACGCTGCACAACTTCGTGATGTTCCGGAAAAATTTACCATCATGCGCCTATAGAAGTTTCAAAAATATAAAAAAAGACTAATGTAAAACGTAAATTCAATTTAGACCCGGTGTATTTTCACTTAAAATAAAGACCATAAAGTAAGTAAATATGTAAAGTTAAACACTTTTTTACGGATTATAATTAACATAATTTTAAATTTAACCGACGGTTCGAATGCTTTACAGCGTGCGTGGTCACGGTGACTGAAGACAAAGGTGTTAAATGTCAAATGTTATGTTTAAATACAATAATACATAACTATAATCTGTAAAACAGTGTTTTTCTTTAAATGTGTAAAAGTTATGTTAATAAATATATAATTAAATACTATTAAGTAAAGTGATTTATGAAAAATCTGAAATCCTAAAGTGCATATATGGCCTGTATGAGTTAGCACTTATCGCGGAATATTTTCGCTCAAAGCTGCAGTGCTAAAGAGATTATGCTCGCCTTTTAAATCTCTGAAAGCTTGTAAGGAGGTGTAAAACGCGTCAACATTTCATGCTTTTTTAATGATTTATATGGACGCTCCTCGCTACTCGTAACTCATATCTAAATATCATCGTATAAAGACGCTTACTCAGAACTTACTTGACTAATGCCCGAAGCATCGAATTGCTTCCGCATCCATAGTGTTCTCATGATTTGACCTCCACCTTGTCCTGTTCTCAGACTGATGCTGATGAAGAATTAATCGCTGAAAAAGCCTTTTTCATGCTAACGACAAATCGTACTATAAAAATTATATCGAATAACTGTATGACCACTATAATAGTTTCGCTCGAAGGATATTGAAAACTCAAATGAAATGGCTGAATTTATCAGCCCAGCAAGCAAGAAAGAAAGCAGATGTTAACCAGTTCCATCGCCTTTGGTCTTGAGCTTCGTATTTCACTTCGCTGTAAGTATTTACAGCTCTCACATAGAAATTAATTGACAATATTTTGTGGCAGTATTGAGGAGATTTTTGGCCAATGGGCGCATATAGATGAACCCGCCTGTTGCAGAAAAAAAATTCTTGTCTCTGTATTGAGTATTGATATTAACGGTATATATATCTTTTAAAGAAAACACTTTTTTAACGGATTGAAGTTATGTATTATTGTAAACTATAATTATTTAAACATAATTTTAAATTTATCCGACGTTTCGCGTGCTTTACAGCGTTCGTGGTCGGTGACTGAAAACAAAAGGTGTTGAATGTCAAAAAGTATCACAGCTGTAGAAAATGTTGTATTATGTGTATTTATTTCCCCAGAGTTGGTATCGACTAAACAATGTAGGGTTTCTGCAGAAATTGCTCACGGTGTCTTCCATTTTCGCGGATTTTAAATTATTCTAAGTTTACAATAATACATTACTTCAATCTGCTAAAAAGGTGGTTTCTTTAAATGTGTAAAAGTTATGTTAATAAAAGATAATAACAATAAAAAGATAACAAAAATAAAAATTACTCTGAAGCAGATATTCATGTGTTTAAATTGATCTCAAATCAGGTTCTTAATTGATTATCGCTTATTACAAAATTATATGTGTTTCTGTAATCCATCTACTCCAATACGTGTACACAAAAAGAAATTAAGAATTGATAAAAATTATACATTTGCCCCATAAGATTACCATTAAACTGTAAATTAATAATTCAGTTGTACCAAAACGTATCAGACACTGCAGATCTTTGCAATATGCATATCTATCAATATTCATGCCTCCAATTATACTGTTGTTTTACTCCCAGTATTAAAAAAACAGTTATTCCAGCTTTATAACAATCTATGTTATAATATGGAGATATTTGTTTTTTTTCTATGATATACGTAAAATTACATTATCTATGACGTAAGCTATAACAAAATTATTTTCAACATATTTTAAAATCACGTCCAGGTATGTGGAGCTGGAAGACGCTCTATGACCTATGTGTATTTGTATATTTATATACAATTGTAATCTTTTCTTTCTATTGTTGGTATTGTATTAAGAGTTAATAGTTACTTAAGATCACCTCTTGTGGTACCAACGATATCCATCCGACGGACTCAATTTCTGCCGCGCGCAAACACTATGTGGAACCAGCCACTAAAGTATTTCCAAACCAATGCGACTTAGGGTCCTTCAAAAAATAGCGTGACAATTCTAAAAAGGACGGCAGCGCACTTGCGAACCCTCTGGCATCAAGTGTGTCCATATATATCGTATGCTTCTTAAATTATTAGTTTTACGTGTATCGCACAGATTGTTGGAATTGTAGAATATTTTAGTATCTAAATTTCATTTTTGAAAATATTTTCTAACCTAATATAATAATATAGGGATATCATAAGATATAAGAAATTCTCAAGTTTTTTTTTCGTTAAAGCCATTAAAAACAAAGTTAAACAAAAGTTATTAAAAACAAAACATAATCAAATTTTTCCTCTTTATATTATTAGTGTGGAAAGGTGATATTTTTTTTTTATTCTGAATCACAATTAAATTGTCTACATCAAAATGATGCATCGTATGCAAATGTGAGACCATAGTTCGTACCATATATGTAGGCAGTTTTAAAAACATACATGTCATAGATTATGCAGCGAACATCACTAATGGACTACATCAAAGCTAAAAGCCTGTGTGGCCGCTTGAGTTATTAGGCCGTAAAATGGTCTTAAACGAAAATTGTAGTTAAAACCACATCTGGGATGTCTTGAATCATCAAACAGAAAAGGCTTCACGATATACGCAAATGCGTTTTAGTTGGTGCTTATCCTTAAAAGACACTTACATAAATAGCTAACTATAGTAGTTCAAAACGTTTTACGTCATTGGTACGTCGATATTTATTATAGTCGATATTTAGCGTTATTATTATTATTCTTATTTAAAGTCAAAGAAGATGTTGGCTTACGCCCGAACCCAATAATTAATCCACAATCTCAGATTGTTTTCAATCAATTCAATCAGACCGTGACAGTCGATCGATCTCCTATGTGGCAATCCATTTTTGGCGACGAATAGAATGCAATCTATTCGCTCTTTACACTCATATTTGATAATGAATATAAACCAAATAAAACCGTACAAATAATATTAAAATATATGCATATCTATGTATCATACAAACCAAAACATATCAAATAGCTTTTTAATTATTTCAAATACTGTTTTACGTTAAAATATCGGCACAATTGAACTGTCATTTTCATACAAAGGTCTATCCACATACACCGATCCAACATACTATGGATAGCTTGTATTGGTAGATGGCTATTACAATCCGTCGATTGGTTGGCACACTTTTGATCAATATTTGATTGTAATCTAAGATGTCTATCTCAGATGGTCAAAAATAGATTGAGATAGACTATAGGGTTTGGGTGTTAGGGGCCGTTCAAGTATTACGTAGCCACAAAAGGAGGGAGAGGGGCCTTTGATTTTCGTTTTAGATTTTCGAGATGATTAAGTCAAGAGTAATCATTTACTTTTGTACACATATTACCCACACTTTGTCTATTCTTGAAAACGAAAAGCATTTTCGAGGATTCCTACAAAACATTAATACGTTATATATATACATATATGTAGTGAATTTTAATAGCTGTTTTAAGCTATTAATATATAATATTATGTTGTTATTATTAATTATTAATTTTTAGGTTAAAATGAAAAATAAAGTATGTAAAATAAAAGCGGTCGTTGAAGAAGATAATTCAACGTTAAAATCTTAAAAGCTTAGATATCGTAGCTTCAGTGAGCTCGCAAGGTTTCAGTTTTTCTTTAATGCCATTTTGTACCACTAACTAGAATCTTGAGTTCACTTTAAGTTTAATATAATTTTTAGAGCTTATAAATGCTTTGAAAGTAGTACAAATTTAAATAAATATGATATATATGAATAAATATTATGTTAAAATGTAGGTTTTTAAAGGTAGAACCAATACAGTAATATATCACGAAAAACTTAGAGTAACATTATGTCGGGAAGTATCGCGTATGTACGTATTTTTTTTATGTAATAGAAGGCACACGAGCAGGAGGCTCACCTGATGTTAAGCAATACCGCCCATGGACACTCACATTGCCAGAAGGCTCGAAAGTGCGTTGCCGACTTTTTAAGAATTAGTACGCTCTTCTCTTGAAGGAACAAATTTTGAATTGGTTCGAAAATACTTCAGTGGGCAGCTGAATTATTATTTTCGGAATTATTAATTATGTTCTCTACTCCTTATTTACCTGTTAAGAAATATACACACTCAATTAATACATTCCTATAATGATTATTCATTGTTCTCAAAAATATTTTTTCTTTCATTGCCATACCATAGATAAAAATAACCAATAAATCGAAAACCATTGAATTACAAAGGGTCGGAAAAGGTTCTACTGAAGGTACGATTTATCTAACTAAGTGACAGTTTACGAAAGCAAGAAAATATTTGTGGGTTTTAGTTAATAAAGCTTATATACCGTCTTTGATATGTTAAAATTCTATTACAACATTAATTCGTTTATATAATTTGTATTGAAAATATTTTCAGACAGAATTATAGAAAGCACATTATGATTTAAAATTATCACGGTGTTACTTGCCCTTTAATAAAAAAAAAGATTTACAAAGATATAGGTACAGAAATCTGAGAAGGAAGAACAGAGAAACGAAGACCTGAAAAATGCAGTGGCATAACCAGTGCGTTATTTTAACTGAGATTTATTTTAATGTGTGGAAATAAAAAAAATTTTACTTCACATTTACACAAGAACAGTGAATTTGCTCATGTAATTAAAAATTTGAAGATATGTGCAATATTCTGCGCCTAATTTTTGAAGCACAACAAAACAATGCTTATCGCAAAAAACTATATTTGATTTTCCCCGGCTGTGTATGGCTTGACCGCGATTAATTCGAAAAACTTCAGAATGTTTTTTTTTGTGTGTAGTATTTATATATTTCTGATCAAATCCAAGTTCTTGATACAACAGTAATAAGACGCCAAAAGAGAAGTTTGGCAAGAGACTCTGCTTGACCATGTTCTCAATTCCAGAGGGTTCGCAAGTGCGATTCCTTTTAAGTATTGGTACGCTCTTTTCTTGAAGGAACCTAAGTCGAATTGGTTCAGAAATACAGTGGGCAGCTGGTTTCACATAGGTAGTGGTGGTGGGCAGAAAATGCCCTAAAAACACTCAGTTGTCGAATAACGGACGTCGAGGTGACACAGGTGGAATATGTTATGCCTCGGAGTCCGACAATGATACTCATTATTATGAAACTATAAAACAATTTGCAACATTTTTAAGTATTAAAAAAATAGACTACTTAATAAAAACTAACATGCTATAAACATCTCGACTGGATGAAACCCAGCATTTTAATTTCTTCAGCCTTTTAAAGTCCAAAATATTTAATTAAAAATCCCGTAGCACTAGAGAATTTAAAAAATTCACAAACTTTATCATTAGCTTGAACAAGTACTGCAAAAAATTTTAAAAATGTAGAATGCTGCCTTTAATTATGTAACGCCGTGACTTGTAAACTTTGAAGTGAACTCTGAGTTGGCCGTAGTTTATTTAACTGTAAAATAGAATAGTTTTTCTAGCAAAAGTCGCTTATTTAATTAAACTATCGAGCAAAGTTATTGTGTATAAATAAATACTAAATAACTAAACATTTTACATACATTAGTGTGAAATACTTCGTATCTTATATCTTTAAACATCTTAAAAATTATTCTGTCAGTAAGATTGAAAAATATTATTCATATTTCATCATTTTATTAGTATATACTTGCATTTAATTCGTACTTAAATATAATTTCCAAAAAAACATCGGTCATCCAGGTGCTGTTGTGTTAAAACATTACTCCAATTTCCCCAAAATAAGTTTTTGGTTCAGTTCCCTAACTTTGACGAAGGTGGTTGTCTTAAGACAACAAGCAAACAAAGAAACAACCTGTAATACGTTGATAATATTGAACGTCATTGAAATAAATTAACAATAACAAAAAAAGCAGGTCGCCCTGCATGACAGGAGGTAGATTATAAAGAAGATTTATATTCGAAAACTAAATTCAAATTTGGAAAAACAAATAATCTGTGAAACTAATTACCCTTCATGTAAATTAAGACGAAAATATATTCCCTGTTCAAAAATAACCTATTAGGTAACCTAGTTCCAAATGGAATTTATACTCTATATGAGAAGTGTATAAGCTCTCTAAATTTTGTTTTTTCCCGCCTCAATCTCTGTAATGGCTGTGGAAATGAAATGTGGGTCCGGGGGCTATTCTGCACACGCGATAATCGAGTTTTTGATTAAAAAATAAATTGCACTCGTACTTGGCTTTTTGCTGTTTTTTATTCCACTATCACACGTAACTTTATATATGTAATTTGAGTCTAATACATAATGAAATATGGTTTTAAATTATTATATCCTTTTTTATAAAACATTTTAAATACACAAAGAATGTAGAACTAATACATCCAAGTATATAAGTGAGATTGTAACATAAGCAAGAGTGCGCCAGGAGAATCAAATACTAGAGTAATAAATTAGAGATTAGTTACCACTGTGCCTCGTAGAGCACGTAAAGCTGTCAGTCCTACGATTGATTTCCAGTCAGTCTATCGTTCAAGTATATTTATTAGAGTAAGCCCAGAATAGATTGTACAACAAAGCCTAGAATATCTCATATCTGTAAATGTAACACACCGTACATGTGTACAGTTGTTAAAAATAGGCAACTACATATTTTAAAACATTTATAGAGTTCTAAACGATATGTTGAAGTAAATGTTTTTAACAACAAATATTAAACGTCCTATAGAATGTTTGTATCAATTTGACAACCTTTTTTATGTATTAGTATTTAATTTTAATGTAATCTTCGATTTATCACCTTGCTGATTGGATAAATAAGACTTAGTACCATATATTTTTACTAGCTGACATGATAGAGGCTGTCCATATAAATTGAATTACTCTAGTGTAATTTAGTTTTTTTAATTGTTTATTGTTTCGCTCAACTTACATTTGTTTACGCGTGACGAGATGACGAAGGAAATTTGAAATTTATTTTAATACATTGTAAGAAGTCCTATCTCTCTATATTATTAGAGTAAATAGTTTTTTCTTGCTGTCAATCTATAATCACCACGATACTACAATTACTATTAGAAAATTACTACAAATAGAAAATGATTTATTTCAAACATTTGCATTAAATAATCTATTTTATAACGTCTAAAATAAATCCAGTATCATAGACAAGACAATAATATCGATAGGTTCTATAATAGTCCCCTTCCAATTTTTTCCGTTTGACGGGATTAAAGCGTAGTTGCCAACCGTCGTTCCGATCGGAATAAACTCAGAGTAAAACGTTTGTTGGGATCCGATATTTTTTTACATTTCCACTTCGTTTGTTTAAGATTTTTCGTATTTAATTTGCAACGGGTTTAATTAAACCAACGCTATGAGGGTGCTTTGTAAATTCAAGGTAGCCACACAGATGTGTTTCGTTTGTTCCAATTTTAAATTTATTTAATACTCGTAATTACATCTTTGTTCCAAAGCGTAAATCAATTATGATTTTCACTTAAACTATATTTTAGAAACAGCTCTGTGATAATGTTCATAAATATATTCCTCTGAAGAATACTGAAAGCTTTTGTTCGTGTCAATTTTACGAACATGATTACAATGATTTAACTGAAAATAATTTTGCTGCAAGGCTTATAAAACATAATTGTATTACAGACGGGCTTCGCGATAACATATATTAAAAATATTTGGGAACAAAAAAATTAAAACTTGGTATAATATCCTATAACCCCTAGATGGGGCAGAGGGCGCCCTCAGTGAGTCTCCATCTGGCTTGGTCTTGAACCTCGTATTTCACCTCGCTCCAAGTTATTCCGGCTTTCTTTTCTTTTTCTTTATCTCTCGGCTGTACGGTGCCAGGTTTGCTGGGGAAGGCCAGAAATCTGCTTTCCATGCGGATTCCAATTTCTTTCCATTTCCATTTACGTCGTTGTTTCTGCTTGCTGATCGGGGTTTCTCGGCAGTGCTCCCAAAGTTGCTCGTTTAGGATCGGTCACTATTCTCCTTATTGACACACAGTATTGGAAAACTATTTAAAACCTTAGAAACAAAATTAAACATATACGACAGATTAAAGTGAAGTAATCACATCTTCTAAAGTTCCATATAAAAATTAAGACGAGAAAAACAAGCCATAATATACCATAATCCATTAAAATAAGACATCTACTAAACGTATAAAAATTACATTACACAAGTTAAGGTAAAATCAACCGTATCTCATACAAATAAAATTGCAAATCTATTGTTAATATTAAAGTTAACTGCAAAAGGCTCAACGTGATTTCAGTAAAGCCGTCTGAAGTCCGCTGAATTAGGGCCTAAGTAAATAGGATTACATACATTTGCTCGACATAACTCTAGAGGGATAATCTTTTCCAAGTGATTTTGTCTGTTCCTTTTTTAACGCAGATTAATAATTTATTGGTTTACATTATTAATTTGTAAATATATAGTACTAGCTGATCCGCGCGAACTTCGTCCCGCTTAACTTTAAACTTAATTTAGGATTTATTGATACAATTCTTTTTGCAAATACAGAAAAGTTTTATTGCTTACCATTGTGAAATAAGTAACAGATTAGGCCTCTTTTATCTAGCTTCAATATTGCGATACTGCATGATAAAGCACTTTCTGATATACAACATTTTTTGAACTAACACATGTCTTCGATCAAGATCAAAGTCTGGTTATGCATATCCTCATTCACCTCAAGATCGGAATTTCTTGAACTGACACGAATTCGATGTAAAACGATGCGTAGTTTTATCAACAGATGCTGTTGTAATTTATTAATTTATTGTTATTCGATAACTTACCCGATATTTTATAATTATTCTGCTATTCGAAGCGGAGGGAAATCCACAGAAAAAAGTTAACTAACATTCGTCCAGCAGATCTTGAGTTAAAAGTGGTGTAACTAACACGACTTTGTTTTATTTAGTTATATTTAGATTTAAAATTTTCTCAACTAAATAGTACTAATAATAATAATTAAAAATATATAAATAGAGAAATAAAATAAATGTTGGGTCCCAGTGGCAATGTACCTTTGACGCTGGCATAATTTTTTCGCTGCATTATGATAGTTATTCGATGAGCAAGGAATGCACCAGCATTACATGGTACCAGGCCCCAACTTAAATATTTAAAACCCCACAGCACAAGGGCGTCTTTCCAGTCTACTCTAAAGGAAATAAAATGGATGTTAAAAGGAAATATTCTTATATTTAAGCCGTTTTGGTAATTATTTTCTAACAAAATCCTGTGGTGGTATTGTCTTTGGCTTCGAATTTCTGAATCTGTTTCATGATTCATGAATATGACACGCGCTATTCGATGATACGAGAGTTCAGTAGACATAGGAAAAGTTATGCCTGCCGTACACACGTAAAATAAATCCTCTAACTGCGTGTGTCTAAACGCAATAAACTCCAAATCTACGGAATAGATTCTTGTACTGTTTTCGCCAATAGTTCTTCTCTAAGAAAGATAAAGGTGTGTTTTGGCATCATCTTTGGTATCAAATTAGTTAATTTTCACCGTATTTATTGTGTATTTTAGAACTTCTACTATAAATATTTCCAAGATTACTAACTTACGTATAATATTATATTGCTGTAGCCATATATGGTTCTCGCCTGTCTACCATACAATGAATTGTATCTTATTAACGTACAGAGGCGATGAGAAATTGGAGAAACTGATAGTGGTTGGTAACACAGAAACAAAAGCTCATGTGGCCTTTCATCAACCAGATGGAACTATCAAGTGAAAGACTATTGTTCTCAAAACTGTACATTGTCATGTCAGTCAGTCAGTCAAAGAGATGCTGGATAGAAACCGGTGGACACAGATAGTCTGATGACCATGGCACTCAGACATGAGCTTTCGATTAAAGATGATATTATACAAGTATCGTACATATATATATATATATATAGTACAGTAGGACAAATGAAAATCAACTTTTTAAGATTTTTTCTTACAATTTTCTTATCTTTTCACGAAACATCCTTTCATTGGAAAACATTTCGCTAAAGATACATTGTTCCCGCCATAATATTTTGTTGAGTAAATCTTTTGTCCTTGGAATTCAATGGACCGCAAGTTAAAATCATAATAAAGGGATAGGTCGCCGGACTATGTTTTCTAGATGTGACTAAATTATGAGACCTGAAGGTGACTTTCATAAAGCCTTCAAAAAGTTATACTTTCTAGTAAAGTCGGTTTTAAAGGATTCTAAATTCTAAAAAGGAACTAATGGGAAAATCCGATCGATAGTCGCGCATCGCACTTGAGTTGATTGATCTCAGGGATTCCAAGATTTTGAAGTTATACTACTTTTGGCGCGTTAGGAAAAATGATGAGAGTAAATTATTACGAAGCGCACATCGTCACAGCATACCGACACCCCGAGTATTGATACTCTATTTTTTTCTACAAACGTAGAATAAGGTGAAAGAAATGTTTGAAATGATTTTTATCTTGTTGCGGCAAAGAAGTATATCTTCTTACGCGTGTACATAAATACACACACTTTTTTTTTTAATTTTAGTTATTTTTTCATAAAAAATCACCTATTGTTTTCCTCGCTGAAAATTTACTCGTTATATTGTCACACACGGGTCCCTGCAGCTCAAAAACCCTTAAGTAGACTCGGTCCTGCCAGACCTATATCATCTGGAGCTCTCTATATTTGTATGAATCTATAGCAGAGGAATATTACAATATTTTGTTCCTTCCAGAACATTTATTGTTTAAACGCAGACTGACATCGAGTGCGTTCGGTGCGGAATCTCCAATCAGACAATGGATACACGAAGCAAGCTGAGTATTTGTTTAATAAATTGAAATGTTTTCATCATTTTCTTAAGGTTTATTGCTTTTTATAGCTAGAGTTATAATAGGATCACGATAGACACTCTTAAAAATAATAAAAAATTGCGTGTAATTACACATGTAAGAAGTGAAACTTATTTTTCGAAAAATGTCTATCTACTATCATTGATGTCGTTATTATATATTTGTGTTATTAATGGCTTATGGTAACTGAAATACGAAATATATTGTTTACATATATATGGAGTTATATACCAATTCCTACTCCGCTGGTGAAAGTATAATTCGAATCACGCGTGGTAGGTATAAGAAAAAGATGGCGCGTAACGGAAGAATGTCACGCGTAACGAAAATTTGTTTCACTAAATTTTTTTTCCAACCCCGATAAAGAAGTTTCACTTCAAAAAATATTAAAATAAATACTCAATGATATATATACAGTCATACATTGCTCATTCATAAACAGTTATCCTAGAGAAAGGTTCCTCTTCTTTGATTTTATTATTTGGTGATTACGTCGGCAGTAATTATTAACATTTTTACACATTAAGTTATACAGTTATATTAGTTAGACAATGTGTGGGTGACACACATTGTCTATGCTGGAAATCTTAATACATTTTAGAGGATTCCTACAAAAAAATCACACGTTTATGTACTAATATTTTGAGAGCTTTGCTTACTTTTGCTGACAAGAGGCGGGGGATAAATTGGTTAATCTACTACGTTATACTTGAACGATACCCTGTATGTTTTGATACATGATATATTCTATAATTATATTAGATCGACCACCACATGTCACCTAATAATTATTAAATTAAACATATTCGCTGGAGAAAAAACGAATTACAGTACTTTTAATAGTTTCAAAGAATTTTCTGATTACGTTTACAAATACAAATCAAGTTTTAGGTGGGAATTTACAAATCCACTTTTGTTCTTAATTAGCCATTACAAGCCTTATTTTATTAATGCATTTAGCGACCGAAAGATACTTGGATACTGAGATCAGCTTTATATGCCTCCATAGACAGACACGCATGTCATAGCAATATTTTCAACAATGCAATTAATTGCGTATATAAACTACTAAAATGACACTAATATAATAAAGACTAGTCTTTTCATTACAACTTATATATTTCTATCCTTTATCTTTGGCAATTCAATCTATATTGAAATATCAATATAACGCGAACATTTTTCACCAAAAATAGAGTTGCTTTTAGGAATATTAATCATATATATAGCTTGCCAAACTCTACTTTCAAATATAAATGTATTACCAACACGTAGAATTTTCAATATTCTTAACCTACATTCTAAAATAAATTATAGTTTAGATTATGGATTATTAGGTACACCGGTATTATTTTTATTTGGTTTTTCTACTGTATTAAAAAAAACATACGTACATTTATCTTCGAGCACAATACCATAGATACAAACAGGTACTGTCCTCGAAAAGATATTGAACTCTTCCTTATGGACCCCGTCTCTTAAACGGGACAAAATATTAAAGTATAATGTGCTAAATGATATGCTAAATGAGTCTGATTACAATTTTAATATTTCCTAATATCATAATAAAAATAAAATTAATCAGTGGTACTACAACCTCTTTAGGTCTCGGCTTCAGATTTATGAATCTGTTTCACGATCATTTTTAAATCTAATAGGCAAGTAGGTGATCAGCCGCCAGTGCCTGACACACGTCGTCGACTTTTTGGGTTTCCTCACGATGTTTTCCTGCTCCGTTCGAGCAAATGTTAAATACGCACATAGAAAGAAACTCCATTGGTGCACAGCCAGGGATCGAACCTACAACCTCAGGTATGAGAGTCGCACGCTGAAGCCACTGGGCCAACACTGCTCAATATCATAATAAGTAAAATATATATTTTTGTAACGATTATCCTCAATATTGGATCCAATTTCGAATTTTTTCATAAGAATGCTTTATTATCCCGTAGTAAATAGACAATTTTATTAGTAAAATATCAAGAAAGTTTCAAACGAAATGGGCTTTTCATTAAATATAGAACAAAGAAATTGACTTGTATTAAGATCAGTTTAGGCCGAGTTGTTGTGACTACTACATTCCTGAGGTCGTAGGTTTGAACCCCGACAGTTGGTCTTTCCCATGCCTATTTAATCGAACGTAAGGTAAAAGAAAACATCATGAGTAAAATTTGATTAGAGACAAATAATCGACGGTATGTATCTCAGAAGATAACCGACTTATCAACAAATGATCTGAAATTAGATACAGAAATCTCAGGCCCGACTCTTAGAGCCACTGTTTCTTAACTAAAGTGTCCCTTACATGTGTAAAATGTAATTCCTAAGTAAAAAGCAACCTTTCCTCAAGCATAATACATCAATAAAAGTTGGATAAAAATAATTTACCTAATCCCGTGTCTTGTTGTGACGAGTTCTCTTTTTCTCAAAGATTGTACCAACAACTTGGATGTCCCATTTCTCGCTTCAACAATCTAGCGCGTTTATTTTGTGCTTGTGGTACACCTGGGCCATACGTCAACCCTGTTATACTATTTTTTTTATATAACTCAACGGTATTTCATTTGTATGACAAATTAAATAAAAACTTTACCTAATAACGAAATTATAATTCTTTGGGTAATAATAACAATCGAGTAGAAATTATCAATAAATTGAATAAAAGTAGCATAGTCATTATTATTGAAAGTGTACACTTGTACACTTTCAATCTTTGAAACCTAATGACAATCAATATTTATTTATAAGTATAGCATTTAAAAAAAATTCAAACTATTTATTAGTTACTATAAACTTCTTACAAATTGATTTGTTTATTCTGTTAAGTTTTTTTTTTCTCTGCAGTTTTTTTTTGCACCATCCCTAAGGCTATGAGCGAATTTGTGCTGTGGTGCTGTCATGTGGAGTGACTTCCCATTGGAAGCATCTACTCATCTTCTGCCTAGAGCCGCCGGTCTTCTAGCTCTGGAATATGGTAACGTTTTAGTCGACTCACATACTGTTTATTTGTGAGTTGGCGAGCAAGTTTGTTCGTTAGCTTAACCACTCGTTGTATTATTAATTCTGTTAAGTTAAAAATTCAAATTAAACTTTATGAACGGCCACCCAGGTGCATAGATGCCACTGCCGTGTAGACACTTATTTTTCTTCATCGACCTTCGATGATACAACTGAGTTCCAGGTATTGATTCAAACTACTCTTCTGAACACTCTCAATGGTAAACCCTCCTCTAAAAACTAGCAAGGAGTAAGCCGGTATAGCTCGGTATGTCACTGGTCGTCGAGAATTCCCTCTTCGTTGGATACTGTCAAGTGAACGAAGCAGATACTTAGGTGCTGATGTTTGGGTGGGGATACCCCAAGAGGTGAAAACATTTCTCCATGTGGTGCTGTATTTGCGCTTTATACACTTGCAAACGGTGGCCCCGAATGGGTTACAGTCTCGCCTTGCTAAGCACACTAAGTAAATACTTATTAAAACTGAAAAACTGAACATCATTCGATATCTCAAGGTCCAGTTTTCCGATGGTGGCTGATTCTTTAACAGCTGACTAATCTTTTAATCATCACAGTTTACGTCTCCAGTGTGCCCTAAGCCTAATCTATTTTCATAAACTCCGAGCCGAGCTAACTCCCTATTTCATTAAGAACTTTACAAATTATATCGCAAGCTTCTTTACTGACGTGTAACTTCACCTTACTGAGATGATTAATAATCGAGAAGATAACTATTTCACTTTGCGCTTAACTGTGACAGTGACAATCTAGCAACAATCACAATGATAGCGTCACACCGTTGCACTAAGTATTAACGATCGCTCAGTATACTAGTCACAATCAAAATCTGTTATAACGACATCATATTTGGTCGTTAAAACCGACAGTCGTAACTACTAACCTCCCGAACATCTTAAAAAAAACAGTTGCCAAAATACGAAACCAGGCTACCGCAGAAGAAGTTTAAATAATTGTTATGTTTAATATTTGTGTGATCTCTACCTGTACATCATGTTTGCCTTGTGCTTGTCACATCAAAATAGTATGTTGTGCTTCTTTTATCAATGTAACAGTGTGCCGAGCGTTTATCAATAAAACAGCATATAACGTTATTATAAAGAACCTTTACCCGCCGGGACTTTTGATTTTGGTCAATATAACCGATGTTGTTTTAAACGATGTCGTCGGAGTTTTGACTGTATATACTAATACCACGACATCAGCAACTTAGCGCCTTTAATCGGCCACTACTCTGTAATAATTGCGATATCGGTAAGTGTTTTGTATGAGACTTCGACACTGATTCTCTTATTGAGATTCTTCGCTGAGACTTTAGATTAACAACAATACATACGTAGTTAGTTACACTTTATTATGTGTACTCTCACTAACTTTTGTTCAGTAATTAAATTTTGAGTATAATTTCATTCCAGACAGTTGTATAGATTCATCAAGACCAAAGTGAACTGTAAACTGAACTAAAATTAACTATTGCTCGTGAAACTAACGTTGATTTTACAGTTTGACCTACATTCTGTGAATTCTAACTTGCGATTTAGGTAAACCTTTCAGCTAATTTTAGTCCAAGATTTTAAATGTATTTTGACACAGGAATTAGATTATTAACCAGTGTACTAACTATTGTAGTGTGAATATAAGTGCCAGTGCGGTATCGTGGACACAAAACGTAGTGTCAGTAGGTACCCAGACCTAGGTAACACTGAAAATGTTAAGAAAATCAAAAACGGAACGTAGAAAGTTGCCAATACTTTTATTGTTTTTCGAAGTTATCTCCGTTCCTCTCAACACATCGCATTCGATGGAACCACTGACTAAAACAGAGGACTCATTTGTTCGTGGAATATTTTTTGAAATAGACTCATACCACTGCCTAGCCCGTATCTGCTGAAAAGTCACTCTCTCTTATTTTCCTAAAATATGCGTCGCCCAGCACTTATTGTATCTTGAGTAGTCGCTGTTAAAGGACGTCCCTCACCTGGATCATCATTGAGATTGCTACGTTCCCGCTGAAACTAGTTAAACCAATTGTAAATAGTGGCACGAGATAGGGCATCGTTAAGAAATGCTAATCGCAGCCTATGTCGCACTACGAAAACTATAATAAATCATTGACCTAATTTTTTTGTTTTTCGTTCGTCCTCGTGTTAGGTTCATTTTCACGTGTAACTATGGTTTTTAATTTGCCGCCAATTCACAAAAACAAATGACAAATGAATGCAATATACATAAGGTTACCAAATAGTTCTAAAATTGTAATTCAAAAAAGTTTTCATTAGTAATATTTCTAACTGGCCAGCTCTCAGATGTCAAAATTGGTATTTTCAGTGCATTCATAATTTACCTCAATTGTCATATTACATTTCAGATAAAAGAGTATGTAACTTATACCGTTGATTTGGTACTATGTATGATGTGGTAAACTTTAATATGCATTTAGAATCCCTGTTAAAGGTGTGTAGAAAGAAAGAAAATGTAATATAAAACGTATTTTATTTAATTGGTCACTTACACCTTATAATGAATGTTTAAACCTAAACATTTTGTAAGGCTAGTTAAGCTTCGACATGTTTATAATCTAATATTAAAATACATATAAGACAAGTTTACAATAATAACCCTACGTCCAGACTATACAATAAAATGAAAGGATATAACCAAAACATAATACAACTCTTTAACATTAATTAGTTGCTACAGCTTTTAACTCTTTAAAATGATTTCATAAAGTTAAACTTAAAGGCCGGTTCCCAACTGCTCTTTGGTATGAACGGTGAAAAGGATCGCGTTGCACCAGCGCCGAAATCGAATGAAGAGGTAGGTGTCTTGAATAGATTTAGTTTTCCCATCGCAGACACATCAGTCTTTTGAAGGAAATCAGTGCGTGCTGCACCTAGTGAGGCTCCAAGTGTGTTCCTGAAACATCATTTACGATTATAAGAGCTAAAATCTTGTACACAAAGAAAAATTGTACACAAAGTTTTGAACTTAATTATAATAATTTTCATCACAGTTTCAGCTGTGTTTGATACCTTAACTATGAGTTTGACACTTACGTAACCAAACGAATTGTATCGAAATGTTTAATTGTTACTCACTTGTACATGTAATCTACGCCACCACCATAGGTGTTGAAGTTGGGTACATTTGGTATACTTGGCATGTTCTTTGTAACAAATGCATTCGCGTCTAAATTGTGGTTAGGTGTCTTGAGAACATTTAAATTGGCCGCAGCTGTCAACTGCTTCCCGAAGTCTGGGATCTGTCTGCCTGATAGGCTGAGTCCGTGGCCATTTCTAAAAAGTTTTATTTAAAGCTATATAAAGAGTATAATATTCGTCTAAGTCATAATACCTTTTATGTCTCTTTCTGGCAAATCATGTTTAGTTTAAGAAAGAGTGCGACAAGTATTTTATTACAGAGTCAAAAAATTATTTTATTTTTATGAATTCAAACCGTCAAAAGATTAATTTTACAATAAAGAATTTAAAGTTTTAATAATTCTTATATTTTGTCTTCGTTCCTGTCGTCTTTTAATGTTTTGCCTGGAAGAGTTTACTTAAAGCCCGCCCGTTGCACTATGCATTTAGCGAGTACTATCTATAGCTAAATCGATCACACTTACATATTATCCAACGCCACACCAGCTCCATACGAAGTCAGCTTATGACTAGGGTCCATCGTAGCCATACCAGTTGCACTGAGAATGTTAGTATCAGACTTCGCAAGCGGCACTTTGCCTGCAAAGTCCCAGTTCCCCTTATTATCGAGGCCAGCTCCTATCTGCACTTGTCTCCTCACTCTTGAATGCTCAATTAATTCAGGCAAATAATCTTCGTCAATTAAAATGTATCTGCAGTTAATGCCGGCCAATAAAGCGGCAAAGATCAGAGTTTTGAAAAACATTTTTATTTTTTATATGTGAGAACTCTCGTTACTAAGATGCGAATGGATGCTGTGTGCTTGATCCAGGCTTATATACGTATGATTGGCGAGCTAAAAAGTCCCGAAGATGTTATCAAGTTACATAGTTCACTGGATGTAAAATTACGTTTTAGTTTCTTTGTTTACATAACATAAACATAAGACGAAAATACAATTTTACAAAACCTTTTAAATTAATTAATTGACATCTAGACTAGCATAGTATTTAATTTGTTTATTTTTTTTCTTCATTGATTATTGATTACATTTAATTGGGAGTATATATAGTTACCACTTAGTGTTTTATTATAATAATAATTATCATAAAGTTATGCTCTCATATATTATTTTATAGGTATGTATAATGTTTGGTTTGAATTTGAAAACAATGATAAATAAAATTTGTTATAATATTTTTTTACTAAATTCTTTTCATTAAAATAAATTCAAACAAATATTCTTTAAAATTACAAAATGACATGTCTTGAACCCTATATCTTCGTCAGCCGAGGAATTCCCTCGATATCTCTTGACGTCTGACCTCATAATTATTATATATTAATTATATGATAACGAAATAATAGCATTGTGAATCCCCTTAATCATATGCCGTGTACGTAAGTGCCTTTGTGGCTTCGTGGTTAACACTTTTATTATTTTGGGGGTTATTTGTAACTAGCGGGTTCGCTTAGCCTCTCCACACGTTTGACAAAGTATTCAATGCGAGAAAATGAGGTTATATCTAAGTAACACAAAACGGATGAAACTTGGATACTATAAAACACTCGGCATTTGCACATGATAAAATTCATGCTTAATGATTTGTATAGGTAACTTCGAAAACACTGCTTTTCACCTGTAAAACTATGGCTTTTATAAATATTTATATTTTATAAGATCGAAGCCTTTGATCTAGGTATTAACCTACGATTTATACGATCAACTAAAGTTTCTTAATAATAAGTAGATTTGTTAAAAAAACATGCAGATTATTTCGTAGGACTGGTACACACTTTTACCGTGGTTTCATAAAACCACACACCATTTTATCTTCAACTTACTTAGTCTACAACCTAATTTGAGTTTTTAATTAGTGTGTCGTCATAGCTTCTTCCTAAATAAATATTAATTCGTACATCAATTTTATTACTGAAGCTTAAAGTTATGAATGTTTAATTTGAAATTTAATACTCTGAAATGATATTTTAAACCTTGTTTGCTAACATGCATTACCAAATTATTGTGGACTAGATAAAGTAAATTAAGAGCAAAATTAAACAGATATATCACTATTCTTATATATAATATAGACTATATATAATATAGTCATATGCATATTTATTAAGAAAATTGTTCAGGCTTATAAGATTTGGATTAACATTTTTCTAAACTAATATATTTGCATACCATATTTTGGCTGAAGAAACTGTATTTATAATTTGTTAAATTTCAACTGGAAAAATTTTTTAACCGATTGCAAAAAACCCGAAAAAATACCTGCCCAAAAAGCGAAACTTTTAAAAATTATAACGTTTATAGAATTCGTAATATAAAATAACATGAACCCACTCAAAGTTTCAACTTCGACGATTTTTATTTAGTTTGAAATATAAACAGCGAACGCTCGACTTTCATTGAAGCCACTCCAAAAGTTTGCGTGCATTTTAAAAATCTGAAAATTGCTCTAAATGCAACGAAAACCGACTCATTTTTAAGCTTTGATATCCTTTTTATCTTTTTAATTAAATAAATATTGTTGTATAAAATAATAATAATCCAATTCCAACCACTACACACCACACAACCACAACCCACTACAACCCTATATATCTTGGATTTAGATAACATTAACTTCTTAGATAATTTTTATTTCACAGACTAGTAGGTTCGAGCCTTCCAGCTGTCACATAGTTAGAAAGTCTGACACAACTGGGAATTGAACCTACGACCCTTAGGGATGAGAGTTAGTCGCTGAAGCTACAAGACCAACACTGCTCATTGCAATTTCAAAATCTTCGTTCATAATATACTCGAGTCTCGAAGTCTTAAATAGCAATTGAATATTTTATCGTTATAACTCTAGAGCATATATGGGCAACCACCGGCCCTCTGTAAGATATCATCCGCCCGCAAGACACTTTGAAAAATGCCCAATTAAAAATTATTGCATTAGGTAAGTTATATTCACGGGCGACACATCAAAAGATTTCTACAAAACATACCTAAAAAAAGACAATTTTCTGCAGCTTAGAAGAGAGGATTGATTTGTGCGTTTGACAGTACTTATAAATGCGAACAGTTCTTTTCCTTGATAAGAGTCAATAAATCAACACATCGTAAAAGACTGACTGACGACAATTTGGAAAATTCTTTGCGACTCATCAGTGGAATTAATCCAAATATCGATGGATTAGTTTTCCAAATTTAAGATCAAGTGTCGCATTGATTTTGGGGAATTTAACTTTCGTAGTTTGTAACTATAGCAAATTTATTGATTTAACCATAATGTACCATATTTATTAAATTTAGTTTTGTCATTTTAATAAATTAGTTTTTCATTGTAATATCATAACATTGTCATATTATTATAACGTCTAATATCAAAAAATATTATTTTCAGACTAAAGTTTTGCCCACAAGGAGTCAAAGGTTGCCCATAGCTGCTCTAGTCTAGATGAATTCTTATATAGAATGTCACAAACCGACATTATAATAGTAATTAAATTTCGACTCTTATTATCCCTAATATGTTTTCAAAACAAGATTTTTTTGTGAATTAAATATACTATTGATAATAAAATTGATTTAAATTGATAAGCCATTTCACATCTGTCAGTTTTAGATTCAAAGGACGTTTCATGACGGAACTTGTAACGTCAGAGGGCCTACCATTAGAGATGCATCGCTTATTCAACAACAACAACAACAAAATATATTTATTCATCTATATAAACAAGTACACTTATGAACGTCATAAAAATTAAATTAATTGTAAATTTACATTTACTACCAGTTCGCAAGTCAAAGGCGTAGAGCGGGCAAAATTTCATGCATACAATGACATCGAACAAAATATGAGACAGTTTATGTTTCCACGTGACTGTTTGACATGGTACGTATTTGTATAAAACTATGACAGAAGCGATTCTAAAAAAGATTCTTTTTGTTCAACTTTTTTGTATCAAACGTGTTCAAATAATAATTAAAACTAATTCAAAAAGTGCAATTCATAAGATATACGATGTCTAATATTGCAAGTTTTATTTTGTGTTAATTTTGAGTTTTGAAAGTGTAATAAAATAAATTATTAAAATATCGACGTCTTGTTAGACTGGATTGTTTTAAGAAACCTTATGGCCCCCTTAGAACACAAATTGAATAAAAAAGTTATCCCACTTCTTACTTTTTAAGACGAATTAAGATGTCAAATGTGCATATGAAATAAGCCCTACATTAATTAATAAGGATTGTACGAACACAAAACAATTTAATATATATTCACATTATTGAGTAACTCTTGTCTACTCTATTATATGAAAATCCTATGAAAAGCAGTTTTCCTCAGCGACGTCGCTCTGTTATTAGATTCGGTTTGAAGTTAATATCCGTTCGGAAGAATATAGATTGAAGTCTATTGCGCGGAATTGATTTATGTTTAGGAAAATATTCTTGTGTAATGTGTTAAAGGAAAATAAGTGTACTACAGTTGATTTCAATAGTAAAATATTCCATCATCATAATAATAATGAGTATTTGGGTGAAAGTTTATAATTAATATTAATTTCATAACGTAATAATATATTTTAATAACGTGTATGATAAATTAATAAAAGAATTGACTATAATGATATGACTCAAATCAAATCAAAATATCTTTATTCATATAGGTAAACATGTACACTTATGAACGTCAAGAAAAACAAATTAAATTAACTGTAAATATACATTTACAACCAGTTCGCAAGTCAGAACTGGCAAGAAACTTTCCGCCACTCTTTTCCAGTTTTTAATACAAATTGTTTGAACTGGAGCAAATCAATCCCAAGGATTAGGATCATTTAAGTATTCGTCACATTTATAAAAAGCTTTATTAATTAATTTGCTTTTAACCAGGGCTTTGAAAATATTAAGACAGTTCTCTAATTTCGCTTGGGAGTTTGTTGTAAAAACGAATACAATTTCCATATAAGGAGTGGTTTATCTTCTGGAGCCTGGTTGGTCGTTACGTAATGGTGACGTTAACAAATATTATATTAAAAGGTGTGCCTTTAGACAAGGTTCCGAAGATCTACTGGCTGCTTTCTCCCTTGGAATAGCTAGAGTAATCCTTTGTCTGTGGTAGCTTCCATCTCTTCGTTCTCCTGTGATGTCGACCAACCTTTTAGCTATGGGTTTGTATTGTTACTTATATTGTACCTTTAAGTTTCTATTTTTTATAGTCTTTAAGACAAATTTCTCACCATTTTGTCTGGCAAATTGTGCCAACCTTTGAAAGCGAAAACATTCATGTACCATAGTCTTGCAATTAAATTATTGTTAAGCAATTTTAAGTTGCTTGATACATTGGCTTTATTTGATTTGAAGTTTCAAAGAATCTGGATAATTTATGATGATGAATGGCGAGAGTGCCATTTGCAATGATATTCACGATTCGGGTACAGCTAAAAAACGGAAGATTTTAAGTGTTTGCTACTTTAACTGCGGACTAAAAAAGATTTTGATTAAACCCAAAGAAGCATTCAGGGGGTATTTTAAGGTTTTCGCAGTATGCTAATAACTTGCATTATTATCTATACGTTAATTGACCGTTGCATACAAGTGTTCAGTGTTTTTAGTTTTATTTTTAATACCAAACAAAAATAATGCATAACTTATATTAACTAATTCTGAATTAAGACGGTTTTAAATACTTCAACGTTTGATTAATAATATAAAATATTAAAAAACACGAAGTTATACTTCTTTAGCATGACACGACAAAAATCTTTTTTAAATATTATCTTTCGCCTTATACTATATCTGTAGAAAAAATAACACCAACAATAGAAAAAAGGTATTTAATACATGGAATGTTTATAATTATAACGCGTTATATAGTTAAATAAAGTATATTTAAACACAAAAATATATTTCTACCTAATTAAAGAAGACATTTTTTCTTTGTTGACTATGCTTACTTCAGGTTGTCGGTGACAGTGTGCGCGCGCATCGTAAAAATTAAATCTCATCCCTATCGCGCTAAAAGATGTATAACTTCAAATAGTTAATAACGTAATATTCTGTAACATGTATAATTGTAGGCGAAATGAGAGGTTTAAAGTTTAAGCTTATTCCCCGTAACATCACCGTAGTTGTCTGGAGGGGGTTGCCTTAATCTCCTGCTGGTTCTAGTGGTAGGGTGACTGTAAATTAAATATTATTATAATTCTGAACAGCGATAATTTAACGCCACTATATAAGTGATTTCTAACCTTTTTCAACGATGCGATGTTAGCGCTACTAAGTGACTTCTAATCATTATAATTTTATTTTTATAAAAATATAATACTTCCTAGGTACAACAGTGCAAAAATGCCGTGTCAATATTTTTGTAGATATAGGCGTCAGACTAAACGCTAAGACTCAAGCCAAGAAGACAATACCATCTGCATCACCTCGAAATCCGTCGTTCCACAACTAATTTAGTTTGTGCAGGGCACTACCGATATGTGGAACCAGCGGCGCACTGAAGTCCAAGTTCCAATGTGACTTAGGGTCCTTCAAGAAAAGAGTGTAACAATTTTTAACATTAGATGAGCCTCCTGCGCCGTAAAAAAAAGGCAGATGCCTGTCAATTGTCAATACGACAGGTGGCGAATAGAGAATACACGCCTATATTTAATTATTAAATAAAGCCAAACATGTTTTTATATATTCACAGAAAATACATTTTCTTTTAGTTTTACTTTATTTGCACAAAACCAATACGATAATATCGAGAACGATTATATATAATATACTCGATATCGCTACTAAGAACTCTCTGCGATATCAAGATAAGTGTACCAATTCATAAAAGGCCAGCAAAGCACTCGCGAGCCCTTGACATTGCGAGTGTCCATGGGCGGCGGTGTCACTTAGCATCAGGTGAGCCTCCTCTCCGTTTGCTCTATAAAAAAAACGTTTGTATAGAAGACAGCATTCTTGTATCGGAAACAACGTTGGTGTTTGGCGCAATTAACCCGAAGAACCCCAGTTCTAGGAAAATACTTGGGTTCACAATCGACTGGTCTTAATCACCAAAATCCTTTTCTACGATTTCTTTCCGTTGCCACACTTTTTCATACATAAATCCTAGAGGAGCAAAAATGGTATGCGCATTGCGTGTTTAAATTGCGAGCTCACCTTAATTGGAGTCCCTATTGCTCTATAACAAGGCAAATGAAAGCTCAGACGTGGCTCCAACGTAATCGAATAACATCTGCAATTTCACCTACATGTTTTATTTTTATCATGATTTATGCCATATTCTAGTTTAAGTTGTTCGAGGTAAAAGAAATATATTAAACAAAGTCGTCAGTTACACCACTTATAACTCAAGATCGGCTGGACTTTTTTGGCGGATTCTTCTCCTATCGGATAAGAAAATAAATAAATTAATTTTACGAATGCAAACAGCATATGATGCCATCTGTTGACAAAACTACGCATCATTTTACATCGAATTCGTGTCAGTTCCAGAAATTCCGATCTTGAGGTGATGCATAACCAGGCTTTGATCTTAATTGAGGACATAATATTTTGTTACCTCATAAAAAATGTTGTGTAGCAGAAAGTGCTTTAACATACAGTATAGTAATAATGGCTAGCAAAAACAGGCCTAATGTGAAAAACATTCTTTCGCAATGGCAAGCAATAAAACATTTCTGTATTTGCAACAAAAGTAGTATAAATGTTAATTGTTATTACAACCGTTATTATTATGTAATGATAATAATATAATGAAATCTTAAATTAAGTTTTACTAAAGTTAACACGATTTTATTAGACTGTTAGGCGGAACGAAGTTAGCCGGGTCAACCAACTAGGCTAGTTGTAGGAGCGGTCTTAATTTAGTTGTTAAGTGTTTGATTCTCAGTCCTATGTCGTGGGTTGATTTGCCTGTTCACAAATATTTACTTCAATGTGGAAAATACTTGTTTAGACGGTCAACGAAAATATGGCATATCGAATGCCCAAAAATAGATATGTATAAAGGACGTGGTCAGGATGTTAGCACCATGCCCTAGGACTACTGGAATTTATGTAGTACATCATGACACTCGTATAAAATTCCATGAATTACTACGATTTTCATAAAACAATAAAGATTTACATTATTGAGTGACAAATAAATTCGTAGAAGATTTAGATTAGGACTAGTAATTCTTAAGGGAATGATGAATGATAGAGCTGATAATTAAGCATCGACGGTTGAAATTAAAGCCAGTCTCGAACTGAATTTAGAACGAACACGCAGCTTTAATTGCGACAAGGAGGGTTACTCTGAAATAAAAGATAGTCTTCGAATTGTATTCACTAGTTGCAGTAATCTCGCTTAGTTTATAATGATTTCAAATTTGTAGTTACGAATGTTATTAGAAAAGTTTACTGGGAACATAGATTAATTGAAAGCATATTCAAATGACACAATAGATTATTGCGATATATTTTAATGCAAATTTAAGGCGAGACTCGAACCAATAATCGTATCTATCAGCGGTTTTTTTCTATATTACGTATTACGTAATACACCTACTGGAGTTTCTTAACTGGATTTACTAATTGTGACCTAAGTGTATAAACAAATAGTCGAAATTCGTTTGAGCAATCTAGGATGCCGTTTTGATTTCGGTATGCGCAAATTACTTTTTGCATCTCTTCCACTCAAACATTTATTTAGATGTAATGTTTAACACACTTTTTGAATGATGGTATTAGAAATACATAACATTTAATTATTGTATGTAGTTTTATGACGTAATTAAGAAGAGGAAAATAGTAGATTTATCATAGGCAATTGAATTAAACTCGTTACTAAGGTGTTACGATGTATGATGGGTGGCAATGAGACGCTTCAGTTGCTAACAGCGTTAATCTGTAGCCAGAAGTTACAAAAGTTAATTTTCCCTAGTTGAAATAATTAATCTAGCATATTGAAATACTGTGTAAACAAATTGCAATTCGATATATTTGTTTTTGTTTCGGGTGGAGGATTACTAAAATGGAACAATTTTTTATTTGTAATTCTTGGTAATTTAAAGGATAGATAGAGGTAGAGTTCAATGCCAGTTCTTCTCTTCCGTTCTACGCCTCTAATTTGAGAACTGGCAGATGCAGTTTTAATTTTTCTTATTTCATAAGTCTATATTTTTATAAACATGGTCGATAAAAGCATCTTTCTGATTCTCTTCATGTTATTGATCTGAGTACGTTTTTTAATTATGAATATATATTTAAGTATCACCTAATTATTATTATTATTATTATTTTTCGCTTTACTTTAACTATGCTTGAGAACCAGCAAACGCTGTAAAATTTGTTAATTTTGGGTTTGTTAACTAACTTACTAGCTCTGAATGTAACTAGATATGATAATAATCTATGTTAATAAGTTATTATATATTATATAACAACTTAATATTTTTAAATTTGAATGGCATATATTTGAAATGAAACATTTGTGAATTGAGAACTGCGTGGCCCTAGGTCAAACAATTAAAATTAAATGTGTTTAAATTTAAGTTTATGTTTAAATATGGTATGGTAACATAAATTATACGAATATAAAAACACAAATTAATAAATAAATACTTTAATTCATAACAAGTAACAATTACCAACGGTGGTTGTAGACAGCTCTGCCGCCGTAATCGGGGCGACGTCCAGAAATTTGATCGTAGGTGCCTTGGAGTGAGAAATCGCCGTTCTTACCAACTGGCCATTTTCCACCACCAGACGCAGACCACTGTAAAAAACCAAGATGAGTTATTTGTTCTGAAAAACTATTTACAATATGAGAAATTAAAAAAAATAAAATACGTTTATTTTGGAACATATGATCATCAAGGTATCACTTATTCCACGTCATTAAATTCGAACCTGTAGGCATCCCTACTTATCGGCAAATACTACTGGTATATCGCAATTTACATACAATAAATAACACATTCATTATAAATAAACAATTTGTAAAATCAGCTAATCTATAAATTAAATTACATACAGAAGTGGGTCCATGAATCTGTTTGCTGACATCCAATGATGCAGCAGCATTGGAGTTTTGCCAGTTCAAACCTCCACCGAGGTGAGAGGAGTCGCCAAGAGGTCCCAGCACTCGGGTACCAGATAACTGACCCGTTAGCTTTCCTCTGTGGTCATCGAAGATCTGGTGTTCATATCCTCCTTTACCCTAAAATATTTCATTTTATTAGAATATATATCTTAATATATATAAATCTCTTGTCACGATGTTTGTCCACGATGGACTCCTAAACGACTTAACCGATTATAAATTAAATTGGCACACCGTGAGCAGTCTGGTCCAACTTAAGTGATAGCATAACTTAGATCTTTAATTACAATCGCAATTTTATGTTATTGCAAATTATTTGATACAATTGTAACAGATGGCGCTATTTTAAAAGTACCAACGTTTCACTAAATTCTCCTACCGTTTCCTTTGAATAGTTTACTACTATGTGATTAACAAAAACCTTAGCTACAGCAACGCTTGGCCGAGTCTGCTAGTATTATATATAGAGTCATGACAACTGAAACTGAGATGATGATGTCAGAGATGGCGACTTTAAAAGAAATTTATAAAAATATTTCGAATTCCTTCCTAATCTTTGCATGTAATTATTTAAAATATTTCTTTATCTGACACTAAAAATAACACAATACTTATACAAGATCGTAGCGTTTTTTAAAATTGTTGCCAATCAAAAAAGTAAATGAAAAAAAAATCTACTATGCAATGTCGGAAATGACAAAAGATGGCGCATTTAGTCTGAATACTAAAATTTTTAAAGTACAAAAAAATCGCTTTTAGGCTGACGTTGATTTATGGGACAAACTGTATAAAATATTTGATTTAGATTTTTTTTAAATAATATTTAATTATAATACTCACGAATAATCCATTGTCATTGGCTCCAAGGGTTCCAAAAACTTTACCATTATTCCCAACTTTGTGGTCTAGTGTGAGGTCACGGCGTACCCTCATTTGAGGTTCTAGGTACCCTTCTGGGTAGCTAAGGCAAATTCTTAATTAGTTAGGGTAAATGAATTTAATTTAATATTTCTTAAGAAACTTTATAGTAATATAACAAACAAATAAAGAATTAGATTGTAACAAGCAAATAAAGAATGTTCAAAATTCTTTAAATATTGCTTACCCATCATCAACGAGTTCCACGTAATATTCTTGTGCTGCCACTGCGCACACAATCGCAAATAATACACAAAGGAACTTCATTTTATCTGAAATATTAGAGAACCAAATGTTGACCACACCAAAACCAAATGTTTGAACCAATTAATGGTCATCTTTTTAGAAAATATTCTTGACTTAAATAATATACAAGTTTGAATAATCAAGTTCTTTGCTCACACATCAAAACTTTCAAGCAATGCAACTCTTTTTAAATGAAAAAAATCATAACCTAGCCAACCCGTGAACATATTTAGTGCATTCTAGTTATAAAAAAACTAAACTTTTAATCAGTACAATTTTGCGTAGTTACTTGTAATACTTTCGAATCATTAAATATCAAAGCTTAAATATAAATTACGAATATTTACCTGTTAAACTTAACAATATCACAGTTCTACTCGTAGTAATCACGAAGAAATGATATCTCTCCCTTGATGCTCCATGTTTATATACTAAGCATTCATGCCTAGGTTCTTCCCATCTCCCAAACAAGTGTTCATTCCTTGAGTAAATCCCCTGAGAATCATAAAGCGCGCCCGCAAACTTTGATAAGAAGTTATTTGCATCTGTTATCAGTAATTGTATTTTATTATTTGGCACACTCGTGTTATTTTTGTTATATATAGTTATAATAGTTCTATTCTACTACAAAGGTGCAGGTTTGGTTTCGGTCTGTGATATATATATAAGACTAGCAATATCCCGCGGTTTTACTCGCATGTATACCGATCTCGTGGTAGTGGAAAAACTAAGATGGACAAAAATATATCTATATATATTTTTGCCATCATACGTTTTTTTACTTAGTTTTCTTAGTTTTTAATTACAGTCTTTCAGATTATTAGATATACTTACATTCATTATAATCTAATTAATTTACACATTTACTTTACAACGAATATCCAATACATTTTTTAAATTAAAAACATCACGTAGAATGACCAAAATTTGTAAATTTAAAAAACTCTTCTGTTTAGCATCTTTAGCTTGATTAGTAAAAAATTGTAAATAATAATCAAAATGCATAATTTTCTTCTATAATATTAGAGAAAAGATTTTTTTGTAGAACTTCTGTGTCTTAAAACTTCCATATACACAACATTTGACGTAATTTTGTTTTGTGGCAGCAAAATTTTCATTATTTGGGGTTCCGACTCTGGATAATGGGTGAAATATTATCTTATATATATTAATATGTTTTATAAGTATTATACAGGTACAACATTTTTTTGTTCTATCATAAATACTTACTAATAGCGCACGCGATGACAGCTTTTTGAGGGACAAATTTTTCACACCATATATATTATTGCATTATTATCCCTATTTTTTTGTTGAAACTGTAATATAGCCTATGTCAGTCAGTAAAGTTGTTATAATATAAATATAGACAGGCTATCGTGATTATTGGCGTTTTTTGGTCTGGCGTTTCAGATATTTTACAAAATTATCAGGAAGCCTAGAGAGTTCTAGTGCAAATAAGTATTGATATTGAAATTAGAATCCTGGTCTACTATCTGCTGAATGTACCTACCGTACCTCATGAACCAGGAAGCCAATAATGCCATATCATTCGAAGATTGTCATGTCCTTTCAAATTTATAATTTAACACTAAAAATGGGGGAGGCCTTTGCCCGTGGGCACACAGAATCAGTTATCGTAGATCAATAAAAACAATAGCTATAATATATATATTGATTCTGATATAAGGCTATAAATAAATAAATAAATCAAAGCATGCTGCACGAATCTTAGAATCACGATTGAAAGCCAAAAATCTGTTTGATCTAGAATCTAGATCATTTTCGTGGTAATCGTGAAAAAGTACACACAGTTACATAGTAGTTTTTTTTTAAACATGGATGCAATGTGAACGTCAACAAACATTACCTTGATTCCCACATTGACTCTTTTCTTGAAATTCTTGGAGCAGTCAGCAAGGAACAGTGAAAGTGGTTCCATCAAGACATAAAGGAGATGGAGAATGTTACGAAGGAACATAAGATATTAGGAGGCACTTGCTTACAGAAATCCAAAAAAAGAATCCTACGTACAAAACGCAGTTTTCAGGGAAAAAAGAACGATTTGTCAATTTGTCATTGTTTGTTATGAACAACTGTATTTAGAAGTGTAATTTTCTAATATATGTCTAATATATATAATAAAACAATCTTAATATTTTTGACAGTTTCTATAAAAATCTTCAAGCACACTTCTTGAAAACCTGACGTGCTGAAAAGAAACTAAACTGAGATCAGGTCTAACTGAGGTGGGTTCTATATACTATAGGACCTATTAAATTTAAAACATTTTTTCATGAAAACATTATAGACTGTGTGTGTGTGTGTAATATATAAATGTAGCATATTAAATATACCACGTTTATTTATTAAAGTAATGTGAAATAGCTATTAAAAGTTAACATATCCGCTTTCACGTGTAAAACAAACATACCCAAACATTTTAATTAAACCCCTAACTAATGGGTTTCGGTATATGATGGGGGCAAGCAAGACGCCTCAGTTGCTAACTACGTCAAAGTTTAGCGAGAAGTTACAAGAGTTAATTGCAACTAGTTAAAATAAATTATCTAGTATATTGAAATACTTTTGAGCAGCTGCTTAAAGCAGTGTTGGCCTAGTGGCCTAAGCATGCGACCTGAGGTCGTAGGTTCGATCCCCGGCTGTGCACCACTGGACTTTCTATGTGCGCATTTAATATTTGCTCGAACGGTGAAGGATAACATCGTGAGGAAACCGACATGTCTTAGACAAAAAGTCGACGACGTGTGTCAGGCACACACTTAAAAATGATTATGAAACAGATTCAAAAATCTGAGGCCAAGACCTACATAGGTTGTAGCGCCACTGATTTATTTAATTTATGATATGAACAAAAATCACAAATGAGCATTTAATGTCAAAGTAGCTTAAGAAGAAAATTAACAATTTTGCTCGTATAAGGTCCTCGGTCTGTAAAGGAAATGGGAACTAGGAGTGGTTTTAATAAAATGTAGAAGTATAAAAACACAAATTAATCAATAAATAATTTAATTCTTAATAAATAACAATCACCAATTGTAGTTGTAGACAGCTCTGCCGCCGTAATCGGGGCGACGTCCAGAAATTTGATCGTAGGTGCCTTGGAGTGAGATATCGCCGTTCTTACCAACTGGCCATTTTCCACCACCCGACGCAGACCACTGTAAAAACAGTAAAAATACTTATTAATGATCAGGTTTGCATTACATGATAATAAGGCAAATTGAGTTTTTTTTTTAAATTTTACAATACAAGACATTAAATACTAGTAATTAGTATATATCAAATTACATACATTCATTATAAAGAAAACTCTTGTTACAATTAGCTGCGCATCACAAATACTGAATTGTTTAACGGAATAGGAATAGAAATTATTAAACTCTGTATTATATTATTCAAAGTCGTAACATGAAACGATCATTGTTTTGGTTTGAAAAGCGACTGAAGAAAATATATCAACGAAATCGACTCAAGTTTCTATAAATCAAATGACATACAGAAGTGGGTCCATGAATCTGTTTGGTGACATCCAGGGAGGCAGCAGCATTGGAGTTTTCCCAGTTCAAGCCTCCTCCGAAGTTGGAGGAGTCTCCAAGAGGTCCCAGCACTCGGATACCAGATAACTGACCCGTTAGCTTTCCTCTATTGTCATCGAAGAACTGGTGTTCATATCCTCCTTTGCTCTAAAATATTTTATTTTGTTAAAATCAAACAACCCATGAATGTACATTTGTTGTCATAGTGACTTTTATTGCAATATATAAAAATAACCTAAAGGGTTCATTATATTTATACAGGTGTCTAAAACTGACACGGATTTTTAAAATTGTTGCCATTAAAAAAAGGAATGAAAAAAAAAATCTACTATGCAATATTGTAAAAGACATAAAAAGGAGAATACTTAGTACAAAAACTATTATCACTCCATGTTGGGCTGATATTGATTTATAGGACACCTAGTGTACTTTAATAGTTCAATTTGATTTGACATTAAATCTAGGAAGTATGTTTAATAAAATTACTCACGAATAATCCATCGTCATTGGCTCCAACGGTTCCAAAAACTCTACCATTTTCCCCTACTTTTTGGTCTACTGTGAGATCACGGCGTACTCTCATTTGAGGTTCCAGGTACCATTCTGGGTATCTAAGGAAAAATCATAACTAGTAAGGGTAAATGTATTTAATTTAATATTTCTTAAGAAACTCCCTATATAGTAATATAACAAACAAATAAAGAATTAGTATAGTAACCAGCAAATAGAGAATGTTCATCGTTAATTATATTGTATATCTAATTAGTTTAAAACTAGCAAAACTCTTGTGCACTTTAAATATTACCCATCATCAACAAGTTCCACGTAATATTCTTGTGCTGCCACTGCGCACACAATCGCAAATAATACACAAAGGAACTTCATTTTATCTGAAATATTAATTGTTATTAAATTTAAATCATCATTATTTTATTTATTATACTAGGCAAAAACAATGCTTGAACAATATAAAATATAGAAATGAATGTTTACTTGTTTACACATTAAAATATTATGAAACCTTTCTAGGCAACCCGTGAAAATATTAACGTTAATAATGTTACAAATAATCAGGGCCTAAATTCCGTAAAATATTTTCAATGATCACAAAACATTTAACTTCATTGTCGCTTATAAATACTGTTTTATGATTTAATTACTTTCCAAATCAATGAAAATTCTAAGCAGAAAAATGAATTACAAATTCACCTTTTAAACTTAGTATCTTAGTATTAATATCACAGTAGTAAACACGAAGAAATGATATCTCTTCCTTACTGCTCCATGTTTATATACTAAACTAAACAGCCCAAGGGATTTCCAACGTCCGAACAAGAGTTCATACCCTGAGTAAATCCCCTTAGAATCTAAAAGCGCAGGCTGAAGTGCGTCATCGCATCTTCATTGATAAGAACTTATTTGCATCTGTTATCAATTATTTTATGATTTAGCACATTATGTAAAGTCTCGTATTCTTTAGTATATAAACATAATTATTGGTTCATTGTTTACATACATAATCATCATAATATACATAACTTAACCGTAGGTTAAGGCTACTATACACTACTACAAGTCGACGACGTGTGTCAGGCACTGGAGGCTGATCACCTACTTGCCTATTAGATTTAAAAATTGATCATGAAACAGATTCAGAAATCTGAGGCCAAGACCTAAAAGAGGTTATAGTGCCGTAGTAAAAACAGGTAAATGCATATAATGCATATTTATACAATAAATGTAACTAATTCTTCTCATAATATTAGGCTTGAATGTGGATTTGTTTTAACTACAAATTCCCAAGTGAAATTAGAGAATGATCACTGAATAAATTCAAAGCTCTCGTTAAACGTAAATTTATTAATTATTATTTGTATAAAATTAACTAATTTTTAAATGATCCCAATCCTTGGGATTGATTTGCTCCATTTTGAACAATCTTTATGACTCAAAACTTAGCGATTAAGGGTGGTATAGGTTATTGCCAGTTCTTCTTGCCCGCTCTACGACATTGACTTGCGTACTCGTTGTAAAAGTAAATTTAGAATTAATTTAACATCTTTTCTGTTAACGTTCATATGTCTACTTGTTTATGGTCTAAGAGCCCGTGGGAGGTCGTCCTTAACCGATCTGATAACCAGATGAGACGTATTTTTTAAATAATTTTAATTATTAAATATTTTTTATAAACAAATATGCCTATAATTGCTTGCCTATCGAAAAGTGGTACTGCCTATTTTTAGCTAAATTAACTTTTATCGATTTTTTTCATCTTTTTTTTTTTATAGAACAGGGGGCAAACGGGCAGGAGGCTCACCTGATGTTAAGTGATACCGCCTCCCATGGACACCCTCAATGCCAGAGGACTCGCGAGTGCGTTGCCGGCCTTTTAAGAATTGGTACGCTCTTTTCTTGAAGGACCCTAAGTCGAATTGGTTCGGAAATACTTCAGTTGGCAGCTGGTTCCACAGAGTGGTGGTGCGCGGCAAAAACTGCTTGGAAAAACGCGCAGTTGTGGAACGGCGGACGTCGAGGTGATACGGGTGGAATTTCGTATTCTGCCTCGACGTCCGATGATGAAACTCAGCTGCAGGTATTAATCCGAACAACTCCTCTGAACACTCTCCATGGTAAATGCGGTAAACCCCACATCTCTACGCAACGCCAAAGGATCAAGCCGCCTGGAGAGATTTTGGTCGTCAACGATTCAACCTTCAATTTATGATTCAACCTCAGAATATAATAATGCAGTCGTGACCAACCGGCTTTTAAAACACAAAAAATAAAAACGTTGGAGTTATGTGAAGCTGTATCGCAGAAGTTAGTTCATTGTCTGATCTGCTACTACTATCATCTGCTGGTACGATCATTATATGAACACATAAACCATTTGATATATTAAATTGAATTTGACATTTTTCTTCGATAAACAATTTTACATTTAATAATAGAACTTTATTCATAATAAACGAAAATTTACCATTAATAGTTCTATAAAAAAGATACGTAATAATTCGAGTTATTGAAAAAAACTCGTTAAGATATGTTGTAGGTACTGATCTTAAAAGTTCAATACACTTCGTTAGATCGGGGATTATTTCGCGTGAGTAATGAACTAAAACGCTTATCAACAGGAAAACAAAATTCATAACTAATTAAAAGCGATGTAGTGCGTCAGTTTTTTCTAAAAATCCCCGTGTTAATTTTGTATTGCCGAGTCCTTATTGATATATAACAAAATTAAAATCTAAGACTTTCTGATCTTCAATTCTTAGAATGTTTATAATTATATTTAACTCGATACTTTAATTTGACTTATTCCTAGTGTATATATAATATAAAACTATATTAATGATTTGAAGAAGATAAACCAAGACAGAGATAGATAGAGAAAAACTCAGTCAACAGATTGGGTCGGTTTTACTATAAAATATATAATTTTATAAATATTTATTAATAATGCATCAATAAGCATCTATTTGTCTGTATAAATGAATAAATTAACTGTATAAAAAATGTAAAAAATGTTTATATTAGCAATGGAGTCTAATTGAAGCCATAATAATTTCGAACTAATAATGAAGCCATCTTAAAAGTTTGTATGCTGTGCTAAATTCCCGGCCGGCAAAGGCCGGCAATGCACTCGCGAGCCTTCTGGCATTGAGTGTCCATGGGCGGCCGTATCACTTAATATCAGGTGAGCCTCCTGCCCGTTTGCCCCTTGTTATATAAAAAAAAATACACGATGAGGTACCTTTTGTGGTTAAAATTATCACAATTCTCTAGTCACCTCCTAACGGGGATGTCCTTCGAGAAAAGAGTGTACCAATTCTTAAAAGGCCAGCAACTCACTTGCGAGGCCTCGGCAATGTGAACATCTATCACTTAAAATCTGTGGAGCCTCACCGTAAATTGCCTTCTTTTAGTAATGTCACCAAAACTAGTTTAACACTACTTGGGAAAATAAAAGATAAAAATCAGTTTAAAAACCTTTAATCTTTACACACCGTAAAATCTTAAATTACAAACAAATTAAATACATATAAATAGTGACGAATACAAAACTATCGTGAGGAAACACGAAAAACGATGTTTCACAATTTCAATTGTTATAAACAGGAGATATAAAAAAAGAATATGAAAGAGATGAAAGAGAGGAAGACGGCAAGTTTTAGAACAAAAATTGATAGATTGATTTGAAAAATTGATAGTTACAAATATTTAGATAGATAGATTAGAATGGAATACGTGAAAGCGTTATCGGTTTTAGTTCCAAATATGGCCACGGAGCGCGGCTCAAGTTTTCCTTACAGAAGTGACTTTTTTAAGCTATTGTATAGATTTTATCGCGGGCTCTGAGCGCGGCGACCGAATCAAGAAATTCCGTAACGAAAAAACCTAACACAGGATGACGTAACATAGATGTGGCCAATACGCGTTAAAGCGGGATAGAACACATATATCTCTGACATCGGTGACGGCCGGTGCAGCCGGTACGCGTTAGAGTGAGACATACTATATAGACCTGTCTATGTCTGGTAGAGTGGTAGATTGAATTAATTACAAAGAAAAAAAAATACTGCCTAAATAAAAATTAAGTAAGAAATTATGATTGCAGTCCCCGACTGCAACACGTTTTTATTTCACCTTGGCTGAGATTCAGAAGGATTAAGCGCGAAATGTCACTCATATGTCAAAATCCAGTAGATTTTTGACGTACGGAGTGGGAATTCGTTTCTGAACTTAGCAGCCGTGTTTTGTATTCGTCTTTACTAGAAAATATTAAACTTCTCTTACACTAATTAAATATTGCGTATAATATTTACAATATGGCGATAAACCCATGATAAAATTTGACCCAAAAAGTAACTAAAAAATTCGCAAAAATAGTATTTGTTTTCGAAAATAACCTGATTTACATATAAAACACTCCCATGCAAAAAAACGTACACAATCATATCACACAACTGCTAGCTTACCACGTAAACTGAATAGCGATTTGAGTCAATACTTAGATCTCTAACTTTAATGACGTCATACCGAATTTTTGTTTCAAAAGCGAAAGCAAAGTTAATATTGAACTAGGTGTAACTAGTGTCTTTTAATCTGGACCGAATAGTTCTAATAAACATGATTCTTATGAGTAGACACATTTATATACCTGTTTTAGTCAAATTGGACAAAGGTTCACAAATGAATCAATCACACAATACAAAAATAGTATTCTTCTTACAGTAGTGAGGTTTTTCTTACCAAAATACCTAAATAAAACCTTATATGCTAAAGTGATATCAGTTTTAAACTCTCGCTTATATTTGCAATTTGCTTAACAGCAAAAAATTACAAAGTTCTGTGTAGATGAATTTTTCAATTTCAACCATAAAAAAATATAGACAAACATATTGACTATAATTAAACTCATAATTTCCTTAGTCTTAATAAATGTTGAATGACAATAATTTCGAATAATATGCGGGTAGTTTGATCTACCCTCCTTTTTCAAAAATTAACAAAAATTAAGCGATCTAGGCTTTAACGTCGATTTCCGTAAATACTGATGCGCGAGCGCAGTTAGGTCGAGTTGATCCTGTGTTAGACCACAAGCTAGGACTTCCCACTTAATTGTTGACTGAAAATAAAAAAAATATTATTTTACTAACATATCGCTGTATTTTTCTTTCTATTTAGATGTAGAATCTGTAGTAGCTAGGGGGGTCTGTGGGGCTGGTGAACTGTGAGTCCCTCTTAAGTGGGGGAAATCCATCGACTGAAAATTACTTATAAGTCTGCGGCTTCGGACGCCTTTCATCCTGAATGAATCCTGGCGTCCGGCATTGATTTCCCTTGTGTTGCGGTATTTATTCTAGGGAATTCATCAATGCAATACTAACCATTATAAATGAGGGCGTCTCTTCCTTGGCTTCGGCCTCTTGGTCGAATTTAATCGACCTTACAGCGGATTTCTTCACTACCGGCTCATCTGAAGTACGTCGCGGTGCCTAAAATAAATATTTCCAAATTAAACATATGGTAAGAAAATCAGTACTTGGCTGGTAAGGTTGCTGTTGTGGAAATTAGTATTGCCAGTAAATGAAAATGAATATAAGAATTTATTGGAAAGTCTTAATAAAGCATACAGTATCTATAAAATACACTTCTAGGCTTTTTGACACTAACTTATGAACGACCGATATGACAGGTTTTTGATTATATGGTACTAATATAATACTTTTTAAGAAAGGTATCTTAGTTTTAAATTATAACGTAAGGAATAAATATAAATACATTTTACTTGATATTTATTAGATGTTGGTAGATAGTAAAATTATTTATTGCACCAAGAAAAGTTTAAAAAACTTTATTTCACATTACAAATTCCCTATTTAGTATATAGTAGTCCCTATTTAGTATATTAGGTCATTCTGATAAGTATCTTAAATGGCGTTTGCAATTCAAAACGCGCTAACGAATTTATGACGGTAATTGGTTAAAGGACACTGGACATTTTTCTATTTAATAAACAATATCAGTGTGACAGATAAGCCTTCTGTGCGTTTGCCCCCCTCTTATATAAAAATAACAACCTAAAAGACGCGTTCGAAGAGTTCATTTTCTAATATATATAATACGAGCTGTGAGGAGTAAAATAATATATTATATGTATAGCCTAGCAAATGTTCTTATAAATGTGTAATTCCATTCTTTGTCTATAGTACGGACGCGGAGCGCGAAGAATTTCGTATAATGACCCCTCATCTTATGTCTTTGTCGCTCGCGCATAAACATATTGCCGTTGCGCTCACACAGATGCAATGACCGCCGTATTCAGAGATTGTAAACCTTTTAGTCATAACCATAAAGACATGCGGTGGTGCACATGTACTTTTTACTTCGTTTGTTTTGTTATAAGTAGTATATATGTTATAGTATAGTATATAAGTAGTAACGTATCTGGCGAAACATCTGATAGTTCATCAGAAATAGATGCCTCTGACTAAAATTAAATGTTTTTTAAGAGTATTTCTGTTTTTTTTACCAAATCTTAGTCGCAATCATAACTTTTCCTTTTTATAAATCCATCAAGCCGTTTAGTCTAAATAAAAATCAAACCTACCGTTTTTAATATTCGTACTTATAAAAAAAAATGTTTTTAACCACTGGCAGTAGGCCCAAAGGTCATTGTACGAAATTCTTCGTGCTCCGCGTCCGTACTATACACTCTTGTCAGTATTACTGAGCAGAAATACTGTCTTGACTTTAAATCAATAATTGAGTACACTGCCATCTTTTGAATTAATTAAAACATTCCTGGACTAGTTTGTAAAAAAATAATTTTAGGTTTAAATAACCAATTAAAAGATAAAACAAAGTATTATCTCTCTCTTCTGTCATGTGTGAACTTCGGAGCAAGCAAGCATCTGGATCGGACTATCTTTTTCCACCGGTTTCTCCCTCTCTTATTTTTAGAGGACAATGAGTCTTTCGCTTGGTCGGTCCACCTGGTTGCTTAACCACGTGATCTTTTAGCCTTCTGTATTACCCCGACCAATTTCTCCAAGTTCTCAAAGCCTGTTCGCATTGTATAGCCGATAAGATATAATTCACTGTCGGCATATGGCAGATAGGCGGAATTCAGAATCTATGTACGCTTCAGGTAATGTTGTAATTATATTGACGTCATAGATAGTCAATGCCACATTAAAATAGAAGTGGGCAGAACTTGTTTGGGCTTGCAGATGGAAGATGGATAAAATGACTAACATCATGGAAAGAACCTTTCTAAAACTGTACTAGCTACAGGTGGCTTGTGTAAAGAAAATTAACGTATATATTCTATTTATATGAATCTAGTTAATTATGTATTAATCAGTATAAAAATTATTACTTGAATTGTAAATATTTAGGTTATTGTTAATTACATTCTTAAAGAAAACACTTTTTCAACGGATTGAAGCTATTTATTATAAATTTATAATTCAATCTATTGAAAAAGTGTTTTCTTTTAATGTGTAAAAGTTAGTGTGTAAAATTGGTAAAAGTTATGTTAAAATTGGCTAAAGTTATGTTAAAATTGGCAAAAGTTATGTTACAATTTGTAAAAGTTATGTTGATGAAAGTCAATTAAATTATTTTATAAAATTTGTGTCTTCTCAGTTAGAGTTACCGATGATGATGATTTTTCAAATCTTATTTTACATACAATTGGAATATCATTTCTTAATCTGTTCTATAAGAACAATGTGATTTAAGAAGTGGCGCCCGCTGTGATTAGACATTCAAGTAATACGTAAGGCAAATTTTGATGACCCTTTTCCCCATGTAACCAACTACCAAGTGATTAATTTTACCTTGAAGCCCCAGGGGGTAAAGTATTAAAATAATTACATGTAGTTCAAGGTCTTAAGGATTTTATACGACCCCCAAGTTGACCCAAGGCAAGTGATGAAACGTTATCGAAGCCATTTGCCTAGCTGTTTAATCAACTGGCTGAACAACTTTCAGGCCGCCAGTTAAACGGCTAGGCCGTTAATTCGGCTATTTAATCTAGTTGGCTGCTCATACATATTTCTTGCATTTGGTATAACACAAATAAAACCAACAGTTACTGTAATAGACATTTATTGAAAGAAATGACAACGGTATGGACTTTGGAATGGGTACTATCAATATTGACAGCGAAAAAAAAAAACAATACAAACAAATTTACATATTACAGCTATAGAATAAATTAAAACAATTTAAGACATAACAAAATACAACAAAAAATAAATAATGTTTTAAAGTATCAACACTGGCCTGTCAATATTGCGGGAGAGGAGCGGGCAGGGAGAGGGGGGGACGTCATTAATTTCAAATATCATTAAGTAGCTGCCGATCTCATTAAATAAATAATGTAATTATATTACGAAAATGCAAATTACAAAGCATAAAGACAGGTCATTAACATCTGTTAGTCAATTCGATTACTCCACCCAACGAACACTTCGTACGTAACCTACGTAATACTTGCGACTTAAAATAATTTTGGTGCTTGGTAAACTTGAGGTAAACTTAACTAAACTAAAAAACCTAATATAATCTGATGACAGTCATCTTTGGCCCGACTCACAGACACCGAACTCTACATATTATTAGTAAATAAATAATAATCATTATACAACTCCTCGTTCTCTTTCTCCTTCTCTATCCACCATTGGTTCTCTTTTTCGTTTTTAATTTTATTCGTTAATATCTCGTCTATTCTGGAAGTGGAGGGTTTCTGGTTGGTGACTTTGTAAATGTGCTCCACCAGGGCGTTGGTGAGAACTTCCTTGGGGGCGATCAGATCGTTCAGTTCGTTGACGCCCGTGATGGTTTTTAACCTATCGGCGTTGAGTCTAGCGAACGTTCTAGGGGACTCTAAGTTAGTGATGTCTTTGAAATGGTTATGGTAGTACGGGTTTGGGTTAGGATTAGTTGGGACATAGGACCTGTGTTGTACCTTTGGTTCCAATAAGTTGGAATTCGCTTGGAATTTTGTGTCCGGCGTGTTTTCCGCGCTGACCAGGCTGTGGAGGCTGGTCGATTCGTCCAAGTAGTTCCGGTGCATGTTTGGGGTTGAGAATAGTTCGGAGCTCTCGTCGCCGGCGAGGGTTTTGCTCTGAAATTGACGGGGAACAGTTTTAGATGACGTCAGAGATGTGTGATCTTTTTTTTTAATGTGTCAAATATCTAATCTTTGTCAAATTGAATTAAGTTTAGAGACGAAACTGAGGGCTAAGTATCACTTGTGTATTTAATCTTAATCCAGTAAAAAGTGGATATCAATGGATAAATCCTCCTAAAATAGCAAATACAGCTCCCATAGATAAAACATAGTGAAAATGTGCTACGACATAATATGTGATATCAATAGAAGAATTTGCTAAAATTACTCCGGTTAAACCTCCAACAGTAAATAAGAAAACAAATCCTAATCTTCATAATATTGAAGGTCTGTAATTAATTTGAGTTCCGTAAAGAGTTGCTAATCAACTAAAATTTTTAATTCCTGTTGGCACAGCAATGATTATTGTAGCAGATGTAAAATATGCTCGAGTTTCGATATCTATACCAACTGTAAATATATGATGAGCTCATACAATAAATCCTAAAATCATAAATATTTTAATTTTTTATTATTATTTACTGTACTCCCCATCTGCCATCATGTCCAGGGACTTTTTCTATTTCACAATTTATTTATTTTTTCAAAAAAAATAAGATATATAAATCTTACTTCCGCTAAGTTATTTGAGGTAGTCAATCGGTTGTAATGTTTTACTAATAAAAAAAGGGAAATAACATATTTTTATTTTATCTATTAAGTTGAAATTAAAAAATATTTATTTGAAATAACATAAAACTGTTTAAAAGTTCAAGGAAAATTAATGTATTTTTACAATGATCATACACTATCTTCAGAACGGAACAGACAGACGTTTGACTTTTCTCACTAAATAGAACCTTCAAAGCTACTGATTTTCAGTATTAGATTGATTATTATTTCTTCTAAGAAACAACCTTTTATAATTTTATCTATATATTATTTTATTGGCCACTTTGCGTGAACTGCTTCACTGTAGATAAGGTTTTAGGTACGAATCCTAGATTTAAAAAAATGGTATTGCTACACCCCGTGTTTTTTACGTCAACACAATCGTGGGCCAAGAGAACACTATAGACCATATAACAAAACCTGGATTAGAATATCATGGTTGCTATCCCCATACTAATTCCATACAGGCGAAAGTATCAAAAACATCACCATTAAAATCCATCCAAGTTGTTACTATCCTTATATAAAAAGTTTTTAAAGGCCGCGTAAGCACTCACCGGTGTCTCCACGACGAAGCTGACGTCAGGCACGTGTGAATGGGGCGTGGATGTGGCCACGCCCCACGCCTGGGCCAACGCCTTTCTCGCTCTCTTGTGCGACGGCACGTTCTCTTTCCCCAGGGAGGCCGTCCCTATACCGCTATCGTTCACCTACGAATAGGTTTGGAGTATTAATATCAGGTGTAATTTCATTAACGGCACTTGATTTAAAGTCAAACTCCATATTACGAAATATTAGATAGCTATAGCCATACAGCGTGCGACTCTCATGATCTCGTACGTTACGTAAACACTGCGTACGCATGGACGTGTACGTTCGTACGGTAAAGGAAGACATCGTGTGGCTTTTCTCAAAATAAGTATTTGTCAGATAGAAGGATCATCTACTTGCCGATGAAAATTAAAAGTCTGAGATCCAGACCTAAATATGTGCAATCCCTTAAATCTGAACGACATAAAAAAATATGAAATTACTCAAACCTTCGATGAAGTTATGACTTGTCAGTTGCTGATAATACGTTGAAGGTCTCAAGAAGGAATTAATACAAAAACATATATTAGGAATTAATAATAAAATATATATTTGGGCAAATGCCAGCGATAAAGGGACCCCAGGAACCAAATTTTCTAAATTTTCTTTTATAAACTTTTAATTAATTATTTTATAATAAGGTTAAGAAAATATATTAATAAGAAAACTTTTTATTAGTATTATTAGTAGTCATCGCACAGTTGATGCCAAAATGAGCCCTTTAGTTTTTCCTACAATAAATTGTCTCGTATCCGATAATGCCCATTAATTCGACTACACTTATATTGAAATGTCTCTTAGATTTAAAAACCTTTAAATAAGCCATGTTATTGTTTGTGTGAGTCTTAACCCCACTACCCGTAATTTTATGTTAGTTATTAGCTCATTTAACATTTGCTCGAACGGTGAAGGAAAACATCGTGAGGAAACCGACATGTCTTAGACCCAAAAAGTCGACGACGTGTGTCAGGCACTGGAGGCTGATCACCTACTTGCCTATTACATTTAAAATGATCATGAAACAGATTCAGAAATCTGAGGCCAAGACCTAAAGAGGTTGTTGCGCCACAGATTCTTTTTATTAGCTCATGAATCTCATTTAACATAATATCTGAACATCCCAACAATATTCGAAAACACTGCACATAGTATGAATGAAACGTGTGATTTAATAAAAAAATTATAATGTACAGATACAGTAGAAGAGGATTAGAATGGAAATGTATTTTAATGTAAATGTATAAATAAAGATCATCATCATCATCATCATTATTTTTTTTATGTAAGTCATTAATGTCAGGCATCTGAAGGAGGCCTTTACCCGATCGACGGTACTGAAGATAGAAATATATACGCTAAGAAGATAAATTAAATAAAGTATATGTTTTTGTCGCGTTGGGAAATTAAACGGGCTTTATTATTAAATGTAATGACGTAGTTGGTAATTGAAATTTACCCAATTTATATCTTTTTTTATATCTATTTAAATAATCATGTCCCATCCGCCCCATGCCCCACTCTTACCTGTCCATCATGTTCCATGGCAAGGGTGGACTCGTTGTTAGCGCTCTCTTCCCGTTCAATCATTTCCGTGATGTCTGCTACGAGGACCCCGGGACTAGAAGGGGAATATTTTAAGCCCGACTTCTTTCCTATCTCCGCCATTGCTATTTTGAAGGGGGTTGGAGTTCTGAAAATTAAAAAAAATCATCAAAATAAATTATTTACGATTTGAGCTTCGGTTTTTTTTTTCATAGAACAGGGGGCAAACGGGCAGGAGGCTCACCTGATGTTAAGTGATACCGCCTTAATTGATATTATAAAAAAAACTTACTTGGGCGTGGTTTTGGAACCTCCGGGCGTGATATGCGCAGGCGTCGGTGTATGAAGTAATGGACTTTGAGTCCAATCCTGGAAACATTAATGGATTATTTAATAGGGAAATCTAATAAAAACCATTTTTTTTTTTATAAATTGTGATAAATTTTGTACAACTATTAAACATTTATCACACTCATGACAGATAGTTCGATCTTCCTTAGAAACAACTTTCAAAACAATATATTATATTTTTAACGTGACAACGTCCTATAATTCGATGGAGCTGGCTAAAAACATGACTCGTGCGGCGTTACCTCGCTCTGAGGCGTTCAAAATTTACATAATTATATTTATCCGTACAAATAAATGTAACTTGATCAATCCAATTGTGATTACTTCTCTACATCCATACAAAATATCTATCAAACAAATAAAATTAAAATTTTCTTTTGAAAAATGCAACCATTCTATCAGTATTTTCTTATGACGTTGTCACGTTCAACTATCGTCGGTAAACCAACTTTACAGTAATTCCTTATTAAATATTTATAAAAAAATATTATAATTAATATATTATTTATAAAACAGCTTCAGTCCACCAATCAATTTCTCATAGTTTGGTGTTTTATCAGTCTCCACAAATCACAATAACCCCTTTTTTTGTTTCGAAAATAAAATCTGGGAATTTTCTAGAAAATGGGGCAAACGGGCAGAAGGCTATGTTATGTAATAGTACCACATAGCCAGAGGGCTCGTGAGTGGAATTATTTTATTTTAATATAATTACAAAAATCTCTAAGTACCAATTACCTTAGTAGCTGAATGCCGTAATGACGAGTCAAAGTTCGGGAAGGAGAGCGTAGCAGGCGAATTGAGGAATTGGGAGGGGCTGAACGGAAGCGCCTTGATTGGAGTGGCGCCCTCTGACCACGCCTGGAATTGAAATAATTGATAATTTAGAATCTATCTGAGAAAAAAAGGCTTTAAAAACGGGTCAAGACACAAAAAAAATACATTTTTCATCTATCTACATAACTTTCTACTACACTTGTATCATATAACATTTTAAGAAAAACATATAATATAAACAGTTAACACCCCTAGTATGTTAATTGTTAAAAATATACATAACCGATTCGAACACACCCTAAGGAAAAATAATAATTTCTTATAACTAACTTAATAATTAAAATATTAAATATTAGTTGTATAATTATTGTTATTAATAACAATAATTAATATAAGTAATGTAGAAAATTACCCAACTAAACCGATTTTGATGAAAATTAAAATATACTTATTTAAATAAAAAAAAGGTTACCTTATATTTGTGTTGTACACATACGAAAACTAACTTTTAACACATTTCATTTCAAGAAACACATTTAATTTCTACATTTTTTTTTAATTAGTTAAAAATTAAATACACCTTGTAGAAGTTAGATACGATACAGTTACTCACAGAGTTATTTCTAGAAGCCTTCCCCCGTCGCAGTATTGGAGGTGGACTGGACTCCAGAAGTTTCTTCTTCGGAGACATATATATTGGATTATCTTTATTCTCTTGGCACAGAAACGCTGGAATAGAACGTTATATATTAGTTAATTTAATATGTACAAAGGTGTATATAGCAAACCGACAACCCATGCACAACCAATGCCAGAGGTCTCGCGAGTGCGTTGCCAACCTTTAAACCGGTACGCTCTTTTCTTGAAGGACCCAATGTCTAATTGGTTCGGAAATAATTTATATATTCAATGTTGATTTTTTTTTAATTTTTTTTTTTAATCAGTTTAAAACGGGTTTTTATATACATTTATGGAACGTATACGCGTTTAAGTTATTTTGCGTATTTTTTAACTTGGTTCGACATGAAAATGCTTAAGTACTAAAAAATAATATTAAATGTTTAAATTATGAATAATTACCATTTTGTTCATTACTCGATGACGGCTGCGAAAGGTATGACTTTATTGGTGATTCATTGGGAAGAGAGTTTATGTTAACGAACCTGAAAAAGTAAAAAAAATATATCACATATATACATCAGACATATTTATTTGTATTTTACTGAAATCTTTAACCTTTTTTATGAACTGTTTTTTAGTGGAAATGGAACGTAATATATTAGTAATGAAAAATTTTAAAAAACCAACCACGTGACACAACAGTCACAGATTAGTCGAATAGACGATAATGTAGCATGCCAGAAAATCAATGGCAATGGAAAGGCATCTAAACTTCTAATATTTTCTAAACGAATACATCAAACAATAGCGTGTATTTTTTCTCGATCTCTTACTCTCTCTCTCAATCTCTCTCTCTTTCTCTCATTCAACTAACTCTCTCTCATTCAATCTCTCTCTCTATCTGTCACTTGCTCCCTAATATTGATATTGTTTTTTTTTTGTTAGAACTACTATAATTTAACATCTAAGATAAATTAAAACTCACTTATAATCCGGCCCAACTATCTCCATAGTGTCCGCCGGAACCAAACTCCCCTGTTCCGGCGAATCTCTCAGCGTGACATTTGACGAATTTGACATTGAGACATTTGACATTGACGTGTTTGACACGTTCTGCAGCGAGTTGAGTTGCTGCTTCAGCAGCTGACGGAAGTGCAATACGTGTTTTGATGGCTGGCCATTCGATGACGTGGTACTTTGTATTGAGTCGTTGAATGGGTCTGACCAGTTATTCTGGAAATATTTAAAGAATTATTAACACTAAAATTATCGAATATAAACACTATTTGTTCACAAAAGTATTTAAATTCTTCATATCAAGATTACTATCGAAATATAATGACGTCACAATGAAGATAAATGACAACATTTTAATGAGTTGATGAAGTAGTTAAATAAACCACAAAATTTAAAGTACTTCAATGAGATATGATAATGCCATAAATCAGTTCTCTGAATAGTTTTTATTTATTTATTTGTTAGAAATAGTTATTTTATATAAGGAATCTTAAAAAATAATGAGTGGTTCTAATGTCATCCGTCTCTTTTCATCACAGTTTAAACACAATTTGTCAGAAATAGACAAAAGATAGATCAAGTTTTTATCAATTATTGGGAAATAGTTAGCTAACTTACATATATTAAAGTGTAAATAAATAAGTTTAAGTAAAAAAAAATACTGCACACATAAAAGTTAATTAACTCAAAAATATGAAAATATTTTTTTCCTAGAATTTTCGAGAATACTTTTGTTTTTTCCTACAAAATGATTAAATGGTTTTCCTTGAAAACCATTAAATGTCATGTTCAAGTTATTTAAATACTACATCTATTAAGGAAAATAAAACCCTTTTATTTTCCAAAATGATAATAATAACACGCAAAGCGTTAGTAAATAAAAAATAGCGAAATATATAATCAAAATATTAAAAAAAAATAAAAAACAAAAAAAGCACACTGACATCATAAATTACAGCAGCAACCTTTGGCTCAGTGGAATGTTCAAATTTCTTGATTTTGCTTTTCCGCCGGGATTCAAACGCGTCCCCGCCATCCGGCTCGTACTTCCGTCGCATCGTTGAGTTCCAGTGGTTTTTAATTGCATTATCGGTCCTGAAATTTAAATATTATTTTTAAAATAGACATTAATCAAAATACGTAATCAAAAACAATTTAAAAAAATTGTAACATTGGGTACAAATTCATTTTTTAATAATTTTTGTGTTATTAAAAAAATTACTTGCGGTATTTTAATATTTTTTTGCGTAAAATGATGGTATTAGTATTTTTTCTCATATAATGTTCTTAATAAACATGGAAATGACTTCCGCGCATTAACTAACATGACTTGATTTAATCTAAATATTTGAAATAAAAAACTACAAATATGTATGAATTGTACTATATCTTCAATAACTGACTCTAATTAAAAACAAATATATATCCCTCATTACAAAAACCACACAAAATCACCTAACCAAATTTTGGCTTCATTTCGATTTTATTCAATCATTTTTTGAGCCGAGAACTGTTACTAGCGATTTTAAATATTGCAAAATAAAAGTTATTTAAATAAAAAGCATTTGGCGTTACATCATGTTACACTGTATCGTTCGTCTCATCTACCAATTCTTAAAAGACCGACAACGCACTCGCGAGTCCTCTGGCATCGAGAGTGTCCACGGGCGGCGGTATCACTTATCAGGTGAGATTCCTGCCCGTTTGCCCCCTGTTCTATAAAAAAATCTCACGCGGAGACATTTAATACATATAAGTTTTGTACATAAAAATACAAAGGCAAACCAATCAAGAGGGGAGTACAAATAACTGACCTGCCGGGCAATAGTTTGGCGATTTTAGCCCACTGGTTCCCCAGCTGTTTGTGTGCCTGGTATATTATCCTGTCCTCGTGTTCCGTCCACGCCGTCTTCTTTATCGAGGGGTTGAGGTGATTGTGCCATCTCTCCCTGAAATTGAACAGTCTTAGAATAAGCTACATCTGGCGCAAAACGAGACGCGGTTCAGAAAACTGACGGCCAACCTCCAGTAATGGAGAGGCACTTGAAGAAGAAGAAGAATAAGAAATGTTCAAACGATTATTAGTACTACAAATATACGCTTATTATTTGAATTAATTGTACAAATAAAATCAAAGAAACTAATTTATTTTTATTTTTAATAGAACAGGGGGCAAACCGGCAGCAGGCTCACATGTTAAGTGATACCGCCCGCCCATGGACACTCGCACTGACTGTAAGCTCGAAAGCGCGCTGCCGGTCTTTTAAGAGTCGGTACGCTCTTTTCTTCTCTTCGTACTTATGTATACGAAGTTATATTCTTTATTTATTTATTACAAAAATACATATATTATCCTTACAAATTATGCCAATACTATAATGTCGAGAAACATTTAATAAAATATAATAAAGTACATATGTGATATTAAACACATAATATACACAATATCGCAACTGTGAATTCATTCTGCGAACATACAAATATGTCGATAGTGTCGGAGACAGCATTGAATAGGTAAAATTATTTTTAAAATTTCTATCTTTCACCTTATTCTACATTTGTTAGAACGACGCTAACAATAGAAATTCAATAGAAATCCCATCTCTGGCCCCACTCTGTAAGCTGCCCCTTATTCATTTTGTTTTATATAACATAAGCCTATTTATAAATGATTAAGCCTTTATTGCGACTCAAGTGAGCCTCCTGCCCGTTTGCCCCCTGTTCTATAAAAAAAAAGTCTTAGTAATTTTGATATTTTAATTGAATATGAATTTATTTACCTGCACTGTTTTCCTATCCTTCCCTTGAGATGCCGCGCGATGAGCGTCCATTTCTTCGGGCCATACTTTCCTACTAATTCTACTACTTTCTCGTCTTCCTGAAAATTAAAAACATATATAAAATACAACTGAAATTTTAATATGGCTAACTTTTACTTATATGTATTAAAATTACAATTGTTTTTAGTATCATTATTAGTAGTATATTAGCTTTTTCTAATTACATTAACTTATAACTTAAACTTTATCTCCCTACGTCATAAATAAAGAATATAAGAATTGCATCAGTCTAAATGCATTGTTTAATATTAATATAATCTTTTTATCGTAGCGTAAACACAATGTGACAGAAAGAGTGTGTAATGTGAATAAATGATTTTTGATTTCATTTGATTTGACTGCAATTTATCCTGCTCCTTTTTGTCGGCAAAAGTAAATAAAGCTCTCAAAAATATAAGTACATAAACGTATTAATGTTTTGTTCCTCTAAAATACAGTTCTTTTCATGGACAATGTCTGGGTAATATGTGTAAAAAAGTAAATATTTCCTGCTGACGTAATCACCAAATAAGAAAATCAAAGACCCCCCCTCCCCGCTATAGTGCTTGCGTAAAACTTAAACGGCCTTATGTACATATTAACGCTGATATAAACATAAATTCATGAAATTTACCAAATGTTTTAGAGTAATCCTGTCTCTGATAGACGTAATTCTTATATATCCGTCTCAGAAGTCAAAGCAATAATATTGAAAATTTATTACACCTACCCACCTTTTTAGAGAAATTATGACTACCCTACTAAAAAATATTCACCATCCATCCATACAAAAACCGACACCCACATTTATATATTTTCCTGCGCAATAGCCGGTATTAAGATATGGAGCGTAAATACTAAAGCAATATCGCTTTGCATGATCAAAGTCAGTTTGAAGATTCGTATGCCATACAAAAAATAATGACAAAAAGATCGTGTGAAAATACGTTACTTTTCAAGGTCGTGCGTGGGCGATCAGCTGTTTGTGACTGATACAGAGGCCCAATGCATTTCGTAACTGGTTAAACCAGGCGGAGACAGAATTATTACTGCGTGGAATTTTAAAAAAGCTTGATGATATAATTAATAATAATTGTTCCTTTATCGTTCAAGCTTACACAGATCTATCAACCTTTATAGGATTTTACGGATGAGACATGATGAATTTGACTAGATTAAAGACTATTATATTCATTTACTAGCAGACCCGACAGCCAAGTATGCAAGTCAACAAAGTATGCAAGTACTGACTACAGCGCCATCTGCCAGGCTACAGTGTGAATCTAAACCATCCAGGGCTTCACCCAAACGCAAAAGTCATTCAAATCGGTACAGCCATTTAAGAGGAGTTCAGTGACATGACACTTACACACACATATATATATATGTAAGTATCCTATCTTTTAATTAAGATCAAACTGCACAAATGTGAATTAAATCGGTTAAGTGGTTTAGGAGCCTATAGCATATTAAGATTTATTGACTTCCCCGTTTGGCTAAATTTTTCTGAGGAAGAATGTTTAAAGGCTGTTAGGAGTAAAATAGTGTGTCTAAGGCAAGGCGGTTTCCTCACGATGTTTTGCTTCACCGTCCGAGCGAATGTTAAATAGGTATATAAAATCTATTCAAGCCGGGGACCGAATCTACGATCTCAGGGAGCGAGAGTCGCACGCTAAAGCCAATACTGTTCACCTACATGCCTACTAGAAAAAGAACACGAAACATAATATCTAATCTTACACTGAACTCTCGCGACAGTAAATGAATGAAATATATATTTCATGTATAATTGCGTGGAACATCGTATCTAGATTTATGATGTAACAATACATATTTAGAGCATGACACACTAGTTGACCCTGGCAGGGTCAGTTTTTCTGTGTGTCTGTAAATACTGGTAATGGCCGACTCATGTAAAGATAATCTACAATCGGTATATGAGCGTGTATTTTGATTATATTATAGCACATAATAAATGATAATAAATTATTATTCCTTACATATATTTAGTTTCAGGTCATTGACTCCACACATTAAATTTAGGAGATTTAATTTTGTTAGGAGTTATTTGGAGAAAATATATCGCTTTATTTTTTAGTATATTGATATAACTGGAACTATACGCGGTATCTCGACTTATTTTACTTTTTTTAACTGGAAAAAACCCTACGAAGTATTTTATAATACATATTTATATATTTATAGTCTTTAAGTGGTAGTAAGTAAAATATAATGACGTCTTTACTTGGAATTCCCCGAAATAATAAAATCCAAAATAAATGTTCGGGCTTCTAATCTATTGTTTTTGTCTTGTACACATGCAATAAATGAATGCATTCATATTTTTTTCAATATAATATAACACAGCTGTGAACATTTTGTTTATCAAAAATCTGAAAATAGTTTAATCAAAAGAAGATAACAGATGTTTTAGTGTACTTAATAAATACGTAAGTCGTTTCAATGTACACATTAATTAATTAGGCAATTTATTTATTATTTTATAATATGCATTAGGAAGCCATTACCATTGCCAAATTTAAGTGCGTAAATATAATTTGCATTATAATTTCATATATAATATAGATAATTTAACAAAAAAACAGTTAGCAACTAAGTATTGCCTAAAAACATTATTGTTAAAAAATATCAAGAATCACGTCATTACGTTATACCCAATTCCATTCATGTAATAAAATTCTAAATTTATCTACTTTAAATGTAAACTTAAAATTCCGATAGCGTCTGCATTTTGTATAAATTATGTCTTTTAGGAATATTTATTTCAAGTACAATTCGGTGCTGCCGTCTGTAATAATGGTAATTCTATTAATGAATTTTGGCGTGAAACATTATAATTAATAGTAATTTGATAAACCAATAATATACTTTAATAGTGTAATAATAAGTTATTAAAACATTTTTTCATCATTTGACGACTTATTTCACAACATTTCACACCTTATTTTTTTACCGCCTCCATAGCTCAGTTGATGACACGCCGTATAACATGAAATGTGTTATTTCAGATTAAATAAAGTATGGCACAAAGCCTCATTTGCCTATAAAAAATTACTTACATACGTTTATTATGGGATATAAGATACAGGTACATCTCTTATTTCACGTCATCAAATTTGTCACAAAATCCCTATTCATCGTCAAAAAAGACAGAAGGTGTAGGCCTAAAAAGCCGGCGTACTATCTCGGAACTATTTTAATATCAAATCATCATACAAAATGGCTATATCAAACATAGATAGAAGAAACCTCAAAGAGGGATATTTTACTGATACTGCAGCCCATAGACACTTAAATTGCCAGAGCTTGGAAGTGCGTCGCCTGCCTTTAAATTTGTCATAGCTTTAGCACCTTAGTTATACCAAGAAAATACGATAGTAAACTAAATCTATGACATCATCCATTCATATATCAACTAACGAATGCCAAACACAAAGATTCTTAGATTTCATCAATGGGAGGTTGTAACTTGAATAACAAATATGTTCATTTATGTGTGTCATACGAGAGCTATGCTATACCAACCAGCTGACATAAAATTTTGATTGGATTTTTTATTGGATTATATACGGACGTGTAGAATTTAAATATATCCGGCATAATTTTGAAAAAATATGTTAAAAAAGCACGTAACCTATTGGTGTAATTGAACTTTTGGAAAAAGCTTTGCTCAATTCAAACGGTATTTACATCCTTGACAAATAAACTTTCTGTCGTAAGATCCTAGATTTTGAATTTCACCTTTGTATATACGTAATTCCATTAACAAAATATAATTAATGTAGAATGCAAAATGCATGCACTAGTGGGTTACTGACCTATGATTCACCATCGTTTGCACTAGACTTAATGGCGAATACAATGCAAACAAATTGTCGACCAAGGCTAATACAAACCAAACTCAGAAATTAGTGTATTTTCTTACAGAACATTAACATTGTTATCCTTTATTTATTTAAAAAAAACCAACCTAGGATATCTAGCTCTCTCATTCAAAATCTTAGCGACTATAACAGAAAAAGCACTACCCAGAGATGATATCGGTAGTGGTCTGATTAATTTTTAATGTGTAGGCATCTGCCTAATCCATATTGTTAAGCAAATAGTTACTAGTAAAAACTAAAAAGTGAAATAATTTTATATTTTGATTTTATTTGTAACATTTATGTTCACAATAATTATTATGTATTTTACAATAGATAGCTTGTGTCATATAGTGTAGAAAATGTTGTGGTGAACTTTAATAAATAAATATAAGTCTGGATACCTAAACGTAAGCGAATTGAAAACACCAAAGGTTTACTCTGAGTTTTAATTCCGTTGAATTCTGATAGCTATCACTTTTAGACGTGTCAGAGAATACAAACCTTTTTGGCTGGCACATCTTTCAAATTCAATACGAGTCTAAACATCTGACACTAGACAAACATTTTAAATGTTAGTTAATGTAAAACATACAAATAATCCCTCTCTCTGTCCCTTTATCGGTGGAGTTTTTTTAGCAGCAACTCTAATGCAATGTCAGAATTCTACGGAATGAAAAATCAAATTACCTATAGGCAAAAAGGTAAAAATTGTCAGATAAAACTCACCTCCTTGGTCCAAGGGCCTTTGACTAGTTTGGGGTCGACAACTTTGGTCCATCTCTGCTGGCACTGTACGTCTGACCGATCAGGGAACTGGGCTGCTATCATCTCCCAGTTCTCTTTGTACATACGAACGTATGTTTTGAGTTTCGCGTCCTGAAATATTAAAACCCTTATAAAGTAAACTAATAATGCATCTTTGTAGATCCAGAGATCAACTGGGCATATAATGTATTAGACAAAGTAAACTAATAATGCGTCTTTGTAGATCCAGAGATCAAGTGGTCATAGAAATTTTTAGACAAAGGTTAATGACCCAGGTACAAGGTACCTACCTAACTCAAGATTATTTTACTATAACTACGTATTTTGGCATGATGCTGAGGTTTCAAAAACTAACACAGATACAGCGCTTATACATATGCACACTCACCCTTTCACATACTCAACATTTGTGTTTGATTATAAATTATAAATAATTTTCTATGTTTTTACAGGTAATTCTACTCAAAACCATCAAAGGAACAAAATAATCCTTCTGTTTTTTTCAATATCCCTATTTATCCACAAACCATGTATACTTTCAATATTTCTGACAAAAAACTACTTGAATAAGTATTATACATGCCTAGCTATCTAACCTAGCGATAAAATGTTGTCACTGCCATATTTGTGTCACGATTAAAGAATTAAAGTAAGAAAAGTTTTATTAGCCCGAGGATCCAAAAGATTCAGTTTTATATCTCACCTCTTCCTTACTCCACCTGCCTCTGTTACAGTTCTTCCGGGTTCCGGTACTTTTGGTCGTCTGCTGGTCTTCATACTCAAATAGCACCGAGTCGTCGCTGTACTCACTTGACTCAGACTCATTGCCACTTCGTCTGTAACCAAACAATATTTCGTTAAGATAGATAGTAGTGTTATCGACACATAGTTCGATATCTCGATTGCGATCTTTGACCCTTCCAGTTTCACTATCAATTATCTTCTAAGTCATTTCAGTTTTATTTGTACTATTTTCAATCTTTTTTTTTATATATAAGGACCTAGCCGCGTAACAAACTTTTTTAAATAATTTAGAACATAGTAAATGATTGTATGACTTTTCAGCGTAAAGGTCATACAACCATTGTCTACTTTTATAAATTCCCGCTGTCGCCCAATCACTTAGTACTAAACGATTTACACTGCGATTATGAGACTTGACGATGTTAGTTGGTACATCTACAAGAAATTTATAATAGTGTGTTTAGATTGCGCGGGTAGTACCATTTTTTTATACTTCATTACCTTAGACATAGATAAAGGTAAATTATTAGGCAACAGAACACGAAATTTCACCCGTATCACCTCGACACGTTCGTCGATTCACAACTGAGCCTTTTTTAAGGCAGTTTCTGCCGCGCACCACAATTATGTAAAACCAGCTGCCTACTGAAGTATTTCCGAACCAATTCGACTTATGGTCCTTCAAGAAGAGAGCGTAGCAATTCTTAAAAGGCCGGCAACGTGCTCAGAACCTTCTGGTAATCCCATGGACGCGATGGTATTACTTAACAACAGCTGAGCCTCCTGCCCATTTGACCCTTTTACATAAAAAATCTCTTTCTTCCAGGCAAAGGAAAAATGCTATTAGTTACACACCCTGGTTTGTCGTCATGACTCAATGCAAAGCTACAACTCAAAAAAAACTCGTTCCTTTTTGATAGGAAACGTAGGACGCCCATAACTGGATGACATATCTCCCTCACCGCGAACTGCGATCACCCGGTGAAGTTAGGCAAAGATATATATTATGAGTAATGAGTACTAATAATTAACTTAAATTGTAAATACTTGTGTGTTAGAATTTTATGATTTCTTTAGTCATAAATACTTTTTCGTTAACGGAATGTATCGATAGGTTCTGAATCGTTTTAATATAGATTGCACAACACGCTTTTGTTAAGTCGGGACCCTAATTTAATACATACAATAAACAGTAATAAATAAATAATATGTATTATAAGACATGTACTTTAATTGACAAAAAAGGTAATCCTTGTTATGTAAAGAATCAATATAAACAACTCAGGCGGTTTGAAATCAAGTAAGTGCGAATCTCATTAAGCTTATAAATGGAAAATCTTAAAGCCATCAACTTTTTCATACACTGCAGACAAAAAAGTGGCGCCATCTTCCTTCAATGCGCAAAAGTACAATAGGAATTCTAGGAAGAGAGCTGGTTTTTTTAAATAGGTTCGTTGGAATTTGAACCGCTTTACCAATACAAAGAGTCTTAATTTATTGAATACCGGTTCGATTCGATTAGGTAAGGATTTGCCATCAGCTGAGAAACTTGTTCCATCTCGAGTTCAATATCAATTTTGACACAGTGATCTCTGTAAAGCTATTTTTAATGTATGAATTTGTTTATTTTGCCACAAATGGGGAAACATACATACACACATTTTAGATCGGGGCCTCAGATTTCTGTTTCATGACCATTTGTCAATCTAATAGGCAAGTAGGTGATCAGCCTCCTGTGCCTGAGACAGCCGTCGACATTTTGGGTAACGCAAGCCGGTTTCATTACGATGTTTTTGTTCACCCTTGGTGCACAGCCAGTGATCGAACTTACGGCCAGCCAGTCGTACCGCGCACGCTGAACCAACACTCCCCAATGTTATAGTATACTTTGAGTAGCCGTCAAAATACATATAAATCGTGGAAATAATAATATAAATTGCTGCATAGAAAATCAGACACATTAACATAGCCAGCATCCCACAATTAAGCTGTCATGTTAATTATGAAATGATGACGTCATGTATTATTTGATAACAGCGTTCATAGAACTGGGTCCGGCAAAAGAATTTCGCAAAGTTCAAAGTACAATAAGCGAGCTCTCTGGCATTGTCCATGGCGGTAACACTTAGCATTAAATCAGCGTTAATACCCTCTAAGAAAACAGCAAAAATTTAACGTAACGTAAAGAAGGTAAAATTTGGCTAAAAGTTATATATATAAATGTTAATTTTATGTGCGTGTGCTTGTAATTAAACTCCCAAGCGACTGGCCCGATTTTGATGAATTTTTTGTGTTTGGTATATATGGTATTTTCCTTTTTTTGTAAAAGACGTGCGTATAAGACGATGTCTGTCCGCTAGTTGAAACAATAACACATCGTGTTCATTATATTAACAGATTCTAGAATCTATGGTTTCTATGTAACAATGGTATGTTTGGTATTCAAGCAAAATATTTAATAAAATCATTATGTCGGTAATCACAAAAACTTACACAAACAACATCACGAATCACGCTTTATATATAACTAACAAAATAAACACACCACATAACGACTAGTTAATAAAAATTGCACAAAAATATCCCGTTCCCGCCAAAAGCCATTCTCCGACGCGTGCGCACCGAACGTCACCACTGCACTAATAAAAGAAATCAAAATTTACATGTGTGGATAACACGCACACACACCCACGTACAGACTAAGGGTGAATACAAAGCCCCCTAAGGGATGTGCGGAATAAGGATAGCGTTTAAATGTCTTACGAAGGAAAGAGACGGATATAAGTAACCCTCTGGGAACCCGTGACGCAATGTAAAAGGTGCAGGCAGGTGTTAGACGTGTTTAGACAAAGAATGAACTCCGCGTAGGATAGGTCAGCGACTGTCTAATTCCTTGTATGTAACATTTAATAATAATAATTTATTTGCGATACGAAAAAAATATTATGATAGTACAGTCAAAACTTCGAATATTCTACTACACATTATAGCTTCTATTTTATCTCATATAATTAAAAGGTGGACTTTTAAGTAGGAGTTATTTATTATCATCACTAGTCAATATCGTTTTATCAGTACATTACTAAAATATATTACATTATCTAATTAATTATTATACACTGAAATAATCATTAATAGACTATGTAAATTTTTTAAATTAAATTATTATTAAATTACTTAAATTATTATTTAATTTATTATAATTAATTAAAATGCCTTGTCTTTTGTCAATTAACTATTGCCCCGAATTTAAAATATATTTTTTTATTAGTAATCAATTAAGAGATAATTAAAAATATAAAAATAAATCAGTTGTGTCAGTCACAGTCAAATTCTTTAGGTCTGGGCCTGACTTTTCTGTATCTGTTTCATGATCATTTGTCAATCTACTACACAAGTAGGTAATCAGTCTCCTGTGCCTGACTCACGCCGGCGACTTTTTGGGTCTAAAGCAAGCCAGCAAGTTCGGGACAAATTTTAAATGCGCACATGGCATGCATATGAAATCTCAATTACATATTTAAATCCATCTCGGCAAAATACTTGAACAAACACAAAACGCCGAATTGATATCAAAGCAACGGAAATTAAAAATAATGTAGGAACAGATAATATTAGCAATTTCTGATATGTGTTAAGATATTAACAGTACCTTTTTCATAGTTACATAGAACGTAGTCTGAATATCATTTTTCTATACAAACGTCTTGAAGACATTGACTTCTATGTTCGGATACATGTTGATCGTAAATCTAAGAACATTATCGCTCAGTACTCCTATATATGTAAAGAAATATTTGTGAGGCATAGCGCAGGGCAGTTAGGACCACTAAGATCGTCTAAGACTCGTACACTCTTTACGATAGTTTCTACAGATACCTCAATACGATAACAGTTTATGATAGCTTAGATATCGACTTTTCATACAAGAATTCTGTCACCATAGATGTTCGCGCCGTTTATTTCGAAACAACACGTTTAAATATACAAATGTATCATCACTTTCTAGGACGATTTTACGTATGGCTCATTCTATTAGAAATACCCTATGTAGAAATATAGTTATAAATAATAGTTAATTGGATATAATACATATGTAAACTAACACTCAAATGACCTTTGAGCACGCTCAACAAACACTGTAGATTTTTGAAGTTATACTTCTTTTTTTGCGTTAGGGAAAATGGTGAGAGTAAATTTTTACCATGCGCGCGCTGTCACAAAAAACCGACACCCACACACCGTCACAAAACGATACCCTGAAGTAAGCAGTCAACATTTTAAAATAAAAAATGTCCATTTCATTAATAATTATTAATAAATTACTTATATGTAGAAATATTTTTTTGTGATATTTAAATTAATTTAACAAGATAATGCGTTATATAAAACTTTCAATGTATTAAATACCTTTTTATCTATTGTTAGTGTCGTTTTTTCTGCAAACGTAGAATAAGACGAAAGATAAAAATTTAAAAAGATTTTTATCTTGTTACTCCAAAGAATAACTTCTTACGCGTGTACATAAGTATAAACACGATTTCTTTTATCAGATACAGAGTTCAATGTCTATGCTTGAAAAAGAAAAACATCAAGGATTTCTATAAAAAAACTATAATTTTTTTTTTTATTTTTGCAAGCTTTGCTGAGAGGGGTGGGGGGGGGGTGAATTTCAGAAAATCGGCTTATGTAATACATAAACGGCCCTTATGACGTATTGATTTGGTTGGTTTTTGTTACATAATTGCCCACCGTAATAGAAATTGAACTTTATAAAAACTGAATCAGTTTTTACTATTTCATATACACTCAGTACTCCTATACATGCCTATAGATATAGATGTTCACTATAGAACAAATGCTTCACACAATTTTTGTTTACCTTATTGTTACACATATTTCAAAGGTTGATCTCCGCATTCTTCAAAACGGGACAGATTTGGCAAAAAATGGGGGTCTGGGACGGAAGCGCTAATTCGGAACGGGAATCCCGTTTTTGCCATGATTTAGTACCTACTGACAGCTGATTTACATTTGCAGCTAATATTATAAAGGCACATTTATATGCTCGAAGAAACTAGTAAATAACATAAAAGTATGAAGGGAATTATAGTTGATTTTACATGAATTATTTTTTTATAGCACTGTATGTATATCAACTTCCTGTGTATTGATAAGACTCAATTCAAAAAGTTCAGGGCAATGCCAGATATAAAATGTAATCAGATAAATATGTTATTGCAGAGTCGTCACAACATTACCACTTCATGACACAGTACCCATCTATAATATAAAGCTTTTAGATACACAAGCTCAAATGGCATATTCATTACGTACTCGGCTAGTAATAATGCTTAAGTGAAAAACTAAACAAGCGATGTATACATATTTCGATATTAAATCGCTCGTTCGATTAATGCTTTTCATGGAAGCCACCTACGAAGTCCAAAACCTGCTACCAAAACAAGTTTGAATGAAAGTCTTCAAGTGTAAACAGTCCCCCTTATAACAGGAAACATGGGACATGAATGTATTAACTGGACACTTCCTCGGGGCCCTCCTTGAGGAAGTTGTCTTTTATATGTTCGTAAGGGTGACCCGATATTAAATCTAAGTAGTCATTACGATGATTACATGGTATTTCCTAACTAATGACATTTTAAAATAACATAATTTTTTGGCGTATTTGAATTAATCTTTTATCAAAGTATTCCAGTACATAAATAGGATTCTAATGATGAGTTTTTGTCCGGCGATCCATGGCGACATTAATGCTTCGGGATTTGTTTGTTTTTATTGGAAAAAGCTCTGGAAGGTACATTAACCACAAAGTTTATCAGCCTTACTAGTGACTTTAATAAATATAAGTATATATAAATTATGGTCCAACTCAGCGTCGAAGATTTATTTATATATCAGAAGGCAAACGTGCAAGAGACTGATCTGATATCAAATAAAAATTGGAATTTCATTACATTTCTAATTTTCAGCAAAAATTCTCAAAATTAGACATAATTCAGCCACTACTTCATCAAACTTGTACCATAAATACTTCCCATTGTTGATGACCTCCGATTTGAGACATTTTAATCGTAACAACAATCTTGTATAGGGTGGCAGGTGGAAATGACCAAGGAACTTCCTTATTATAATTAGGTCCTGTTACTATGCCACTATTAACGTTAATAAATAATTCTTAAAGCGAAAAACTCAAGCTAAAACATTATTCTAGCTTATTATAGTATTTATGAATTTAAAAAGATTATTCGACTTGCAACCTGAATTACTTATTTTAATATATTTTTTTGTCATTAGGTTTAATATATGTATACCTACTGTATGTAATGGTATAATATATAATATAGTAAAACCAGCACAGATGATGCCACTAAAATGCTGTGTACAGATGTAATTGGATTTCAGGTTTTCAAATGTTGTTTAGTTTAATCATTCTGTTTTCTGTGTCACTACCAAAATGTAAAAAATAAAAAATTATTACGACTTCGTTGTCGTCAGCGGTGTTAAACAATTTACATATGTTTGCAACATTACTACCTATTTCTTTTAAAAACTTTTTGTAAATATTTGCAACAAAATCTGGAAAGGTCTTTTAACTAATTGGTGAACATTATTTCTTTTAAGTTGTTGATAGCTTGTTCAGTGTTATAACAGCCGTATTGGACAGTCAGTCAGGTAATGTAACATAACCTCTTCATCTGCAGCTACAAGCACTTTGTCCTGATACGACAAGATTCCACTTTGGCCTGTCAAAATCTGAGTAATCAATCCCGTTTCATTTGTTTAACAATCGTAAAGACCGAAACTACATTTTGATAGAATAACTTAGTTATTGCGAAAGTGTTTATATAGATTTAAGCTTTGCCTTTAAATCCCCGTTGAAGCTCCATATGTGAAGTTTTATTTTAGAACATTCTACCCCACTGAGTGTTGAATATCGCATGCCTAGTATCGGTTAAAACACAATCAACCTTTAATAAACTGTTTCAACTGTTTTAAATGTTAATTGTTTTGCAACAACATGGTAATTAAAAAACATAACAACATTTTATCGCTCGTTTTAGAACTGATATTAAATGTACAACTTTAAAAACTGTATGTGCCGTATACAAAAACTTCGACGCTGAGACTAGAGCATCTTTATGAATAATCAAAAATAATTTTCATTCTATACAATAATGTAAGAGCGCAATCGGCATATTATGCAATTAATTCAGTGACATACTTGTATACCTATCGCATAGGTTAACAAAAATGTCATATACTTAACTTACTAAATAGCCAATTATGTGATCTAATGTGCCTAACACAATTATTATCTTGAATCGGAGCTTTACCGGTAACTTTGATTACAACAAAAAACAATTATTTTAAAAAAATTGCGAAGGAATACATTTATACCAAAAGGTTTAAATATGCTCACGAAAAGAAAAAATATAATAAAATAAAATATTAAATGCATTTAATGTAAGTGAGAGTATCTACGTATAGAGAAAGATAATATTTTTCTTTTTTCGATAATTATCTCCGCTATTTTAGGAGAATCATCGTCGACTTCCACAGATAAAATAAAAATAAAATACGTTTATTTTGGAACATAGGATCATCGTGGTATCACTTATTCCATGTCATTCAATTCGAGCCTGTTGGCATCCCTACTCATCGGAAAGAAGACAGAGGGTGTTGAAAGGCCGAGAGAAAAAGTCGGCGTAAAAAACTCTCGGTACTCTTTTTAAAAAAAATCAAATCATCATACAATTCTACAATATTTAAAACAAATATAGCAAATTAATTAGAAGTAGCCTGCCCAGCACTAGTCCCAGGTCCTTTTATCAACTAAATAAGATAATGTCGTGGGCTACAGAAGTAGAACTACAACGTTGGGGCAGACTAGGTAGCTCAAATAGTTTTATACCCAAGAAAGACAGATTTAAAATTTAAAGTTTGAGCCAAAGAAAACTCACACGCAGGCCCAGGAAAAAACACCTAGAATGCAATTGTCACAATCAATGGCTCAAAACGATTAGTTCATGAGCAAACTGGTACGGAATTCTATTTCTAGCTGACTAGTTTCCGTTCCCAGGACTCTAAGGACAAATAACATCATATAATTATTTAACAATAGCTTCTAAGAATGTATATTTTTGCTTCACCGTAAATATAATTAGTAATGTTATCCCACGTTATACCCCACAATAGATTTGCGTGAATTTCCGTTTTTCGTATAAATGTTAATTATTATGGAACTTTTGTAGGCGTTGTTTTCGGGCTTTTGTAAGCTGTGTCCTTCTATTAGAATAAGCTTCTAAATTCTTAGATTCGTCGACTGTGATGTCATTTTTAGAAGTAATAAAACCATCCGATTATATAATTAAAATCTTGAATTAATCTGCCAGATTTTACCTCCATTGGAATTACTTTAAACTTTTGCATTTGTATTCGATGTATAATAATGACAAAATATTGATTAGTGAAATATATAATACTTGTAACAAAATTGATGGATTATTTGTATATGTGTTTTTGTATAGAACAGGGGTCAAACGCAAAGAAGAATTGATACGCACTTGAAAGACCCAATTCGAGTTCGAAGATACTTCAGTGGCCTTCCCACTTTCACCTTCCCCTTCCCACTAGTGGGACCGCGAGAAGTGCCTTAATAACGCAGTTTTGAGACATAGTCTACTAAAAATTTAGATATTAGTATTTGAAAAATACGTTTCTTACTACCTATAGTATTAACATACTGTCATAGTAAGAGCTTTATCAAATATTTTATCAAATTTATATGTGTCAGTATAACAAAATTTCTAGTTTGGTAGGTAAATAGTGAGTTTGTATAATTCTTTCAATTACGATCGCCACGATAACCTACTCAAGACAAACGGGTCAATGACGTAACAAAGTTATTATACGATTATAATCCGTATAGATTAATGAAGCTAGGGTGAAGGAATCTTGAATAACCAGTTTTAAGGACGGCGTTAAATTACTTTTCTCGGCCTATATGTGGAATGTATCTGTGGGAGGTTATAAAGGATCAAATACTATCCACTGAGGAATATAATTTCTATTCTCAAGGCTGACTTGATCAATATTGTTAAACCTTGTAGCGACAATTAGTCATCTCATTTCACTATTAATATCGTTTCTTTATTCGAATCAATAGAAAAATATGCTTGATTTGTTAAAAATTCTAAACTTGGTAATAGAATATAATATTTCAACTACTTCGTATATCGTGTTAATAAAAGACTCAAGAAAAAATTGTAATGCATAATAATGTCCATCATAGTTTAAATACCTATCAGCGGCTTTAGTTCGAAAACAAATTCAAATTAAGAATTCCAGACTCACAGTACCTTAAAAGCCCCTATATACTAAGCATACATCTTAAACAAATCTTCGTACAACCGGTCCAAGAAGTACTAGACGAATCATCAAAGTACATTTTAAACATAACAGACCACACTGATAACACGACACCGGATTTACTTATGAGGTCTCGGGTAACAATATACGTTCAATGGCGTGGAAGTAATTATGCTGTGGGAGATTGGGTGGCTATATCGAAATTTATTTTTAAAGTTAAGCAATTTAAGAACAGGGAAAGTATATAAGTGTACTTATATATTTACTATTTAATGCAATACTTGTCTACAGCTACAAATTTAAAGTGATATTCAAAGTCGGTATAGCGTTAACCTTGAATCTAGTACGTGAAAACCGTTTTAACATTAAATTGATATTTATAACAATACTGGTATGACATGTAATAATTTAACTAACTGATTATAATTACAAGGAAAATACTGACATAATGGGAGAATAAAGAGTTGACCTATATGCAGGCGCCTTGTAGCCAATGAGTTGATCCTCCTATGAGAGCATTTAACATTTGCTCGAACGGTAAGGAAAACATCGTGAGGAAACCGACATCTCTTAGACCCAAAAAGTCGACAACGTGTCAGACACTGGAGGCTGATCACCTACTTGCCTGTAAAATTTAAAAATGATCATGAAACAGATTCAGAAATCTGAGGCCAGGACCTAAAGAGGTTGTAGCGCCACTGATTTATTTATATATTCTTTACTGTATTACGTCATTTAAAATTTTTGTATTTGCTTTCCGTACATGTTCCTTATCGTTACTATATTCATAACAAACGTAGTCGAACTGTAAACATTTGTGTTGTTTTTTAAAATGCTCTTCAAACTGTTATGGCTCCTCAATCCGAGTTTACATTCAAATGGGGCCTATTTCTAAATTAAATTAGTAACATTAATAAATCAGAATTTTTGTATCTTTGGTTTTATCTAATAGATAATTAGATGATCTGTCTTCTGAACTTCACACATATCGTAGGCTTTTCGAGTCTTCAGATACCGTTTTCCTTAAAATATTTTCCTTGACCGTGCGAGTGTTAAAATGATACAGAAAAAGTCTATTGCTTCTATCTAGCCGAGGATTGAAGTTAAGAGCTCGAATGATACTAAGTCAATACTTCTCACAAATTAATAACATGAGTATACTGTAAATATAATTTGACGATAAAAAAATTATAAAGTCGGACTTAAAACGAAAGCTATGTTTAATTGGCTGAAAATTTCGTGTGTATCTTAAAGGCAAATATTAAATGCCTGTTTTAGCCAATGCACATGATCAAATAAAAACTAATAAATCTTGCATAATATTTCAAAAGCTTGTCTATTATATCTATACAAAGTTAAAACTCTATTCAACTCTTCTCAGGTGCGTTAAAAGCCGTGAGAGCTATTTTGTTTGGTCACTGTCTATGCAGGGATTATACGCAAAACTATTCAACAATGTCGAATTATGCAAGACGGAGATCGCAAACATTTTGTTATATTCCAAAAGAATGTATGAGTAAAGATTTATTTATTTCTTCAAAGGATGTTTGCTTGTTGTTGATTAGAGTAAGTTGAAAATTTTAACATTGTTTTTTGTATATATAACTTAATTATAGTCTTATTTAAAGACAGTAGAATTGGGTATCTGCTAAATTTAAGTTTAATAGTAAAGAATTATGAAAAAAATATTATTGACGTTATACTTCTTTTGGGGCGATGGAGAAAAATGATGAGACTGAATTATTACGATGCGCGCGCACACTAACAACTGAATTCGACATCGTAAAGTTAGGTCTAGGTGGCATGAAAATCGATAACTATGGTCAAGTTGTATATTCTAGTATTTTTATATTTAGAACACGTATTTCGTAACAGTACAATTAAGCAGTGTGAGTAAATATTATTTTGGCGTTTTTAAAACAATTTCATATACGACGGAGATAGTATTTACTAATAATTTATTTATTTAAATAAAATATTTTTGATTTATTATTTATCGTTAATCATTACTGCATTTTAGTTATTTTTCCATACGCCAAAGTATAACTTCTAAGGCGTGTACATAAGTACAAAGACTGATTGTTTACAAGTAAATTTATATTTTTAAATACATGTTTGTATACAGTAATAGCTACTGTAAACTCATTAAACTATACGAAATTATATAAAAATAAGAAATATATCATTAAAAATAACGATTGCTTTACTTTCCAAAAAAAGTAAAGGTCAATTTGTCTCATCTCAAAAAATACTTGAAAAACTCTCAGATAACATTAACAACCATTGGGTAAATGGTTGCAGCACACCTGTACACAATCTATTACTAATGATTTCAAGGCACACGCTACAATAGCACCTTTAATCCTGGCTACCAAATGTTACTAGCAGCTGGCGTCTATGATAAAACTAATCTAAGAGGGTAGAAACAGGTTCACAATACACGTAAAAACAAACGCATGGGAACCACGTGAATAGACACTGAAATCTTCTCACGAATTTGTGTCTATTACACCTAAGTTAGATATATTAGTATCGCTATATTTTAATATAATAATTTTTATTATGCTGTCGCTATTTTCCTCGTTAGGAATTACTTTTATACAAACAATTAAATTAAATTACCCGAATACTTTTTCTGTTCATAAATATTTTCTAAGAACTTTTTAAAATCACAATAAATGCATACGCTTAACAAACAGGTCGCTTTCCGGCGAGTCAAGAAAACTATTAAGCTGCGAAAGTAAGCGGGGAATGGGAGTTATTCAGGCTGGACTGGCCGAGACGAATACACAGCTAAACTGTTATTGTATGTTTAATATACATATTCCAATACAGTCTTCTATATGAAGGCAGGCTTTCTTCTTCTTTAAAAGCTTCATACTTAAGCTTCAGCTCTACAAGGCTCAAGTACGACCCCATATGGAATACTGCTCACATCTCTGGGCCGGTGCTACGAAATACCAGCTTCTTCCCTTCGCTGTCTTACTGATCAGCTTGATTCTCTCTCTCTCCGTCTCCTTGCGTTTTCTATAAGATGTACCACGGTGAGTGTTCTGAAGAATTGTTTGGGATAATCACTCCTGCGTAGTTTCAACATCGTATGAGACGTATGAATACTAAATTTCACCAATATCACCTTGATGGCTGGCTTCCACAGTCCGTTTCACCGAGGCATTTTCTTTTGCAAACTAGCGAACTGTGGAATCCACTACCGGCGGGGGCCTTCCCTGAGAGATACGACCTCCAACAAAGCCGCCAACGCAACCACTAAAAATGGGTGCCTATGGGCTGCAATGACTGCCTTTTTCGGCGTCCCGTAGGCTCCCGTCATTATATATATATATATATAATATGGTAAAAAGTAATACTCAGAGAAACCCTACGAAAATTCTGACATTTATTAATCGTGGGATCCCGGTTTTTGTTCCTCCATACCCCATATGCCATCGATGACACATAAAACACATTGTTTTTTCCATAAACGGACCACTTCAAAACAAATGTCTCAAATTGAACTATTTTCGGATATGACAGCTTTGTTTATGTTAAGTTTAGAAACACGTGGCTGATGCTGATATCTAGTAAAAGTATGTATATTGTAATTTTTTTTACTTTTCAGTATTTTGCGCCATTTTTTGTAATCTTTCTGTGATAACGGATATACACAACACGATTAATACCCCCTATTCCATGAATTTGATAGTATTAAACGTATACATAAAAATAAATCGCAAAATATATTGCTGAACACAAAATTCGAATGGCTGAACACGAATTCGAGAAAGAAATAAATTGCCAATATAACATTATAGGTACATATATAATAGTATTTTTAACATTTTGGTACACAACCAAAAAAGAGATTGATTAAATATATACAGCTATTACACACTAAACAACATTTGAAAACCTGAAATCCAATTACATCTGTACACAGCATTTTAGTGGCATCTTCAGTGTTGGTTCACGACATATCAACCACACAACATACACATATTAAACTTAATGACAACAAAAAATATTATTTATTCATACACCTTTTATAGCTTTGGATTGCGTCTCCTTAGATATGACGTCATTACTGTTGCCTTTAAGGGTAACTGAAGCATTTTTTAATTCAAAAAGGACATTAGGCCTGTAAAAAAATAAAAGTGGGGTGAGGTATAAAGGGACAGATGTTCTTTGATTAACATCGCGTATATGACTTGTTGCCGTATACTGCCTTTAAGCAGACCTATTTATTATTTTTACGAACGTAAACTTAATTTCAAAATTACGAAGACCTTGGGTCATAGTATTGTCTTGTATTAACATAGCTTTTATACACTTAAAGAAAACCGGATTGAAGTTATGTATTATTGTAAACGTCGGATAAATTTAAAAGTATGTTAAATAATTATAAGTTTAAGTAAAAAAAGTGTTTTCTTTAACTTGAGTCATGTATATTCGTTTAATCTTTTCAAAGAAAAGTAGCAATTTTAATTAAATCTAATGAACAGTACAAATCATAAACGATTTCATTCCCGGTTTTTGAATAGGTAAACTAGAATAGGACTCTGAAACACATTTACAAGTAATTAAGGGATTTCGTTTGAATTCACTATCAAAGTAGCAAGGACGTAATGAAGCGACCACAGTGTTATATATCTTATATATATATATATGCCTTACTAATACGATAAAACAAATGAACGTAGTTATTTTGCTATATATATATATATATAAGAAACTGTAATAAAACTTCACCCTATCATCTATTTTCTTGAAATATTCTACTTCCTTCTGACGAAGTCTCGCACAAGTCGTTTATGGCCTGCGGTATTAATCACCATCTGCCTTTTTACACCCTGTTCTATAAAACATAATATAACCAAAATAAAATGTATCCATTAGACACATGTATTACTTTCCGCGTAAGTAAATTATTCAAGACATACAGTGTGAACTGTAATAAATTACATCAATCACAAAAGCGCAAGACGCTGACCGCCAGCTTTCATTCAATAAAAAACTACATTATTATATAACAAAGGTCCGAGGGTTGTTCACCTGGGCATTACCCCTAAGATTAATGTCTCGCGCACAATGACTCCCGCGCACATGGCCTGACATTTCTGTACCCCGTGTATTTTTTACTTTTTTTCCCACTTCCTACCCTCCTTAATAATTATAGCACGCGCGAAAGGTGTCTAGTGAAAGCACTAATGAATTTCTTTTGTTATTTTGTTCTGGTAAATATTGTGAAGTCTTTGCTATTTCTTATTGTTCAAAACCAAGGAATGTTTTGTTCATGTGTAGACGATTCATCTACAAAAGGTCATAACAAATTATTTATTTCACTGCTCGTTATATGAAAGCGAAACAACACACCGAGGCACGACATGGAGCAAGTGATTACGAACCTCTTGATTGAATTGTGTTCTGTCATGACAGAACGCAATGGAGACTCACTGTAGACGCCCTCTGCACCAAATGACATTAAGTCAAAAGTAACAACTTGGTTATTAAATCAAATAAAAAATCATTTATTCATGTAGATAACACAATGTATACTTATGAACGTCAAAAAAGAAATATAAATTGAATGCTTCTAATTTTACATTTACTGCCAGTACTCAAAGGCGTAAGAACGGAAAAAAATAATTGGCAATAAACTCTCCGCCACTCGTTTTATAAATTGCCCATTTAGTACTAGAACTCACTGCTTAACCCAACAAAACAGCATCATGGACAAACATCAGTATCCCAATAAACATTTGAACACGGAATGACAGTAATATGTTTCAGTATCTCCATAGTTCTCGAGTACTGGCTTGTTGTATACCTCTAGTCGCCAGTTCAGAGAGACTAATCAAAGAAACTGAAACAGGAACCGAGTACAAATTTGCTTAACTCATCAATTAACCTAAGATACGTGACGGACTGTGTTTTGAATGTGGGAATAGAATGGTGTTTTGTGTTGAAATTTTAGAAGACATGTGACATATGTGTTATGAACACTCGGCCACCCAAATTGGCAGTGATGTCATGTAATTCAATTTATGATCTATGTCAGCAAAGCTTGGGCCCCAATAAGGTCATCGTTCGATATAAGCGCCTCTAAATTGGTACATTATCATATTATCGCTATTTCGTCATGAAATATATGAGATCCGCTCTATAATTGAGAGTTATTGAAAAATGGCTCCTACCCGCAATATTTAAATCAGTATGACGGCACTTTAATACTTGTTTTTGAAGATTTACTGAAAATATTTTTTTATAAAAGCACAAATTACATAGAGCCGAGAGAGATATAAGGAGTCTTTATTTAATTTTGAATGTCTATTTTATCGAAAATTCTTTTCTTTTATTGTATGAAATACTTCGTATGTATATTTGAAAATATTCGTACATCATCGCCAAAACATTGTACATTGTTTTAAGTAAAGTTCTCAATTGAGCTTACGTATGTATATTGTGCCATGTGAAATTTCACATAATCAGACTAACCCAGTCAATGACCGGTAGTAGAACCCAAGAATGCAACCCCGAGTTCAGTCATGATGCGCAGGTGATACACCATCTGGTGTCCACGTGTCGACATCGATATTGATCGGCAATTATCAAGATTACGAACGGTTAGAATTGGGAGCTTAAAAGGTGTGAATGTTTTTGATAGTTAGCTAATATATTGGCAAAAAACAAAATGGTTGCATTGCTACTATAACCAAAGGGTTCATTTAAACATGGACACGCCCTTTAAGTTAGCCAAATAAAATTCCTTTACTTTCCAACTTTAAACAGAACTACAGAAACATCAGAGACAATGGTAATCCTTCTAAACAAACTAAGTCATTTATGAGCTGGTCAAGTTCTCTGATTTAATTATTTCACACATCTTCCTCTGTGTATATTTTAAACGTGCAAACTTAATGGATATACATATATTAATATATCTTTGTCATCTATTCTATGACCACTATAACGAAGTCTATTTATTTACAATAATTACTGTACTTTGAAGTTCAATAAAACTCATCAAAACAATTGCAACCTATCTACATTTTAATCAATTCGCAAAATACTATCACAATTCGATCAATGCAATATCTGTAAATAGAACACATTATGTACGGGGAGTACACGCGTCGCACCATCTGCGACCCCCACACAATACCACGTTGATTGTGCAGCTGCTCGATAAAGCTTCATGCTTTGAAGCATATAAATATGATAGAGATGTTTAGCTTGTCAAATGTTTCATTAACTAAGTAGTGAATTACTGTTTGAAATGTATGCAATTTTTATCTCTCTTGGGCCGTGGGGATTGTTACGCTAATTAAAGATTACCTCAGGACTACGTTCGAATAAGTATCGCAATACGCAGAAAACAAACTTTTTAAAAAATATTCTAATAATTTTAATATTGTAAATACTGTAAATTTGTATGTTAGAGCTATTAATTAATACTTTCCCAATGAACATAAAATACATGAATTATTGAAAAATACACGCATATGTCAAGAACAAGATGTTGAAGTTTCTAAAATATGTTTCAAAATAACTGTTTATTATTATTTGACCGTAACCTTGGAACGTACCCGGGGTTAATTGTATTGAGTGGGTAAATAAGCTACGCAGAAATATTTCTGTTTTCAAACATACAAATATGTTAGGTTTAAGTATGCAATTAAGGAAATCTATTTAATAAATAGCTACAGATATTAATTGGATATACATATATCACCACAATTTCCGCTTCTTATCGCAGAACTGTTCTAGTTGGCTTGCTTATAACTGAGTCATTAATTTACAAATTTATATAAACAATAAACTATGTAATAACATAACAAAACAAATTTAAAAATATTCCTACGTTTAGCGACTGGTGATATGAGTCTATTATTTATGCTCGCTCAGTCATTCACTCAGGCAAAAAGAACTGGCAAGAAACTATCCGCGACTCTTTTTAATCGCTAAGTTTTGAGTCATACGAATAGTTTGAACTGGAGAAAATCAATCCCAAGAATTAGGAGGATTTAAATATTCGTCGAATTTATAAAAAGATTTATTTAATTTACATTCGAAGCTTTATTTTTTGGTAATTCTCTAATTTCGCTTGTGAGTTTGTTGTAAAAAAACGAATAAAATTCCCATATAATGAGCGGTTTATCTTCTGGAGTCTGGTTGATCGAATACTTAAATTAATTATAGCCATAGCCCTCAGGAGTACAAAAATAAAATTCGTCAAAACAAACCCGACTGGCCTATTGAAAGGCCAATGCACTTTACAAATGCATTCAAACTTTTCAAATCTTTCCCCTAACATAAAATTAAACCATTAAGCAGGTTTCAACAAAGAACATGCTAATGGTACCATTTCTTTAAGATTCATATAAATTTCACACTTCAGTCGTACACAAATAGAAACACGATTTTTATAAAATAGCTTCAATTGTTTTATAGGACTTTCCCCATCTAAGGCTGTGGCCAAACCAAAAAGGTTTTATTTGCATAAATAATACAACAAAAACCTTTTTGTTACTACATTGATACTTCACTACTACTTATTAAGTTAGATGATAAATGATAATAGCTATATTAATAGTAACTTTACTTATCTGCTTTTGATGTCCATGTACTCTTATATTTTTTTAGTTGAGTTTATTTTCTAGTAGATTAACTTTCTTGTTATGACTCAGTGTGACTTTTCTAGGGAATGGAAGTTTGCATATCACGGGTTCTTAGCTCGGAAACCAGTTTCACAAATCCCTCTGAACTGTAATCGTATTATTTGTTTAAAATGTAATATGAAAAAAATATGACGTCTATAATATAGTGCTAATACTTATTTTCTGCAATTTATTCATAGCGATCAAAGAAGCAATCAAAATTGTCAATCAAAGTTCAATACACTATGGGAACTCATCCCATCTGTACCGAAATTTCTACACGCACCAAACTTGTCCCATTGTCCACAAATACAAGCCCCTTACGGCTCGTGGGAATTTCAAGTTTAAATATTAGTTCGTAATAAGCCCTCATTGAATCCTTTACGGTCAATAAATTGCAATTACTATTTTAAACTGTTACGCAATTTTATCAACCCTTAACACTTTATCTAATATACCATTTCAAGTACGCTAAGCTGTCATAATGAATTATTGTATTTTAATACTGAAACACAAATATGCAGTACATACAATATTCTTAATATAGAAATAATTACTAAAAATGTAGATAAATAGGAAAATTAAAACAAATTCAAAATGTTTGGTCCCCGTGTACATTTAATGCTGGCAGTATTTTCTCGCTGTATTGCTATAATTATTCCTTGAGCGAGGAATGCATCTACCCCCACGGCCACAGAGGACAAAATCATAGTTGTCTTATTTATTATTTAGTTTATATATATAATATTGTATGCATAAAATTGTACAAGAAAATGTTTCACATCCACGTATTCCAATATCAACATATACACATCAATTATATTAGAACATAAGAAAGCTATCTCTAAAACAAAAAATGCGCCATAAGACAGTAATACTGATAAGTTTATATTGATGCCCTTGAACGACTATTTGGATAATCACCTATTTGGAGCAAAATTTTACTATTCTTTATGATAGTTCATTGAACCAATTAGAGATACGGATCTATTTTATTAATAAACTAACCTCTAATAAATAATTAATTACTAAACCTATTAAAAAATAAAGTTATTTAACACCAAAATTTATTAAAATCAAAATAAACTGTGAAATAAATAATTTGAATAATTCCAGCTCTAACAGGTGTTAAGTAATTGTATACCTTTTTAACTACCATAATAATTTAATTAATCTGCACAATTAGGTCATTTTGTTCCCAGATATTCCCACGCATCCCTTCAAGCATAAAACAACGTGCAATATGGCCGACACGGTCGTTGGTGCCTAAACGTTTAATTAATAATGTATTAATTCTATCGCGTTGGAGAGTATTCGGAATGTGTTGTATTGTATTTCATATGATCTATAGTTGTTTCTTAAATATAATTCTTTGTAGCATTGTATTTAAAATTGTGACTAATTATCATTTTTTTGGCATAGTATTTTCATCTATTTCTGAACTTGTGTTCTGTTATCTTGTATAAATATAAATCTTGTGTTATAGTAGTACGTAAACTTGATAAGCTAATACTTGAATAGGATCAGGTATTTGCACGCTCGGTATTAGTAGTAACAATTTGATATAACACACGTCATTAATGCCAATTCAAAATTGTATTTAAAACATATTTAAACATAATTGGATTGCACAAAGAACAGTTGTTCACACTATGTTCCTTTCCTTAAAATCGATTGGACCATATGCCGAGCGGAAATTCATGTGCCCATATTCAAGTAGATAATAAAATACAAAGAGTATGGGGGTTTCCTTAATGACAACACTTAAAGGCCCGCATCTTAGACTTTGCATTTTATCTATGTGGTTAGACGATTTTGCAAGGCTTCTTAACCTGTTCTTTGTTAGGGCTTTTGACAAGAAAGGTTTCTCAGAAATGTATTCGATAATTAGGATCGCTTAGCGTATGTAATAGGAGTTAAGAAAGCTTTACTTTGTTTCATAAATTTTGTTTCAAGTCTGTCTTGTGTGGTTCACTTCTTACGCTTATCTAACTTTACGTTTTGTGGTTGTCTGATCGATCGACAGCGATAAGATAGCCAGTTGTCTTCATCTTTATTCAATTATTTTATTTAGTATGTCTATATAACTATACACATTTTATGAAAGAAGTGATGTTTTTTTTTATATAATAGATCGTTAACGCCTTGGCTACTTATTGATATCATAAAGTAGATATAATATTAATAATGAGCCAAAAATTTACAGGTAAACAAATGCTCATATAAGTACCTACATACAAGTTTGATGATTAAATAAGTTGTTACAGAGAAAATGTTACTAATATGTTATATTCCCAATATCACGACAAATTGAATGTATTTTAAGCTACTAAGGGCCTGTTTCACAATGTATCATAGTACCAAATAGCTATGCTACACATAAATTGTTCGAAAGATAAAAGTTGCAAATAAGATACTTCGCGTTTCATAACGTATAGCATCTGACAGTCGTGAAACGCAAAAGTACTGTTTATCCTACCAATAAGTAATAAATAGTTTATTTGGAACTTATCCGGACGTTGTGAAACAGGCCCTAAATGTCTTGTCTGTTTTAAAACGACACGATTTTAGCACACCCCAAGGCCACGCCAGTTTCCGACCCTCCCTACCTTCAAGGATCAATAATTTCTGAAAAAATATGAACTTTGACATATTGCGAACAGCCCATGTTTCTTATTCATCTCCTTGCGGAACAAAAAAGCTAGACAAGACTTTTTAGTTACCCCAATTTCTTTGTAAGTGTTACTTCTTTGAAACAGCTGGCATTGAATTGTACCACGTGGACAAAATGGGGATGTTTTTTTTTAAATACAAGATGTATTCAGGTACGTAGCGGATTTGATTCGTCAAAACAATTTCGATTTCAAAAGATTCTTGGCATTTCTTGACCATCCTTTAGCGTGCAATATTATTCAAGTTTTTGACTTACAAAATAACATTGAACAGTTTTGGATCAAAACGGAACCAATTCATCACTCGGCTATTTAAAAAGTTTGTTATGAATTGTTTTAGGTCGAGATTCTCCAACAAGTATTAGCACGATTTAATAATCTATAGTTATGAATATTAAACAATATACAAAGCCTACTCGATCAAGGAAAAATTTCATAATATTATGAAATCTACCCCTGTTAATCGGAAAAATGAGTCATAAAAAATGAGCACTGTTATTATAGACCATTTCTATGCAGTTGCATCGTGTGAAAGTTGCGTCCTAAAGTCACCCCAATTATATCGGTATTCTGCCTGCAATAGACATGCATGCAGGTTTCATCGATATCGATACTTTGCAAACATCGACTTATAGAACTTTATCCACTCAACAAAAACAGCGTACCTAAAATGCAAATTAAAGGTGCCACTGCCACAGCCACCAAACATGTTTAATTTATATTTTCTTATAGAACAGGGCCAAAACTGACAGCAGGCTCTGATATGAAGTGATACCAACGCCCATGGACATTCAATGCCAAAAGGCTAGCGTTGATGACCTTTGAGAACTTAGTACGTTCTTGAAAGACCCTTAGTCGAATGGGTCGGAAATACTTCAGTGGGCAGCTGGGAATTATTATTATATCAAAGTAGGTTAAGGTTCGATAGAAATTCAGAAAACCTTATCAAGCATTAAAAAAAACGATTCGAATTTCGAAAATCGTATGTCAAATAATATAGTTTTGTCAACCCGGGTTTTTAACCTATGAAATAGTGTTATCAATACTTATCTATGACATTTGACCTTTTAATTAAAAATTTCTAAGCAACACTAATATAGTACATAAATCTAGTTCATAAAATACCGCCAATGACTACGCGACACGACTAACACCACTTAGATAGTTTTATTTATTAATAACAAAAATTAAATGCTATAAAGAGAAGAAGATTGTTGTAAAATTTTATTAAGTGTCTAAACTGTAAGAGCAAGTCCACTAAGTCACTGGTGCATAATTAACAGATGAGGGAGCCATAGATATAGAACTCTAGGAATAAAATTTCAATTGTCAAATATGTAGTTCCGTTTGCGTATTAAAATTATTTGAACGATGTTATTGCAATAGATATTCTAATGCATTACGAATTAATATTTTATCGATAAGCAAAGGTCATCACTGGCTTACACCTTGTCTGACATCTGCAGATGCACGTGAAGTAATTATTGTGCCTTCGGGGGAGCCACCCTCGGTCAATGGTCGTTTACCCCTAGGAAGGGGGTCGGTCAACCTACATGTTCACATGAAGACATTTTACGGTAATAATATGGGAATACGTAATGGTGATTAAAGTTTTTTCATCGCAACATGTTTTGTCATTTGTCATTTACAAAATGGCGAAAAAGATTCCATTTTTAAACAAATACAAATGTTTCAAAGACGAATAATATAACTAATTTGGAATTTCCATTTATATTTTCCTACTTAACGATGATGAAGAGTTTCAATTAATAACGTGATAACTTGTTTTCTTGACCGGAAATGTTCAAATAGCTTGACAAGGTGGCTTAAAATAAGCCAATCTTGGGCATGGCGTCATAATGCCGAAACATTAATAAATTCTGTTTGCGACACCACTTTTTGTCCAGCTACTTCAATATTAATTGAGGCAATAAAAGAGCAATAATTATAATCACTATTGTATGTATTGTATCAATTTTATATTGGAAATTCTGTTAAAATCACCTGTGATATTTTTATTATAATTGTGGGTAGTTTTTCTTATTTTGCGGCTGAGGCGCAAACTAGCTGTGGTCTCTGGCACAATGACCAGCGCTGTGGAACAGTCTGCTCCTCAGCAAGATTCTGAGCCAGGGCCAATTACAACTACAACACACACGCAATACACACTTAAAACTGCTTTAAAAAAAGCATTGTTATCTCCCATTCTTTTTTTATTGTTATTGCTGCTATGTCTATTACATAATTTCTCTAAATAGGTGGGTAGGTGCATATTTTCAATATTATTTTCTTCTGAAACGGATAAAAAGGAGTATGTCAATCAGAGACTGGATTACTGTAAATTTCATGAATTTATTCTAATATCAGCGTTTTTATATAGGGGCCGTTCAAGTATTAAGTAAGCAATATAGGGGGTCTTTGATTTTCTTATTTAGTGATTACGTCAAAAGTAATTATTTACTTTTTTACAAATATTACCCACACATTGTCTATTCTTGAAAACGAAATGCATTTTCGACGATTCCTACAAAGCATTAATACATTTATGTACTATTATTTTTGAGGGCTTTTTCTTACTTTTGCTAAAAAGAGGAGATAAATTGCAGTAAATCTGCTTAAATAATACTTTGAACGGCCCCATAGAAGTTTTATTTAGAAATGTATCACTTGCCTAAACCAAATACTAATTTCAAACACGAAAACATGTTACTTTAAGCAAAAACCTTAAAGGTACCTTCGGTACGTGAGACCTTGCTAAGATTCAAGGTTTCGGTAAGCACGCAGGATAAGAGTTGAAGGCCGGCGCTTATTCAAATTTGATGGGTAGGTCTACGATTCGTAATGCCAAATTGTTACTAGTCACTCATAGAATACAGAAAGAAATGATTTAACACTTAGAACATTTCAATAGAGTAATTTAACTTCAAAGAATGTTAATGTACTGTTGAATAAAATCTCACTAGACAATAAAATTTGGTATACAAAAAGTTGTTAAAAGTATTTAAACATACTAGGTACAAATGCAATTTTGTTCATAATCCGCACATAAGCTACTGAATACGACGACAATATATCCGTGAAGCTAAAGAACACATGTAAAAAATTTAGTAATTTTCAAGTCGACCGAAATACAAAGGAGCTTTCTGCCGTTTTTACTCCAATAACTTGGAATTAAATTTTTACAGCAGTCGAATAGTCAATGGCGTAAGCACGCTGCTTTCTTCCATGGTCAAGTGTGAAATTATTACCAAAATTTGATCAAGGAAATAGTTTCATATCGACCGCCCGGGTAAATCTCTATGGCACAATACGAGTCATAATTACGACTGGTTTGTTCGATATAGAATCCGGATATCAGCAACAAGTATGCGCGACATTCATATTAATATGTTATGCCTAAACAGATTTGTTCTACGAACACCCAGTTTAATGGCTAGACGAGTAGTCGAAACTTAACGCTAGCATACTTCCGGCATGTCAAATCCAATACGTTAAATCCTCTAGTCATACTTAGTCTGCACTCTGAATCTTACCCTTAATGTCTCACCCGAGTAAAAGGAGAATCTGTATAGTCTCGTAAGGTCTGACGAGACTCGGGGTTCACATAAAGGGGCATACGGAATAAACATCATTTATCAGGGTTATTTTTATCATGTCTGGAACCGGTTATATGACAATTCCGGCTCAGGTTTTGCGATTTTGGAAGTGTATGTCAATTAGTATTTATTGAAGCAGGTAACAAGAGTATAAAACTGGAATATTTTTATAAAAAAATGTGAGGCCATGCTGTAGTTTTCAGCTCATTTGCCTTGATACACAGAGGTTATAAGTTTGTGGGAAGCATGGTATTTTAACAGAAGAATCAAATTGGCGATTAAGAAGAGTGGCGGAGAGTTTATTGCCAGTTCTTCTTTTCTGTTCTACACCCTTGATTTGAGAACTAGCAGTAAATATAAAATTACATACATTATGTTACCAACATTAATAAATAATTTTGAATGTCTTATTCAAGCATATATAAATTTATAATTTTATCTATCACAACATTTCTACTATTATTTTTTTTATACATATAGTTCATTTATTTTATTTTTCTTTATTTTAGTTAGAGCTAGTGTGATTTTTTTAGTTTATTTTTACACTCCGTCTCATTTTTATTGTTCCAAATTAGGGTTGCCTGAAAGAAATAGCTTATTAGCGATAAGGTCTAATATCTTATATAATCTGCTTTTTCAAATGTATTTTTTTAAATAAGGTAACAAAGGGTAAATAAATATTTATCTGCACAACACATAAAAAACCTAGTTTTCAGTCTAGTTAGTGATTCATATTAATGTACTAGTATTATATAATAAGTATGTGAATATACACTTTAACCTAGAGCAACAACAACCAATACAATGGAATTCAGTCAACAATGTTGGGTCTTATTAGTTTTGTTTCTATGTATAACACATTGCATATGACTACTGATAACAAAAGAATAAACACAACCTTTACGTATTTGCACATAGACCTGTAAAGTAAGAATCCATCATTACAGCTACTTAATTATGACACACATCATTGAGATGTTTGGTTAATACATTGATGGTGGGTAAATAATCAGGATGGCTATGAAATAACCTAACTATTCTTAAAAAATATGATTCTTTAGAACGGGGCAAAGTAGATATATTTAAATAAACAATACTTTCTATTACAATAGGTAGTTTTGTCTTACATTCACCATATAATTGTATATGAATATCAAGCCAACGAGAAGGTTAGAAAATCAATCATTCTAACGTCAATAATTAGTCTAAGTATAAAAATTATTGATTTATTGAGAACTTTTTATAATACAACATAATGAAGGTTGTTGGAAATAAAAACTGTAAGCAATAGTGAAAGTTTAACCATTTTATACTTACAGAATATTTGTTTTATAATCAATTAACAGAATTGTAGCTATCTTTTTTTGATTTATCTAAAAGCAACTACATGCTAGCAGGAAAAACTTTAACTAAATTGTTCATTGTAGTATGTTATCAAGAACATAACATGATGATAATTATATAATTTAATAAATTAATTTTTAAACAAATATTGATACTTTTACTTGTAAAATCTCAAAAAACAGGATGATTTAATATTTACAGTGTATAGTTTCCTAATATTGTTATAGTATAATGTTTCGCTGAGTGATGAAGATGAAGTGATACGCCAACTGTACCTTCCAACCAAAGTTATCGTTCTGATAGTAATACAACACTGTAGATGTACCTACAAATAACATCTAAATTGTTTGCTTATTATTAACAAAGACTTAAGCAGTACTTGTAACTTGCTAGCAAAAATCAAATACAATAGAATTTATTATAAAGATTGTGTTGAAATATTTCAAGAAAAACCTAAATCTGGGTATTTTTACTTTTTACCAGCAGTATCAACGAGGATGAGACTTATATATTAGTACATGTCAATAGAGATTTGAAATGGTCTTTAAAATTTATTTATTTAAAATAGAGATGGGTAAAAGATATTAAAATCTTTCTATACTACCTTATTTATCTATTACTACCATTTCAATATCTTTATTAAAAAATATATTTTTGAATATTGAATTTATTTTCAAATGATCAAAAAACTTTCGTTACAAATGAAATCGAAATAAAACTTACTTTCTACGGCGACCGGCAGGTTTATTATCCGTGAGAATGTTGTAGGATTCACCAAAAATCCGATATTCGAACTCGTCATCATCAATATTTTGATATTGCATCGCTTAAACACTAATTAAGATACTTGCTACGAAATAAACCACCCCTAAAAGACTTTAATAACATCATAACAAAAGACACTTTTAGCACGTGTTTTTAATTATGTCAATAAATGACATTTATGCATAGTTTTCGCGCCAAAAAGTTATATAATCATAGATAATATTTTTTTATTTTCTATTTGGGCCGGGGTCGCAGAAGCGCGACAGGATACGGCCGTAGCGCGCGCGGAGCCGGACTGACTAGTGACTATAGTGAACATTGAACAAAGCGTTCGGCAAAGCACAGAAACCAGCTAGTTTTTTTAGTTTGCCTCCCCGTTTCCTTTGATGTTAGTTAGGGCCGCTTCACCCCTCGTATTAAATACATTATAATTTATTTTGATGTAATTGTATATGTTCTTAAAATAGAATTTCGATGTATATGACTAAGTATTGTCGCAAAGACATCTAGTAATGCAGTCGAAACCCTAGCTTAATATTATGTAGTTACTTAACTAAAAAAATATATACACAGAGCTCATTTTTTAATGACAATAATAGGCTCAAAGTACTTACGGTTCTTCCTTTAAGGTGATGCTGTAGTCTTCTCTTTCGCTTTTATTGAGTTTTTCTTTTAAAACTTTCAGTCTTTCGATTTGAAACTGCAGATACGATTTTGTTCCTTGCTCGCCACTGTCAAGAAACAATATTTATGTTGTAATGTGGTTCATAAGTCAACATAGGATATCGATGATCAAAGCCTAAAGCAATTGTAGATTCGTAAAATAATATTATTTCTAATAATTAATTGTATATTCATATATAAAACCAGAATAATCTGTTACGACGCATTAGCGCTTAAATCGCTAATCTGGTTATATTTGCACAAAAACAAGTGGCAAATCTATATTTTCTCTTATTTTTGTATAATCGATCATTTTCATTTAAAAATCACGAGTAACACACATAGTTTTACATACTAAAATATAATAAAAAATTCTAACTGCAATTAAATTGAATACGATTCAGTATATCGCCATTGAAATTACGAAGATATCAGCGATTGCTTTTTTTAACGTAAAGCGGCATTGGTGAAAATCGAAATGCCTTACAATATATATATGTAAGCACAAGGTATTTTAAGAACTTAATAATATTGATATTTATCAAATTTATTTGTATTTGAAATTAAATCTTTTCAAATAACCTTCCTAGCACTTCCGGTCATATCAAAATAGTAAAACTACGACCTAAGTGTTATTCTTTTAATTTTTAACTAGTTTCATCATAAACATCTTTATTTTATCAACATCACAGGCATATCGATTCACTATCATACTCCACAAAATGCGTCTAAGGACTTGAAACTCGCTGTTGCATAATCATGGACGGCATTGAACTCACCTTAATGCAAGCTAATAAAAATAGCTTATGAAACCAAGAAAATAGAGTTATCAAAATGGGAATACAATGAAAATCAGTCATATCCGTTGACAAAATAATTATTTGAAATTAATAGTGGGCCGTTAAATATAAAATTTTAAAGATCGAATAAGAAAGACGTTAAACCCGTTAAACCGACAGTTTGATTTTATTAGAATGAGAGAAAAGCATTAAAAATATCGCTATTCTATTATATAAATTAAAAACAGAAAAGCGAGTAGTTAATTTTAACATACAGTAAATGTGCTAATTTCTTCTTAGAATGCAGTTATTTTGTATTTTGTGGTTATGAAGTGACGTTATCGATCGTGCCTTATTTCATTTACTTACTTAGATTTAGCATCCTCCATAATACACATATACAAATGAGGTTAAGCGAACTATCTATTTCTTAAAAAATATTTAGTGTTGATTTATTGAAATTTCATTACACGCGAAAATCTAGTGATTTGTTTTTCCAAAAAATTTCACCGTACGTTAATATTCGTTACAATCAAACGAGGGCATTTACTATCTCTTTCTTACACGATGTCCAATACACGATAAAGAGAGATAGATATATAATACCGTAAATAAACTTATCATTGAATTGACGTTCCATGAAGCGCCATGTTTTAAGGAAATGCACCTATGTTGTCTATGAAATATTATTGCTCGCCTGAAAAAAAAATACACTAATTTATTTTATAACATTTTAATAATAACAATATATTATTGGACAAGAGAAAATTTATCCTTGATTTAAATAATATTGATAAATCCATGGGTGGTGAAAACAACCGTTTAAAAATAAAGCTTGTACTATATTTGTCACTGCTGTCTATGATATAGATGACGTAGCTAGTAAAATTACGAAATTTCGTACATCTGTACAAATATTATCTATGTTGAGCGCGAACGGCGAAAATGAAAATTTAAATAGGAAAGCGAGGAAACTAGTTTCAATTTTACCTTACATGAGATCATAAAAAGTTATGATATTTTAATTTCTAAATATAAATTCAAACAAAAGAATGAAATTTCGGGCCGTAATGATGGACGCAGGACCTATGCGAGAGTTCACTAGTGAGTTGATATGATTGAAGTTGATTGAACTCAACATGTAATACATACCTTACAATTGCATGAAAATAACAAGCTTATCTTGTATAGCTCTATCTACCAACAAAGATTGATTCTTATTTCTATTATATTGTTTCAGATATAGTTTCAACAATATCAAGATTGTCCAAAGAATGTATCCTTAGATTATCTTCTGACAAACTTTATTTAATAGTTAGTGAAGATAACAGTGGTCCAACTCCACCAATGTTGTGGTGTGAAATGCCTCAATCAACTTTTTTTTCAGAGTATCAAATAGTTGGAGTAGATGATGAATATAAAGACATCTACTTGGGTATAGTGTCAGGTATTCAATCTCACTACCAAATATCCCTTAAACATATAAGATAAATATATTGCCTAAAGATAAATAATAGAAGCATCATGTCTAGTTATAAATTGTTATATTCAGTCTAAATATAAAAATATAATATAAATTATAATTCATATTATGGTATATAAGATTTTTCCTGCGTCAAGGACAAAAAATACTATACTAAACAAAATGTAATTTCATAAATTCCAATTGTTTCAGCTAATTTATCTAAGTCACTAGTAACCCTTAAAACTGCTAAATGCTTAAAGATGAAACTTACTAAGAAACAGTGTCCATGTCTAACACTAGAAATTGAAATGGTAAATTTTACTTCCTAATTAATACATTAACAGTATAAAGCTAAAAATCTAGAATTAAATTATATTTTACTCTGTATTCAAGTGCAAATATTTAAAAAATTGTTGTTAGTAAACATACTATTAATGTTAAAGCTAAAACATTAATTTTACTATTAAATGTTTAGCCGTCATCTACATCACAACAGTCTAGGCAAGTGACCCATGATATACCTGTGGTTGTGATCCCAAGGAAAATGTGGTCTGAGTTCCATGAACCAAGGGTTCCTCATCCTGATGTAGGTACATATCATTTCATGTATCAAATTGTATTCTACTAATGCATGCAGTAAAAATGTTTCTCAAGGTGATTTGTTTCTGACAAAAGACAAAAATACTTTTAAATAATTGGCTTTCATGTATCTTTCCTGCATTCAATAGTTTTAGTAAATGATAAAGAAGCATATAAAAGTTTCCCTTTATTCATAAAGTACACTTCAAGTCAGTCAGTTTAATTGAACTGTTTCAACAAGATAACTAGTATGTGTCTCTTATCATTAAAGCATAAAAACAACAGAATTCTAAGAAGAAATTAGACTGATTGAAATCAGGGTTTCTAATCTTATATCATATACTGACTAGAGTCATGAATATGAAGTATCAGTTACTACCTTACAATATTTGTTCTAATAATTTCACTTCTACTTAAACCAACTTTTGCACTGCTTAAAATTGCATTGTTAAAGCAACAGATTAGATTAAGGGATTTAACTAAATTTGATTAAAACTATACTTTGTAAGTTTTTTTTAAAGTATATCTTATGTATGTTATATTCACAATATGCTGTCAAGCATAAATGTATCTTATTAAAACAGGTTTTATTAAGTAAAAACCAAATAAAATTTTAGATTTCCATAGAGCTGCCAGCATTAAAACAACTACGTACAACCATAGACCGCATGAAATGTATGTGCCCTGAAGTTGTGATACGAGCATCTGCAGAAGGCAGATTAACTTTGCAGATAAAGACTGATTTGGCCAAAGTGTCTACAAGGTTTAAAGATCTGAGAGTAGAGGCATTTGAGGGTAAGATATTTGTGTTATTATTTTGAGTCCTGTAACAAATATTTAATTAAGCTTTTTATTTAATAATTTGAGCATTAAAATGTAAACTGAACGGTATTTTTCTTGGGCTAGACACATTTGTCATGTGGCTTGGGGTGGTTTGAGTGGTTATTTCAATAAATAAAAATACCTGTGTAATAGAAATAATATTCTATATAGTTTTTTCTGGTAATTAAAATGTGATGGTAAATCTTTATAGTTGTTATGGAAACATTCTTGCCCATGTTTCTCTTAGTCTTTCAACATACACAACAGAACAATTTTGTATAAATCATATGATTAGGGTTGCTTCTTACCTAGACAATTATTATTTTGAATTGAGTGATTCCACACATTTTGTTGAAGATTTATGGAATAGGCTTCTGACTTTAAATACACTTATAATATTTGTGTAGTAGTAGTTTATTATCGTCCATAAACAGTGTATGTACAGGGAAATTTTATAATTTATTTTTTTAGGTCCAATAGATCACTCAGATTCTGAAACAGAAACTCAAACAATGGAAGATGTGGCAAGAACATGCTATTGTAGAGTTGATGCTAAAAAGTTTTCAATGTTTCTAAGTGCAGATCAAATTTCACACAATAGGACTATTTGCTCAATTGTGCATAAAAAATTAGTAATTTTGTGTTTGCAAACAGAAGAAAATGTGAAGTTGCAGTGTTTTATAACAGGGATTGTGTATTAAGTGTACTTTCAGATAATATATGTATTTCCGATGTTGATGTCTTATTTATTAATCACATATGATATAGCTTAGTCTGTTCTATATATATATTTATTTGATTATATATTGTAAGGTAATAATTATATTAATTTAAAATTTGTCACTTTAAAAATATGCTAATGTAAAAATGTCTTATTACTGCAAAATAAAAATTCTTTCAATCGTTTTGAAGACACAGAATACTATTACTTCTAGCGAAGAAAAACAACAACTTCATCGTAAAAACATTCTTACACCAGCGCTCCGGTGAATACCATCAGTACTGTTGTATGGCGCGAGAATTTAAAATGGTATGCAAGTTTTTAAGGAATAATATGATGTAGACAAATAAAACAAGTAGTACATGAGTAACAATTTTATTTAACTACATAATTAAATAATCTTCATATGACAACAAAAGCGTCAAAACGTCAACTGTCTCATTAATGTTGATATCACAACACAAAAGCATTTTCCACTGGAGTCCCTTCGTAATTGATGATTATATTACTTTTTACGTTAATTTAAACACTGAACTGAAAAGAAACAGCAAAACGATTTTGAGATTCACATCACAACTTCATTATATTTTACACAGTGTTACTATTTAGCAAAAACCTGAAGTCCCATGAAAAAACATACTATGTTTAATGTATGGCGTTTTGTTTTTAGCTTAGCTTAGCTTAGCAGTGATCACTTTTCTTTATAACACGTGCTTTATTATATGTACGAATATTTTATATGTTTATTACAATACAATGTTGATTCTATGATCTCTATGAAGCATACCTATGTGCTTATGCAAATTATATGAGTGGATCTAATACAATTTTGCCACAAACAAAAAATCATAGTAATATTTTGTATCAAAATTACTCAATTCAAGTATACAGTTCTACCGAAATAAAAAACCCAGATAAATGTTAATAATTTCCCCCAATGAGCCCCGAACGTTTCACAACGTAATTCACAGGCTTGTTGACTTAAAATAAAAAATTGGGATGAATTAAAACCTAAATAAAATAAATATTCGTCTAGGCAAGGGTTCATTCGAATTGACTTGACATCTAAGTTAAGAGCATTTTTTTAGCCTCTCGAGGCCGCGGGGCAGCAAAGGAGTAGAGACCGCCTGTCCCCAAATTATTATTTAAAAAAAAAATACTGTTGTTGACCATGACTTTTGGCTGGAAATCTATCACAGACAACGGACACGAGACGAAAAACAACTTCTTTCGTCGTGTTGAAGAGTTTCAACAAGGAAAACATATTTCCCTATTTGGAATAAATGGGTAAATTTTGTCAATAAAATATGACGATTCCCGGCTCCTCCTGCTGTAGTTAGATACTTAGCAAAACTTTTTATAAATAATCATCCGGCACATAGATCTATTTAAATTCACAAATCTGTTATAGTTGAATTTGTGAGACTCTAAGCGATGTTAAGATTTCATCTAATAAATAAGTAAAATATATCCTTGAAGCGATATCTATAGCTAAACCAATCGCGCGGGAATTGCCAGTATGGGATGCGAGGATAGTTATCAATTATTTGAAAAGCCCAAAAGTAGATGAGCAAAATTTATAAGTAGGTATCTCGAGTTGCACAGGCATAATAATTTTATTGGCTTTTGGGCGCAGAGTTCATTATTTGAGTCTCTTGCAGGTCGCCACTTCAGCATTTTATTGATAACGGTGATTCCATCACTTTCCATCTGGTTTTCGGTTCTAAAACAGATACAGAAACGTATAGAGAATCAAATCTTGCCCGAATAAACATTTAAATCCCTTATTTGTCGTAGGACACTCATAACCGTCTCTAATAATAGACTTGGCTCCTTGACAAATTTGTTTATTACAACCAGAGATCCTGTATGACCCCCGCAATTATTGGGAGCTGAGTTAAGTTTTTTTTTGGAATCAGGTATCGAGGCCTCGCCGCTTTGTACATCAGCTGTTGCTTCGCTAAACTTTCTAGAAAGATATTCCATAAATTATTGCTAAGGCAAATTGGCGTCATGAAAGTATGTTTAAGAAATATTACTGTCGAAATCTAGAAGATAGTAGTCTGTATAAAATAGTAGAATGCTGAGACTCAATCAGAAAAGTCTCTTTCTCAGTACTTTTGGCCGCTTAATGATAAGCCAGGTATTCTATTTCATTATAAACAATGAAAATATTGTTATCATGTTTACTAAATGATACTAAAGCTTAGGTTTTAATTAGTTTATATTGTTTATTTGATCATGATTCTATCGAATATAATTCAAAACACATTGTTGCCTTTTTTAGTTATATAATATAACTTACAAGCCCCCAGGATATTATAATAAACACGTATCTCATAATGGAACTCAGACTTCTTAGCAAAGATAATACAATTTTTATTGACGTAAAATTTCTTTTGGCGCGATGAAGAAGAATGATGAGAGTGAACTTTTACGATGCGCGCGCACACCTAAATTCGACATAGTGAAGTTAGGTCTAGGTGGCATGGAAATCGATTACTATGTTCAAGTTGTATATTCTAGTATTTTATATTTACAACACGTGTTTCGTAACAGTACAATTAAACAGTGTGAATAAAAAATATTATTTTGGTGTTTTTAAATCATTTTCATATACGACGGTGATAGTATTTACTACTGCGTTAATCATTACTGCATGTCAGTAATTTTTTTCCATACGCCAAAGAAGTATAACTTCTAACGCGTGTACATACTAAAATTCGAATGAAATCTTTATAAACTCTGTATAAACCGATTTTTATTACATATGTGGCGTTATATATGTCGCAGCCAACTAGCTTAATTAGCTAGTTCAATTAACAGCCTAGACTTTAACTATGTAGTCGTTTAACTAGCGGCCCGAATTCAGTCGTAAAGTTTGTACATTTAATAAACTGTCTGGCACCTCGATGCAATGGACGGACCACTGTATCTATTAAAAGATAATATTGAATTGTACTTTTGTGAATAGATATAATTAAATTTATATTCCATTCCATTTTTATTTTATTACATATACATTTATTTATAAAGTGAAAATCTAAAAATCAGCCCAAACATCGGGTAATCAGCTCTTAATAGACGAGTTCGGCTCCATCATCAGATCATCTCCAGATCTTCATGGAATAAAAGTTTAAATAAAAAATAACAAACGGGCTAGACGCCACTAAGATTTTCGAAGGCACACATAACACTTACATATAAAATTTTGGTCATTGTCATATATTTAATCACAAATAAAATCCGTATCATCACTATCTGCATCTTCCTCCTCATGTAATCCATTAACAATTGATACTATAGAATCATCCACAACCTCTTCATCAGACGACGCATCCAAATTGTCAACATCATAGACAATCCATCGCTTAATTCTCTCGAAATTTCCAAGAGTACCCCAAATCTTTTGCAAAACTTTCACCAACTTCACCAAAATATATTGTCCCTTATTGGAATGTGAACTTTTTTCCGTATCAACAACGCCGTAAAGTTCAAAGTCAAACGCGTACTTCTTCTCGTGCAAATGTGCCGAGAATTTTATTGACCGTGCCTTTATTGTCATTTCGTATTCTTCTACGCCAATCAGTTGTATTTTTATATGCACAAACGCTTTATCCTGTCGCCATAGCAACTTGGGATATCTTGCTTCATCAGAGATGGCGCATTGTGGTATTATCGAAGACGCGGTGTCGTCGGAAACTGAACCGTTTCTCTTAGATATTGAGAGATCAATGGAGCTTGTTTCACCAGTTGTATTTAGTTTATTTGCATTATCGGCTAAAGGTTGTATCATTGGAAGATTCTGTTTAGCTTGATTTGTGTTTTGAGATTGCTTTAAGTGGGAGGCAAAGTCAGCCATGTTGTATATTGACCAGGGATCTGATTGGTTTGAATCACAATCAGACCCAATCAAAGGCACTGATCGTATCAGTTTAGGCGTAGGCGAGGCATTTGTAATATCTGGTGTAGGTTTGTCTAGCTTTTCCCAATCTTCGGGTGTTTCCGTGTTTGGCACGACGTCTTTAAGGTAATCAATTTCATCTTCCAATGTGCTTGCTATATTTAAATCCAGCATTAATTGATTAATAATAATATCAGCGCTGGTACTTGTATCTACTAATGCGATGGAGTATTTATTGCCACCGGTAGTGATGGCTGGTTGTTTATAGAAAGGTTTAGCGAAGAAATGCTTTGTTCCCTCATCCGCGTAGTTCGATAACCATGTATTACAGTAATCTGTCCAAAGATTTCCAACCGGTTTAATACCTATTAGTCGACATTCAATACTTTGGAAAGGCAGTTTATTAATCAATTTATCTGATATAGGCCTGGCATCTTTTAATTGAATATTCGCCGAGTCGCCTTGATCCACAAAGAAACAATTAATAATGTCCCCTTCAATTTTGTCGACTCTCGCGCGTTCGTATATTTCGTCGTCAGGAAATTTTGCCAGTATTATATCACCCACTTCCAAATCTATCAACGGTTCCGGGTTGCTGTCTATATATGTTTCAATATCTTTTAATAAAACCTGCATGCACGGTTCGAATTTGCTAACACGTAACAAGCATTGCTCAGGATTTATTACGTTGGTAATAAATACACCCTCCAATTCACCAATATTCAAATGCGCCCAGGTGCCAACATTCTCTTTCTTCTTTTTCTTCATCGCTGGGGTGGTGACTATTGAGAAGTTTGGACCACACAGCTGTTTAATTTTATTAATATGATCAGGACATTCTTCTGCATGCTTTTGCAGAAGTTCCCTTTTCAAGTCATGCTTAACAACAACTTGGTTTAACGATCTAAGGTTTTCGCATGCTTCTAACGTATCAAGAAAAACACAGTTTCCAATTACACCAACAATACGGCCTCTTACGTGAGAAACTTCATCAACAAGACTTTTGACGGTATCTAGAGCCAGTGCTGAAAACGTCACATCATTATCTTTCGGTTGGAGATTAACCAGACGAATTTGCACGGTATACGTTTCAATAGAAATTAGACTCTCCGGCAAATGATATAATGATACATCGCTTGTTTCCTGATATTTCTCCTCGTCCAATAGTTTTATCAACACTCTGTATGAACCGCGAGTTCGGCAAATAATTTTTACGACTTGACATCTCGCGAACGAATCCAGTTTTATCGCCACAGCGCAGATATCACCAACTTTTGGTATGCCGTGTAGTTGTCTATTCGCAATATTACCGAAATACATGCCAAGTTTAATAGAAAGTGTGTGCATCGCGGGGAACTTGATCTCTTTATTATTCTCAATGTGAGTTAACAGGCGAGCGGAGTAATTAACGGCTGTGTGGAGATGAATGATTTTAAAATTAACAATCCCACTTCGAGGAATCCAATTCGGCGGATCATCGTAGCGCTTTAATACCGTATGACGATTCCGACAATCGTAGAACTCTGGACAATAACCCAAGTTTAATAGGTTACCGCAAATCGGAACCAATGCTTCAGCCTTCGTCAAATCCTTTTCAGCGAGTATCTTATTGCGGAGTTCATCCAGAACAGGTGGAATATCATTAGTGCATCGCTTTACGAAGTTTAAAATCTTCGGCAATTTCTCCGTATTCACTTCCTCAAGGATAATTTTAATTTTGACAGAATCGTTGTTAGAATGAAATATCGACGGGTACTTGTCGTTCAAAACGAAAAATCGTCTCCTAAAAAAGGAATACGCTTTGGGTAAAGAGTAATGGACGAGATAATTTGCATCGGTGATGTTGAGATGGGACAAATTCTCATCCGTACAAATAAGAATCGGGCCTATCAATGGTGCGTCATAATCAATCCAGGCCGAATTAATATTCTGAAGATCCGACAAGGACATTTCATTATTACTTGCAAATATGTAATTTTTGCGACATTTCAACACCTTCTCCAGAGTTTTCACCTCATCATCCAATCTGCACACAATCACCACTTTTTTAGATGCATCAATTTCGTCAAGAAACTCTAACACACACCCGATTTTATCATTTTTCACAAAGCTAACTGTCATTTTCGCTTTAGAGTAGATAACGCATTCCGGGAACGCACTGATACTTATAACAGTATCAGGGACTTTCTTCGCAAGCGGTTCCATAAAATCACACCAAATCCTTGACGCAACGACATATTGAACTCTAAGCTCCTTATTTGACCTCGCCTTTTCGATCTCTTTAATTTTGTGATGAAAGAATTTAATCTCTCTTCTATATACTTCGTTCATTCGTTCACAATCATCTAGAACGATGATTCTGAATCTGCGTAAGTCGACACCGAAATCATTATTTTGCAGCAATCGAACTAACACCGATGGTGTGGATATTAACAGATCACACCCATTCAGAAGAGTCGTCGCAATAAACAAATCATCTACCCCAGGGTAAACAGCCAGAATCCGTTCTTTAAATCTAAAAAGCATTTTAGCGTTGTTCTCCATTTGTGTCACGGATTCAGCCGAAGCACAAACAATGATGCCTATGGGACCAACGCTGTTGGTGATTTCAGGTGTCCCATCACTGACTAAACGGCAGACACTTGGCAGATAACCCATAGTTTTACCGCAAAATTTAGGGCCTATGATGAAAATACTATGTCCCCTTAGAATCGTATGCCAAGTGATGGACTGTATCGCCATTGGCTGCGTGATGGACATTTTTTTTAACGCAATCTGTATTTGTTCATTGAATGGAACGTCCCGCATATTAAATATAGGTTTTATATTCTTTTTTAATTTCGAATGCACCATTACGATTGGCGTCACTATTTTTTTGACAAAACTACACATCGAAGAGGCTATAACTTTTAAATCAGTTTTGTCATCTTTTATTACATTTTTACTTTCTATATTTGTTTTTATATTTATTTCTATATTTCTTTTTGGATATTTTGCATCAATATATTGCATTAAATCATTCGTAACATCTTCACTATCATCAATTTTGGAAGCTTTCTCAGATTCTACTACATTACATTTATTTTCTTGCATTGGTATGTCTATTGAACTTTCATTCTTAATTTCTTCTTTTCTGTTAACTTCAGATTCTTTGTCTTCTTTCGCTGATGCTGTGAAAAAAGCATGGTATTAATATAACCGAAGCCAGACCTTTACTAAAATAATTGTGGTTTGAGTTCAATCATTATGACTTAGGGTCTTTAAGAAAAAAGCAGTGTTGCTACATCCTGACTTCTATCCTCTGTTTTGTAATTAATAGGCAAGTAGATGATCAGCCTGTGCTGTCACACGCCGCCTTGTTGGTTCTAAGGCAAGCCGGTTTTCTGATAATGTTTTCCTTCGTACGAACGAGTCTTAAATGCACACATAGAAAGTCCATTGGTGCATAGCCTGGTTCTGCTACTTCAAGGATGAGAGTGGCAGACTGAATCATTGAAGCCTTTAGGCCAACATTGCTTTTCGCTAACAACAATGCAATTTATGAAGATTACATTTTCAAAAGAGGATGAGGAGGATTTAAACGCCTTGACTTTATGAAGCAGTAACATTTCTTTTCTTAAAATTTTTAATTTGTTGATTAATTTCAATTTTAAGGCTGGCAAGTTAGCAGACTTACCTGATATTGTAATAAGCCCATGGACACTCGCAAAGCCGCAGGCCTCACGAGTGCGTTGTCTTTTAATTATTAATAAATATTATCGACTACAGGGCAATACTTACAAATTCCTGTCTCTGCCTGCACATTCTTCATTATATTCAACATTTCCAATTTCTTTAACATCTTCATATTCTTCAGTTTTTTGTCTATTTTCTGGCAATCTTTGTCAATTCCTTTCTCTTTGAATTTCCAATTAACCTCGTCCAGCACATCATCTTTATTCAAAGATAAATCTTTTTCATACAACTCAAATTTGTTCGTGATTTTTTTATAATATGTATTAAGATTTCTGATAATATATAAAGTATCTGAATAGTTCAGTTTAGTGAACAATTTCTGTGACAACTTCTCATGAAACAAATCTTTATCAATCATTGCAAATGATGACTGTGTTAGAATATTTGACAAAACTTTTAGACCAGACTTAGTTTTGGCGTAAATATCGCCATATTTGTGCTTTCCGTCGAATATACCACTGGAATTCATAAAAATGTCAATATAATACAATCCATAAATAAACTCAGTAATGCCATCAGATTGTTCCTAGGACCAAATTTCAATTAACACACCCCTACGGTACACTCTGTTTGAGTGGGAATTTCAAATATGGTTTAAATTACATTTATACACAATATATTTGAAATTACCTCTTACAACAAGTGTACAACAAAAACTTTAGGGGTTTTAAACAATATTTAGGAGCATTTGAAATAGGTTCTCAACTACCCCTATATGCTTGGTTGGGAAGATTCTATAGTTGCCGGCATCAATGATTCATGTTAACATCATTAAATTTATAAAGGCCATAAAGTGAAAACTGTTCGTTTTTTTACTGTGGCCAGGACCCTCACCTGATGTTAAGTGATGGACCTCACACTGCCAGAGGGCTTGGGAAGCTGTCATGGAACCTCAGACATCCAGATTCTTTTTACAGTGTACCTTTAAGGACAGCAATGCACTTGGAAATCTCTTTAGGTTGCAGGAGTCCATTCTCAGTGGTAAAAACCTTACTTTAAATACCCTCTTGGTCATACAATAAAAATTTATGGCCTAACTAATCAAGGGCATAGATTGTGTCAGAAACTCAACAATACTTTTTTAACATATTGGTACTTACCCATCATCCAAATGTATCACTGAAAACCATATATCAGTTGCATCTGCAAAGAATTCCTTCATAAGATTCATTGCAGCTGGCAGCCAATTGTCAACTTCAAACTCCGAGTAGCAGTATGAATTTGTTTCTGGATTGAATGCTAAACTTTTTCCATGTGGTACAATACCATAGATACCAATTTGCTCTAAAACATTATCTTTGTCTACCCAAATTAAATGAGGATTACAGTAATGTATTATTTTGACACCATAAGACCCCAACGGGAGCATATTTACCTGAAAATTAAATTAATTATAATTAGTTTGATGAGTTAAAGTATATTTAATATGAACCTCCACTTATTTCTATAAAAAACATGATTGTATGATTAATTAATTAATTGTAATATAATATTTATCTATCTAATTGTACAAATAAATTCTAGCACATGAAAAATAATTTAAATGTGCACTAAATATTTATTACATATCAGCTAGTTGTGTGATGCAGAACTTTGATTAAGTATATGCTTTTTGATGATTCTGTAAAGTAGTTGTAATAATTTAGTTAACATTTGAAGTTCTTAAGTAATACATAAAAATCCTAAATATGCTCTGGAAGGGCCAGAACTTTTACTGTATTGTGATAAGACTGTCTGAACTTTGAGGAAAACCGTCCATCTGTTACATTAAGTATCATGGTATTTTTAGGCTCTTTATGCCACTAACATTAGGTGTATTTATATAAGGGTTTTCATATATATTTCTAATGTTACAACTTATGCTGCCATTCAAGTGTGTTATTTATCATGATACCTATAAATATTGGTTCTCTTGGGTATCTTTTGATCACACAAGTGCAGAACATCAGTGTCTTTAATTCAATATGAGCATCCTTTCAGTGAAAGCCACCTAATGTACCAATAACACTATAATGTAGCCTATTTTTAAGAAACTAGATTTGTAAAACAAAATTATAATTATAAATATTATAGGAGAGAACTTAGAAACTACTCAACAAACTAGATTATCTAATGAAATTAATCAAAATTATTAAATTTTATGAGGAATATTAAAATTAAAGATGTGATATATTTACGACTATGGATTAAAGTTCTGGAAGTTCAGAATAAAATAATATCAGCATTTTTGGCGTCAATAAACATTATTAGTATTACCAATTCCATAATGTCTTTGATCAAATGATATAATTAAGTAATTAGACAACCCGCAGAATGTATTAGGAGAAGATTTGTTTATATTAAGATATCACACCACCTTTAAAACTTAAAGAATGGAAGGAAGAATATAACTACATACTTACACGAAAAACTAAATTTTAAATACACAGACTAGAGTTACAAAATATTTTCGAATACTATTACTAGCATAACAACATAAAATGAAATTAAACTTAATGAATTCTAAAACAATTCTCTACTTTAAAAATGAGCGATCAGCGATAGCCATTATCCGGTGGATACGATGGTGTTGACAGATGACTACATATTATAAAACAAAGTCGCTTTCTTTGTCCCTATGTCCCTTTGTATGCTTAAATCTTTGAAACTACGCAACGGATTTTGATGCCGTTTTTTTAATAGATAGAGTGATTCAAGAAGAAGGTTTATATGTATAATAACATCCATTAAATAGTGGAGAAGTACTGTTATTTTTGAGGTTTCTAATGTGATGTCGTAAATAATTAAATTTTTTCCGCTTACATTGCAAACGCAGGCTGAACCCTACAGTATTGTATACATTGAAAAGGTCTACAGAAAAGTCCGTGATGGTATATGTCTATCTCTTATGGATAACCCACATTTTTAAACAACGTTCACAGATTTTCTGCAGTGTATTTAGTATCAGCATTGCACCCGTGCGAAGCCGGGGCGGGTCGCTAGTTAATTATAATATTTTGCGCTTGACGGTTTACAGGTCAGTAGTAAATTTTAGGTTCAAAGTAAATTTCAGATATCGACGTAAATTTTTTTTTATCCGAATTTATAAAATAGCAATGATAGTATATTTTCATAGATGTTATGTTAATAAATATTTATTAGGTATCAATAATCTTTTATATTGACTTCATGTACCCACAACTTTATTATACAATTCCTCCTCGTGAAATGTGTCTATAGACATGTCTCAAAAAAACTATTAATATGATTGCAGCATCACTAAAACTTTATTTAAATGATAATATCAGACCGATATTGTTTTTAGTAAAAAAAAATATATACTAAGTTAATATATTTTTCCATCGCATACGAAATTTGCATAAAATACTTTCTAGGAAGTAGATCCTTTATTCAGGTTTTGTTCTACGCAAAAAATCCATTTCAAGCTTCATTTGAAATAATTTATGGTTATTAATACTGTTATAACTGTGTAGTAAAAGTAATACATTAATTAATTTAAAAATATTTTTAGTGCCAGATGCCAGGAATGAATTTAATTGTTCCTGTTGTTTTGTGGGGGAAACATGCACCAACTCATTGCATATCATCCGTTTACCTTTTGAGAAACCAGAAAACACTGGTTACTGGGTGTTATGATGGGCAAATATGTATTTGGCAAGTGAATCCAGATTCATTTAAGATGACACCTCGATACTTGCTCGTCGGCCACACAGCTTTTTTTTTAGAATGGGATCTCGCTGTTGGCCTTTATAGCTCAGCACGGGCTTTTGCGAGCTTAGCTCAGCCGGAAAGGGTGGGGTTCCCGCGACTCGCGCAAGGGCGTCTCCTGTGAGACCCGAACCTCGGCTTGGTCAATCGCCTGAAGGGCAGGACGGAAGCTCACTGGAGTGAGCGAAATGCGAAATAAAGGTCCTCGCATTCCCCGATAAAGGCGGTTTTTAACCCTAGTCTAGGCTAGTTATGACCGTGACGTCCCAAGCCAATGTTCGAGTCAGGAGATATAGGAGACGCCTTTTTTTTATCGAACAGGGTGCAAACGGGCAGAAGGCCCACCTGATGCTAAGTGACAGCCCCTTTTTTAATTTGTATTCAGTGAAAAGCCTGAAGAAAAAAGATGATTATCTTTGGATATCGTAATCCTTACCAAAATGCTGTTTTTGACATATGGGAGTTTAAGCTCAATTTGGGTTTTATTAACTAGGTGATTAATTCCAAATCTACCATTAGCAATAAAAAACCACCAAAGATTGCATACCATATATTGTAAAAAAACAACTATTATTGATCATGCACTTTATATTATTTTAACAATATTTATATTATATTATTTATATTAACAATATTTGAAAAAAAAAAAAACAGAAAAATTATTACATTAAAGGAATCAAGTATACAGTGTTTCTTTAAAAACTTATTTTTTATTAAAAAAAACAGTCATAAGGGAGTCTGTAAATACTTGACATTTTTACATAGAAAAATCAATAACTCCATACTGCTGTTGCAGCTAACTAGCTTAATTAGCCGTTCAATTAACAGCCTAGATAATTGGAAGATATTCAACCGTCGCGTTCGTTACAACATTTGCTGGCTAAATACAATAAATTCATTATTTGGAAGAAATAATAAAGATGAAACATATGACATAAAAAAAAATTAATAATGATATAAAAAAAAAATATTTTAAAATTAAATCGCTTAAGTCGAATTACCATTATTAATGTAACTTTACTCTTCCATTGTGAATTTTCATGAAACTTCGGAAAACACCATCAATGTTGTCGTTTGCCGACGCCAGAAAGTGGAATTTAAATCAACAGTCAACAGGCAAGTAATGAAACGTCATTGATCTGGAAAATGACTTATTTTCCTAGCTGTTTAATCAACCGGCTGAATATCTTTCAGGCCGCTAGTTAATTACTGATAATCTTAACATATTCATCATCCAAATCTATTCATTCAAAATATAGTTTAGCTGTATGTTAACTGGAAAGATTTCTCATTTTCCCGTCTCAGAGTGTCGTGGGTGACTTTCAAATGGTCCAATTTTGTGGAAATCTGCGTTATGGAGCCATCAATCCATTGCATCGAAGACATATGTGCGTTCAGGATTCGGCCAATTTGAACAATCTGAAATTTATACCATTGTATGAGCAGAGAACTCAATAATAATTATTAGGTGTTTAATAACGTCATCGGCTACATCGGTTTTTACGACCGATGTCGTTATAACAGATTTAGAATATCATATCTATTAATATTGGCAGTTGAAACAAACAAAGAGATTGTTAAATATCTTAACACTTGTCATAATGTTCGTTCCCATACATCCTCCGAAACGGCTAGACCAATTCTTATGAAATTTTTTATGCATATTCAGTAGGTCTGAGAATCGGCTACTATCCTTCGAACCCCTAAGTGACATCCAGCCCTAAACTTTAAATTTTTAGACAATTCTTTTTGTTTTTTTTTTTAATGATACGGCATACAACCCTGATTCACCCCTATACAATTAACCCCTATTTTTTATTTATTAATTCAAAACTTGAACTCTTAAGGTTTATATAGAGGAAACTTCACAGAACAACCTAAAAAGTTTTCATTCCAGAAAACCGAACAGTATCTAAGGTAGCATAGCAAAATGTTCTATGTCGGTATGCACTAAAAAGGTAGGATAAGTACAATCATATAAAATGATGTTCGCAGGTATAAATAAAAGGAATAAATTAAATTAATTCATTACTTACCGGATCATTGCTGTCCTGACTTCTGTTGGTCTCGTTGAGGTGTTCGATGACTTCCTTCAGATCTTCAGACATTTGTCGGAGCTGGCTGTCCAAATTCTCAGCTAATGTGTACCTGGAAACAAATTTTATATTTGATTAAAAAAAAATCAACAAAGTACACATGTCAGAAGTGAAACTTCTTTGTAAATTAATTATTTCTAAGATAAAAGCCCCAATAGATGATCATGTACCAGTGTATATCTACATTCACACTGTATACATGCTAATGATAATATATATAAATAAAAATCTCCCTTTCTCACTCTCTCTAAATCGGTCTCGATCGCTCTCTCCCTTTTCTTCGACAAACGTTGCAAATCTTCGTGACGTTTCATCCGTAAAAATTACACTCATGCGCCTAAAGAAGTGTCATTTTAAAAAACTTGTCCTTTCTGTCACTGAACTCAAAACCTTCTACATTGAATAACTATTAAAATATTCCTCACATATGCTCTCTCTCTGGATCCCTCATCCGGTCTCCATCTTCCTTCAGCTGCTTCTCAAGTGGTGCCAAGAGGTCTTCCAACTCCTTCTGCTGCCCTAGTACAAAGTCTAACTCGTGTTCTAGACTCTGTTGTTCGTTCTTCACAGTTTCCACGGCATCATTTAGTTCTACAATCTGAAATTAAAAAAAAGAAACTTTTAACTAACACTTTAACTTAAAATACCTACTTATAAAGAAAAAAATCATGCCATTTACATTTTTTATCAGAAAGGCGTGGCATGTATCTTTAAAATTACTAAACCAATTTTTAAGAAACTTCAAGTTTGAAGAAATCAATATTTGGATTATTGGGTTTGGGCGTTCATCAAAATTGATCATTTGACCATGATAACCATGACTTTTAGTTTTCAATAAAATTATGGACAAACATACATATATCAAATTATCCATAGTAGCCTAAATAGATAAGAAACACATGAATGAGACTGCTTCAAAAAAGGTGGTAATTTTTCAAGTAAAAGTAAATAATAAATATTATAGGACATTACCTTCTCTCCGTTGGCGATTAGCAGCCGATCCCAAGCGTTGACCTGCGTGGCTTGGTGGATGAACGTCTTCTCCTGTTCTTCCAATTCCAGGGTCCATTTGTTGATGCTCTCCTCGAGCTGGGCGAATGTTATCGACGAGATGGCAGCGGGTGGTGCAGACGCTACAGTTCTAAAAATATTATATCTTCTATTACTAATGTGCTTACATTTAAATGTCTCTTGTAGATTCAACACGGTTTCAATCAAAAATCATTTATACATTACGTAACATAATGTACACTTATGAACATAAAAAAATGATTCTAATTTTACATTTACTGCCAGTTCTCAAATCAAGGGCGTAGAACGGAAGAGAAGAACTGGCAATAAGCTCTCCGCCACTCTTTTTAATCGCCAAGTTTTTTACACAATATATTCCATATGACATCTTGAGTAATAATGAATAATAAAATAAATTAAAAACAAAGATTTGTCCTCTGTCAGCAGGAGGCATGGAGAAATAGGAGCACGCACTTACATACTCGTGAGAACAACACGCAAATACGTAAGTATACACAATTAAAAATACAAATCTGTATGGCTTATCGAAAAAGAGTGGCGGAGAGTTTCTTGCCTCTTGCCAGTCCACTTAACTCGCTCTACGCCTTTGACTTGCGAACTAAATGTAAATTTAGAATCAATTTATAATATTTTCTGTTCACGTTCATAAGTGTGTTTATTAACCTATATATATAGTATGTGTTTTAATAAATCAAATAAAAATATATAACAAAAAAAGTCAAAAATACTTTCTTATAAACTTCTAAAACTACTGTAACTGTTTTTTTTATTTTTGTTATGTGTGTTTTTGTATAGGCGATAAAGGATAAATAAATAAATAAAATGGGTTAAACTTAACCGCTGGCTAACTAACTACTTACGCAGTTGCCGTAGTAAGTGAAGCACTGGCGGTGGATTTACCGAGGGCCATTATCCCAGATGGCGTAGAAGAAGCTGAAATTTCAATAAATAATTAAAAATAGTCCATTTGTATAAAATATCAAAAATTTGACTAAGTGACAAAGACGTTGACAGTTAGTGGAGATTCTATGGTTATAAATATAGATTAAAATCAAAAATCTATGGACATTAACTACTGGAATAAATAATAGAGACGGCTTTAAATTTTATTTTTTTGTATTTTAAGTCAAGAATGTTGTCAGTTAGTGGAGTTACGACCTCTATAGGTCTCGGCCTCAGATTTCTGAATCTGTGTCATTATAATTTTATCTCATAGGCAAGTAGGTGATCCTGTGCTTGACATACGAATTTTTGTATATAAAGCAAGACACTGTACTAGATAGATAGAATGTCAATAGGTGCACAGCCAGGGATCGAACTTACGACCATTAGTCGCACGCTGAACCCACTAGGCAACCACTGCTATTGTTGTGATTAACTGAATTGAATGATTTGATATATTTTCCTTAGATTTCTGTTAATATCTGAACCCACCGCTAAATATTTGACAACCAATATATTTGTTAATCCTTCTATAATCAATAAATAATTTACGCCATAGTCCGCATATTTTCGATGATTCCTGTTTAATTACGTTCCTAGATTTGAAGGGAATGTTCATAGTAACGATGAAATGAACATTGTTTGTACAAATGTTACGAATAAATATTTTGTATTGGGGATTTTAATTTCATAGTTTAAGTATATATTCGAGACAACAAAAAAAAACCATGAATATCGGTCAAGCCAGATCGAATTATAAGTGTTTTATTAACCCAACTTTCTTTTAAATAAAAAAAAACACAAAATATATAATCGTTGAATTTTTTATCATTGATTTATAGTAAAATGTCGAACTAAGTTTTGTCCAAAAAGAGCGTACCAATTACTTAAAGGCTGGCAACGTACTTGCGAGCCCAGAGCACAGAGAGTTCATGTCCATGGGCGGCAGTATAACTTATCATCAGGTGAGCCAGATGCTCGTTTGCCTCCTATTAAATAAATAAATAAACTAATCCCAAGACTAAGGCCCTTTGAACTTTATCATACATCATACAGAAAACAAAGCCTGGCAGCTCTTGAAACTTTATTTACTTTTTAGAATACGTTGAACGTATACCTATTACGTATACGTTATACGTAAAAACCTACCTCTTGTGCCTACTTTTTACAGTATCTTATGTTAAATAATACATACCTATCGAAGATGCTGCCGTCGCTGAAGTGGGTTTTCCCAGGGTAAGAGCACTGGATGATGGAAATCCTAAACCAGTACTGGTACCAAGTCCCGCGCTACTTGTACCAAGATTGAGTCCCGTAGACGTAGTAGTACCAAGATTAATCCCTGTAGCGGTACTCGTACCTAAATTAAGTCCCGTCGATGTACTGGTACCCAAAGCAAGTCCTGTCGCGGTACTGGTGCCTAAGTTCAACCCCGACGAAGTGCTAGTCCCCAAATTAAGTGCCGAAGACGTGTTCGTCCCCAATTTGAGACCTGAAGATACACTTGTGCCCAAATTGAGTCCTGAAGGTGCACTAGTTCCCATATTCAGTCCTGAAGATGCACTTGTGCCCAAATTGAGTCCTGAAGATGCACTTGTGCCCAAATTGAATCCTGAAGGTGCACTAGTTCCCAAATTGAGTCCTGAAGATGCATTTGTGCCCAAATTGAGTCCTGAAGGTGCACTTGTGCCAAAATTAAGTCCCGTAGATGCGCTTGTACCCAAATTGAGACCTGGGGCTACGCTTGTACCCATATTGAGTCCTAAAGACGGACTAGAATTAAGTCCACCGGCGGCACTAGTTCCCAAATTCATTCCAGTGGTTATTGTACCCAGATTGGGTCCACCTCCCAACGTAAGTCCTGTAGACACATTGGTACCCAAATTCATCCCCGAAGATGACGTAGCCAATGAAGTTCCCACATTGAGTCCAGTTGTTTGCGGTTTGGAGAGGCCAATATTTGAGCCCAATCCTGCCAATCCTGTTGAAGTTGTAGTGCCTAATGTGTTACCACCAAAATTGAACCCAGACCCAATGGCTGTGCCAGATTGAGCAATTGGCATTGTAGAAACTGAACTTGATGCACTAGTTCCCAATGTCATTCCAGAACTTGCAAAAGGTGTTTGATTCGTGAAACCACCAATTGCTTGTGTCTGACCTCCGAAACCCGGTTTTATCTCAAATGTCGATGTTTGTGAGGTTGGGAACAAACTGGGTGGGCCTGGTTTAGCTTGAGTAGTTGCAAAAGCAAAGCTTTGGTTTTGAGCTTGGGTGGTGGCACCGAATGACAAACTTTGGGTACTTGGCTGAGGTGTGCCGAAGGCTGGTGCTGAAATAAGATGATTAATGGATTTTAAGAAAAACATTTAAAATATCTTTAATCTTTAAAAAGCATAGATTAATGTTACTTAATATATATTTATTTAGTACCGATCTCGTCAGAGAGAGATGTGAATACGCAGTATGCATTTTGTCCCACTCCAACGCGTATTGACCGCATGTATGTTAACGACATCATGGGTTTATTTTCGTTACGAAATTTGTTGATCTAAATAAAATTTAGGCAATAGCTTAATAAAACAAAAGCCCTTTTATTAATATATATATATATTAGAACAAAGTAAACTTAATAATATATATATATCTTTTAATATATGCCGTTTTACGCTCGAACCCAATAATTAATTCACAAGGATCAGACCATGATCGATCGAACTCCTATCTGCATCCCAATAACCAAACCCTACGAAGACAATCTATTTTTGGCGACGGATAGAATGCAATCTCTTCACTCCTTACTTGATAATCAATATAAACCAAATAAAGTAAATAAAACCAGACTAATAATATTAAAATATACATGTCTACGTTTAAAACATATCAAAGATTTTTAATTATTACTGGTACAAGTTAAAATCTTAAGGATATTGGCACAGTTGAACTGTCATTTTCATACAAAGGTCTATCCACATATACCGATCCGACCTACCATGGATAGCTTGTATCGACAGATGGCTATTACAATCCGTCGATTGGTTATTGATCTCAGATGATCAAAAATAACCTATTTATTAGGTTTGAGCGTCTTCCTCTGTTTCGTTTTCCAATACCCTTCTGGGTACCATTATGGTTCAACGCTCGTCATAGTCTTGCTACATGCCCTGCCCATCTCCATTTAGTATGTATATATTCCTGCCCTATCCCAGAACAAATTGCTGTGTCAGTGTCTCGTGGTGGACTGCGGTGCGCAATGGAGTGCGGTGCGCCGGCCCGTAATAACAATTAGTTATATAAAACATTAAATTAATGTAATTTTGTCATTTTTTTTCTAACTTGGCTTCCGATAAAAAATAACGTGAAAATTCCAAAATCATATTCCATAAAAATTTTCGTCATAAAGTGAATTCGAAGTGTCAGAAATTGGCTATGGTTGGGATTTTTTTTTACGAGCAAAGTTATTAAAACCGTGTGTCGATCTCTGAAAATTTTTCATTTGCCCTACTTAAAGATACGATGACAAATAATGGAAATAAACAATGTACTTTTTTTGGAATTTGGCCACAGGTAGATTCTTAAGCTTTAGAGTATAGTTCATCATCAGTATAATAATTATAATTAATAATAATTTATTCATATCGGTAACACGTCGAAAATATGACGCATATGAACGTCAAAAAAAATACATTAAATGCTTCTAATATTCCATTTACTGCCAGTTCTCAAATCAAGGGCGTAGAACGGAAGAGAAGAACAGGCAATAATTAATTAGTTTTAATCGCCAAGTTTTTTTTACACAACGTTTGTAGCTGTAACCATTACACCATGTTCCATATGAAATCTTGGGTAATCAAGAATAATAAAAATAAATTAAAAACAAAGATTTGTCCTCTATCAGCAGGAGGCAAGGTGAAATAGGAGCACGCACTTACATACTCGTGGGAACAACACGCAAATACATAGTAAAAACAACTAATCCAGAAGAATTTGGACCTGTCTTATGTTATATTCGATTCATACCTGGAGCAACACCTGGAGCAGAAGAGCTAGTAGTGGCAGAGGTAGCAGTTGTACCAAAACCGAATCCCTTTCCACCAAACGCACTTGCGCCTTGAGTAGGCTGACTTGCGGTCTAGAACAAAAATGTTTTTTTTTAAACTAAATTCCTTGCATTAACAGCAGTACCTGGATGACCTTTTATGATGACCCTGGAGCTTTGCTTGATTATTCTTTTTTTTTATAAATCGTGTTTTATGGAAATTATATTTAAGTATGAATTACATCCTAATAAATTGATGAAATATGAATATAATTATCAAATAATGATATGTAATTATATTTATATTAAAGTTTTAATTTTTATTTATTTATTTATTCACACATCGTTGCTAGAAAGAAACACAAATAACACAATATATATAAATTACAATTATATTTTATTTGACTGCAATCATCTTGCTCGTTTAAAGTTATAAGATAATACATCAGACTTTAATAACTAGGTCCACAATAATCCTCAATAGCAAATAGTAGAATAAACCCATTTCGTTTCAACTCACACAATTCCTCACAAGACACTCTTTCACCAAAAGCTATCTGAGCCAATTCAAAATCACTGACAACGGCAAATGCCCATGGGACAACCACACAACGCTGACACTGAAACACTTGCTAGAAGAGTGGCCAAGATTTATAAATCAAAGGCATAACCACACGCTAAGAATTAAGTTTGCTGGCAGTTGCAGATTTGTTCGGTTATGTTAAATGAAGCACTTTGTCTGAACTAACTTTGTTTAAAATATAAGCTTTGTATAAATAGGGGTAGGGGGTAGCAGATTTAATGCAATATTTAACTTACAGTTACTTGAGCTGCTGAAAAACCAGATGCTGGTGTTGTAAAGTTAAAACCCGTTGATTTTCCAAAGCCAAAACCTGTGCTTGCTGGAGTACCAAAGCCGGATGATGCTGAAATATTTAAGAAATATTATCTTACAACACTTAGGGTATTTGGTAGGTGGAGTCAATTTCCGACTACTAGACTCAAATTTGGTCCATTTTCCGTAGTCCTGGCTAATTTAGCCAGCCAACCTCCTTGCAGAAGCACAGAAGTCACCTAGGCACTTCAAACTTTAAATATGAGTTAAATTTATATTTTGTTAATGATGTAGTCATTTATCTTTTCATTGTTATCAATTTTGTATAAAAATCTAAAAAGTTAACTATGAACCTTGAGTAGTCGGGGCTTGAGATCCAAACGCTGGTGGATTTTGAGTGTTGCCACCAAATGAAAGATTTTGAGCGGCATTCTGAAATCAATTTTATTTTCTTATATAAACTGAACTTCTAAGATTTTGAAGCAAGTGATTAAATTAATTTAGGATGTGTTGAGGATTGAGGAGAGTTCTAAAATTTACAATTCATTTAAATAATTTAAGTAACAGAAAATATTTCAAGCCTATATGAAATATAAATTGTAAAAAAATATCTTTTATCAGCTGGAGCTATTTTACTGATAAAAATTGAAACGGTTCAGGTATTTTATAATCAAATCAAGCATGGCAGTAACTTTATTTGCTCAAAGTCACACTGCTTTTAATTAATAAAATTTTATCTAAAGAATCATAATTTTTTTTACATAAAAACATCACAATGTAATGCTTAAAAGTTAAAATCTCTGATTAAAGTTACAAATTATTATTGTTCTTTTAACATACCTGATTTGCGGGAGATCCAAACCCAGGACTGCCTACAGTTTGATTTGGAGGAGATGAAAAAGAGAAATTCAAAGGCTTTCCACCACCAAAGGCTGTTGTAGTACTTGTTGTTGGCGTTGAAACTGAAAATTACATCAAAAAACATTAAAAAGAAACAACAAAGGTAATTTAAAATTGTATTATTAAAAAATTAATCAATTTTATTTAATAATAAAATTGTATATACACTTTACACCTGTTGTACAAAGAGGTAGGCAAGTAACACAGAACTCCACTTGTTTGTTAGACATACTCTTGCTTTGTCTGCTTTCATAGAGATTATCTTTATAGATATAATATTATTAAAATGTAGGAAACACTAGTTTCAGAGGCAAAGTTACAATTATTTATGTTGATAATGCTGCTAGTCCAGCTAAGTGATGTATAATTACCCACTTCACAAAATATTATTAAAGAAGAATAAAAGGAAGTGGGTACCTACATCTTTACACAATAATAACTATACATACACAAACTAGGGGCCGCAGTTGTTGTTTTAGCCCCAAAAGCAAAACTTCCAAATGGTGGTGTACTTGTACCTGCTCCACCAAACAAGCTTGGTTTATCTAAAAGTAAAATTTATAATTTACAAAATTGTTAGTATAATTATATAAAACATGTGTATGTTAGTCGGCACTATGTAGAAAATGGATTAATGCATGCATTTAGCTTGCATCTCAAAAAAGAGCAGTCACAGACATAGCTAATTTTATTGTCGTGATTCTTCTGTTTAGATTCAGTATAGTTTTAAGAAACAATTTTAGAATATTATATGAATAAGGTATTGCTAGAATTGTATGGTGAATAATATATAAATATTATAATACAGTGTAAAGTATATGGAATTATAGGATGTTTTTAAGAACACAATTTGATTCAGTACTAAACAGCAGAAACCTACAGCTTATATTTTAATAAAACTATGAAAAAATTGGGTTTTTCAAACCTCCAGTTCCTTGCAATGCTTTTGATGCATCTCCACCACCAAATAAGGATCCTATAAGAGAAGGTCAAAAAATTTAAGCCAAGTGATATAGCCAATAAACAAAGGGTCATTGGATTTTTAGGTTATTATTTAGTAAAAATTCTAACTATGAAACACAGACATTTGAGAAATAAATCAAATGAAATGTATGACAAAAATGACTAATCAAACACTATATTATGTATGTAGTTGAATTTTAGTGCGTATTTACAGAAAAAATTACCTTGAGCGGGAGAAGTTGTACCGAAAGTGCTACCAGAAGTAGTCGTAGATGCTCCAAATGAAAAACTCATTCTTAATTAATAGTATTTTAAGCAATAATATTTATTTTGATGTGTTATATAGTAAACTAATAAATTAACGTTTAAAACTTGATGTAAGATAAATTTTTGCCACAGTCCACAGATCGAGTGACGAGTTATTAACCATTAAGCAAAGAAACCAAAATTTATTTGAAATAACAAATATGAAGTTAAAACTTGAAACTTGACATCTGTTTAGCGATGAGACAATTAATGACATACGACAAACACCACTGCCACTCTGTACACAGAGTATACATTTGACAATTTAGTTAGGATATGTAATTCTAAAATTAGATTGTGTTCCCTGGGATGAAATTCAAGGAAAATAGATTAGGAAACAGAAAAGATGCATAAACTTTCCAATATGGGTCATCGATTAAAATGCCCATATATTTTTGTAGATAGTACTCACTAAAAGAAAGCGTTTTGCAAAGTTACGAAAAGTAACGGTTCACGAGATACATTTATTTATACTCTCCATACAAATGGGCGAATAACAGGCAATAACATAATAAATTTGACAAGTAATTGATGTCAAACGTCAATCACTTCACGTTTCAATTAGCACCCCACTATATACGTGGTTTTGTCTGCCCTGCCCTGGGCAGTGTATATAAAAAATCGGAGGCGCTAGGCAATATGCAAACCGAAATTATGGTACTTTATATGTTAGTGTTCTTACTGTTTGTACTGGACGTATTAGGCTTATATTAGGTCCTTACATGTGAAATTGGCGTATTTCGTACTGGCCACTTTAATCACGATGTTCTCCTCTATGGTAAGGAATCCCAAATTCAAATTTGTACAGTTACTTACTCATGTATTTGTGCTTCGATGACCGTCATTAATTTGTTTTTTTCTGTTTTCGTCACGAAAACAGAAAATTTTACAAAATGGAAAACATAAAAAAGTATCGCATTATTTACGAGTACGAGTCCCGCCGTGGCACTAGTGCAGCGGAAACGACTCGAAGGGTGAATGATGTGTATGGCGGTCATGTTGCAAAAGAAACACAGTTCGTTTTTGGTTCCAACGTTTTCGTTCTGGAAATTTCGACCTACAGAACAAGCCCCGTGGACGGCCTGAGACCCAAATTGATAATGAAGTATTGAAGGCTATTGTGGAAGCGGATCCATCGCAAACCACGTCCGAGTTAGCTGCAGGCAGCGGTATTAGTGATAAAACTGTTTTAATTCACTTGAAGCATATTGGGAAGATTAAAAAGCTTGAAAGATAAGATAAAGGGTACCTCACGGATTGACTGCAGCAAACCGTTAAACGCGCGTCGACTGCTGCGTCACATTACTGAACCGGCACAATAATGAAGGTATTTTTAACCGAATCATACCTGTGATGAAAAATGGATTCTTTACGATATTCGGAAGCGCTCAGCGCAATGGTCCTGGCCAGCCAGCCAAGCAAAAATTAACCCCAAAAAAGTTACTTGTAAGCGTTTGGTGGACTCATGCCGGTATTGTTCATTGCAGTTTTCTCAAACCTGGCCAGACTATTACAGCTGATGGTCAGCAATTGCTAACCTAGATGGAAAAGCTAGCGGCTAAACAACCTAGGCTGGTCAATCGCTCCACGCCACTGCTACTTCACGACAACGCACACACACACACACACTGCACAACAGACGGCTACCAAATTAGAAGAGCTTCAATTGAAACGTCTTATACGAAGGATCCGTACTCCCCGGACCTTGCTCCAATAGATTACATTTTTTTTTCGAATTTTGGACAACTTCTTGCAAGGGAAAAAATTTAAATCTGATGGGGCAGTCCAAATCGCCTTCACAGATTTTATTGATTCCCGTCCGACTGGTGTTTTTAGTAAAAAGATCAATGAGAACCTATGAGATGGCAGAAGTGCATAGAAAACAATGGATGAACCATTGTTGTCACTTTGATTAATTAAATATTTAAAAATATTCGACTTTTTGTTCCTCCCAAACAAAACGCCAATTTCATATGTAAGGACCTAATATAATATATGGCTTGTTGGCCAAACATCAACGCAAATAAAAAGATTTAAGTTTTTAATATTTTTAAACTAAAAACTGATAAGAATATTTCTCTTTCTAATCTCAAAACCTACCTTCACCGTATTGTTGATTAAACAAATATTATATTACCAAAAAACATACAAACTCAGTAGTAACATACTTATTCCCTTATCAATATTTACATAAGTATCTTAATAACGTATGACATTCAGTAATTATTTTAAGATAGTCAGTATAAAGTTTATTCACGATGAACGTAGTCGTAACTGGTGCTGCAGGATTTTTGGGATCTCGCATAGCTGATGTGCTACTGTCAAAAGATTCCCCAATATTAATAGCAAAGCTACTTCTAGCTGACGGCGTTCAGCCGAGAATTCGAGACGACAAAAGAGTATCTAACATTGTAATTGATCTTACGTCATCAGACGCTGCCGAAAAAGTGATTCCAGTTGGTACAAACTTAGTATTTCATCTAGCTGCTGTTGTAAGTGGTCATGCTGAATTAGATTTTGACTATGGCCTCCAAGTGAATTTTGATGCCACTCGCGCTCTTCTAGAAAGGGCTCGTAAGCTTACATCGCTATGCTTTGTATTTACAAGTACTTGTGGAGTTTTCGGAGGTGATTTACCCGCTGTTATTGAGGATGGGACGGCTACTCAACCTCAAAACACATACGGAACAGCGAAAGCCATGTGTGAGTTGATGCTAAACGATTATGGAAGAAAAGGTTTTGCGGATACTAGAATAGTACGGTTGCCTACAGTCAGCGTTCGTCCTGGTAAACCAAATAGAGCTGTCACGTCATTTGCTAGCGGAATCATTCGTGAACCACTGAATGGTGAAGAAGCAATATGCCCCGTGAGTGAAGATTTAGAATTATGGCTCTCCAGTCCGACTACTGTCGTGCGAAACATAATTCATGCGGCAACTGTTCCGGCCCATGTCTTAGGCCCTTGGAGGGTGATTAATCTACCTGGTATATGCGTATCTGTACGTACTATGATACAGAGTTTACGTGAGGTCGCAGGGGAGGAGATAGCGGCGTTGGTGCGCTTTGAACGTGATGATTTCATTTCAAGTATAGTTGATAGCCTGCCCGTGAACTTTAATAATACTCGCAGCATGAAGTTGGGATTTATGGTAGATAAAAGTTTCCGTGATATTATCCGGTTATATATTCAAGAGGACTTAAAACGGGAATTATAAAGGGTTGTCTTAAGTGTTAAGTTAACAGTTTTATACATTAATTTTTTATTGAATTTTATAATTAATTTTTACGTATAGTAAGAATTGTTTACTTATTTGTATATGGTTTAGGTGCCAGGAAGTTTTTAAATATTAAATACATTTATGCAGATAAATTGTTTACATTATGTAGATGATAACAAATTGTTTCAACTACTTTTTATTACATAACCTTTTAAAATATTATCTGTTGTTTATGTTCTAGTAATTAGCAAATCAGAAACAATTGAAAGTCAAAGTATATTTTATTATTAAAATTGTTCTGGCATTCAGCCAACAAAAGGTGGGAATCATTGCAATGACGGCTGCGTGTTAACAATGTGTAAACTGTGAAAACTTTTTGCAAAAATTACTTTTCACGTTCCAAGTATGAAGTAACAATAAAAATAAAATTATTTTTATGAAAATGGCCAGCTTTGAGCTCTTGCGTCTTTGTTAAATGTGTTCCTCTTTATCTACAGTCTTTATTGAGCAAGCAGAGTACTTAATATATATTTTTTCCACCTTTTAAGCTCAGTTTTTAAAGACTCGAAACTCGATGGAACTACCGCACTTTAAATGTCAATTAAGAAGTCTGGTGCTCTTTTTCCAGAGAAAAATATTCAGCGAATAATAGCAAAATTAGACAATTTTACGAATGGTGTTGATACATGATTGAGGCTAGTTGTATCAGCGTAGGACTCTCATACCTGAGGTCGTAGGTTCAATCCCCGGCGTATGAAGTTGACGACTTGCTCGTGCGGTAAAGGACAATATGATGAGGAAACGGGCATCTCTTTTATACCTATTTGAAAAATAATCGCGACGCAGCAACAGTAATCTGAGGCGCAGACCTGAAAATGTCTAGCGCCGCTGTTTTTCAGTTCAGCATCTTAATGAATTAAGGAAGCCAATGCGTTCACAAATTTATTATTTTTTAAATGGTTCCTGTAATAATTCGTCAAGAGCCTTCTTTGAGATATACGTAATAGGGATTTTGTAAGTTGGTACCACTGACAATTATGAATAAAGCATAGTGCATACAATAAAAATCTTTATTCAGAATAAAATTTTAAACAATAGTATACCTAGGCCTCGGTACAAACGGGACGGGGTTTGCGTCAGGTGACAGTAATAATCTGACGTTGACATTTGCGCGTCTCCATCGGTTCCACATGACGTAATGATCTTTCCATAGCAAATAGACAGTCACAGAGTATCCACAGAGCACAATAGCCATAAAGAAGTCCATGGCTGTTTCTGTTATCCGATGTGGTATACCTGTAATAAAACGCAGACGGTCTACTTAATACGTTTACTCTGTCCGTTTTGTAAATTATTAGCTTTTTTACTGTAAAAACTTAATACGATAGTTTTTAAAAGGATTAATAGAATAGAAACGATGCATTAAAAAAATATGACAGGAGTTCTGAATGAATTATAAAACTTGATTCATATATTATATTATCTGCTAAAAGTTTAGATTTTACATGTCAGAAACGTAGACTATTATATTAAAAAAACAGTGATTATATGATGAGGTCGCTTCATGTCTGTTGTTTTGTTTCTTCGCAAATATATAATACAATCGGATTAAAAAGTATTATATATGTTAAATAATAATCCCTACATTTTTGAACTACGCTTCATGATTCGAAGTCACCAACTTCCCTTTATATTTTATTTATTATATTATATTGTTATTTCGTATTCATTAGTATGGCATACATAAATGGCGGAACTAGTATTAAATTAATATGATGTTTAGGAGAAGATATGTAGAATTTTGAGTGAAGGGACGTTTGTTTGTTTAAAAGATGGATAAAAAGGGATTTGTTTTTATAAAATATTACTTTTTGGCTAAAAAAATATACTATTGAAGTCAAGGCTTGACTTGATAAACTTTCGGAATCTGAACCAGGAAAATCAGCCAATGAGGAGTCAAAACGAGGCGAAAATACACATTGATCTTATACTGCAAAATATAACAATAAAGAGTGTATCAATCTCATAAAAATGCTTTGTTAAAGTGACGGCTAGACAAGCTACACCCTCTTAAAAGTTTATAATAATAGTATTAATAGTTTTCTAAGTTCGGGAACGTGATATTGTAAGTTTTTAAAAGTTCACAGCTACAGCTTTGGTGAACAATAATTTACAATCAAATAAATGATACCATTATGACTATAGTGACCATTTAATCTTTGATCTTTTTATTCTTGAAATAAATAACTTTAAAAAAACTTTTTTCTTTTATTTATTTAGAAAAATTTAGTTCCCTTTAAAGTTACGAATCACAAAGTATAGGTACCCAAAATAGTTGTATTTATATTTATCAGAAGAACAATTAGCTGGTGACGATTAAAAAAAAACTCTTGGTACGTTTTTTTTATATTCTGCTGCTTAAATATTCGCAGAGTTTCTGAAAACGGGACAATTTTACGTCCCATAGTTCATTACGAGGACACCGCGACTCGTAATTGGAAAAAGTGACACTCCCGTTCAAAAGGTCTGGTCACGTTAATAATGACATATTATGTGCTGTTCGGAAATTATGTTATATATATTATAATATGAACCAATTATCAATTTATCAATTTTTTATATTTCTGTTTGTTTTTTTGTACCATATTTCTGCTTCTGTTGAGTCTTTTCAAAGAAACAATTTTACGTAAAAAATAAAAATAAAATTCAGCAACACACCTTCATCTTTTCTAGCCGCATCGAGCTTACCAAATTTGTTGCCCTCTATAACAAAATACTGTGTGCCCACGATGCACACGGCAAGGAGACCGGCGGTGACAGTTGACAGGAGCCAGAATATGAGACAGTCCGACTGAAAAACAAATGAAAAATTATGACAATTACCAATGTGTATACGACGGTGATCAGCTAACATTAATTTATTTTAAAAAAGGATTTCGGTGTTATTCCCACACATTTCTAGATAAATATACTGCGTAAAATAATCTTTAGAGTCTTTAATTTAAAAGCATGAAACCGTTTTCCAAGTTCCAAAAATAAGTAAAATAAAGAGGACATTACCTCTGAAATAAACAATAACATTAAAAAGGTTGCATTACATTTGTATAATAAATTACTGGGAGAGATATTGTAAAACCAAAGACAAAAACACGCGATTTGATTCACCGTCCGACCAATCACCAATCGCGTACATTTTTATCACCAAAACTATAGAAATTGCTAGCGATTTTAACACTGACATAGAAAGGTAATCAGGAATCTTAAGAGCAACCCTTTTATCAACACCCCTGTCTATTATACGTTCATATTTAAAGTCATAAAATAAGAGCATACACTTAATTAATTGATATAAATGTATTTAATCTATGATAAGATTTATACTACTACTAATAAAGTCGTGTTGGGGCTAATACTTAATAAAATATTCATTGTGTAAACATTTCCATTCGTAAGTTATGACATTACATTCATTTTTGCAATCCTGTTTTAGAATACGTTGTACTTGCCTAGCCCTTTTGCAATATTGATTCTTTCTTAAAGTAAAGAGGTTTATAACATAAATTAGAATGACATAAATTACGTCGATAATTTTGTTATAGACAGGACGTGAACGGGAAAGGAGGTAATTGAATGAGACATGGAGGAGATCCAATATGTGCCCGCTTCGAAGCTGTCAATCACGATAAATTATGTTTTTTAAAAGCGCCATCTTGTGACAAATCTAGAAAGTGTTTTAAAAATGTACTTAGTTTTTGCATTTTTACTAATTAATATCTACAGATTTAATATTCATAATTTCAAGAAGCCGTTAAAACGCTTTGTAGCCAAGATGGCTCTGTACCAGTCCATATGACATACCTTACATGTAAACACGTAAACAAACAAAAGTTTTTTTTACATAATATAATATATATTCCGATCTAAAATAGTCTGCGAACCGATTAAAATCCAAGACAGTGTTAGGACTGGAAGGCGAGGATGCATTATTTATGGTTCGACTAATTTGTGGCCATTTTGTATCACCTGACGGACGTTAAAAATCGTCATTTTTAGTGTCTTAGTTTTTAGTAATCTTTTTTGATAAAGTATTCACATTTTTACTCATTAATGTTTATTAATGTTTTATTCATATTACTGTCAACAAAACTTTATTTAATAGCTTGAAAATTAAATATCTATGGCAACAGTTTGAACTAAGTGACTGGGATGTTAAAGATGTCAAAGATATTTTAAATGTTGTCTATGTAGGTCTAGAGAGCTACAATACAAATGCCACACTCCTGAAAATGCTTAGTACGCGTAATTTTAACACATCCTATTAATAATTATTAATCAGGTACCAGCAAGTTAATCTGAATGTTTTAACTTATAAATGAGGCCGATAATGAATATTTTACGAGTTCTTAAACTTCCTCGCTATTTCTTCCTGTTTCAAAATTATTTTTAATTAAAATCCTTCAAGATACGATTACGATATGGCGTAAGAGAGCTTGATTATTCACAAAAGGCCGGAAACGGTTCACACGATTATTTATAGATTATTATGTACGAAGTTTTGTGAGAAAATAAAAATTATTATTATTATTATTGCATAGAAAACTTAAGACAAATGCGTGTGACCATGCGTCAGTCGAATGAAATGGGCGTAAATACAAAATGTATACAGTAGAAGGGTTTGAAGCGTCAAAAACAGAAATTATTATATTAATGCTAATAATATGAAACTGTCATTATTTCTGGCCACAGATAAGGCGATATAAAAAAATATCCATCCAGGGGGCCTACTCGAGATGAAACTAAATTTGTATGAAAAATACAGTTCGTGTCGAAAAATTTTCATACAGATTTAGTTTTCGAATTTCTACATACACTACTGTTAAGGCATCTTGACTATGTCCCCAGACCAGCCTATTACCTAACGTACTATTATTGTATAGGACAGGTGTTCTCAGCTTATTAGCTCCTTGTATCGTCAAAGGCGGGTTTCACTTACAAAATTTACATACAAATGGATATGTTACTACAGCCAATTTCACCTCAGCTCCTAATTTACTATTTCCACTGACATTTTATATGCGCCATTTGGACAATAATGAAGATTGTGATTTTCTGTAATGTTTTTTAAATTGATCAATTAAACTTATATAAGTTTGTTTTAGTTTAAATATTTTATTCCTTCCTAAACATAGGACATAGTACTTTTGAGGTTGGACTGTCAATCCTGAATTTGTGTGTTCAAACTCCGGCTGTGCACAATTAACATCTTCGTCTTGCGGTTAAGATAAACATCATGACAAAAGCTGCATGCTTTTGACATTAAAATCGACGATCTGTGTTACCCTTTGTTTGTTTTTAATCTCGATATTTTTATATTAAGGACACTAACTATTGTTACTAACAAAATATGTATGGACTTTATTATCTTCTTAAATAAAAAATACATATTTAATTAAGGCATATTAAATAATATATTTAATAATCCTGAATTTTCAGGATAACTTAATAAGCCCGTTACGTATTTTTTACTCTCGAATTAACCGCAACGTTAAGTAAAAGTACTAGGCTATCATGAATTCAAAGAGCATTGTCGCGCGTAGAGGCAAAGCAATATGCCCATGTGAAATGAAGGGCGCACTAACGATTACTTCTTCTTGAGAGACTTATTCTTTAGTTGTGTATAGTACAACACATGATACACAGTTTTTATTTTAATGTATTACTAGTCTAGACTAGACTAAAATAAGGGCTAATTTATTCCTTTAAAATATAATACATTTATTACATCAAATTCACGCTATAATGAGAAGACAAAATGATTTGTAAAAAGTTTTATCAAATCTATACAAGCATATTCCAAATTCAAATTCAATAGAATTGTTTTTTAATGTAACAATTTATGGCTAGATTTAATATAGATAAAATATTTTTTTAAAATTATTTCCACAGAATCTACGACGTGTAGGAAGTATATTGAGAATTAAACCAAACTATATCTGCCAGGTGTCCCATCTGAGGGCTATGGGTTTCCATACATACATCGGCGATTGAATTACGAATGGCAATACTATAAAATTTGATTTACAAACTCAAGTAAGTAAGACGATATATTTAAAGTGACAAGGGGCGAGCTATAAACAAACTGTACCGACACAAATGGCCTTTTAAAAGCCGTCGGCCGATTGGAATCGTTCAGAAAAAATTGTTACAAAAAAAAGAAAATAAAATTGGTGTGCGGGCAAAAATGTGAAGACGAATCACCTTCGGTCCGCCGATCGCAAATGGTACGCGATGGGAAATGGACCGGGTGTTACGGTGACCATTATTTTGATATTTTTAAATGATATTTTGACGTATTAATTCTCGTTACTTTGCGATGTCGGGAAACCATATTTCTGCGTCTTTTTTATTACGTACGCTACGATTGATTTACATCGTAACTACTTCATGCAGTGTAATAAATATTTTTTTAACTTTTATGGCAACTCCCATATTTTAGGATAAGACTCAAATTACTTTTTGGTGAAGATTGAGACAAATATTTAATACAAGCAAATATCGCAACAAAATATTGAATATTGAGAGGGCACATTCGCACACTATATTGAACGCACTACCTATAGAGAATTCAAACTGGCATTTTTCATGGTATTGTAACACTACCATGAAAAATGCCAGTTATACTGGAAGCTCAAAGAAAACTTAATACTCCAAGAACATTTAACATTGCCTTACTTTGACCACGAACTGAAATAAGTCGGTTCAAGGCCGAGGCAGAGTCCGATGACGCGTGTAACGTTCGACCAGAGCTATTAACTTAATATTATCTTAAAACAGTTAGTGTTTATTTGCGCAAAAAAACGTTTTTGAATATTATTGTCGGTGTCGGTGTCGGGAAAGAAATAAGAAAATATAAATGAAAAACTGTATACTTTTATGATTTGAATTATTATCACGAGAAAATAACATTGTTTTCTATATTTTAACATATAGTTTTTTTCGTTAATTAAAATATTTTTTGCGTTACGTTCCATGTACTTTAGCTTGGCTCAGGCGGAACGTGACAATCAGTCATGTTACGCTCGGCTCAGGTGGAACGTGACAACGGATCATGTCACGTCGATTTATAGGGCGTTATCACGTCAATTACTTTCGAAATAAAAATTTTCAATACAGCACAATTCTGGTATAGTTATTGCAATTGTGGAAAAACCTTGAAAATTCATAAAACATGCAAAACCATAGCCACAATATGCGATCAAAATGAGTCACCTGTAAATGGCTCCTATTTCGCGGATTGCCGAACCATAGTCGAAGCGCTTGCAACACTGTGTAACGAGGTGTGCGTATCGCCGGATAACTGAAATAGTCAAATGGAATTATAGCAGACATATAAAAATGCAGCCAATTCTTTTTTATTATAGCATTTTTATTTCCCACTCAAATTATTCTATAAATTACTGAAAAATATTATTCGAATAATATCGGAATGTAAGAACATTTATAAATTGTTAAATAACACTTTAAGAGCTCGCACATAAATCGTTTGTTATATTTGGAGATTGGCGCGAACGGACGTAACGGATGATTATCTTTTCTAGAACATGGGTATTTTTAATACCTTTATTCGCATGCATTTCAAAATATAAATAAAAAGTTTTCACGTGCCATTGTTCCAATTCAAATTTCGAATGTATTCTTGACAATTCAATAAAAGAAAGGGCATAGATCAAAATAGAGTAAAGTGAAAAAATTCCCGCCAACGTTCGGATACTCGTACGTGCACAATGCACGGTACTCTTAATCCACTCGATTGTACGTAATTAGTGATTGTGATTTATCTAGCTCCAGATATCCGATCCATTGAGTTCCAATTCGATTTTTAACTAAAATTCTTTTAAGTTTCTTTGTTTCATTACAGCGCTATTTCTTTGTATCATTCTAAGAAAGTGAAATGATTTATTGCTCCAATGGTTTCTTATTAAAGATACAGATTATACTGTAAAAGGCTATGTACTTATTTGGTACATACCCCAGGTAACAAGCACATCATTAAACAAAAATTGGCTTCACTCATGTATTGCAGTATATTCTAGTCAATTTGATCAATGAACATCCAAATGTAGAAAATTTTTGACGTTACATATAATGCTAAAATTGCGTATTTGTTACGAGTCATATATTTGTCTATTAAAAATAAAAATATGTATATTAAACAAGCAAAACTCTCGGTATTCTTGTTAAATATATAATCATCATAAAAAATGACTATGGGCACATAGAAGAAACCAGAAAGGAGGGAGATATGGTCCGCTCTTTATTTGTAGTTAATTATATTACAATTCAATTACAATATTCGTATAAAGCGTATATGGCAACAATTTCTATGTCAGTCTACCCATAATACCAGCATATGCAGAAAGTTCTGAATTAAAAATAGTCGTCGAACGAACCAATTCACCTCAGCTCTTTTGAAATGAAACAATTGTAATACCTGAATCCGCAGAGTTCGCAATGATTCCTTCCAACTTGATTGAGCCACCTCTCCAGGCAAGATAAGTGCACATTTGCTAAAGAGCCCTTGCAATTGCACGGAGATATTAACCTGAAAACAACGAACGGTTTAGTGACCTACTTTTTTAACGATCTAACAAAAGAACGTTTTTTAGTATGGCGCATTTTTGTATAATACTGCTAATCTGCTTTTAATAATAAAAATAAATAAATAAATAGAGAGTAATAAATCATAGAAGATTTCGTATTAAGATTAAATAAACATCTTAGTAATCTTAATGATAGTAATGTTCATGACATACGCTCACGTTTTGAACTTAATATAAATTATTATAATTCCTCTTATTAACAAAAACATTTCAAAAATTTTAGGATTCTCGCTTAATGCTAATTTAAATGCATTTTCGGGCTTAAATCCCATATCGCATGACGAAATTACGCAACTGTTTTTATATTTTAATCCTTTTAAAATTTACTAGAACGACTATTAAAACAATGTTTATCCAAAGCCTATTATTAAATTAAGCTCCCATCCGCAAAGTTTATGCAAACACCAAACAAATCCTCAACGGATGAATACATCAAAATTAGGCAAAGCGATCTTTGTGAAGTTTCAGGCCCTTTCGATACAATTTGTATTGAACTTTATTGTCTAACTTTCTAACCTCTCACGTCCTCTTGTCATGCAAATTCTACAAACATTTGAGCCAATACTCGAAAGAGAGTCCCTTTGAGTTACAAAGTCAGGTTTATCAGAACCAGACTTCTTTCTTTCCTTAGATTGCTTCGGATCCACTGCAACTTCGTTTGGAACTTTGGTTGTGCAAGTTGCATTTGGAATGTTCAGAACAACATCATTCGTTACTGCAACGCTTTGGTTCAATCTATCTTGACTAACTTTATGTTTAAAACAAGACTCCATAAATTTCTTTAGTTCGATAAGCGTGGCTGAATTGTCGTCTTTCTCTATTTTATCTAGAATAGGAATGTGTAGTTCCTTAAAATTTATGTTTTGAAGTGGGTTTTTCGGATCGGAGTTTAGGGAAGTTAGTTTGAGTGCGTTGGTTAAGTCTTCGGGAGTTATGTTCCGAATGCTGTGTTCGGACTTGGATCTGCCTGAGTTATTGAGATGAAGTTTTGAGTTGTGAGGTGGGGATACTGATCCCGGTAAGGCAAAAATTCTCGAAGGACCAGCGTCATTTTGTTCAGGTGATATAGGTTTCTCTAAAATATTTTTAGTACATTCTTCTTGATTACTTCCGATGCGTTCTGGTTGAGACTTTTCCTCGTCGTCCATTAAAATGTTTGTTACATTTGTGTTAGATACTGCTTTTTTATGGATTTTACGAAAACAATAATTCTTAAATAATATTATAATAAATCTTGTATGAATAGTATTGACAATTTCAACTTGTCACGGTTTGATGTTAATGACATTTGTTGTGCAGTGACAGGAAAAAGGATGAGAAAAAATATACAGTTAAATAAGATTATTGAAAGACACTGCTCAGTACGTATTTTGCACATCACAGTAACGCATTATTTTTTTAATTTCATTTTGTTCTTAAATTATTCGTTACTGTATTATTATCTTTTTGGTCTTTAGGTTGTTCTGAGTTTAAATATTTTTTTATTGTATTTATTTAATTATAATAATATATTTTTAATAAGTTTTATTTTATATTAGTACATATAAAGATAGAAGATAAGAAAATAAATAAATAAACTACCCCAGACCATAGACACTGATTGGATTCAATCATTCGTTGCGTTGCCGTCGTTTCAAAATTAATAATAAGTTTTTTCTATTTTACTTCACCTAAGATTTATGGCGTTATAATTTGTAAATATGTATGTTCGTAAAGTATGACATCTCCAGGCAGAATATGCAAAAATTAAATTAAATAGGCGTAATATCGACTAAAAGAACGGTTTAGGGACTGGCGTTAAAGATGTTAGAGAGACCCAACATATTGTTACAAATTCTCATACACATTACATATGCTCATTAGTTAATACACCCACACACTTCGTCATTCACTCACGCATGTTATAAACAGTTTAAAAGTAATTTAGAAAAATTTGGTAATGGAATTTACTAATAAGTAACTTTTTCTTTTTTATAGAACAGGGGGCAAACGGGTAAGAGGCTCACCTGATGTTAAGTGATACCGCCGCCCATGGACCTCTCGAAGCTAGAGGGCTCGCGAGAGCGTTGCCGGCCTTTTAAGAATTTGTACGCTCTTTTCTTACTATTAAACTCATACTTTTTCTCAAAAGGGTTCCCAAATGTTACATACAACGAATTGTTTATAATTATGAAACACATCTTTAAATATTTTAATCATAGAAATGACCGTGCCATAAGTTTAACAATGAGATAAAACCCCACTTAATCAAGTCTTTTAAATTAAACAGTTATGTGTTACAATGTTTTTTATCGTTTGTAATTACTTCTCATTACTCGTAAAAAGTAGGGTGGTTTTATGGTTAAATTAAATTTATGTGCTACAACGGTTAACTTTTATTTCGACATTATGATTGCATGATTTACAGATAGAAGACATTGTTGTTAACTATATTTATATTTTTATTTCAGTTAACAGTTAGACTATAAAAAAAAGCTTTTTTTATAGAATAGGGGTCAAAAATATTAAAAAAAAAAATTAAGCTTTAAACTGCTTATAGCACATCGCTGCGTAAACATACAAAACTAACATTACAATGTTTACTACGCAAATTCAAACAATGTTCATGGGTTCACTCAAATTACGTTGAGTTATAATTATAACTAGCATAACATAGTAATACGAACAACCCAAGTATGATATTTTAAAATAAGTAAGTAAATCGCATAACTTTATCACAGCGATCAAAAAGTACATAATATGAATAGGTTGTCTGCACTCAGTTTGTCACCACAGCCATCCCACAAGCCCGATGCTTCTGAAACCTTGTATTAAGTGCTCCATACTTCACGAATAAATTACTTTAACATTTTATAAAATTGTGTAAAAGGAACGAAGCTTTTTGTAGATATTGTTTAAAAGGAAACTATAAAGTTAACTCTTCATAAATTATGCAGCCCTATTTTTGCTCTGTAGGTTATGTTTATAATTTGCGATATTTGTTTATAAATAAATGTTGTTTGACATAGACATTCTTTTTGATGTCTATCCATTCAAATTTAATGACGTGGAATAAGTGATACCTGTATGATAAACGTATATGTATATCTATACGCAAAGAATATATATATATATATATAATATATATATAATAATATATAATATATATATATATATATAATATATATATAATAATATATAATATATATATATATATATATATATATATATATATAATTAATAAGAAAAGTAAAGTTTTAATTATATAATAGTTAATTTTTATTGACCCTCAATACTATCAAAGGCAGCGACGTTCTTCTTCTTCAGGTAATTGTCAGATTCTATGGTTAATAGTATTTTAGATATCGACGAAGAAGTCTTTAGTGCGATTAAATTCGACTTTTATTGATTTTAAAAATGCCGAAGCAATTTGGATGTCTGCATATCAAGTGTTTATATATCCAACAGAATTTGTCCTAATATTTATTAACCACAGAATCTTATTAAGTTTTTTGTACTTTATCTGACAGACACTGTAGTTATATATTAATAATGAATCATAAGTTTTTATAAGTGTATAAATTATACTAAACTGTTCAGTATTAAGCAAGTTTTACTTTGTTTATAAATTTATTTGAAATAAATTTATATAGTAATTGTACATACGTACATACGTACATTTTATATATATATATATATATATATATATTATAGGTATATAATATGTAAATATAATATAATTATATTTAAGAATAGCTGTGTTGAGGTTAGAAGACGCTTTGTCAGTAGCGAGTTTACTGTCGGGAGTGCTATTTTGGACTGTCTGCAGTCCACTTAAGAAAGGCATAAATAAACTGTTATTACAAACCGTTCCTTATTTAAGCATTTCCTTTAATTAATGTCGCAACTTTCAAATTTAATGCGAAATATTGTTAATTGTCATTATTTTCTCCCGGTTGACGGTTTTTCAATTTGTTTCGGGCTAATTTAACAATTTTATAAAACGCCATAATTATTGCGAAACTCCAGTTTCCTTTATGGAAGGGAAATATTTTAATTAGTTCATAGCTGAAATACTGACATGGCACGAACGTGGTTGGCTTAATGGAGAGTGAAGCATGCAGTAGTTTTTTCTGGACGCACTACTAAACGAAGCAGTAGACGTGATTCAACACTACTATAAATCCAAAAAATAACAATAAAACTTTTAAATGCAAGATTCGGTCAGTTTTTTTATATCACAAACAAGCAGGAGGCTCACCTGATGCCTATACCGCCGCTCATGGACACCCTCAATGCGAGAGGGCTCGCGAGTGCGTTGCCGGCCTTATACTAATCGGTACGCTCTTTTCTTGAACCCAATGTTCTATAATAATCCATTGTTTACCAATGTCTGTAAGACTTAATTTTACCAGTTTTTAGCGCTAGTTCGTACAGTAAAATAAGAAGGTAAAATCAATGTAAATAAATAATTAGAATGTTTTGAAGTCTGAAGCCAACTCAGAGTACTTTTAGCGAATTCGCTTAGAGCAAGATTGAGTTGCTAAGTACGGCTCCCGCTTGTCAAAAACGTATTTAACACGTATGTTAAGTAGTTAGGTAAGTCTCCTTTCTAACTGTAGTCTCTAATTTAAAGTCTTAAATTAATGTTCTCAACGTCGAAATAGTCGAAGAAAAATCGGAGAAAATTATTTCTTACGCCTTATTGTTTTACTGCATGCAGGCATCCTAAATCCTAACAGAGGTGCTTATTTTGACAGCGGTACGAATATGAACAAACGTGGACTAAATTATAATTAAATTCAAGGTTTATGTTTCTGCAATGGTTTTGAATAATATTTGTTAATGCAGTACCAACGATATTACCGAAGTATGAACCGCTTGTGACACTACAATCTTTTCTTCTCATTTCTGTATCTGTTTTCTTATCATTTATTTTTCTTAACATACAAGTATGAAGTAGCTGGTCCTTGGGAATATTTTTTTGTATATTTAAATAGGCTTCTAAAATACTTCATTAGTACATGGAGTTAGAACGCACGAGGTTGAGAGAACGCTTAATCTAGAAGGCTTTGCCAAAGCAAATGATATCATTTGGTGATATTAATAACAATGTAAAATTCTACTTATGTAAGACAAATTTGCACGCCATTATGTGTGACAGAATGCGAAGTTTAGATTGTACTACCATAATATTATTGTACTATATCCAAACCAATAATTATTACAAAGCATTATAGTTTTGCGAGTTGCCAGGGGCGCTATAAGTTTTGTAAAAATATTTAATTCAATCGTATTTTACGATATCGTTTACACCAAATTACAAAATGTAAAATAAAATTGAGAATTACATGAATAGTTTAAATCATTTCAATAAAAACCTTTAAACTATTCAATATAATGTTGCCATACAAACCAGTGCATCTCGCAAATAATTAGCAATACAGTAATTACTGGAGAATTGGCGAACATGGTAACAAAATGTTAAGACATTGGGTTGTTAGGTTGGCACTGCGCCAAATGGCCGCCAAATTGCCAGGCCTCCACTGCGACCTGCCAGAGACGGTTAGCTTCAAGGAGCTGGCTTTATTGTGTACATCCGTTGTCTGATATATCGGGAATTTTATGGGATAAACGAGCTGAAAGTTTTAGGGCGGAATCTTAAAAATATATTGAAAAACACGTACTAAATTTCGCAGAGACGGTTGCTTACAATTTAAATATATATAAATCTTATATATAAAATTCTCGTGTCGCGGTGTTTACTCCTCCTAAACGGCTTTCCCGATTCTCATGAAATTTTGTGTACATATTGGGTAGGTCTAAGAATCGGACATCTATTTTTCATCCCCCTTATTTTTTTTTAAATTTTGGATAAAAAACAATTTTTTAATTTTTTTATGATATAGCATTAGTGAATACATATAACCCTGAATTTTCAACCCTGTACAATCAACCCCTATTTTTTATTTCATTATTGAAAACTTATGTTGTGAAGTCTGAGGTTTATACAGAGAAGAATAAAATTCACAGAACTACCTAAAAAGATTTCATTCTGGAAAACCGAACAGTCTCTGGGGATAGCATAGCAAAATGTTCCATGTTGGTAGGCTCAGTAAAATCTCATTAAGGAGAAACGAAGTTCGCGGGGGCAGCTAGTTTCTATATATAAATATAAAAACAGTGCCGCTACAACGTTTTTAGGTCTGGGCCTCAGATTTCTCATTGTGTTTATGATTATTTGTCAGTCTAATAGGCATGTAGTTGATCAATGGCGCTATAACCTTTTTAGGTCTAGGCCTCAGATTTCTCATTGTGTTTATGATTATTTGTCAATATAATAGGCAAGCAGTTGGCACTATAACCTTTTTAGGTCTGGGCCTCAGATTTCTCTATGTGTTTACGATTATTAGTCGATCTTATAGGCAAGTCAAGAAGATAAGCCGCCACAAATCACGCGCAGGCACGCACCTGATATACGCCGTTGACTTTTAGGGTCTAAGTTACGCCGGTTTCTTCACGATGCTTTTTTGTGTACATAGACAGATAGTCCATATATATAGTCCAGAGATGAGAGTCGCACACTAAAGGCGGAACTGCTATACATAAATATAGTTAGTAAAATAATTAAACCGCCGCGCTGCAAAACTTTAAATTTATAAAATTTCTACAAAAATAATCGAAATTATGGTGCTAGCAGAAGTGGGTACCTGCAATGTTTATCACTTTTTAGTAAGCGTGTTTATGACGTAAGCGTATGAAGTTGGATACATACAAAATGTAATAATATATTTTCCCATTCGATGCCGAGACCCTTATTCCGTGGAGTCCTATAAGGCTTTTTAGGGAAATATCAAAAAGGTTTGACGATCACTGGAGACTGAAGAACTGGCAGTCACCTCGGACAAAGAATTAGTCTAGCTATTCAAAGAGTGAACGCTGCCAGTATCTTCGGAACCTTGCCTAAAGGGACTCCTTATAATAATATATTTTAGTTATTACGTTTTAAATTGTGTTATTATATTATTACTTATAAAATAAATATGTATTATGTTAATGTTTTATTTTGTTATAAGTCTTATCCTAAAAACTTTCATTATTTCATAGCCAATATTATTTGAACGCTGTCTGCTTGGTAATGTCCAAATACACCTATCGCGGTACGGCTCGTAATTTAAACACTTTTATTTTAATTTCCGCCTATTTGCTAAGTCTCCAATCGCATCAAACTAATCTAGATTCGCAAAATCATATCAATTTACTCTAAAAGTTTTTCGTAATATCTAGTCGATTATCCGATTTCAATACAAGAGACAATTTAAATGAAGATCATATTTCAAAAGGCTTAATTGTTTATATAGCAAAGGTACAGTAGTTACGTTTTAATCAATTGTTAAATTCGTAATACGATGCTGGCGATGCTAAATAACTAACGGCAGCTATTAATTAGCAAAATAGAACAAACTTTATCGTACAAAACTATGAATACTGCGCTCGGAATAAGGTTTGGTTAAATAACTGAGGCAATTTGAAAATAGAATCTGTTTTTAGGCACAGAACATTACATGAGAAAATGTACTAATACATGTATTATTAAATTAATATTGACATTCATATACATAGCAATCGAATATACAGTATTTATAATTTTATTAACATAGTAATAAAATAAAAAGAGTATGTGTACTTATGTACACTCGTTAGAAATTTTACTTCTTTGACGTTTGGAAAAATAACTAAAATGCAGTAATGATTAACGATAAATAATAAATTAATCATAAAGATTTTATTTAAATAAATAAATTATTTGTAAATACTATCACCGTCGTATATTAAATTTATTTAAAAACACCAAAATAATATTTATTTACTCTGCTTAATTATACTGTTACGAAACACGAGTTATAAATATAAACATATTAGAACATACAACTTGAACATATTTTCATGCTACCTAGACCGTAGGTAGGTGGCAGAGTATTTGTTATGTAGGAGAGTATTTGATTTCGAACCAAAACTGGCATCAGAGCGATCTCGTCAAAAATGATAAAAACCCCCGAAGCTATGTCTCAAGACCCTAATGGGGCTTCAAAACATGTCCCGCTTGATACACGAATTTCCTTTTAATGGTGAGTCGTTAAAGCAAGTTAATGGACATCGTAATCATAACTTTAAAATCAGCAAAAGCAATGTCCAGATCCTACGTGTCATAAATATTAATGTCGGCTTCTCAAATGACAACCATTAACATAATAATTCAGCTCATGTCCGTCCCTCGTGACAGCTCTGCAAAAATGTCCGAATTATATGTGATGTTATGTCAAAGCTATAAGAGCTCTTGTAGTATCTATGTGGAATTAAAACAGTAAAAGACAGTCTTTGTTTTGTCTTTGGTAATATATAATATGATAATTAAAATGGAATTCCACTTTTCTTCTGAAATAACAAAATAAGTCCTTAGACCTAAAAATTACTAATACAATAAATTTTAAAATGTAAATATAATTATAATATAATAACTAACCTTAAAATGTAAGAAGTAGAACTCCAATTATCCGAACTCCGACTATCCGAATCGCCGATTATCCGAATCGCAAAAAATTAAAAAAAAAGACCGCAAAACAGCTTACATTGACGGAGATGTTTAAAAAACAATGATTTTTATTTCTAAACTTGTACATAAGTACATTTTATTTATATTTAAAACATGTGAAAATTTCATGTTTCTTAAATTTAATTCAATAAAAAAATAGTGCAATATCAAAACGTAGCTTTTATTCTCTCCAAGGGCAACTTTTTAAAAAAAAAATCCGATTATCCGAATGGGTGCCGGTCCCCATTAATTCGGATAATTGGAGTTCTAATGTAACTAAAATATATTATTAATACCAGAATGGTTCCGTAATAACAAAACAGATAAATAATTCAATTTTATAAAGAGAAGGTGAAATGGTAATGTATGTAGTTTCGTACCAACCAATCTGAAACAATATTCACTAGATATGGAACCGGGGTCTCCCAAGCGACTTCTATACCTTAACCACTAAGACAGCGAGGAGGAGCTCAAGGCGTAATATTAAAACCAAAACCGTAATATACGTCCAAGAATGAAGCAAGTCATTATCGTGTGTACTTGGCTATCCGCCCGCCTTATAAGCCGCTCAATATACTTCCGTTGGGTGGTTCATGCCGCCCAACGCTGTGTTTACATAGTATTTACTTTTTAAGTATCCGCCGAGATGCCAGATGGCAGATTTGTGTCCGTAGAGGTTCCTAGATATATATATGTTTATATAGATATATTTTTGCAAACTTATTTATACCGATTCCGTTATTTTTACTCTCTAACCTGTTGCATGACCGAAAAGAGCGCATGTTTCATTTAGCCTTGTGTAGCTATATAATAACTCTGAGTCGATATTTAGAGACTAATTGTTATCGAGATGCTATTTAACATATAATTATAACCTAAATTTTAATAACAGTTGCTCAAACCGACTTCTCTATGAAAAAATATTTCAACAACACTGTATGGTATGGCGGTGAAACTGTATTCCATTTTTAAAGTTCGAAAATCACTGTAATATGTTCTTGCACGGTGAATTTGTGTTTTATTTTTAAATATTCCAAAATCACTTTACGATCGTTTTGCACGGTAATTTTGTGTTCTATTTTTAAAAATTCCAAAATCACAAAGATGGAATTGCGCGATAAAATTGTGTTCTATTTTCAAAATTTTTAAAATCAATTTAAGATAAAGCGAAAAGTTTTTGTTCTATTTTTGTAAACCATTCCATTTCAAAAATTTAAACTTCTTTAATTTGTTTCATTCAATTTTAGATGCACTGAGAGAATCGTATCAGATTTTGCCGAAATATAAATCGTAGTCTGTTAGTGGAGATAACATTGTCAAAGCGACTGTCGTTGATTAGCCGCCATCTAATCCTGTCTGCACCCGGCTTTATAGAGCATTGTTCCATTTTGTAAGTAGCACACGTTCAAATAAAAGGATTTTATCAGTGTCATTAATTATTATTTATTAAATGTCAGTACTTTTTTAAGACTTATGAACGTCAAAGTTTAGATTCATCATTTTCCAAATTTCCATTCCTTTTAATCTTTCATTTTTATTTTTTTATTAATTCGAAATTTCAAAGAAAGATGTCTTACTTAGGCTTAGAACACTAGTAGTACTACTAGTCTTTAGACTCACGGGGGATTTGAATCCAAGATGAGGTATTGGATTTAAATCCCGAGATCAATCAAATAAATTAAGATCAATAAGATAGTTTGGTACAGGATCATAATCCAGTGGCGCTTCAACTTAAAGATCTTTTAGTGTTAGAAGTGTTAATAAATAAATAAACGACTAATAATTACCTATTCCAACAATCAAGAACGAAATCTATAATATCCGTTTAAGTATATTTTCCATGTAACAGCCACATATCAGCGAAATGCTCATTGAACGCAGATAGCTAGTATGTGATCTGCAACCTACATCTGTAGGCAATCGGGTTCCGCTTTATGAATCCCTGGAGAATGTACGGTGGATGTCATTGCTGGGAAACGTGAGACTATCAGGTCAGAGTTTGCTATCAAAATTTCATCAGTTCACGATTAAAAGTGAAGGAGTAGGTATTAAGTAAAAATAATTTTTTTATATAATAGGGGGCCATGTATATATAACATGAGCCTACGGGATGCCAATTTTTAGTGGGTATGTTGCCGGCCATTGATATATTATAGTGTATCCTCCATACATTATAACTTTGAATAAAAATTTTGGTTTTTTCAGTTTAAATAGTTAGAGGTCGTATCTTTCACGGAAGATACGACCTCTAACTAGAAACGGGAGTCGATTCCACAGTACGCTTGTTCGCTAAAGATAATTCTTTGTAATACAGATAGAGTGATTTCCAGCCAAGCAGGTGATGTGATGAAATTTTGCATTGATTCTCGTAAGGTGTAACAAGGAACACTCACACATACACTTTGTAAAAACACAAGGAGACGCCAACAACAACAAATAAACATATTATTTATTCCACAACATTATTCTATCTTAACAGTTACTATTAATTCGATAAAACGACATAATAATACCCACACCGATTGTCCTACATAAAAAAAAAACATTACAATATATTTATATACTTATATCTTATAAACAAAAATAAAGCAAGCAACTCTTGTGAACTCAGCCAGTGTACAAACAAATAAAACAGTAAACAGTGTGAAACATTTAATAAATAATAATGATTTAAGTATATATGTAGTATGGCAGCAACTATAAACCCTGTTTAAATATTTTGTCTTATTGTAAAGCCACCATATAAAAATTATGTTGGACGGGCTTGTGGACATGTTAGCCCTCTCTCACCACTCATCGGACAAGCACCAAAACTAGAGAACAAACGAGAAATAATGAAAGGCTCTTTCCTCCCAACTTTGACTTTCTTCCCTTTGGAGTAGCGACTTTAGGCCGTAGGGTTCAAGCACACAGGGGCTAATTAAAAAAAAAATTAAGATACAGGCTAGGCCTAGTTTAAACGCTAGTGCTTATAGAAGTATATTATGTATAAGGTTAACCACAGTGAATATTGTATTTAGAATGCAATGTTTGTTTTGAGTCAAATAAAGTAAATTTTTATTTATTACTTATTTAAATTGCTTTCCTCGCTCAACCAATGAGCATCGCAATACAGCGAGGAAATGTCGGGAGCATTGAAGGTTCACTGCTGCTACAGCCAAACTTTATAAACTTGTTTTTTTATTTGATTTTCTATTATTCATGAATCATAATTAATATATATAGGTAGCTAATTACAAGGTAGAAGTATTTACCTGTTTATATTGATAAATTCATATAGAACCGGGGACAAACGGCAGGAGGCTCATCTGAGTTCGTTGTCTACTTTTTTGGGGTCAGTACAGTCTTGTTGAAGGACTCTTACTCAAATTGGTTTGGAAATACTTCAGTCGGTAGCGGATTCCACATGGTGGTGATGATGGATGGTAAGTGCCTTAAGCTCAGCTGCAGGTAGAGTGTGTGCATTGCTTTGGGCTGGTGTGATCATAAAGCAAGTCTTTGTCCATATCCCAGAGTGCTCATCGCGATACGTAAACTTGTTTGTTACGAAAATAATTGTCACCCCAATCGAGACGGGCTTTTCGACATCTCGATACTTGCCCCTAATAAATATTTATGTATGGACATTCACTAAGCAGTGTTGGCCTAGTGGCTTCAACGCGCGACTCTCATACCTGAGGTCGTAGGTTCGATACCCGGCTGTGCACCAATGGAGTTTCTTTCTATGTGCGCATTTAACATTTGCTCGAACGATGAAGGAAAACAATGTGAGGAAACCGACATGTCTTAGACCCAAAAAGTCAGTCAGGCACTGGAGGCTGATCACCTACTTGCCTATTAGATTTAAAAAATGATCATGAAACGGAATCAGTAATCTGAGGACAAGACCTAAAGAGGTTGTAGCGCCACTGATTTATTTTAAGGACATTCACTGTAAACTTTAGTTTATCCTTGCTTTAGAGAAATTTCAGAACTCCTTTTTTCGCTATTGATATTTCGCTAATGTAGTTTTCCAATTAATCAATCAGTCCAAAATCTCAACAACTATTCCACAGACTACATATTATCACATTTTACGCGTTAAATTGACTCCGGTCCAAACAGTTTATAATCGAATATTCGAGGCGCTAAAATCGAAATTTCTAGGAAAATGAAGCGAAATCAATTACAGTTTACAAACTAATAGCGGATATGAGCGACTGGTATTAATAAAGCGCTCGAAACGCCACGTAAGCCCCGAGCGTTGTATTAATTGCCAGTTTAATATAGATCACTTATTACCTATTTCGAATCAATAGACGATTGCATAAATTTCATTGGAGATAGACCAATCGTATGTCAAATTAAAAAATGTGAAGCTATAAGATTACTTATAAATATAGTCAAAACCGTTTACGACGACATCGCTTAGAACAGAGTTCCCCAAACTTTTTTGTGTTACCTTGCCATGTTTTTTCGTGTTGGGTAGACCCCCTACTTACCTGATATTGATTTCCTGTAAATTTCTAACTGTAGCGAAGTTAAGTGTTAAAAACTTAAAGTAAAAACACGTGTTAATGTATACATTTATTGATTGTTTTTTTTTGTTTTTACAAGTTCAAGATTGCAACCACAAAGCGAATGCCAATATCCTACAACTTACACAATTTTATTAACATACTAGCTGACCCGGCAAACGTTGTCTTGCCATGTTTTTGTGCCAAAAAATTAAAGTTTATAATTAACAAAAAAAAACATAAGGGATGATTGTAGAGGGGTGAAAATTTAGGGTTGCATGTATTTTTTATGGTGTATCTATCGTAAAAAATAAAAACGAAAAATTTTGTCTAAAAAATAAATAAAAAATTTAGGGGGATGAAAAATGTTGTTCGATTCTCAGACCTACCCAATACGCACACAAAATTTCATGAGAATCGGTCGAGCCGTTTCGGAGGAGTTCGGTTACTAACCCCGTGACACAAGAATTTTATATAATATTAGATATAATATTTTTTTTTACTTCTTAGGTACTTTTATAAATAATGTATCTGTTATGATATTATATGATAGTATGATGTAAGTAAATAGGTACTATCAGTGTATGTGATATCCACTATCGTGGACCCCCATTTTCATTTCATGGACCCACAAATTTTTTTTCACTGGTTTAGAACAACATGCCAGTTATATTGACAACATCAAAGGTCCCGGCTGAATTCTATTGTATCCGCTTTCCTACTTGCGACGACTGACTAGTCTTCACATTTTTTGATTAGTCATTGTTAAGATTTACTCGGTTTATGTTAGACGCATTTTTATTTTTGATGTGAAACATCTAAAACGCACGTAAAACCGATTTCTGCCGTGGTGACGCATGCCATGACGACGCGTCGCCGCGCTATTTGATGGTATTATTATTATAAAATAATATAATAATATATCACAATATGTTACATTATAAAACAGTCTTGTTTAGGAGCGCGACAAATGCATGCAAAAGTAGTTACATATTATATACCTATATACAGTCTATATGCAGTAGTAAATTTCACATTAAAAATATTTAATGAAAATAATTTTTTATTCAATAAATAGTCATCGTTACCTGGCAAAAAAATCGTAATATTTTATTTTATCATTATTTAGTTCCTATCACAATCTGTTCTTTTCTGCTTATTACTTTAACAAAATAATGTCGATGTTTCATATCTGCCAGGCGTCCCGTGACGGCTCACATTTTTTATTTATACCTTTTTGGTAAAATTTGTTAAAAGAGATGAGTTAACGAGGTATGTATTTGCTCAGGACTCATTATTTTAGCATAATTGTGTATCGACGGCCACCGAACCGTTTTTTGTGGTACAAAAATAATTAATATGAGTAATTAATTTAAATAAAAAAGTTAAGGGCCACGATAAATAAAATGAGATTTCCATCAAGCAAATCCAGTGACCGGAACTAGGAAATACATTATTATAATGAAAAATCTCTTTAATAAACCTTCATTTCTACCAAAAGAAAATATGTACAACTACTAGTACATAATTTTATTTTTCTCATAGATCTTGGCGCTTTAGTATGGTGGGGCTTCCGTGGTTCACGCAAATGGCATAGACGGTTACGATTCCCGGAGAAACAATTATTGTATATTAGGCCTTTCAATCATACATGAAATAGAGGTTTAAATATTACCTGATCATTCGTTGTTCCACATCTGCGCGTTTTTTAGAACACCTGCAATGCCAGCTCGAGGTAGTTCTGAACCTCCAAAAAAAGATTAAGGCAATTTTTTATGGTCGGCAATGCGATTGCGATCCTTGTTGTGTGTGTATAGCGGAGGTATCACTTAACATCAGATGGGCTTAGCAATTTTCACATAAATGAGCTTACTTATATATACGTATGATAAAATATTAATGCAATTTGATAACGTCCATAATAAACCCAAAAATTCAACGGCGTGTCAAGCACGGAGCCTACTTGACAGTTGTCTATTACATTGACAAATGATCATGAAACAGATACAAAATCCGAGGGCCTGATCTATATAGGTTGAAGTACTGATTTATTTTTATTGAAATAATGTCACAGAGTAAAGTGAATGTTTAATTTGTCGTTAACTTTTACTAAGTTTCCTAAGACCGCACCTTATTATGCCAAATGCAGTAATACCATTTATAGAACGCATAAAATGAATTATCTCGAAATGAGATCAAGACTATTCAACTCACATCCAACTTATGCCGTATGTTCGCGTTAGAGTTTACCAGGTGTGAGAAAATGTCCCAAAATGTATGGAGATTTTGAGATATTTATTCTGGATAATCTTTTTTATTTGTTAACAACAAAAAATATAATCGGATATTTTGTAGATAATTTTAATTAAATTAATAGTAATGCATTTTGTCATAGCTTGTTATTGTTATGAATAAATATATTATAAAAAATATTTTGCTGATTATTAAACAAAAATTATAGTTGTATGTACTTTTTGAAGTTATATTCTTTTGGCGCGATGGCGAAAAATGATGAGAGTGAATTATTACAATGCGCGCAAACACCGACACCTGAATTCTACATCGTTAAGTTAGTTCTAGGTGGCATGAAAATCGATGTGTATTAGAACAGACAAATTTTATTTATTTATCTTAATATTTTAGAGATTAATTTTAATATTTATCGTTAATCACTACTGCATTTTAGTTATTTTTTCCATAAGCCAAAGAAGTATAACTTTTAACGCGTGTACATAAGTACACACGTTTTTTTTAATGGTTCATACATATTTTGAATTTGTTTTCGTATTTACCGTTTGTAGTAGAATTAAAAAAAAACTTATGATTACATACTTATAAAACAAGGGGCAACCTGTATCCTAATCGCTTCTGAGCAAACTCATCCAGGCATCCCTAATAACGGAAATAGTCAAAAAAGAAGATGACTTACATTTTTGATTTTAGGGTTTTCTTCTTTAATTTTTTGCGGTACATTAAAATTTGAGTCTGGCAACCCCGACAGCCATCTAACTTTACCAGTTCGACATAATATGTATTCCAACGATTTAAGTTTCTCGTATTCTTGAGATTTTGTTACTTCTGAAAGTTTGAAGTAGGATTCACTTGGAGTATGACGTTTCGAAATTACAATTGAATGTTCCAGAAAGTTAAATGGAATAGGTGTTTTGAATTATAAAAAGGAATTAAATTTAAAATTCATAAACAATAAACTATGAACAAAAATTCAAAATAAACTATACATAATATTATGACCCGTAAATTTAAAGACACATTTTCTACGTTTGCTATAAAATTAATTAATATCTTCTACGATATTTTAAATAAATTTTAACTATATTTATAAAATATTGTCTACATAATCAGAAACTAATGAGTTTATAATGTGTGATGCAAACATAAATTTAACATAGTTTTTCACCAGGACGTCGAACAGTTTTAAAAATACTACAAAATACCAATTGTAACATAGAATGATAATTATTATTAAACCTATTGAACCATACGTAGGCGTTAAATAGCCGGTGCAAGGTTTGAAAATAAGTGTCGAGTTTTTAACGCCGGCTTTTTCGTTACACTATGTAAGTTAAATTGGAAATACTTTATATATTTGTACTGGAAATAAATATAAGCAGAAAACTTACGTGTATAATTTTAAATGATATCAAAAAACCTCATACAATCTTCTTTATATCTGCTCATTCAGGTTGTACGTGACTAGCAACAGATTGCCGTTATCTAGCACTCGACAGAAATATTACGCCATTACAATTCTATATCATTAAGCTTTAAAGTGATATTTTACTTGGCTATTAAACTGAGTTTTTACAATTGGATAGTAATGCGTGGTATGAAATTAACTTTGAATTGTCATGTAATTACAAAAGCAACTGGGAAGTGACAGACTAAAATAACAGTAAAATAAGAAAATTAAAAATACAATGGTAGAACGAGAATGTAGAGAGAGAAAAGAGAGGAATAAAAAATTATTATATATGCTAATGACTACGGAGTTTAGTCCATACCAGTGTTTTTATAAATCTGATAATTACATACTGAAAAAAAAAGTAAAACTTAGTCTTGCAAGGATGTCTACCGATACACATATAATGACGTAGAATAAGTGATACTTACGTAAAAGATTACTTTTTTTAACCGACTGCAGTTTCTATTAGTAATCATTTAAATTATAATTCTGTTTGTAAACCTAAAACACATAAAATTACATCAAAGTTGGAGGAGTTTAATTAAAAACACACGAACATTTTTTTATGTATATAAAGATAGAGGAGCTGTCACCGTGAATTGGTACGCTCTTTTTGGAAGGACCCTAAGTCCAAATGGTTCGGAGATACTTCAGTGGGGAACTGGTTCCTATACAGATAGTGCGAGTCATAAATTGCTTTTATAATGCTCGCTTGTGGAACGACGCACATCGTGATGATGAAGTTTGGATTAAAAGGAGTTTTCTTTACAGTAATATTACTGTTAAAGTAGATAAAATTGTATTGTAAACAAAAAATATTAAAATGTTTTTGATACTTATAAATTGGGAGTATTTATTAAATAGAACACTTATTACAATGACGGTGATTGTATTGTTATACTATGGGTTACGTGGGTAACACTGAAAATGTTTAGAACTGGCCAGTTAGAAACATTGCTAATGAAAACTATTTCGAATTTCAATGTAGAACTGTCAATCACTTAATGTAGTATATTGCATTCATTTGTCATTTGTTTTTGTGAATTCGCCGCAAATCTAAAACTCTTGTTACACGTGAAAATGAACCTAACGCGAGTTCTAATTTATATAAAGCTTTTTATAAATGTGACGAATACTTAAATGATCCTAATCCTTGGGATTGATTTGCTCCAGTTCAAACAATTTGTATTAAAATCTTGGCGATTGAAAAGAGTGGCGGAAAGTTTCTTGCCAGTTCTTACCCGATCTACGCCCTTGACTTGCGAACTGGTTGTAAATGTAAATTTACAATTAATTTAATTTGATTTTTTTGAAGTTCATAAGTGTATTGTAGTGTGTATTTACCTACCTATATGAGTAAAGATATTTTTGAGTTTGAAATCGAGTCTATCAATGATTAGTTATGTCTTTCAATGGGGTCTTACTCAACAACAAAGGTGTGATAGGCTACGATTAGAATTTCTTAAAAAAAACCATCTCGTGCCACTATTTACAATTGGTTTAACGAGTTTAGGCGTATTACGTAGCTATCTCAATAAAGATCCGCATGAGGGACATATTTTAAAAGCGACTACTAAAGATATCAACAGTGCTGTACGAATACTACTATCAGCGTTATTGTAATAAATATTAAAATACTCGCTGTATTCGTATTATTATTGCTACTATGTAAGTTAAGAATATTGTAAATTCTGTCCGTCACCTCAACCCCTGCCGAGTTGTAATTTATTTCTCGTTTTTAAACTAATGTTGACTTTCAAAATATCCACTAGGTTGGGTACATATATAAGTTGGTTTATACGGTACACAGATAATATTCTAAACCAACAATCAAGGGGAGTAATTACAAGACAGTTAGTACAAATCGATTATCTATCAATAATTAATCAAATGCAGCGGACGATGTATCGATTCATCACATCACTCGGTCCCGATTTGTCTTCTGAAATCGATGCTTGACCGGCATTCCATCATCGTCACTCAAAGATTGATTGCGTTCTATATTATGTTAAACAGGGATGGATTAGTATTTAATTTCATACAAAAATTCCAATAAAAAACATTACTGGTTTGTAATTTAATTTAATTCTGTAATCCCTTGGAAGATGGGATCGAGTATGGGATGCTCCTTGTGTGGATATTTGCCCTTTCTCAGACAAAAAGAACGCTCCGCAGCAGAACAGACGAAAGAAATGCTGGCATCATTAACGGTATATTAAACTAACTGTATAAATATGTTTTAATTTTCTATTATTTATTACTATGTAATGAAAGAATACTGTAATTACTTGTCAAAAAAACAGGTCTTGAAACGTAGTGGGTGTATCATAAAAGTTGTGAGTTCGATGTAGCCAAGTTAATTTATTCAGTCTCTAAAGACTCTAAAGTCTTTTAAGACCTACCTGTCGTAAGTTATTGACAACATCTCATACTGAACACATCAATATAACATTGACTTGGCAACCGCACTAAACAATCTAACTATTTATATATAAAAATATCTATATATTTATATATCACTAGTGAGATTCATATTCATGGTAATGCTTCTAATTTTATCCACAACGAAGTTATACTTAAAAACGGCCTTAATTGATTTTACGACTTGGCGGGCGCACTGCCGTGCCACCGCTATTCTCGCCAAAACCGCCCGGGCTAAGCCGTAGAGGCCTTTAAGGCCACCAGAAAGATTCCTATAAAAAAACATGCCCCAAACAAAAATCCAAAAGCACAAACATATGATCGTACTTAGACAGTCTTGATGGACAGTGACAAAAAAGTTAAAAACCGCCTTCATCGGGGAAGGCGAGGACCTTTACTTCGTACTTTGCTCACTCCAGTGAGCTTCCGTCCTGCCCTTCAGGCGATTGACCCCCCCGCGACGGCCCAAGCCGAGGTTCGAGTCTCACAGGAGACGCCCTTGCACGAGTCGCGGGAAACCCCCCCTTTCCGGCTGAGCTAAGCTCGCCAAACAGGCCGTGATGAGCTGTAAAGGCCCTTAAGGCCAACAGCGAGATTCTTTAAAAAAAAAAAGTGACAAAAACTCGATTTTCAAAAGTCTTAAGTTTAAAAAAATCAATGACGCTAAAAAGATAAATTTTGGTTTAATGTTTCGTGGTACAAATGTCAAATAGGTTATCAACCTTCTGTGCCTGAAATACGCCACACGGTATTACGGTATTTTTTTACTACAGTGAAAGGGATAAATGCTCACATGAAACCATTCACTAAGATCTCAGAGATGTAAAGAGGCAGTGCCAAGTTTTCGCTTCAAATTTTACTTTTGTTTAATTGTCATATACATTTTATTAGATGTTTAAAAATAGGTTTATAAAAATGAAAATGTAACTAAAAAATATGGACTATTATGAAATTAACGGCTAAGTTTGTTATTAACATTTGAGAACACTGATACAGGTATTTTTTATATAAAAGCGCTCCCAAATCTTATATATGCATTGCGTTTTTTACACATTTTTATTTTATTATGATTTCTTATTTTATTTATAATGTCTGGGTAGTTACGGCCGTCTCTGGAGTACTTCATTACTACAGATCGGTAATTAGGTAAATTAACGTAACTGTATGCGGAAACAGATACGTAATAATGTTACTACTTAATTTATACTCTGTTTCAAATTGATATTAGCTTGTATTGGTAGATGGACACAGCTTTTTTAACACGATAACTGTTTACTGTTGAAATATATTGTGAAACATCAACAATTTTACTTCAAAATACAAAACCCAATTATTGTGGTAGAACTCGTATGTTAAATACCTATTTAATACTACTAATATAATACTACTAAGACCGAAGATGGACCACAGAAGTGACCTTTTGGAATGGACCTCAAGGTAAAAGAAATCGAGGAAGACCACATACTCGTTGGGATGACGAGATCAAAAAAGTAGCCAGCCCAAACTGGAAACAGACTGCACAGGAGAGACACAAATGGGCATCTTTGGAGGAGGCCTTCACCCAATAATGGGGTTCCTACAAATTATATTATTTAAGTATCTAAAATCTAACCAAGCTAGCTAATAATACAATAAAATAATGTAATAGTAAATATTATCTAGTAGTAAATATGATATATATAGTAATATTATATAAGTAGTATATTAATAACAATAAATAAAATAGTTATAGGTAAATAATATAGAAAATAAATAAAAATAAGATGGTATTAATTTTAATTAGATAAGTAAGCGGTTGGAGATGTAAAAAGTTATATTTGTAGGAAATAAAAAGGCTTTTTTTTTTATTTTCTTATTTTTTTTTTATTTAATACTACTAAGAATACCTATTCATCATGTATATTTTTGTGTAAATGTTTATTAATAACAATATAACCTTAAATATTAATTTAATTTAATAATTATTAAAGAACTATTACTAAAATATATTATTAAAAGGAGTCCCTATAGGCAAGATCCTGGCTAATTCAATACTATAAGGGCCTCAGATTGCAACTACATCGGGAACTTAAAATATATTGGTGAACAACCGTCATTCACAAGCATAACTTCAGGTGTAACCTAAATTAGTTTTACTGTTTTTTATCCTAAAATAAAATATAATATATAAAATACTAGCGGATCCGACAGACGTTGTCCTGTCTACACGTCTTTAATTTCAAAATTTCAATTTTTAATAAGCCATTTTGATGAAAATTATTATTCAAATGTTATGACAATATCTAACGATCCAGCACAAGGTCACACACGATATAACACAATGATAACAAAACTTTTTTTAAATTTCGGGACAGACTAAAATTAAAATTCGAATATTATTTAAAATTTGACACTGCGATGGTAGCGCCGTCTGTCGGATCCAATGTAAAACATTCCCAAATCAACAACAACTAATAAATTGAAAATTAATTAAAAAAACATTGTCCAGCGGACAAAATTGTGAATCTAAACCATTCCCAGATCCCCTTGAACACACACAAAAAATTTCGTCTAAATCGGTCCAGTCGTTTAGGAGGAGTTCAGTCACATACACACGCACACAAGAAATATATATATTAAGATTGAAAACAAATCCAGACCATAAAATATAGTACTATCAACTTTAGTTGTAAGGACAAGGTTTTAAAGAACTGTGTTTTACCGTGCTAGGTACGGTATTGTGCAATCCGAATATTGACTGGCATTGACTGCTTCTGAATAGAGTTAGATACGATAGGCAAAGTAGCTTAAAACTCATCAACTTTGTTTTTAAAATAGTTCGATATGAAATACGGCAACTAAATATGTTCTGACCAATTCTATTGAGATTCAATTAAGCAGATATCAGAGATCTATGGGCTATGTAAAAGGATGTTGTAAAGCAATCCAGTACTATATATAAGAAGTACATAAGACATACAGTACAGTACATCTTTATAATTCAAATACGCTTATCAACAAACTACTAATCGAAGAGTTTATGTAATATTTGTAACAATAAGAAAGCTATAAACTGTAACGATAACTACATATAGTCGTGTAATTTATGGAAAATCTATGTTTTGTGTCAAAACGGCTCGTATGAAAATACTTGAACTATTTTTGCAATGTAAGGCTCTTGTATCAGAAATTGAAAATAACAACGAAATTTTAATGCCTATAGAAAAGTGGCTCAGATGGCAAACGGTCTTTTACATATAAAAGAAAATATATGAACGAATGCATACCGAAGTATTTTGTGTTTGTAAACAAGTCCTACAGTTGTAGAATGAATTTAAAATTGTGTAACTGTTTTATTTTATTATTAATAATTAAAAATTATTAATTACAGAATTACATAAAACCCATCCACTGGTCGATTGTCGTTTTAACACTTTAAGCTTTAAATAACAAGCATCTTATCAAAAGATATAAATTCAAATATCTTTTATTAAATAGGTAACATTATGTACATGTATGATGTTTGTAGGAAACAAATTAATAGCAAAACCTAACTTACCAAACTGCCCCCCTCTTAGAGGGCTTTTTTGAGGGATATTTAAATATATAAAATAAAAAGTCTATGTTTGTCGAAATTCAAATGCTGCATGCATATTGTGAAGAATTGGTTTAATCAGCGAAGTATTTCATGAGCTATTTTAATATATTATATACGGAACCACTTCTAGAACGTTGTGCTACTCTTGTCCGTGACACGACGAAACTTTCAGGTCGTAATGTGTATCGATTTATTTTTCTTTTTTCCCTCACAAATTTCAGTTTATGATAGCACGTTGTGTACCGCGGTTACGATATTTTTTCTATGGTAAGTAGTATTTAAATATAAATATTTAATAAGTTTCATGACACGTACTGACAAAAGTTAAAAAAATTCGTAAATTTGTTAAACATATATATTATGAGCAATTGAATATCATATTTAATCGTTTGTAAAGAATGTTTTGTAAAACACAACAAAGGACTGTTAAGATTTGAGTGTATTTTCCTCTAATTTAGTCGTGTTCTTCATTACACCCTGTTGGTGTTGAATAGTTTCCTCCACCCAGTCAAAATTAAAATTAAATTTTTAAATTTTAAGTTTAAAAATTTAACTTTAATTTTTAAAATTTTAATTTTAGTTTTGAAATATCGATTCTCTGTATCAACTACTTTGTTGTTATACTTAAGTAATTTAAGCAAATCGTTATCTTCAATTAATTTGCGGGATATTATCTAAACACGCAGGTATCTTGGGTTTGCAGACCCCACGCCTAACTTATCTCTTTGTTCCATAGGATCTTTGAACAATATATTCAGTGGTATATACTTCCGTCGACACTGTCGTCTACTCAATTATGAATATTTAAGGTACGATAATAAATTAAAAGTAAGTTCAAACATATGGTAGAAAGTAAAGTAACCCGTGTCAGCTACAGCTACAAAGGAGCTAAATCTATTAGCTAAGAACCAATAAAAATACATCATAATCTTTCCTTTCGTTTAGAAGCATTAATATATTGATTAGGCCCCACAGGCATAACACATATATGCCAAATGCCTTTTTACAAATCTCCTACGATAAAATACAAAATTTTTTTTGTAACATGGTATAAATTTGTGTATTACTTTAATACACAAAGCTTGAAATACTAGGATACTGTTCATTTGCCATTTAAGGCGATCCTTATTCCCAGAAACATTTAAATTACAAACAGCTTAATAAACTTTGTATTAAAACCCTTTGCGTTCAAAGCAATCAGTAATTTTATAATTTAAGCAATTTGTATTCAGCCTCCATTGTTGCCTTCGGCTTCTTTCGCAGATTTCACTCCAAACGATTTTATGAAGCACTTGCTGACCTGGCAAACGCCATGTATGTCATTTATAATAAATAGGTGTTGATCGTAGAGGGGTGAAAATTATTTATTTATCTTTTATTACTTTATACAAAAACATACACATAACAAAAACAGTTTACAAAAGATATAAAGGCAAAGGGCGGCCTCATCGCTTACAAGCGATTTCTTCCCGGCAACCGGACAAAAAAGGGGTTGTATGTAATGTTAAATGCTGTATCATAAAAAAAATATCAAAAAAAAAATTAGGAGTGGACTACCCTTAACATTTAGAGTGATGAAAAATAGATATTGTCCGATTCTTAGACATACCCAATACAAACACCGCGACATGAGAATTTTTATATATTAGTATTTTTTAAATTTATATATTAGGTTTATAGTTTTAGTTAGTTTTAGAGGCACTAGTGCAGCTATTCCTATTGATACCGAGTGTGCATCAAGACCGTGTCGTCGCTTATATATTAATATCTCCTACTATTTAGAGATCATTAGTTTTTCAACATTTGATCCTGCCTTTGTTGCTAGTTTGCAAAGCCGTCGGTTTTTGTAATTTTATATTAATAAATTGATTTGTAATTCAGTATTTAATAGACGAAAAGTATCATAGATTATATTATCATAGTACACCATATATTATCATAATATACCATGACAAATAACGTCATATTGGCTGACATTGACATTTTCAAATCAATTTTGTGTAAATAGTTGTGTGGTTTTTATAAATATTTTATATAATTTCATACAGATTTTTTTCTAAATTAAAGTTTTAACTTAGTGGACGTGGTCATTTCATTCAAGAGTAATGTAATTTTTTAATGATTTTTATCTGAAACTTATTTGCGAAACGATATTGTGGGGGCTTTGAGACGAATAAAGATATTTCTTTTTATATGTTTATGTCGAATTCGTACTATGTTCATTTCTAAAGTCGGAAGATTGGAAACAATTATATAATTTTCACTAGTTCTTATATTCATAAACATAGCGTCTTTGGGCATGTTATTAAATGTTCAAATGTTTTTTATATTAATTAAACTTTATGGTGCATATAGAATATATGTCATTTACAGAAACAGTAGAAGATGGCTAAGAGTAGAGAAGCTGAACAGTTGGAGAAAATGAAGGTTTTAGAAGCCAGAATAAAGGCACCATCAATCTGGGGAAGGTATCCTGGCGGAATACGGTTCGAAGACTTACAGGAGAGGCGGTATGAGGACGCTGTTAGATTGTTGAAGAAACATTATTTAACTGAAGAAGTATGTATGTTCATAGTATTATGGTTGTAACAGATTCTAGGGGGTTAGATTATACAGGCTATATATAATTTCATGTTTACGCATTACGTATATTAGACAATTGATCTTCTTGAGGTGCCACATTATATTAAAGGTTGGCGTTAGCAGCTTGAAGTGGCAGTTATCTTCTCGTGTGTACCCCCGTATGTCCCGCAACCACGGCTTTATCTTTCTACCAGCTCTTGCCTTGAATTGTGGTCATCATTATGAGCTGTGAGAAGTCGTATCGATGACGCAGAACGTGTTTCAGTTATATCGTATAACTAAAACACGTTCTGTCAGTCTGAATAAAATTTCCTGTCGTCCCGACTCACTGTCACTGTTAGGAACTAGCTGATGCGGAGCATGCGACGATAATATCACATCTCAAACGCGTCTACCAAGCTCAGTCATCACAAACATATTTAAACAATCTAAAAGTTTTTCTTAATAGGCAATCACTAGGGATGCATCGATACGCCTATGTTTACCGAACCTGTTTTCATTTAGAAATATTGTACTCATACTGTATAAAAATCATTATATTATATAATGTACACCACATTTACTAAATAAATAAATGAGGCAATGAAATGGTTCCTTATTCTACAGGCCCGTCTTAGATCTGAGACATTATCTGTCATATGTGATCACACGAACCACCACTCAGTAAGAATAGCATAAGCATATTTGTAACATTGTCCGAACATTGCAATTTAACTCACCAAAATCAAATAAAATGTATGACAACAAACATAGTTTCACTTTAATAAACTCCAATCGATGTGACGTAAAATATGAATTAATTGTAAAATATATTTCATCATTTAAATTCGAGTTGTAAAGGTAATCAAAAAATTCCAATTACATCGCGAAATATTTAATCAAAGCGAAAGGGGAAAAATGGATTGTCCATTGAAACGCTAATTTGCGTAATTGAGATACTTTTAAGACTCAACAATGAGCCAGTATTTTTAAATTTCCCGAAACGATTGAGCCGAACAAATTATATCGGTGAGAGCTTTCGACACCTATTGTAAAAGATACTGAAAATTCACTGATAAAAGATAACTTTAATCAGTGGATAACGAAGGTTTATTGCAGTCCCTAAGGGCTGAACAAATTTGTCAGGCCCGTAACAAAGGCGTTGGTAGTGTTTAATACTGCCACCGAAACGATCGACATTTTATAATGATTTGACAAATATATGTTACGGTATTTATTTGGAAACAAAACAGATACATCTTTATAATAAAAATAAAGTTAAAAATAAAACATAAAATAAACACATTGGATGTATCCACAATAGGTTTCACTAATATAAAAGTAGGTAAAGGTACTAATATAAAGGTAAACAGAGTTGTTAGGGGAATTGTGTAATAATAATCAGTGGCGCTTTAGGTCCTGGCCTCAGATTTCTGAATCTGTTACATGATCATTTTTAAATCTAATAGGCAAGTAGGTGATCAGCCTCCAGTGCCTGGCCACTGCCTGGACACACGTCGTCGATTTTTTGGGTCTAAGAAATGTCGGTTTCCTCACGATGTTTTCCTTCACCGTTCGAGCAAATGTTAAATGCGCATATAGAAAGAAAGTCCATTGGTGCACAGCCCGGGATCGAACCTACGACTTCAGGTATGAGAGTCGCACGCTGAAGCCACTAAGCCAACACTGCTCCAGGGTAACTGTGTAGTTATAAATAAATAAACTTAAAGTTTATATTTAGGCCGCCAACGCACTTGCGAGCTTTCTGGCGATGTGAGTGTCTATGGGCGGCGGTATTACTTAACGTCAGATGAGCCTTCTGTCCCATTTGCCCATTTCCAAAACATTGTCAAAGAATGATTACGTTCAACCGTCTCTGATAATTTCTGGGTTCGACTCCCAACTTAAAAATAATTGTTTCACGTATGAGAGTTTAAATATTAATTAAACATGTTGCGAGGTACATCCATTATTAATGATATAAGTAAAAATTTATTTCTGTAATTAGTTAGTTAATTTCAATAGCTTTTAATAACATTTACCATTAGTACCAGTTCCACAAAGCCACACAGTAGGTTAACTTTTATTCAAACAACGGGCTCTAATTCGTAAGCTTTTCACTCAGTATTTAGCAAAGATAAACAAACAAGTCCACACGGCGACTTAAGCTTTTACACCTGCGGAAGTGGTGCTTAGAAAGTTTTGTAGGCTTTTATACTTAGCTTCAAGCGTTTAGACTGTAATGACTTTTATGTTTTATGGCGAATGTGAGTTTATTATAGTGTCTATTTAGTTAGAAATTAATTATTAACTCAATTTAACTAAGAAATAATTAGGTTTATTTCTAGTTATTATTTAAACAAACAAAAATCATTTATTCATATAGGTAACATAATGTACACTTATGAATGTCAAAAAAAAAGATATATTCATAAAATAATTCTAATTTTACATTTACTGCCAGTTCTTAAATCAAAGGCATAGAACGGAAGAGAAGAACTGGCAATAAACTCTCCTTAATCACCTTAGCCACTCTTTTTAATCGCCAAGTTTTTTTTTCATAATTTTTGTAAGGAGCTGCAACCATTACACCATGTTCCATATGACAACTTGAGTAATAAAGAATAATAAAATAAATTAAAAACAAAGATTTACTAGAGAGAACTAAGATTACTTCATTTTCTTGTGGCGTAAATAAAACTTATATACGCGGCTACAATATATTTGCCAGATGACTACAGCTCTCTATCTTAAGCAATATCACAGCTACGATTATCTTTTTTTCGAGCTTGCTCCTAATGTCTCACTGCGGTATAGAAGGCTATCTCGGTGCTACCGAGACGGGCCTTTTCTTCAAGCGTGGTACCATGTACCATCTGTATTCTTTTGTCTAACATTCTGTACCAATAAGCCTATTCAACTTCTTCAACTGGGCCGAAAAGTGTGTTTTTGTTTATATATTTGTCGGAAGAGGCACTGATGGCCTATCGAGATATGTCTGCAGAAATTTCGAATCTCCGGGTGCCTGCTAGGGTTACAGCCAATGAGTGCATTCGTTTATTTATATTAATATTATAAACAAGTGAAGTTTGTGAACTAGAAATTATTATTCTCTTACCAATAGAAATCATCAAACAAGTATTTTGTTAGTTTTATAGGTATTTGAAAAATTTGCAAAGTAAGTCGGAGAAAAAACGGTAAAATCAAATTAAATAGAAACAAGTCCTCCGCCGCAAACTCATAAACCACTGCACGGAATTTAATGTGGGATTACCAATATCTAGACTGATTTTTGAGGTTTTAACTGTAATGTATGTTTTTGGTCGCCCCTGTGAAGCCAGGGCGTGCTTATTATAAAAACAATTGTTCTGACCAGGTACAAATTATAATACAATTACCTATGTTCTGATATATCACCTATTAACTTCCTTCTGCTTACCAAATAACATACTAAATCAATGCTCTCAGCTATCAGTTTATAACCGAACATGATCCGAGTTTAGTTAGTTCAAATTGGAACTAACAGGACGTTATACGTCATTTATTGGCTAAGATGCCAGATGGATTTGAATAAGTATTATTTTCCTCAGATTACATACCGGTCAGTGAAGATAGCTGACGATAAGGAAGGAACGGATGAATTCACACATCAAGCCAGGATTTGGATGAAAGACAAAATGTCCATTGCTGCGGTGAAGGAAGGGACGGACAAACTTATAGGTGTTCTCATCATGAGGATTCAGGAGAAACGTTAGTAAAATCTATCGATTTTGAGATAGTCAAACTATTTATTTATTTAGTATTGTCTTTTATTAACATAGCTTTTACACATTTGAACTAAACACTTTTTTACCGGATTGAAGCTATGTATAATTGTTAACTTATAATTATTTATCAAAATTTTAAATTTGTTTTCCATTTTCGCAATCCACGAAAATGGAGGACACCGTGAGCAATTTCTGCAGAAACCCTTCATCTTTTAGTCAATACCAACTCCGGGGAAATAAATACAGAAAATATAACTTTTTCTACAGCTGTGATACTTTTTTGACATTCAACATCTTTTGTCTTCAGTAACCACGTACGATGTAAAGCACGCGAAACGTCGGATAAATTTAAAATTATGTTAAATAATTATAAGTTTACTATAATACATAGCTTCAATCCGGTAAAAAAGTGTTTTCTTTAATTATTTATTTATTTACTTACAGTCTATGCCTGCCCAAACTCAGACTAAAACATACCAAAATATATAAATATAAAATATTAAACACAATAAATTACAATAAAGTTGTTATCAAATTTGCCAGTAAATGCAGTAAATCCTCTAATCCCCTCCAAGTATACCATCATATCATAGTATACTACCCCCATACGCTTCCCAATTAGGTACCTCTCCGGTAAAGCACTGGGACTAGATTAGAGAGAACTATTCAGATACAAAGTCACAAAAGACAAAAATCTTAAGGATCCAAATTTTTGGACATTATTATTATTATTTTTATTTAACTACAATCTAGCCAATGCAGTAATTATGGAAAATAAGTTATATTATGTTGTCTTTATATTCTATAAAACTAATATATAAATAGCTTAAACTTATGTAATGTTCATTAATAGAGTGTTCTTTAATATTTTGACACCGCACTTGCACATTTATTACACTAGGTCTTTTATCAGAAAAGGTTTAGTTCTCATTTGGCGTATTTTTCCTGTTATATATAGAAGTTGGATTTGACATTAAAATATGCATTTTAAATGTATTTAAATAAGGAAGTCCACAGCTGCTATTTAAATATACTACAATCAAGGGCGGCTTTAGCGCCAGAAGGAGGTCACATATATACAGATAAGCATACAAAGTTATTATATTATATTAAATTAATTAAATATCGAATATATGTAGTTACATAAAATCTGGATGGTGACAAAATATTGAAATATAATCATTATGTTCAATTAGTGCTCCACCTAAGTCTTGGAACCAACTTGGATCCGCCGTTGACTACAATAGGTTCGAAAACACAACAAAATGTAGTATAATTACAATCATCACGTTTAAATAGGTAGGATATGTTTAAGAAGTATAGAAAACGAAACGTATAAAAAAATATAATACTTTTACCTAAAATAATTCAAAAATAAATTTAATAAAATAAACTATCAACTAAAAAGCTAATTGTTCACGACTTGATGAGTTGCAATGTCATAACTCTGACATGTTGAAATTTTTTTATCGTAAACAAATATAGGAATACTAGCGGATCCGACAGACGTTGTCCTGTCTACACGTCTTTAATTTCAAAATTTCAATTTTTAATAAGCCATTTTGATGAAAATTATTATTCAAATGTTATGACAATATCTAACGATCCAGCACATGGTCACACACGATATAACACAATGATAACAAAACTTTTTTTAAATTTCGGGACAGACTAAAATTAAAATTCGAATATTATTAATATTAATAATTTGACACTGCGATGGTAGCACCGTCTGTCGGATCCAATGTAAAACATTCCAAAATCAACAACAACTAATAAATTGAAAATTAATTAAAAAAACATTGTCCAGCGGACAAAATTGTGAATCTAAACCATTCCCAGATCCCCTTGAACAAAATTTCGTCTAAATCGGTCCAGTCGTTTAGGAGGAGTTCAGTCACATACACACGCACACAAGAAATATATATATTAAGATTCAAATGTGTCCCCTTTGTAATATACCGTCGCGTCGATTCGACTAAAACTCGATTTTCCTGTATCGGTCGTAACATTAGAGCGTGGATTCCTTGGATTCTTTGAGCCTAAATTTTTACAGTATCCGTAAAAAGAATTCCGATTCAGCTTACGGTTTTAGAGTGTGACGCAAATCATACGATGACGCGGGGTTTATTAAACTCGATTGTTTTGGATGTTTAATAATTATATATGTATTTCCACAGTCTATTTTAACTGTTATTACTAATGCGATAGAACGACACAATAATACTAACATCGATAATTCTAAATTTAAAAACAATTCACAACATGATGTTAAGTGATACGCCGCCCATGGACACTCAGTGCCATAGGGCTCACGAGTGCGTTGCAAGCCTTTTAAGAATAGTACGCTCTTTTCTTGAAGGATCATAAGCCGAATTGGTTCGGAAATACTTCAGTCGGCAGCTGGTCCAACAAAGTGGTGGTGCGAGGCAAAAACTGCATAGAAAAACGCGCAGTTGTGGAACGGTGGACGTCGAGGTGATACGGGTGGAATTTCGTAATCTGCCTCGACGTCCGATGATGAAAATAATATAAAATATTTATATTTATAATTTGGCTGCAGCTATTAATCCGAACAACTCGTGTGAATGTGATAGATGATACAGAGTGGCCCTATATATATATCTTTTTAGCCACTTTGGAATTTTGATGTACCAGGAACTGAAATGTATAAATAAACAATCCTCTTCCAATTTTACTCTTCGTACATAGAACGTGTTCAAGGGTAAAAATGGAGAAAATTTGGACCATACATTTTGTAGGCAAATTGGATTCCAAGTAGTCTCTTGGTATGAGTCTATATTAGACTTGCCCGCTCAAAACGTAAGGTGAACCGATTGCCTTTAATATACTGGCCTGGCTTTGCTTGAATTGGGTTTTGCGGAGTTTCGTAGACGCTTTTTAGTATACTTATACATTACGTAAACACGCACATTATCTGCAATATGTTTTATAAATACGTAAGAAATCTAACGAGCTCTGTTTTGTTATATCGTCTTCGGGTTTTGTTTTTTCAATAGCCAAGTAGGTAATGAGACTTTTGTGTCTGACACTATCGACTTCTTGCATCTAATTTATATCGGTTTCCGTACGATGTCTTCCGAGCGAGTTAGTTTTTCATGCGCATATAAACAGTTTATTGGTGCTTAGCTGGGATTTGAACCTATGTCTACGTATGAAAATTAATTAATAAGTCCTATTTTTTCCAGAAGCATTCTCCCGAACATTTAGCCGAGTCAAGATCACTTACAATCCTCTATACTCAACGGTGGTAGCATTTAATAACGAGCTTGAGAAACCAGTAAACCTATTCGAGAAGCTTGGTGTAAGGCGGTACTTCAAGATATATTTGCTGGCGCTGAAACCCAGGTATCGGCATAGAGGTGAGAGTCTGTGTCTTGCATAGATAAGAGTCTAAAGAAAAACACTTTTTTAACGGATTGAAGTTATGTATTATTGTAAACTTATATTTATTTATTTATTTATTTACACTTTGTTGCATTACATAAAAGGAAAATATTAAACATAATTTAATGACAAGCAACTGGCGGCCTTATCGCTTTAGAGCGATTTCTTCCAGACAACCACTGTTAGTAAAGGAAAAAAACCACTATGAGTATATTAGATAAGGTAGGCAAGAAGTGCAAAAATAAAAAGGGAAAAAAAAAACAAAACATACTTAACAGAAACAAAAAGAAATAAAAATAAAAATAAACTAAACTGATACAAGTTACATAAAACAAAACAAAAAGTAAACAGTGCACATGAATCAGGACAATCTAAGATGAAGAAGATCGGTCTCACGTCAGTAAGTAGTTAGTGGTATGACATGGACAGGTAATGTTTATAAAGCAGAAATTTAAAGGAAGATAGAGAAGGAGCTAAGCGAATAGTGACGGGAAGTGAATTCCATAGCCGAACTGCTGAAACCTTAAAGGAATCGCCAAGTAATTGTTTAAACATAATTTTAAATTTATCCGACGTTTCGTAACTAATATATGAATATATAAAAAAGTTACCAGGAAAATAATATGATTACCTACTAGAAAGGGTATAGTGCAAGAAGAGCATAACTAAATACAGTATTTACAATATTCTTAACCTAAATATTAATATAATAATAATTAAAAATTTGTAAATAGAAAATTAAAACTAAAAGTATAAGAATCTTATCTTAAATTAATTAAATTTAATCACAGTTAGTTAATTGTATTAAATATGTACTTTGTTTGTTTGTTCCCTTTTATTAATCTTTTTGTTATATTATGTATCATATATTCCATCTGTGGCTATATTCTCAGTGTATTTGTTTGCTATTTATTATATATAATTTATGTTAGCTGTAGGAGTACAAAATAAATAAATAAATCTTTTCTTCAACTTCGATATTGTTCTCTTTGACCTCTTGGGCCGTGAGGTCCAAGTCCACAGGCACTTAATTAAGATTTAAGTTGGCGTCTTGACCCCAGAGCGGGTTGTGTCCACGCGCAACGAATAAGTATCGCAATACAGCGAGGAAGGCTGACAGCGTTATAGTCTATATACTGTCTGTATGTATATACACTGTCAGAGGGAACAAACTTAAATTTTCTATTTATACATTTTTAATTATTATAATAAATTATTTAAAAATAACTCTAGAGTGACACCATACTAAACTGAAGACTAAAAAAGTAAAAGCTAATTTTAAGATTATTGAATCAGAATTACAGGTTGCTGATTACAGTGTAGAAGAGAAATGCTACCTTGTAATTTTATGTTTACTTATATTGTCATACATTTTAGATGGAAGAGTTTGTAAAATATGCTGTAGATTTAGTGCTATATATATTGTGGTAAACTTTAATAAATAAATTAAAAAAAAAATATGAAAATATTTCGTCTTCAAAACTAGGCCAATTTGAATATTCTTAATGAGTTATGACTTTAAAATATTGCATAAAATGAAACAAAGTAGTAATGGACTTAATATGTATTTTAAATAAGAGCTCTAATTAGTACAAAAATAAATTTTAGCTGTCTCCTTCACCCTTTCACCCCCTCACCCCTTAACTCCTTCGCCCCTTCACCCCTTCACATAACACATTACAAAAGAACTCTATTGGTGCACAACGTATAACGAATGCTCAAAGAAAATACTTGATGAATTTCAGGTATATCAAAGGAAATGCTAAGAGGGGCGATTAGTCTCAGTACGAGCGCTAACGTTCCTGCTATAGCTGGTTTCTTTACTACTGGGAGGGGCCAGCAAATAGCCGACTCATTAGGATTCGTAAAATTTAATGAAATATATTACGTTCGATATATTATTGATGATCAGGTATGAATGATATATAATAATAATATTTATGCTAGCATTATATAGCAAAGATTTCAGATGCAGTTTTGATCCATCTCTCATTATACTAATGGTACCTTTTGACTGTGGGCCTCAGATCTTTGTATCTATTCTGTGATCATTTCTGATAGCAAAAAGGTGATCATATGTGCCTGACACACAACGTCGACTTTTTGGGTCTATGGCATGCTGGGTTCTTCTCGACGTTTACTTCACCATTCGAGCACATAGGAAGAAAGTCCTCACGTGTTTTTTTTTATAGAACAGGGGGCAAACGGGCAGGAGGCTCACCTGATGTTAAGTGATACCGCCGCCCATGGCCACTCTCAATGCCTTACTCGTGTACAGTTGGAGTTCAAACATACGACGGGTCGAACGCTGAACGTGAGAGTGACTTGTCGATCGCGTGATTGTCAGTCGACGTTTGTGTCCTGCGCTGCGGACGATGCGTAACTTTCCCCCACTCCCTTGTAGTTAGTGAAGTTTGCCGGTATCTGTACTTTACTTAAAACGGTACAATCCCACTGATTTAATTAATTTGTGGCCAATGTTTTCAGATAGTATTCTGGGATACCGGTCTTGGCAACTACGGTGCAGCTTTGATGGGATATCGAATACCGTCTGTAGAAGAACCCGAAGAGATACAACACCAGCCGTCTTCTCGCTTTAACGTGCAGGTCGCCAATGATGATGAAGAGACAGAGTGATCTTTCATTGTTTGATATTTGCTAATAAAATACTGTTTGTGGGATTCTGTTCATAATGTATATATTATACGTTATATCAGTCTCATGAATGATATTGTCTTTTAAGTATTTTTTTTCTTACAATAAAGTTCTCAAAAATGATGACGTAATGAATCTAGCCTATAGAATAATTATGGCTACTAAGTAATATTGAGTTAATTTTCTAAGGTGATTTTCATTAACAGTCTTAGTGTTTTGTAATGTTTTGACTCTATTTTTGTGTGTTCGAGATATCGCACTTGCACTTATTTTAACTAACTAAGCTTATTAAATCAAAAGGTTTAGTCTTCTATAAGCGTCTTATTCCTGTCATGTCCAAGAAGTTGGAAGTTGCCTGAGCATTCACATGGCTGTGAGTATTTAAGGTAGTATTTATAGAATTTAAAGAAATTGGTATTTGAAGTTTCTAGGAATTAGAATGTCATTTAACTTTCCGTTTTTGATATGATTTTATATGTCTATTTGAAAATCTAATTAAGGTGTTTTTTTACCAAAAATGGAATATGTACTACAAAGAAAACAATTGTATTTTTTTCATTTTTAAAAAAAATTGTTTTTCTGTTTTTGCTGTAACTACAAAGAAAACAATTGTTTTTTTTCTTTTTCAAATATTTTGTTTTTCTGTTTTTGCAATGTTCAATGTTTAGGAATTGTCACGCTCTTTACTCATAGGACCCTTAGTCGAATTGGTTTGGAAATGCTTCAGTAGGTAAATCCACAAAGTGGTGCAAGAAGTGCTTTAACTAACGCTCAGTTGTGGAACGACGCCTGTCGAGGTGATACGAGCGGAATTTCGTATTCTACCCCGACGTCAGACGATGAAACTAGAAAAAATAAACACTTAAACTTAAAACTACTGAAACCTAAACAGGACTACGCCAAGGAACAAAGACATACCAGATTGAATAATAAACAAAAGGATACTAGTAAGGATAGTAATCGTTAAAGTACTCTCTAACACATAAAACCTTTTTAGAGACGATTTTAAATCGTAAAACAGTCTTTATGCTTTTTATTTCATTTTAATAGTTTGACATCGTTAAAATGAAAATAAATAAAACTGGGATATCCATCTAGCGTGTTCACAATTTCAGAGTTTAATGAGCGACACTAAAATTTAACTCAGAACCGTTGTCACGCCCCACCTGTAGCTTTTAATGGGCAGAAATGGAGCTGGCCATTGAACTAGCGAGTAGAAGGTTTTCTTATTGCGTTAGGTGCTGTTAATAACAAATAATTTGTTATTAACAGCACCTAACGCAATACGTGTTGAAATTGTTGTAAATGAATGTTTAATTTTTTCAAGTAACTGGGGGCAAATGTGTTAGTGTCTGACTTTGCCGGACACTCAATCAGAGTCAGATGGACAGAGTCCTGATGTTTTATGTCACATGGCCTCGCGACTGCGTTTTATGGCCTTTTAAAAATTCATACGCTCTTTTCTTCAAGGACCCTATGTTTAATTGCTTTAGAAATACATATGTGGACGATGATGAAACTCAGCTGCATTTTTTAATCTGAACATCTCCGTTACTAGCTATTATGTTTTACTTGAAAGAAGCATTAGTAGTTTTCATAGCCCGAATACTTAAACGTGTGTCAACGAGTAAGTTGATGTCACTTCGATGTCCGATCACAAGTTTATGAGTTATAAAGTTTCTTTTTATCTCTTTTTGTGCAGTATAAAGCACTAACCTTCTATTTGTTGTTGTTATTCAAAAAGAAAAATCTATTGCGTCTTTGTTAATTGTCAACAATATTTGTTATACCTTCGTCGATTTACATAAACCTATGAGCAGTGTTGGCGACTCCTGAATAATCCTTGAGTCTGTAGGTTCAATCCTCGGCTATGTACCGATGGACTTTCTGCCTATCTGCTCAATTAACATTAGCTCGAACATTGTAGGAAAATCTTGCGAGGAAATAAACCTCCTTAGACGAAAAAGTCGACGGCTTATGTTAATGTTGGTGGCTGATCACTTGCTTATAGACAAATTATCATAAAACAGATATGTTCATAAAAGAGATTTAAGATTTGAAAATTAACGCCACTGATTTTTTTTATTACGTACAAAAATCAATTTTGTAGCTTTTGTACATCGTGGCCGACGCTGTATTGACTGTTTGGAGAGGTTTTCGCCGCTAGGTGGCAGAATTTAGAACTAAATTTAAAAGATTCTCTATAAAGAGAGTGTCTTTAAGTTTGTACATGTAGTTAAATAGAAGAAGAAAGAAATAGAAACAATTATGATTTTTTTATTATTAAAATCCCATTATTATTGAATTTTTATGGGAGGCTGTTATAACTTCGTGCTACGTTTAGAGCAAAACCGGAGGCAAGTTAGTTAAATGCCTAAACAAAATAAATTAAATGTTATCACCCCGATCGCTCAAACACGAACTCTATAATAAGCTTCGAGACTTCGATGAAAAATAACTTATTTAATCAAACTTTCAACCAAATATTCTCTTCTAGTGTATGGCATTTACAGTGGTGAAATAATTTTGTTACAATATAATTGGAAAGTTTAAATTGTTTATCAAGGAATTATCTTGAAAATTACCAATTTCAAAATTTATTTCACTAGTTGTAATCTAAAATCCACATAACATAGGTTACAAAATATTTTAATAAATAATAAGTCTAAAAAAGAGTGCGTTCATTATGTTAGATTAGGAGTGGGCTTTAACCAAATACACATACCGTTGATTTGATTGAATTCATTCTTCAGTTCAACCATCATTTATAGGGTTATTATGTTCAATGTAACAATAAAATACCTTGTGACATATTACAATTAAATGAACGATTTTTTTAAATTAAAGGACACTTTGTAAACAAGCATATTACAAATTAGAGTATTACTAGCAGACTCAGCCAAGCGTTGCTGTGGCTAAGGTTTTTGTTATATTCTATAGTAGTCAACAATTCAAGGGAAACGGTAGAACTTAACGGAAAAGGTAGCTGTATGTTATGTGAAACGCTGGTACTTTTAATACAGCGCCATCTGTTAGAATTGTATCAAATAATAAACAAATAATCTGCAATAAAATAATAATTGCGACTATAATTAAAGATCTAAGCTATCTTATCTCTTAAGTTGTACCAGACTGCGCACGGTGTGCCAATTTAATTTAAAATCGGTTAAGTAAAATTTACTGGAAATAAATAAATAAATAAAAGTAGTTTAGGAGTCCATCGCGGACAAACATCGTGACAGGAGATTTATATATATTATAAGATATTCAAGATAAGAATGCTTGGAAACATGCTGGTCCGGCTCCATAGGACAATCATAGAGCCTTGACAAAATCAATTAGTTGCTGATCTGATTTTACCTATTTTTGTTGTATAATCCTACAATCACATTTTTTTATGTATCTCTCACACACTGTTTTATTGTGTTTTTTATTTTTCTTTTATAATATTTTATGGTTTCGATATTTGTAAATATGTTAGGAACATGTATACTAATAGACCAATAGTAATATAAATAGTCTAATTCTGGGACTACATTGTCTTCACATACAATTATTTAACTAATGTATACAAATATTACAAAACCTATTCTAAAGGAGTAAGTATGAAGTATATTGCACATTCTGCTCTTTACGAAACTACCTTTTGGAAGGGGCAACTAGACTTATTTTTATTTTATTTAAAGTTCAAAAGTGCCATTATTATGTGGTCTAATTGGAATATATGATTTTTTTTTAATTATTCCACATCCACGCTTAAACTGGTTAAACCAATTGTAAACAGTGGCACGAGATGGGGCTGTATTAAGAAATGATAATCGCAGCCTATCATAGCTTTGTTGTTAAGTAAGGTCACAGCGAAAGTCTTTATAAATCATTGACCGAAAATTTTCTCGCGGTAGGTTGTTTTTCACGTGTAAAAAGAGTTTCAGATTTGCCGCCAATTCACAAAATCAAATGATAAATGAATGCAATATACTACATTCGATTACCAATTCTGAAATTGAAATTTAAAAAAAGTTTTACTAACAATGTTTCTAACTGGCCAGTTCTAAACATTTTCAGTGTTACCCACTTACAATAAACAATTAGTCAAATAGCTAAAGCGAGTGACTCACAGCCCCGAGCGTTCGAAATTCGAATCCCCGCTGTGCACCAAATAGTTTATTAAAAATAGTGTTCATTTTACGGGTTTAAATAAAAGAAAACAATTGACGTATCCTTTATTTTTGTTTACAAAGTTGTCATTGGCCACTTGTTTCATTGATAAATTGTTTCCATAAATAAGATGGAGTGTTTGACTGAATTTTAATTTAAGCTATCTTCTAAAGGCACAACAAAGTTGACTTTGTAACCAAATCGTTTTGTTAATAATGATAGACATTTACAGGCGAGACTCGATTAATTCACGTAAATTGAGAAATTCGTTAATGTCTAATATTCGAATGGATGCGGTGAATTGGATACTATTGGTAGTATACATATTTTCTGTTACTAAAAAGAAATAAACAAATGAACACGTAGAACAGAGGGCCAACGGGCAGAAAGGTTATAAGTTAAGGGTAGGTGATGTTGAGTGTTACCGCCAATGGACTCGCAACTGAGAGGGATCGCGAGTGTGTTGTGACCTTTTAAGAATTGGTACGCTCTTCTGAATTTAAACTGTTTACAACATTTTTATTGTTCTTTATTAAACACTTCGTTGCATACGCCCGAACCCAATAATTAATCCACAATCTGAGATGAGACCGTGACAGACGATCGATCTCCTATCTGCATCCCAATAAGCAAATGCGAATACAATCCATTTTTGGCGACGGATAGAATTTAATCTCTTCGCTATTCGCTAAACCAAATAAAGTAAATAAAACCGTACAAATAAAATTATAACATGTCTATGTTTAAAACATATTAATTATATTAATTAGTAATATCAATTAAACCGAAGTTGTAAGAGATATTTAGAATATTAAAAATTGGCTTAATCTAAAATGTATATGTTTTTAATAGCTTAAAAGAACCACATCCAAAATTTATTACTCCCAACACAATGTTACCAGTAAATTAATAATATCGAATGGTTTTGAATTTCTTAATACACACTTTATCTTTTCATCTCTTTCACTCAACTCCAACAGCCATATCTCCGTCCCTGTCCACCAGCTGTTGGAAATCACCAACTGCAACTGAAATTTCTGATTGAATATTTACTTAGTAAAGATTAATTCGCGCCAAAATGGAGGGCTTTGTTTGAATTTCAATAATTTCCTTTGAAGTAATTGAAGTGCAAACAAACAAACGTACTTTGCTCACTTCGTTAGGTTTACGTTTAAGTTCGTTAATTAAATTTATTGGAATAGGAAATCTATTTGTTTCATTAGTTAAGTCGGTTTAATATAAAAATTGTAATAAATAATAACGAGGCGTAATAGATAAAAACACGATTAGGCTTAAAATTGGTATATATAGGTACAATGAGAGTCTATCAATTAGCCCCTAGCTGGATGAGTAAACTCACCCCCGCCTCTCGTAGCAATTCCAATTTTAATGTTTTAAAATTCGAACATTTTTTTTGTATTAAATTTTTATTAGCGGCGGCTAATAATATACCGTATACATAATTTACACACGAACGGACGCTACTTGTGGTGACTGGTCGTACTTGAATTCGTGTATGCTGTGATATTAGTTGTTTCTACTACGTATTTGCGTGTTGTTCCCACGAGTATGTAAGTGCGTGCTCCTATTTCACCATGCCTCCTGCTGATAGAGGACAAATCTTTGTTATTAATTTATTTTTATTATTCCTGATTACGCAAGATGTCATATGGAACATGATGGTGGCATAATGGTTGCAGCTCCTTACAGACGTTGTGTAAAAAAAACTTGGCGATTAAAAAGAGTAGCGGAGAGTTTATTGTCAGTTCTTCTCTCGCCCTTGATTTGAGAATTGGCAGTAAATGTAAAATAAGAAGCATTTCTATACATTACATTTCTTTATTTTGACGTTCATAAGTGTGCATTATGTCACCAACGTGATTAAATGAATTTTGATTATTTTTTTTTATGCTGAATCCAAAAGACCAACACTGATTACTTTTATATCGTAAATGATATAATATGATTAAATTACCCGATGTAAGAACCGTTTCGCCGCCATTACCTTCGATATAAGTATTCGAAAAGGGTAAGTATTTGAAAGCATTTCCACTTTTCACTGGAATTTTCATTGCGAAATTTCTTCCTTAGGCACTCCTAATCTATAACTATTATATATATCAAAATTATATATTACTTTATAGGTAAAAATATGTTCAACCGCGCTACGGAATCAGACATCATTCTTAGTAGGTTTTCCCATTAAAATGACTCAGACACTTGGAGTTCATTAAATAACCAATCAAGACTTTAGATTCACCAGAAAAATGATAATATTCTTAATTACAAGAACCCACCACAATGTTTCTCTAGGCAAGGTGTCGTCGCAATACTTATGAATTAAAAAAAAAAAATGATTACTGACAAGTTATAATAACTTATTTAACTTAATTTACTCCATAACTTTTTAATTGTAAACATGTTTATGGAAGAGCTGGGAACCCTGACACAGGTATTTTTTACTTAAAAGGGTTTCCAAATCTTACACCTAGGAATGAAAATCTTATCTTATATCTTTAAACGAGCAATTCTTGTATATATATATATAATTGGAATCTCGGAATCGGCTCCAACGATATTCATGAAATTTAGTATACGGGGGGTTTCAGGGGCGATAAATCGATCTAGCTAGGAATATATGATAGAAAATAACAGAAAGGTGGCGTTTCAGTAGTCCCAATTCAATCTGAAAATGCCTCTTCCTGACATCTATCGGCGAATAATAATACTATTTTTTTTAATTATTTTTACGACACAACATCACTTAAGCTATTCCAGCATATATATTCTATATTATTCATATTTCATCATTTTATTAGTATGTAATTCGTACTTTAATATGATTTCCTAAAAACACAATTTCTTAAAAAAAATACCGAGCAAAGCTCGGTCATCCAGGGACTGTGCTTTTTAAACCATGTTTTATATACCAAATTTGTGTCACTTACAAACTGTTTTTACATAATTATCTTAGTTGCCAATAAATAAATTACGTTATATGTTAAGTCACAGGCTATATTTTTTTCAAAAGATTAAAACAGTCGAACAAGGTCGAAGCCGGGACAGGTATCTGATAATATCTACATACACCAACTATCTATGGGGCTATAGCGAGTTTGACTTGAAATGTTAATTACTCAGGTAAATTAATGAATTCAGAAGTTAATTATGTCTTTGTTCAACAGATTCCAGTTAAATCAATAACTTTTGTCATAAGATGATAACCTTTTCGGAAACACGATGAAAGTTATGAGATAAAACTTTGGTCAATCATTAAAATATCTTGTCTTTGTCTTCCCTCGCTGTCGATTACCACAGTCTATGTACTTACAGTAGCCAATCTTCGGAAATATCATTTTTGTGAACAAATATCTTTACATTGTTTAAATATTTATTACCGGGAATTTAATTACAAAATACTTTACCAAATAACAAGAATGTTCAAAAGTGCATTTTTTTAACATTGACATTTTTTAACACAACATAACAGCAGTATTGAATTAGACATCGTTGGGTTAAATTAGTTGAAAAACGATTTATACTTTAATATTTTGTTTATTGTATCATTGTATAAGTAGTTTTTCAAGTGAAATCATCGCTAACTCCTATAAACCATTTCTAGCAAATTGTCATTATTATTAACATAGGTATATAGTTAATAAAGAAAACGAGAAAGACAAATGAAAAGATGGGAAGATGATTTGCGAAGAGTAGCTGGGCCTCATTGGATGCGTAAGCCCGAAACAGAGAAGAGTGGAAGTCCTTAGAGGAGGCTTGATTTAGTGTACATCTTGTTCGTAGACAAAATTTAGAAAATTTCAATTTTAGAAATTACTAATTTTTTTGTGATAACTTTTTTTAGTATTTTAAACTTTTATGTAACTAATATGGAAATACAGCAATAAAGGCTTTATTATATAGTTAATAATAATAATAGCTGCTACATTTAAACAGGTTTCTATTTTAACTTTCTTTTATTTGTGTGCCCTTTTATGGGAAAGTCCTCCTCCAAATCCCACCATGTCCCTCTGCCATGTACCTGGTGTTTCTTTAATTTAGTCTATCCTCCTTCTAAATTGTCTTCCTCTTTTTGGTTTGCTGTATCTTAGGCACCAGCTTAGTACTTGATAAACAGATAATACTTACCTTTTATAAAACCTGATATATCTGAAATGATATAATCTATAAATATATATCAATATTTCAATCGAGAGTATAAATTTTGTTTTAGAGAAAATGGTTCTTTTAATCATTTGACAAAAGCGTTGCGAAGAAAGTGTATTTTTTTGGTTGTTTCTAAGTAGGTTTGCCTTTTGTATGATGTGTTGTTTTCACATTGCCATCAGGTATAGTTGTCTAACCGTTAAAACTTTTGTTACGTCTTTGAATTTTGAATACAATATTCATTTCATATAATTGATTTGGTCCATGAATAATCAATCAAATGCAACAATATCCAAGATAAAGTAAGCACAAAATTCACTTCGCTAGTTAACCCCGGATCAAACAGATTTATCTTATTTGTGTCAACAATTTACGTGTCACAGAAGTCTAATAGCCTGCAGAACATTATGAATTAATTAATTAATTTAATCTTCGTTGCAGTATCTATAATACTAATAAAAGAAACACCAATAACACAATAAATAAAAATTACAAGGGATGCAACGATGCCTTATCGCTAATAAACGATCTCTTCCAGGCAACCCTAGTAAGAAAAGAACCTTAATCTAAAGAAAAAAACAATATTAATGATTAATAAACTAAAAAGCTATTCTTAAGGATTCATAAATAGCGATGTAATACAAAAGAAAAGTAAATACAAGAATTAAACAGGTCACGATTGATCATGATAGGATATTTATTTAATGAAATATACGAAAATCAAAGGCCAAAAAGAACGAATTAAATTCTTTATTTATCTCCAAATCTTTCCTTTCGTTGACAGGCCGCAGTGTTGTATACTTTGTTCGCTATATCCCATGAGAAAATCACTATAAAACACACTCCTTTCCCCAAGTAAACAAATAAAACCTTATCAACGCCTGTGCAAATCTTGTTCGCCATCAAGCCGTCTAGCTGATGATAAAATCTTGTTTATTTGTTTCATTTGAGCGGAATCAATTTGTTTTTTTATTAAAGACTTAATATGCCTTTACGACAGCTAAGTCATAAAGCATTTTAGTTTATAATCATTGAAATTTATACTGATCAATTTACCCAATTCGACTTAGGGTCCTTCAAGAAAAGAGCGTACAAATTCTTAAAAGGCCGGCAACGCACTCGCGAGCCCTCTAGCATCGAGAGTGTCCATGGGCGGCGGTATCACTTAACATCAGGTGAGCCTCCAGCCCGTTTGACCCCTGTTCTATAAAATAAATCAAAAGTTTATTAAATAAGTGCAATTATAAATTATATTTTCAATTAATCGTCCAATTCGCGGTTATGTCTCACGGTTATGATTACCACCCTCATATAGACTATCAGTGCTCTTGACTTTAAAGGTGAACATAGTTTAGAAGCCGCATCCATAACACATGTAGGCACAGAAGTGTAATCTTCTACTTATTTAAAAAATAAATAAAGCAAGAGTTCATTTCGTAATACACGTAGGGGGGATAAATTACAGTAAATCTGTAATTTATCCCCCTGTAATTTATTTTATTACTAGCAGAATTTAGCAAAGCACTCAAAAATAATACATAAATGTATTAATTTTTGGTGGATATCCTCGAGAATGCATTCGTTTACAAGCCTAGGCAATTGGTTATATGTGTAAAAAAGTAAATATTGTTGACGTAATCAGCAAATAAGACAATTAAAAAACCACCTTTCCCCCTATAGTACCTACGTAATACAGGCTCTAACGGATGAAAAGTAAACCAGTCTAACAGCACTATTCTCTCTTTTTATCTAATTGTGATTACGCAGTAACAGAAAGAGACGGATTAATATTTAAAATAATGTCCTTTATGATGGTGGTTATTTGAAGTTTGATTTATTCAAAATTATAGCCATGACGCATCAAAGGGTCTATAATATGGTCGTCAAAAACCGATGACATTGTCATTAAATTCCTATTTCATAGAATTCAGCCGAGACCTTTGATTTTGGTCAATATAACCGGTGTGTTCTAAACGATGTCGCCGTAAACTGTTTTAACTGTATTTGAATAAGATGAAGATTGATTGTTCTCGTACGTTGCATAAAATTGAAAAAAGAAGTTCTACTATTTACTGTTTTTTTAGTTATAGAAGGCAAACAGACAGGAGGTTTCAACAAGGCTGTTGATAAGTTATACCGCACATGGACACTTACATTGCGTTACCGGCCTATTAGTCGAATTGGTTCAGAAATACTTCAATGGGTAGTGCCTATAATTAATTGATTTTGTGATATAATACTTTAGCTTATTTTTCCTAATTAATTTTTATTTATCTTTTTTTTTGTGTGTGAACTGCTGTTGATCATATTTGCGATTGTATTTTAATAATAAAACATTATCTAAAAAAATGTAATCATACATTCATTAATAAATCTGAATAAAAATGAAATATAATTAATTTAAATTTCAGTATAACATCACTCGCCAACGAAATAGCCATCAGAGTCCAATTTTATTATTAAAACGAGGTGTTCCGTGAATTTTAATAAAACCCAATATTTACAGTGTTATTGTCTGAAGACACGCAATTGCATGTCTTGGTGCAGTTTCCACTGTATTGTATAACTTTAGGGTTTTTTCAAAATCGTTGTAAAACCTATTCACCAAGATTTATTATCCTTAATGGAACCAATTTGCTCTTAATTAAGTAAAGTAGAAAAAGCTACAGTATCTCTACAGCGCTAAGTAACAATTACCTAGTCAAAGACGGCTAGTCATCGCGGCAGTGAGTTTTTGAAGTTGACGGCGTCCTTCAACCGGACTTTAGAGGTTTGTCAGGCGTGAAGCTCTGAACGTAGCATACTAACTGCCACCAGTGATTCCAGTTCCAGAGTTCCTCGTAAAACGCTTTTAAAGCGTTCTGTGAGGCCGCCGTAACACTCAGTAATAAACAAATAATTTGGAATAAAATAAAATTGTGACTATAATTAAAAATCTAAGCTATCCTATCTCCTAAGTTGGACCAGACTGCATATGGTGTGCAAATTTAATTTAAAATCGGTTAAGTAGTTTAGGAGTCCGCGACCAACATCTTGACAGGAGATTTATATATATTAAGATAATATTGTAACTAACACAATACTTACTTGTGGACTTACGATCGTCTGTTTGAATAAGTTTATTATTAATAATATATCCACCTTACCTCTAAATTTCAAAAATCATAAACCTTTATTTATAAAATGAAATAATTTGTATGCATTCGTTTCACGCTGTGCTGTATCCCACTTGCAACTTAACACACTTCAGAACCGTGTTATTAAAATGTATTTTATTGCACGACAACCCTCTCTCAACTATGTAAACATTATTGAAATTATGTTTTCATCCATAAATGTATTTTAGCGTTGAATTTAAACAAATCTATAACATAACAAACCACGAAACCTGATAATAAACATGTTGTCAGATGATGCTGGGTAAATTATTTGTTAAAATAAGCTTTTGTTTTATTAACGTAATATAAAATCTGTTTGAGTAGATGTCTAAGATATTTATTAAGTAAATAATTCTTAATAATTAATAACCCGATTTTAACGTTAAGAAATATAATGTTTAACGAGCGAGTTTATAATTTCAAACAGAATAAACAATAAGGCAGCAAATAATTGGCCAACATTTCTTAGCAGTATTAGGAGTATTGGTATAGAGGCTTCAGCGTGCGACTCTCATCTCTGTGGTCGTAGGTTCAATTCCCGGCTGTGCGCATTTAACATTGGCTCCAACTATGAACGACATCATCGTGAGCAAACCGGCGGCTTGCCTTAAAGCAAATAAAGTCGACCAGTCAGGCCTTAAAGTTATGTTAACAAATATATATTTTTTTTTATTTGGACAAACACATGTCAAAATTAACATACATACGAAAACATAAAAAGCGGTATCGTCCCTAAAACATGTGGACACGACCAGCGACTATATAATTAGTTTTATATTTGTTAATATGTGTTCTATTATATAAATAAAACTAATTATATGTCGTACCTGGATCAATGTTTGTCGGCATTTGTCAATACACCGTACTGATCACTTTGCTTACTTCGCAAATGTTTATCCAAGAATCAATCCAAGATGGAAGAAAATAATAGAAAATTGTAATTGAGAAAGACATTGATAAAATATTCCTATCTTCAGCTTAAATAAATCATTCCTTTTATTTTAATTTCTGTTTTTATAAAACCACTGGTATTTGATATTTTAGACTTTGATCTATGTTTGGTTCTAAGCAAGATCTTGTAAATACATATGAGATTAAAAATATTTTTGTGTAGAAAAAAATACTAAGAAACTATTTATGTTTTAAATTGAAGTAACTCAATTATAAACTCGTTCTTAAGGTTTGTTAAACCTATACTTCACCCATATATCAGATCTCAGTTTTCGGCAGGCACCCTATGCTAACCTGAAATCCCATTAAATAAACAAAAAATCAATAATTATTAAAAACGTAAGCATTAGCTGTTGATGTGAGAAACGTGAAACTAAGCATGATTACGACTCTGGTAGGAGGAACATGGATGTCAAGTGAGGCGTCATATCAATGTTAAATAAAATACGTTTATTTTGGAACATAAGACCATCAAGGTATCACTTATTCCACGTCATTAAATTCGAACCCGTAGGCATCCCTACTCATCGGCAAAGAAGACAGATGGTGTAGGCCGAGAGAAAAAGCCGGCGTAAAAAACTCTCGGTACTCTTTAAAAAAAGCAAATCATCAAACAATACTACAAAATTTAAAAAAATAAAGCAAATTAATTAGAAGTAGCCAGCCCTAGACCCAGGCCCTTTTATCAACTAGATAATCGCAAACTTTATAGTTAGCCTTTTTACACAGCTATTCTTTAATACATTTCTTAAATTTATTAAAAGGCAGAGATAAACGAGCCTCTGGGATTTTATTAAAGAAGAGTATCCCTTTTCCCAAAAAATAATTATTAACTTTAGATAACTTCTAGTACGCGAAAATTGCAGTCTGCGTTTGTTCCCAGTATTGATATTGTGCGTATATTCTAGTAAGTTAAGTAATCACACGCGTCTCTATAGGTAATAAAATTATTATAGGTTAATGAGTAATACTTATTTGAAATAAAAAAAGGATTTTATTTCACCATACATCACCTTTAATGGATAGTTTTACAACAATAAGTATTATGCAAACGCATAAATTAAGCTTTCCGTGACAATTTAATATTTTAATATCAGTTCTCTGAAGCATTTACTATCAGCAATTTAAAGGTAAATTTGCGAAATATAAAACCGTTATTCAATAGAGGTACTGCACCAATAAATCACGCCTTATAGATTCCACAACATTTTGTTACTTCGGAAATTCGCTGCCGGAGATATTCTTCTGAGAATTTAAGACCGCTACATACGGATAAAGGGAACGCAGAGTAATGCGATGCGAATATTAATTATTTGTTTTTAAAAAGATAAGTTCGTAAAAACTGGATCACCAAAGCAAAAGACAGACAGATTTGCAGCAAAATGGAGGAGGGCTGTACCCGTAGAGGGGTCCATAATGATTTATGATTTTGATTAATTTTTAATTTCTTTATTAAATGAAATTTACTGACATTGAAATTACTAATTATAACACATTCAACATATATAGATTTTTAGATATATAGATATAATATCCATTACAAAATGGCAGCCATCACTGAGGTCGATATTTGGACGGTATTATTTTTAAATAATAAATTCCCAAAATGTGTAATTTAATAAAAAATAATCATTTTTTTTGATACACAACTTTTTTTAAAATCTATTTATATGAACTTTCTTTTGAGACACCTTGTATAAAAGCTTTATTTTGTTTTATTTATATATCACCAGTGTGTATTACATATAGAAAACTGCCGAGTTCGTAAATCGCAAAGCGACTTTGAGCCAGCAGCTTTATTTTTGTACATACATAGTGTCTTGCGACTTAAAAAAAGTATTTAGGAAATGATTTCTTTACTTCTCCTCCCATTAGTGTTTAACTAATAAAATTACAGTTCCATTAACTACAACATAACACGTTTAAATTGTTATTATCACTGATTTTGATATCATAAGGCGTTGACTATAATGTTTTCTTTCAGACCTTTTCGAGACAAAATATTGTGTAATTATGGCTGTTCATTAGAGTGTTCTTTAAAACATTGGATACTTTATAAGGTCACACTCATTTTTGTGAGGCTTAAACGTTCTTCGAGACTGATTCATGGTCAGCCTAGTTACTTTGTAAAATATTTAGGAAACAAATTTTCAGGTGTAAATCAAACACTTTTTTACCGGATTGAATCTATGTATTATTATTGTAAAGTTATAATTATTTAACATCATTTTAAATTTATCCGATGTTTACAATAATACATAGCTTCAATCCGGTAGAACGTGTTTTCTTTAAATGTATAAAAGCTATGTTAATAAAAGAAAATACTAAATTTTCAAGTGTCTTCAAGAATTGTTTTGCTTAGTGCTTGAATTGTTTCGAATATGCGACATTATCCTTCAAATAAGGCTTTTTCTATGCAGACGAAATCGTGGCTATAAATACTAAAATAGTTCACTTGAAATGCACTTTTTGTCGCGTCGGGTGTGAAAATTTTAAAAACTCATTTTCACTAACAGTCCAGTCGACCCATTTTACACTCGTTTGGTTTTTTAACTTTATAAATTTTCGAGCAGTTTCACTCATATTAGAATAGGTGTTTTCTATCTTAGATACTAAAAAATTTTAGTCATTCTAAATAAAACTAAGATCACTACGGAGAAACCAAAGAATTATTAAACTGCATTTTTAACGTAAATATAAAAAAATCGAGTAAGAAGCTAATGTTAAGAGATACCGTCGGCCATAGACACTCACATTGCTTGGAGTCTCACCATTACGTTGCTGACCTTTGAATTTTTATGGTCTTTTCTTGAAGGACCCTAATTTGAAGTGCTTCGGAAATACCTCGCCACTCCTTGGGCAGCTGGTTCCACATAGTGGTAGGTGCGCGGCAAAGACTGCCTTGCATGCTTTATATTTGCGGCACGCTTGCGGTGCCTACATTTCCCTTCTATATAGTCAAAGTTTCGTACGAAGCTTGTATACTTAATAGTTTCAAGTGCTTAAACATGCTCATGTTAGCGGACAACAACCCCAGAACTAAATAATTATTATTTTGTGAAAGGGTTTTACAAATGCATTTTACTTAGTTTTAAAAGCATCCAAAGGGTTATGCAACCTATTCAGTTTGTGCTTTTCATAAAGGCCTCTTTTAATTTTCTGTTTAAGATTTTTGATAACATTTTGTTTGTTTATTGTGTGTGTGTGTGTATTGTGTACGAACCATGCTGGTGGTATGTATATACATACCACCAGCGTGGCGTCAAACAACACCGCGGAGAACAGCTAGTTTATATTATATAGTAGTAGTATTTTTGTAACCATTTATCTCAACGTAAACAATTTTTTAAATTTCACAAGTGAAAATGTATTTACACAGGCTTTCGCTACAAAAATCTGACATGACGTGTAGACGGCGGAGCTCCTACGTTTTCAAAGTATTAAAAAAGACACTGGGTAGATGGGACAGGCCGCTAGTAAATTAAGATCTGATAAATAGCTTCGGAGAAACAGGTTCGATTAGTAAAAGCAATTATTCACTTTAAAGCTGTATTTATTTGTGGAAATTCCCGCTCACCGAGATCCAGGTACGGCTTATAAATGTCGCTAACGTTCGTTTATATATGTTAAATTATTTAAACTATGTGTGTTGTATTAGTATCATCAAAAATCATTTATTCATATAGATAACATAATGTACACTTATGAACGACAAAAAAAAGAAATATACATTAAATGCTTCTAATTTTACATTTACTGCCAGTTTTCACGGGCGTAGAACGGAAGAGAAGAACTGGCAATAAACTCTCCGCCACTCTTAAGTCTTGCAGGAGACGCCATTTTTGGACGCGAACAAAGCCCATTGTGTGGGCCCAATAGTTCTCTATAAAACATATCGGGTCTGTCAGAGGTTAGAATGCTCGCGGAGTTCACACTAATCGTCGGAAAAAGCGCACAGCGTTATTTCTCCATACATTATAAAATAGTTGTGTTTTGGTCTTACGTTCTTTACCAATATCAAATACAAAGAAGAGAAATGTTTCTAACAGAATTATCAAAAGTCTTTTTAACATTTCGTTTAGAGACTCAAAAAGTCGATCACGGTTTTCAGCTTACAATCGTAAAACAAGCAAAAATACTATCCGCATAGTTCTACAATCGAACGAATGGAATAGATTTTTCGTTTTATCCGACCGGATATTGTGGCCAGTCAGTTGTGCGCTCCGTACGCCAATTGCTGCTTTTTACTTTGAGATCATTTTATACTAGAGTATATTTGAAATTGGCTTTAAGAAAATATTAATACGTCTTGTTTTAGTTGTAAACTTTATTGGGCACCTGGACGAATACCTAACGTCCGGAAGACCACACACTGATTATGGTACTTTATTCTTAATCAATGTCCCTCACATATATAAAATTAAAAATATTACAAAGAAATATCAAAGCGATATCTAGTAGTGCCACGTCGCGATATTCTGGAGTCATAGATGTTGAGAGGCGTCCACTCGATCTAACGAAAGATCCTCGCGAGCCCTGAGACGAACTCATTAATGCACTCCACCCGCAGGTCTTGCGTTATCTTGGCATTCTTCACGCGTGGAGCCTTTTCTGCAGTTCATAAGGTGGTATGTATGTAGAGCGAGCTCGGTGCGGTGCCCTGAAGATGTGGTACTAAGTGCAGACTTGCCAGTCTATGGTAACTTCTAAATCAATAACCCATGTCTTCCTGCAGTAGTGGCAGGCTATCCTCTAAGCAATTTCTAATTATAAACGTTTTTACGGCATATTTTTACTATAGCGTTTTATACATTTAATAAAAAAAATGAATTTAGATAAAAATAATAATAATTTAAAGAAATAGTGATGACTAGAAGTCAAGTCACATTATCTTCACATCAATGTTAACCTAGTAGCTACTAGATCAATCTAGAAAACATTTAACAGACTGTGAACCCCGAATATAATAGGTTCGAAGGACCAACATTAAATTAAATAATAGAGGATTTTAGTTTTACTCTATTAACCACTAGCGTACAACAACAGAATTTAGGCGAAATAATGAAATGTTAATTGCTATGAGACGAATGAATGCAAATTAACGTTGAAATAAAATTAAACTTGAAAAGAGTGTCGGCGTCTGGCTATACTCTCGGGGAGTAACTAAGAAAGCCAAAGTGTACAAAATGTAGCCTTGTTGTAGTTAGCTTTGGCTCGTACATATAGTTACTATATTAGATGAATAGCTCTTTGTCTAAATTTAAAGATATGGTGTTAACATTTTTAATAGTTCTTTCAGTATTTTCTATACTTAAATATCGAAAGATTTCATCGAAATTACATTTCAGTATTCCCGGGCACGTAGAGCGAAGTGCTTGGGTCTTGCACTCGTGTGATCGATTACCGATGTATGTTTCATCGCATTTGTAGCAACGTAAATATGTAAACAACTTGAGTGGACTTGTATTGAATTCTTACGAGATATTTATAATACAAATACGAGGCTTAGGGTGACTATATAGTTTGTACTACTTTACAACTACTATTTTATACTTTAGCCTGTCTATTGGTATTATAAATTGTGTACATTTAATATTTATAAATAAATATAATTTTATACATATTTATGACTTTGTATACAATTTATTATTATCCCGAGAAATTGAGTGTAACCTAAGAAGGCACTGGTTTTATGTTTAAGTATCCGCTCTGTCATATCATATAGAATTCATATTGTATAGTCTGTAAGATTAAGTGTAATATAATTTGTATTATCTTATATTCATATATTATATAAGACGATGAAAAGCGTCATCAAAATGCTTAGAGATTTACTAAGCTAAACATAGTGATGTATGTTTAGCTTAAGTAAATATCTAAGTGAGAGTTGTTAAGTGATCTTAACAACTCCCACTATTAATCAAACATTAAATTTTAAATGACTATGACGTCTAGTTTAGATACAGTGAAGTTAGAAACGGAAAGCATGCTCAGAAGAATTCATACTGTGATTTTGCTGTAGTATAATACATTATAAATCTTTATCTAATTGAAAGAAATAAAAAAGCCTAGTTATGTTTAGTGTTGTAGGGACATTCTAATGTTGCTTTTTGTTTGAAGCTGTATCACATCGCGTTAATTATTTAAATATGAGATTATGACATAAAGTAGGGTTACGACGCTAGACTAACAAAAAACTAACTTGACTTCCTAAATCTAAGTAATATTTGTTACCAATAAAGAATACAAGTGTAGGCGAACTATTGGAAGCTAACAATACAATTTACGAGAAAAAGCTAAAGGGCTCATTTTGGCTTTTTATTATTAACTAAAAAATGTATATATGCAACTTATTGTTTCGGCCATGTAAAAGAAAGTTCATAATAAAATTGTTACAATTCGTATTAATTTAAACGTAGCACGAGTCAGACAATTCAGTTTCTTTTAATTAACTGAAATCAACATTGGAACGTCAATTTCATTAGGTGCTCGTTTTTTGCTATAGTTCTATCTCAAGAAAAGACCAAGTAAAACATTTTAAAACGTCCACTCTCCAAGTAACAACTGTTTAGATACAGCAGAACTCACACGTAAAAGACGAAACGAGATGGTCTAAAGTATACAGAATAAATGTTTTCATATCCATTATCACAGCGACAAAAAAAGTTTTCTTTGTTCGTTTGGAAAAGGAATAAGCAATTATTAATTCTTTGTCTGCTGGCTATAATCTGCGACCTTATTTTTGGGAATTTTTTCCGGTACCAACGTGTGTTTGTTGCTCGACAAGCCATGTCGAGCTAAGCAATGTTTATTATACGGTTGTCAAACGTGAACTAACATAAATTAATTTAGAATGTAAAATTATGATAAAGCAAAGAAACATAGAAATAAGTCTAAAACATCAAAAGAAGGACAATATAAGGTCAAGAGACGCTTAGCAAGTAAGCCAACAAAAAAACACTATCCTTAGATAAATTCATACATTGGACGGTTTATTCATAGCTTAATATCTAAATAAAGGCATAACCATCCATAGATCAAGTCTATAAAATAATTTACCGCAGGGCGATAACCATTTTCAATAAATTTATGCCCAAAAATCCGGTCCCTTTTGTCATATCGCGAGTGTCGAGGATATATAACTGTTATATATTACTCCATATTTTGATGGAAACAGACTTGATGACTTTAATGTGTTTTTTATGGAGCAAGAACTTTGTCTAATCGCATAATATGTTTATACAACATAATCAGAACTTACGGTTGTAATCTATACTTCTGTAGCAATTAAAAAAATTCAAAGACATTAATACTTTTGCACCGACAGACAGGCGAACAATGAATATTAAATAATAATTAACAAATGACACACAAATATTTGTTATAGTATGAAATGTAAGGTATATATTTCAGAGATTGTTATAGCGTAAAATCGGTAGTGGAGTACTTGAGTTGCTTTCCGACGGACGTGCGCACTGACTGTGTTTAAATATTAAGTAATAATTTCGGACGACGGTAGTGACACTAATTTTGATATTATATTTTATATTAATCACATTGAAAAAACAAAAACAAACAAAAATTCCCTTTATTAAGTTTCTGGTCTTAAATATACATTTTTGTACATCCCTTTTAAGTTCTATAACCTGTGTTAGGGATGCACACTCTTTCCTATGTGTTGTTTCTTAACAAAGGTCTAATCTAAATAAAAACAATGAACTTACATACTAAGTAATACTTATACCTTAATATAACTTAATGTAACTTAATAAACAATCCAATACATAATATATTTCAAAAAACCCAAAATCTAAACAAAAGTTTATACTAAATCGTAAAAAGTAGAAGTAAACTAGAAAAGTAGGGTAGATAAGTTAGTAGATACGATCGCACCATCATCTTTTGATTGAGTGCAAGTGCAACTGTAGTGCAAGTACAATTGAATCTGTGGCATATATATTTATGATCTTTTTTCGACAGACTACATTTAGACATATATTCATATATGTAACACAATATTCACAAAAGCTTAAATGCTTCTAAATCTACTTTACTGCCGGGGCAATTTTCCAATCTGGGGCGTACGGTCGAGAAGAACTGACTACGACAATTAATCGCCAAGTTATTAGATTTACAAAATGTTTGTAAAGAGCTGAAACCATTATACAATGCTTGACGTGACATGTAAAGTAAATTATTAGAATAGTAAATTAAGTTCAATTTATATAACATTGAAAGTCCATATCGAATACTCGTACGAGCTTAGTCAAATTATGAAATAATAATATTTCTTTATCAACACTTCGCTGTACTAATACAGAAATACAGTACAATTAAAATAATTACGTAAAAATGAGGGCATTGACAGCCTTATCTCTTTCGAACGATCTCTTTCAAGCAGCCTCTGTAAGAAAAAAATATATGTCAGGTGAGCACAAGAAATGAAATACTACATATTATAACATAACTAATGGAATAAAACAAATGAAAACAAAGAAAGAGAAGATAATAAAAAGAGGGCACATCAAAAAGAAAAAGAAAGGGTGCACGAATCACTACAATTTCTGGTTGGCACACAAGTAAGGAATGCGATGTGGACAGACAATATTTGTATAGTAGAAATTAAAAGAAAGATAGATTAGATTTTATTATTTTTAGATTACATTCGATTAATCGGACATGGCCCGGAATACCCGAATTCAAACATAGAACCATTCTCAAGTGAGTAAAAGTTCTACGATAATTAATAGTCTAAAGCCTAGATTAATAAACAAATGTTGCTTGAATAATTAAACATCTCTAATCCAATATTTCAGTTGGACAAAAACAAATTGCGACCCATGATTAATATTTTCCACCGGCTAATACCTTGCTTACACTATTTACACGAAATTTAATTTTGCTCTTGCACTTAAAACTATTATACACGAATTCAATCCCTATTTACGTACAGTGTAGGACTAAAATAGCCTCAAAATATATGCCGGTTCAGTCGTTTTCATTTTGCATTCAACAAAAGATGATGAATGTGGAGCAGCACATGCTTTAAACCAAAACCGTTTTATCCCAAAAAACATCGTAGATTTATGATAATCTAGATGTACCATTTGCCATAGAATTAGTATGGAGAGGAGAGTAATGAGAGTGCTTGCTGAGTTTTATAAGGGATTTTTGTCTATACTATATATATCTATACTAATATTATAAAGAGGAAAGGTTTGATTTTTTGTTTGTTTGTTTGTATGAATTGAATAGGCTCCGAAACTACTTGGCAGATTTGAAAAATTCTTTCACTGTTGGAAAGCTACATCATTCCTGAGTGACATAGGCTATATTTCATTTTCAAAAAAATAGGCATCCTTACTAAAATTACGATAACATTAACATTTGTTTATTATTTGATACAATTCTAACAGATGGCGCTGAGTTAAAGGTAGTAGTTTGGCAAGACGACGTTTGCCAGGTCAGCTAGTAATATTATAAAGAGGAAAGGTTTGATTTTTTGTTTGTTTGTATGAATTGAATAGGCTCCGAAACGACTTGGCAGATTTGAAAAATTATTTCACTGTTGGAAAGCTACATCATTCCTGAGTGACATAGGCTATATTTCATTTTCAAAAAAAATAGGCATCCTTACTAAAATTACGATAACATTAACATTTGTTTATTATTTGATACAATTCTAACAGATGGCGCTGAGTTAAAGGTAGTTTAGTTTAGGTCCGTGTCGTGGTACCAACGTTTCACATAAGTTCTCCTACGGTTTCCCTTGATTAATTTACTACTATGTAATATAACAAAAACCTTAGCCACAGCAACGCTTGGCCGAGTCTGCTAGTAATAAATAAAATATTATTATGGTAATTGTCTCGGTAATGTTAATTGACCAAAAAAGTGTTTTTTTCCGGGCTCCGTCTTGTGCTACCTCCAACTACTAGCATTCAGATGTAGAAGGTTAGGAAGATATTTATTAGCCCTTATTTTTTTTAAGGGACGAGTTTAAAAAAATTCCAATATGTATGAACAAAATCAATAAATTAATTTTAAATATATGTTTAAAAAACCCAAATTACTAAACGGCAAATTTACCTAAAAGCATTCGAAACGTGAAAATTTGTCTATCGTAGTCGGCGTGTTAAGGAAAATAACATCTAAACATTAAGAAATATACTTATTTTAACGCGTGATATAAGAGCAGTTAAGCAAGCAGGAAAATCTATAAAGCATATTTAAAAAATTGACATACTGTATATGGTATATTTAGTTATTTATAGTATTTTTTTTTGTTTTTGTTGTTTCATGTATTTTCAAGGCATAAAATATCCATTTTTTTATATTTCACCAGATGAACTTATACTTATCTACGAGGTTTAGTTAAAATGCGCAGATTTTTGCTGAAAAAAAAAGTTAAACGAGTGACTAAAAAAAGCGTATCGAATAAAAGTAGGATTTTTTTATTCACATAAGTACAATTGTGATACATATAAGGGAACCAAACGTGTCGATTCTAGTAACATATATCTCTGGCTAAGCCGTTGTGTACAGTATTATTCGCGCGTAAATCCAGTGGACATATTCAATTTCACGGGCAGCCACGCGCGGGCATAAACAACAGACGACCGATGTGTGTCAATTGGTTTCTGTGTTTATATCTGGTTTATGTCTGTTAGGCTGGATTAGATAAAATGGACACCATAAGATTCAATTAACTGTGATAATTATACAATAAATAATATGGCAATAAATAATTTGTAATATGTTAATCAAAAATCGCTTTGAATTTCTTTTCGTTGCATGACGTGTCAAACATAAAATGTAAATAATATATCTATAAATTGCACGGCGAAATATCAGTAAAATTAAAGTTTTTTTAATAACAAAACTATTAGTAAATAAATCAATACTTTTCTGGTTCCATGATTTTATAAGTTAATTAACTGTTACATGATGAAGCCCTTTTAATTGACTACAAAGTAATTTAAAGAAGTATTTTAACTATATTAAGGACGCAACGGAAGAGGATTTATAACTTAATTCAGTAGAAGTACATTTGTAATTAAATGTTATGTTAGCAATTTACGTAGTTATGTAATTTTTGAATAGCTTCTATGTTTTGAATTTAGTCGTTTCGGAGTAATAAATTTATTCGCTATTTATTTGTCTGGGGTTATTTAATATGACGATAAAGGCGAAAGCCAAGGTTTTTTGTGATTGCAAGTACCAGAACCAGTCAGATGCACAGATCCCTGTTATCATAGACGTTGCGTCTAATGCAATCCTAAATTATCACCAAATTGATATGGTCGCAGGGTCAATTTACAGTAGCTATATTGTGATTGAAAACTTATAATGTTTCATATTTTATACATTATTAGTTTTTAATTTATTTTTCGATATTAAATTGTTATACGATTTTTAGACAGTTTGTAGATTATTGGATTGTATGTCAGGATAATGTATGCATTTCTGTAATAAATAAATAATTAAATAATTTATTTATGAAATAATATTCTTAGGCCTGTAAAACGTAAAAGGAGGAAACCAATTATTAAGAAAAACTTACTTGTATTTGAATTTGCCAAATGATTGTTCGTAGCTATGACTACATCCCTCTACGGCCTACGGTTTGCTACGAATCCGATACGTACGACTTGCGTAGAGGAATGATGTTTTATTAACTTCTCTCTAAATACTCGATTATCCATAACTTAATTTGGTTAATAAATAAATAAATAAATATTTTTTAGTTACTAGTACCCCCTAATAAATAGGCTTAAAAGGCGACAAATCCTAAGTCTTGATAGACACATTTCATATTTTGTCACTGAATATATATTCAGACACAACTTCTATTATAGAAAGATATGATACCTTTATATAAAGTTTTCTATTATTCTTAAGCTGCAATAATTTCCTTATACAAAGGGGCATAATAAAAATCAATTGTGTGACCCATATACCCTTGTCAATCTAACATCACGCCCACAGGAAACACGTACTTATTTACACAAAATAAAAGAGTTTGTCAGCCAATTTCCTGTGGCGAGTTTCGGTATTGTTTTGCTAAACCAAACAAGAGAAGATTAAAAGTTTGCGAGGCGTTGATGTATCGTATGTTTTCATAGTTTTAGATTTGTGATTTTGGACAAACGGTCTGATTGATAGGTTTATTGCCACTTATTCTATCTATGATTAGTATATTTTATTAGTTTTATTTGTTTTTCGTACTATTACTATAGTAACTAACTAACTATAGTAAAGAATTTTTAAGATCTCTTATTATATTTGTGTTTGGAAGAAATCGCTCTAAAGCGATAAGGCCACCAGTTGCTTTTCATTAAATTATGTTAAATATATATTTTTTTACCTTTTATGTAATGCAACGAAGTATTAATAAATAAATAAAATAAAATATTTCTTTGTTTATGGGATTATTTGTCATATTAGTTCCTTATTGAATAAATTCATAGACAGATTATTTTAATAAAGCTGTTCATTAAACTACCCGCTTATGTTATGCAGATATTTCTGTGATATACTGTACGTAAATATAAGAGTATATATCTTTGTATTGTCTTTTATTAACACAACATTTACACATTTAAAGAAAACACTGTTTAACCGGATTGAAGCTGTAAACTTATAATTATTTTACATTATTATTAAAACATCGGATAAATTAAGTATATATCTTGTTTGTATAATGTTGTATCAATTTAATCAAACATAGTCACCTCAAATGAAGTAGTGTTACAGGTAACACGAGAACCGAGATGTCTTATTAAATAAAGAGTACTTTTTATTCTACTCTTACTAACAAACTATATATCGTAGTTACTTTGACGTAAAATTAATGAACATTAAGCAGCTAGCACAACATACGTTTTAGTTTATAATCATTTGCATAACCAAGTACACGAACATCAAATTTAACTTCAATCCCACACATAGCCCACATATCTATCTAAAATTAGAACCGAATAAGGTTGCAAAAATATAACCTATTTCTGCGCGAGTCTTCACAACAGTTTGCTTCCTGAATAATGGGAAATAGTATAAGAAGACCAGTTTCGAATACGTCTGCGAAGTTTTTTGATAGATGACTAATGTAATGACAACGTTCGACGGTTTTCTCATGTAACAATAAGTATTTTTTTTTAATTAGAAGGTTCTTTAAACCTAAGATTTGTTATTCTAAAGTAGAAATAAAGAACGTTTTCATAAATTGAAATACAGCTGCTGCAAGTAGTTCAACAATAACAGAGAAACTCCATTCCTTCTATACTAACGTAATGTTATTGGTAATATTGCTGGTTTTCGCGTTATTGTCTATTTTTTTTAATATGCTGTGAGTAATGTAATATAATGTTGTTACGTACAAAACTTCCGTTTTACGTTAAGTTAACCGCCGCCCATGAACACTCGCACTACCGGCATTTGACGAATCGGTACGCTATTTTCTAGAATGACTCTAAGTTGAATTGGTTCGGAAATACTTTAGAGGGCAGCTGGTTCCACATCGTGTTGGTGCGCGGCAGAAATTGCCTTAAGAATCGCTTAGTTGTGGAACGACGGACGTCAAGGTTATACGGATGGTATTTTGTATTTTGCCTTGACGTCCGATAATGAAAGTCAGCTGCAGGTTATTTATAGTCCGAACAAATCCTCTGAACACTCCATGGTAAATACGGTAGATGATGCAGAGAGATCCCACATATCTACGCAACGCCAATGGATCAAGCCGCTCGGAAAGTGACTGGTCGTCGACGATTGGAACCCTAATTTTATGTTAGTTATAAGCTCGTGTATTAAACGCTTAAAGCCAATTGACACTCACAAACAAAGAGTTGAAATATATTTGATTATCCCTCTGACAACCACCGTCTCAACTTAAGTCACATAACAAATGAGGACATATGGGTCTAACAAGGTATCCATGAATTTAACTTCGATTTTTTAAATCGAGCCTATCATTTAATCCAATTTTCTACAATCGCTTTGGATTACAAAATTTTATGTTTACCAACATAAATTAATTATGCTTCGTATGGAATCGAATACAGATCGATACGTCATAATAACCATTACCAAGGCAGACAATTCTATAACCATAATTTAAAAATAAATATAAACAAAACACATAATTTTATACATAACGATTTATTATTTAATTTGAACAAGTATAAAAATAATAAAAATATGTAAAACACAACAAATTTGAACGTGTTTTTTTTCTTTTTATGTAAATAAAGTGCTACATAATATAAATCGGGTGTGGCTGATATTTAAAAATACACATTTAACCGTATCAACATTAATTTTGATACGGCCGTAATTAACCCGCAGTGTTACCAGTTAAACGTTTCGTACCAATTAGCAACTGAAAAGGATATTTTTACTATTTCATAAGCACATCATTTTGGTCGTTATACGCTTGTAATAATGCCGTTTTTGTTATGTTAGTCCTTTGAGTTTTAAAAATGTATTAGCTCACGCCGTATGGTGGATGGAACTGCAAAGGTCATTGTACTGAATGACAAAACAGCTCTTACAAAACCAGAGAACATTTTCACTGATATTTCAATTTTAGTAGATCTGTGTTGACTTGAGTGACTCTCAACCCTGTGACCATGTTCTAGTCATGCTGTAACACATAAACGGATTTTATTCTCTCTGCGCTAGTAACAGTTGCTCGATGAATCGTGAGAAATTGGGTCTCAGATTTTTGTATCTGTTTCATGACCATTTGTTAACCTGATAGGCAAGTATCAGCCTCCGGTGCCTGACACACGCCATCGACTTTTTTCTTTTTTCGGTCTAAGGCAAGCCGGTTTCCTCACGATGTTTTTCTTCACCGATTAATCGAATGTTAAATACGCAAATAGAGAGAAAATCTATTGGTGCCGCCGTCGGAGCCGGGGATCTAACCTACGACTTCAGGGATGAGAATTGCACACTGAAGCCACTAGCCCAACACTGATTTAAGAGAGTTATAATATAATCATGAAATTTTAAAACCGTAGTTACTATAGATTTCAAACGAGCTATGCCAATCTTCAGATATATATAATTCACGTGTCACGTTGTTTGTCCGCGATAGACTCCTAAATTACCGAATCGATATCAATCAAATTTGCATACTGTGTGTAGTTTGATCTAACTTAAAAGAAAGGATAGCTTAGCCGGGCCGAGTCTGCAGTAGTACATATAAAATATATTGAATACACAATTCAAGGAACAAAACTCATCATAACATAAGCAAACTAAATGCATTTATCATAAAGTTATATTAAGTACTTCAGTTAAAATTGCAAAAGCTATGATCCCGATTCGACACTTAACGTCGTCCCTAAAGTTCTCTTAACAGCCATTTTAAACAACCGTAAACCACTCATCTCTTTAAAAACACATAAAAACATTGTACGGACAAACAAGCGAAGATATAAAATTCTTTTACCTTTCTTGGACAGTTTTAAACAAAGTACGGGAAACTTCGTAATGTTTCTAAACAGGTAGGCGAATGGTTGGAACTTTGAAAGAACGTGTTTTTAAATATACGTAATACCTTTGTTTGCTAAGGTCGATATGATGTTGCTTGGCAGAATTGGGTAGAGCAGGCAGGTAGACAGATGGCATTATACGTCATGTTATAACGTACGTATGTTAGACGTTAGAAACGGTTTTAAAAACCCCTATAGATTTGACTTCTGTAAATTGTCATATATTTATAGAAAACTAGCTGACCCGGCAAACATTGTTTCGCCATGTTTTAGTGCCAAAAAATTAAAGTTTATAATTAACAAAAAAAACATACGGGATGATTGTAGAGGGGTGAAAATTGAGGGTTGCATGTATTTTTGTATGGTGTGTCGTAAAAAAATAAAAACGAAAAATTTTGTCTAAAAAATAAAAATAAAAATTTAGGGGTGAACCACCCTTAACATTTAGGGGGATGAAAAATAGCTGTTGTTCGATTCTCAGACCCACCTAATTAGCACACAAAATATCATGAGAATCGGTCGAGCCGTTTCGGAGGAGTTCGGTTACTAACCCCGTGACACAAGAATTTTATATATTAAATGAAATGAAAGAAATTCGGAAATTTCGAAATTCGAATTTCGAAACTTTGGATCTTCAGAAATGTTTGTTTCATAGCTGTATGAGTATGTATCTTTGGTCTGTTTAAAAAAAATAAATCATCTAGTCTTTAAATATATTATTATTCATTCTTGTGATAATGTGACAAACAATCATTCCATGAAAAGAAACATTTTATTCGGTTTTAATTTTTGTACCACTAAGCAATAATTAAATTTTTCGTTTTTTTGCCTTCAGTATAATTAGCTAGGACAAATGTCAGCCATTACACTATTAAAAATTTATTTCATTCTTTTTTTCAATTCAGCAATTTCTACACTAAACTGTGACACATACATTCTCCCTACAACAGAATATTAATATTTTGCAATAAACCAAAGAAATAAGATGGATCGCTTGTCACGTTCGCCTGTCAATGCGCCGTAATATAACTGAAACCACAGGCTTCGTCCGTGTTTGTCACTGTCAAAATGACAGATGAGTCTGAGAAAGTGAATTAAACGTTGATGTAATGACAGGTGGGGTGTTAAGTCCTAAATCATATTAAAGATTGAGTACCTATTTTATTTATTTAAAAAACCAAACATTTCAAAATCATTAAATTTAACGCTTAATAAAGAGTATTTTTATGGGTTTAAAATACTTTATTTTATCGTCCATTAATACCACCTTTTAACCCTTGAAATGAAAAGCAAAACTTCTGCGAATCAATTTTCATAATAGTAATTGTTACTTTATACTTTACACTACTCGTATAGCATAGGTAGGCCTTTTAATATCTTATTTACAATTTATTTCATTTCATTAATGTGGGATTAACTTAGTAAATATATTTATTTATTTATTTGGAAACAAAACAGATACATCTTGACAATAAAAATAAAGTTAAAAATAAAACAAAAAATAAACACATTGGATGTATCCACAATAGGTTTCACTAATATAACTATATATGATACAAACAAAACAAAACATGACAACGACACATACACATGAAAGAGTTAGGACATTAACAGTTGTTTTAATTTTTTTTAAATAAATCAGTAAAGTAGTGCGAAAAAGAAAAATCATTAACTAAACGTATGAATGTCGCGCTCTATGAAGGGATAATAGTGGAAACTCCTTGATATAAACTTCGGGAAATTTATATTCAAGCTGTTTAAACAATACACAGTTCTTTTGTTTTTTTTTATATTACCATATTCTATATGTAAAATCAAACTAAATTTACTTTAAATATGAACTTAGTTTTGACGTTCTTAATTCAAAAATTACGATACGGGATTAAATAAAATCTTATACCAAGTGCAGCCATAAGTTATGTAACAAAATAAATATATATATTTTTTAATTAAGTCAAGTCATTTCATTGAAATCTATAGCGCTCTACATACTTCTTAAAGTCTTAGCAAAAAAAAGTCTATTGGAAATGGCCACCTTCGGCTTTTATCTGTTTGGCCACGAAACAATGGACCTATTTTCAAGGGAAATTTCAAATTTAAATCATAATCATTACACAGTACATTGTGTAATGTACACTTATGAACATAAAATAAGTATATATTAATTGCTTCTAATTATGCAAGATGATAATTGGAATCCTGAAATCGTGTGAAAATGCCATAGAATACCCCCTTAGGAAATATGCACCTACTGCTTTTCTCAGTGGTTCCATCGAATGCGACAATGTAGAGGGGAACTTAGATTACTTGAAAAACAATAAATAATATTGGAACTTTCTACTATAAGCCGTTGTTCATTTTCTAAAAAAAATCAGTGTTACCTAAGTATTAATAATATACCATAAGGCACTCAATTCAATTCACTTGACACGCAATCAAATGCACTCAATACGAGTCCTGTACAATGAAGTATCGATCTATTTTGTTGAGCGTTTTAAGCTGTAAGCACTTGCAGAATTCTGAAAGCGCTTAAATCTAAAATGCCATGATCATGTGCACACGATTGCCGCGAGCGATTAGCCCAGAAGCTGTTGATCATAATCTTACGTTGAGGTTAACAAGACACTAGTTCAATTTTGTATTTAAAATGTATGTTGTATATTCTCTAGTGTTTGTCTGTCTTTCTATGTTCGTGTTATTGGTGAAATTAAAATTAATTTGTTGGTTCAGAATTCACATAAACTCAAAAGAAATGGATTTTATAAATCAAAAAATAAATATTGTCATTACTAGAGAGAATTTTGTAAATACATAATAATATTTTAAAGTTGAGTTGTAGCTTAAATAATAAGTATTTACCATCGAGATTACTCTTTTAAATTATTTTTTTACTTCAATTACAGACAATGTTTAAATCATTATGATTAAGATGGGGTTAACAAACTTAAATCAATAAAACAAAAATTATAATTGAATAAAATTATGAATTTATATTAGAGCTCTTAGGCTATATGAAACCCTTTGACTGCTCGTACTGTTTACAGCAGTGTAATTAAGTAAAGCACTGCAAATGTGACTGCACTTAATGCCAACTATTACTTACGCTGCACTCCCAGTTTTAGGTTGCCCGACTTGAGGTTTGTGCCCTCGTATTCGGCACATTTACCTTACAATTATTTAAATAAATAGGTCGTATTTCTAAATTTGAATTTTCCAAATTTTATTGAAATTTCGTAATTCTGTTGATATGATAATGATATTGTTATCTTTGGTGGGTAATGATAGAGTTGGGTGTTTGTGTTATGTTGTTATGTTAGTATGTAATTACTATTTGTAAGTTTATGATTATGATAAGGTAATATTTTTGGAAACAGGTTACCTTTCTTTTATTTAAATGAATATGTTGTAGTAAATATAAGAAATTTCATAGTAATTCTTTTGATATGATACTGATATTGTTATATGTATCTGAGTCATTTATAAGTGTTTGTGTTTGAGGTTTGGTAAATGAGTATTATTTGTCATAAATATTTTTAACTTAAAATCTTTAGTTTAAGCTATTTTTGAATTTGTTTTCTATTTTGAATTATTGTTTTTTTAAATGTTAAAAAATCGCAATTACTGGACAACAAGAACAATCACTAAACAGACACTGGTATGTGTCTTAAATATATCAAGACTCTCGGACCGTCTATGTATATCTTTTGAGACGGAAATAGTATATTTCATTACAAGTGCGGAAAGCCTGTCATTGCAACGAGTTCCGACGAATGTCTACCCGAGCCGAGGCGCAGCCGAAGGTGAGGGTTGACAGTCGGAACAAGTTGCAATGACGGAACCGCACGTGTACTGAACGACTATTTTTAATACAGTTGCGAAAAAATTAAGCAATTTAATTAAACTATTTGCTTTTTTTCTATTCTCTCTACGGAATAAATTCGTTGCACGTAGATATGTTTCCGGTAAATTGTTCTCCGAAGCATTTTATGCAATTATACTACGTTCGGGTGGTATTCATTCAAATAAAATATCGTCGAAATTACTCATTTTGTGCAACAAATAACTCAACTCGAAAGAACATATTTGGAAAATGGCGCCAACCGCAAAAAATATGAGCAAAGCTTGTTTTTTCTTTTCTTTACCCATTCTTAGGTAGGCAAAGGGAACTTGGCCCATACAGCCAATTCTTCAGTAGACTATTTTTATCGAAAGAAAACCAAATCTAACTCATTGAGACCAATCATTAAATCTGATATTGAAACAAATAGTAGCTTCTTTTGAAAATATTGCATGAATCATAAAAACTTCTGTGATTTTTTTAGTAAAAACTTCATGGTTAGTTTTTTCTTTTTAATATTTTTTTTATTGATATGAAATAAAATAAACCTAACCTAACTTATTGAATCCAATTATTAGTAAACTTATTAAAAATACGTATTTGCATATATATTATAAAATTCTTTTTAATATTTATTTAATTGATATGAAATGAAAAGAAACCTAACCGAACTTATTGAATCCAATTATTATAATATTTAGAAATCATATATCATAAAAACTTCTATGAATCTTTTGAATAAAACCTTCGTGGTTGGTTTTTTCTTTTTAATACACATTGTTTTGACAGTTGGCAAAGAAAACGCACGAGTGCGGGAATGGCAAAGAAAAAGCACGAGTGTGTAATAGCCCACTTTCCGAACGCTATACCTCCCTGCAATATGCCACTTTTTGAGCAACTGTATTAAAAAATAAGTTATTTTACTACCGTATAAAATCGCAATGTACGTATATTTTTTAATATATCGCCTGAAGTTTACGATACGTTTTATTTTACCTGGTTTTTACTACAACCCGGAAATGTCGGTCTAATGTAACTTGATCTCTCTGTTATTCGCTGTTTAAATTATTCAAATGTTACTTCTATAGGCGACTAGGTGTGCCCCGCGTTAAAATGGCTCCGGGATGACACAAGTTAAAAGTTCCCATAACCGACAAGCATGCATGTTGTATGTCATGAAAGAAAAATGGACGAAGCGAAAGAGATATTCCAGGACCGTAGCAAGAGTAATCCAGATACACAAGGCATAAACATAAACGGAAACATATATATAAATAAATATATTCCACAAAATTTTTTAGCAATTATTTCATACTCTTCCTCACCGATTTTGTTTTTTATTCGTTTCTTGGATAAGATCGCTTTGTAGCGATAATCCGTTACATTAGGCATTGCTTTTTGTTAATTATAAATCATTTTAAATAGTACAGTTAAGTGTAAATACATAAATATAAAGTTTATAGAACTTTGCGTATCGTTATTTAAACGAATTAAACAAACTAGGTTTATATATAGTATGTCGTATATATTTAGTATACGACCAATTATACATTAGGATATGAAGTTTCCATTTAGTTTTAGTTATTATTATTTTTTAGGTATTATCGTTTATAATCTGTGGTTGCTTGTTTAATTGTTTACTTTTTCCCTTGCTAGCTTGCTCATAAGCAATATAATTGATTTGTGATAATATATATTGTCCTGTATAATTTTAGGTATACACATTGTTTAGGTATTTCTATAAGTAAAATGACCTGACACGCGTAATACACACGTCTTAAATATAATTATAAAATGTTCACCTGCATAAAAGGTCCTGCCGTTTAAAAGGAGTTTAATAATTAACAGAAGATTCATATAGATGATCAAAATTAATATTCCATAATATAACATTTACGGTCTTCCAATGTCAGACACAGAGTTCAAAAGAGTTATATACGTTTAATGTAATCCTTCGGTATGAGAAATGAGATTCAACGATATACAGTGTATGAAATAAACTGGTAGACCCCTTTAAATAACCTATACCGCTATAAATTGCCCTAACATCGCTGTAACAAACCATACATAGGGTGGTTTCATAATCATTGGGGGATACTTGCATATTTGTGGTGCCTACATTTTCCCTTTTATACAATTTCTTTGAAAAAAAGGCTTTATAGGTTTGATACTTGAGTTAGTACAATAGTTCACTCAACGGACAATTAAACAGGTCTGGTTCACTAAGTATCGTGTCAATCGTTAGAGAGGTAAGTTTTCGTTAGTAAAGTCGATATCGTCTCCTAACGTAACCATCAAACACCCAGAGGTTAGACACTGGTGCCCTGCCGGATTGTTCTCCATTCCATGTAATATGTGTACGTACCTTTATACATAATGTACAACAATGAACGCAACGTCGTTGGAGCTCTATCACGTCCAAGTACCCGAATGGAAAAAGCACGCAAGCTGTCCTGTCAAATGACATAAGGCGATGTATGGCATCAAATAACCTTTAAGCAAGGCAAACTAAATTGTAACCCAGTCTATATGCAATGTCCATACGTATAGAAAACACTCATAAGTTTCTTAAGAATTGATGTACTTTCTACAAGATTATTGAACTTCCTGATATATAGCTGGCCGTGCACACAACTCCACGCTTCAGTATCTTGTAATATACTTTAGAGAATGAGCTTTTAAAATAATTGTGAGATTAAAATTGTAGGATCTATAATGAAAAATTGTTTCTTTGTCGTCTGTGTTAAGGGGGACTATTGTATGTATTTGTGGAGGGAGGTACTGTTACCATCACCTTAAAGAGATGGTCCAATCACTGACTGGACCCAGTGGCTAAGGTAGATAAGTTGTATGCATGTCGCAGCAAACCGTCAATATAGCGTCGGCAATCACAATTGTGCTTTCCAACGTTTCACGAAAAACAAAAAATATAATGGAAGAGGGTAGTGGCTATAATTTGACTCAACCAATGTATAATGTCATATGTTTCATCTTTGTAATTTTTGCCAAATAATGACTATGGTACGAATGTCCTAAGCATTAGCCAGCCAGTTTTTTTTAATGTTGTAACAAACCGTGCCGTGCCGTTTAGTTAAAATAGTCTAAGATCCGGGATTAGAAAACTATACCCTCATCTGTTATTTAGATAAAACAATTTTTTATAAGCTGATTTCAATATCATGAACTTATAAAATCAACCTCTGCCATCATAAGCCTGCTGAAATTAATAGTAATTAATTAATTTACAACTAATTTATTTTTAATTTTTACTTTCTCATGTTAGTTACATGGGTATATTTTTCTTATCCCGGATGTTAGACTAAAAGGCTTGGCGGTATGACGTTATCTTAGTGAGCGAGTGTCACACAGGAGGCTCACCTACTTGCCTAATAGATTGACAAAGACTTTTTATTTACAAAACAGTTTTATGTCCTTTTTTATAGCATACCCTGCCCCGCGAACTTCGTTTCGTTGAATAAGTTTTTTACTTAGCCTACCTTAGTAGCTACATATTAACATATAAAACATATTGCTATGCCAAACTGTTAACTGTAACGAAAAAAACTTGGGTTCTAAAAAAAACTAAACTTATTTTTTTGTGTCGTTCCAACGACTTAATAGTTTAAAAAATGACAAATAATAAAAATTTTTTTCAAAGATTTACAAAAGTTGTACCACGTGTCACAGGATCTTTATGTATAAATCTTAATGTATATAAATCTCCTGTCACGATGTTTGTCCACGATAGACCATTAAACTACTTAACTGATTTTAAATTAAATTAGCACACCGTGAGCAGTCTGGTACAACTTAAGAGAAAGGATAGCTGAGATCTTTAATTATAGTCGCAATTTTATTTTATTGCAAATTTGTATTTGTTTATTATTTGATACAATTCGAACAGATGGCGCTGTGTTAAAAGTTCCAACGTTTCACATAAGCTACCTTTCACATACGTAATTATAATTTATATCATTTTCTTATTAATAAAAGAAAGTATTTAATACTTTCACGACCTTACCCCAGTTTTAAATTGTGTCAGGTGTTTTATGAATAAAGCTAGGAAATTTTTGATAGCCTGAATCTACATTAGTTTGCTCTAAAAGTGCCTCTATGTCTCATATAAGATTTACCCTTATCAGCTGCACAAAGGACCAAAGTCAATTTAATTTACAAGATTGATGCCTGGATAACAATATAGCTGATATTAACTGTATGCTAATACCGGACAAAGTGATCTATCATTAATCTTGCTATATTCTAAGATCATATGGTGCTGATTGAAATATTGCTATTTTAAGGTTTCTGTATTAAACTACCATTTGTAAATGAGACGTTTAGTTAATAAGTTGGTTCTTTCTTTCTTCTAGTTAAATAACGTATTTTTTTAATATATAAAGAATAACGTAATAGCTAATAAATAAATAAAGAATATAAAATAACTTTTCAATTTAATAAATAATTCTTTAGTTTAATATAATTTAAAATAAAATTAATATATATATATAAAATAAAATTTTCTAAAAATTGGTAATTTTAAAAAGTACCAATGGAATAATCTAGCCTAGTGTGTAATACAACCTATGCGGAAATAGCTAATTAGTCTAATATTGTTAGTTTATTGGTTAATTAGTGGCCGAACAAATCAATTGAATCAAGTGATGATTGAATATTAATAAGCGATTCATTTGTATTATAATTTCCTTTAAAATAATACTACTATGTAATAAATAGTGTATTTGAGAAGTTGTACATAAACGCATAACAATATTTCGGCTAACACACTTCTCAAACTAAAAGATCAATAGAATTTATATCGCTATTTTAATTCATGAACTCTTAGGTCAAAATATTCCAAGACTTTTGCGGTCGGAAAATTAATAATGGAGTTATAATCAGGTTATATTATACGACATTATGGTGCATGAAGGGAAATTTCAATCACAATAAATCAGCCCCACCTGTCTTCGGGGTTTTTTATTAAAAAACTTCCATTGTTCAAGAATTTAATTTTTTGACCCTCAGGTGAATTAATATTGGATTGAATAATTCAATTCTCGCTCTTGATCCCTTTGTGAAGGTGAATTATTAAAGCATAATAGAAATGAACAGTCAGTCTAGTGGCTTTGGCAGCGGCTCTCTACCCTGAGATCGTGCCCTCAAAGCTTAGCATTGTAATTATATAAATTCGCATTTAATAATAATAATAATAGCCTTTATTCAGATACATTTTACATTATATTATATTTTATATACTTTTAAACAATTTCCATTTTAATCCAATTCTGGTGCATCTGTGTACCCTTTTTTGGCAAAGGCCCCAGATCCCGCCATTCCTCTCTGCACTGTGCCACTCTGCGCCATGTACCACCTGCCGTTTCTTTAATGTGGTCAATCCACCTTCTCAGTTGTCTCCCTCTTTTGCGTTTCGCAAATTCGCAATTAATCGCTTATAAAGTAAAGAAGTACAATTCATCAGGTTCGCAGATGATATATGATGTTATTAAAAACGAAACGGAAAGCGCATACTTGATGGGGGAAATCATCAGACTGTACGTTCCGGACAATTATTACCGCTGCCGGAGGCATAACCTCTTTGCTGTGCGTTCGGCTCGCACTGTCCAGCGTCAACAAGCTCCCATTCCTCGACTACTCTCGATGCTAAATGGGTTTCTCGACTCTTCACCGGAGAGTGACCTATTTTGTGAGCGTATGGCGGCAGTGTACTCTGATTTGAGGGTATACTAGGAGAGTATTAGGGGTTAGAATAAACTGTGTTTTATGTTATTTTAATGAATTTTGTATTGTATATATTTAGTCTATTTTATTGTGAGTTTAGCCATGTCTGTAATTAATAAATAAATAAATAAATATAGCTGCCATAGCTGAAAACGCAAAAGATTTATACTAAGTTACTAATATAGACACCTTTAACGAAGCAGGAATGAAAATAAACGCCGCGAAAACAAAAATCCTGGTTGCGTCAAAACACCTGGTAGTGGGTGTACCAGGAGTTGAAGACACTGACGCAGAAGCGCACTGACTGCCGATTCATCCTCAGAGAGCCCGGCTCTTAAATTTTATGATGGAAGTAAAGAAGATATGTTCAATCAATTAACCCTTTCTTCAAGGATGATAATGACACTGCAATAAAATTACTTTTACAGACATAATCTATAGAACGGAATAAGATTGCGTTCATGTGTGTACACACACTATACACAAGGGTCACGCCGACACTATTCATATAGCATAATAATAGTAAGAAGATTTTTTTATAGAACAGGGGGACAAGCGGGCAGGAGGCTCACCTGATGTTAAGTGGTACCGCCGCCCATAGACACTCTCAATGCCAGAGGGCTCGCCAGGTCGTTACCGGCCTTTTAAAAATTGCCACGCTCTTTCTTGAAGGACTCTAAGTCGAATTGCGTTACTTAGTAATAATTTTATGATTTCGATATCCGTGTTAGAATTTAAAAAATGTAATTAGTATTCATGATCAGATATCGGTGATCGATAGGTGTCGCTATTAAAGGTACTTACGCAACTTAACTCACAAATTATCATCCGTTAAATATTGAGTGATTTATGCTGCTACAGACCTGTTTCTTAATATCCAAGAAGGTTATATTCTGTGCTTGACATGTCATTTGTGTTTAACTTCCCAGTTTCCTCACACCGTACAGAAAGACATTTGTTCTACAATTCGGATTCGAACCCGTCCCGACAGTTTACCACGTACTACGAAACTTTATTTGAACAAAGTTGTTGCAACTGTTAAACATTGTTAATCGCAGCACAATTAAAGAAAATGTCAAGAAACCACACGTAAAGATTTCTCTTTTGTCGTAATCGCTAGGATAACGTCATACACAAAACGGTAACAAAGTTATTCCGTCTAACAATATATACAACTTCTCTACTTTAGCCACTGGGTCAAGTCAGTGGTTAGATCATCTCTTTAAGTTAAAGGCACCCATCCTTCCTCCACAAATACATAAAAAAGTCCTGACACAGACGACAAAGTAACAATTTTTCATTATAGATGCTACGATGTTTAATATCACAATTATTTTAAATTCCATTCTCTAAAGTAATATTAACAAAGTATTACAAGTATTACTTAATTAAAATACAGTATTACAAGTATAACTTAATTTAAATGTACGCGGCTAGCTCTATATATTTTTTTTCATAAAACAGGGGGCAAACAGGCAGAAGCAGGTGAGCACCTGATGTTAAGTGATACCGCCGCCCATGGACACTCTCAATGCCAGAGATTATATATCAGGAAGTTTAATAATCTTGTAGATAATTCATGAATTCTAAAGAAATTTGTTTGTATACGCGCATATAGAAGACATATTGTAACCATATTTATAGCTATAAGATTATAACAATGGTTTTAGTTATATGCAATGTTTGCCTTTGGAATAGTGTTCGTTAGTATAATACCTGAGCATACATACATGGCAAATATTGTCTTTGCTATACTGCACACTGTGGGGAAATGCATCGGTTTTGATCTCAATTGTGTGAGGCTGTAGTGTAATCAGTAGAAGTTGAGGTTATTTTGTGATAAAAATAATACAATAATATATTTTTATTCAAGCGTGCTTGGATTAATAACTATAACGGCCAAAAACATTCAAAAATGTTCCTACTAGAGTTCTTAAAAATAGACTAAATAACTTTTTTATTGAATATTATTATATTAATGCGCATTTAAATACAATGTTTTAAATAATATTATATAATTGGATTCTGTAGTGATATATTTTAATAATTTGATAAAAAATATAAGAATTAAATATGATGGTATGATTGATAATGTAATATGTAACCACTATGTAAAATTCTACCTATATATGTACGCCTATGTTTGGCAGAATATGCGAAGTTTAGATTGTACCACCATACAAAATCTTGTTCATAAACATTTCTTAACCTAATACATATAGTTTTTTTATTATTATTTTAGATGAAGTTTATAGTAATTTTATTCTTTTTTTACTTCGGTATGCAGTTTTTGCATGTTACCCTTAAAATGTATTTTTTAGTTTATTCCCTTACTAGAGTTGCTTAAAGGAGATCGATTTTCATGTATCGAATAAATAAAATAAATAACTAATTATTCTTGCAAATAATTTTTTTTATATTACAAATAAACGTCAAATTTATTGCCAATTAGAACGAAAGAGATCGGACAAGGAACCTTTCACCAGTCTTGATAATTTTGAATACGTGTACATAATGTAAATAAATAATTGTGTGTATTATATACTTGATATAAAACTTATATATTTACATACAAACAAAATATTTGTGTTTAACTTTAAATTAGCAGAAATCTCACCGGGGAATCTTTACATAATTGACTCCATTATTCAAATGTTGAATTATTCAGTCTTAAAGAGATTTCCTTAAGCAAAATACCTGTCTTTGTCCGCATTCAACATTAAAATTCATGAACAATCATGCATTTCTCGGTAAGTTTCTGCAGTATTTTCACGAAAATTACTTCCTCGGAAATGACATGTCATGCTAGACCGAGACTAACGTTGATTTAGAATTATTAAAATTACAATATTTTGCTCGTAGATTGTATAAAATAAAATGTGAATTGTCAAGGCTAAGTGAACATTAAATACATTTGGTACGCGAACATTCGGTATCGGAATTTCTTTTTATTTTTCGTTAATATGCCTCATGAATAGCAGAATAACTGTTTTTAAATATGGAGGTGAGGAATATCACAAATACAAAAAAAAACAAATTCGGTCCAGCCGTTCTCGACTCATAAGTGCGTTGTATTTAAAATATCGCTTAGCAGAAGCGTTTTTTATTGTTTTATTCGAGGTAATATCAGTACAAATGGAATAAGGTATTTAAATAATATCAATAAAGTTAATAAAGTTTATTTACATACAAAAAAACTAATTTCGCTAATTAAGCTAATTTCAGGTTGTCAGTTTTTTGTGACAGCGCGCATCGTAAAATTTCACTTTCATCATTTTTGCATAATGCGCCAAAAAAGTATGATTTAAAAAAAAGCATATTATTATACCTTATTATACATAGTATTATATTCCCTGTGTCAAGGTCAGGTAGTCTCTTTCATTTTACTTATTAATGAGTTTAGATACTTGACTTACATAACATTTACAATTTTATCATTAAACTACTGTAATAAGAATAATTCTTTCCGTCGAGTAGTTAGTTAGCGATTGTTAGTAAAAAGTTTTGAATCGATTCTATCGAATTATTTGACTTCAATTGTATGGCTTATTCTTCCAGGTCTTGAGGTCTTGAGGTCTGATACTGACCGAGCGACTAGATTATATTCTGTGACCTGCAAGTCACGCTGACACCCGAAAATAATTTTAAAACGAGCATAGTCTTTATTTGGTATATGGCAAGTTTCATGATGGTTTTTATATAAGGGTACACCTGAGTTAAATGTGCTTTTTTTGAGACAATTGTCATGGCACCTGCAACACCAAAAGACTTTTAAAGTGCGGAATGAAATCGATCCCGTATTTTTATACTCATCGTGGCAGCATATATTTGAACTGGATATTTGTACATTCAAATGGAAATCTCATACAAAAGAAAACTTCCTGCTATACTACCTTCAAAGAAAATGTAGGAGGAAAATTGCCGAAAAACATTCGTATCGGTTATCAATTCGACAAATCATTAATTCTTCAAGGAAAATGCTTGTTTGTATTATTGTGTGGTAATTTGATGACAAATGTCTGTACAAATATCTAAAAAAGTATGATGAAAAAATTCTCACATCAAAAGTTAATTTTCGAATCACCTAGCTACTTAAATGAAAACCTAAGTTATAATGAAAATGTTAAAGTTTTTACGGCGCAGGTAAAGTTATAATAATGTAGGTAAAAGTCAAATATCAAATTTAAATAGAAGTCCGATTCATTCAACGTTATTTCGTTCTAGTAAAATGCATATTTTGTGTATTTTCTAACCTCAGAGAGTATTTCCTTGTCCTATTAGTGTTTATTTATTTATATTTTATTTACAAAAGCCTGCCAAGCTCATCATGCCGATAGATTAGTTCATGAAGATAAATAAAAAACAACATTCAATGGGATGCACTTAAAAAAGCACGAATAGAAAAAAAAATCTTAATTCATAAATTATAAGAACAGGTGAGTTTTCTCAAAGAAGCATTCATTGGGATGATGAATGCCTCTTCCTGTTCTCTTTCTCTTCCTGGAGAATCTAGAAGGTACAACAATGAATTCATAAATATCTGAAACGCAAAGGATATGTCAATTAATTTTCTTTGATTCTCCCATTACGATTTGTTAAACTGCTGTAGCCTGGTTTCGTATGTTGGCATCTCTGTTTTATTGATGCCACTGAAAAGAAGGAGATGCCACATTAATCTGTTTATGCTCGATTAATGTAAATGTTCCAACAAGTTTCATCTTAGTATATATACTTTGCACTATATGAAGGAATAGATGCAGACCTATATAGACACAACAGTTAATAAAGCACGCACCGACCAACCGAATCTTGAATGAGCGGGTCATTAACACGCTTCAAAAGCGTCGGCCAGGCCTGTATGCACTCAGACTATGGTGTAGTCGGTTGTGCTCTTGACAAGCTCTATAAGTGCTGATATAGCGGTTAAAAGGATGGGTAAGAATGAAAATGCTGTGGTCTCTGGCAGAATGAACCAGCGCTCAGCTGAGCCAAGTCCAATTACAACCACGGCACACTCGCATAACATACTTAAAACATACCTTGTTTTTTTTTTAAATCTCTCATTCTTTTTTTTCTTAGATTATTGTTATTTTGTATGATTATGCGTGTATATTTTGTTAGTAATAAATTTAATGTATATATCTATGTCTAAATAAGAAGAAATGTTCTTAAATTTAGTATATGTTTATTTTGGAATATAAGATACAGGTGTCACTTATTCCACGTGTATTTACTTAACACATATCAACTAAACATTCATTTTTTTATAACATTGATAAATTTAATCCTTATTTAATAACTAAAATATATTATTAATAGGAGGAAATAGTAGGCAAGGTTCCAAAGATACTGGCAGCGTTTTCCCTTTGAATAGCTAGACTAATTCTTTGTCCGAGGTAGCTGCCAGCTCTTCGGTCTCCTGTGATGTCGACTAACCTTTTTGATATTTCCCTAAAAAGCTTTATAGCACGAGGACCGCACAGACCAAGGGTCTCGACACCGAATGGGACAAAATAAAAATAAAAATATTCCATGTTATTAAAATTGAATCGGTAGACATCCCTACTCATCGGCAAAAAAAGATAGAGGGCGTAGGCCGAGAGAAAAACCGGCGTGAAAAACTCGAGAGTTTTTTTAAAGAGTACCAAGGTACTCTTTTAAAATAGCAAATCATCAAACAACACTTATTTTAAAACAAATATCGCATAATTATTTTAAGTAACCTAACTAGCACGAGTCCCAGGCCTTTTTTTAACTAGGTAATCGTTATCTTTATAGTAAGCCTTTTTACACAGATTTTCTTGAATACATTTCTTAAATTTATTAAAAGGTAGAGATAAAGGAGCCTCTGGGATTTTATTGAAGACAAGTATCTCAAAAAAGAATTACATATTTTAGATACTCTAGTACGGGGAATTAATTTGACAAGCCTGAATCCTCTACCCATGACTAACATCTTCACTTGTGTCTAAATCATAACAGATTATATCGTTGAGCTACCTACGAAACAAATTGAATTACATTATACAGGGAAAGATTTTAAATTTGGAACGAAAAACAAAAATTATTTGTCCGTTAGAATGCCATATTATCCAGTTTTATACAATCTTTATTTTGATGGAAATAAAATATATGAAATGGGATTAGCAATTAGTATTTTATGATTAATTATTAACATTGACTATTAATACGTAAACATAACGTAAAACTTTGTTTAAAAGCGATTTAAGTTCTTTTAAGGCTCAAACAAACACTTAAAAGTTGTAGAAACAGTACAATAACAAGTTGAGTACAAGTTGCGCACTCCAAAGTCTGATCGTACAGGACTTAATATCTACTTTGAGAAGTATTAAAAGCTGTTTCTATGTGATAGTCTTATATAACGAAATGAAGCCTTTGTTGCTAAAGAATGTTTAGTAATCATATATAGAGTATTTTTCTTAATCTGTATAGTAATGTTAATAACTTAAAACTAATAAAAATTAAATTAAATAAATTTATAAAATTTGGTCTTGCGCTGGCAGCACTTCCTAGCTGTATTGCAATTCTAAATAGTGTTTGATAGAGTTATAGACAATACATTTACTAGTATATTTACGTTGCGAGGTTTTCTCTTCTAATCGGGTCTTTTTTTATTGGATAGGCTTTGAGATGCCCAAAAAAGGGCATTCTTCGCCACGCCACATATTTTTACAGTATAATTGTCTTCAATAAAATAAACACAATCACTAAGTAGTATAGACACTTAAAAACATATAAAAATTTTAATTTCCATATATTAAGCGTTAATTAAAACTAGTAAACACATGTGTGTAGCAGCCCTTACATAAGGAAGTCGCTTAATTATCCCAGTACTGTGAGCGCATTTAATACAGAATTCTATTAATGGCCCAATAATTAACGGAACGTAGCAAATGCTACGAAATGAATAGTATAATTCCGTCCTCTGTCTTCTGGCGTCAATTTGCGTGAAGCACGGGTAACGCCATTGTTCTCTCATTAGGGGTGTGCTGTAATTATATCGATAATATGTAGAATATTATTTCTCTTACATATAGTTAATTAAATGAAAGCTATTGTGTATTTTGACAAAAGAGTTCTTTCTTTTCCCAATGTGTCAATTCTCATGTCATTATCGTCTACACGTGTTTGACGTTACTTTTTTTGATTGAGATCATAAATAATGTTAATTGTAGAAATTTAATAGTTATTGGACAATTATTTCTAAATGTTAATTAATAGTTCAAAGTTATATATACATAAAAGGAACTTGTTAAACATTTTAAGAAATAAAGCAAACAAAACAGTTTCTTATATCCAAAATAATTATAATTTATTAATTTTCTAAACATACTTTAAAAAATCAGTAGTGCTAAAACCTTTTTAGATCTGGGCTTCAGATTTCTGTATGTTTTATGATAATTTATCAGTCGGCAAGGAGGGCGGTCTCCTGTGTCTGACCGACGCCGTCGACTTTACAAGCCGGTTTCTTCACGATGTCGATTGCCACATAGAAAGTCTATTGGTGCAAAGTCATTGAACTTACGACTTTTTGAGAATCAGCTGAGGCCAACACTGCGTCCCTACTTAACTCCATGAAATTTGTCACGATAAATAAATTTATGATCGACACATACAAATATTAATAAGTTGTATAGTTGGTTTTTATCGATTAACATTGAACATCCCTAAAAGTTCTCATGTGGCTACGCGACACGTTAATAGTCGTACCACTTTGCTCATTTTACTCCCAACCACATTATTTTATCAGCACTAAAGCAATTTTCTTGTATTTACTTAACAGAAATATATATTTTAAAGTTTAAATGCGCGAGTCGGTAAAGTTTATAGCTATTTTATTGGTAATGAACTGCCACTGGCAGCTTCTATACTAGCTATTATATCAGTTTCTAAAATATATAGATGTTTGAAAATAATAAGAGTACGAGGCCTTACTCCGCTAGAAGTCCAGTTCTAGTGTCAAACATAACGGACTTAAAGTTTAGTGTAGTGTAAAACGCGAATAAAAGCCATTTTTATTTTATTTATTTATAATTTATGTCTATGTATCGGTCTTGTCCTATGGTGTACAATGGAATAATCTCCAAGCACTTTATTGGTTATGTTTGGGGTGTGTTTAGCCTGTGGGGTGAAGTGTACTGGTGAGAGATAGAGGTGTTTCATTCTTGAATGTATTTAGTACTTTTTTACACTTGTTACACATCTCTTGGGTCACACTCGTTTGGGTATATAACAATTATCTTAAATATATAAAGCAAAATCGTGTTAGTTACACCAATTTAAATGCAAGATGGGCTAGACTGATGTTAGCTATTTTGGTGGATTCTTCTCCGCTGCGAATAGCAGAATCAATAATAAAATATCGGATAAAATCATTAAATTAGTTGACAAAACTACGCATCACTTTACATCAAATTCGTGTCATTTCAAGAAATGCCTATCTTGAGGTGAATGAGGAGATGTATAACAAGTAAAGTTTGATCTTATTCATGTGTTACCTCATCAAAAATGTTGTATATCAGAAAGTGCTTTCATATGCAGTATTGCAATAATAGACCGAACGAAGTTAGCCGGGTCAGCTACTATTTTTACAATTGTCATGTATATTGGAACAGATAGCTTCTAACATTTACTGTGGAAAATGCATTATATATGATGTGGTGTACTTTTATAAATATATATTATGTCCGTATTAACACTGATCCAATTATAAAAAAAATCTTAGAACTAAAAATTTTTACGAAAAAAATACATGGAAATTTAAATAAAAAATGTTGAAACTCACATGTGCGCGGTTTCTGATTCGCTGAACTCGGTTTTAACTGACCGGTTTAACTGTACAGTTGACGTTTGACCCATTAACGTCATTAACAAGATGTAGGTTTCAAAATCCAGATTTTGATTTTTTATGCATCATATTTTGCATAAGTTTGTGAGTCAATTTATATGTAAAGCAAACCTATTTTCAGAGCTTCTTGTCATATTTTTTCCGTGTTTTGATTTTTCTGTAAATTAATAAGTAGAGAATTAAAACAAAGTTAGTTGCTATAATACTTGAATTATTTTAAAAATAAAGCTATTTTACCTTATTTTTATTGTAACAAGTAATAAATTGTTATGTATTTTATGCTCTAAGTCGTTATACTATTAAATAATATTATTAACGAAGATTCTTAATTAAATTAATAGAATTTGGAATTTAAGGAACTGAATATAAAAAAAGTTAATACATTAAATCAAAATACATATTGTACAAAGCAAATTAAACATTTATATTAGATCTACAACCGAAAATGTTTAATTCAACATCATAGCAAGAAAGATTTTTAAAGTAATGGCGCCAAACGCGCAAAGTTTGGAGCTTGCCACAGGGCAGTGCAAATTACACGCGCTCTAGCAAAAGACAATAACCTTATTGGTGATATTTATGGAATTAATGTTTATTATATAAAAAGTATGTTAAATATACAAATTACATCAAAAATAATATAACCTAGTCGTGAAAATGAAATCACTTAACCATAAACGTTTTACTCAAAATATTAACTGAATTATAAATTCAAAACTCAAGGATGCGAATTTGATTTTCCTGAGGACACCGTCTGATGGTTAGGGCCGGTTTACAAAACATAATAATTATTTATTTATAAGTATGGCCCATTTTTAACTAAAATATTATAAAATTATAATAAAGTAGTGGTTCTTAAAAAAATACCAGAAAATCTTTTGCTAATCATTGATCTTGTATCAGTACATTTTTAAATCACAATATTACTATCATTTAGCAAAGCTTTTCTTCTAAAATATAAGTTTTGTTTGTCCAAACTTTGGTAGACAATCAAAATATATACTACATATATGTATTAAATGGCTTAGTATTTTAGTGATTCTCATCTTGCATCCGTGGGCTAATATAAACAAGACATAAGACAGAACAGCATCTCCAATGCGCGTTGACACATGATAATTATTATAATGCGTCCTGTCATTACGTCCGTTTGATCTATAACAAACGTTTCGTCTTTTGTTTTAAAATCTCAAAACTATAAAATGGACAGAAAAAGTATAACGTTTGACAATATAGAAGAATAATCCTAAGAGAAAAGCTACTCATGTTTAAATCTTCTCTATATGTAAACTACTAAAGGTTGGTTGTTAACAACATTCCGTATTTTTAATTTCGTATCGTCCCAATTCGTTAATGCTCTTTCTTTTGTTTTTTATGTTTTTTGCTTTCTTTCTTTTCTTTAATACGTTTATTTTGGAACATAAGATCATCATGGTATCACTTATTCCACGTAATTAAATTCGAACCTGTTGGCATCGCTACTTATCGGCAAAGAAGACAGAGGGTCACCATTCTCATTTGGATCGACCTGATACGAAATAAATTTAATAGTTTAATTGTTTAGCTCCATCATAATCCAGAGTGATTTGGATTGGTATTAATATCACACATTAATTGACAATAGTATTAATTTTAATCCATATATTAATCGGCGTTTGTGAAATCAGCCTTTATATATTGTTTCGGTAATAGGAAATTCTTAAGCTTATGGATTAATTTTGCAAATAGGACTTTGACCTTATAAATATTCATGAAATCTGCTACCGTCTTCCCGTGATTCATCCTTTTTCGCAAGAGATTATAACAAAATTCGCATTTATTTGAAACATAGAAACTAAACGAGTCAATCAAATCAAAAATCATTTTTTCATGTAGATAACATAATGTACACTTATGAACGTCAAAAAAAAGAAATATTAAATGAATCTAATTTTACATTTACTGCCAGTTCTCAAATCAAGGGCGTAGAACGGAAGAGAAGAACTGGCAATAAACTCTCCACCACTCTTTTTAATCGCCAAGTTTTTTTTACACAATGTTTGTAAGGAGCTGCAATCATTACACCGTGTTTCATATGACATCTTAAATTCGATTTGCAAGTTAACTATGATTCAATCGTCCCATTTGTTTTCTGTATTACCCCGTGGTCAATTCTATTTCACCTCAAATATAGAAATCAATAGGCGAGTAGGTGATCAGCCTCCAGTGCCTGACACAACCCATCGACTTTTTGAGTCAGACATATCGGTTTTATCACGATGTTTTCCGTCACCGTTCGAGCGAATTGTAAATACGCACATATAAATAAAGTCCATTGGTGCACAACCGGGAATCCAACCTACGATCTCAGGGTAAAGAGTCACATGCAACAACTAGGAAAAACTGCAGGGGGTAATATGTAAGTCGTTATTAATTCAATCTTTTAATTAAAAGATAATCTAAGTGCGAATTGCTGTTGCAATGTTAATTGTATTGTAATGGTATTCAAGATTAATTTCGTGCAAATTAGTCCGCTGGTCTATGAATATTCAGATTCTAGCTTTCTTCAACTCCACAAATTACTTTGCGGACTTAAATAAGATTTTTTATAAAACGAGATATGAAGCTCATCTAACGTGTGGGTTTAAGTGATACCGCCTGCTCATGAATGACTCTCAATGCCAGAGGACTCGCGAGTGCGTTGTCGGCCCTTAAAGAATTGGTATGCTCTTTTTTTGAAAGACCCTACGTCGAATTGGTTCGGAAATAATTCAACGGCTATCTGGATCCACAAAGTGGTGGTGTAAAACCAAAACCGCTCAGTTGTGGTACGTAGGACGTTAGTCGGGACTTTGGGATATTTTCAAAGTTTTTTTAATTTATGAGTATACTAAACTGCATGTCACGTGGTACGCTGGACTGCTCGTGATGGATATAGTGATATAGGGTTAGGGTACACATTAATTATGAATAAGGATAAAAAAATATTTCCTAAAGAAGAGGGGAATTCCGCAACAGGAATCTATTAAAATGCTTAAATTTATATATATATATTTTTATATAACTTCTGGTTATGCACTTCTTGCACTCATTATTTTTATTCTTTTCTTACTAGGGTTGCCTGGAAGAGATCGCTTGTTAGCGGTAAGGGCGCCCGTTGCATCCCTTGTAATTTTTATGTATTGTTTTATTTGTGTTTGTTTCAACATATGTATCATGTATAGGTGCGCTAGGTACGCCCAGCGTATCGAATCGTATTACATACGTATAAATGATGTTATTATTAAGTATTAAGTTTTAGTTATAAATTAAAAAGTTCTATAATTGAAATAGTTACTTTTCTGCGAAACGTACCGTATCCTTCCAAAATATATCACGTATTTTAGCGGTCAGACAATCAATGGAGAAAAGTTTTCGGCTAGTTCTGATTTATTCAGCACGGAAGTCCTTGTTAGCAACTCCGGACTTTTGTAATACGTTGTTTTTCTGATTGTTTTAATCTTTTGATTAATTTACTATTCTTCATATAAACTGTGGTTTAGTGAACTTGTTTGCTACTATTTGCACAAATAATAGGAAGACTTTATATCTGATTTTTTTTAGGTGTATTCATCGGCGTCTTAATATAAAGGGTGTGTTCTCTTGCCGTAGTGAATTTAGCGTTCTATTTGTGGTAAGGAAAAACACGTGGTATCCGGTAGGCCTTGACCTAAAAAATCGAATACTAAATCCCTAAATGTCTGCAGAAAGAAAAGCCGTGTGGCTTAACGCCCGAACTCAATAATTATTCCACAATCTCAGATTTAAATTAATCTGATATCAGACCGTGACAGTCGATCGAGGTATTGGCACAGTTGAACAGGCATTTTCATACAAAGGTCTATACACATACACCGATCCGACCTACCATGGCTAGCTTGTATCGACAGGTGGCTATAACTATCCGTCAATTTGTTATTGGTACCCTATTATTAATATTTAGATTAATATCTATGTCAGGTAGTCAAAAATGGATTGAGATAGGTTATTTGGTTTGGGCGAAAATCACTCTCATCACTAACGACGTAAGTTCTAACTCCTGCTGTGCACCAATGGACTTTTCTGTTTATGTTGCACAGTACCCCACCCCGGTTGACCGGTGTGTGTCAGGCACGGAAAGTTCACCTACCGTATGTCTATTAGGTAAAAAAATATATATATAAAAGACCCAGACACTATTTTGAAATAATATAGGTAACTAAACTTTTGTACAGAAACAAAACCTATTCAGTCAAACAAAACACAAAATGTATAATAATTGCATAATAAACGTTGATTTTTGACGCGACACTTAAACGCCCGTATTGCGCCATTAACCGGTTTATACCGGATAAAACCGGTTATTTTAAAGCTTTGATAGACAATCGTCATGTTTCCGAGTTTTATGAGTACATTACGCAGTCAAATGTCATAAAAAGAGATATTTTAATTTCGGTACTAAAACATTCAAATTAAGAGGTTAATTGAGCGTGGGGTGTGCTACACACATGTATGGGTCGGTAACTTAGCTATTTAGCACGCTCGAGTTGGCAATGTCAAAACCACACGAATAACTGATTAATAGGGTTAGTTTTTCTATTCATCAAACTATTAAAATTGGTTTTTACCAATTTTAATTATCAAATGTTGAAACCAAAAGAACATTTTTAGCGTCAGCATCGACGGCAAATTCGATTTTTAAATTTCGAACTAATTGACAATTTTGTTCCGTTCTACGCCTTAATCTTGCGAGTGGCTGTGCAAATGGTTATGCGGTGTGCTTTCAATTGAGATTTCAGAGTTTCTGTGTTTTTTTTAATTCTGAACCCTAGAACAATTCATAGAGTCGAATAATTAAAATTATTGTTGTATAAGAAACGCCGAGATAGGACTAAACTCTTGAGTTTTTGAACAATTTATGCTACACTAATAGAATAATTGAATAAATATTTTAATAAAATACGTGTTGTGTCTTTGCAAACAATATAAATGAAAAGTTGATACTTTGCATTATTACATTACTTATTTTATCGCTGTGCTTGAGAACTAAACTGAAAATTCTATAATGACATAACATGTAGTTTAGTTGATAGGAAATGGCTGGCCACATGGAGTTTCAAAATTACTAACTTTGACTGTACAAACTAGGTTCATGCAGTTACTAGTTACGTCAAGTCCATATAGATGGGAATGATAGAATGTCGTAAAGAAAAAACGTGCTTCGTTATTTGAACTTTTATAATGGCATAAAAGGTAATAAAATACTTGTAAATACTAACGTAAGTATAGAAGATAAAAAATAATAGTGTATCTATATACATTATACAAGTCGTTGCGAATTTGAAAATCGAATCCTTTCCATTATCTTAAAACGTTCCAAAAAGTTTCGTAGCCAATAAGGTTCGTATGTTAAGTTCGTCGAGCGGAAACAGAGCATTTGGCAAAACGCGGGAAAACTTTAGCCGTCGTTAGCTATCTGTGACGTGCCTCCTTGATTCACTTTTCTGTAATGGCGCATGTAATATGGTAAGATAGTACGGGAAATTTAAAAATTGAATTCCTTATTTGGTTTTAAATATTCGAACATTTGAAAAGAAAACCTTGTTTTCTATGGATGGACGGATAGATATACATAACCTATTTCGGAAATCTCTTAATAGTAATTAAAATATAATGGAACTAGGAAATTTCTAGTTACCTAATTTACGATTTCGATTACGATTAGACGCCTATAATCAACATTTATTAAGTAGACTACAGTTATATATTTATATATAAATTAGTTTAAATTATAATTTGTTTTATAATGCTTAAGTAGTTATGTTAAATAACCTTCTTCCTCGGTTTCCTTTGAAGTCGGTTCAGTTAAAAAATTTTACTTACAAGGTAACTTTTTTTGCAAAATTCATAAAGCTGTGAAATTATTAACTTATTACTTCAAGTAATTGTTTTTGAAGCGTTTGGCGCGTTCGGGAAAAATGATGAGTGCTAATTTTTTTGATGTGCGCGCACACTGTCCAAAAAAACTGACATCCTAAAGTTAGCTGTAGTCAACATCTTAAGTTATCTAGTGATAAATAAACTTTATTTAACTAGATAATGCGTTATAATCAAACTTTCGATGTACTAAATACCGTTTTTCTATTGTAAGGGTCGTTTTTTCTGCAGAACGAGTATTCATGTTATAAATTATTTATAAAGTAATGTGAATCTTGTTCTTAATCCATTAAGACTATTGGCAAAAGTAAAAAAAAAAAACTGGAAAACGCCAAAGAAGGTTGAGTAACTTCATTATTTATTTTGTTTATTTATATGTACATTCTAAAACGATGTGTATGCCTAAAAAATACAAGAAAATATGACATCACAAATTTAACATAATAAAAAATATCAAAATATGTATGTAATACTCATAAGATTATTTATTTTAATTATTCATTAATTATTTAATTCATTCGTTCATTCAAAACACCATCATGATTTCGGTAAAATAAATTTCCCGTGACTTGCATTTCCCCTCACATTGAATATAAACTTATTCATGTATTCGGAACATCATTAGAACGTATTAATATTAAACATAATGCATTCCCAATGATAATTACATTTGATGGAATTGCAAGCTCAATTGGGTGGAACGCAATTGTAATTTACTTATGACCGCGGCATTGTCAGACTTGGGATAAAAGTATTATAGTTAGTATCTTATGGCCGTTCCAGTATTACATAAAAGAATTAGTGTAATTTATCCCCCACCCCTCTTCTTGTCAGCAAAAGTAAGTAAAGCTCTCAATTTTTTTTGAATAATTATTCTTCTTCTCGAAAATTCATTCGGTTTTCAAGCATAGACAATGTGTAGGGCAATAAAAAAAGTTTATAATGACAGTTGACTTAATCACCAAATAAGAACCTCAGATTTCTGTGTGCCTGACACACGCCGTCGACTTTTTGGGTGTAAGACATGTCATGTTTTCCTTCACCGTTGCAGCGAATGTTAAATGCGCACATAGAAAGTGCCTTGGTGCACCCAGCTGTGCATCGAACCTACGACTTCAGGGATGAGAGTCAATAGTGAGTGAGTCAGTGAGTAATAGTAAGGATACTTGTAAAGTTAAAATTAATTTGGTTATGTAAATTATATTAATTTGTGTTAGTATGAAAATAGCCTTTCGATCGCCGATCGATTTCGCCCTTCCGAAAGTTGTCTGTCGTCCAATCTTGCATTTTGCCTGGTTTTATTTTAAAAATCACCAACTGGACCATAATAATGTTTGTATAGATCAGAGTTTCCCAAACTTTTTTGTGTCGTAGACCCCTTGCCATGTTTTTCCGTGGTGCGTAGACCCCCTGCTATTGATTTCCTGTAAATTTCTAACTGTATTGAAGTTTAGTGTTAAAAACTTAAAGTAAAACAAACACATGTTAATTTGTACATTTATTAATTAAATTAAATTTTTTTTATAAGTTCAAAATGTATTGCGACCACAAAACGAATACCAACATCGTACAACTTATACAATTTTATAAATATATATAATACATTTTTTACTTATTACGTACTTTTATAATTAATGTATTTATGTTTTGATATTATAAGATAGTATGATGTAAGTGAGTAGTTACTATCAGTGTATGTGTTGAGATCCACTATAGTGGACCCCCATTTTTATTTCATGGACACCAAATTTTTTTTGCTGACATAGACCCCTTGCAGGTTTTCAAATACCCCTAGGGGTGGATAGGACACTTTGGTAATCACTGGTACAGATTAAATTAAACAGGGCAATTTATCAACACTTATTCATAATTTTCCTAGGCTATCGTAATTTCGTATATTGAAGTGAGAAGTTGAAATTCTTTAACACTGGATATCATTTAAATTTATTCTTGAAGGTCTAAGCTGAGAAAATCTGTCATGAACATTTTACACGAATGCAAGGATAAACTTCATTCCACGTTTCCGCATTTTTAAACTTGAATGTGGAACAGAACAATTTTAACCGGATATAAGATTACAGAATATATTCAACATAAATACGGCGCTGAACGAAAAACTTTTCCCACTTTTAATCTAGAAGCAACATAAGAGAATTTACTTGGAGCTACTAAACGCGCTATTGACTCATTTATAGCACTTGATGAAGTTTAAACTCTAGGCTATAAACTTTATGACTGGGCTAAAAGCCTGCTGATTGTGATGCTATCTTTGTCTTGTGCTACAAGTTGGAACGAGACGGGAGAGGTTTATTATTGTGTGGTGATTTTAAAGTGAGGACTCCGAGGATTGTTTGCGTCTTGCCGGTTTATGGAGGCAGATAATGGGGGAGTACCTATGGCAGATGGGACTGAGGCTCATTGAGGCTATAAAAATGGCGGGTATTACTTTAACGGCTAAATTGAAAGCTGATAGTTTCGTAATGCATAAAATATGTATGCAGTAATGAAACCAGGTGTTTTTTTAATATTTTCAATCAAAACAACTTTAAACGATTCTATGAAACGAGTACGAGTATACGAAATAGAAAATAGAAATGGCTTTCATTCTTGAGGTCATAGGTTCGATCCTTAGCTGTACTTTTATGTAGTTTCTGTCTATGTGCGCATTGAAGATTCGCTGGGATGTCGAAGGAAACATTGTGAGGAAACCAGAAGAGTCTTAGGCATAAAAAAGTACACAGCGTGGTTTAGACTCAGGAAGATCATCAGATCTTTTAGAAATCTGAGGCCATGACCTTAAAAGATTGTAGCGGTACTTATTTAAAATAAAATATCAAAGACAGCTTTTTATTAGCAGACATTTAACTTTGATTTAGTTAACAACATAAAAGGGTTTTTATTTATTATGTATATATTTTATTTATTATAAGTTAAACTTTAACGGTTGATCCGTTCAAGTTCAACTTAAACGTTTAATGACAGTTTTAGTTAATGATCCGACAAACGCCAATCTAATGGCCAAACTTAAAATCTTCCTTGTAGATGAGTCAGGGAGATATTATTCTGTTGGTCTTTGTCTAAAAGTTTCTTGTTTTACTCACTACGTTCACAATGAGTGCGGCATACAGTACTTACAATATACGTTTTATTTACTGCATGTTTGAAATATCTTTATATTTGACACAATAACCTTCTATCTCTAGTTATTTGTTACGGTGTCAGCCTGTGCGTAACGAATTAATTGATTGTGTCTAGGATATGCCAGTTAACAAAGTAACCATACGACCGACTGTAAAGTCGCATATAGTTTATAGTTGGGATTGAACCTACGACATCAGGAATATGATTCGCAAGCTTAAACCACTAACACTGACTAACACTGACCAAATTAAGGAAGCAGCAGGTAATACGTGGCAGAGAGTGGTACTGTGCAGAGAGTGGTACTGTGCAGACAGTGGTACTGTGCAGAGAGTGGTACTGTGCAGAGAGTGGTACTGTGCAGAGTAACAGCGGGATTTGGAGGAGGACTTTAAAATGCCTGCAGCGCGCTTGCGAGCCTTCTGGCAATGCGAGATTCCATGGGCGGCGATATCACTTAACATCAGGTGAGCTTCCTGCCCGTCTGCCTCCTGTAAAATAAAAAAAAAAAAGGACTTAATATGTATCTAAAATAAAACGCTATTATTATTATTATTAATTTATTTCCAGACGGCCCATTGTTGAACTAAATTATCTTTCAGCTTTCTTAATAACAAACAGTATCAAATATAGATTATAATTGAAGACGTGAGTGGATGAAGGTGATATGTCGTATTTTCGGTATTCGGTATTTTTTGGTGTGATATACATAGTATAATAATTTATTATACTATAAAAAAAATGATAAATAAGTATAATTCATTATAATTTATATATTAAAAAACACCAAAAATACGACATATCACTTTCATTTACTCACGTCTTCAATTATAATTGATGGTTTAAATATACATATTTGTATGATGGATAAAAAAAGTTGACAAAAATTAAAGATATAGCTATATAATGTTCCCGCTCATTATAATTAGTAAATTTACAATTAATATTAATATTGACACAATGTTTCTAGGAATTCCTTGAAAAAATAGTGAAACTTGTATAACTTACTAGATACTTTAAATATGACATACTCTACTCAATTTTTAATTTTAATTTTGAAATACTAAAAAAAAAATATTGTCTTGCCAACTCTGCTCGGCATACTGATACAATAGATATCATTTTTGAAGTGCCAAGCAAGTATAGGCAAACTTGACATACACGACGAGATGGTACAAATATTAAACTAAGAAATAAAATTACAAAAACTAAACGTAATTCGATATTAAATTTTAGGGAATTTATTTGTTAAGTTCATACATGTATTAAAAATATTTATGAGATAACCACTCCTCTTTAATCATATCACCAGCTTTCTCAGCTATCATTATAGTAGGAGCGTTTGTGTTACCTCTCACAATTTTCGGCATAATTGAAGCATCAACGACCCTTAATTTCTTCATTCCATACACTCTCAATCTTGGATCAACTACAGCGTCTTTATCCCACTTCGGTCCCATCTTACAAGTTCCCACAGGATGGTAAATAGTTGTTGTATAATGTGTTAAGAGACAAAAGAAATACTCATACGTTCCCCATAAATATTCGGTACATCCTGGTACAGGAATCCTAACAAACCGAGCTCCACCGATCTTAAAAGCTTCAGTATCTTCTAAACTTACAGCAAATCTTATTCCTTCAACCAATGTATCAACATCTTCTTTTACTTTAAAGAATCCTGTGTAAATTAAGGGTGGACCAAATATTGGATTAGTTTGATTAAGTATTATTAGTCCTCTACTTTTAGGCTTAAGCAGTAATGGTCGGGCGGCAAAACCATCAAAAAATGATAGAGGAAAAACATTGGAGGCAAGTGAACTTGTAGGATCTGAATAAAACTGATCAACACGCCGTCCATCAAAATGAAATTGAACATCAGGCGCATCTTCTTTGGAAATTATTGTCTTGATAAAGCCGACACTATTTAAAATAGACGTGGTTGATAGTGGCCCATCTTTTCTTGGATGCTGATCATGGTATCTGTATAGTTCACTAAGCATTTGCTCACCGTTCACTAAAGTAGATGTTTTGTTAGATAGTGATACTATCAATGCATCAGTTGTTACATGATCTTGAAGATTATGCCCAACTTTCAAATCAACTAAGACAGGAATATGTAGTTTTTCTAACTCCTCTTTAGGTCCAATACCGGAGAGCTTTAATAATTTTGGTGAGTTAATAGCACCAGCACTTACTATAACTTCCTTTCTAGCAAATACTTTTTGTAGTACACCTTCTTTGATATATTCAACACCTAACGCTGTATTTGTAAGAGGATCAATGATAAGTTTTGTGGTAAACGCGTTGGTAATAATATGTAAATTAGGTCTTTTGTGTCGTATGGGCCGAATAAAAGCTACATTAGTGGACTGCCTTTGTCCGTCTTTAGAGGTTGTGAGGCATAAATCTGTTCCGTAGTTACTCTCTCTATTCACATCAGTTATTGGGAGACCTTTTTCTTTAAATGCTTGTACAATCATCGTGGTTGGTTTGTCGACATAGGAGAATCGTTCGACTGTAAGCGGACCATCAACCCCGTGATAATATCTGTCATGTGACTCAATGTCTCGGTTGTTTTCAGACTTCTTGAAGTAGGGCAATATCTGGAATAAAACACTGCATTAATTGTGTAAAATAGAAAGTTTAACGAATTTGAGAAAGTTTACACTAAATATATAAAACAAAGTCGTGTTATTTACAACACTTATAACTCAAGATTGGCTGAACCGATGTTATTGTTATTGATGTTCTTTCAGCGGATTCTTCTCCACTCCGAATAGCAGAATCAGTAATAAAATATCGGATAAGTTATCGAATTACACGAAATAAATAAATAAATATTATGAATGCAAATATTAATGAGGTGCCATTTCGTGACAAAACTACGCATGATTTTAGACGAAATCGTGTCAGTTCAATAATTTCGACCTTGAAGTCAAAATTTATTCATATAGGTAACATAATGTACACTTATGAACGTCAAAAAAAGTGAAGTGAATGAGGAGATGTATAACTAGGCTTTAATCTTGATCGATGACAAGTGTTACCTCATCAAAAAAAATTGTGTATCAGAAAATGGTTTAACACGCAGCAAGCATTATGGGAATATTAACGCTAGAGAGAAGAGGCCTAATGTATAAAACTGCCATTCTTCTTTCGCAATGAGAAGCAATAAAACATTTCTGTATTTGCAAAAACTTGTAATAATGTTATTACCTAAATGAAATTCTAAATTGAGTTAAACTAAAGTTAGCACGTTATTAGGACCGTTAGGCGAACGAAGTTAGCGAGGTCAGCTAGTTATTTTCTAAAAGAACGGTTCTAAAATAAACTTAGTTCAGACGACAGCAAAGTAGCTAATACTTAAATGTCATAAGTTGATTTTTCTAAATAGCTGTCTCTAAATCCTCTTCTAAAAGACACTAGGTGCGATTCTGCCTCGATAAAATACTAGTAAAACATGAATTAATTCTACGCTTATTAATTTTATCCCATACCTCACGATAGCTCCAACCATCATTTCCATCAGCAGCCCATTCATCATAATCGAGTTTGTTGCCGCGAATGTACACCATGTAGTTTATGGCGCTTGAGCCACCCATAGTTTTTCCTCTGTAATATTAAAAAAATCTTTTAAGCAGGAAATTTAAGCTCTTTAGTGTTTCAGGAGTCAACAAGTTTAAAATTCGAATAAAAAATTAGATTGTTATGAACACATGCTCAACCCAAATACACACACTCGCGTACATACACTGACTAACACACCATCACACAACACTCGAATTAATTATCGAATTATTCTTAGTTAAATGTATTTGATCTATTTTGATTTATATTTTCTCAAGCCCCGTTTTATATAAACATTCCATGTTTGGCTATATTTTTAGTTGCTTTTTATCATATAACTATTAAGTCAGCTGTAGGGGTACAAATTAAAATAAGTAAACATAGGTATTCTAGTTATCAAATATATTATTTGTCTAAATATTTAAGAAAGTCAGCGGCCACTCTAACCTTTTCACCTCAGAGCAAACAAAAATTGATAGAAAGAGACAAAGTACTTCAAAATTCAGTGAATCTCAAGTTCTAAGTAACATCAGGCGAAGTTGGTGCATCTTGGGACAAATATTGGTTCCGGGCTAGCCTCGGATGAATCTGCAATATCCTGTACTACGTAATACGGTCAGTGCATTTATGTAATGATCCTAATTCTGACATACGAGTTTCTTAACTATAATAATATAAATTTAGAGTGCACATTGGCTTCGTAATTTTAGTTAAATATTTTTGACTGACTTTGACTATAGCAAACTTAAGGATGTCAGTATTTTGTGACGGTGTGCGAGCTCATCTTAAATATTTACTCATCATTTTTACGTAACGCGGCAAATTAAGTATAACTTCCTATAAGTTCTGGTCTATTCAACGCCAATTCGTTGAATAGACAAGCGTCCAGCTACAAAAAAAGCAAGGCAATAACTTACACAAGCATTTATAGGTCAGGCCTACGTATAAATCAGTGTTATACATTTCAGCATACCCTATGGGCGGAACCGAGGTCATAAACTATACGTAACAGTTTCACAACTCCTTAAGATGTAATGGATGGGGTAAAATGAGGTAACGAGAGCGACCTTACATTTTACTGATAGCAAATACGGTGCCATGGCTACGTTATTATTTTTGACGGTATTTAAATTGTATTATATATTCAATTATAAGTATATTTATACAAAACAATATGATTTTTTATAATTCATATTTTTGTATTATGTCTGAACTGTAAATCTTTTGTGAGTAAATATTATGCTAGGAAACTATAAATTTAAATTTTTTATTCAACTCAACAAACTAAAAACTTTAACAAACAAACTAAAAATACTAATGTTTACAGAACTTTATTATCATTAACAAAAACATATTATGAATAACACATGCCCGTTGGATAGTATTAAATGTATAACTTAATGTTTGGTTACTGTATATGTATGTTAATTCAATGCATTTGTTTAGGAATAGCCTTATAGTTTAGTTTTTATTTTAAGTAATTACAAGGCTCCGGCAATCTCTAAAACTAGAAATGTTTCAAAACAATTAATGTTAGAGTATTCGTCCGCCATTCATGCCGCGTTATTTCCGTTCCCGCCAAAACGTAATCATGCAAAGCATAAACTATAGAGCAACGTACATCCACAGATCTTATTTATGAAAACAAAAACTTTCAATTCTCAAAGTAAGAAGTATATTTATGTATTATCTGTAACTTTTATTACAAAGAATATTATAAATACTGTGATGATATCGTGTCCAAATTTATTGAAAGTGACTAAACATTTTTTCATACAATTACTCTCTTTTGTCTCTTTTTGTCAAATTGTGCTATGATGAAAAGAGTACTCTAAAACAGTGAAATTACTGCTTTAGTTTTTATTTATGTCTTACGCAAAACATTTCCACAGGACAATTATATTTTCCCGTTGTACTATCACGACATTTTACTTATTATAAAATGACATACACAGGCATTCAATATAGTTTGCTTATTACCTGAACCAGGCGCAAGTTTGTCCCCTCTGTGCGCGACAGGTCAATTTTTCTGGCTGAGTTCTATACATCCAGTCTATATTTGAATTGCCCAATATTGTCGCCAATGCTGGCACGCTTGTCACGTCTGGCTCTTCTGGCCCGGCTTCGAGAAGGAGGATCTGTTGAGTATTAAGGATAAATAAAGTAAATAAGATTTTGAGAGAAAATTGTCGGTATCGTATCGGTGAGTTATATTTTCTATTTAAAATATAGTTTTTCTCAAATAAACAATGAAGTAATTAGACTTTTGATATCCGATTTTATAGAATACTAGCGGATCCGACAGACGTTGTCCTGTCTACACGTCTTTAATTTCAAAATTTCAATTTTTAATAAGCCATTTTGATGAAAATTATTATTCAAATGTTATGACAATATCTAACGATCCAGCACATGGTCACACACGGTATAACACAATGATAACAAAACTTTTTTTAAATTTCGGGACAGACTAAAATTAAAATTCGAATATTATTTAAAATTTGACACTGCGATGGTAGCGCCGTCTGTCGGATCCAATGTAAAACATTCCAAAATCAACAACTCCTTATAAATAAGAAATTAATTGAAAAAACATTTTCCAGTAGACCAAACTGTAAATCTAAACCATTCTCGAATCTCCACGAACACACACAAAAAATTTCATCAAAATTGGTCCAGTCGTTTAGGAGGAGTTCAGTCACATACACACGCACACAAGAAATATATATATATTAAGATTGTTTTCTCGAAAATAGCGGTAAGAATCGTGGTGGTATAGAATTAGGCTCTTTTATATTTAAATATCGAATGCTAAGAAAGAAGAATTTGTAACAACAAATAAAGAATACCCATACTTTTATTGGTATATATATAGGCTGGATAATTTATAGGCAAAAGCGAAAGTATATCTATGACAGTATAGAAATCTGGCCTTTTAGTTGTTTTTTTTTACGATAAACAAACCAAAAGAAATAAACAAATATTTTGAATGTTTAAACGAACTAAAATAGTTAATTAATATGCAAAATTAAAAGCGATTTTCTTCGAGAGTTTGATTGAGTTTCAAAGTTTAAACTGTCTATATTCTAGATTAATAAGTCTCGAGCATCGCTCGCGAGTGTTAGACAGATTTAAATCAAGAAACTTTTAACACTATTTGCTTTGTTATTAAATTAAAGTATTAAACATTTCTGTTAAAATGTCAAACTAAATTTAAAATACGTATTATTAGCAAAATTTATAATTTCAAATCGCGCAACCATGTACATATATTTTTTAAATTAACAAGAAAATGTTTCGTGCACATATTAAAAAACTATACCACCTCTTTTTATGAAATACTTTTTGCTCTGTGTATGTGACGAGATCGGAGTTAATAAAAAAATCATGTTTCTGACGTTACGCGAAATATTTTTGATAGTTCCTTTTTTAAAAAGTTCAAAGCGTCGACGTGACAATAGCAGTGTGCGGCCAGTTTGAATTAAAGATTCTTTGAGTTGCCACCAAAAAGGTTTAAATGGTGCCGAATTCAGAAAAATTGTAATGCGTACAAGGCTAAAAAAAATGTAGTAAAATTTGAACTAAACTACAATTATCGTTTGACATGAGGCAATAATAAGTATTTTATAATTCACTTTTTTTACTTTAAAACTCTCATAATTATGGGTAGAAGGACTTGAGTTGTCAGAATTTCTATTCTGTTCATATAATAAATCCATGTGAGTTAAATTAAACAACACTCCTATAACTAAACAATGACGTTGATTTTAATAGACTTTACACAGTAAAACCGTGGAATCTAGGCAGCACAAACTAAGAACTGGATTGTAAAACTTTTTCACTACTCCTTCATTGTATTAGTTCAATTCAGATACTCTTAATTGTATTTACGATCTCTAGCTATGCATAGATTAATATTACACAAGCATTTTGTACTATTTGTTCGTGCCTATATTAGTCAGTTATTGAAGTTATACTTCTTTTGGCGCGATGGAGTAAAATCATAAGAATGAATTGTTACATTCAACACCTAAATTCGACATCGTAAAGTTAGTTCTAGGTGGCATGAAAATCGATACTTAACTATGTTCAAGCTGTATATTCTAGTAATTTTATATTAAGAACACATGTTTCGTAACAGTACAAAGAGTGTGAATAAGTAAATATTATTTTGGTGTTTTTAAATCAATTTCATATACGACGGTGATAGTATTTACTAATAATTTATTTATTATAATAAAATCTTTTTGATTAATTTTAATATTTATCGTTAATCACTACTGTATTTTAGTTTTTTATTTTCCATACGCCAAAGAAGTATAACGCGTGTACATATGTACTCTTTTTTTTGTTTATTTTGTCATTCGAGCCTACGAACATAGGATCTACTATCATGTGAATGTTGAAGAAATTCAACTCCGTAGTATCACCAGGGGCCAAGTGAGAAGACTAAAAATGACAAAACTTTGAACTAGTGATTTAGTATTAGTGAACGTTAGTATTAAGTGTTAAACAATGAGTGAAAACCTTGAACACAAGAATAGATTGTCTTCTCTGTAATACATACTGTAATTAGTGTACACTTTCTTATGTTAAAAATTAATTAGTTTTAGCGTTTAGTTTGCCTAGATTGTAATGTTCTAAGATGTATATGTCGTATAAAGAAAAAAAATAATTCTTGAGCATGTTTTTCCTAATAAATTTCTTAGGTTTGTTTTTTGTTTCGTCTTTGATTTTTTATGGGTACAATTTTTGTTAATTTAGGGTTGTCCCTCAAGGACAGGACTTTGATTTTTGTAAATAAATATTTTTGTAACAATAGATTAAGGCTGATGATGAGATGTTTTAGGAAGACAAATGTAGAGGTTGCATCAGTGGCGCTTTTGAGGTCCGGGCCTCAGATTTCTCTATCTGTTTCATGATCATTTGTCAATCTAATTGACAAGTAGGTGATCAGCCTCCTGTAGGTACCTGCCATATACCGTCGACTTTTTGGATCAAAGGCATGGTGTGAAACAATTAACAAACAAATATTATTTATAAATAAAATAAGTGATGTCATAAATAATTTATGGCTCTGTGAACGTTTAAACAGAGCAAGAAATCGTAGTGTGACGTAAGTTCAAGGTCAATTGCTAAATTAAACTTGACATTGACAAAGATTTTCTATAAACAACCTTTACCTACTTTCGAATATTTCATACCGGCAGAAAGCCAGAGGCCCAGGCCTGAAAAGGCTGTAGTGCCATGATTTTTTTTCATAACTATTAAGACAAATTCAACCTAGGGTCCTCTAAGAAAATAGCGTACTAAAATGGCTTTATTATTATTATGGAAACCGGAAATACATAAAAGGAAGCGCTATCAACAATTATGTGAACTACTATCCCACGCTCACCTTGATTATGAAAGGAAAATAACACAAGAAATTCTTTTCTCAGCTAGTTGCAAAATTGAGTCACGCGAAGTGTTTCATATCAATTTGCTATTTTATCGAAACACGTTATTATTCTCATTGAATACTGATTACAGATAATGCCACTTAATTAGATTTTCCTTGGCAGTCGTCGGTTGAGTGAAATGACCAAAGGTTTGTTTCCGGTCAATTGATATACAGTAGGAAATAATTAGTATTTTCGTAAATATTTTGCTATATTACAGTTACCGCTTTGGAGTATTTTAGAAATTATTTTGTTAAATAAGTAAACAAAGAAAGGAAAGTTTCTAGAAGGAAGTAGTTTGCTTTTCTACCTAAAGATGGCGTTTGTGCTTTATTTTAAGAATGCATTTAGGATATTTATAATTAATTTAAATGACACTTGCTTGTACGGTGAAGAAAATAATTGCTAGTAATTATGAAGAAACATTATGTATACGAATCGATACATGATCAATTGGGACTCTAGGATCACTGATAAAACTTTTCTGATGTGAGGCGTGATTTCAATTACACTTAATTATTTTGATTTGTACATGATATGCTGGTCAACCACTTGCCAAAAAAATAAAATGGAACATATACAACTCTAAAGCCAAACATATATAAAGGTTTTATCGCACCTAGATCTATTTAAATAAAAATAATATCGCAAAATATTTTGCTAAACGCAAACCTCGAAGACGGCTACACCAATTTCAGTATGTTTTTTATATTTAATCCTTGAACTCCGAGGAATGATTTTTTGGATTCAAAAATCGGCAAAAAATATTATTTTGTTTAGTACTTAGGTTTTTATCCCGGAAAAGCGAATAGCCTCCATGGACTAACATATTATTCCATATGTTAGTATGTAACTACTTAAAAGGCTACGTAAAAATTACGGCTAAACGAAGTTTGCGAGGGCCGCTAGTTAATAAAAATTAAGATCAAATGAGCGTACAAAATACTAATAATATTACCTATTACAAAAATAAGTCCAAACAATAGGATAAAACTGTATTTCGACCATAAGTTCAAAGAATATTAAATATTTCAATGTTAATTATTTGTCATGTAAATCGTTGTATTTTTTAGATAAGAATTAGTACAAATATTGGTGTCTAACTAACTCTGCGCTGTCATTTTTCTAAATGTAAGATTTAATAACTAGTCTTGTTATTCATAATTATTACTTGTCTACGGCATCCCTTACATAATTTATAAGTGTGTCATAATGAATAAATCCAATGAATAAACAAAGGTAGAAAATAAGAACATTAACAGAAGTACATACATGTCTGAAAGGATAATAAATGTATTTATGTAAATAAAAAAATAAAAATAAATGTGTCATTCAAATAGTAGTCTGTGCAATTTCGATTAATAATTATTTATTAATCCTTCTGTATATACATTTAATATGCAATTACAGAATCATCCGCGCAGTAGATGTGATAGTTATATTAAAAATGTACTATTTGCCAACATTGCTTAAATCAATCAGTACGTGCAATTCGGCCGTGAAAAATAAACTAACCTCAAATAACAATGTAGCCATTATGTGAATCAGTCTAATAAAACGCTCTGGCGCACAAGAATAACATTTAAAACTGTAGATGGCGCTTTTAATTTTGACTGTTGCTAAATCATTTGTGAAATAATGCTGAAAGTATACACGATTGTCAAACCCGTTTAGAAACGGTTAAAGATAAATAATTTATTTTGTATTATACTTTTACTGGTTTAAACGAATTATATATATCCTAAGTAGTTGATTTTGAAATGCTTTTCAATCACTTCCTTTCAGTAAAACAGTAATTTATACTTGTACATTTATTATACTATATTCGCATTAAGTTTATAATTCCTTAAATTTGTTAGAATAATATAAATTTTGTATACACTTACCCTCCATTTTTTCACTTCTGATAATCGGTTTGCTAAAACACAGCCAGCTGAGCCAGCCCCCACTATAATGAAGTCATATTCCTGTATTTGCCTCTTTTTTCTTTTTTTTTCTTTTACTTTTTCCTTCACTTCAGTTTTCTTTGAAGCCGCAAAGGCTGAATCAGCACGTCCATCAAAATTAAACTCAAAAACAGGTTCCTTATTCGAATAATGTTTGAAGGAATCTTCGAAATCAAATTTCGGTATATTTAAATATTCCATATGGGTCTGTGTGTGCGGCGGATGAGAGTCGAAATTCGTTTGATACCGTGTAAACGGCTCATATGCCCTGGAAATACCGCGCGAGGGAAAGCTTTGTACATTGTAAAATGTATCATGTTTCGGGGAAAATGGGTTCACTTTTGAATACCTATTGTCTATGGATTTCCCGAATAATTGCGTCACTAGGGCCAAAAACATGTAGCCAGTTTGGGAACACTGCGTCAAAGGTGCCAGTGCCGTCTCGCAGACGGGAGTAATATCCGGTGGTATCCATGTAGTCGACATTTTGATCCCTCTATCGCACTAATTCATTTTCGAATTCAACCTCTTTTGTCTGCGTGCTGGCTGAAAACTAATTGTTTGAAAATGGAACAGGAGCTAAAAGAGTTAAGCCGACTATGACCTCTTTTTGATAGTTTAAAAAGTCGTTTTGAAAATAGAATTGCAATTCGACCACAGATTAAATTATTTTGACATGTATTTGCCGCGCGATTTATTGCAATTGTAGTGACTAACTCGACGTACAATTAGAAACTGAATGTTAGTTGGTATCTCCTCTGAGTTTGATAAGTATGCTAAGGTACTTTTATATTTTACTGAAGAAAAGATTTACTCGCGCGTGATAATTGCCTTAGATTAATTACTGATAAAAAATCGGTAATGAATCTAAGGCAATTTTATGTAGTTTGTAATATACTACGTAAAATGTATAATACCTTTTTTAAAGGACAAAAGTTAAAAATGTTCATCTATATTTTCCAAGACAGATTAATAACGGCGGATTAACTTGAAACGAAGTAATTACTACAAAAAAGGTTGGCCTTTGTGTGATGTTGTACATACAAGCTACAAACAAGGACACGATATTAATTATGAATAAAAAAGAAACCATTTCCAATGTAGCGAATAACACGTAGAGGTAATAAAAAAAAATAAAGTAATAAAACACGTCAATCGATTTTCGCTACTCTTATTTTAAATTTAAAAAGTCTCTGTGTTTTTCACATTTAATTTTCAGGACCTGGATGACCGAGCTTAGCTCGGTATTTATTTTTATAAATCGTTTTTTTTGGAAATTTTATTTAAGTACGAATTACATACTAATAAAATTATGAAATATGAATATAATTATCGAATAAAGATAATTATATTCATATTTAAGTTTTTATTTGACTGACATCTTTAAACGAGCAATTCTATGTTTAAGTTGATAAAACACAAATAAAATGACATTTTCTAGAAATGATTCCTAGCTAAATCGATTTATCGCCCCCGAAACCCCCGCCGCATACTAAATTTCATGAAAATCGTTGGAGAAGATTCCGAGATTCCAATTATATATATATATACAAGAATTGCTCGTTTAAAGATATAAGATTTTGTAATTACTATAAATTTTGGTGTTGTTATAATTTACGGTTTTTTTTTTAATATTTAACAGGTAAACGACAAATACGTCTTTATTAAAACATAGATGCCAAACATTAATGGTTGCCTGGAAGATCGATAGCGAAGAAAGCGATAAGGCCGCCAGTTGCTTTTCATCAAATTATGTTTAATATTTTTTTTTCTTTTACGTAATGCAACGAAGTGTTAATAAATACAGTTAAAATTAAATAAATAAAATAAAAAATAAAATAAATTACAATATATTTTACTTAACCTTAAACTATAAGCTCTACTTAAAAAATACTAATTATCTACTTCCTACAATTGCCACAAATATATATAATTTGTAACTGGTGCTCCCCTCATATAGCAGAGCATGCCTTCTATATCATTGCTTTTCTTCAGTTTTCCATCAATATAAGATTGCTAAACTAAACTATTACAACTATTTGAAACTATGGCGTTTATATTTTACTACAAAATCAATCATTATCTGTTTCATGATTATTAATTAGTAATCTAATAGGCAAGTCGGTTTCCTCATGAGGTTTCTTTACGGTTCGAATAAATGTCACATACATAGAAAGTCCATTACACAGCCGGGAATCGAAACTACGACCTCAGAGATGAGACACGCACGCTAAAGCCACTAGGACGATACTGCTTTTTTCTTTAACTATTGTATGATAAATAAATTATCATGAAAATCGATGTACATAAAATAGTATTTAATTCTGGCAACCCTATCTATCGTTAGGAGCGTTATAACTTTAAAAAATATATTCAAACTATCCGCCGTTTTTGCCTGTACATCATAATATATTGAGCGTTTGTATATTAACTTTTACGATATTAAATGAAATATTCCTGTGATCCATCACAGTGGAAAAAATTGTAATAAATAATAAAGAAATATGGAATTGGTAAAATATTGTGAATACTGGTTTTTAGTTTTACTAAGCGATGCGAAAAAAACAAACGAATTCAAAAATAAATTTTAAAATTAGTTTTATTTCAATATTTAAACGCTACTAGATAAGTCTCAATACTTCAAAAAGTTTTAAACTATGTGATTCAAGCTTTTGTAATACTCGCCGCAGAATTTATTATCAACGTAAACTTTGAATATACTAAAATACCTGAACGTAATGTTACAATTTAGACTTTATTGAAAGCCGTCTCAAGCAAGAAGGAGTTATCGCGAATTTAGAGAATCAATTTTGACTAGTTCTAAAGTTTCTCTGCCCAACTGCGCCATAGATCAACCTCATGAAAAACCAACCCTCTGTACTTAGGAATTACGTTGAAAATTGAATGAAATAGTTTATCAGTTTTTGATAATTATTACTTGGTACAGTGAGGAACAGTATAATTTTCCGATCACAATTATGCATTTTCTCTAGGAAAAGGATAGAGGAAATAACAATTTTCGTAATCAGATATTTTATATATAAATACTTATATAAAATATCTGAGTAGAAAAAAATATATGCATATTTATATAAAAATGATTCAATTGAATTTAATTAGGTAGAATCTAGCAGTTATCTCAGTCTTGTCTTCGTGAAATATTTTTGCAGTAACAATCACAAATAATAAATCCCGAGACTACAAAATTTTGACCTAAAATTCGACTTAGAAAATAATACGAAAACATTCAAACAAAATCCAACATTCATCCCGCTAACCCAAGAGATCCCCTGGGCACAATAAAAACAAGCGCCATCTAATTTCACGGAAATCCTTCAATCTTAAAAATGCAACAAAAACAAAAATAATCTCAAAGTTATGAAAGTTATCAAAGACACCGGAGTAGCTACGAAATTAATCAAAATTCTTTAATACAACGACGATTTCAGTTGTTACACATACATTGCGTAGCTTTTTATTTTCAAAATTCTTATCGATTTACGATATCATCACATTTATAAGGCTTTCATCAACGTATCATTTATTTTTATGTTTGAAGTTAGTACGTTACATACAATTTATTAAGTAGAATGTAACAATGACTGTTTATCTACTTCCGTGTGACGCGATTCGGATATTAATAAATGTTTCAATCCAGAGTGTCCATGGGCGGCGGTATCACTTAACATCAGGTGAGCCTCCTGCCCGTTTGCCCCCTGTTCTATAAAAAAAAAAAAATCCAGAACTGTCAAAGAACTTGTCACATAAACAAATAAATTATTGCAGTCTTGTAAGTTAAACAGTCATGTATTGCACACAGTTTCTTTGTCACAATGATACAAAAATGTTGTCAATGGAGCTACAATTTTTTCCGTAGTTACGAGCTTTCTTAACTCATTAAAAGCTGTAAAACAAAACAAATGTTTTTGAGAGTGTTGTAATTATCATTCTGAGGAAATCTCTTGTTTTGTGTTAAAAAATTCATCGTAAACAAATGTGCATTTGTTTTCTATATTTGTTTGTTATCCCTAGTATGATAATACAATAAATTAAATCAGTGGCATTACAACCTTTTTAGGTCATGGTTTGGGATTTCTCTTTCATGATAATTTGTCATTGTAATAGGCAAGTCGGTGATCAGCTTACACACGCCAACAGGCATTTAGAGTAGTAGGTAAAACAATTTAAAGAGTTTCTATTACTTCTCTTGCTGTAAGATACGAAGAAATACAATATACAAAATTCGAAGACCAAATCTTTAGCGATTATCATATGTTATCTTTTTTTTTATAGAACAGGGGGCTAACGGGCAGGAGACTCACCTGATGACAGCCGGGCATCGAACCTACGACCTTAGAGATCATTGCTCTAGGATTTCCTTTCATAATATAAATAACCGAATCATGAAACATGTAGCATTTCAGTCGATCTTTTAATTTAATATGCGTTTTTATTGCGTAAAACCTATAAAATGTAAATAAATGAACTTAGAAAAGGCAGGGTACAGTCATGTGCATCTTTAGATTGGAAATTGGGGTTCCATTTTTGATTTCTACTGCCTATTGTTGACAAATGAACCGAAATATGTAGCCCCCGATTATTTGACAAAGCCAAAATTCATATCTAATGCACGTCAGTCAATCTACATCCGGTCAGCATCCGGCACATCCGAATGAATATTCAGCGAGAATTACAATTGTAACTGTGGATTATACGCGTGCGATTGTGTCATATCTGTTTGTTGGGACCCAATTTGCCAGGTCTGAACATTGTGACAGTCTATGGCAAACAGTATTTTTACTATGTTTAGTAATGCATGTTTGTAGGGAATGGATAAATATTTTTTTTTGTTTAGTCAGAATAATAACATATAATTATACATTATCGATATTAAGTAATTTATGAATAGTTTAGTCTGGCCTAGAATTAAACACGATACTTTATTCTTTTTTTGTATTTCGCACCTTCCTCACGTTTTTTGGTTTTACAACGCAACTACTCATACAAATGAGTGTAGGATACAACTTAGTTTACAAACTGATTTACCCTCTCATTGACAATTTTTCTGTAAGGTATTACCTATACCTTTATACGACCCATAGTGGGCATACATGCATTACATTGTAGCCTTTACAATAATTATGGCTAATAAATAATATTATGTTGCAATCTTCTACAATACTAAATAATAGCCTTAACTATGGTAACGTTCAATAACAGTCTTAGTTTTCTATAATGTTTTGACACCACACTATACTGGTTTTAGTAACTCAAGAAGTTTCGTTCTCTACTAATAGTTTTATACGCCCATATATATGTTTCTATAAAAATTAACATATCCCTGAGTTTACCAAACCAAGCAGTTGTAGCAGTAAAAGGCTTTGTCAATAAAGTATGTTCAAAAATTAAATTAAGCTTTTAATAAGCAAGTATAAGCTACCACTAAGTACTGGGCTCGTCGTAAAAATGATATATAGGGACATTACCGCATGTGCACTGCAATTGTTTATGCGTTAACGTTATTTAAGTCTCTGAAGTCGAATTAATAAGGTTACTTCAATTTAATAGAGGTATTTCGCCCAAAAATTCTATTGTATTTCAACAAGGACGTTGCTTTTTTTAATGAATGAATTTGTAAAATTCTAAAGCGGTAATCAAATTAAATCAAAGTCAAAAATCATTTATTCATGTAGGTAACATAATGTACACTTATGAACGTCAAGAAAGAAATCAATTATTATATATGTAGATATCATATGTTATAAATAATGTTAATCTATACTTTTAATAAACTAACTTTAAAACGTATTAACTAAAATATATTATTAAAAGGAGTCCCTTCAGGCAAGGTTCCGAAGATACTGGCAGCGTTCCCCCTTTGAATAGCTAGACTAATTCTTTGTGCGAGGTAGCTTCCAGCTCTTCGGTCTCCAGTGATGTTGACTAACCTTTTTGATATTTCCCGCCCCTAGCGCTATAAGGCTTTTTGACCCTTGGTCTGTGGGGTTAGGTTATATCCCGTGAATATGATTTTCCCGTATATTCATAACATTTAGGGGGATAAAAATTTGATGTTTTCCGATTCGCAGACTTAACTATACATAAAAAAATTAACGAAGGTCGGTCGAGCCATTTCGGTGAAGTTTATTTAGAAACACCGTGACACGAGAATTTTATATAACAGGTGTGAATATAGAGTACGTTCCGAGTTAAATCATAAAAATATTTTTTTTCTTCAAATATTTTAGCTATTGGAATTTTTGTATCGAGTACACAGGTTGGCCGTCCCGAAAAACGAGTAAATAAAAATCATATATTCCCGAACAAAGAATAACTGCTGTTTGAATCCCGTATAGATTGAGGCATACAAATTTCATCGTCTGTTTCGTTACTTATTTGTTTGTTAACACTACGTTGCAAGTACAATAAACTATTACATAAAATGGACGGCAACTGGCGGCCTTTATATAGCTGTAACCATAAAGGGCCACAAACTCAAACTAGAAGACTCCCAATCACGTAAAATGAATTACTATTTAGAAATTTAATGACATTTTAAGCGAATCTTACTTGCTTGCAGAATATATTCTGGAAAATACCGTGTATATTTTCGCAACATGAGTGTAATATGCATCTTTGCCAACAGATGTGACATTTAATTTAGGTTCTTGTTCAAATAAAAAGCGAGGGAAGAAATCTGAAATGCCAGAGAATTCAACGCTATATCGACATAACAGTTTAGTTACAGGCTATCGCGATTACTAAATAATTAACAAATTTTTTTTTTCATTTTATAAGCAATGCTTTAGTTTTATTTATTGAATAAATAAGCTATAAATCGTTGTGCTGAAAGTTGATCATATTAGTAAATTAATTAATTGATCTTTATTAGGAGTTTTTTTAAATTTTATATGTATCAATATAAAAAAAAACTACGGGACTTATCAAAAATTCTTTACTCTTTACTTTGGGGTCCTAGCGCATTAAAGCTTTTTAGGGAATTATCAAAAAGGTTAGTCGACATCACAGGAGAACGAAGAGCTGGCAGCTACCTCGCACAAAGAATTAGTCTAGCTATTCAAAGGGGGAACGCTGCTAGTATCTTCGGAACCTTGCCTAAAGGGACTCCTTTTAATAATATTTTTTAATAATTAAATTTTAAGGTTAGTTATTAGATATATTTTTAGTTTGTAATTGTATATAAATAATGACGATGAATATTGTATTTATGAGTACAAATGAATGTAACTTGATCACCTTATATTAGTTAAATCTATATTTACAAGACCGTCGTAAAATCAAAACATCATTAATCGTCAACCACAAGTAAAATCTAAAGAACGTCAACGTAGAATTGACGAGAAGAACTGGCAATAAGTTCACTGTTTAAATCGTCAAGGATTTTTATTTATTTATTTATATCTTAAAACTCCGCTACAAATATGAATGTTAACAGATGATTAAAGGCAGTGCAATCTATTGGACTAGAATGATGAAGTGGCAACTAACAAACTCAGGGTATGAATTTATTAATATGAAATGCTTTTACGTTTCAATAGAACGTATTTATTGAAATGTGAAGAATGTGTCACTGATTTTCTCGACCGCGATTGCAGTCACTGGAAACGTCAAATCTCCTATTTATAATAGTGTATATTTGTAAATAAGGCTGAATAAATTATGTAATGAATTCGTCTTTATAACTGTAAGATAGTTTAAATGTTGTACTTGCTAAACCAAACAATATTAAATTTCTATGGAGGTATAATGTAAGTGCGTGCTCCTATTTCACCCTACTGATAGAGGACAAATCTTTGTTTTACGATTATTAATTACTTAAGACGTCCCGTGTAACATGGTTTAATGATTGCAGATCCTTACAAACATTGTGTAAAAAACATGTCGATTAAATAGAGTAGCGGAGAGTTTATTGCCAATTCTTCTCTTACGTTCAACACTCTTGCTGTCAGTAATTGTAAAATTAGAAGCAAAAAATATTATATAAATATAAATGAGTTCAATATAATAATGCCTTCAGGATGTTGTTTGAGGCTTTAAATTTAAATATTTTTAATAATTTTACTAACATAAATATAAGTTTTACTATACTAACAACATATTATGGACTTATTAAATGGTCAGAAACAAATTATTTTTTTATTTTAATTTTATATATATATTTATATATTTTCAGTTTAAGTTTATAAGTGTAAGTTTTGTTACCTATGTGAATAAGTTATTTTTGAATTAGAATTTGATTCGTGAGAATCGCGACCAGTGCGAAAAAGAGAAAGGAATATCAATCTCCATCTCGATCTTCAGCTCCTTACTAATGGGTGACTTTGGCGTCCACCGTCGACAAGGCTATACATCATCCCAACCCGTCGGTAAAAGCATCACTTACGACCCCATCCAGATAAGGAACTCCCGTAGGAGAAATGTCTTAATAGATCCGGAGAATCCAATCACCGTAGCTAACGACAAATTAAAAACCGCCCGCATATTCAAAATCAGATTAGGGCAAACAGTCTTCCTCTAAGGAAGGCGTGAACCTTTACTTGGTACTTTGCTCACTTCAGTGAGCTTCTGTCGTGTCCTTTAGGCGATTGACCATCTCGCGACGACACATGCTAAGGTCCGAATCCCGCAGAAGAGGCAGTTGCGCTAGTCGCGGGAAACACCCATTCCAGCCCATCCTCGCCAACAACAAGATTTCATTAAAAAATACGTTGTACTCAATATATAAAGGCAAAATATATGAGCTTATTAAAAAAAGTACTTTGTGTTATTGGTAAATCCATTAAATTGATTTATTTAAGCCGTTTAACTTCGTGTAAACCAGACCAAAAACCAATTTAAAGTATTCTGTCAAATATGCGGAAGAGATAGGGTTGCTCAAAAATTCAAATACATCAAGCCAGTTCTCAAATACAGGGTGTGGGACGTACGAGAAGAACTGGTAATAAACTCTCTGACACTTTTTTTAATCGCCAAGGGATTTTTTTACAATTGTAATATTTCAATTAATTTTTTTAGACCGTTGTCAAAAACTGTAAGATCCATAAAAAGTTTTAGTTAAAACAGTGAATTCTGTTTTTTTCATTAGTTATTATTCGGTGATTCGCTGAGATGATGATTCTCCACTTGTAATTTCTTATTGTTGTGTTCTCCCACCGTACGAATAAGTATGATCATTCAGATTCACTTATATTCATTTCTGGCCATTTCGTAACAGAATATCGCACGAAGAATGAGCTGCATCGATCTATAATAACCTATTGAGTTCATATGAACTGCCAAGTGGCAACCCTGCACGCTTATCAAGCTTAGTACACACGTTCATTGTTCCTCATCCTCATTAGAGGCAGACATTGTGTACCAGCATTATACGCCCGTGTCCACTCCACCCGGTTTTTCATTTACGAGATAAGCTTGAACAATACTACAATACGAATGCTAATTTAGATTTCGCAAACAATCACTATCTTAACGGGTTTTTACAGTTTTCAGTGGCTTTATTGTGGCTCGTGTACTTTACTCCAATTTATGTTATTAAACAAAACACGACAAATTCTTTCCCACACTGAGAAATAAGCGTACAATTTAACGTTACGAGCCGACAATGTTACGTTTATTTATAAATAAACTAGATGTTTTGGAAATAATTATATAAGATATCATTTTGGTTTCACCAAAGCGATTTAGAATATATATTCCGGCTTGAAGGACCTTGGGATTTACAGTTTGTAGAACTTGGGATGTTTTGAATGATTGAAGATACTATTTTCGCTCTATATTTACCAATCGCGGATAGTTAAATAGTAAATGATAATAATTTTATGTTGAATGTTTTTAATTAAATTCTATTCCATGATTTTTAAGCGCCCACATCTGGCTATACTCTCGGGTCGTAACTCGATTTAGATAATCGCCACGCTTATAAAACTAAAGAAGCCCGAGTGAGCAAAATATATAGCTAAGGCTCGTACATCCGTCATATTCCGCTATACGGAAACGAAAAGTTTATATAATAATATGATGCGGCTGAAAAAGCTAAAGTCTGCAAATACAGGGGTCTAGGCTCTGAATATGATTTTGTCCCATTCGGTGTCGAGACCCTTGGTCCGTGGGGTCCTAGCGCATTAAAGCTTTTTAGGGAATTATCAAAAAGGTTAGTCGACATCACAGGAGAACGAAGAGCTGGCAGCTACCTTGCACAAAGAATTAGTCTAGCTATTCAAAGGGGAACGCTGCCAGTATCTTCGGAACCTTGCCTAAAGGGACTCCTTTTAATAATATTTTTTAATAATTAAATTTTAAGGTTAGTTATTAGATATATTTTTAGTTTGTAATTGTATATTAATATTTTTTAGTGGTGTAATTTTAATCAAGTCTAGTATAACAGATGCTAATTACATATTATCTAAACAACCTTTTTTAATGATATTTACAGAAATTAATAGTAAGGATGTCGATTTATTTATTTTATCATTCTGCACAAGTTTTCTTCTCATTCCTTTATGTTGTAAGATTATATACTTTTGCGTATATATTTTTTCTCTGCATTCTTTATTTTATCATATTTATCTGACCCATGTTATAATAATTATTTGTGTGGAAAATAAATCTCATATGCTTCAGAAACATTATGTATTAGTCACTCAATGTAGAGGTTGTAGGGAAATGTCAATATTTGCTTTCAATCTGGTTGGTAAATGATTGAAAGCGATAAAGCTTCCTAATTATTCAATTGTTCTTATTGTATTAACAACAACGAAGACTTAATTAAAACATATTTTCTTTAGATATTTAAAAAAATATACGATTTCATTATCCAACAAAAAATAAAGCCTACTTTCAGTTTTTTTTAAGTAAAGCACTCTTTCATCTCTCTTTGCCAAATTGTGTTTACGCTGTGATGAAATAGAGCGAATTCTGGTTTTTAGAAGTTCATTTTTCATAATTCGCTTCTGATGTAGGTTCCACTTGGATTTGGACTTCCTCTCCCTTGATCCTGTTATTCCATACACCAGTTTGAAGAAAAATACCTTGTAGCGTATCGTAGATACGCACTAAAATGTACATACTATATGGTGTAGTATTTTCTATACGATTTTGATGTATGTGGCAACATAAATACAGGACACTAAGAAAAGAAGAGAACAGACGTCACTCAACACAGATTTTTAAGACTAGAGAACATGTATTTTTTCCTTGAGCATTTCTATAAGAATATAAATTAATTACTGTTGTTTGTGAAGAAATAAATCAATTTACAAAGATAAAAATGGGTTGTGATTTATAAAAATATAGAACATCCCATAACCTCTAAAAATTCCATCCACGTTCACTGTACTAAAAATAGTAGAAAAATGGTACCATTAAGGCGACTCCAATATTTCAATGTTGAGCCCAATTCCCATTATCCATTAGTAGATTGGCACCAGTAGCCATTGTTACGGGCCCGCATTGTCCAGTTATCTGTAAAAGTGACGATTAATCAGAAACTGTGCAACTTCCTGTTTTGGTATTTCTGGTTGTTGATAGCTCGTCATTAACCAAGTTATAGCAACTAATTAACCTTATTACATTAACAAAAGAATGCATAAAGCATTTCATTGTTAAGAAACAAATTTATAAATCCAATTGGCATGTTTTTATTTATCGTGTTTTTTTATTTAATCTTGTAATAGTGTAATTCCCGAACCCAATAATTAATCTACAATCTGAGATCAGACCGCGACAGTCGATCGATCTCCTCTGCATCCCAATAACCGAAATCAATGCATTTTTGGCGATTTGGCAATCAATATAAACCAAATAAAGTAAATACATAAAACCGTACAAATAATATTAAAATATACATGTCTATGTTTAAAACATACCAAACAGCTTTTTAATTATTTTAAAAACTGGTGTAAGTTAAAATCTTAAGATAGCTTGATTCAAGCAGTTTAATTTTAAGTTAATATTTTTTATACCATATTTTCCATCGTTTTATTTCTGCCATATAATTAATCTTAAGAATAGCTTAAGTATTAGCAAGCCAGCTTATTAAGTGTAACAAATCCTACAGCTGAATATCATTCTGGCCGCTAGTTAAATGGCGCCCTTTAGTTAAGAGGCAAGGTTGTCAATTGAAGGGCTAATTAAACTAGTTTGCTGCGACATATACATCGCGTGATTTCTTCGTTTTACTTTTCACTTAACCTTGCGCTGACCTTGTTGGCTTATTATTGTCTGCAATATCGAAAGTTTTCCTATTTACGTTTTTCTCGTTTTTATCTATTTTGAAATAAGTTTGACGTCAATTGTAGCAGGCGTACTCGATAATGATTTCAATGTTCAGTTGTCGAACTACGTTATTCCAAGTTTGATACGTGCTAAGGATATTTTTTAAGGTACATTGAAATGGGTTTCGACTTAGATGACGAATATTACTGGAATTGGCAATAACATTATAGTGTATTTGCCTTTTTTTTCTTTCCCTCCTTACTTTCTATAGTCACAAGTCTCTGTTTGTACAAGCACCATATTAAATGTGTACACGAAAAAAGTGTCTAAAAAACTACGTCACGTTCGCCTTATTCTACCGTTTAAGAAAAAACGACACTAACTGTATAAGTTAAATTGTTAACTATAGCTAACTTAAGGTGTCGGTTTATTGGGACGGTTTGCGCGCGTATCGTAAAATTTACTCATTTTTCCCTAACGCGCCAAAAAAGTATAACTTCAAAAATGATGTACCAGATTTGAAGGCAGGTAATCCAAGTTGAGAATCGTGGTCTATCAGATTTTTCTGCTTACTTCCGTAATTGTTTTATTGCAATTTAATATCGATTTATCCAAAGACAAAACCATCGACTGTGTGGCACATAAAACCTGACAATTTAAGTTAAGAAAATTTAATGCGGTGTCTGGATTGATTAATTAATTTGTATTATTTAATTAACAACAGATGGCGTTTTGTCAGTATGAAACGCTACAGCGAAACAATGCCACAGAAGGATATAGTGTTTATACGTATATATTGAATATATGCAGCTCATCAATTCCGGTTGGTCTACGCTCACCACAATAGCCTAAGCTAAGCTGTCAAGGCCTTTTAGGCCAATAGCATTGTAAGTAATAGTCTTGTAAGTAAAGTTAATATTTTTTAAATACAGTAATAAAACTAGTATATTGTTAGATAGGATATGTTACTTTTAAACTGTTAATGTCCTAACTCTGCCATGTATATGTGTCGTTGTCATATTTTGTTTTGTTTGTATCATATAGTTATTATTATTATTAAGTGTAACCTATTGTGGATACATCTAATGTGTTTTTTTATTTTATTTTATTTATTTAAGTTTATTTTATGTTTTATTTTTAAATTTATTTTTATTGTCAAGCTGTATCTGTTTTGTTTCCAAATAAATAAATTTTCTTCACGAATAGTTAAAAATAAAGGTAATTGAATTAGCCATTTACAATTCTCCCCACAACCATTTTAATTCAAGTGTAAAACTGGTGGGCATAAATTAGCAGGCTTCGCACAAACATTAGCAACAAACGGGTATAAATTCTCGTCATTTGGTCGCTCATTGATTCAGACCTTATCTCTAATTACACACATTTACGAGTGTAATGTTTAGCGCAAAAACGATTAGTTTGTCCATTGCATATTCACGTATGGCATGGACATTCTCTGCATGATTTAATTATATTTTTAATTAAATGATTATTGTACTGTATTATTTCACATATGGATAAATAATACTAGATTAAATTTAAAATATATAATAGGCGCGAGCATTGACTTGTCTTGTATTATCTCCAAACGCCAATTTTTAAAGAAAAATAAACAAACAGCATGGATTTTTAAGGTGACCTAAAGCGCACACACACACAGTCATACAATGTGCATTGTAGTCACGCACACATGCACCTCAGCAATCAATTTGTAAGTACATTGTCTTTATATGTACCTAATGTTTGGCTGAATATAGTGTCCGTTTTGGCTTTATTTTTTATTTTAAAAATTGTAAAGCTTTGGATTATCAAAAAAGAGTTAAATAAAATAAATGTTAATTTTTACAAATTTGAATATGACACAGAAAAGAATATGTATTAATTACTAAGTAAAGACCCAGATTCAAATTAACTGTAATGACCTAATTTTAAACTTTGCGAAAGGCTTAAATTGACGTTAAAGTTAGCTTTGTTAGTTAAAACAATTAGTTCAGTTTTTGTGGGAGTGACATAGTCGTCTTAGAATCTTTGTTTAATAATATAATGGCACCGTGACAATTTTTATAAGTTATATTTTTTAGATGAAGAACACGGCGCCCCAAAAAGAAGTCGACAGAAGAAAAATAAATGCAGGCCATGGATTTACATGACATAGAAAGAGATATAAGGAAAAAACTAGAGGTTTTCACCCGTGAAAGAAGTTATTAGGATAGCAATAAAAATAAAGTACATTCTACTATTGTAAAGATTGGAAATAAACGGGATTTATTATTTATTATTTTATTTGTCAAGTCTTTAAAAGAAATAAAATTTAACATTAGGTAGACAATGCAAGTTTTTTATCAATACCAAAACAATATGTATGCTTAAAAATACAAGGTAATATGACAAACATTACACAACATTTATTATCAATAAAATTTCAACATAGAAATTTCTAAATATAACAACCAGTTAATGTTACTCTTGCTGGGTCATTTTATTTTTTAGGTTTTAGGTTAATTAAATAAAAGAAAATACTTGTTTTGTTTTAGTGTGAGTGAATACCCACAGGCTTTTCATGCCCCAACGGAGTTTTAAATAACCCGTAAGAGATTTTGAGTTCCTTCTTCCTCTTTTAAATTCCTGATCTCTTCAAACATTAATAGACGATATAATATTGGTGTCGAAAAAATCTATCATACTGTAGTGATACCAATTAAAATATAAATTAATCAAAAGGAACGTCGTTCTATCCTGGCGTCCCTTGACACAAGTTTTATGATTTATTGCAAGAAAATGGTATACAAATATAGTATAGGGTGGTATAATCGAAAGTTCGCAAATTATGCCACATAAAATTATTTAATTTTTATTCAATTCTTACATTATTTCATATTATATATACGTTATCAAATTAAAATAGTAAAGTTAGTGGTATGGAAATCGATAATAACTATGTTCAAGTTGTATATTCTAGTATTTTTATATTTAGATCACGTGTTTCGTAACAGTACAATTAAACAGTGTGAATAAATAAATGTTATTTTGTGGTGTATTTATTTTTATTTAATAAAAACACCAAAATAATATACGACCGTGATAGTAGGTTAAGGCTAATAATTTAATATGTATTAGTATATTTACTGAATATTATACTGTATATGTATTGAATATTAGTGGTAAAACTGATTTGAATAAACTTTTTTGTGTGCATTTTTTAGATTTGAGGTTAATTGTACCTATGTATAATTTATTTACATCGTTAATTAAAAATTATTACATTATTATTATCTAAAAAATATTTCTTTTTTTCGTTTTATTTAATTTCTGGTATATTAACAAATTTAATTTAAATTTAATTATTTTACTTAGGCTGTAATTAAAATTACAGCCTAAGTAAAATATATTGTCTATAGAATTCTACGAAAGTTACTTAAATTTAACAAGATAATGTTAAACTTAACTCAATGTAAAATTTCGTAAGTTCACACAATAGATTGCAACAATGCATTGTTCAATATTCAATTATATTGGGAAAAATATTTATTGCACTATTGTAATTAAATTCATTACTCGGTTGATTTCTCCCACTCTCGGTAAAAGTATTATATACTATTATATATATAATAGTAATTGTTCCCACCCGCAGATTTGCTAATTTTTTTGTGACCGTATGAACAATAAACACTATAGTAAATTTATGTAATACCAAAACGAATGTAAGGCAAAACTTAAACTACCCTAGGAATTATTGGTCTGTTCCGTTCGTTAGTTTTTGAGTTTATTGCGTTTATACAGACAATCTGGCGTTGTTGGAGGTTGTTGCCAATATTTATTTGCTAACGATAAATGACGGAGTTAATTTAATAATTCTTTGGGTTTACATTATCTTTCAGAAAGGTTAAAAGTAAGTTTTTTTTCCAGGCACGTTAGAAGTTAGTTAGTTAGTTAGTTAGGCAAGTTAGAAGATGAAATGTGAGCTGTGTGCACTCTTAACTCTAAGATGTGCTCGGTCCACGGCTGTAGATTAATGTATCAAAATCTGTGCGCAAAAATACTTGAACATCAGTGGTGATATCGTGGGGAAACCAGTCCTCCACACACATCTGAGCACCTATCAAATATCAATCCATAATGAAGGGCATACAAACGAACTCTATGTATCAGTTCAGTTGTGTGCCTCCCGGTTAAATAAAACATATTCTGAGAAAACAATATTATTTTAGGATGAAAATTAAAGTCAGAAAATATCTTTAAAATATTAATTTATGAAGGTCAAAATATTTTTAAATTTATTTACAGTCATTTTCAAATTAGGAGCGTGGAACGGGTGATAAGAACTGGCAAGAAAATGTCTGGCACGCTATTTAATTGTGAACTATGTAGTTTTTGCAAGGGGTAAGAAGTTGCAACCATTATGGACGTCTTGCTCCTCATGATTATGAATCATTAAATACGTTTAGCTATCAACAGAAGCAGCAACAGGCATGGCAAAATAGGAAAACTTATCCCAACGTGAGGTTGACGCAATTTTAATATTAAGTTATTCGAAAATTTGTTAATATTATTTTATATTTGTATTATGTATGTTACATAAGAATTAAAATGTTAGAAAAGATTGGAGACACTGACTAATAGTGAGAATAATTCTAACTGCACCTTATGGGATCATTTATTAACACGCGAGACAGTATATAATGTATACACAATACATACATACAATTATGTATCACCAACATATTAAATACATTATGATCGTCGCCGTTCCAGATGCCAATCCGCAAACCGAATAGGTTTACTAAGCCAAATATATTATGTATTAGGCTTACGGTTATCTTGATATATATATTATATGTACACCTTGGTTTCAAGGCTAAAATACCAGTTCTATATATATAAATTGGTATCATTTTCTATGCTATAAAAATATATGGTTATATTTTATTGTTTTTTAGACCTTGGCCCCCATCCCAAAACCATGACAAGAAACTGGGGAGGGGTAATGTAGTAAATACATCCGGGAGATTAAGTTCAGCTGACGATATTAAAATAATTATTGTTACGAACACATAAATTAATGGTCTAATAAATAAATTACATCATCGTTATGTTTTACGGATTGTATTTTGTGTTAACTAGTAAAGTGACGAATCCTTGATAGAAAGTTGCAAAAGGTTCACAAAAATTCAATTTAAAATATTCTTTTCTCAGAAATCGAAACAAGGTTTTTTTGCATATCAACTTCACAAATGCTTTTGATTGAATTCACAGAAAATTGTTTTGATAAAATTGTGACAAAATAAAGTGTAGTAATATATAATTATTGTTTAGATTATAGGATTGCCATTTTATACAAATTATATTTATTTTTTTATTATGTTATGTTCTCAAATAGGTCATAAAGGACTTTTCTGACGTCTGTCATATTTCATTGTTAGATATTTTACAACCCGTAAACCTTTTTATCGCGCCCTTTGATACTTCTAAAGAATGATACTAAAGAGATTCAAGACTGTCTGCGCCATAAAGTCTATTATAAAATTTAATACAATCCGTACATACAACGTCTTGAAAATATGAATGTCACATTCACATTATATTTTATGAGTATCGAGTAATCTGCAATCCGAGACTGTACTATTACTTCATACCCTGAAACCCGCTAAGAAATTATACCGCTAGGAATTTTTATTTTTATTTATTTTTGCTCTCATAATTATTATATTACACAAGACAATCAGATACTTATGATAATATTTTATAGAAAAGATTGTCTAATTGACATACGAACTTAAGAAGGCGCAGATCTAGATCCATGCAACATGAGGAAGTTTTTTTTTTTTTTTTTTTATTTTTTTTATTGATAAAGATTGCCAACGCTCGGCACACTGATACATTGGTAAAAACAAACACAAAATACAATTTTGAATGTGATGAGCAATTAGAGGCAAACATGACATTCATTTAGAGCACATACAAAAATCAATCGTAACAATTTTTAAACAAAACAAACATTACAAAAAGAAACAATTACAAAAAACTAAACCAAAAAACTAAACCAAAATACTAAAAAACTAAACCAAAATCGATTTTAAAGTGTGAGGGGAGCAACTCTGTATATCCAGACCTAACTTGTTTATCAGAATGCTTAATCTGGACACCGGAGAGCTTTGACCAAAACGCGTCCTACGGAAAGGAGGGACAAATGAAATAACGGGATGCCTAGGGGATCGAGAGGGTACATGAATCTTAAATTTAGAAAGAAGGTTCGGACAATCAATCTTATTATTGAATATCTTTGCTGCAAACGATATATCAATAATTTTTCTGCGATTCTCCAATGACATCATATTAAAGTGTGCCAACCTGGTTTCGTACGTTGGCAACTTTTTTTTCGAGATGCCACTGGAGAAAAGCAGATGCCACAGTAACCTCTTTTGTAATCTCTCGAGTCGTAGCATGTGCGTCGCATAATGCGGCCTCCATACAACTGAACCATATTCTAGAATGCTCCGCACGAGGCTATTGTATAATAGTATTTTTGATTTGATGCTACGAAATCCTTTAGTATTTCTTATGACAAAACCAAGCATTCTAGAAGCTTTCTTAACTATAAAGTCTTGGTGTTCTGAGAACGTTAGCTTATTGTCATAAATTACCCCCAAGTCACGAATCACTCTTTCCTCTCGAAGTACTACGCTACCTATATGATAGTTGTGAATTAAAATATCCCTTTTTCTTGCAAAACGAATAAAGTGACACTTTCGGACATTTAGCTCCATACCATTAGAGACACACCATGAGGTCACTTCATTCAGATCAGATTGGAGCATCGAGCAATCATCGGAGCTACTGATAACACGGCAAAACTTGAGATCATCTGCGTACATGTACTCCTTAGAATGCTTAAAACAAGTTGTTAAATCATTTACAAATATATTAAATAGTATTGGCCCTAAATGAGAGCCCTGTTGTACACCGGAGGATATTTTATGTATTGTGGAGCTAAAGCCGTTAACGACAACGTAAAATTCGCGATTACTTAAATAAGATTCAATCCATTTAAGAAAACGCGGTGATACGCCATAGCTAGACAACTTATTTAAAAGTATAGAGTGAGGAACTCGATCGAAAGCCTTACTGAGGTCTGTATAAATCGTATCAACTTGGAGACCACGATCCAAAGCATCACTTAGGAATTCAGTATACTCAACTAGGTTAGTTGTGGTTGATCTACGTTGCATAAACCCATGTTGTGATAAAGCAATTAACTGTTCAAAGTGTTTATAAAGATAGGGGCATACTAGAGACTCAAGTATTTTAGCAAAGGAGGAAAGAATAGAAATGGGTCTATAATTAGCAACTAGCTCTTTTTCCCCCGACTTATAGATAGGTACCACTTTAGCCATTTTCCATTTGTCCGGAAAAACTCCTAAGTTAAGAGATTTATTATAAATTGTAAGTAGAGGTTCCACCAAATACTTAGCACATTTGCGTATAAAAATGGGCGGAATATCGTCTGGGCCAGCGCCCTTATACTCGTCCAAGTGTGTTAGTTTCTTAAGAAGATTTTCATAATTCAAAGCCGGCGGACACAAGTAAAGAGCACTATTATCAAGTTTAGAAAAAAAGGATTTCTGTTCCTTGTTATGCCTAAAATTAATGTTATTACTAGGAGTATATACAGTTTTAAAATGAGTGGAAAATAGTTCGCAGACTCGGTAACCGTCAGAGGCAGAAGTGTATCCATCTGACATAGCCAAGGGGTAAGAACTATTGCCGCAGCGTTTGCTTTTTACATATGACCAAAAATATTTAGGGTTTGCGTCTATTTTATTTTCTATATCGGAGATATACCGCTTATAGTAATCACTGGCCATTTTCTTGCATCTTTTACTAAGTAAAGTCAATTCTAGCCCGTCCCTTGCGTTTTTATATTTTTTATAACGTAGTCTTATTTTATTCTTCTCTTTTAAAGTTCGAATTAAATTCCGATCAAACCATGGGGGATAGCGGTTATTACTAGGTTTGCTTAAAGGAACGTAATTATTGATTATATCTCGTATCTTCAAATAAAAAACATTTACAATCAAGTTTATGTCGTCAATCCCAGCGAAAAGTTTCTCCCAATCACATTTTGTTAGCTCAATAAAGATATTGTCATAGTTAGCTTTACGGAAATTACGCTTAGTCGTGACTATGTTAAAAGGTAATTCAGGATTTCTGGACAGGGAAATTTCAATATCCAAGGGAGGATGTAGTTTATCTATAACGCTTAAAACACCACACGAATTGCTCACCTCACACGATGGCAGATTTGTAAGTACAAGGTCTAGAATTCTGTTACAATTATTAAGGATAGAATTATGTTGCTTTAGATTATTAGTGTCTATGAAATCGACAAATGGTTGACATGAAGGAGGGACATAAAATTCACCACTAGAATTGCTCCAGCGTATATCTCTTAAATTGAAGTCACCAACAATACAATGATGTACAGAGTGTTCGAAAATTTTATTGCAATTTGTGGTGAATTTTTTTAACATAGAATAGTTGACGGGCGGAGGAAAGTAAACTACACAGAAATCAATTTGATGAAGGCAACGTGGCGCCGGCAGTTCCACTCGAACCCAGATTTCTTCTAAATCAGATTCCCAACTAATCATTCTTTTGGATTTAAGTTTCTTTGAGATCGCAATAATGGTGCCACCTCCATCTTTTTTGTGGGAGTTTAAGGTCTCAGACCGATCCCGCCTGTAAACCACATACCGTCCATCAAACAGCTCTGAGCTATATATCGAGTCTTTTAACCATGATTCAGTTAAAATTATAATATCATAAGTGTTACAAAGTAATTGGGTGTAGAAAGAATGCGTTTTAGTTCTTAAACCTCTAGCATTTTGGTAATATATACTTAGATTAAATACACTTGTTATATTCGGTTTTTGGTAGTTACAATCGATTTTGTTTACATTGTGTGGGGTGCCCACTGTTCAACATACATATATATTTATAAAACAAGCTTAGCGTACTTATGATAAGCGACTTAATATGTCTACGCTTTTAACATGGAGGAAGTTTGATTCTGCGTTTTTTCGCATGAAAACACGGCCGTTGCGCACCCATACGTAGCTGTACTTTAGTTCCTTTGCTTTCTGCCTAGCAGCGGCATGTAATACCTTATTTTCAGGCGTTAAGTGCTCCACCACATAGACAGCAGACTTCGCAATGCCACCAATGCCCAAGTGACTAGAGTTTAGTTTATTGTCCTTATTCGCTTTGTTGAACTTTATGGAAGCCGCGATAAACTCGTCGCGTAGACGCGGGCTACTAAACTTAGCTAGAATGGAGCGAGGACGATTCGATTTGCTGTCTAGTTTAGCGACTCTGGAGCAGTAGTGGATATCTTGTTCATTGACAGGGCACTCGATGACATTCCCAACTTGCTGGATAATTTTGGTTAGGTTTTCACCTCTGTGTTCCGGGACACATTGAATTTCTATATTTGCTGCGCGGGAAAGTTGGTCAAATTGGGCAAGTTTCGCAGTCAGCGTCATGTTCTCAGCTCGCAGGGATTCATTATCCCTTTTGAACTCTTGCAACATATTATTAGCCTGTGAAGCGCATTCGGACTTAATTTTCTCTAACGTGTTGGTCGTGTTGGTCACCTGTTCTTCCACTTGCAAAAGTTGGCCCTCCCAGGTACTCATACGATTTTCAAGAGATACTATGTCATCCCTGAGTTTCCGCGTCACCTCGAAAATAGCGGCGTTGAGGTCGTCCCGCCATTGCTGCCTCAGATCTGCGAGTTTACCATCCATATATTTAGTCAGCATATCAGTATCGACGTTTAATGAGGATGCTAAACTTGTTTTTGGTGACACTGATGAAGTAGGAGTAATCTTCTTGCTCTTGCAGGCCGAGCACTTCCACTTTTTCCTATTCATCGGAAGAATTCTTTTAAAATCAGATTCCGATAGATCAGCGCAGAAGAAATGCAACACAGTGAGGCAAGATGTGCATTTAATCATTTCAGCATCAGAGACATGTTTTAAGCATTTGCCACAATCCATCTTGTATTATTTAAAAAAAAAATTAAATAATACCAAAAAAAAAAATAAATAAAATATAATAATGTTACAATGGTCGACGAACAGTTTTGATCTCACGTCGTATTGATTTGAGTACCACGACTTGAACGCTGCGCCACTACGGCGTTGACTTTACAGGTGAATATATAGTACAATTTCTTGAGATACTATAACACTATATAGTGACTAATGCAAGATTTATCGCAAGTCACGTTTACACTTTACATCAAGTCCCACAAGTTTTGGCAATTGCATTTATTATGTATTATTATTTGTTATGCATTTAACTAACTGTCGTAAAGTTTGAATGTTATCCTTTCTCGATATTATGATCTCAAAATACCTTTAAGGTCATTTCAAAAATGTTAGTTAGTTAAATTGAAATCACTTAGGCACAGCACAAACTTTAAACTAAGGTTTTAAAAATAACTAGAAAAACATCGCACATTCACCGTATCACAAGTCACTCACTGTTTACTTGTTTTACAAACTTAGGTTAGTTTATATTATGTCGCACGAATTACATACGCGCTCACGCGTGAACGGTTGCGAATATAATTGCTTGGATCTGCATCTTGAGTAGCCAGTATCACAGCACACAGCGAGGGCACTTCAAATACAAGTCCACCTTAGCCAATGGGATCTTCCTCCATTTAGATCGAAGGAAAAGCATCACCTTCCTTCCTTGACTAATTAGTCATTCAGTATATATAATTGTTAATATATATATGATTGGTTAAGTATGATTTAGTACTATATTATTCAACGAAATACGTAAATGTCACTGCTTTAATTCCCACACTACACTCTTTTGATTGTGTAATTCTTCCACTTGCGCAAGCGCATCTTTAAAACGTAACACTTATACAGTGTACTGTGCACCAACCTTATTTATCCAAATTAGATAATAAATAATGCACAATTTTAACGAGATTTGTAAACAGTTTATCTTCATTTAACTTTTGAATGTTCAACATTTTATATTCTTGGCTGGCTTAAATTTTCGACACAAGGATATATAAAAGTATGATCACAGGCGATCTAGAATAAGCTAACAATGAAATATGCTATATAACCAAAAATCACCCAACGTGTGAAACCGGGGCACAGCCATAGTTAGATATATAATTTATGCTCTGGATAACCTTTTGTTTATCTTTGAAAGGATTCTGGTTATTGCCATTAAAGCTACTTTTAATTTGGTCTTATAAAATATCAATTGCGTTATTTGTACTAAAAGTTATTTTCTTGAGTTCATGACCCTTAACTTATGTTTTCATATATCGAGACTCCAGAATGATTTCGAATATTGAAGATTTTTTCTTCGTAATCACACCCACAGGGCTATTGTAAGAACTAACGTTGAATACAAAAAAGAAAAATAATTATCGCTTTTCGTAATTATGAGATGAAAGCACTAGTCAGTGCGTTGACATCTCAATATTTGATCCATCTTTGTTTTGTATGTAATCAAATAAACATCATAGGGCAATAAATGCGCATACTTCATTCGTTTTTAACAATCGTGGTCGGAGTTGACAGTTGACGTCTTTTAATTTTTACTATAAAATGTTGCCAACGCCATCTATTGGTCATCTTGTTTTTGTGTAGTATAGTGTACTCACAAAAAGAACCAAACTGGTGCCCAAGGTACAGCAAACGAAAAACAGGAACAACTTAGAAGGTGGCTAGAGCAAATTAAAGAAACAGCAGGTTGCATGACATAGGCAGAGAGGAATGGCGGGATTTGGATGAGGCATTTTCTAAAAAAGGACACACCTATAATATTGGAAATGTGTTTAAATATTAGTATATGAATTAAAAGTCTATTATTATTATTTTATATATATAATTATTGCTATCATATGTTTTTATTCAAGAGTCATGTAAATGGGTCTTGTAAACGACAAAATAACGCAGTGACGTCATATCAACGTTCAAAGCATGAAATACGTTATACATTGGCTATATACAAAATCCTGTACATTCTGTGGACTTGACAGTTCGCCTAAAGGGAATTTAAGCCCTAGTGCGATCTAATTGAAGGAAAGACTGGCAGACATCGACTGACTTACAGGCTTAAAAAGGTATATATACAGTATAATAGAGACTAGTAACGTAGCGTATTTGATTTTTGTACTAATATTATAATGAGGAAAGGTGTATGTTTGGAAATAGATACACCGAATTAATAAATTATTTCACCTTTAGCACGTTTTTTTAGAGAAAGGTGAAAAAGCCCTTACCAAAGCCAGCGCTTTGGATATCGTACTTGACGCGGGGACTATGTACGTACATTCAAAGCTCTTCAGAGAGCTAGCAAGACTCACCCACTAAAAACACCTCAGCCCTCCAGACACCCTCAAAAGTTTCAAAGTTTAATTCTCCAAAGAATTCAAGTTTATAGTCACACCCATACACACGCATATGTATGCAGACACATACCTGCTTTATTGTTTCACTATGTTCAACACGATATATATAAAATATAAGTACATTTTATAATTATAGTACTTGAATTGTTTCACAGATTTTTAAAACTATGAGTGTGTGGTACTCGGGGACTGCCGCGGTAAAGCTATTTTTTTTAATTCGGACGCCGCCCTTAAAGCCCGCCATAAAATCTATCTATGCAACAGTTTAAAATACAATAACAGATACGAAAATGTAAATAGCATTTTAACACATAAAAGAAAAATTGCAACAATGATTATAAAAGGCGCATGAAAACATTGTTAAATTCGCTTGGAAAGTGAGTGTTATAAGAATTACACAATCTAGGGGGCACCACAACACAATGACACGCGTAATAGGTAAATCAAATGTATATCATGAATGATAATAATGTACTAGATAATATGATCACTCCATGCATTTGTATACCTATATTCACACTGTGTACGTGCTAATGATAATATAAATAAATAAGCCGTTATGCGACAGAATTGCCATCTAAAGTTCTAATAACTATTAAACGCATACATCAACCAATAGCGTGTATTTTTTCTCCCTTTCTCACTCTCTCTCAATCAGTCTCAATAGCTCTCTTTTTCTCTTTTTTCGTTTTGTCCGTAAATGTGAAATGTTTAAACGAAAAATGTGAAGGAAAACATGACGGAACAGATACAAAAGAGGCAGATCTAAAGTTGTTACACTTAAGACAAAAAACCTCCTACAAAAAAAAATCATCTTTACCAATACGATAGTTACTTTGGGAGTTATCGAAATAATGGAATTCTTTCCCCTTTTTATTACTTGACCCGAACAAATATTTGTTGAGTGGTACTTCGTTAAATGGGAGTTTTTGTAATAAATAAAAATAAGGTAGATACGTTAAAGCCTTTAACGACATCAGAGTAAACGATAATTAATGATAATAACTCGCATTATGCTTCGAGCAAGTTTAATCGTTTATTATGCAAATATCCGTCAATGTTTCGATAAATTTTATCGAATCAAGTTAATCGTATTCCGGTCGGTTCAATAATGTGTTGTCTGTTGTTTGATTGACTCAAAAATGAATCCGTAAAACGATTAAAGCGAAAAATTTCATATGTCAAAATAATCTTTAAGCTTTATTTTTGTAATGCTTTAATTGTCAATAGAGCAGTGTTGACTTCCTGGGGTCGTAGGTTCGGTCCTGTGCACCAATGGACTTTCTATGTACGCATTAAACATTTATTTATTTATTAAGTCTACAACATTATACATATTACGAAATCTACTGATAATTTTATAAAATCTTCTATCTTATATGTAGGACAATATTATATATATTATAAGTTTTGCAAAAAATAGCAATAAAAAAAAATACAATTAAAAACATAAACAAGATAAGACAAATACACAATAAAATAAAATTACCAAGAATTTTTGTACTTAAAAGCAGAAAAAAAAATCATTAGCAAAACCGCGAATTAGTTTCAAGAAAGGCACCCAACAAGGCTTCGCTCGAATGGTGAAGGAAATCATCGTGAGGAAATCGGCTTGCCATAGACCAATAAAGTTTACGGCGTGGACACGTACTTGACAAATGATCATGAAACAGAATTAAAAATCTGAGGCCCAGAGCTAAAAAGGCAAAATTGTTTTCTTTTTTGTTGTCAGTATAAAATGATGCATACATTCATCTAGACTACATGTGAACGTAGTGTCTATCATATTATTTGTTATCCTGGCTGAATTGAAAATATGGTTAACAATGAACAACAACAAAAAATCCTCAACGTAAGTTTTGTTTTGTTTGTTGTTTTTGTAAGGTTTAAAAATTCCATTGTGTATTTTTAAACAGCTTTGCCTTAAGAGATTTCCATAGCAAAAGCAGTACAAACTCGAAATAAACTGATCAAGTGACTCGAGAAGCGAACGTAAGTGTATTTCTTTAGAGAAAAGTTGTTTCATTCGATTTTCAAACTGCTGTTTAGTTTTGAATTTCATAAAAACTTTTTTGAACGTGACGTCTTTATTTAGAGGAGAGAAAACGACCGGAAACTGAGCTGTCATGAAATTTTTAATAGTGGAATTTATTTTAACAACGCAATATATGAAACAGCAGGGAGCAAAACTAGGATGGTCCAGGTCAAATTCAAGAATTTTACACTTTTTTTATTATTATTTTTTAGTAAATTTAACATCTACAATATTTCTAACATGTTCTTATACAAATGTTTTGTAAAACGATGTTATGTATTTGTGAATTTAAAAAGATTATTCAAGGTGAAGACTTGCAACCTGAATTACTTATTTTATTTGATTAATTTTTTTTGTCATTAAGTTTAATATGTGTATTTTGTGTGCCTACTGTATACGTAATGGTGGATATTTAGTGAATTGGAGATGCCACTGAAATGCTGTGTACAATAATTGGATTTCAGGTTTTCGAATGTTGTTAAAAAAACAAAAATATATCTCATCTTAAGGAATTTATTATATAGTAAGAAATTAACAAATAAAATTTCTAAAAGTTACCAAATTAAATTACACGAAATTAACCACAACTTCAACAACAATAGTAACGTCCTATATCTAATGCGAGCGTCGAAGAAGTCCGCCCGACCATACAGCGCGCCGTGCTTATACTGAAAACCAGTTTAGTCCAGTATACCCCACTGCTACACGTCACTTGACTTTTTTTACAGCTTATTATATTATTATATATGATAACAGCATCATAATTTTAACATGTAAGATGTATTATGACAGGTAGGTTTTTATTTAACTAAAAAACGCTTACGCAGGCTTGTTCCTTGGGGTAGCGAGACCCCACCTACTAAAAACACCTCGGTGTTTTTAGTGACACGCCCTGAAGATGGGCCTATGCCAGGCATTCCTCCAAGAACGCTGTAGCCACCAGGCCAACACTGCATTAATGGACTTGAACTGCACTTAACTTCACTTGGACTTTGCAAAAAAATGGGGTGCCCGTTTTCACATTCTAAGTTTGATTTCAGTTAATTAAATTTAAATATCGGACGTAGTCTTTATACTTATAATCGAGTAAAAACTTACGCGTGTAGTGAATTCTGGCATGTTTTTTGTTAGTTTTTGAGGAATTCTTTAAATCCGACATGTGGCCATCGCCAAAAAATAATAAGTTGTCAGAAATAAAGACAACGAACAAACATTTTGAATATTTTCTGCAAATTAAATAATTTATTCTTTATTTTACATTTAATTTCTGATTTTATATTTACGCGGTTTTAATAATACAAACAACGTCAGACAATTAAATTAAATTAATTGAAATCGTTATGTTCTGCAAAAGAGTTTATATATAGATATACTTTAATATAGACATCACCCAGACTAATAAAAATCCTTTTTACGAAGTACAAATACGCTCAAAGGTAATTAATGCCATATGAACTAGCCCTCGGGCTAGTAATTATATAAAGCGAAATAAATACTTTGATAATTTGGTTTCAGTTAAAATTTGTTTCAGTCTCCCTTTGAAGCTTATTTGTATGTCACTTGTAATAACTTTTATTAACATTTAAAAATGAAAAATAGGGAATTGTTATATTTAAATTACTTCAGGATGTATTTTTATATACATTCTAGTAATTTATTAACTTAGGCAAATGATTCCTGATATATCAGGAGTATTATGAAATTAAAAAAAATTTAATTGAAAAGTTTTTATTATATCGGCAAGGCTGTAGCGACACTGATTAAATTAGATTTTATTCTAAACACTATGGATAAATATTAAAATTAATTATAAATTTAATACATTTACCCTCTCATGTCTTATATCAATTAAAGTGTAAATAAACTATAACCATATTACTCCAGGGCCTAAATACATTACACCCCAGGCGTCCGATACGTCCCAATAAGATAGATCAATACCCCCGGCTGGGACCATCAGTTACTTAGCAATATCGAACCTTAAACAATCCTTCCTGGAAACTTCATTTGTGATTAGATTTTGGTGTAATTTTTAAATAATAAATAATAATCGATAAGATCTGCTTAAATTTTGCCTACTGCGAAATTGGTGTTTTGTAATACAGTCTCCCTGCTAGTTTGCCCCCTGTTGGACACAAATGGACTCCTGTCTAATGGGTTCATCTGATGTTAAATGATACCGCCGGCCATGGACACACTCAATGTCACTTTCATTATTACATATTATATACACACTTTCATTCAGCATAGAACCAATAGAAAGCTGTGGTGTATGTTCCTTCTTCTTCTTTTGGAGCCCCCATCCTCTCCATATCTGTTAACCGTCAGTCTCGTGTAGATAGTTTTTCTTGTGCAGCAACTCTTCCGCTGTGACCCGTCCACTTTCTTACGTTAATGTACCTTATATGGACTTGTAGTGCTAACCCTTGTAGTGTCAGATTAGTCATTAGAACATTTACCAGCAGAGTACAAATAACTGTGTAACATAGAAACAGTTGCGGACATTTGAGTTCAGTGAAATCCTCTGCCAGCTTCCTCCACAGCATAGGATTTCTCGAAAAAACAAGGTCTCATTAGAATAACATACAAATGAAATAGTTCCCCTGTAATTTTTATTTCTAAAAGTTAAGAAACAGAAAAAACTAAATGTCATAAAAACGCTTTCAAACTATCAGGAACTATAGAACTATTGTGTGTGCTACGAGAACTCTATTGTGTGAACTAATTGTTTGTGCTGTGATGGTAAGTGCTCTGCTAACTTCACTTCAAGCGACATCAGCGCTGCGAATATTGAGAAAACAACATCGGAATTTCATACAATCGCAGAGATTTCTATTGGATTTCATGAGCATTTTATAGATCAGTTAGCCTTTTTCTCAAATATTCTATTAACCAAGACATTTAATTGAATCATGCTTCTGTCACCCCTTCTTAATATGCGAAGTGCTGTTTACTACACTATACAGTTTCTTTGAAGTGAAATTTTTAATGCGACTTCAAAAAAGGTTGCGTTAAATGTTTAACGCTACCATAAAGGTATGAAAGCACTGTTGCGTTAAACTTTTATGGTAGCGGTAGAGTAGTAACTCTCCTGCTACCATAATGCAGCGCAATAGGGAGAGAGAAAGAACGATTAGAAGGATAGACAATTAATAATAATAATATATTTATTTTATTTCTCACAAAAACATATACAATAATTGTCATTCTTCTTTGGAGCATCTGCTATTGCTTAAGTGAGACTGATGCCTGTTAAAGGTTGTGCACCTGTGTTACAGGTCATCAGGCCTCCACCACTTCGGATCGACAAAATGATTATATGTAAAGAATAGACAATTATATTAATTATAAGGAAACCACATGGTGTATGTGTATGTGTGTGTGTTTGTGTATGTGTGTGTTTGTGCATGTGTGTGTGATTTTTGACAAATTGAATTTATTTTATGAAGAAAATTTATTTAGAACATGATATTGAAATTTACACGATATATTTTATCGCAAGCCAACTAATCCATTTAAAAAAAATACATATATAGTAACTTTATTACATTAATTTAATGTTTTACATACTGGAGTCCACCCCGAGACACTGACACTGCAATTCGTGCATTAGGGCCTTAAAGAAACAACATGATGATATTAGAATTAATTCACTTAGTAGAAATCGATTCACTTAAAATCAATTTCTACACCTTCCTATTAATTTCCACATTACGAAGTTTCACTTCTTCCGCACGGGACTCCACGCATTATTTTTGATAGGATAATGAGGCAAACAGGATGCCCAAAAAGGGCATTCAAAGATAGGCATTTTGTGAGTGAGTTACCGGGCTTATCGCGAGGACTAATACACAGTTTCAAATAGTTATTTAAAGTTTTGTACATATCTTTTGGATAGGTATATTTAACTTTTGGTACGTTTAGGTACTACAAAGTGAAAAGTTTTTCGTATATCCTAGACATTGTTACGGACACATACAATGTAAGCTTAAATTGAAATGTTTTATGTTTGAATCAAATTTCAATTTGTATTTTATGTGAAGGTGTGAAATTGTCATACAAATTGCTCTATTGTACTATGTTGCGTTGAAATTTTGGTTGTATACCTATAAAAATTTGTTTTTATATGAAACACAATGTTGAATAATTAGGGTTGTTCTAGTGGCTTTAGCGAGCGACTGAGGTCATAGGTTCGATCCCCGGCCGTGCACCAATGGTCTTTCTGTCTATGCGCACATTTAACGTACGGTTGAACTACGAAGGAAAATACAACATCTATTTACAACAAATATTTCTTTATCTGTTTCTTAACGTTTTTTAATAGGCAAGAAGTCTTCATTCATCTTGAAAAATGACAATAATTTCTGAGCATGGCAATCTACTCACATTGTTTTTCATCTTATTCGAACAGACGACCGTTCAGTCGCGTACGTATCCAAGATAAAGAAGTAAATTATATTTATATAAGAACCAAATTCAAGAATTAAACATTTATGCTTTACTTGTCAGTGCCTTTAAGATTTGGTATTTAAGATATTTTTATACTCACATGTATCTTATACTACAACCCTGTTAAATTCAGTACCATTTTATTTGAGGGTACTTACATCGATAATTGAATTTAATCTTCATGATCCGATGTAAGATACTGACGACACGCTTAACGAGAGCGATCAAAGACGTAGTCTAGGAGCAAATGCTTTATATGAATAATAATGCTATGTATATATAAGTTATTAAGTTTAGAATAAAAATTGTATGTTGTATTTTTCTATTTAAAAAAAAGGATGGGCCGTGCTTGATGCCTGCGTGTTAGCCGTTAAAGTGTTAACTTGTGCATTAGCAGGTATTCAATACGTCACTGGCTTTAAAGATAACCCCATTTTTATGTAAAGTTAATGGATACCAATGAAAGTCAATGGATTATTGTAGAGATTATTAATTAAACAAATATAATAATATTGGTAATTATTTTTCTTATTTTTTTTCTGATATTAACGTATTTTCAAATTACATATTTATTTTCAACACATAAATACACATAATGTATAATATATATTTTTTAATATGGAAGTGAAAATACGTTACGTTTTTATGAAACTGACTGACTAATTTTGACAGATTATTTCATGTCACTTCACTAGAAAACAAAGTTTTGCCGTATGTGCCAGCACTTTTTACGTTCTCAGTATGTCAATTCGCCATATACGCAACTATCCTCGTACGTCTACAACTCCAAAAAACCAAGAAGTTGTACCTACAAGCAGACCTTATGTGGTCCTTCTTACGTACATAGTATTACTAATATATTTTTATTTGTTGTTATTTTGGACCTGAAGAAACAACAACACAGGTTGGCCATGATTTTACTATATTAGAAAATTTAAGTTTAGCTTATAGAAAAAATCTAATTGTGTATGGCTCATAACTTCGGGATTGCGAATCTCACTACTTCCCAAGCAATCGAAATCAAAGATGGCACATTTGAAAGTTAGATGTAGGCGAGAGAGCTTTTGAGCTGCATTTTTTTTATAAAACAAACGATCGGGAGTCTCATCTGATGTTTTTTTGGGGGACCCCTACTTCCTAGCCTATATATCGACCGATCTTTTTCCTAAAAAGCGATATTATTAACATAGAGGGTTGGCGTCTCCCACCGGACCCGGGCGACAACTACTCCGGAAATATTGTCATAATATTTATGGGCGAGCTTGGACCCGCTGCCCGGCATCTGATGTTAAGTGATACCGTAGATAGAATTGTTACGCTCTTTTCTTGAAGAACCCTATGTCTAAGTGGTAAGGTGAGGTAAGGTAGAAATAAAGTCAGCATATCCTAGACTATGTTAAGGAAGCTCGTTAAACGGAATTGCTAGGGTTTATGAGATTAACACGTGGAACTTCTTACGGGCCATAACTCAACCGAAACGCTAAGCTCGCTTATAGTTACGATCACTGTTTAAGCAGTAGCTACATATTAGTAATACAAGCATCTTCTTCCAAATTTGAATACTATAAAAAACACTAATTATCCATACCTTGTGCCATGAACGCTGTCACATCGTTCAAATAACTATAATTGGATGATCCAGGCTAAACAGTGTGTTACTATTACTATGAAGGTTAAGAAAATTGTAAATACTGTTTTCTTTTTAGGTTTAGTTACATGGATGAAATTTATTAGAACATATTTTTGAATACACAGATATAATGTCTATAAAGTCTTCCTTAAATTCATGTTTGCGTTGATGTTAGTTATTTCGACTTTGTCTTTGTGTGTTACGTAATATGTAACACGAGAAAGTTAGTGCATGTTTCTATTTCATTATGCCCACTGCTATTAAGAAGTCTTGTTTTAGATGACAATCTTTGTTTTGAATTTTTTTATCATCAAACTTTTACTTATTCACTATTAATTACTTAAGATGTCATATGGAACATGGTTGGTTGTAGATCGAACAAAAAAATTGTCGTTCAAAAAGAGTGACGTAGAGTTTATTGCCAGTATTCTTCTCGTCCGTTCTACGCTCTCGATTTGAGAACTGGCAGTAAAATTAGAAGCATTTAGAATTTCAAATACATTTCTTTATTGACGTTAAAAACTGGACACTGTGTTATTATTTTGAATTTTGAACTTTTGAATCGCATTGGTATACAAAGATTTTCTATGGAATTTATTTATTTATTTATTTATTTATTAGGAAACCAAACAGAGACATCCTTAATAAAAACACAGTCAAAAATAAAACAAATACAAACACACTGGATGAATCTACAACAGGTTACACTTATATATGATACAAAAAATAATACATGACAACAACACACATAAAAGTAATATTAAGTTAAGACATTAAGAGTTGCTTTATTTTATTCTTAAACAAAGCAGTAGTGGAGTGCGAAAAAGGGTCAATGTTTTTGATTGAATCTAAGGAAGAACACATCCTGTGAAGAGGCTCGCGGAACCCAATGTTGGTTCTGGGAGTCTGAAAATTAAAAGTTCTATGTAAGCGTAGAGACCTGGCAGGAACATTAAATGGTATGAGTTCAAGAAGATCTGAACAACTTATTTCATTTACGCATATTTTTCTCACTGTGACACAATCTATTAGATTACGCCTAGTACTCAGAGAAGGTAATTTATATCTTTTTAAAAGTTCCTTGTAATTAGCCCTACCACTATTCATCCGATAATTTAAAATGCGTAAAAATTTCTTTTGTACAGCCTCCAGTTGTGCGACATATATAGCGTAATGCGGATTCCAGATTGGACAGGCGTACTCCAACTGGGATTGCACGAGCGTCCTATAAAGGTGGATGTATGTGGTTTTGTCTTTGAAGGGTCTGGTGACTCGTGTTATGAAACCTAACATGCGGTAGGCTTTATTAATAATTAAGCCTATGTGCTTATCTAGGGTTAATTTGGAGTCAAAAAGGACACCAAGATCCCTTACAGACCGCACACGTTCGAGGGCATGGTATCCAAGGGTGAAGTTGGCGGTGATTGTGTTATGTGTTTTTCTTGTAAACACGATATGCTGACACTTACTATATTTCAAGAATAATTTGTTTATCTGGCAGTAGTCATCAAGCCTATCGAGATCCTCCTGGATAAGTTTCACGTCAGAAAGTGTAACTACCTTTCTGTATAACTTTAAATCGTCTGCGTAGAGCAAGTAATTGCAGTGTAAGAAACATTTGGATATGTCATTAATATATAAGGAAAAGAGCAACGGCCCAAGAATGGAGCCCTGGGGGACGCCGGATGTCACTACTATTTGAGAAGAAGTAAACCCATTTATAACCACCGATTGAACACGATTATGTAGGTATGCTGTAAACCATCTTAAAAGATTGCCCTTAATACCATTAAAAGACAGCTTTTGTAAAAGCATCATATGGTCAACTTTATCAAATGCCTTCTGAAAGTCTGTGTAGATTGTGTCTATCTGGTGGTTATTATCTAAACCGTTAAAAATATAATTAGGGAATGTTAAAGTGGGCCTGGTTATACTATAAATTTATGTATAACTAACGATTTTCCCAAAAGCTCCACATGTATACGAAGGTGGTATTTACATTGAACACATTTATATCAATGTTGTACAATCAAGTATAATTTTATTCGCATCAGGCGCTGCTAACGAGCCTAAAGCTCGGCAAATTACTTGAATAACGCCAACAGAAAATTATGTTTGGATTTGTTTGCCTTCTGTGTCAATAGAGGTGATATTCGCTCGAGTATTCGATTAAGAATAGTACAGAATGTTTTGAATAGTAAGAATAAAGTGTAGCGTACGGTGTTTTTGTGATTTGATTATTAAATTTTCGTGCAGTGAGATTTAAGTTTTGTAACTCATCATCATAACACTTCGACGCCCGTTGTTCCACAAATTAAGCGCTTCTTACCGAGTGTTCTACTAATCTACTTTTAGCACAAAGAGAACACGTTAGTTTAGGAATAGTTAAAATTGGCAGAGGGTCCATTGCAAAACTTTTATTTTTTTGTCTATCAAAGAAGTTAAAAACCACGCTACGAATATAATAGTTATTTATAAATATCCGTCCTACGTAGGTACTATCGACCTCCTTGTAAATTAAACTTAAACTAAAAATATATTGTATAATATTGTATTGACACTGCTGATAACACGCTGCGCCACTGTATTTCATATAAATTTTGTTATTTACATGCCACTCACGGTTTTGACTATATTAAATTTTCTCAAATCGAAAAGCTAATTTTAAGATGCTTACGAGTTTGATGTTAACTTGTCAAGTAATTTAAAGTTCGTATAGAACATATGCATCAATCAAAGGTATCAATACACAATAGCAAAACATGGAACAGCTTTTGGCCACTCATTGGAGTCATGAAAATATAAAAATCGAGCATCATAAGTAAAATTAAACTTTTCAATACTTGTATACTACTTATTCTAACATATAGATCTCAATCTTGGGCGCCCAGTAAAGCTTTACATACAAAGCTACTGAAAAAGAGTGGCACAGTGCACACGAGAGAGATTTGGAGGAGGGCTTTACCTTAAAACAGATGAAAGCCTATTATTATTATTATGGAATATATATAACCCAATTTTGAATTGACATTGTATTTTCAGAACAAATTCCTTCGTTTGCCGACAGATTTCGATAGGTAGACCAATCAGCTAAAAAGCAATCTTTCAGAAGATCCGGATTTGGTAGGAAAAATCAGAAAAAAAGAGAAATGAAAAAATAATAAGGCTTTTCCTTAAAAGTGGCATTACAATACTAGTCCACAAAAAAAACTACATTTTTTTACAACTTATACTAACACAACAAATGTGAACTAACCAGATTTTGTATGGATTCATTAATAAAGCCCTAATAATAATAATACATTCTTTAGATATTTAGCACCGAATATATTCCAAATTCCCACATAATACATGTGTAGACATACGTGACGCTTAGTTCAATAAAAAACTTTTTACTACCCGGAAGTCTAAGTTGTTAACTTTTTACGGGAAAAGCTCCGAACACAATACAACTACTGGAAGTTGGTTGATAACTTTTCACAATACCACTTGCTTGCTTCGGGCTGACATGTAAATATAATCTCATAAAATATCATGTTCGCGCAAGGGCCTCGTCAGTGGGGTGGGTCAAGGCAGAGGATTGGAAAGTATTTTTTTTTTTTTTTTTATAGAACAGGGGGCAAAGGAGCAGGAGGCTCACCTGATGTTAAGTGATACCGCCGCCCATGGACACCCTCAATGCCAGAGGGCTCGCGAGTGCGTTGCCGGCCTTTTAAGAATTGGTACGCTCTTTTCTTGAAGGACCCTAAGTCGAATTGGTTCGGAAATACTTCAGTTGGCAGCTGGTTCCACAGAGTGGTGGTGCGCGGCAAAAACTGCCTGGAAAAACGCGCAGTTGTGGAACGGCGGACGTCGAGGTGATACGGGTGGAATTTCGTATTCTGCCTCGACGTCCGATGATGAAACTCAGCTGCAGGTATTAATCCGAACAACTCCTCTGAACATTCTCCATGGTAAATGCGGTAGAAGATGCAGAGAGACCCCACATCTCTACGCAACGCCAAAGGATCAAGCCGCTTGGAGAGATTTTGGTCGTCAACGATTCGAACCGCTCTTCGTTGAATACGGTCAAGTGGAAGAAGCTGGTACTGGGGAGCTCCCGCCCAAAGGTGGGAACAGTACTCCATGTGGGGCCGAATTTGCGCTTTATATAGTTAATTTTGCCTTTCCCTCCAAGTGACCGCGAAACTGAACGTCGTTCGATATGTCAACGCCAAGTATTCCAATGCTAGCTGTGGCTTTAAGGAGAGTGTTTTCGAAAAGAGGAGTAGCGACAAAGGGTGTTTTTTTAGCGAAAAACGCGCAAACTTGTGTCTTTTTGGGGTTAAATTGGACTAGGTTTAGTCTGCCCCAGTCGGAGACTCCACGTAGTAGGGTTTCTACTTCAGATACAAGTTTGTTCCGGTACTCATCGACATCTGCCCGAGAAATACTTGCCCGGCCAGTGTAAAGAGTGTCCCCAGTGCTGTCATCGGCATAGCAGTGAATGTTGCTAAGTTGCAACATATCATTGATATGCAGAAGAAACAGGGTCGGGGATAAAACACAGCCTTGTGGGACCCCAGCGTTCACGGGTTTAAGGTCGGAACATGCTCCGTCGATGACGACCTTGATGCTCCGATCGGCCAGAAAGCTGGAGATCCAATCGCATAATTTCTCGGGAAGCCCATAGGCTGGAAGCTTCGAGAGCAGTGCTCTGTGCCACACCCGATCGAAGGCTTTCGCTATGTCCAAACTAACCGCTAGAGTCAATTGAGTCCAAGGGGGAGGCCCTTGGACTCAATTGCCTCCGCCCATCTATGCGTAAGGTATACAAGAAGGTCACCAGCCGAACGACCACGACGAAAGCCGTACTGAGAGTCACTTATCAGCTGGTGGCCCTCCAGATACTCCAGGAGCTGGCCATTAATAATGGATTCCATTATTTTGGAGAACAAGGAGGTTATCGCTATTGGGCAATAGTTCGGATGTATCGAAGCGATCTTCCAGCACTCCGGGACAGTGCCAAGCGAGTACAGGTACCGGAAAAGGCGCGTTAAGACCGGAGCCAACTCAGGAGCACATATTGTATTCCTTTATACATATTGTATAAAGGAATTAATAATTTAAGTGTCGTCTTGAAGATTAAATAAAACATGTCAACATAGTAACTAATAAGATAAAACATGTCTTGTCCAGTTGTTGACATGTTGTGTAGTTTTATCATTTATATTCAATACATATATATGTAGATAATACTATTAAATAATAAATTATTCGTAAATACTATCACGGTCGTATATGAAATTGGTTTAAAAACACCAAAATAATATTTATTTTAAAATTTATTTATAAATATTAAACAAAATAAAAAATAAAGATACTATCTAGATAATGATATCAGCTTCAATTATCCTTCATAATAATAGATAATTGTTTCATTTTGCAACAAAAACTTTAAAATTTGCTTTTGTTTTGTATAAGAAATAAAGAGAGAATCCTTATATATAAAAATCACGTGTCACGTTGTTTGTCCGCGATGGACACCTAAACTACCAACCCGATATCAATCAAATTTGCACACCGTGTGCAGTTAGATTTAACTTAAAAGATAGGATAGCTTATATCTCAATTTTTACCCGCTATATTATTTTATTGCAAATATTTGTTTATTTTTTGATACAGTTCTATCAGATGGCGCTCTGTTAAAAGTACTAACGTTTCACATAAGCTACCTTTCTTCTACCGTTTCCCTTGAATTGTTTACTACCATATTGTAATACGTATAACAAAAACCAACGCTGGGCCGAGTCTGTTAGTATTTTATATTTTTTGTTTAATCAAATGCGCGGTTAACGCATTCTATAATAAATATTAACATACACTCACTGCATTAACCTTAAAAATCATGTCTTTCACTATTATTACTACTATGACAATTGCAAAATAGCGGCTGCCAAATAGTACACAACATATACACTTTTATTTAACCGTAAAGTATTTTAAACTTTGACAGTTCTTTATACAGTACAGTGGTTAGGCAGGTGGAATTTCAATGCGCAAAAGAGATTTTTCTATTAACCTGCGCATCTAATTAGCCAACTAGAAACATCATAAACAACCAACTACATATTTCAATTAAGTAGTCCAAAAACCAAGTAATTTTTTGTTATATTTAGAAATATCAACCCTATAGTAGGGGAGCCCAAGAGGGGATTTCGGGATTTACTCAAGCGTGGCAGATTAATATACAGGGGGATACCTTGTACCCGGTTAAGTACCTCCACCAAATATGAGGCCCATATATAAGGCCGCCCGTGAAGGATACAGGATCAGATTAGTAAAAAAAAATTGATCATCAGACATTCTCGAGCGCGTCAGATTAAGGTAGTGTGAGTTAATCACATCCTAGAAAGTGTATATTCCACTAATCTGACAATTTGAGAGTGACGTAAAGAGAGGGGAGGGCAGCAAAGTTGTAAAAAAAAAACGTCATCTTGACATTCTCGAGCGTAGCTAATTTTTTTTTTATTTTGAATGAAATAATTCAAGAATATTGAAAAATATATAATCTGACGATTTCCGCAAGCCGAAATAACAAAATTTCGTCGATAAAGTTCGTGCGATAATCGCGTGCAGCTGCGTGATGCCTACATTTCCTTCTCCGCGTTTCCCTCAAAATTAGATTTCATGTAAATTTGAACCGATGGGGACCGATAGATTTTGAGAAATTTTGAAAAATCTAAAAAAATAACAATTTGTTTTTTTGATAGTGTTTTTTTGCAATAACTTTTAAACGGCTTTATCCATCAACTTCAAAAAACTAATCCATCTTTAAGCTTGAAAAACGACGTCGATCGCCACCAAACTGGTCAAAATCGGTTGATTCGTTCGAGAGATATCGTGAACGAAAGAAAACCGAAAAAAGTGTTTCTATCACATAACTTCGACATTTCATATCGGATTATCGTTTTTGATGAAATTAAATAATTAGAGCTTAAAAAATGCGTCGATCACCGTCAACCGCGGGAAAATTGCTTGATCCATTCAAAAGTTATTGGGGTTTGAAAATTTCAAAAATAGTGTTCTATGAAACTTCTATCAGACTTTCGAGCTGGGAGAACTCAAACGCATAGAAATATTATTTCTTTGAACTCAGCGAGCTCATAAGTACAATTTTAAGCGCCCAGGAATGGAATTGCAGGCATGGCCTTTAGGGTGAACCGTTTTTCTAATATTTTTTTGTCAGATCAGGCAAATCCCTCTAGATAATCGTCAGATTATGAGACAGTACGTTTAGAATATAAATCTGAACCATATATATCTTAATCTGACGCGCTCGAGTATTTCAAAATGGCGATTTTTTTTTGCACATTATAATAATGGCTGCGAGTTTGCGTCAGCTCGAAATCGTCAGATTATTGAATGAGAGCTTTTTTTTTGGTGCACTTAACACCCCCTTAGAAAACCTGACGCGCTCGATTAAATTTTTTTTTTTTCATTTTTAACCCTTACGTACAACCACCCCCATCATGCAAATGATCAGATTAACATACGTACATTATTAAAAATACGTAGGACATTGATGCTATCAATATCTGACGCGCTCGAGTATGTCCATGCAACAGTTTTTTTTTTACATATTTAAACATCTATAGCCGCTTTCCCCACCGATGAAAAGGTATATATCAGATAACATTTTTTTCTTCTTATCATCTAAGCTTTGCAACCCAATAGGTCTCCACGACGCTCGAGTAAATCCCCATTTAGCATCGTGGGCTCCCCTACCACTATATGATAACGATATCAAACTGCATTTATCCCAATTAATGCATTTGTACACAGACAACATAAACAAAAACAAACAGACAACTGCGCCAAAAAACCCTACATATTTATTAAAAAAACATGTGGGCGCCAATGCTTTTTATACATTTAGAAACTTCAACCTTATGTGATATCGACTTTACATATACACTTATTGTTCCCGGCGGTTTCCCCAACATTAACAAAGGACCCGTCAAACGGCGCGCATCTTCACTATTATTTTGTTGCTTTATTTACATGGTAAAATAAACATTTTAGTATATTTAAAAAATAATCATTAATTCAATACTACATTAATTAAGCAACGTAAAACTTTGAATCTAAATTCCGTTTTATTTATTTATTTATTTACTTATTTATTTCGTGATCCTACAGCTAACATAAATTATATATACAAACAAATACACCGAAAATATAGCCAAAGATGGAATATATGATACATTTTACTACAAAAAGATTTACGAAAGGGAACAAACAAACAAAAAATATTTAATACATTTAACTAATTTATTAGACCTTAAAAAATATGATATAACAACAAAAATGGAATCCCTTTAGTCAAAGATTCCCGTCTAACTACAACACGTAAAGTTATAAAAAACGATTTTCTTACAATGAAAAATAAAAATGTAATTATTCCGAAGGAAATGGAACATTTGCGTGAAACATTGTAATTGATACAAATTTAATAAAGTAACTAATAATGTAAATTAAGATATATTTGCGTGCCACTGTGTGTGCGAACACAAAAACGAAATATGCGAACGACTTACGATTGTACCACCTTAACATTTTGTGCCATATTCTTGCAATAAATAAATTATTATTATTAACAGAATATGGTATGGTCTCGTTATGTTCATAGCAATGGTTGAATAAATATGCAGTCGATTTCTTTACATTGTTCTAATCACGTCGCGTTTTACATCACCTACGTGGTTTCAGTAACAATAATTTAAACACGTACTTATTTAAATGCAATGTGTTTAACAATAACAGCTATATAAACTCAATGGTGTAATGGTTGCAGCTCCTTACAAACGATGTGTAAAAGAAAAAAAAACTTGGCGATTAAAATTGGCAGACAGTTTATTGCCACTTCGTCTATTCCGTTCTACGCCCTTAATTTGAGAACTGGCAATAAATGTAAAATTAGAAGCATTCAATGTACGTGTATAAAGTGTACATTAGGTTATAGGTAACCTAATGTACACTACAAATGTACATGAATAAATTATTTTTGAATTTGAATTTAAATCTGAATTAAGAAAGGTCTGAAGAATCATCTGATGTTAAGTGGTACCTTGGGAGTGCGTTGCCGGCTTTTTAGGAGTTAGTACGCTTATGTTATACAAAAGATACTTAGGATTAGTTTCAGTAGGCTTTCCCATCATAGAGTTTGGATCTCTAACATTGCTTTTTTATGCTTTTTTGCGTGGCCTCTGGCGATTGTGATAGCCGGCATTGAGCTTCCTGCTTGCTTAGGAAGCCTTATGACATAATAAAATGTAATTGGAAAGAAATGGAATTTCATTCAAACTTATTAATTATAAATTTTTGATTTTATTTGCTTGTATTGGACATATATGAAATTATTAATATTCAGCAACATTGTACAAATAAACAGGAGTGAGAAATATGCAATTTCACAATTTGGGCATTCATTTTAAATTCGAAATTAATATTGGAATTTCAATTCAGGAATTGTTGTAATCTGTGACTAACTATATAATAAATACCTCTAATACCGATAATTTATGGTAAGGAAAATTAAATAGTATTAGATTTTTAATAAACCTATTTTTTAAGGTATGTAACTTTCAAATCAAAAATACTGTTATTCATATAGGTAACAAGTACACTTATGAACGTCAAAAAAATTTAATTTATTGTAAATTAACATTTACTACCAGAAACCATTTAGTATTTTATATAAGCAACAAAACAAAATTATATAGAATTTCTTAAAAAATCCTTAATTCAATTATTATAATTATCCTTCTGCCAAGTTCTATAAAAATCACGTACAACGACAAAAGAACCAGATTAAAATTAACTGTGCAACAAATTAGTCGTGTTACTTACTAAGCAAGGAATAACTGTGTTTTGTCTTGGTACGTTTTAATTAACTTATATTGAATCTCAGAAGTTAAACTGAACTCAGGTGATAATCACTCAGTTGTTATAAACAAACATATAAATTTATTAATGTATAATCTTAGTACAATCTCAGACATTTGTTTAGATACGATATTGAGAGTATGAGCGCTATGCGTGACTTTCATAATATGTAAAATTCAACCCGCATTATCTCGACGTCCGAAAATTTTAGTTTAAAGGCATTTCTAGCCGCGCACCACCACGATGTTGAACCAGCTGCCCGGTGAAGTATTTTCGAACTAATTCGACTTAAGGTACTTCAAGAAAAGACTGTATCATTTAATCCATGGGCCTTGGTATGGTATGGTAGGTGGACTCAATTTCCGCAACTAGACTCAAATTTGGTCCGTTTTGCGTAAAGCCCTGGTTACTTTAGCGAGCCTAGCTCCTTCCAGAAGCATATAAGTCTCACTTCACAGGCTTCACGGAGCGATCTCACTGTTCCGAGGATTTCCGTTCGTTTATGTGTATGGGCCTTATATAACATTATATGAGCCTCCTGCTTGTTAGCCCCCCAGTTCTATAAAAATACCAACGTTTTAATACGGGAGACCTATAGTTAACGCTACGTCTGGAATAAGTATTCTGGGATATACCGTTCAAGTACGAGCGAGTAGATGTTCCCGCATATAGAACAGTCCATTGGTACAAATTTAAACTTCGCAATTGCGTCGCTGGCCTTGTTTGCCTTTCTAAGGCATAGTGCGGATAAGCTACTTGAAATAAATTTACATTTTTTGAAGTTCTTTTGGACAATAACACTAACAATTACACCTAAATTCGACATCGTAAAGTTAGGTCTAGGTGGCATGGAAATCGATAACTATGTTCAAGTTGTATATTCTAGTATTTTTATATTTAGAACACGTGTTTTGTATCAGTACAATTAAACAGTGTAAATAAATAAATATTATTTTGATGGTTTTACATCAATTTCTTATACGATGTTGATAGTATTTATTAATAATTTATTTATTTAAATAAAATCTTTTTTGATTAATTTTAATATTTATCGTTAATCTTTACTGCATTTTAGTTTTTTGCCATACGCCAAAGAAGTATAACTTCTAACGCGTGTACATAAGTACACACACTCTGTTTTTATTTCATCCACTCACTTCCAAAAATATCAAAATTAAATGGATTTGTTATAAATTATATTAATAGGTTCAAATTTAATGACGTGGATTAAGTGATACCTGTCTATCTTATGTTCTATAGTAACGTATTTTATTTAAATAAAACCCAAAAAACAATGCTAATTTAATTCATAAATCCAAAGCAAATATAAAAATGTAATTTTTAAATTGGTTATTTCTGAAGCGCCCTTAAAAATAATTAGATTCTGAAAAGCTCTCATTTTAAATTGTAAATATACAATGTGTTACAATATTATTAATTAGTTGAAAAACCTCCGAAATAGCGGTTGATTGTTTTGATTTGGTTGAATTCCTGGAGGAACAGTATCAATTAAAGGCATATACAGCTAAGGAAAACCATAAGAAACATGAATCGAGACATTGTCAAGTCAAACGTTGGACTATGAATCACTATTATCATATTATCACAAAAAAATACACTTTGTATTAATTAGTGGTTCAAAATTCAAAAATCATTCATTCATTTAGGTAACATAATGTACACTTATGAACGTCTAAAAAAATAAATTTACATTAGGTAGACGCTTATTTCAAAATCTTATATAAGAAAATTTAGTTTTTTTAAATAGTCTCAGATGAGTAGGATGTTAGAATTTATTAACCTTGAATTCATTTTAATTAGAAATGTAATCGCACCACCGTTTATGGGTGTCAAAATACAAAATGGCCTTAATTCGTATGGTATGTAAGCTGTTTTAATTTAAACCATTTTCATGTTAATAACTAATCCAATTTCTCACTGTAGCTAGACTTAAATTGCTGCTCGTGCAATTATCGATATCGTATTATTTGCACATTTTTATATTCGATCATTATTTACCGAATTAATTCGTATAAATGTGAACAAAATAATATATAGTTTTACGAATTAAGCGCATATATTAACTTATTTTTAATTTGTATTATTTATTTTGCATTGCATAGTAAAATTATTACTAGGATAATGGGCGGCCTTATCAAATACAAGCATTACTTTCCGGTGTTTGCATCATGAATTACACTTTGCGAATGTTTTCAACGTTCTTTTCTACAAACTAAAAACTAAATTCCACATTTCGATAATAAGTTTCCTATTCATCAGATTCCATAGCATGAGTTATTAATATCGATTTTTTTAAATCCAAGTTCGAACCTATAGTAAGCCTTAGTTGTGCCTAGTTGAGCCTTAAACTCTATAAGGGACTAGTATTAGAATCTTCCGCACGTAGTAAAAGTTTGGCACTTATATATTAACCTACCTAACCCGGTATCGCACGGGTGAACATTTATTTCTTTAAATATTTTGAAAATAGTTTAAGTTGCTCAGGCATGTTGCAGCACTCCATTGAATGAGTGCCTCATGGCGTTGCTTATTAGTGGACTGCAATGCTTGTGATATCAAGTTCGAGTCCCGTTCGGTTAGTCACTGCCTCTGCCTCGGGCTGTATGGTGGCCAAGTGGTTAAACTGTAAATGGACATTTCTATTTGCATCTCATCTAGTAGATCTATTTTGCCAAGATTTTCTTTCGTATATGATTTAATATTCTGCTATATTTCCTGAAGAGCATTGGATAGACTGTGATGGTAGTTAGACCCGTTGGTCTTATTATGGGTCTCAATATACTACCTTCGATTAGCGGAAGGAGTAATTCGTCTCGTCGAAAAGGGGGCACTAGGGGGCTCGATCTACCACACATAAGTATAGAATACATTCAAATGATGAACACGCATGTAGTTTAACAAGGCTAACACACGTATACTGTTTTAATAAGAACTATAAGATATTATATTTAATTATGTATTTGTAAAATACTTTGCCTCAAAAAACACTGATGTTTAATTAATGAATTCCAATAGGTTGACAATGTTTTTGTTCACTTTATGGTTACAGTGAGTTGATTGCGCAAGGTGCGGTGTTTCCAATTAGTCGCTTTTCAATCGGGTTACGAAGTAAAAACATATAGTAATGTGGCTATCATTTCCAGTTTTGTGGATATCAAAATACGAAATTGTTACTGAAATTCATATACATCACGCGTATCATTTCCACGTCCGTTCAACAATTGAGCGTTTTTTATGCTACTACTACTACTACTACTACTATGTGGAACCAGCTGCCCACTTAAGTATTTACGAACCAATTCAACCTAGAGTCCTTAAAAAAGAGCATACAAAAGCTTCAATTTGTGAGGCTTCTGGCAATTTAAGCCAGCATTAGCGGCTGTACCACTTCACATCGGGTTCTGATTTTTATCCTGTCGTATAAAAAAACATTACATATATAATATACTAGCAGACTCGGCCAAGCGTTGCTGTGGCTAAGGTTTTTGTTATATTACATAGTAGTAAATTAATCAAGGGAAACCGTAGGAGAACTTATGTGAAACGTTGGTACCACGACACGGACCTAAACTAAACTACCTTTAACTCAGCGCCATCTGTTAGAATTGTATCAAATAATAAACAAATGTTAATGTTATCGTAATTTTAGTAAGGATGCCTATTTTTTTTGAAAATGAAATATAGCCTATGTCACTCAGGAATGATGTAGCTTTCCAACAGTGAAAGAATTTTTCAAATCTGCCAAGTAGTTTCGGAGCCTATTCAATTCATACAAACAAACAAAAAATCAAACCTTTCCTCTTTATAATATTATATAGTATATAGTATAGACAAAATATACCACGTCAATTTATTTGTATACAATTTCTATAGAATCTTTAAATATCATGATTAAAAACCTTGTTAATAATTATGATACAAGATCCACTTACAAAAATTCTTCCAGAAGTCTTCATTTTATCATTTTTTTAATTTTTAATTTTTTCATCTTTTAATCACGTGTATCATGTTTTTTATCCTTACTAAATTAAAACGCGTGTCACCTTACACAGTGCGCACATAATTTAATTCGGGTGTCAACGTAAAATGTGTTCACTGCCTATTAGCGTCCTAAAGATATTAAGCCAGTAGAGTTTGTGATTGACGTAAACAATTTAGGCAAATATTGCTTTTTAGTGAGGTAATTTATAAAATAAATCCACTTTACATATTCATATAAATAAATACCCACTGAAAATAATAGTTTTAGATTACATTTCAAAGGAAAATAAAATTTATTCTTTTATTTAACAGAATGTAATCTAATCAAGAAGACTAAAAATTTCGTAGGATGACTCAAGCTAAATCGCAAAAAAAATCATATCTTTAAGCAGTTAATTATAAAAATCAAACTTTTAACGTAAATTGGCATGGTAAAAGAGTAGCTTCCACAATACTGCGGGAAAATTACCAGTCGACTAGCCTGTCGACTGTACAGACAGTCCCCGAGTACCGTCCGTTTACGAGTTCGACGCATGGTCACGCTCGCCAATTTGTAGGAAATAGCAAAACGTAGAGTAGAGTAGGCATACATAAACTATAATACTCAAATTATGTATTACGTATATACGCTTAGGCTAAGCGTAAGAATTTAATTAAAAACATATCATCAATTATTATATACCTTCATATATAGTAGTATTGAACTATAAATAGGTTTGTTTTTGTATTAGCCTGTACGCCGCGGCTTACTGTCTAAAACGCTAATTAAATCTGTAAAAGTGAAGGACAAAAATGTTCTGTTTGTATGTAATTTGTAATCTTTAGAATATCATTGTAGAATTATATAATTCTGTACATATAACTTCTCCTTGCTCAGAAAATAAAGAACTTAACTCACTATGTAAATATTTACATATTTATTTTGGTCCTAACTATATATGTAAATGATTAAATAATAACCTTGAACACATGTTTTACAATGCATACAATTTAGCGAATACATATTGAAATGTATGTTTGTTACTCTTACGCAAAAATCTGGGAAGAACATTAGAAGTTTAGGATAACATTTCAATTGATTCATAATGGACCATTCGGTAGTCATCCTATTAATATAATGTTTCAAAGACACATAATAACCTATCAGATCCTAGACACAGTAATAGTAGACAGTGTTTTATTTTTGAATAGGGGGGAAAACGAAAACCCTTTTATGCCTGAAAAACCAGTATCGCAGCCGATGAGCACCCATTTGTTGTGGATGCGATGCCGGTAGTGATCAACAAATGCCATATTACTTGTGTTATACTACACCCAGGCATACTCCGAAAAATATACTAATATATAAAGAATCATGCATATCTAAATGAAGTCAAATGTAAATTTTTAGATGACATTGCTATGCACACTACAGCAAAGATAAAACCAAATGTTATTTACTTGAATTGAAACATAGCAGATGTTTATTTTTATTTTTGTAGTATCTGCGCCGAGACTCATTATGTTAGAGCCAACAAATTAAATCAGTTAAAGTAAAGAAGACATGAAAAACGAATGATGAATAAAACAAGTGTTATTTGTCATCATTCGAAGTGCATTGTTTTAACTAAAGTTTACGTCTCCCTCATTGTGTGGCTGTGATTAAAAAAGAGATGATTTGATTAATGTATTATTTTATTGTTTACAATAAGGGACATTAAATCACGCAAAGGTGATAAATTTTCTTACAAACCTTTTCATGTATGGCTTTATCATCATCAAATCTCATTTGTCCACAATTAAGGCCTAAACAGTTTTAATATAATTAAACTGAGGAAGAAAAAGAGTTTATTAATTAAACCACATGCAATCATTTTAATTGACAAGAATTGAAAAAAATACTATTTGACGAAATAATCAGGCACCACTCTCACATGAGTATTATAAATGCGTCATGTTTACATATAAATGCGTGGTATTTAAAACGTAAACAAATTCAAACACAGTCGAATTAACTTTTTTTCCAAGGGATTTTGATCTTAGTATTTATTTGAATGGGGTTTTTGGCGCTCATCGTTTCATACATATTGATTCAGCGGAAATCTAATTAAATTTTTTCCATTACAGGAAATGACTTGGGTGCCAGCAGACATAGGACCAGTCTGTGAGTCCACACAAGCGAACTTAACGGCATGTTCAATAGGATTCCTATATTTGTCGTTACTTCAGCAATTATTCGGAAAGCCCGGGGATATAATCAATCCTTCTTTAGGAAAATTAAGCATCAATAACTACGAAAGGAAATCTGGTTGGGTCGAACATTACGACTTTATAATCGTTGGCGCTGGTTCAGCTGGATGTGTCCTCGCTAATAGATTATCAGAAATAAAACAGTGGAGGGTAAGTGTGAAACAACACCTAAAATATTTAATATCACCTGAAATCACTTGCTTAGTACATATTAACGTAATAATGGGTGTAAAACAAAGTACAAAGTTCTGTTCCCTCTGGAATAGAGACTCTTGGGTCATGGGGTTTAAGTGCACACACAGGCAGTAATTAAAGATATAAGTTGATGTTTGGTAGATAATACCAGTAACCCCCAAAGATGGAGCTTTCCTTGCGCAACGTAATTAGTTACGCAAAACAGTGAGGAAATCTAGGCAGCAATTAAAGTATAAGGCCGCGCTTTTATTTCTATTTCTGTGCCCACCATAGGTTTTATCAAAAAGCATTTAAAATGTTACAGGGCCTGTAACATTTTAAATGCTTTTTGATAAATCTTAGATGACACTTTAGATGAAACAATTTTTATAAGCTGATTTCAATATCATGAACTTATAAAAACAACCTCTGCCATCATAAGCCTGCTGCAATTAATAGTAATTAATAAATTAACAAGTAATTTATTTTTATTTAAACTTTCTCATGTTAGTTACATGTACTAAGTAACGCAGTTTATTATTGTACTTAGATTTTTTAATTACCATGTCAGGGAAATAAGCTACATTTATTTACCTTTTCTCACCTGGCTGCTGGTAAGTATAGCAATCAAAGAGATGGGTACAGTGAGGTATATAATATAAAATATTGACGGTTTTAACTTACTACATGTAACTAACATGAGAAAGTAAAAATTAAAAATATATTAGTTGTTAATTTATTAATTACCATTAATTCCAGCAGGCTTATGATGGCAGAGGTTATTTTTATAAGTTCATGATATTGAAATCAGCTTATAAAAAATTGTTTCATCTAAATAACAGATGAGGGTATATTTTTCTAATCCCGGATCTTAGACTATATTGGGAATCTAAAAAATATTCTTGCAGATACTACTTCTAGAAGCTGGTGATGAGGAACCTGAAGTCACTAGTATACCTGGTGTTGCAACATCATTAGCAGAGTCAAATATAGATTGGAAATATAAAACTCAGCCAGATGGAAGAACCTGTTTATTGGAAAAAGGACAAGTTTGTTCTTGGTTTAGGTAAATCAATAGCTTTTGCAATATAAATTATATTTCTATCGACTTTGCGCATTAGAAAATTATGAGGGAAAACAAAAAATTATTGTAGTTTTATCAACTTTCCTAGTTGTCAAAGGATTTCTGAATAAATTAACAGTTAATAATACTAAACTTATTTTTTAATTTATCGATAAATTAAAAATAAATACTAAAAGCATTTAAAATCTTGTATCTAAAAATATTGAATCTATTTCATTTGATTGTGTTGTTTTATTGAGATCTTATTTTTGAATCCAGAAGAAAAGTTTTTCTATGAGCACGAAAAACATTTTACCATTTAAAAAAATATACATAATTTTTGGGATTTAATTGGCCAGAACTCTTCCTGAAAACTGTCAGCATGCGCATAGCACATAATCGTTTTATAAGCGTATGTTATACTACAAGAACTTTAAATTGATTACAACAATACATGTGTTTTTATTGATATGCTATGTATCCTTTCAGGGGCAAAACGATGGGAGGATCTAGTGCAATCAATTATATGGTCTATATGAGAGGTAGTAGGCATGACTATGATGGGTGGGCTGCCGAAGGTAACGATGGGTGGAGTTATGAGGAGGTAATTTATGACAATATAATCTGAAATATTGTTTATACTTAACATACAATACTCCTTGTCTTTATATTGAAAACTAATCATAATACCTTAACCAAGCATTAATTTATTTGTAGGTCTTGCCGTATTTTGATAAATCGATCAACTTACGCGATTCTATATCACTAAAAAATAATAATTATCATGGAATAGGAGGTGAGTTGAATGTGGAACGATTCCCCTACCTTGATGAACCTTCAAAAATCTTAGTCAAAGGATTTCATGATAAAGGTTTGCCGATAGTCGATTTAGGTCTCGAAAGTAAAGTTGGAGTCAATATTAACTTGTCAACGTCTAAAGATGGAAAAAGACAATCAACGAATCAAGCTTTTATAAAGCCAATACGAGATGAAAGGCCAAATTTACACATAATCACAAATGCTTTTGCTACAAAAATATTTATTCATCCGGTGACGAAAGAAGCTTACGCCATACAATATTTTAAGGATGGAAAATACTATAATGTCTTTGCAAATAAAGAAGTGATTGTTAGTTCAGGAGCAATTAATTCGCCGAAATTACTTAAATGTTCCGGTGTAGGTCCACGAGATGAGTTGGAAAGTCTAGGTATTCCTATAATCGCGGATTTAAAAGTTGGTTATAACCTTCAAGACCATGTAACAACCGATGCTTTGATATTAAAGTTTTCTAACCAATATTCAACTGTAGTAAGCGATAGTGAACTTCTTAATGAGGTTATAAAGTATCGCAATCAACCCGAGAATAAGTCCGGACCTCTATCTTCAACGACAGCTGTAAATAGCATAGCTTTTATAAATACGAAGGGATCTAAAGAAGATCCACCGAATATACAATTTCATTTTGATGGTAGACGTGTTGCTGAATATATGTCTGATCCAACAAATTATATGGCAACTAATATTCTTCCAATATCATTTTATGATAGTGTTGGTGCAAGACCTTTATTACTTAAACCAAGAAGTAGAGGTAACGTTATGCTTAACAAAACTGACCCTATATTTGGACCTCCTCTAATATATACTGGTTTCTTTCAAGCCCAGGAAGATGTTGATGATTTACTAGATGCTATCAAGTTTGTTGTTAGTTTAGATGAGACAGAAGCATTTAAAAAGAGCGGGGCGAGTTTTGATAAAACGCCTGTAAAAGGTTGCGATCATAATGAGTGGGGAACTGATGACTACTTTAAGTGCTTATTAATGAATTACACAGCAACCATATACCATCCTGCTGGAACATGTAAAATGGGACCAGAATGGGAAGAAGATGCCGTGGTTGATCCAAGATTTAAAGTACATGGAATACGAAGATTGCGAGTCGTTGACGCTTCCACTATGAGAACCATAGTTCGAGGTAATTTGAACGCTCCTACTATAATGATGGCCGAAAAAGCAAGTGACATGATAAAAGAAGACCATATAGTTTTTTATTAATATATTCCAAAAATATTATTAGCATTTATAAGAATAAATCTGTATGATTATTATAAGATTATTAGAAAAAATATGAAAACTTTTCAGGATTTTAGAACATTTATAATCGCTTACTAACCTTCAGGTTTCGACTTCTTTGTTTATGTTGTTTGTTTAATGTAGCAGTGAATGAATAAATGTTTTTTAGAAAAAAATACATATTTTATCGTTCATGCTTCCCTATCAGGGTTAGCCTAGTAGCTAGAACGTGCAGTCCTCAACATTAAGGTGTGTGTACAAATCACGCTGGGCACCAATGCACTTTTCTTTCTACTCATAACTAAGACTCGCCCTTATAGTAAAGAAAAACGTCGAGAAACCTGGAATGTCTAAGACTCAAAAGGTGATGTGTGCTGCATTGAACACGAAAAATCTGTGTAATGGTGTAAAATTAAAAGAAGTTTTTAAAATAATAACTTATGTGTTCCGAATTAAAAATAATTAAAAATAATAATATAGTTGAAAAAAAAAAGTTTTTATGTAACAATGGCAAGACTAATTGTTATGATTTTTTTATATTATTATTAGAAGTTACATTAATATTATAAAACAATCGAACATAATATAATATATTTATGCATTACGCAACCATAGGTAACACTTTTTATACAATTATCATCATTCAAATTTAACTTACAATACAAGTTGTAATTAAATATTTATTTAGCTGAAATTTCTGCATGACGTCTTTTTAAATGTTTTGCGATAAAATATATATAAAAGACATTTACTCATTATAAACAAACAGATAATATTTTATAACTAGTAACGTATTCTACAACATAAATTAATGTTTTGTCAACTTTTCATGTATAGGGTTATAAAATTATATGGATACTAGCCGATCCGACAGACGTTGTCCTGTCTACACGTCTTTAATTTCAAAATTTCAATTTTTAGTAAGACATTTTGATGAAAATTATTATTCAAATGTTATGACAATATCTTACGATCCAGCACATGGTCACACACGATATAACACAATGATAACAAAACTTTTTTTAAATTTCGGGACAGACTAAAATTAAAATTCGAATATTATTTAAAATTTGACACTGCGATGGTAGCGCCGTCTGTCGGATCCAATGTAAAACATTCCAAAATCAACAACAACTAATAAATTGAAAATTAATTAAAAAAAACATTGTCCAGCGGACAAAATTGTGAATCTAAACCATTCCCAGATCCCCTTGAACACACACAAAAAATTTCGTCTAAATCGGTCCAGTCGTTTAGGAGGAGTTCAGTCACATACACACGCACACAAGAAATATATATATTAAGATAAAACTATATCACATATATTTTAACTATGTCAATAAATAAATAAAAATCATATTTAAATATTGAATTTCATAAGAGTGCATAGTAAGCTCTTATGAAATTCAATATTTAAGTAAGAGGACGGTCTAAATCTATATTTACTACCAGTATTTTGGTAGAACTTAACGAAATCTTGGCATAATGCAGAACAAGAACTCAACATTAAAGTTGATATCGCTATCGCTATTGTTAGGCACAGATTACCGGCGTTGCTGCTGCTCTATCAGGAAATCAGAACCATGCTGATTTTTATCCCTACTTAAAAAAAATACTTATTTTTTAAAAGCTAATAAGACAAGCCAGTATTTTAAAATACGCCGACAAATTCGGAGGCATTTACTAAAGTATAAAGTAGAAAATAAAATTAATAGTCTTAGTAAAAGCAAAAACGTATATCACATATTATTAATATGCAAATTACGCTATCGGCGACTGTTGTTTTAAAGTGTCTCGCTTCTTTAGTTCGCATAAAATATAATTTTGAGGAAAACACTTCATTAAAACATGTGGACTCCACCGGATATAAGTGAAGTGTGTGCGTCCACGCATGGGAATTTAACACAGTGTACATCTATCGGTATAACATATCTAACACTGTTGGCACAATTATTTGGAAGGTCTGTTGATGATACATATTCAAGAGGCGATAATCCATTCATCTATCCAACTATAAATAATGGTTTTGAACAAAGGGCTCATGAAGAAAGTAAAAATATTAAAAGAAAAGAATATGATTTTATCATTGTGGGCGCTGGCTCAGCTGGATGTGTCCTCGCTAATAGATTATCGGAAATAAAACATTGGAAGGTAAAATAGTATTTGATACGTGTTATATTTTCTGTACCCTCTTTTTCTAAGTTCACATTTAGTGTGTAAAATAAATTAAAAAAAAAATGTAATTAAGTGCCTTGTGCTGATGAAGACACTTTTATTTTTATCATGATAAACATTATAGGTATAGATTTGTTAATTTTTAGGATAATTAAATGTAAACTGACATTATTTTGGCAGATTTTGTTGCTGGAGGCTGGAAATGAAGAGCCAAACGTCACAAGTGTACCGAGTGCCGCTTTAGCACTTGCTAATACTAATGTAGACTGGGCGTACTATACTCAACCCGATAATACAACCTGTCTAGCGCAGAAGGAACAAGTTTGCCTTTGGTCCAGGTAGTATTTATATTTATAACATACTAGTAGTATCTAGTGCTTTAAATGTAGAGGTTAAAGGTAAAAGCAACGATTATTATACAATAACAATAAAAATTAACGCGATAAGTTATCTGAGGTTGATGCCACCTTGGAATGTCATTATGACACAATATTACCTCTCATATCAGTAATCAAATAATCAAAGCAGCGCTTAACATGATTAATAATACTTTAAATCATAGGGGGAAAACTATGGGAGGCTCGAGTGCTATAAATTATATGACGTATATGAGAGGCAGTCCAGCAGACTATGATGGATGGTCAAAAGAAGGGAACGAGGGTTGGAGTTATCGAGAGGTATCGGTATATTTTTACTAATGATTTGAATGTAATTTGGTCATGTCACTGTATGGACTTAAAATTTTAAAAATCTACAGGTGTTGCCGTATTTTGAAAAATCGATTAACCTGCGCGATCAATACGCAACTGGCTTACATGGAGTGGGTGGTCCACTTAACGTAGAAAGATTTTCATACAATGACGAACCATCAGAATTTGTAGTAAAAGCATTTCAGGAGAGAGGAATTCCATTTGCTGACTTAGGACTAGAAACTAAAGTTGGTGTAAACATAAATCTTGCAACAGCTAAAGATGGTAAGAGACAATCTACTAATGCTGCATTTATAAGAACTGTACGACAAGATCGCTCTAACTTGCATATCATCACCAATGCGTTTGCAACAAAAGTACTAATAAATTCGAATACAAAAGAAATATATGGCGTAGAATATTTTAAAAATGGATCCTATTATAAAGTATATTCAAAGGGTGAGGTAATTATTAGCGCTGGATCAATTAATTCACCGAAAATCCTTAAATGTTCGGGTATTGGTCCAAAAGACGAATTACAAAGTCTTAAAATTCCTGTCATAGCAAATTTAATGGTTGGGCATAATCTTCAAGACCACGTAACTACAGATGGTTTGATATTTTCGTTATCAAACAAAACTTCAACTTTAGTCAGCAACGAAGAACTATTAAACTATGTAAAAGACTTTTATAAACAGCCTGAAAAGAAACGAGGTCCCCTATCATCTATTGTTATAACAAACTTAGTAGCATTTATTAATTCAAACGGATCGAAAACAGCAACTCCAAATATACAGGTACACTTCGATGGGAGACGAATACCGGATTTTTTAACTGATCCATCGAGCTACATATCATCATATATATTTCCTATGACATTTTATAACGCCGTTGCAGTGCGACCCATATTATTAACACCATTAAGTCGAGGTGTAATTTTGCTGAACAAAACCGATCCTATTTTTGGCGCACCTGAGATACATTCTGGAATATTTACAGTCAAAAAAGACTTGGACGCATTAGTAGAGGCAACAAAATTTGTTGTTACTTTAGGAGAGACAGAAGTATTTAAAAAAGCAGGTGCTGCGTTCATTAAAACACCTATAGATGGTTGCAAGCAATATCAGTGGGGTACCTATGACTATTTTGCGTGTCTATACACACATTACACAGCAACGATATATCATCCGGTTGGGACTTGTAAAATGGGACCATCGTGCGATAAAGAAGCAGTTGTAGATCCAAGATTTAAAGTGTACAAGGTAAAGAAATTAAGAGTCGTAGATGCATCTGTTATGAGGAACATCGTTCGAGGTAACACAAACGCACCAACCATAATGATGGCCGAAAAAGCGAGTGATTTAATTAAAGAGGATTACAAAGTATTAAAATATAACTCGTAAATTGCAAATTTGAACACAACTAAAATTAATTATAATGTTTAAAAATACAATTGCTATCGAATATGTACCAATAAATAATTAATATTGAGTTGTAATTAAACAACATAGTTTTGTTATATTACTTGTAAATTTTTATTTATTAAGTTCATAGAGCAGAATATTCCAAAAAAATATTTTGCTCAATTAAAGTAGTTATCTACAATTTATAAATAATCAGCAAAATGTTACTGAAGGATATCTTAATACATAATTTAGTAGCTAGCTAACGAGTTATATAGTAAACAGATTCAAAGATTGTGATTCAATTCTTTTAAATTGAAACGTCCAGAACGGATTTTACACAAATCTTTGGAATGTGGTTTTCATACACTCGAATAATAGTAGTCTATTAGGGGCGAAATATCACGTGAAAAATGTTTGAGGCGATACCTTTACAAATGCTACCTTTGGTGTAAGGTAAAAGATATCTTATATAAGAAAAAATATTTACTTAAGTGAAGTGAAAAAGGTACGAGGATATCATTTATTACACCGCGAAGTTTTGTTCTGAATAGTTGAAAATTAATATCAATAAATGATTGTGGATTGAGTCTCAAGTTAATCATGAGAACGTTAGAATTGAATTAATAATAATAATAATATTTTAAATTTTTTCTTACTTTTATCACATTGGTATTTTTTCATTTAAAATAGTGTCAATGAGGAACATCAATGAATCTTGTGACACGCACATGGACCATTATCCTACATTAGTAAATAATAATAATGTATCATATCATCATTTCTGGAATCGTTAAAATTATGTTCACTTAGATATTATAACTCCGTGAAACGAAGCACATGCTCTAAATGTAAATTGAACTGGATAAATGTTAAACCTACCCAAAAATAAAAAGGTAGTCGTAGACAGTCCAAAGTTCACTGCGGTGTTAAAACCCATCTTTTGTGCTAAATCAATTACAGAAAGAAATCAGTGGCGCTACAACCTCTTTAGTTCTTGGCCTCAGATTTCTGAATCTGTTTCATGATCATTTTTAAATCTAATAGGCAAGTAGGTGATCAGTCTCCAGTGCCTGACACACGTCGTCGACTTTTTGGGTCTTATCTGTCTGGGTTTCCTCACGATGTTTTCCAACACCGTTCGAGCAAATATTAAATGCGCACATAGAAAGAAAGTCCATTGGTGCACAGCCCGGGATCGAACCTAGGACCTCAGGTATGAAAGTCGCACGCTATGAAGCCACTAGGCCAACACTGTTCATCAATCAATCACTTATAAACGTTATATTTACTATTTAAATAGTTTTAACTGCTAAAGTCCTTCGCCTTTCACATGGCCCATACTTTAGTTTCTAGTCAGCCCCGCGTCCGGTGCAGAGAATTGATCTGCTACGTTGTGGAATAAAATATTTTTCGCGCGCCCTCACAAATCATTCACTGGATTAGATTATTTAAAACCGCTGCACTATGCACTTTGATTTCTGGTTTGTTACATACGAGGTCTAATATAAAACAATAGTGAATTTCTCTGTGGATATTTCAATGTTATAAAAATGCTTTATATTTCCACTCGCTGAAACTAAGCAAGCTAAGAATCTACCTTGTTGCATATTACAATGATTTTGTCAAAGTTTCACTGATACAATGTTTTCTTATTAATGTTTGTACCCGTATATGTACTCACCAAATTCTATTTGCTTATTTGACTAGTTTGGCGAACAGATTTTAATTAAACATTACAATGCTGACAAAATAATTATTAAATTCACGAGTTTTGGATCAGGGAGAATCTGTCAAACAAACTCGACATGTTTTATATATCTAAAGCAACTAAAAAAATTCTAGAGAATAAAAAGTATATTCTTTCCCTAAAAGATATTAAGTTCTCACTTGATAATAACTGATGTGAAAAAAAATATTTTCAAGAATTATTTACTTCATAAACATAAACGTGTTATTTCTCAAATCCATTAAGTAGACAAATACACCAGCAATAAAACAGAATGTTTCTCTCACGCTTTAATATTGCAGACAAAATATCGGGTTTCCCGGGACAAACCCAAACATATTGATTTAGTTGAAGTACCATTGAGAGGTCGATAACTGTAGGTACAAGTGTTATGAAAGTTTCATGGATGATTTTCCAGACTTGGATTTAATATATTATGTACAGGCTATGTACAACACGAAAATTTATGACAGCAGTTACAATACAATGAATATATATATTAAGTTTAACCTAGCGTTCCTCAGCAGAGCTTTAATTAGTTAGTATTTTAATGCACATTGTTCCGCGTGATTGTGGAAGCACCCTCCACTAGACAAGAAAACTACAAGAAAATAGCGTTCGCTCAGGGGCCGTCAATTCCGTAAGCCTCTGCGATGCAGAAGTTGCAGATGCCACAAGGCAAAATACTCGGACCAGTGAAGCTGCACCGAGGAGCCTACGAAGTGTCAGGAAACTTCTGAGCTTCTGAAAGGAGCTATGCTAGTTTAGTTAGCCAGGACTTTATACATAAAGGACCAAATGAGTGTCTAAGTACGGAATTTTTGTCCACGCTACACTGTTACACACTCTGGTTTTACTTCTGTCCCATACAAAAAAAATAAAATATAACAATTCTGTGGTTTGTACTGTACTGTACTGGATTGATTTGATACATGCAACTGTTTGCACTACTAAGAAACTGGCTAAGAATTTGTAAAACATTTATTGGTTAACTTGTATTATAGCTTTATAAATTTGGTTTTAAACCAGCATATTAAAACCAATTATATCACTTAAGTACTAAAAGCAATGAACCCTTAACCCGCAAATAATTTATAGATATACAAATAATTATATTAAATTTCAAAAGGAATAATAAATATTCCTTTTGTTTTTCTACTACTAAAATACTCAATGTTTAAAAATATTTGATATGAACTTCGATCGATTTTAAACAAACCAATTCAACATATTTCCGATCGAAACGACAAGGACCCTACAATAGAAGTGCATACCGTATACTCAAAGGCCGCTAACACACCTGGCGCAGATTGACAATAGGCAATTAGGATTGTACGGTACGTGGGTGCGTCACTGACCATGTCCTAAAGGGCTGGACCGATTTGAATAAATATTTTTATACGCGTTTGGGTGGCGCCCTCGATGGTTTAGATTCACAACGTCTGTCCGCTAGTATCATATTTAATTAACCTTAACTAAAGATTTTGTATCATTGATGCTTCGCGAGTTAAAGAAAAATAAATTTTTTTTTCTTTATATTCGTACACCAAAAGGCGTTGCGAAGGCAGCGCTGTAATGACGCCTACATTCGTTAAATTTGTAATCTATATAAATTTAGAATGTCACGGTACAATAACTCATATGAAATCACCTAGTAACCAAGACGACATCTAAGTAATAAGATTATAATTTAAATTTATTCCGCAGAGGTCATCAATATATGTGTGTAGCGCTGGCATTTTCTGTATAGCAATGATCTAAAATTCACTGGGTTTACGTTGGGCGCCTCATCCATCTTAATAATTGGGCTGCCTCGCAGTGCGATTTATCAGTACTAACTCGTTTACCTCTATTTTTCTAGAATTATATAATTTTAAAAAGAACATATTGCATTAAAGGATCAAACATATTACGAATTATTCTTTGGTTTTGTTAAACGTCTCAACTCTCATTCTCCCACTCACTCACTCACTCAGTCATTCACTCACTCAGCTGCTTCTGTGACCCAAAACGTGAATCTTCCAGCATCCTGTCCTGTACCTCTCACCAATTATAAAACGTCCCATAGTTGTGCAACATGGTACAGATACGCATAAATATGCGTATTTTACGTTAACCCACATGTCAACTTTAACAAAAAACTTTATAAAATAAACAATTTTCTTAATAAACATCTTTTTGTCCTAGCGACAGATAGCCTCATGTGCAGAGGCTGAGTTCAGTCACCCACGTCCTGGAACGCGAGGCTGTGGCTAAAAAACGTACAGAACAGTGAGGTCGTTTTAAGAAGTAGATTTAAGAATACTATTATTTTATAAGAATAGCGTTTAAGTTAAAAAGGTCAGCGAATAAAGGGCTTTTATTATTATTATAAACCTCACTTATGTCTTACTTAATCTACTATTTCTCTATTATTCTTCAAAACCCTGATCATTGTGTTAATTGTCTTAATAAGTTGAATACATCACTAATAATATACCGTTTAAATTTAACTTGATAAATAACAATGAGGTGTAAACATTTACTTATGTCCATATCAAATACTGGTTATTGATACAAATGAATGAAAGCACTATGAGTTATCAGAATTGTATATTTAGCTTGAAAATTAAAAAAATATTTGCTGGTCCGTCACACAATGCACTGTTGTTGTAATAGAAATTCCTCAAAAACTATTACTATTCTTCAAAATCCAATCGCATATAGTGAAAGCAATGGATTTGGTCATAGACTAAATTTACTAGTAGAACCTAATACTAAAGACTATTGTAGTACTGAGATATTTTTTTCACTATTGTCGTCTCGAAGCTCACGTTTTAAGAGTATTACATAGATTACTGAGCGTATCAAACTATAATCTGTACGTGTGTTAGTTTATTTAATTGTACATAATATTTTCAGTTTAACATAAAACTTGGTTAAGAAACAAACAAATATTTAAGAAATATTACACGATATGGGCGCGGTGAACCTGAGCTGTTGAATTTCTCACCACCTCCTATTGTGCTCATGTTGCTGTAAGCTGTTCTACAAATGTCGATTTAATTTTTAATATAAGCATAGAGTAGGCAAGTTAAAACATCGTTTTGAAATATGACGTTTGGTTGCCGACACATTCTCACTGAGGCACGTACCTACCTACTACTCAGATCGTTTATACATATTCTTTGACAAGTAATAGTTGTAGAGCAAGAGTGTATATCGCTTTTTGAACGCCGCCGTGAAATTGCGTTCTCTCGGAATATTATAAAATGTGATTTATTGCAACCGGACCATCGTTCAAGTTTTATTTAATGTTTTTAACTGCATACTACTGTTCACAATGAATCTTGACTCTTTGTCCATATAAGAACATAGGAAATGGATAACATATACATTATGTTTCTTTTATTTATCAAATACATTCGAAGGAGATATCAAACGTATTAATTACGCGACACCCCATGCACAGAATATGGTATTCTTACATAAACGTAACATAAAAAAAAATCCGCCTACAACAGCCTGAGCTGAGCTCAGCTCAGCTTTACAGCTGTAAACAAAAAAATATTTTTTATTCAAAATAAAAGTTTAATCATTCTGTTGTCATAGTTCAGACAATGATATTATGTACATTTTTGCTGAGTATGACTTCATAATATATCGTGTTTTAGTATCTATATTTTAAGTGTCCTCAAATTTTTCTTCATAATTAAATTGCTTGTCCTATAAATACATGAAATTGCATCATATTCCGACCTATGGTCACAGAACTCTCACAATAGTGTCATTTTCTTAAGTCTATCCATATCGACCGAAATTGACCAACCATAACACTTAGACGTTAAAATGCTTTTGAAGACCTTGGACTGCTAATAATAATATATTTTACGGCATATAACATATAAAAAAGGGAGCTTTTAAGTTCAATGTAGAAAAAATTGTACCCACACGCGATAGGAATGTGATACAAACAGATTTATGAAGGTGACCCCTCAGTAATGTGGGTGGAACTAATTCGAGGTATTGCACTAATGTCCCGGCGAAACGCGATCTGAATACCGAGCGTTGATTTAATGTATGCCCGACAAAATATGTAAAAGTTTTACTGGAATAAATCGTTTTTTATTACGTCTGGATTTTTGGACTGACAGTTCTTTAGGCGCATGAGGGTAAATTTTTACGGATGAAACGCAACAATAATATGAGCGTCACGAAGATGTGCAGCGCTTTTGTCGAAGAAAAGAGAAAGAGCGAGAGATCGATTGAGAGAGAATGAGAAAGGGCGAACGTAGCATCACTCACAGTGCCATGGAGCGAGAGGTGGGAGGGAGCTATACAGAGAATTCCTCCAGTTCTTCCCCGTTATATTTATAATGTCCGTCCACCTTTTCTTTTGTCGTCCTATAAATCTCTTTCCAGTAGATCTAGTCCATTTTGTTATTTCTAGTATCCATGTTTTATCCCAAGCTTTATCAATATCACCTGGGCATGTACTTCTTTAGCTTCTTTTCCTACTTGCGTTTCATCTCGTGTGTGTTTTTTTTTAGTTCTTGTCAATTTAAGTTTGGATTGTGTTTTTATTATTGTAAATAAATAATAGTATGTACTCTAATTATCGATAATACAACGATCACCGTTAAATAGGCATCTGTAGAAATTCTCTAAATCATTCCAAAAAATTCAACATTGAAACTAAAGTTTACCTTAGGGAGAGGGAACGTAAATGAAAAATGGCGTCTTAGAGCCCTAAATCGCGTTAACAAAAAGCGTGAGGAATGGGGCGATCATGGTGCCCCTTTGAAATAATGGCCAATGGTTTAGCACTATTTGTAACCGTCAACCTGTCATTATGGATTTAAACTAGATTGTATTGCCACAAAAACTTTGATTATCGGTATACATATAATGCGAAAATGTTTCTTCGTCTGTGTCACTGGACCGATGACAATCGAAATAAGATTGACAAATGAATATAAAACATCTGAGGCTCAGACCCAAAAAGGCTGAAGCGCCACTGTTTTTTTTTTGAAGCTAACTTCCAACTCATATATGTGTTGTTTGGATTTTTTTTTGTTTCTATATCAACCGTACCTGAGATAAAAATTGCACCTATATGTAAGGGTAACAGAAGTAAATTAAGCTGAAAAACTCATTTCGACAATAAAACGTATATTTTGGTTTTAAGGCTGAACAAAAACAAGGGAATATTTATATATAACAACGATTAAAGCAATAAAATTCAAGTTAATCTTGCATTAAATTAGAAAGCAGAAATCCAATAAACACTGATACTCCCAGTTTTATTAGCTTTCAACCGTTTCAGAAACTATTTGATTAAACAAGCTAAATATTTCATTTTGTTTAATTGAATACATAGAAAGCGGAAATGTCTTCGACTGTTTAAGTGATAATTTCAGTCATGTGATCGTTTCAACCATAAAGATCTGATGATAAGGTGACTAATGTTAAGCAATTCTCAATTCTTTAGTACGTTAGAACTCCGCTTTGGTGTGTTGTGTCATATTAAAATTACGCTAAAGTAGTAATTATAGGTAAATGAAATATAACGGTGTTTTAATATTTATTTCAATCGAATTTTGCTTCAACAACCACAGTCTATTATATCTTTTTTTACAAAAGCAAACGGGTTGATGTTAATACCAGAGGGCTGGCGAGGGCCTTTAATTGCTGTCCAGTTTTCTTGATCCTCCCTCGAATTGATTCAGAAATACTTCATTGGTCAGCTGGTTCCACTTAAAAACGAATGTTAAGGTGAGACGGGTTCAATTTAATATTTTGCCTCGACTTCCGATGATGCATATGACAGATAGACAGACAGAGATAGCATTTATTACAAACAAAACACATTCACATAACCACATAAAATAACAATTATCAAAGAAAAAAGCTCCTCTCAATATTCTCTGTGGTAAATGGGGTTAAAAAGAAAAATCTAATCCAGTACATTTTTGACAAACGCTGTCCTTAATCTCGTTTCAAAATATTATGTTAAGACCTATACAAAACAAATTGATTCATGTAAACGAATCAAAATGAACAAAAAGAAACATCGATTAAAGCGAAGATAAATTTACATTAAATCCCTGTAAAAAGATTTACATCAAGGGTTAAACGCAAGTTAAAAAATGAGCTGGCTTTATGAATAGCACATAATTCATACTCTCAAAATATTCGTACGTTTATGAATTAGACGGAAAATACCTCAACAAAACCGCCTAAGCGGGGCTTACAATTTGTAAAGACGAAAACGTCTGGCGATATTAATAATGTGGGTCCTGCAGTTGCTATTTTTTGGACGAAAATGTAATTAATGACAGTCGACGGTTTACTGTAAAGGTAAATTTTGTGTTTATTGCCTGATTTATTTAGTTACATGCATGGCCAAACTTAGACTAAAAACAAAATTATTTGTATTTTATTTATTTGTTTGTATTTGTATGTGCTCTAAATGAATATCATGTTTGCCTCTAAGTGCTTGTCACATTATAAATTGTATTTTGTGTTTACCTATGTATTCACCTATGTAAGTGTGCCGAACGTTGGCCAACTTTAACAAAAAATAAATAAATAAAAATGTCAATAAACGCTTTACTCTAATCCCCGCCAAGTATATTTTCAAATCACAGTATACTTCCCCCATATGCTTCCCCAACCTATCTCAATGCATTTCTGACCATCTGTGGTAGACTTCTTAATCCACACATTGGGAAAAGTGTGCCAATAACCACTCGACGGATTGTAATAGCCATGAGTCGATACAAGCTATCCAAGTTAGGCTAGAGCGGTGTATGTGGATAGACCTTTGTATGAAGATGACAGTTCAACTGTAACAATATCCTAACTTAACATTTTAGCTTACACCTGTTTCTAAAATAATTAAAAAATCTTTGATATTTTCAACATAGTCATGTATATTTTAATATCATTTTATTTCGTTTATATTGATTATCAAATATCTATCTATCCGTCGCTAAAAATGGATTGTCTTCATAGGGTTTGGTTATTGGGATGCAGATAGAAGATCGATCTAAGGTCTGGTCTCAGTTTGTTTCTAATCTGAGATTGTGGGTTCGGGCGTAAAAGATTCTTGAGTTGTGGGTGCCGTTCATTACCGTTTATGCCGTTTACTATACAGTAAAAAAGCTAATGAAAATTTGAGCTTGCCTTTTGAATGTGTGAATAAATGAATAACCTAATGATTTAAGTATTTTTTGCACTTAAAGGTGCAACTTGCATACAGGGCATACATCTATGATTAATTACAGTTTAATATACTATGGTAAATCTTATTTTTTATTATTTTCTTAACCAAACGATCTCTAAAAGTTAAGCATGAGCTAACTATAATTGCAGCCTCGGGGTTAAAAGGAGGTAGTGAAAGGACACTGGCCCATAAAGCCGCCTGAATAGTACAAACGTTTTACATGCAACCTATTCAGGTGATATAAGGCTCAAATTCGTGTACAAAGGATTTAACTATTCACTCATGTAAGTGAAGATTCAGCGTTAAATAACGAACTCGTAGAATAGGTTTGCTTTTTAAGCTTTTGTGTATTTTCCTGTAATCTAGGGCATAAGTTGAGTCTTTAAAAAATACAACATTTATATCATTTATTTACGAGCATTAGGAAAATCCGATTTTCACCTTGTTTAATTATTTATTTTAAATGCAAAATAATTGAGCTTTCCTATATACCTCATATATAAAATTCTCTTGTTCGTTTTTAAGCTCCTCCGAAACTGTTCGACCGATTCTTATAATTTTTTATAAGTCTGAGAATCGCCTACCATCTATATTTTAAACTCCAAAGTGACAAGGATGGTCCACCTGATGGTTGGTTGGTTTTTTATGATACAGCATACAAAAATACATACAACCCTTAATTTTCAACCCTCTGCGATTAAGCCCTATTTTTATTTGTTAATTAAAAACTTATGACATGAACTCTGAGGTTTATTTAGAGAAAACTTCACAGAACAACCTAAAAAGTTTTCATTCCGGAAAACCGAACAGTCTCTTGGGTAGCATAGCAAAATGTTCCATGTCGGTATGTAATAAAAAGGTAGGTAAAATCACAATAAGGAGAAACAATGTTCGCGGTGGTAGCTATCTTATAAAGCTTTTACAATATGAATCACTATAAATATTAATAATAAACCACTGTTTATTAATAAACTTTTTTTTAAAAATGCACTACATTTGAGTCTTGATCGTCTTCTATAATATATATGTAATATTCTCGTGTCACAATGTTAGTTCCCATACTTCTCCAAAACGGCTAGACCGAAATTTATTATGTATATTCAGTAGGTCTGAGAATTGGCCAAAAACTAGGCGATCAAAGACATTAGATGAGAATTTTTTGCCAGGGCTCCATCCCTTGGCGTTGCGTAGACATATTGAAGCTCTCTCCATCTTCTGCTTCCCAACAATGAATAACAGAGCAGTTTCATCATCAGTCCGAATACGAAATACCACCTTCACCTGCATGCATGGTGCATGGCACCACTAAGTAGTCAACTGAAGTATCTCCGTACCCATTCGACTTAGGGTCCCTCAAGAAAAGAACGTAACAATTCTTAGTCTCCTCCCCGTTTGTCTCTTATATAATAAAACAGTTCTTCCCGCCCTTGATTTGGGAACTGTTATTAAATGTAAATTTAGAACCTTCAAATATACATATCATATCATGGCGGTATCACTTAACATCAGGTGAGCCTCCTGCCCATTTGCCTCCTGTTCTATAAAAAAAATATGTTTACGTCCTATGTATATGAATAAATAAAGAACGATTTCATTTAAGCTACGTTTATCTTCCACTTAAACTATGTTGGATCTAATTTTTCCGTTATATCGACTTAAGCACTTACGAGCACAATTCTCTAGTTAGGCTAGAATAATTCATGATGTGCACAAAAGCTTATCACGAATAGAAGGCTTTATGAATATTTGTTAACAGATTAGCTTGACCTACTTTCAGTAGCAATATTAACTATTGGTTAACATTCGAAAGTTAAAAGTAAACCATGTCAGTATATCATCTTGAAACGCGTTTATTTTTGGTCTTGGCCTCAGATTTCTGAATCTGTTTCATGATCATTTTTAAATCTAATAGGCAAGTAGGTGATCAGCCTCCAGTGGCTGACACACGTTGTCGACTTTTTGGGTCTAAGACATGTCGGTTTGTCACGATTTCTTCCTTCACCGTTCGGGCAAATGTTAAATATAGAAAGAAAGTCCATTGGTGCACAGCCCGGGATCGAACCTACGGCCTCAGCTATGAGAGTCACACGCTGAAGCCACTAGGCCAACACTGCTCTATCTTAATATATATATTTCTTGTGTGCGTGTGTATGTGACTGAACTCCTCCTAAACGACTGGACCGATTTAGACGAAATTTTTTGTGTGTGTTCAAGGGGATCTGGGAATAGTTTAGATTCACAATTTTGTCCGTTGGACAATGTTATTTTAATTAATTTTCAATTTATTAGTTATTGTTGATTTTGGAATGTTTTACATTGGATCCGACAGACGGCGCTACCATCGCAGTGTCAAATTTTAAATAATATTCGAATTTTAATTTTAGTCTGTCCCGAAATTTAAAAAAAGTTTTGTTATCATTGTGTTATATCGTGTGTGACCATGTGCTGGATCGTTAGATATTGTCATAACATTTGAATAATAATTTTCATCAAAATGGCTTATTAAAAATTGAAATTTTGAAATTAAAGACGTGTAGACAGGACAACGTCTGTCGGATCCGCTAGTTTATATTATATTTGTTTTGAATTGTTTACCTCGAGTTGTGTTTGTTTGGATTCGACGATTTTATAATTTTCACCTAACCTTCGCCAGTAGCTGGATTTCGTTTTATGTACCTATCTTTGATTTTGAATTACCCATGTCCATGAGAGGCGGCTCCACTAAACACCAGAAGCCTTTTGCCCCCTGTTCTATAAAAAATAATTGTCTATGAGCGACGATAGCACGATTGTAAGTAGCCGCATAATCATTTACCTGTTAAAAAATTCCACCCGTATCACCTCGACGTCCGCCGATCCACAACACGTTTTTCAAGGCAACTTTTGCCGCGCACCACCACTTCCGAACCAATTCGACTTAGGGTCAAAAGTCGTATAATTAAGCGCATTCCTATTGAGCCGCAAAGGCGATTTACATTAATTGTAAAAAAGTTAATTTCTATCTCCTAATTAAATTTTAAGTAAGGAAAGCCTTCTTATAATTTTTCGTCTGGGAATCAATGTCGTGCTAAGCATAAATTCCTTTTGTAGTCTCGGTCTTAGAAATATTCCGTTACCTTGATGCCTGCAGGCGCAATTATAAACCCGTGTTTGCTTAACGCTTTGTGTGAGCTACATTTTGCCAAGCTTTTGACTCCACAAGTCTTTTGAGCTGCGACTAATGCCGGAATTTCTCTTGCATTTTCACAATTTTACGCAAACACTTTGTCTTTTATCGTGATGTTTGAGGTTATGTTTGACAACTGGATATTATTAATCTATATATCTATATAAAGCTCAATGTAATACAGATATATATAAAACTCGAGAATGGCTGGACCGATTTGGCTAATATTGGCCTGGAATTATTTATGGAAGTCCAGAGAAGGTTTAAACGGTTGAAAACATAAATAATAAGAAAAGAACCATACTAAAAACAACAATTGAATTTTCTTATAAAAACTTTTTAGAAATAAGGAATTGTCACTTGATTGTCATATATTTACAGGTGCTTTTAGAAGTGTGTTTTTCATGGATGTTGTTTGTGGTAGTCTAAATGGTATGTTCACGTTCATGTTACATGTATCTGTGGTATGTTCTAAAAATGTTGTATTAAGTTTGGAGACAAATATATATAGGTGATACGAAGTACACGACTTCATCTAGATAATGATAAATCGATAGTCAAAAATAATACCTATATTTTAAGTATTTTTTTTAATTTCATAGTTTATATGAAAACATTTTTTTTTTGCATCGGCTTCCAATGGAGCCTCAAGATTTCAATTGATTTGTGACGGTTTATGTGTATGTATCTATAATGTTATGTTATGTATGTCATTGGACTATGTAATTTTTTATTCATGTAACTAACAATCAAATAAACAAATTTTTTAATTTTCTAAACCTACAGAGTAATAAAAATAATTAAAAATTAATAAAAAGAAAATTAAAACAACATTTAAAAATTTGGTCCCCGTGGCAAAGTTCCTTTAACTCTGTCCTCGCTGCGATACGTATGCATTGAGTGAGGAAGCCACAGCTCTGGGGTTACTGGTACTCTCTACCAGGCACCAATTTAACTCTTTTATTAGTATATAAGTTATGTATTTAATACAAAAATCACAGAAAAACTGTGTCCAGTTCCACTGCACTGTTATAAACTTCTTACCTCTAACTTTATTTCTGATTTATTTATTTATTTATTTATTCGGAAACCAAACAGAGACATCCTTATAATAAAAACAAAGTCAAAAATAAAACACAATACAAACACACTGGATGCATCCACAACAGGTTACACTTATATAAAATGATTGATTATGTATACAATAAATAAATAAAATATTATATTGTCCTCAATGACATAATTCTATAAATTAACGCAACATATATCATAAAAGCATTAGGCTATATGTACACAAGCACTTAATGAGGTTTAGGTTTATATTTAACTAGTGACCCGCCCCAGCTTTGCACGGGTGCATTGCTGATGAAAAGCAGGTTTTTATTATGTATGGTTATTTCCGTCGCTGGAAAGCTCCGATAATATCCGACATATACCATATAGACATATACCATCACGGACTTTTCTGTAGACCTTTTCAATGTGTACAATACTTAGTACATTATTTTGATAAAACTCGTAGGGTTCAACCTGCGTTTGCAATGTAAGCGGAAAAAATGCAATTGTTTACGACATCATATTAGAAACCTCAAAAATAACAGTACTTCTCAACTCTTTAATGGATGTTATTATACATATAAACCTTTCTCTTGAATCACTCTATCTATTAAAAAAACCGCATCAAAATCCGTTGCGTAGTTTCAAAGATTTAAGCATACAAATGGACATAGGTACAGAGAAAGCGACTTTGTTTTATACTTTGTAGTGATGATTTGTGTTACTTTAAAATGTATGTTCTAATATATTTCTAGTCTGTGTGTGTAAAATTTGTGATGTTTATTTATAATTTAAGCATCTTGGCGTAGGACTTATTAAGCATTCTAAACAACCATTAATCCCTCAACATCTTGACCTCAGATTACTGGTATCAGTTACCTAAAAAGTTTGTGTATAACATAATAAGCCTTTTGTGAAACACAGTTAATTAAGGGGTGTTAGGTCACGATGTATTTATTAAACAAGTACGTACGTAGATGAAAACATCCTAAAGTACACGGCTGGGAATTGAACACAACGAACGTCCTCGGGATTATGTTGGTTAAACTTGTATTTCATTTCAAATAGTATACACTAAACAATGAGTTTGATATAAATGAACTAAAACCACTCTATACTAGCCAATTAATACCTGTCAATAGGAAAAATAATGCCCTTTCCCGATAGCAATACACCAATGTCAATCTGTCACTGGCACATTTTACCTATTTTGCTGCCGATTTTATTCGATTCTAATTATAATACTAAGTTACCAGTAAACAGCTCTGGAACTCCAGCCTAAATGAATGTACGAGTGAGTTATTTTGAATGGATGAAGGATTAATAATAATCTACTAAATCTAAATATATCTTTGATTTTCAAAAATTTTACCATTCAATAATTGTAATACCAATTCGTAATTCCAATTTTTCAAATGGGGCTTAGGCCTCCAATCTCTTCCAAAGTTCCCTTGCCTTGCCTTCCACGTGCCAATGCTTTTAGAAAATAGTTAGGTTTTCACATAAAATTTAGCTATAACGAATAAGTTATACTGAAACTGATGATATTTAGATATAGTTGTGTACCACAGTAGAAAAAGAGATTTGTGAAAAGTTGGTGTTAAAATTAAAAAGATCGTTTTATTTAAATGTTTTTGCAGTCGCAATAATATTATAATTTTGATTAATACTTGGTTCCCAGATAGGTATATATTAAGTTTTGGTATGCTTTCATGTGGGAAAATTTGTTGTTTGATCATCAGGTAAAAGACTCAAGCTTTTTAAAGCTTTCATGGGTACATATTTCATATTTTCCAGAGAGAGGCGATTTGAAAAATTCGACATCACGTTTTTTTTCGTGGGGATATGCGTTACGCGTACCCTCCCGCGCCACGGTTGCCTGGCGGTGAAGGGTTTTGTGGGACTCGCTACTGTGCATACCCACTAAAACCCCACGGCGCCACCAACAATCGCCCGAGGCAGGACACGGTAACAGCTTAGCCTTGTCCGCTTTCAGCCACGCGATCAGCCGTTATAACTCACGGTCCTATGCTGCCATGAATGATGACGAAAGACCTTGCAAGGGCGATTCCCGTCGGCCAATTCGCCCTGTTTAATGACGCTGGGGGAGGCCGGCTACCCAATCGCGCCGCCAACGTTCCGTAACGACTTATAATTTCAATCCTTCGTATTCAAAATCAACGTTCTAAAAAAGTAAAAAAAAACAAAATTAATCGTATTCATAAAACGCAGTATTTGCGTGAAAATTGAAAAAAAAAAACTTCGTCACGAATCCCGAGAGAAAATTTGAAAGAACTAAAATTATGCAATCTCACATATTATGAAGCTCCCAATTAAAACGATCCATATCGTTTCACCTACTTCCATATTCGTGTGCATTCACCGTATATTTGCTTACATTTTAGCTATCTAGTACAACCACTCAGCACTTGCTACGTCAATGGTTTTAGTTCGCGGGAGTAGACAAATTTTTTAACATGGTAAAGTCATTCAAAATGTACGGATGGAAATTGGTTTGCCTTAAGCTTAAATCTGAGGTAGAAACGAGATGTACGAACAAGGTATGGCAAATATAGTAATAAAGCAGTACTACAGTGTCTTAGCTGCAATATGATGTTAACTTCACCTAAGTAACACCTTCTGAAAAGCAGGCATATGTATATGATTCGCTGTATTATTATAGTTAATTATACACACAGGTTAAAGTACTTTGTTAATTGCCTTATATTAATTATCTATATACTTATAGGTATAGTGTACAGTACCTAATTTATTCTTTACTTAAATGATCCGGATATCCGTTAAGAAAACTTCGAAAGTTCTATGGAAATACGAGACATAAGCACAGCATTTTAAATTCAGAACATGCGTGAAGTAGGAGCGAGTTGAGAACCGAATAATCCGATAAATCGATTCACATTCCACGAAACTCATATAATCGCATACCGAATTATGCATCGAATACGAATGAAATCGATTATTCGTAACCTTTTCATACTTTGCGTATCTCGGAGACACCGGAATGTGATATGACATAATATTGCATGCATAATGTATGCGGATTTTTCAAGCATTTGATTGTACAGTATTTTTATTAGGTTTATAATACATACATGCTTAAAAATGGGCATGGATACTATAACTAAAAGGTAAATCTTTAGTGTTAGTACAGTCGATTCCTAAAAACTGAGTTCAAAGCTCATTATAAAGATTGAAATAATTGTAGGTAATCTACATGATGTACAAGATGATGATTTCAACGGATTATTCCAATTCCGTTTTCATGCCGACCATCGAGTCTTCTAGATAGATTGCACGTCTATATTCCCAACATAGCAAATCATGGGTTACTTTAAGCGATGGTTAAATAGGCATCTCCTGAACCGATGGGCCCAATAGGCCATATCTCACATCATTCATCTCATGTGGGATTCTGGCTAAACATCTGTCCAGTTTTGAATAAAATCTTACATATTTAAATTTACTAGATTTATTTTTAGACTTTAAAATTACGCGTGTCAGACACAGAAGGCCAGCAGCCAATACAAATGTACAGAAATGTAAAGGCACAAAGTTGTAGTGCCACTATATGTATAACGGAAATAAAGGCGCGGTAAAAACTAGCTAATAAATATGTTCGAGTTAAACCCCGAATAACTTAAGAGTTTCGATTCGACCCTTTTAGAGTGCTATTCATAAGAAAATAAACCACATATTCATATTAAACTGCAGTGTTGGCCTAGTGGCTCCAGCGTGCGACTCTTATACCTGAGGTCGTAGGTTCGATCCCCGGCTGTACACCAATCGATTTTCTTTCTATCTGCGCATTTAACATTTGCTGGAACGGTGAAGGAAAACATCGTGAGGAAACCGACATGTCTTAGACCCAAATTCGACGACGTGTGTCGGGCACTGGAGGTTGATCACCTACTTGCCTATTAGATTTTAAGCTATTGCATAGATTTTATCGCGGGCTCTGAGCGTGTCGACGGAATCAAGAAATTGCGTAACGAAAATAACCTAACACACGATGGCGTAATATAGGTGTGGCCAATAAGGGTTAGAGCGGGACAGAACGCACACTGCGTCTCACATCGGTCCGGCGGTGAGACAGACCATATGGGCTTGTTATTCTGGGTCTGGTAGATTGAATTAAAATCAAAGAAAAAAAATACTGCATAAATAAAAAATAAGTATATAATATATATATATAATTATAATTGCATAAATTCATAAAAATGCTATGCAATAGCTTAACCGCAGCAGTCCCCGAGTGCCACACGTTTTTTATAAAAATTATTGTAAACATTAAATTCTTACCTATAAATATCATAGCAACATTTCAATTAGACTCTAGAAATAATTTAAATAATTCAATAAATTTAAACCCATGTCAAATAGTAGCTGTCATTTGTGACAGTATCACGCTGACCACAATTACTTTAAGCACTTAGCCAGTGGCAATAATAACGCAATAAATACATGTCTATATTCATCCGTTAAATAATAATTATCAAAATGTAGTAGATACTCAAGTACGGAGTCGACGCATCGACGCTATCATTTCGATATGTTGTAATGGTGTTGCTGGCGATATCTGCTGCTCATTAAATGCTATCACATCTCTATTCTCAATTAACTACTCTATCAATTATTCTATTCTAAACTAATTGCATGTCTCAAGACTTGGCACCAATGTGTCTTACTCCAATAAGACATCGTCAGAGATGATGCAGTAAGATAACTTCGCTTCTGTTTAGTCACCTGTCACAAGCTCGGGAGCATCACAACTGAGGATGTCTTGTGTAAACTTGTTGTGACGTCCGCCGTTCCACAACTGCACGTTTTTCAAGGCAGTTTTTGCCGAGCACCACCACTTTGTATAACCAGCTGCCCACCGAAGTATTTCCGAACCAATTCGACTTAGGGTCCATCAAGAAAAGAGCGTACAAATTCTTAAAAGGCGGGCAACGCACTCACGAGCCCTCTAGCATCGAGAGTGTCAATGGGCAGCGGTATCACTTAACATCAGGTGAGCCTCCTGCCCGTTTGCCCCGTGTTCTATAAAAAAAAACTAAATATGAAATTGGTCACATATCTAATGGAACATTGAACAAGAGAAAAGGAAGTAGTGAACCATGGAGTCACTCCTACCTCTTTTTTACACGAAAAAATACGAAACATCAATAAAAATTCAATTAATAAACTAAAAAGAACGCGATTACCTTTTCTTAATAAATTAAACAATCAACGTCAAAATAAATAATTTATAAATAATTGAGCTAAATTATATTGTTGGTAGCGTTTTCGACAATTTAAATTAAAATATGATATGGTTTACCTAAAAGTCGTTTGAACTTTGATTAAATAATTGAAGTGATGCTTTAATTATTCAAAATAATAGGAAACCTTTCTCCGTTCAGTCCTCGATGAATCGGAGTGGAAGACAGGTAGGGTATGATAATATACTTAGACCTCTCGTTTCGTGTGACTCCCGTCTCAAATACCTTTCGGAGTTCCTACTATCGTATGCAACCTTTTGAAGACCAAGGATAGATTTTTATATCCCTGGATTTTTAAGAAAACAATATCTTACTTTCCTATGAAATTCTAACGTAACAGTAGTCTGTGACTAAGCACACACTTTTTCAAGAACTTAAAGTAATGTTCACTTTAGCCTATATTAAAATCGCTCATTTGGTTTCAGTCCTAATGTATTTTGTTGAACGCGCCTTCCGGAATCCTTCATTACTTTCTGTGAGTCAGCGGTAAGCTTTCATTTCCCTTGGAATATGTTTGGTTTATTTTTCTATAGATATTTTTCTATAGATAAGCCATAGATTATAGAGGACATCCCTTTTTGTTGATATACTTTCTGTATGGACCTTGGCTAAGTTAAGCCTTTTAAGCAAAAAAATGTACCTTAACTCAAATCAGGCATTGACCATGCAATGGTGGGCACCATTGCATGGTCAATGCCTGGTTTCTTCTGCTATGTGGTATTAAATTTAACAAAGGTTCAAGAGAACGTCGTAAAACCGATTAATAACAAAAAGCTATCCTTACTGTACAAACATTACCTGTCCACATCGTATCATTAATTTTCGTACTAACTGATGTGAAAACGTCCATGCGTGGGGTTGTCTCTCTCCCTAAAATATAGCAGGGGCTGGCCATGCGTCATACTCGTGAACAAGTGCTAGTGCTAGTTGTGGTGACTGATCGTAATGGAATTCGGGTATGCAGTGATGTTAGTTATTTCGACTACGGATTTGCGTGTTGTTCCCACGAGAATGTAAGTGCGTGCTCCAATTTCACCATTCCTCCTGCTGATAGAGGATCCGAGACAAATCTTTTGTTTTTAATTTATATTATTATTATTTATTACTAAAGATGTAATGAGAAAAATGGTGTAATGGTTGCAGCTCCTTACAAACGTTGTGTATAACAAAAAAACATTGGCGATTAAAAAGAGTGGCGTAGAGTTTATTGCCAGTTCTTCTCTACCAGTCTACGCCCTTGATTTGAGAACTGGCAGTAAATGTAAAATTAGAAACATTTAATGTATGTTTGTTTTTTTGACGTTCATAAGTGTACATTGTGTTACCTATATGAATAAATGATTTTTGACTTTCAATCAATCAAAATTTATTTATTCAGCTTAGATGCGACTTAAGGCATGCTTATGAATGTCAAAAACGTTTACAAAATTCGCGAACGAGCAAAACTACGCCATCCGTTCACAAGACTACCAGGAGGTCTTATTCTGAGAAGAACGGGCAAGAAACTCAGCAAGTTTTATCCTCCCTTTACATACAATAATTCAAAAGAAAATGTCATAAACCACAACGTCAACTTTGACTTTGAAAGTGAACTAAGAATGTGATTCATATGTCCTTTTTATTATTAGCCTATTTACTGTTTACATATGATTTAATTGTTTTGTTCCGATAGTGTTGTCTAAATGACTGTATGTCTTTTGAAATTTTGCACTTCTCGCTTACCTTATTCTGTTCTTACAGTGGTTGTCTGGTAGAGATCATTTAAAAGTGATAAGGCCGCCAGTTCCTTTTTATTTCATTATGACAATTGTATATTATTTCTTTAATAAGTAAAATTATATGAAAGTTCTGTAAAACATTCAAAATTAATAAATCAGTCTTGTTACAACATTTTTGAGTTTGGGCCTCTGTCTGTACCTATTTCATGCTCATTTATCAGTCTAGGTGATCAGGCTCCTGTGTCTGACACACGCCGTCGACTTTTTGCGTCTAATGCAAGCAATGTTTCCTTTACCGTAGAAGCGAATGTTACACAGAAAGAAAGTCCATTGGTGCATAGCCGCACTTACGACCTTGCACACTACCCAAAGCACCGTTTACTGAAAATAAACGCACACTTTTTATCACAAAGAAAAAATAAATAAACTCAACATATTTAAGTTGAGTTTATTTGAACAATTGTTATTGGAATAAGGTAATATTTTTCGAAAATTTGCAGTTCGAGATAGGCGTTATAACTCGATTCCAGGGCCTTCATATGAGCTATTAAAATACCACTATCAAATATGTATCGCAATATAAGTTGTTGCAACTTAGTACACACTTCCGCCAATAAACATGCATATCTTACGTACAGTAGAAATGTTAACAGTATCTCTTAGTACCAGAAACTTTAATAAGGGATCATTATAAATAATATATACTAGGTTTAAAAACCCCTTAACATGATGATTTGTTATTATTATTTGTTGTTAATAGACAATAAGGTGTGAGTAATATTTTTAGGTGTTTTGATGATGACTGTTTTTGTGAATACCAGAATAAGGTTTCCTCATCATAAGCCTCGACAGTCCCTTTGAACAACTCAATTCTTCTGTAACGATATATTTTTGTTGGTCAAAGCTGACAGAGAGGATATAATTTATTTTACATAAAGATGTATTAAAGAATATCTAATGTATTATTTGTTATATAATAATTGTTTTGTCACAATTCGCATCGAGGTTTTAAAAAATTGCAGACTAATTTTTATGTCCTACTGTTTTAACTATCATATGCCACTCCTCTGCCTGCAATAAATATCTCTTGCTAACGTATTTATTGCGAGAGTTCCTTTGTTGCATGTTTTACAGTTTCCCGTTTATCTTTTATCGATACTGCTGTTTATGAAGTTTAATGGTGTTAGTTTTAGTGCGAAATGAGTTCAACTCCCCTGGTATTGGCACTTTGTTATGTAAATTACAGTTAAATTTGTTTTATGCAAACATTAGAAAGTCCCTAAAACCTCAGTAAAATCGTGTTTTTTTACAATACGATATGAATTTTACAATATCAAACCTACCTTTAAATAGGTTGAATTATATACTTTAATGGCATGAGTGTAGGGATTGCAATCCGGAAAAACGGATCCTGTAATCCGGCGGATCCGGCATTATGTAATGGTTACCGGATCCGTTACCAATATACCGGATCCGAAGACCGGATCCGGTGCTAGCGGTTTGTGGGAAAATAATATAGCTAATAATTATTTATCGTAAGTTGATTAAACTAAAGAGTTCTAAACTCATTATTGTGATAATTTTTGCCATTCATTCGTTCGACAGATTCATAAAATCATGATGGTATCTGTCATAATCATAAATACCTATAAGACTGGTTTGTTACTTAGCATTCTCAAATACTTTAATAATGATTTTGATCTCATTTCAGTTAATTACGTAAGGTTAATTGTATCTATTAGATATTATAGTTACTTGATAATTAATATTGTTACTTATAAATTGATCTATCTGTGAAAGTGAAATCTAGAAAGACTAAGCTACTCGTTACGTTGTAAAATTATTACTAGTTACCTACGCTACTAAATTTTAATTGTTTTCTTGTTGTCTATTTGTCTTAACATTGGTTAAGAAATAAAGTCGATTTTATGTATTTGTGATTTAATTTTTATTAACTACCTACATATTATAAGTGCAGTGACACTTGATTAACTCACTTTTTTTGTACTACAAAGCGAAAATCATCTTGATTTAATCAATCCGGTCGGATCCGAAAAATGACGCCGGATTGCAATCACTACATGAGTGTGCAGAAGTAAATCTAATTAATTATTCTTTATTTCTTAAAGTCCTAATAAATAAATAAAATAATTTATTTCAGACCTATTAATAAGTCCATATGTTGTTAATAAAGTAAAACTTATAACTATGTTATTTAAATTATTAAAAAATTAATGAACCGCGGGTTCAAGGTAACTAGTATAATTAATACGAAAATCTAATTCTGACGTAACCAGACTTCGAGGCCCTTTAGGTAACATCCCCAGGCTATCCTTTTAGTAATTAACAGGTCAGTTTGGCAAAGGAATTAAACGCGTATCAGCCCTTTGTCTTAATTATAGAAATTGTTCTCGGAAAAATCTCAGTACGCCTAAAGAAGCTTTGTGTTTCATTAGAAGCGTTGTTATGAAATTTCTAAGAAATATTCGTAAATATTGTGATAGAGTATTATGCTAAGATTAGTGGATATTATCCGTGGTCTAAATCCCTGTGAATTTTCTACTACAAAAGTGCTCGATAAATAAATATAACATTTCGCGTACTTAGTGCGATTACTGATTTATAATTTTAAACTTGATTACCTATCGTATTGAACTAGTGGGGTCAATAATAATATTTATTTTCGTGTCACACACTAATTTGTTTATAGAACAGGGGGCAAACGAGCAGGATACTTATCTTTATGTTATATGACTTGATGTTGTTGAAATACCGCTGCCCATGGACACTCAACCCCAGGGGATTCGCTTGGGTTGCCAATCTTTTCAGAAAAGTTTCACTCTTTCATTGAAGGATCCTAAGTTGAATTGTTATATGACGGCCAACCTCCAGCAATGGGGAGGCACTAAAGAAGAAAAACAAGTTGAAAAAAATTCGGAAAATTTTCAATGGCTGGCAAAATTTAATTTTCGGCTGGTTCCACATAGTAGTAGTGCGCGGCAAAATCTGCCTTAAAATGCTCATATTTGTTCGTTAGTGTCATAAGAATATCGTTAGAATAATAAAATTAATTTTTGCGACAACATTTTTTATAATTGCAATAAAGTTTGTCTCTAAGATTTTATAAATGGGACATTTAACATATGTTTTGTTTGTACTTTATTTTATATACTTGTAAGATATGTATGCTTTAGCACTCTAGTACATTACAATAGTTTCCACAACGTACGGTAATATAATTTTTCAAATTAGTTTTGAAGCCTATTCAACCCAAACAAAGAAAAAAATCAAATTATTCCTCTTCATAACATAACCATAGAAAATAATATTACGTATGTATAACGCACATGCTGTAAGAAGAAAGTCCTTTAAGAAGTAATTTCATAAGAACATAAACTAAGATTTATCAGTGTATAAATATTGATGCCTGGTTAATATGAAGTTGGGACATCAGATTAATTAATTACGATCAGACGCATGAAATTCGGTCCTTGAGGGGATAAACTTGGTGACGCGTGAGCGGATGTGCCTAGGGATTGGAATATAGTCGAATGTTACGGTATTTGATATTATATGTAATATAAGTCTAGATTACTCTCAGAACAAGGCCTCCTGGTTCTGTTGCGAACGGATGGCGTAGTTTTGCTTTTTCGCGAATTTTGTAAACGTTTTTGACATTCATAAGCATGCCCATGCCGTATCTAAACTTTTTTATTTGATTTGATTTGATTAGTGTTACGTACTAACATACTTGTTGTTTCAATAATCTTTGATGTATTTAAAAATATCGGTTTGAAATACGAGAGTTATTTCATAATCTTTTATTAATTGATATCTCCTTCATATGGTGTTAATATACAATAAGAAAGATGCAATTTTTGAAGTTATACTTCGTTTGGCGCCTTAGGAAAAATCATGTATTTTTTACGATGCGCGCGCCCACCGTCTACAAAACCGACACCCTGATGTTAGCTATAGTTCAACATTTCAGTTTTATTATATTTTAATAAACTTTATATCACTAAATACGTTATAATAAAACAATTCAATGTATTAAATACTACTTTTCTATTGTTAGGGCCGTTTTTACAAACGTAGATTATGATTTTTGAAAGGTTTCTATCTGGATACGCCGAAGAAGTATAACTAACGCGTGTGCATAACTACCCGCACATTTTTTTCTACGATACGATCTCCGGCCGAGTCAAGGCCTGCTCCAACTTTTCACCCTAATTCCTCTTTTGTGGACAGCATAAATTGCTTCTCTTTTAATCACATTGGTGCATTGCTCTTTGGTGTACGTCCTTTTCGGCCTGTCCTTTCAGCCGTGTAACGGGATACAAGTTCATCGTCATTTGAGTTGAATGATATTGCTTAACGTCTATTATTTTTGTATTTCCGCATATCAGTCATATCGCTTATACATTACAATATTTCTCTATCGCATTCAGGGCTAAGTTTCGATACTTTATCTGTTAGACTTATCTCACAATGAATTTTGCCATATGACCAAGTGTTGCGTACTTGGAATACAGACTCCAATTTGTGCGTGTAAGGATCGCTAGACTAAACACGATTGAACTATTAGATAAATCCTAAGCAAATAGTCTTGTTCAAAATACACTTAACTAATATAATGGGTAAATATTGTACATTTACCTAATACTATGTTTTAGTAAAACAAATCTATGTCGGTCATTTTCGGAAAATATATTTTATATTTTCAGAAAATCCAGAGTACGAATCGCGTATATATCAATATGCTGCGTTGTTGTATGGATATGTTAAGATATATGCTAAATGAAACACTTTGTTTGAAGCTCTATGTCAACTGGCTTTGTTTAAAATAACCAAGCTTATAACTAAGATAACATGAGAGGAAGTGAGGTTGAGTCGCTGAAAAAAAAGTAACTTTAATTTTTTGAAGTGAAACTTCTTTAGAATCGTTGTGATTTCAAACCGGATGCAACGAAAAAGCGACAGTAAAAAGAGACAGAAACATTAATTCATATGATTTAACGTGGGAGAAAATGAGATAGATAAACTTCTTTCGAATCGTCGTGATTTCAAACCGGATGCAGCGGTAAAGAGAGACAGAAACATCAATTCATCATATGATTTAACGTGGGAGAAAATGAGATAGGAGGCATTATACAGCCTCTATTTACTGCCGCTTTTTTTTTGATCGAATTTCAAACTTTCGTTGTTTTAGTTTTTGTCAAATTAAAGATTTATATTAAACTTATAAATTAAAATGTATAATTAAATATATACTGTTTTTAAAGAACACACACATTTAGATAGTGGAAAATGATTAATTTATATTTGTTTTTGAAGGTTTCACTTCTACCATGTGTGAATTGCACAAATGTTTTTTTTTATAGAACAGGGGGCAAACGGGCAGGAGGCTAACCTGATGTTTAGTGATGCCACCGCCCATTATTTATTATTTTTTGAAAAGTTTGTAAATCTAAGTGATCTTGTGTAATTGGACACTAACGGAAACGAAAATGTTAAATTACAAAATGTAATATATGTAATATATATAGAGTATTGTAAAAACTAAAGGGATAAAAGACGGACACTATAAATAACCAAATGGACTTGATCTACTGGAAAGATATGTATATAGGAGGCCAAAAGAAAAGATGGACAGATAGCATTATAGAACTAGCGGGGAAAAAACTAGATGAGTGTTGCAAGACAAAGAGAAATGCAGAAATATGGAAGAGGCTTAGTATTTTCTTTTATCGACATAACTTTTACACATTTAAAGAAAACACTTTTTTACCGGATTGACGCTATGTATTACACATACATATTGTACACTTATATTTAACATAATTTTAAATTGATCCGACCTTTCGCGTGCTATATGTGACATAATTCACTATTAAGGTTTAGTATTTCCACACCAAGGGAAATGAACATCTAGAAAATACGTGACTAAACAGATGTAAAATGAAAAAAATCTATGGCAAAACAACTATTTTAGGTTATGGCGATAGAAATCTGTATCTATCAGGTCTAAGCAAGCCGTTTTCCGGATTATATTTTCCTTCACTTTTCGAGCGAAAGTAAATGCGCATTTAGAAAAAACGACCATTAGTGAACACCCGCGGATCGAACCTACGGCTCAGGGATTAGAATGGAATGCTAAAGCAAATCTGCTCTAAACAGATGTAATCAATAATTTTTGTTTTGCTGGTAATCGTACATACGTCTGCATCTGTGTGCGTTAATCACTAAGCATATATTTACTGCAGTTGGGCGTTCATAACAGATGAGAGTCGAATGCTAAAGCATATCTGCTCTAAACAGATGTAATTAAAAAAAATTGTTTTGCTGGTAATCGTACATACGTCTGCATCTATGTGCGTTAATCACTAAGCATATATTAACCGCAGACATTCATAAATTATTTATGAGAAAACATAAATACAAATTCTAATACTTTTCCTTTCACTTGAAGCCTTTGAAAAGGAAAAAAGCTTTTAAGTTAGACCAAATGTTAATTCGCTCGCAACGTGATGAATACTTCATTACAGTAAAATGGGGCAAAGGTTGCCTTTTACTGAAATTTGTTAACCTTTTTATTTGTTCGAACGTTCAATGTCTAATCAACTTCAAGGCAATGACATATTAAAAAAGGTTCTTTTGTTTGAGCATAGATACAAATTCGAAATTTCTATTAACGTTTGGAGAATTCACAATTGCTTTTCAGTCGAAATTAGACTATATGTATATATGAAACGCCAACTGGTTTGGTTGGTGATTGCTTTCTAACAAACTTTATCCAACTGGAACTCATTTACATGCCTCAAAAACAACCTCAAAAAAAACAACATTTTGCTGGATATATTTTTTTTTTTTTAAAGGAATCTCGCTGTTGGCCTTAAGGGCCTTTACAGCTCTTACATATAACAAAATGCAAGGCTTATGTTACAAAGTCGCCCTGATGCATTTCATTAGCATATCTCTTTCTCTCCAATCGGAAGCATCTGGAGCGGACTTTCTGTTTCCTCCGGTTTCCGTCAAGCGCCTCTTATGTCAAAACTTGAAGATGATGAGTCTTTTTCTTGATCAGCCCATCTGGTTCTTTTGCCTTCTGTGTTCTCGAAATTCTATTCAGCACGCGCATTGTAAAGCCGACATTAGATGCAAGTCCCTGTCGGTATATTGTAGATAGGCGAGTCTGTATGCGGAGTTCGACAGGATCGATGTATTGGTGCCCTTTACAATGTATTTTTAGCGTTCTCTGAGCTGAGCTTAGCAGAGGTAGGTAAAGTTAAATATATAAAACGTTATGAAATTTAAGTTTTTTTATAGAGCATGGGGCTTGAAGGACCCTAAGTTGAAATTGGTTCGGACATATTTCAGTGGGCAGCTAGTTCTACAAAGCGGTGGTGCGCGGCAAAAATTGTCTTGAAAAACGCTAACTTGTGAACCGGCGGATGTCGAGGTGGTACGGGTGGAATTTCGTATTCTGGCTCGACGTTCGATCATGAAATTGAGCTGCAGGTATTCATCCGAACAAGTCCTCTGAACACTCTCCATGGTAAATGCGGTAGAAGATACAGTTTGATGATCATGATTATAATTTAAAGAGTAAATATATTTCACTCTTTAGAATAAATTTAAGCAACTTGAACCATTTTACTCTAACAACAATAAATCGTTCTTTTTAGAGGCTTTTAAGGCGGAAAGATTTTCCGCTTCCTATATGAGATCCACAGTAGATTCAAGAGTGTGCTAAGCCACAAAGGAAGGAATGCTCTTAGGAATTAGCTAGTATAAACTGTTTGACAAACTTACTAGAATTTACATGTCTTAGGATCTATGTAGTTATATAGGTATAACGGTCTGGCCATATGTAAAATAATATACGTTTTCCAAATTTAAAATAATTAAAAAGTTGAAAACTAGATTAATTAATAAGTTCGACAACCGGAAAGGAGGCTTTGTACTCCAATTAAACGAATGGTGTAAGGACATAAAAGGGTCTTAATTTGACACCTACATGAATTAGGAACTTTCATTTAAAGTTGATAATTAACGCTCCTTTTATCTACCTTAAAATATACCAAATCTATAATATTATAAAGAGAAAAGATTGTTATGTATTTTTATACTGTAATATTGTGTGACATGTATTAAAAAAATGTGCGTACGTACAATGTATACATGTCAAAAGTGAAACTTCTTTGTAAATTAATCAAAAAGGTAAAAGCCCCAATAGATGATGTACTAGTATATGATCACTCCATGTATTTGTATATGTATATTCACACTGTATACACGCTGTATACGTACTAATCTTAATATATATATTTCTTGTGTGCGTGTGTATGTGACTGAACTCCTTCTAAACGACTGGACCGATTTAGACGAAATTTTTTGTGTGTGTTCAAGGGGATCTGGGAATGGTTTAGATTCACAATTTTGTCCGCTGGACAATGTTTTTTTAATTAATTTTCAATTTATTAGTTGTTGTTGATTTTGGAATGTTTTACATTGGATCCGACAGACGGCGCTACCATCGCAGTGTCAAATTTTAAATAATATTCGAATTTTAATTTTAGTCTGTCCCGAAATTTAAAAAAAGTTTTGTTATCATTGTGTTATATCGTGTGTGACCATGTGCTGGATCGTTAGATATTGTCATAACATTTGAATAATAATTTTCATCAAAATGGCTTATTAAAAATTGAAATTTTGAAATTAAAGACGTGTAGACAGGACAACGTCTGTCGGATCCACTAGTGATAATATAAATAATTAAAAAAAAACCGCATTTACTGTATGTAACTTCTAAACGGATACATAAACCAATAGCATGTATTTTTTCTCGATTTCGATTTCTCACTCTCTTTCAATCGGTCTGCGCAGAGATAGCTCTTAATTTATAGGTCATATTCTAGTGAGACGAGAGTTCGTCATAAGAGGTTAGGAAACGTTATACGTAGCTTTCCACTGAAGTATTTCCCAAACCATTCGACTTAGGGACAAGAAAATAGCATACTATGTAATTCTTAAAAGGCCAGCACGCACTCGCGAGCAATCTGTCATTGAGAGTGTCCATGGGTTTTATGACTTAACAGGTCAGCCTTCGCCCGTTTGCCTCCAGTTCTATACAATAAAACTTTTCTGAGGAGAATCAAAATCGTGTTTTAAATTTCCTGGTGGTGGAGATCGAACAGAATGTTACCACAGCGTATGTGGTGCCGGACTATTCTCCGACACGAGGGTATAGAAATACGGGTTTATAGTATATGATAAAATGGTAAACCGAACGGATCGTAAGTGGCGCATACCCTGTAAACGTTACCATAACAATAAAACGAAAGTAGCATACATTTTCTAAGCCATTACTTACAAAAGTTCAAGTCAAGCGTTCAATAGAAAATTTTCTATAATATCGAATTGAAAAGCGCAGTTCAATATTACGTGACTTGCCACGAGTATCGCGGATATTTGCGTTTTATTTTTGTGTTTTAAATGTTTGTTAATGTTCGAATTTCTATGAATTTCTACGAACAATTGAATTTGGAATTTAAATAAAGAGTATGATGCATTTTTTTATCGAAATTTATTGGATGTCATATTTAAATTTACCTCAAATTTATAACCGTTTCCTGTAATTCAGTTGCTCAGTTAAATTGTGACTGTTAACTGAGGATTTGAATTTAATAAGTAGGTGGAAAGCGGCTGGCTTGAATTTAATTTGTTTAATGAATGTTTATGGGATGGGATGCAGACTGGATAGTAACAGTAGGAACTTCTAAAAAAACATTACTTTGCGTTCAACAATATCATAGCAGATAATGTCAATGAACGTTATATTACAAGTAAATTAGTATAAAGTAATATTGAGGTATTACCGAACCAACTCGACTTAGGGTTCTTTAAGAACTGAGTGTACAAGTTCTTAAAAGGCCGGCGACGTAGTTGCGAGCCTTCTGGCTATGGGTAAACATTAGATAAGCCTCCTGCCCGTTTGCTCTCAGTACATATAAGAAAAATAATTATTAGATTTTCCTTCGAAAAAGAAATCAATCATAAAAAATAAAATGATAACTGTCACTACACGGTTTTGATATTATCTTATATAATACATAAAGTATAGGTAACTTAAATTATTTTGTTTTTTTATATATAAATGTAAAAATTTCATATGATTTGATGCATTATTAAAGGACATGGACTGAACTAAGAAACTTCTTTAATATAAAACATATGAAACATATATATAATTTTTCATAAATGTAAAGTTTCTTTTTACATTGCTTACTGCTGAAACCAATCTGTGGATTTCGGAATGGTAATGAACGCTAAAGTTTTATTGTATTATCTTTTAACTTGATAAGATCTAAGTTTGAATTTAATTTCGCTCACTCCTGTTTTATTCAACGAATACGAATAAAATTAACACTTGATGTCAAGTTATACCAAAAACCCTCAAACCTTTCAAATTCTCTTTAAATTTTATTCCACTTAAGGGTTTACCTCAAGGTGATAGCTTCGTACAAAAATAATGAATGACACAGAGCACATAAATGTCGATGAAGAACTTAATTTAATGAGAGAAGGCTAATTTACTATTCTGGCTGTGTTGACCTAGTCAGCGTGTGACTCTCTTCCCTGAGGTCATAGGTTCGATACGCGGCTGTGCAAAAATAGACTCTCTTTCTATGTATATACGTTCGCTCAAACGGTGAAGGAAAACTTCGTGAGGAAATCGGCTTGCTTTAGACCCAAAAAGACAACAGCATGTGTGACAGAAAGCTGATCACCAACTTGCCTATTTGACAAATTATCATGAAGCAAATACAAAGAGATCCAGATCTAAAAAGGTTGTAGCAATACTTTTTATTTATTTACTTCACTATTCTGAATACGTTTTCAGTAAATATGAAACAGCTTTCGATGCACCAATCGACTTTTCTTTCTAAGTCTTGATTTCACACAGTGAAGCAAATGATCATGAGACCATAAAATAATTATCACAAACACAGACGGAAATCGGAGGAGGAGAGGGGATAGCGCTCGATTTTTTTTCTAGAAATATCTACAATAATTATAATTAAACATTTAATCATTGAAAAATTCATTTATATTTACAATAGTACACAGACAGATAAAGAGTTTAGACATTCTCCAACTGACTCCAACTCTCTTCTTTTCAACTTCTTTGAGCTCGTCAGCCCACCGTGCAATAGCGACCTCTCTTCTCGGTAATTTTCCTGGTTGCCCTTTACACGTACCCCAATTGTCCATCTGCCATTTTCCATAAAAGCGGTGTGTCACGCTCAATAAATATACAAAGAGCTAATGAAAAATAAGAGATCAGGTAACCCTTAGAATGACTACATAGTATAAAACAAAGTCGCTTTCTCTGTCCCTATGTCCCTTTGTATGCATAAATCTTTGAAACTACGCAACGGATTTTTTTTAATAGATAGAGTGATTCAAGAGGAAGGTTAATATGTATAATAACATCCATTAAATAGTGGAGAAGTACTGTTATTTTTGAGGTTTCTAATGTAATGTCGTAAGTAATTACATTTTTTCCGCTTACATTGCAAACGCAGGCTGAACCCTACGAGTTTTATCAAAATAATGTACTAAGTATTGTACACATTGAAAAGGTCTACAGAAAAGTCCGTGATGATATATGTCTATCTCTTATGGATAACCCACATTTTTATATACAACGTAGTGTATTTAGTATCAGCACCCGTGCGAAGCCGGGGCGGGTCGCTAGTAGAAGATAAAATTCAGTCAAGAATCTTTAAAAAATGTCTTCTGTTAATAGCCATAATCCCTTGTAACAATCATTATTTTCAAGTGACCCACGGCGAAAGTTTTTCTGATTAATTACTAAACTACTCTGAAAAACCTAACTCTAATGAATCAACTTGTAAGTGATGAATTGAAGAAACTTCCTAGAACTTACCCTGAGCTATAACTGTAATTTTTGAGCAGTATTAGCCTCAGTAATAGCTTCAGCGTGCGACGTACTTACCTGAGGTCGTAGGTTCGATCCCTGGCTGCACCAATGGACTTTCCTTCTATGTGCGCATTTAACATTTGCTCGAACGGTGAAGGAAAACATCGTAAGGAAACCGACATGTCTTAGACGCAAAAAGTCGACGACGTGTGTCAGGCACAGGAGGCTGATCACCTACATGTCTATTAGATTTAAAAATGATCATGAAACAGATTCAGAAATCTGAGGCCAGAACCTAAAGAGGTTGCAGCGCCACTGTTTATTATTATTATAACTGTAATTTATATATTTTTATAATCATCTTATATTTAATAAAGAATAAGTTTGATTATTTCTTAATTTTACACTCTTTAATTAAGTATTGTCTTATCTGTGAAGCGATCTAAGGACGGTTCTCTAATTATATTCCCGTACGCGTGGGCGTGTTGTTCCCACAGCATTCTCTTGTGTCACCTGATAGAGCTCTGAGATACGGTTGCTTTTCTTATTTATTTGTTTGTATGTATTTACAATAACTAATTACAATAATGGATTTTACATTTAATGTTGTGACGGAACTTATATTCAGTTCGTCCGTTCTATGCCCTTAATTTGAGAACTGGCAGATTAAGAAGGCTATTTTTTACTGACGTTCATAAGTGTACATTAAGTTGACATATTTTTTATATCTGTATATTATATATATCAATAATAATAATATTTGTAATGGGTCTTGTTTCTTTCTTTCTAAATAAATTATTTTCATCTAAATTAACACGCATATAATTTGAAGTTATACTTCTTTTGGCGCGTTGGAGAAAAATCATAAGAATGAATTTTTACGATGTGCACGCACACTAACACCTAAATTCGACATCGTAAAGTTAGGTCTAGGTGGCATGGAAATCGATAACTATGTTCAAGTTGTATATTCTAGTATTTTTATATTTAGAACACTTGTTTCGTAACAGTACATTTTAACAGTGTGAATAAATAAATATTATTTTGGTGTTTTTAAATCAATTTCATATACGACGGTGATAGTGTTTATTAACAATTTATTTATTTAAATAAAATTTTTATGATTAATTTTAATATTTATCGTTAATCACTACTGTATTTTTTTTCCATACGCCAAAGAAGTATAACTTCTAACGAGAGTACATAAGTACACACACTCTTTTTTGTTCTTTGTATTTAGTTTTCTTCGTACATGCAAGTATTGACTGCATATACAAAAATTCATTGGTTCACCACCAGTACGAACAACCTCGGAGTTATTCATAAAACTGAAGCAATTTTAATGAAAATATAACTAAAGTAAGGTTTTATTAACACAAAAGTACTAAAACGACTAAATAAAGCTATTAAAACTTAGCCCAGCAAACTGGTAAGAAAAATTCTGACTCATTTCGAATTTCAAAGAGAAACAAAATTTTTGCAACAGCACACTTTTATGAACCTTAAATTTTAATTAACAATAAACTTGCTTTAATAAAGAAAGATTAAAATTTAAAACAACTTTCTGGTTGTGTTAACTGATTTGTCAGTTATAAAAGTTAAATTTTTAAGTTTATTGAACTTTCATACAGTATACAAAATATTTAACAATAGTTTATGGTTTTATTAGACAAATACATATGCATTGTATTAATATATTTATTAAGTCTACAACATCATACATATTACGAAATCTACTGATAATTTTATAAAATCTTCTATCTAATATGTACGACAATATGTAAACATAAGTTTTGCTAAAAAAGGAATTAAAAAAAATGTATGAAAATTTATATCGTCCTGAGGCTTCACGCGTCAGTGGTGTAAAATATATTATACTTCATATACACATCATACACACTACTTAAAAAGGCGGAGTTCCACTATACATAATTATTATTTATTGAGAAGATTATAAGATTTACAGCTTATAACAAAACTTGGAAACATGCTTTTTACGCCGTAAAACAAATCTTTACTTATAATTGAGTACTTAACAATTACATAATAACAATACAGTTGATTGGTAGCAATAAATCATTTTAATCTATCTATATATATCAAAGAACGCTATATACTAACTAAAAAACTAACTGCGTTTTTCAAGTCAGTTTTTGCCGCGCACCACCTTTAGATCGATAGAGCCCAAACGAAATTATTTCCTCATCAGGCAACGTGTTCAGTTACGTCAGTGTTTAACAAAAACATAAAATAATCCAAAATTAACACATATCAATTCTCTATGACTATTTATTTGTATACGCTTTCAATTATAGAATAAGACTCACGCACACACACATTTAGTACAATATTTGCTCGAACGACATTGACGGCACATTTACTCAGCAAACATGAAATAAAGCGAGCAAAAAGATTGCTATTTCCCGTGCCTTTATATTGTATATTACTCATCTAAATCAATATCAATTTTCATTTAACATTGTATTTTAGTATCAAATGTTAAAAATTCCAGATGGCTTAGTTTGTTTTTAGCGTTGGATGTATCTTTGTAAGTTTGTGGACTGAGTTTCGTCACTTAGAGGCCCATTTAATTCATTATATAATTTAATAAATAAATAAATAAATAAATAAATAAATTATACCTAATAAGTGCTGATCCTAACTAAACTAGCCTGGCTGCTTCCTGAAGCCCAGGAGGTTCCTGATCCGACTTCACGAAGACCTCACTGTCACATTTATGTTGGAACAATGGAAAGCCGCAGACTTGCATTCCAGCACTTCGTCACTGAAGCGGGGACGAGGGTTTGTCTGTTGCACTAAGGACAAGGAGATGTTTGCTAATGAGACAGTGGTCCGTAATTGTCCCTATCATTATTTTGAGATTCATTATCTCGAGACCTAGAAGTCGTCTTGTCAGTAGCTCAATTCACTAGATCACACTGTTCAAGACTTATTTATAAAAAAATCTGTTAATAATTGTTAAGTTTAACGTGCATTTCATATCCAAACACCTAATTGCACGATGTGAAACAAATACGGAAATGAGAATACTTAAATATTTTCGAATATTCAGAACCTATTTACGAAAAATATATTCTCGTCACGAATGCATTGTTGGGTATTCTTAACATGATATCTTGCATAGATAAAATCCAACCATCGCGTGTAAGCATGCAGTAAGTTTTACAAAGGTTCACTATGAAACCGTAACAATTCAGGTCACAGTAATATGATATAGTCCCGGTACATAGGCCATACCCAACAGATGCACAGAAGTTATTGTTTAGAGTTTTCTATACGTTAATCTTTTTTGTTATATAAAACGAAGCAGGCAAACGGGCAGAGGCTCATCTGATGTTAAGTGATACCGCCGCCCATGGACACTTTCAATGCCAGAGGGCTCGCGAGTGCCGGCCTTTCGCAGCCTATCATTTTTCTTCTTGGTTAAGCCCACAACGAAATTCATTCACCGAAAATTTTCTCGCATTAGGTTCATTTTCACGTGTAACAAGAGTTTTAGATTTGCCGCCAATTCACGAAATAAATGACAATTGAATGCAATGTACAATATTATGGTACCAAAGAGTTCTAAAATTGAAATTCAAAAAAGGTTTCATTAGCAATGTTTCTCACTGGCCAGTTCTAAACTTTTTCAGTGTATACCCACGTATTTATTTTCTATAAAAAAAAGATTACCGGAAAATAACGCTATATAATGTTAAATATAGAAAACTTGAGTAGCGTTCCAAGAGAACATTTAGACTTAAATTAAGCGTCTACTTTCCCACCAAAAATAATATTGTCGTTTTGATTTTTATTAAAAAAAATTGCTAAGTCACAACAGCCTCAGGTTAAACAATCAATACACACTGCGTTCAGTACTGAAATCAGACATTCCAATTGAAGTCACAGAGCTATTAGAAATAGTGCAAATAGCAAATCAGTATTTTAGACCGCAATCGCCTACGCAGGTTAAGTTATCGTTCAGTCTAAACAATATTATATCTGCGTTTATCTAACTCATATTCCCCAAACTTAAGGTTGAAATTCCTGATAAACGATAGCAAGCCAGCATTGGAAATGGCATTCTATGGTGGCGTGTTTTCCTTGTAACTGTATATTTACGAGTTTAAGCCCTATTTTGCATTAAGCTTAGTTTATATATCAAAGTTGCGGGTTAACACATCGTCTAACCGTTTAGATATCTCGTTGGGGAATCTCGTGAATTTGTCGATTTGAATTGTTTTGTTATTGTTCGGCATTGTGTTATGGTTATATTTGAAGAACGCTGTACTGATATAAATTTCGTTATGTTTGTTATAATCGCCATGTAAATGTATAGGAAGACGTAATCCTAGAATCATGATGAGTTGCCGTTTAATCCACAATCTCAGATTGTTTTCATTCCGAGATTGTGGATTATACCGTGACCGTGACATTTGATCGATCTCCTATCTGCATTCCAATACCACTTTGTGAAACCAGCTGCCGACTGAAGTATTTCCGAACCAATTCGACTTGGGGTCCTTCAAGAAAAGAGCGTACCAATTCTTAAAAGGTCGGCCGACGCACTCGCGAGCCCTCTGGCATTGAGAGTGTCCATGGGCGGCGGTATCACTTAACATCAGGTGAGCCTCCTGCCCGTTTGCCCCCGGTTCTATAAAAAAAAATAACCAAACCCTACGAAGACAATCCATTTTTGGCGACGGATATAATGCAATAAACACAAGAGCGTACCAATTTTCGCGCCAACACCCGCGAGCCCTGTGCCTTTGAGAGTGACCATGGGCGACGATATAAATTAACACACATGAGCCATATGCCCGGTTGCTACCTGTTCTAAAGTATTTTTTCTATAAAAAATAATGTTATTTCCTGATTATAATTAATTAAATTATTCAGAAGCTATTACAACTGTAGGCTTGTGAACTAAACTAACGTATGTTTCCTTGAGAGTCAGCTAATTATTTTAACGTTAAATTCTTAAAAGGCCGGGAACGCACTCGCGAGCCCTCTAGAATCGAGAGTGTCCATGGGCGGCGGTATCACTTAATATCAGGTGAGCCTCCTACCCGTTTGACCCCTGTTCTATAAAAAAATGTAAAAAACTATGTAACAAATAAAATATACTGGAAATAAACATTTATGCTTTTGTCATTGAATATTAACAAACATAGTAACTTTCTCATACAAAATGCAACGTTACTGCAATGTTAACTGAATAATTCAGCCAGTGTTTTCTTAACTAATAACCTAGTTAATATGAATGCGAAATGCAAATGTCGATTTAGAGTTAGTATACCTATAGAGCGTCTAACTTGGAATTTATAAGCAGTTTATAAGCAATTTCCTACAGAAAAGATCCTTATATTTTTGACCGACTTCAAAATACCGAGAAAAGAGATAAAGGTGAAGTTTGCTTGAGGTGTAAATGTTTTTTTATGTAATTAGAGGCAAACGAGTAGCAGGCCTACCTGATGTTAAGTAATATCGCCGCCCATGGACAGAAGGCTCGCAAGTGCGATGCTGGCCTTTCAAGAATTGGTACGCAGTTTTCTAGAAGTCGAATGGGTTCGCAAAAACTTCAGTGGGTTCCGCATGTCGGTGGTGCACGGCAAAAACTGCCTTGAAAAATAATGAAATTTTTTTAAGCAGTAGTTTTTTTTAAGTAGTAGTTATTAATAAATTCTTAGTATTATTTGTTGCTTTTTTTAATTTTGCTGTTTTTTAATTTTATTCTTTTGTTTTTCTTTTAAATATAACTTTGTCTTTTAATGCTTGTTTTCTGTTTTTTATATATAATTTGTTAATCTGTGTAATCTGTTTTGGTTTTGTGTATTGTTTTAGTATTTTGTTTAATATGTATGTATGTATTTAATATGTATTAAGTAAGCTGTTAGATTCCTTATAATTAAATAAATAAATAAATATAACGCAGTTAGTTTTTTTAGTTAGTTTATAGCGTTCTTTGATATATATAAATAGATTAAAATGATTTATTGCTACCAAGCAGCTGGATTGTTATTATGTAATTATTAAGTACAATTATTAAGTCAATTATATGTAAAGATTTGTTTTACGGCGTAAAAAGCATGTTTGGAAGTTTTGTTATAAGTTGTAAATCATTTCTCAATAAATAAGATATCTGCTATATAGCGGACGTCGAGGTTTACGTATCTGTTATGTTTATGTTTTGTTTATGTGTCTGTTCCTAGCATCTAGAGCGATTGAAGTGTAATACAAACTCGTTTCCAAATTCAAAACCATACTGGAGAATGTTTCTGTGTGGTGTATTAGCAATCTTGTGAAGTTTAACCATACAAACTCTGGTTTGTTCGTATTCTGCTAAGAAATATAATTTTTCGTGTCTTCTCAATTTAAAGGAGTTCTTTTTAGAACTTCACACAGCTTCAGAATTCTTGGAGTTGCCATAAAAAAAGATCTTGTAGTCATCTAGAAGAAAAAGCCAAAATGGCTGACTTTTTGTCAGATGAGTGTTTTAGGTAGCGGTAGTTCTCTGAGGTACAACGTATGCAAATCTACAAGGTATGACCTTATATCGAATACTGTTACATCACCGGTCTGGTGTTACCAAATACCATCTTCATCATTTTGACCAAGTTCAGTGACGAGCTTTTCGAAATGTCAATCTCCAATGTATTACTGTCTTGACTTTCCTTCGTCGGACATTGCGTCCCTCCGTAATTCTACAACGGGTACGATGGAGAGTGCTCTGAAGAGTTGATTGGCTTGATTCCTCTTGTCTCCTTTCAACACCGGACCAGCCGTATTTATTGAAAATTTCATTCGCATTACCTTGATGGCTGGAAGTATTCCACGGTTCCCTTAAAAATACGTATTGAAGATGATTTATTAACCTATATATCTATATAGCGTTTCCGTCATCTGACTGAAACAGTTTAGATTCAGAATAAACAGATCTATATAATTTACTATTCACATACGAAGACCGAATATTCGTTCTTTTATTTGGTTCCAATTACACGCAGCTCAATAAATACACACAAAAATTTGTTTGTATTGCATTAATTATTTCAGAGAGGAAACATAAATTCTTCGTAATTTTGTATTATTTTGGGGTTTCTATAGAACCATGGGCAAATATGTAAACGGCTCATGTCTCGCGAGTGCGTTGACGACTTTTTATGAATTTGTTGAAATTATCTTCAAGGACCCTAAGTAAAACATACAGAAACATGAACAAAAATTTTTCGTTATTAGGTCATAGTTATTATATTATGTTCTTTGTCAAATGCTAAATATGTAATTGTTAGTGTTTAGTGCAGAATTATGAGTGCTAAATTGTTTTCGTGGTCAACGTCGACTCGTCGTTAAAGATGTTTTTTAAAAAAAATTAAACGTATTCATTTGCTAGCATAGTAGCGCTGAAATATAGATCAAGTCAAATTGTGTCTCATTAGTTGGCGCGCCGCCTGAACATGAAAATATATGGGATCTTAAATCGTTTAGATAAAATTCTGTGTATGTTTAACGACTTGCACTATATGTTTTACCTATATACGACGTGGTGAACTTATATTGGGAAATATTGTTGAAAAGTTCATTGTTTTTACAGAAGTATGTATTACAATCTAAATTAAAAACTTTAATATATTTTTATAAATGTATAATTAATATAAAAATATTTTACTAATAAATAAAACATTTTTTTACAAAATGGCGGCAGTTTTGACTTGCGTTCCTTAGACAACCTTATTCTTGAAACTCCTACTCATAAAACCGAATTCTATCACTCCTCCTTTACTGTGCAGAGTATCCTGCTATGGAATTCCCTACCAATCGATATTAGACGAGCGCAATCTTTAAATGTATTTAAAAAGCTTCTTTTTGATCATTTTCTTTCTACCTCGTAATTAGTTCTGCTTATATATATTTATTTTTATAGGTTAACCTTTTTATTGGCTTTTAAATTTTGTCTATTATTATTTTTATTTATTATTATTGCTATTTTTTCTTTGATTTTGTTTTATTATATACAATTAGTTATAGTAACGCTTGTTTTAAGTTTTTAGTTTTTTTTGTTTCTTTTGTTAATTCTTTTTTATTTTTTGTACTCTACCCTCTGGTGGTGTTTCTTTAATGTTGTTTCTCATTAGGGTTGCCTGGAAGAAATCGCTTGTAAGCGATAAGGCCGCCCTTTGCCTTATATCTTTTGTAACTGTTTTTTTTTTATTTTTTTTTTGTTATGTGTGTTTTTGTATAAGGCAATAAAGGATAAATAAATAAATAAACAAATGTTACCCAAGAATAATGTTATTATAATAAGGCTTATGGTGAAAGAATTTTTAAAATTAGTCTTTTTTATTTTAACAAAGACACAGAAATAAAAACGTCTTTATAACATTTGTGGATTAATTTTTTTTATGTAAAGTTATATATAGCACCTATATTAAGTATCATTATATTTATTCATTTAAACGGTGTTAAAAATTAAAACAATTATAATTTAATTAATTCATACAAGTTATACCAGACATTAATAAAAATCAAATATTAATAAAAACCAAATGATATCCTTTGTCATGATGTCAATAAACGTTTTAACCTACATAGTAATAATAATAATTAATCATTGGAAGAAAAAAACAATATTTAAAAGTTTGGACCCGCTGTATTGTGATATACGTTGCAAAATTTTAACTTGTATATCAGATCCAATTACTTCACTCGTGTTAACATGTAAACATTTTGACGCATTCACGAAAACTATGCGTACAAGGGGTTTAAATAATGAGATGCCCTTAGACATAACTAATAATTACGGTATTCTTCACTAATTACACGAGTATTTGGGGCGTAGGGTCAAGGAAATTCGACATTCGCTGCTGACGCCTGGTAATTTGTAAATGTCGGCGCATTTACATTTAATGCACGAGGTAGAATAGGTTTAACGCCTTTATGATTTGTAAAGATGTGTGTGTGTCTTTTTTATTTAGAGAGGGCAAGCGGGCAGGAGGCTCACCTGATGTTAAGTGATAGCCCATGGACACTCTCAATTCCAGAGGGATCGCGAGTGCGTTGCCGGCCTTTTAATGATGTTCCGTAATGTTTGTTTTATTCGTATTAATATGAACACACATTCATTAAGAAAAACTTTTTTAGCACATAAAAAAAGCAGTGGCGATATAACCTTATTTACTATTAACCTTTGAATTAATCGTTATTTCAGTGCTTTACAGGAGTTATCGAAGATTACTGCACACTGTATATATAATGTACTTTAATTACTATGAAAATTAAATTAATAAGTAAATATTTAAACTAATATATGTGATATTGCATTATTACATTTATAAGTCGGTTATGCTAAGTACTAACGATTTTCTTTGTTATTTTTGACATTTTCGTTTGAAAAGATACCCTTTTGATATGTTAAAGCAATATATTACCCTACATGAAAGGATATTGTCTCAATTGAAACTGAAATATAGGGTGCGCTGTCAGAGGTAATATAAAATAAAAAGTAATCTTTTACATTGAGGGTATTCGTTTAACTGTGCATAATTGATTATTGTTATTATAATATAATCAAATCATTATACTGAGTATAATAATAATTACAAATTAAATAATCTTCAAGACTCCGACAACCTTCAAGCTTCAATAACAACTGATTTTTATATTGAGGGTTACATACGCGAGCCTTGTTCCATATTATCTTCAGACGGATATTTACGAAGGAAAGAAGTTAAATTAATTTTTAAGATCACCTAAAAACGCACACACATATGATACACTCCGATGCGTTTTCACACATCCGCAACAGACAATTTATTTGCACATAATGTTTGTATATATTTTATTTATAAATAAAAAATAAATCAGTGGCGCTACAACCTCTTTAGGCCTGAGATGTCTAAATCTGTTTCATGATCATTTTTTTTAAACTAATAGGCAAGTGAGGATCAGCCTTCAGTGCCTGACACACGCCGTCGATTTTTTAGGTCTAAGACATGTCGGTTTCTTCACGATGTTTTCCTTCACAGTTCGAGCAAATGTTAAATGCGCACATAGAAAGAAAGTCCATTGGTGCACAGCCGGGGATCGAACTTACGACCTCAGGTATGAGAGTCGTACGCTGAAGCCACTAGGCCAACACTGCTCATTATATTCATATTAATTAAAAAAATGTCTGATTCAAACCTGCCTAAAAAAGAACGTGAAACCAGGACCCATAATGTGTCGAATTATTTTATTACTTAAATTAGTTCCGTTGGCTGTAAATCACTGCGCAATCAGTCAGTGTGATTGACGTACATTCAAACACGTCTGCGAGGCCTACGCTATCAAATTTCAGATTTCTAGTTACACCAACCGACCGAAATTCAATTGAAAATTCAATTGGATTTCTAGTTTTTTACCAACGTGAAACATGAGTGTCGCGAGTTTTTTGGAAATACTGTTTGGTTTATTATATTTTTTGACGGTTATTTTTTTAGTTATTATATAATGCGTTTATTCTTATTCATTTGGTCTTTTTTTTCATTATTGTTATCACTGTTTATATATTATTATTTTTATGGGGCAAACGAGTTGAAGGCTGATCTGATGTTAAGTGATACCGCCGCCCATGGACACTCTCAATGCCAGAGGGCTCATGAGTGCGTTGCCGGCCTTTTAAGAATTGGTACGCTCATTTCTTGAATGACCCTAAGTCGAATTGTTTCGGAAATACTTCTGTGGGCAGCTGGTTCCAAAAAGTAGTGGTGCGCGAAAAAACTGCAGGTGTTAATCCGAACATCTCCTCAAAACACTCTCCATGGTAAATGCGGTACAAGATGCAGAGTGACCCCTCTCTCTGATCCTGATCTCTACGTAACGCCAAAGGATCAAGCCGTTCGGAGAGAGAGAGATTGGTCGTCGACGATTCAAACCGCTTTTATATGTTTTAATTGTTTTGTAATTTAGTACTTCTTGCACTAACGCAATTATTTTTTGACCTACTTTTTAATTAAATTAATAGTCCATTAAATATTTTCTGAGTCACTATAAGTAAATCTCTTGTTTAATATTAAAGAATATAATTCTGCTATTTGGAATGTTTACAATTTCTAATAACCAAGCAAATAATTCTGGACTTATAAAAAAATATGTCGTAAAACGTGAAACGTTTCGAATTTAAAAAATGTATTAATTAATTCGTTTTAAAGTATAATATTGTATATTGATTAGCGAAGTTATATGGGGGTCGAAAATGGCCTTAAGTGTTCCGAGAAAAGGGTGCTACGGCCTCTTCATTTGGCGGCAGATCATTTTCGCTACAAAAGCTAAAATAACATGTTTCCTCTGTAGAATAATAGTATCGAATAACATGGTTTGCTCCATAGGAATTGTTAACGTTTTTTCGTAATAAGTAGCCAATTCCTCCTAAACAATTGTATAATCAGCAAAAATGAGATAAAATTGTAAAGTGTCCTCAAGGTTATTTGACTTGACAATGGAAGAAAAATATTACCAATTCTAACAGCAATTACTTTTGTTTGTGACGAGAAATTTAATTTTTCGCCTGTCACTCCCTTTGTTTGCGAAGCGACATTTTATATCGGAATATTAATTGTTTTTTGAGAATTTTTACTTACACTATGTTTTTAAACAATTATAAATGGTTTCGTATGGGGGTTTTTAATTATGCTCCTTACTTTTTATGTGACAAGGTGATGGTGATGACACAATACCAAAATTTTTAAATTAATAGCCTAAAACGGATTTTACCCAGGGACTCATTTAAAAACATCAGATGTTTGTAATGAGTCAACGTATAAGTATCTAGTTTAGTTTTTATTTTATTTTATTTTTAATCTAAAGCGGTATATATATTAAAATATGCATTCATTACAAATAGTATTGATTCATGCTCAATCGTGAAAATGAAATATATTGCCTAAAAATCTTAGTTTGAAAGGTTAAAACCACAGAAAGATGTTAATTACAATAGTAGGTTATTAAGGTATTATATATGTTTTTTACTGAATAATAGTGTAGTACCTATAGTTTTTAACATCGTTACTTTTATTCATATTCTCTCATAATATTCATAAGTCTAAGTTTATAAATATTGTGGTTGAGTCGTCCTTTATCTAGAGGTCTTGTTCAAAAAATCAAAATCAAAATTCGTTTATTCAGTTTCGATGCGTTTTAGGGCATACTTATGAATGTCAAAAACGTATACAAAATTCGCGAAAGAGCAAGACTACGCCATCCGTTCGCAAAACTACCAGGAGGCCTTGTTCTGAGAAGAACAGGCAAGAAACTCAGCAAGTTTTACCCTCCCTCTACACTACAATTATTCAAAGGAAAATATCATAAACCACAACGTCATTGGGATCACCTTGGATTCAAAACTTCAGTGGTCCCCTCATATCAACGGATTGGCGAAGAGACTTAGCTCTGCAGCTTACGCGGTTAAAAAAATTCGCTCACTGACTGATGTCGATACAGCTAAACTTGTTTATTTTAGTTACTTTCACAGCTTAATGACTTATGGCTTATTGTTATGGGGTCACGCTGCTGATGTCGAATCTGTTTTCATTCTGCAGAAGAGGGCTATTCGTGCAATCTATAATTTAAAATGTAGGGAATCTCTCAGAGATAAATTCAAGGAAATTAATATACTTACCTTTCCCTCGCAATATATTTATGAAAATATTATGTTTGTATACAAAAATAGTGATAAATATACTAGATAAGAACATACGCACAATGTCAATACTCGGAACAAACGCAGGCTGCAATTTCCCCGTACTAGACTATGTAAAGTTAGTAATTCTTTTTTGGGGAAAGGGATACTCTTCTTTAATAAAATCCCAGAGGCTCTTTTATCTCTGCCTTTTAATAAATTTAAGAAATGTATTAAAGAAAAGCTGTGTAAAAAGGCTTACTATAAAGTTATTGATTATCTAGTTGATAAAAGGGCCTGGGACTAGTGCTGGGCAGGCTGCCTCTAATTAATTTGATATATTTGTTTTAAATATTGTTTGATGATTTGCTTTTTTAAAAGAGTACCGAGAGTTTTTTACGCCGGCTTTTTCTCTCGGCCTACACCCTCTGTCTTTGCCGATGAGTAGGGATGCCTACAAGTTCGAATTGATTGACGTGGAATAAGTGATACCTAGAAGATCTTATGTTCCAAAATAAACGAATTTTTTTTTTTATTTATTTTTATTTTATTAAAGTTACATTAGTAAAAAATTAAAAAATCTGTTCTGTGATTTACCACATTCACCATTTAACAACACTCCCAAGTTAACAAAAAAAAAATATAACAATATAATTAAAACTATTGCCAAGCGTTTTTATGGTAGTCATAAACTGTGTAGTAACCTTTACACATTAATGTTTTATAAAGAACATACATTAATTTTATAATGAATTTAAATCTAAAATAAGTCTTTCCGGATGCATTTCGTTTTAATTAAAACAATATCCTAGATTCAAAGCCGGTAAAAACCCAAAACTAAATGCACGAGCCGACCCTTTAATTTGTGATGAATCTGAGGGCTCAACAAATATTTGTTTAATCGGATCAAGTACAAAAAAGGGGAAAGGTCTTCGATTAACTCGATCACTCTCAAAGTAAATAACGCATTGATAAAGATGAAATCGTGTTTTTAATATATATTTTAGTATAGTATATATAAAATGTAAGTATTTATTTCTAAAAAACATGTGAATTTGATATCCTTTAATCCATAATATAATGGCTTTGTTATTTCTCTTTTATTTTAGATATATAACAATGGTTAATGCATCTTAATTTTTTTTTAATAAGTAATTATTTGTTTCTGTGATTTAGTTTTATGTTTGAATGGGTATTCCGGTTTTGGCTTTTGTTAACAAAGTAATTGTTTATATAATGTTTAATAAGTAGTCCAAATATTGATTACTAATAAAATAAAGATAGGCAGAAAGTTACGACCTTAGAGATGAAGCCAATAATACGAGGACTGTTCTCTTAATAACTTGAATAGTAATGGAACCGTATAGCTTTAAAAAGAAATTTAATAAAGCCAATTATAAAAGCTAAATCTAGCTTTGATTGCAGCTTTCATTTGTGCCGCAAAAATGACGAATTACTCGGGACATATTTCTGTAATTCCCCAGATTACTTACAGTTGAAACGACGGCAAAGGATACTTTTAACAGTTGATTGTAAAACTTAAAAACTTGTATAGATAAACTGTCCAGGGTTACTGACTTTTTCTAGACAGAATATATTATGAACAATAGCGAGATTGACAGAGATAACGAACCCAATAGTGATTTTTTTATTCCACGATACCAAGGACAACGACATTGCCACGAATATTGTGAAAATTAGATCGAGTATCGCTCGGGCCGAGTTCTTTCAAAATTGACGTCACAAACTTGTAACACAAAACGAGACACAACAACTATTGAAGTTCGGTTCACTACAGGAAAGATAAAAGTAGAAATAAAATCAGTTATTATTTTAAAATAACGCACCTAAAACTATATCCATAATTACATTTTGTAAACGTATATTGACTTCTTAATTTTCATTATTGTCTTTGTTTAAAAATAGTCGTTACGTTAAGCGGTATTGAATAGTACTCGACTAAATTTTTGTAAGCTTACGTTATTTTAAAATGTGTTCTGTTTTAGCGAAACCTATAATCTACGGTTACACTGTGATGACGTCACATCCTAAACGTGCTGACGAATTATTTCCAACTAAGTATATATACCTACTATCTTCTTGATCTTAGCCAGGAACGTGCTTGGGCCAGTCAGTGGCAAGACTGATCGAGGATTCTCCCTGTAGGTTGGAAGAACAGTATATCATCCTTCCTCCACAGTTCATACTTCTAAATAGCTCCCTGCTGTATGATGTATATTCACCACTTTCTGGAGACCTAATTTAAGTTTATGCGTATAAAAGTTTTCTTCAAATTCTTGTTTATTGTGCAAGAGTTAATACTTATACAGAGTAAATACTATAACTGTTCATATAAATTATCTTTGTCAAATAGAAAACTTACTACTGTAAATACACTGTGCCGTTACTAATAAGCGCCAATCGATGATTTATCTGACGTGCACAGATGAATATTTTCGCAGTAAATAAAATTGCAGTTTTGGAAAGTCAATATTTCATTTTGAATAAATAAACTGCATTGATTGCAATACATTAAATAATTTCGTTTTGATAAAATTCTATTTTTAAAAATGATCGATGCATCACCTTATTCATAAAACAAATAATTTTGGGTGTGGCAGAAAAATACTGAAAATAGAATTAATGTCGTGGAAATGAGAGCGTTAACAGTGGAGTAACATTGTGTGATAGGTTATAGCATACTGGGAGGAGGACATATTATAATGGAAAGGATACAAAATAAAAGTATCCCGTAGAAGCCTGTATGGCTTTCGATTAATTACATTCTCTCTAAATCTACTAAGAGATGGACATGATTGGAGTGACTGTATTAATTACTTAATGTACCTAGTAATATAATAGTGTCTTGCATAAAAACATTTTTTTTCGTAGATATCCTCTAAAAAGTAATAAATAATAGTTGACTTTTTTGTGACACGTCAGTGATGTGCAAAAGCAAAGCGCGCTGCAAAAGAAAGCTTAAATGGAACTGGACTGGACATATAATGGGGACTAACAAAGAAAAATGGTTACGCGGTTAAGAATAAATTATTATTTTCGTTATATAATTAGATTTAAGAATATTATTGTTTGATAAGAATAGCATGTAAGGTAAAATGGTCAGTGAATAAAGGGCTTTATTTTATTATTATTATAAGAAACGAGCTACTTCTGGAAATCTATAGTTGCTCTTGTCTTTGAAATCAATTATCCTTTAGTTTTATAATTAATTTATGAATTTTCTTTTTTTCTTGTTTGGTAATTATATTATATATTTTTCTGTACCAATGTTTCAGTATAGCGAGGGAAGGCAAGCTTTTGTAAATAAATAAATAATTCCTAATTGAATTCCTACAACCTACAAGGTTTCAAGAAAAAGAAAAATTCAGGAAATAATTAATTACTTTACTTATGCATTCTAGGAACAGCGTTAGAACCTAGGACGGTTCTACGAAAGGAAATGCAAAAGGTTTAAAGAAAATCAAAGAAAATGCTTAATTTTTGAGTCCAAAAGGGGAAACAGACCTTTCTATGCCCTTGTCTATGGCTAAAATAGGTTTAAAGACATTTCATATCAATTAAATCTTACCTTACATAGAACATACTTGGAAACTGTTCACCATCACGTGATTTTTTTTATAGAACAGGGAGCAAATGGACAGGCTCACCTGATGTTAAGTGATACCGCCGTCCATGGACACTCTCGATGCTACAGGGCTCGCGAGTGTATTAAGACAGAAAGTATTGTTGTTGTATTGTTCGGTGATTGCACTTTTATAATAATACTAGGCAAGTTATTCAATTTGTACTCCCTCGTAAGTAATATTTTTTTTTATAGAACAGGGGGCAAACGGGCAGAAGGCTCACCTGATGTTCTCCTCCTAATATCCTCCTATAGTTGGACGTCCTCAGCGGACGGAAATGTGACGGTCATCGGCTGGTTTGATATAAATTTGCCAAGCGTTGACCATAAATTATAAAGGGCGTACTTAAGTCGCGATGGCCCACATGACACCTATTGAAGATACCTATAATGGAGTGAGTATTCCACTTGATTTAACAGATAACATACAGTTTTTAATAGTTATAGAGGATTTCATTTAGACATTATGTATTTTGTGGTGGGTGCACACAGCTTAAAGTATTATGCAAGCTATTAAGCTGTGCCTCATATAAGGCCGTATCATCCTTTTTTTGAACCTGGTCAGGCCATTTTCGACCCTCTATAACATCTTTGTGCATAAAATTAGAACCGTGAAAAATTTCAAGTACCAATCAGAGATTGCATTTACACGATATATTTAAAATTCATAGCTTAATATAACTAGTCAAAATTCGTGATTCTGTCACCCAGTGACCAACCAACAAAAGTCTACGTACATAAAAGATTTGTAATATTAAATTATATAATATAACTAGCAGACTCGGCCAAGCGTTGCTCTGGCTAAGGTTGTTGTTATTACATAGTAGTAAACTATTCAAGGGAAACGGTAGGAGAACTTATGTGAAAGGTAGATAGCTGTCTGTGTCTGTGAAACGTTGGTACTTTTAAGACAGCGCCATCTGTTAGAATTGTATCAAATAATAAATCAACAATTTGCAATAAAATAAAATTGCGACTATAATTAAAAATCTAAGCTATACTATCTCTTAAGTTGGACCAGACTGCTCACGGTGTGCCATTATAAAATTGGTTAAGTAGTTCAGGAGTCCATCGCGGACAAAAATCGTGACAGGAGATTTATATACATATATGAAGATTAAGATAAATTGATATGAATTATTATTGATTGAATTATGTAATATTTAATAGATTGATATGGTCAGTATACAATGTTAATCGGTTAGCTTACAGTGACTGAATATATTAACCGACTTGGCTTTATTGGATCTCACTTTTTACGGAAGAAGAACTGCGTTGTTGCATTTTTTAACAAGTTATGTTTTTGCAGGCCTTTTTTTATTGTTTGCCTTCCTAGGCTTGGGTAAAAACAAATTACTAGCCCGTCTAGTATTTCGTTTAGTAGAGGTCCTTGCTTTTATAATTTCAATTGTAGAGTTCCGTTGTTATATGTTTACTATATACTTTATGGAAAAATGCATATTGAATTTCAATCAATCCTCTTTTGAAAAAACCCGCTGATGGACAAATAAACCTTAAATGCCCCTACGTTTTGTTACACATACAATATATAGAAATGCAAACAAATATACAAAATATACTACAGTTGCATCAATGCGGGTTTGAACAGTGTTTAGTTTATTTGCTGATTGGGCTATTCGTATTCAAAGGAATTGTGTTCGAAGTATTGCACAAATACAAATAAAGATTTTATTCATTGTTAAATCTCAGTCCAACTAAGCGTGTCATTTGTTTTATATTTTCACTGTAAAAAATAGCGAATCAATTTTAAAAAGTTCGTAACGCGCGTGTCTTCTAACATTGTCATGTCGTGAAAAGAAAATGATTTGATAGACCTCAGATTCGAATAGTTGCGATTGGAGGACTGAGTAGTAATGTAGTGAGCGTATTTGGAACTACACAGAAGCGTGAATTGACTCCTTGAAGTAATATATGATTATTATTATTATTAAGCCTTTCTTGTTGACACCCAGGGTAATATACGTAACTTGATCTAATACATCAGATGTGCTGGTTTCGGTGATAAATGTATCTTCCAGTTGTTTCCATTCTTTTCTTTTTTTACAAAACTCCATTCAATTGATTGTTCGTATGATTGCGTCCATATACATATAGGTAGCGTGTAACCTATTATATGAATTCTTAAAAAACCTTAATAGTTCTTGATGGCAAAGCGATATCAGACAATATTAAAAAATTATGGAGAAGAGAACCTATATGCAATGTTTTATTTATTTATTTAGCCACAACACCACAATAGCTCCTTCTAACACTACTAGAAACGTGGTACCATAAATAAGAAAAAACAGAGTCCTCTACGCCGAAAATGTCGCGTCATCAGCTGGTTCGATATAAATTGGCAATCCATTCAGCCTAAATTATGAAGGCTTATCTAAGCCATGATGGCCCACAGGATACCTATTGAAGATTACTCCAAATGGAGAGTATTCGTATTGATTTAGCACCACAGACAATATACAGGTTGTAAGGATTTTTTTCAAAGATCAGTGGCTAGACACCTTACAGTAGAAAGCTATTGAACTGAGCCTCATGAGTAATAAGAAATTTTTTTTATTGCTCGCTGTCCTAGGCTTAGGTGAAACCAAAAGACTGACGTCATTGCTTTAACGTAAAATATGTTTAATGAATTTCGTTTATAATCGATTTATACATTAGATAGTATAAATCGATTTTTCTTACGTCGAACCATCGGTTCTTTTGAAGTCACAACTTGTTTATAACTTGCAACTTGCGGTAATATTAATATAGCTGAATTTAGTTTTTCAGTATAATAGTTTTGCTCGACTGTAAGTGATGATGAAATAAAATATGCGTCAAATGAGTCGTCTCTGGTACGAATCCAGCCCAATATTTACATCTAGTAATATGGACTATAAATTTAAAACCTATTAAGTCAAATTATTTTGTGTAAATAGAAGTAATTTTGAAAAAAAAAGTGTCTTCAAACACCCACGAACATTACACAGACAAATATTAAAAGCTTATTAACATGTGTGAATATATTTAAAAAACTACTACCTACTTGATAATGAGAAAATATATAAACCTTTGATAAAAATATTTAAAAAGTTGTAATTTAAAAAATAAAAAATAAATTTCATGTTGGTGAAAGAGTTAGGGCTTCCAACACTATTTTATTATTTATATAGTATTTTAATTAAAATGACGCCGAAAGCTAACAAATGTAAAAGTTTTACTTGTAAGCAACAAATAAACAAAATTGTATTAAGAATCAAACCAATCACAACTTGTTCACAAACGTCGCACGTTTGTTAATAAGTTGTGAAAGTCTGCTGAATTCATATTACATAATATATGGGTATAAACTAACCAAATCCAACAGCATGACATGAATGTCAGACTGATAATCTCTCTATCTCTCTATGCGGTTAAAACATCAGTACAACAAAGGTCCGAGGATTGCCTGAAACACCCATTTTGCTGACATTTCATTGATTCGTCTACGTCGGATTAAGGGTGTGGACGGCGGAAGCAATCAAGTGTCGATCACGTTGCATTACGGATTACATTTATTGACTTGTTAACTGGTGTAAGCTTAATTCAATTTTGATTTATTAATTTGTAATATTACATATTAAAAGAAAACACATATACGATATACAAAGCCAAAACAGATAACATTGTTAGATGTAGTAAACAGAAATTATAAGTGTATTAAAAGAAAAACTTAAATTAAACAGACGACAACTTAATATTATAAAGAAAAAAACTAAATTGCTACTGCTATATAAAGTCAAAGTCTTCACCATTTAAATGCGGATTACAAGATGTTTGACAATTTACAAGAATAAATACGATCCAATTTTTTTTTTATAGAACAGAGGGGCAAATTGGCAGGAGGCGCACCTGATGTTAAGTGATACCGCCGCCCATGGACAGTCTCGATACTAGAAGGCTTGAGAGTGTCGAGAGGTTCTAGTCAGGTCATTGTGTTTTTATTATAAATGAATCAAGTATCGAAAAATAGAATTTATTGGAAAAGGATGGTGGTGGATGATGCTCTGTTACTGGAATAAACACAATCCTTGACATGTCTAACAACTGACTGGCCCGAAGGCCCAAGTGGCTAAGTTCTAATCTTAATGTATATATTTCTTGTGTGCGTGTGTATGTGACTGAACTCCTCCTAAACGACTGGACCGATTTAGACGAAATTGTGTGTTTTGTGTGTGTTCAAGGGGAATGGTTTAGATTCACAATTTTGTCCGCTGGACAATGTTTTTTTAATTAATTTTCAATTTATTAGTTGTTGTTGATTTTGGAATGTTTTACATTGGATCCGACAGACGGCGCTACCATCGCAGTGTCAAATTTTAAATAATATTCGAATTTTAATTTTAGTCTGTCCCGAAATTTAAAAAAAGTTTTGTTATCATTGTGTTATATCGTGTGTGACCATGTGCTGGATCGTTAGATATTGTCATAACATTTGAATAATAATTTTCATCAAAATGGCTTATTAAAAATTGAAATTTTGAAATTAAAGACGTGTAGACAGGACAACGTCTGTCGGATCAGCTAGTATATCTATAGTTCTTAAAATATCTTCGTTAGCGTGTCGCTACATTATATCTAATATTATCATTAGTTCATGTGTTACAAATTTATTTATTTCGTAATCCTGCAGCTAACATAAATTATATACAATTACAAACAAATATATATTACATCAGTTAGAATACATCATACATTTTACTACAAAAAGATTTACAAAAGGGAACAAACAAACAAAAATAATACTATACATTTAACTAAGTGTGATTCATTTTTTTTAATAAGCCTAATTTGGCTGTGTTGTGTGATGGTGTAAAAGTGAGGGTATGTACGGGATGGTGTGTAATGAAAAAAAAACATATCAACGCGATTTGTAGTGGTAATATTTTTTTCTAACAATAAAGTTCTCAAAAGAAAGTCTTTAGATGAATTACAATCTAGCCTGTACAATAATTATGTCTGAGTAATTTTATGTCGACTTAACTTCAAAAAGAGAGATGTCAAGAGATACTTGGAGAAGCGGGAAGACTCTGATTTTTTTAAGTAGTAGTTTTAAATTCTTAGTATTATTTGTTGCTTTTAAATGTCAAATTTCAGTTTTGTATTTTTTTTCTTTTGTTTTTTTTTAATTTATCTTTTGTCTTTTAATGCGCTTGCTTGTTTTCTGTTTTTTATACATAAATTGTTTATCTGTTTTGACTTTCTGTATTAACTTAATTGAGTATAAGATTACTTATAATTAAATAAATAAAAAAACTTTCTACAATACTAATGAAAAGCTTAAACTAAGGTACTGTTCATTAGCGTTCTATAATCTTTTGACAGTTTGTTCGTGTGTTTGAGATACCGTACTTGCATAAACAATACACTAGTTTTAGTTTATCAAAATGTTTAGTTCTCTAGCATATCATTATTCTAGAGGTGTACAAATTATATTTTAAAGGCCGGCAATGCACTCGCTGGTATTGAGAGTGTCCATAGGCGGCGGTATCTTTTAACATCAGATGAGCATCCTGCCCGTTTGCCCCTATTCTATAAAAAAAACTTTTCTGTCTACCAGGCGTCGAATATTTCTTATTTACTAAATAGGGAAATTATTTATATATTATATAATAGCGAACTGTGGAATCGACTACCCGCGGGGGTCTTCCCTGAGAGATACGACCTTCAAATATTAAAAATTCGAGCGTACTCCTCCCTTTAAGGCCGGCAACGCACCCATTAAAATGAGTGGGCTGCGATGACTGCCCTTTTCCGGCGTTCCTCAGGCTCGTTTGCCCCCTATTATATAAAAAAAATTATACATCTCTTAATAACTTTTAAATATGCTGGTATTTACGAATTCTTGAGACAAGAGTGTAACCATTTTAAGACTGCACTTGCAGCCTCCTGCTGTTGTAAGTGGTTAGCACTTAACTCTAATGCCGAGATCTATAGAGCGCGCTTTGACTTAACTCAAACTTTACTCACGAAAAACTTAGCTTAGTGTACACTTAGCATAAACTATGATTTGGTATTTATAGACATTTTAACGGTAAGATTAAGCTAAGCACAAGCTAAGACAGAAAATGACAAAATACAAAGTGATGTTTCATTTCACGGAATACCTTCTTTATTATTCTTTAAAAAAGTATAACAATAACAAATATTTAAACGTCTAAAACGGTACACATTGATTGATATCTATTTATTTTATTATTGCAATAACTAGAATTTTACAAGTTTACCTTTAGAAAAATTATTTAAAAGTTTAATGACATAATTACAGAGATGACAATAATTTTTTGTTATGTAGAACGGATCGCATTGTTATGACAACTTGTATTTACAATTAAAAATTTTCAATCGCTTTTTCACTTTTGCTGTTTCTGTTTGTGTGAGCTGTTACAAATGTTTAATTATACTTTAAAACAACGACTGGCTTTGACTTGGACCTGGACCTAGCTTTATCGAAAGTGACATAATAGAGAATATAGAGAGAGAGTTCTATCTTTAATAGAAAACATTGCAAGGGTAGGAACTGCAGCCGATATGAACCCCCGAATACCAAAAGTATATGTGCGGAACGAACACAACCAAAATGAAGGACTACGGTCAAAATTGACAAATACCAGTAATATAAATATTGCTTATGCTGTACTGCATAATATAGGTATAGAGTGATGGGATGCTTATGACGATGGCCATCTTGCTGATCAGACACCAGAAGTTGAAGAACACAAAAACAATGAAATATATCCTACCGGTCTAGCATTCCGGCAATCCGTGATTGCCCAATTTAACTACGTTTTTGGTAATAAAGAAAATCAAACAAAACTTATTGTATTTTAATCATTTATTTTCCGATTCTTTTTTTAACTGTAAAGCTTCTAATGATAATTTATTTTTTTGTTGAAGAATCTATTTCTAACTGATTTTTTAATTTTAAATGTTCCATTTCTATCTCATATTTTCTTTTGTTGTTGTCCAACTCTTGCCACAGCAATTTTTTTTAAGGTCCTCAAATGAAGGTTTATTTTTTCTGCTTGCTGATTGACTTTTAGTGGTGACTTCAACACTGGTTTCCGTCAACTCAGCTTCTTCAGTCCAGTTGCGGCTTGTTCCCGGCTGATTTACATATTTAAATGTGGCATCTATAGTGGACGCTCTTGCCCTCTTTGGTCTCCAGCTTTCACTATTATTGTCATGATCAGTATCAGCTAAAAAAGTAAACAGTCTAATAAGTAAACATTTAGGAATGTCTTTTATTGGCTAAGATAACCATAAAATTTTTGCCGCGGGCTTATACCTAATTAGTGAATCAAGTGTATGAAGATCTTTGTATTTATCTTACAGCATATTGATATTTATAGATAGTGTAGATACTTACAGTATGTGACACGGTAGAGAAGATTAAATATCTAAGATATTAATATTTTTAGGCAAACGAAAATAACAGATTTGAAGCGAGAGTTGAAGTTAGTTTGAATTTTGTTGTCAACATATGTCACTGCTATAGGGCAGATACGACAAAATAAAAAGTCAGGTAAAAGATATGATGGCAAAGTAAATTTTGGGCCATTATTTTTGTTAGGCTTATAGTCAAAGTTTTTGGTAAGTCGTCGATTTCGTGGACTTGAGATTAAGCTAAGCCAACACTCCGAGAGATTCGTAGTTTGCTCTATAAATACCAAATATGACTTAACTCGATAGTTTAGTCTGAGCAAAGTGTAAGTGCGCTCTATAGATCTCGGCATAAGTGCCCCACCACTTTGACATATCTCATAAAGAATAGGATAGTAGGTGATCAGCCGTCTATCTGTGTCTAATAGGGTCAGCGCCTCAAACTCAAAAGTCAGTAGAGGTCTATATTCCTCACCGAGTTTTCCTTCACAGTTTAATAAAATATTAATAGGTTTAAAGACTTTATTTCTCAAAAAAGACTTTAAAGTTTCACTTCCGTGAGAATAATACTTTAGATTAATATTACATTGTAGTCGTTCTTAAAATAATTACATTAATTCGATAGCCGTTGTACTTTAAAAATAATACTTTTAATAAATTACTAATAATACTTTTAAAATATATGTAATATATATATAAGTAATTAAATGTGTAAATTAATTAATTAAATTAATAAAAGTGTTTACAAACATCAAATACATACGTGGATCCAAACACACTACCTCGCTCCTAGCTTCCGTATAACTTTTTATCTTCAAGTCAAAGAAAATGAACACCGGCAAAACTTTTACGAAAATTATAAAACAAATGGATGTTTAAGACTGCGGCACGTCAATCCAAGTTTTTAAATTAAAGAATTCGAGATCTTTCGTATAGGTATACTAACAAGAAACTTTTGGTTTAAATACTTTACAAGCTTTTCATTAGGGTTAAGTTTGAAGGGGCACATTAAAGTGGAGGAGGTTTTCATGAATATTGTTGATTCTAATACTCTGAAAATTATAATTTAAGCGCAAAATCATTAGTCATAAACTTCGATAATCCTTGAAGAGAAAAGTTTTTTCACACTCGTTTGATTCATGCAGACATATAAACGTGACAACTTTTTTCTTAATGTAGATGACCCCCAAGTGCAATGGTTAACCCTGATATCATGAATTCGATTCACGGTAGTGCATTTGTGTGCTTATGACTACATATATAAATGTGACTTTGCGAGCTAACGTTAACGATAATTGCTTAGATCAGCTGCTATTTCATGATAACTGAATAATTATCTTTGACGAGAACATTAAATGATTTAATTACTTATTTATTGGTATATCCTCTATTATATATCTGTGTTCAATGTTAAATAGTTATGATCATAATATTACTGACCTTAATTGTGTGCGTGGCCGGCCTTTGTTTTAAATTGAACAATTTAAATGATTCCATCTATTTCCGCAAAGTTGGTATTTTTAAACCCAAATATAACACTCTTATTATCATCAATACAAGCTAACTCATAATGTCTGAAGCTTCTAAAAATAGGTTGTATTTAAAAATTCAAAATATTTTATCTGCGAGAAATCTCGGTTTTTCTTCAACACAATTCCTAAGAGGTTTCGAGCGACATCCGCTGTTCTGTGACGGAGCCTATTTTTTGCTTTTACTATGCTTTTTCTTATTTTCTGGAGTCGGATATTAAAGCAAGGATTCAGATATTTTCATAGTATTTTATTACTTTTTAATTTTACGTTTAATCAAAATGTTCATTTAATTTTTAACAGCTACTTGATGTAAAACATCATATTTTTTTTCGAGATATTATATTTAACTTTTAAGGTCTCGTTCCAGCTAAGGACAACATATCAGTTATTAAATATGTAGATAAACTGTGAACTAGTAGCATTAGGTCGCTCAGTAGGTCTTGACGTTAGATTTTGTTCGATTCCGGATCATTTTAGAACTATTTATCTATACATATTTATATGGGTAGGATAGGTTATTGATATTTGGGTTTGAGACAGGTCGGTTTCCTCACAATGTTTGGCTTCACCGTAAGAGTAAGGGGTGCACAGCTCTTATTCGAATGCCCTTAAAAATAAGACTGAAACCAATAGACTAAGACCAATACTTATGATTTAATTTTCAAAAAATTAATTATAGTATAATAGTATTACATAAAGCAAGCTTTCTAAACGTAAAAGTTAAACGTTTTCTTATGTACATACCAAAATTCAGTACTGAAATCTGTGTCTCATCTCTCTGGCGAAAAATGATTGTTTCTGTTGAAAAAAAAAACAGCACTTTGATGTTACAGAAAATAAAATGTAGAATTGTGTCTACTGTCAATGCCCCATTTATCAATCATACGTTTTTATATAGTGTAAAAATTAAGAAAAATGACAACAATACAGCGATGCTGTTTAAATGATCCCCGACTAGTCTGTAAACAAGCGAAAATTTACTTTGACTATGAGCCCTTATGAGGTATACATTTCTATCAAAAACCTTTTTTTCTCAAGTCGTTTAATATATTTTACTTTGTCTCCCTAGACGTTGCCTAGATAGAATCGGGGCGATTATAATAGCGAATCCTCATTCTTGAAATGAAAGCAAAGAACAAATGAAAAGACCCGAAGTGTCTTCAAGAAATTGGCTTGTCAGACTCTCATAACCGAAATGTTAGGCTTTTTTACTAAGGGATCCAAGATTATTCGCTGAAACTATTCAGCGTTTGTGGTGACAGTTATATGAAGCTTTTGTGCTTTTGCAAAACTGGAGCTTTTATCTGTGAAATGCTAATAATTCTTATAACTGGAACAGTCTGCATTACATTTGCCAGATAGGCCTATTCGAAATTTGAATTATGAATAATTTGAGTAGATTGAAATCTAAAGAAAAACACTTTTTTAACGGATTGACGTTATGTATTTTTGTAAACTTATAATTATTTAAACATAATTTTATATTTAACCGACGTTTCGCGTGCTACGTGCGTGTACAGCATGCGTGGGCACGGTGACTGAAGGCAAAAGGTATTTTCTTTAAATATGTAAAAGTTATGTTAATAAAAGACAATACTATTAATAAAAGACAATATATTATTCAATCTAATTATAAATTATTTAGCAAAGGCCAGCTACGCACTCGCGAGCCCTCTGGGCTGGATAGTGTACACGATGACCATAACATCAACCATTTTGAGAGCTTGTCATTGTACAGGTGTATACAAAAAAATGGATTAATTTTTTTTAGGTAAAATTTTAAAAAATTCTTGTGCAACGCATTCCTCAAAAAATTATAAAAACATCGTTGAAAGCATGCTCTGCAGGATTTAAGAGGAGGTCATACTTGTTATTATGTTTTTACTTGTGTAACTTATTTATTTAATTAAGTGTTAATGTACAAAAATACATCGATTATGAATAGATTAAAAACAATTATTATTATTATTATTTTACATTAAATATTTTAAATTAATATTTTTTAGGTAAAAAAATTGTTAATTCTGTATATAGTATATAGTAAAAAAAAAATATATCCCATTTTCTAAGTCCAATTAATTCTCTGTAAACACCGACTTGATCAATAAAGCTACACAAAGCAACATGACAAAGCTGGAAAGTTCTAGTTGAAATTAGTTTTATTGTCGACGACTGAGCGCCCCCAGCTATAGATTTATTTGCCTAGTATTGACTACATAGTCAATAGTAGGAAACGTATATAAAAGTTATGAAGTACTCTTCATACATTAACTTTGGCTATGATCAGCATTCTCGTGCCAGATACATGTCGTATTTTTTAAATCCACTCGGTGTTTATACACACATATAACTGACTGCTCACAGCCATAATTGGCTTACTTAGAAGAGCTTTTCGTGCTAAATACATCACCAGATGTCACTTTGACGTGAGTGACTCATCTGCTTTATCTATACTATATATATAATATAATATATAATATTATAAAGAGGAAAGGTTTGATTTTTTGTTTGTTTGTATGAATTGAATAGGCTCCGAAACTTCTTGGCAGATTTGAAAAATTCTTTCACTGTTGGAAAGCTACATCATTCCTGAGTGACATAGGCTATATTTCATTTTCAAAAAAAATAGGCATCCTTACTAAAATTACGATAACATTAACATTTGTTTATTATTTGATACAATTCTAACAGATGGCGCTGAGTTAAATGTAGTTTAGTTTAGGTCCGTGTCGTGGTACCAACGTTTCACATAAGTTCTCCTACGGTTTCCCTTGATTAATTTACTACTATGTAATATAACAAAAACCTTAGCCACAGCAACGCTTGGCCGAGTCTGCTAGTTTCGTATATATATTCTATGAAATTGTTTCTTTATTAAATATCCTTTTTATCGTCAATAATATCACACGTATAACATATATGCTATGCGTCTATAATTGTTGACGGTACTTGCACAACCATGTCATACGTACCGCAAATATCAATGCACAGTTAATTGTTCTTAACAGTATATTAAATGAATTTGAAACTGTTTTTACAAGTATTATATATTAAGTATATTTTTAAGATAAACTTCCTCCACCAGAAATCAAAGTTTCAACTAATGCACAATGAAACCGTTCAGGATAATACACTAGCAAAAAATGTTCAATACTTTAAACAGGTACTAAGTTATTTTTCCAACAATAAATCTTTGTGCTCATAAAATCTTCAATTGAGCACATGGTAAGCCCCTATAACATCACAGTATAAATCAGAATTAGTTGACAGCTTAGAGATATATCATTCGTGTTCTTGTGAAAATCCTACCGAAGTTTTGGTATTATTTTCACACTTTGAGGCAAATTGTACGTGACTGTTCTTGGTGATTTAATAAATTTAAAGACTGCTTCTATGTCCTTGATTATATAAAAATCTTACTATCTATGGTATTTTCTAGTAACTGACTAGCGAGTTAATTATAAATATGTGGTTTACAAAGTTGTATGAAGAATAGACAATTAGTAAACTATGGGACAACTCTTAAAGAAAAACACTTTTTAACGGATTATAGTTATGTATTATTGTATTTAAACTTATAATTATTTGTACATAATTTTAAATTGAAACCGACGTTTCGCGTGCTTTACAGCGTGCGTGGTCCGTTAAAAAGTGTTTTTCTTTAAATGTGTAAAAGTTATGTTAATAAAAGACAATACTATATGGGACAACTCGTCAAACCATAAAGTTTTTTTGACCCAGAACAAAAAGTTTTTATCTTGGTGGTGTCCACTGTCCAAGCGGTCCACTGGCCTGGCATTGTTAAATTGATTTTGTTTTTATTTATTTTTGTGTTATTTTAATAACATTGTTATAAGTTTTACTAAACTAACAATATATGGACTTTTTATTTTTTGTTTTTTTAATCATCAATCATTCTTTCAAAATGCCTCCGAAACCCAGCAGGCGTTAGTGAATACTTGTTCATATAAATTTTCTATTCAACTGAATTTTAATCATCTTGGGTGGTACATTCCACGAATAGCTCATAAATACTGTATCGCAACCACAATATTTACTATACGTGTAACTGTTTCTTGTTAATCAGGCTGAATCGTTATTTTAGAAAAGCTAATGATTGAGAATCAAGTCTGTTTATTATTTTTAACTGAGGTTTTAAATACATCCATAGTCTATATAAATCAAATCAAATCAAAAATCATTTATTCATATAGGTAAAATAATGTACACTTATGAACGTCAAAAAAAAGAAATATACATTAAATGATTCTAATTTTACATTCTTCATTATAATGCAATAATAACTGGCCAGTAGAGCTACAATCCTTTCTTATCTTTGCTTCAGATCGAAACCATTTCTTCAATAATTTTTCTAGGCTAGTGGGGTATTAATAGGAGATTACTATATGATTTTAATAATAGGCTTCATTACACAAATCCTTACAATAATCAATCTATGAATGATTTTGTTACATTGTTCCTAAGACAAACAGACGTTTCTCCAAGGGAAGAATCCATCCGGGAGATGATTCAAGGAAATGTCTTGTGAAGCGAACCATGAACTTTCAAGGTGATGTTATTGAAACGTTGAGTTATATTTATTATGTATATAATAAATAGTCTACCCAATCACATAATAGCCTAACACTGACCAACATAAATTCTAAATATATACTACTTTTACATGCATTTGTTGCGCTCCTAAACAAGACTGCTATGGTTAAATTAATACAAACCACAGCGGTTTTCTAATGTATAATATATTTTGTAAAATTATATAAACTATCACAATATTATATTATTTTGTAAGATAAAGAGAAAAAAAAGATGTAATTTTTCACAGTTTGATTGTGAGGATATGTAATATATTTTAATGCAAATTGACTGTATAAGGATAATTGAAAAAAATAAAAATACCACGTGAGTAATGCTGCAGGCGGAAGCTAGCTATGAAAGTTGATTTGAATAATGTTGTTAGGTAACAACGCCAAAGGGTATGAAGGTTATACAGTTTTTTGTATAGAAGGGAACCCTTGCAGGTACACCATATGTTCCTGTATATGCAATATCAGAATTATGGCAGTCCCCTGAGCTCGTAAATCTTATGGGAATTTTGCGATTGTGGTATAATTTTAAAAAGCTAATAATATACAATCTCAACAAGCTCTCTTAATATATGGGGAATAAAATCGGTAATATTCGTCAAATGAGAACGTAATTAAATTCATAAAAAGTTAGATATTGTTAATACTATTAATAGCTGACTGTAGTTGTGAATATGAATTTATATTTATTTTATATGCATTTGAGAATTACATGTACTAATAACCTATTGCTATATTTCCTGTATGTATTTAAAATTGAGTAGTTTAGTGTAGTTTTATGTTGTGTATTAATCTTTATTATTAGTTTATTGTCTGGGTTGTCAGGAAGAAAAGCGGTGTTGGCCTAGAGGCTTAAGCGTGTGTTTCTCATCCCCAAGGTCGTAGGTTCGATCACTGGATGTGCACCAATGGAGTTTCGATCCATGTGCGAATTTAACATTCTTTTTTTCCGACTCTGTACTTCTGTGATACAATAAATTATTATGGACGTCGGTTCCTGTACTGACAATAAAACATCGTTTTATTTATATGAAATTTATGTAGTAATTAATATGTTTACTGCATTTATCTATCTTACCACTATAATTATACTTCTATTAATATTAATAGATTTGATTACTTAAGGTAAATGCCTCCTTATATTTTTGAATTGTTTTTAGATTTTTACGATGGCCAAAAAGGGCAGCCATTTTATTTTAGGTTCTTTTTTTAAATAATTGGATGTCCCACGTCACGTAACATCGATTCCACGGTTTAAAAAAAAAACTTTATTATTTCAATTGAAATTTCTATTGTTGAATACGGGGATATTTTAAAGAAATATCGTAAAGAAGTTAATGTACTACGATGTCGTCTCTTGCTTAGAGCCGGATGTAATTCAGACAGATGACATCATGAAACAGCGATAATTTATCGAAGCACAATTTTATATTGTTTCTTCTTTCAATTAGAGAAGTCTAAGTATTTACAAACTGTTAATTTTAGCTCAATTGTTGTTTATTACACAAATATAAGTATAAACCAACACAGTCGTTTCTAAGATTACCTTTCAATAAATTAAACAAAACTTAGGGAAAGGGTTTCACTTACAAAGAAAATGGAACGACCATTTATAAATACACTCAGTTTTATTTATTAATATTTAAAACCAAACATTTTTCACATTTTCGAATAATTAAATCATGTTTTTTGTTATGCCGATCAAACAATAAACAAAAGAACGAGATTGTCAGGAAATATACAGGTAGGATTAAATATTCTAATTCAAAGTCAGTCAGAAGCCTTATTAAATACAACCAAATTATCAACTCTGCAACAGCGCTGTTGCAAAGTACAAACAAAAGTGGGAAAGTACAGCAACGGTGGGCCGTGGGACCGAGACGGAGCGATGATGTGGACCAGAAGCCAGCTGCCAGAAGAGGTTTTTCAAAACAGATACAAGAAGGGTACCGTTCCTCAAAGGCAAGCAATGGCAATTGCATGGGTCCATGGGCGATGGTTAGCTTACCAATTGTATCCCAATGTTTCATATATAAATAACTGAATTTGGAAAATATATATTTTCCTACACATAAATAAAAGATAGACTAATTAATGTTCAAAAGCTAACTAGATAAAAAAAATTGAAACGAAAGATTGATACATTCGATTTGTTTAGTTCACTCAATGTTTTCAATGTTGCTATGAGATTGAAACGCATTGAAGTGATTCGAAGTTTTCGCTTGTAATTGGAAGGGTACGTAGTGAAATTATCGGTTCAGAGTTACTGCAAAAGTACTTTCAAACATATGTAGTTTTAAATTGCTTTTCTCTTTGTCTCTCCCTTCGCCGCATCTACGCATTTGATAAACGAGTTTCCCTTCTATCTTTTTCACGGCGTAAACACAATATTTCCAATAATTAATATTCAATTCGACTTGGGGTCCTTCAAGAAAAGAGCGTACCAATTCTTAAAAGGTTGGCAAGCACTCGCGAGCCCTCTGGCATTGAGAGTGTCCATGGGCGGCGGTATCACTTAACATCTCTCCTGCCCGTTTGCCCCCTGTTCTATTAAAAAAAAACGGAAATCGTTAATCAAAGCATTGCTAAAGTCAAATTAAAGTTTTTTTAACTATATTAAATGCGTCTATAATTATTTTTACCATCAGAGCTGTGTGTCTTGTCATCTGTCAACTTTAACCTAATCAGTGCATGATAAATATGATATTTAAATGTTTGAATCTTTTATGGTCTGAATTCTGAATTCTGATAGGCGTCTACAGTGATCACATTCTCGTTCGGTGTCATCTTCGCTTTTCCTCACCCCTAGCTGTTCCTTCTATCTACGCATCATCTACGGTAGTCTCTGTAGTGATCAGGTCGATTTGGGACCGCCATATTGCAAGGCTGCGAAATATATCTGCATTTCAACTAGGACCCTAAATCGCAAGCATCAACCGTTTCAATAAATTCAACTAATACCGAAGCAGTACATAAATTACTTTAATTTTTTTATTTTTACTTTTAAATTGTTATAAAAGTGTGTAAACAAAGACATTTGAACAATACTCCAATCATTTATACACAGAGATTTAATCAAAATCACAAAACATGGTAAGTAAAAATCTTTTAGATTTCTATTGAAATATGAATATAATGAAACCCATTTCAAGTATCACTTGAATTACCAAAAACACTTAAATATTCTAGACTAAAAATGTTTCACGTCAAATTTACAAGCACTTTCATTAATTAGTCTAAATAAACAGGTAAATTGGTAAAAACAATTTTTCAAAGAGATTAATTATTACAGTTTTTTAGGTCTGACATATTTTGTATTCACTATTTGTGCGTAAGTCTTATAACCGATATTCTATACATTATTTTAGGCAAAATGTCATTTTAGATCTATGATGGCATACTTGTCTTGTGATTCTCAAAATGCATTTGAATCCAAAAATGTATTTAAGCACGATCAATGCTCATAAATAAAAAAATGATATTAAAATATTTAATCAAAATCTCAGGGATTTGTCCCTTGCCCCCTAGTCATCATTATTGCATATTTAATTTGCTCGTTAAAGAATTGCATCAGGTTTTACACACTTTATTACAGTGGATGAAGTAAATGGGGCCACAGCCCCCCATGGACATTTACTACTGAACGCTGCTAGCCTTTTAGAAATCGGTATATTGTTTACTTAAAGTATCCTATGTTGTATATATATTTATTCGGAAACACCAGACAGCTGATTTCACAAATAGCAGCTTTATCCTTGAACGACGACATCGATAGGGGTGGAATTTTATATTATGCCTACGGCCGATTGAATTCTTCTGTATGTGCATTCAAAGCGCTCCGGACAATACAATATATAAACCTGCTGTGTTTCTTGCCTGCTCTTCAGAGTCTATGACTTTGATAAAGTGTTCAACCCCACGTAAAATATTTGTTAAACGTCTTTATGCGCGTAGCAGATGTGCTGTAAGACATTGTACATTTATTATATTTAATTAGACGTTACCGCGTTACGTGTCAAACTCATGGTAAGAACCACATGTGTGTACATTTAATATTAAGTGTAAAAATTAGGCAAAAAACCTAATTGAAGTTATATCTTTTTTGAAATGAAAGATATATTTAAACCTAATAAATACGTAAGTATGTAATTAAACTTAGTATACGGTATATATGTATGTGTATTAGTAGTTTTTTTTGTTCACTAAATGTATTTTAGCTAAGCTAAGTACAGTTCGGGGGGAGGCCTTTACCCAAAGTACTTATACTAATCTATACTAACTACAACTAACGAACGACATTGTAGATTAAGGGTCTGTTTAAAGTTTAAAGAAGTTATTTCTCATTACAAAAAAATATTTTATTTACATGAGAAACTTAATATTAACATACGAGCGAGATACACGTCGCCATTAGCCTTCCCAATTTTACTGTACTCTGTTCAATCTTACATGCATCTTTAATGCCTTTTTGAATTTGTCAAACACACCAATATTGCTAATTTTAGATGGTAATTGATGTATGTATAAAGTACCAAATAGCTATGCGACACATAGATAATTCGGAAGATAAATGTTCCGAATAAGAACAATTCTATTCTATTATATTATATAAATAGCTTATTTGGAACTTATCCAGACATTGTGAAACAGTACCCTAAGAGTATAATTACTAAATACAGCCATTTGATATGTAATTTTGAACATTATGTGTATTAACGTCACTTTATTATTATTATCATTTAAAAATAAAAAAACAATAGATTGAGTCCAATAGTGTTTATTGACAACAATTCATTATGATGCGGATAAAAGTATAACATTGAGTAACCCTTTAAGTAAAGAAATACCTGTGTCAGAATTCCCAGCTCTTCCATGACAAACTTAATAGTAAATTCCATAATAAAATGGAAATCTATTATTTAATTACATCTTAATTTTTTTTCATATGTTTCCAACATGCTTGAGTAGGCAAGTGAGTGAAACTAAATATCAGGTCTCAAAATCATCTCCAAAACTGCGTAAGGTGTGTTCATAAACAAGTCCTTATAAGTAAATAAGGACTTACTTCCAAAATATAAATTCATAAAAATGCGAATTATCCCTTTCATTATGATTTTGATGAACAATTTCTAATATGTACAATAAACCAAACATTAATTTACATAAACTCGCCCAAAATAACGATATTTACATTTCAAATTAATTTAAAGTCGAACATTTCGTAAAGGATCCGATTAAAGCGACCGTGTGCCAAACTCAAATAACTGATTCGATTTATTGAACTAGCTAAGTTTGCGATGATTTTTTCCATCCGCTTCCCTGGGACGATTAGATAAATTTGTAATAATTATCTATGGTTTAAGTGTATAAAAAAAGCCTTTATTTGAGTACTAAATAATCAGGCATGTCATTATGTTTAATGTACGACCTCTTCCGTTCTACGCCCTTGATTTGAGCACTGTCAGTAAATTGTAAATTTACAATTAATTTATTTTTTTGGCGTTCATAGGTGTACTTGTTTACCTATATGAATAAGGATATTTTGATTTGATTTGATAATGAATACCTCCTATCTTCAACTTCTTTCTTCACATTTTTACTTTTCTCATCCTCGCCAAATGGTGACCTATTATTTTATTTATAGTAGTATTATCATAAATAGTTTATAATTAGTTCTTAAAAATGTATTCATACATTGTTTCTTAAACGTATAAACATTGTATTCCGATGTTTGTTATTACATTGAAAACAGAAATTAGCGGCAATGCAAGCAAAAACCTGTAACTTGGCTGAATACCACTCCAAGAACTTTGAACAATGTGTCCTCGAACTATTAATGCTTATACTCCACTAGCTACTATGCTATAAGTGATAAGTTTTAACAGGATTTTTATTTAGTAATCCTACAACTAAGATAAATAATTAATATAAGTCTAAAATAATAGATAATAGATACAGCCAAATATGGAACATACATAATACAAAATACTTTAAACATTTACAAATAAATAATCCTTAATTCAGCTGTGTTGTGTGAATGGTGTGTACAGGGTGTTTTCATGCAGGTTTAGTGCTATGGATATTCTTAATATTCCTTTTAAGCATATTTCGCCAATGAGCCAACAAGCCATAAAAATTGGTCGTTGTTATAAAATTATAACAAACACATTTTCAGTATTAATTTTACGAGTATTGCTAAATTATGTACAAATAACGATGAAAAGTGTAAATAAACGACTAGCGTTTAATTAATTTGCCAATGTTACCAGATCTATAAATTAATAACTATTTCAATAGTCGTAAATAGTGATTTCTGTCATTATAATTATTAAACATAATTTATTTACACATTGTTGCATATATACAGAAATATAGTTTAATTAAATTTAAAAGGCCACTGGCGGTTTACCACTGTGAGAAAAAATAATTGATAAGGCCAGCGCCAAATGTGCAAAACTACATATTTCTGTAGTATTATATATTTATACAATTATTTAGACAAAAAGAATGGAACAAAACAAACGAATTAAAAAATTATGTTGAAATGGAACATGGAATCACGATCATTTCAGTTAAAACTTTTACAGTTTATTAGCACATGAAACCTTTGAAACATAAAGACAGTCAATATTCCCTACTGTACTGTACGTGTGTATGTCTCTGAACTCCTCTTAAACGGCTGGATTAATTTTAATATTTTTCTTTTGTATTTGTGTTTGAATGGATCCCTAGATATTTTAGATTCATAAATCAGCTCGGTAGATGGCGCTGCAGTTGATAATTTCATACTTTATAGTATGAAATACATAAAACATAACAAGTAGTATATGATAGTGTCGTTCATACTTTAATGTATGAAATCGTTTGGTTACACAAATTAAGATTTAACAATAAGTTTAGTAGAGGAACCGATATTTAATAGTAGGGGCATGCATGCATAGCTTAGTTATTCCTGTGTTTGTACACATAACACAAAGATTTGATCAACTAAGGTGTACTGGTAACATTTCGCAAGTTACTCTGCAATGTTAATTAGTTTTTAATTTGTTAAATATGCATCCATATATATTTACGATTATTATTCGTTGGCGGTTGTTGCAGGGAGTGTCAACAAGCTTTAATGGTTTAATACATGAGCTTATAACTAACATAACAGTAGGGGGTTGCGACATTGGATCAACAAAAATCTAACTTGCCTTTATTTAGGGTTACTATATCTAAGTGACACTTCAATGAAGTCGACTATTTGGAAATTATCGGAAATTAGAATGTGATATTACAATTTATGAGTGACAGAAAAACTAAATAGCTGCAACAGAATATTGGCTTTAAGTGTGCGATGATTGCTCACATTTGCTTTACGCTTCTAATTCTTAACTAGTTTATGTAACTTAAATAATATTAAGTTAAATTAATCCCTTAATAATTTTATAAGTATCTTCGGTTAAATAGTTATTTTAAACTTTAAATCTTTGATGTGATATAGCTTATTTTAATATTAGTTAATGTAAAATTAGAAGCATTATGTATATTTCTTTATTGACGTTCATAAGTGTACATTATCTTACCTACATGTATAAATTATTTTTGATTTTTGATATACGTAATATCAAAAATCAAAAATAATTTATTTTCTTATTTCTATATATTTTCTGTATAGTAGTTTTATTCTAGGAGTAGGATTGTCTTCACATATAATTATTTAAGTAATGTATACAAATATTGTAAGTTTTATTTTAAAAGAGTAAGTGTGGAGTTTCTTGCCAATTCTTCTCCACACAAAACTACCTTTTGGAAGGGTCAACTAGAATCATTTGTATATTTTATTTAACGTTCAAAAGTGCCATTTTAGGTAGTCTAATTGGAATAAATTATTTGACTTGATTCTCACCCTAATAAATCAGAAAAACAGGTTTAGATTTTAGTTTTATCCTCTCATATAAGAGTTCAGTAGAACTTAGCTAAGATCTCGAGTTTGACCTCAAAGGGTCGTTTACACCCTGTAATTTATTGTTTAACTGAGCGAATAACTAACGATGTTATCTTCCGGACCGTAACGCTGACCACAAGAAATTACGGTTAGATAAATATGATTGATGGTTCTAAACAATGGGGCTAATTTGATTTTTTTTCCGCGATGTAGGTTATAAATGATTTGTATGGGTTTGTGAGAAAAATTAATGAGTTATCTTGCTGGGTTGTAAAGATAATTATGAGTGATATGTTAATTGAAAATGCAGGATATAAGGAAGGAAATGATAGTGAAAAGCAGAGAAAATGAAAGTCGTTCTGCTCCAAGTTATAGAAAAGCAAACTCTGGCAATCCCATGGCAAATGGCAAACCTGGCTGATCCAAAGAAAATTAAAAAAATGCTGGAAAAATATGGAGCGAAATTCAAAATCTCTTCCCCCAATGTCATTTCAAGATTCATTCACAAAAATATTCGATATTTTTTGTTTCCTATATATAATTATATATATTGTTTACTTATATAATTTTGATAACACGATTAATAAAGAAATTTATTTATTTCTCTTGTTGTGTGTAAAATGTGGAAATTTAGGTTGACACATTTGGCCAGAGCAAGGGAGTTAAATTAATTGAAAGATTGTAAAATTAGAATTGAGTGGAATAGATAATAGAATGAAACACATGTTTGTTTAGGTAAGAATATGTTTTATTAAGTATATGTCTATGTTAGTTTTATATTTGGTTTTAATGTTTCTTTACATATTACGTTTATTAGTATTTATTCAGAAATATACAGTATTTGCAGTAGTATTTAGTTTTATATTATAGTATAACTTTTTCGAATATAAAACTATATTATACAAATATAATTATGAAAACAGTCCAACACTTATGTTCATTTAAACTTCTCTATAGTAACTTGTCGAAGTTTTGAAACTTAAGGTTCACACCTATGTCACCTTTTAAACACCTAAGTTACATTTCGCAGTCATCATCATCTCCAATGGCTTTACACCCCTCATGAGCCTCCTCAGGCATATATCGACATGGTATCTGTTTAGAGCTTTTTCCGTCCAACTTCGAAACCCTATAGTTTCGCAGTCCTTGACAACTCCATGCCACCATCGCAACCTGGTTGTGAATTCAGACCTCGTCGTTCTGTCGTCTATGCGATGGAGAAAATACCACATTAAAAATTACTGTGACGATAATGACCCAACGCTTAGTCATATAACACAAATCAAGGTAATATAAAAAATAAATTTAAATACGCATAACCTTTGTGAACGTATGCCTGGTCAAATGTCAGTATTAGAGGAATTTGAGGCATCCTTTTACTCTGTTTCTGTAGGGTGAACTTTGGACACGGAAAGCTATTGCAATTTTATTCATTCATACAATGGATTAGGTTACTGGATACGATAAGCGAAATATGGAATATGAAATAATGGCGCTTTTCCATGGAGAGCGTTCAGAGCAGTTGTTAGGGTTATAATATACCTGCAGATGAGTTTTATCATCGGACGTCATTCGAATTTGTCTATGACGGTATCCATAACATTAAGTTGAGCTTTTGTCCGTTTGGCCACTGTTCTTTAGAAAAAAATCGTAAGGAACTTTACTGTGTGATTGCTATAAAAATATAATTAGAATTTAATATCGCGCGTTTGTTTATAAACGGTTCCTGCATCAAATACATTAATGAATGGGTGCAAGCTACGGCTACTATCAATACGAGGACGTCATAATTTGAAACGCTCAAACAAAAAAGCTAAGAATTCTTCTCGATATGGCTACAGGAGCTGTCGAATCGGCCAGTCGATGGATTGAGGATTATTTAGGTTTGAAGACTTCAGAAAGCACCTTTCTGTTATATTATGATTATATGTATTTCAGCGTCAAAGTTATGACGTTTATAAAGCTTATAAACCTGCGAGCCGTTATAGCATTGTTTTGTACACCAATGGATCCTTCCAGATATCTAAGTCTTTGTTTCTATCTTGTTACGCGCATTTCATTTTTCGTTTTTTGACATCCGTTACACTTGAATGAGCCGGAAACACTGTGCACAGTGGACGTTCTGAATTGACAGATATACTGACAAACATATCAAAACACTATATTTATAACTAATGGCCCAACTTCGTCCATAGAATATTTTAAACATGTCTTTCTACCAAATGGACTTTTTGGAGTTTTTATAGCAGTATTTGTCTTAAGGGTTGCTTTTCAATCACTGCTATGCGCCAATGGATTTTTCTGTGCCATTAGAACACAGAAGGCTCTCCAGCTTTTTTTAAACAGGGCACGAACCTATCAATATACCCACGTGTGCGAATAGGTTGCTGGCCTTTTACGTATTATAAACTGCGTCAGATACTGAACTGTTTTGAGAAAACTAAACTGTTTTACTCATCGAGTATAATATTCGAATTGCGTTTGACCAATTTTCAAAGCTTATTAAAACGTAGAATTAACATTTAATCACTTTACCGTGGCAATTTACCACGCATAGTTACATTTGGGCAACAAAATTGCCGTTTAATGGCGAATTATGAACATGATTTTGGTAGCGAGAAAATAGAAATTTTTAGTTAATTTATAAAAAAATATATACCAAGAGTAACTAAATATATATCTGAGTATAAGACGTTTATTATTATACTAATACTATTATTAAGTGTTCAGAACTAATATAAATAAATATATAATAAATAAATATAATATAATTAATAAATTGGTCGTGCAGCTTTGAGGGGTCCACAAAAACATGACACCTAATTAAGTAAATTTATAACAGAACTAGCTGACCTGGCAAACGTCGTTTTACCATGTATTCATATATAATAAAAAATAGGGGTTGATCGTAGAGGAATGAAAATTTAGGATTGTATGTATTTTTTAATGCTGTTGATACACTTGATAATATAAAAATTTATCTCAAAATTAAAAAAAAATATTTAGGGTTGTCCGATTCTCAGACCTACCATATGTTTATATATGAGTTTAACCACAAACACCGCGACACGAGAATTTTATATATTAAGTCAATAAATGAAAAAGCAAAAAAAAACTGTTGTTGAAAATTTTATTAAAATGTTTACTGTTTCCTTTCTAATGTATTCGTATCAAGCAACTGTAATAGGAAATAAGGAAAATAAATAAATGTATTATATGTAGGGATAACTAAGGCATTATTTTTCAGCAAAGTTTTATCCAAAAGCAACTGTGTTCTAGATAAAACGCGATTTAAACAAACTAGTAGTAAATTAATTTAGCAGTGAAGCTGAGAAGTTTTCATTATTCTCGTTAGACCGGATTCAATTCTCTTATTACGTAAATTGAAGCAAGGAATAGTTCCTCATTATTATTATTATTTTGTTTGCAGTAGTAAAATTTGGTATTGGTTAGGCGTGGGAGAGTCTGAGACTCACCCGAATGCCATAAGGGTGTCACAAACTAAGCATCATTATAGATTTGAAGGAAGCTGGAATACCGTGGAGTGGATTATCATAGCTATTTAGCTATGATAATTCACTCCACGGTATTACTTAAAGTATTATAATTAAACTTAAATAAGTTTAATTATAATACTTAAAAAATAAACACAATGCAATAAATTCATCTAATACTAGTGACATTCTTTAATTAAACACGTCAAAAGAATTTGAATGACCAAATAAGAAGTGAGATCAACGTAGATCACGGAGTTGTTTAAACAACGTATTTCTATTCCAGATCGCTCTCAGGGACAAACTCGGGGAAAATTAGGAGAAAATGAGTGAAGAAATTTTCTTAGCTTAGAATAGTTAAGTAAATTTTAGTGTTAAACTGAATTTCATATTATATTGTATTACACGAGTATGTGTCTTACTATATTTTTTTTTTGTTTAGTAACAGTTAACTCGATAGCGATTCACATTAGCGAAATTTATAATAATTAGTCGTACAGTTCGCTGTTTTTAAATAAAAACAAACTGTTTAAAAATTCAATTAGCACTTATTAACATTGCAGATATGGGTTGTTTCATTTGAATTAATGGATAAAAACCTTTTATCTCACCAAACAATCTTTCATTTTATTGTTCTATAACTTTTGACGTGATTACGTCTTATATTTGTATGGAGTCGGCTGCAGGCACGAAAAAATATGACGTATGCGGCGTTACCTCGCTCTGAGGCGTTCCATTTAATACTTGAAGTGCAAGCAAGAGCGCGGAACGAACGCCTCCGCGCTTGGCAGCGTTCGATATCTGTGTCTCTCCTATTGGCGGTCGAGCAGCCAAACTCGGTACAAATAAATGTAATGTGATCAATTCAATTGTGATTTCCATTTTCCTCCTTCTCCATATTCATACAAAATAACTATCAAATAAAATTAAAATTTTCTTATGAAAATTTCAACCATTCCATCAGTATTTTCTTATGACGTTTTCACGTTCAACTATCGCCAGTAAGCCGACTTTACACATAACCGATTTTTTTAAACTAACTGAAACAAAACACGTAAACACTCTCATCACCCTCAACTTACATCAATAAATGACTATCGTCCAATCCAATGAAAGCAATAATAAAAATAATGAACTAAAAAAACCCTCGATTTCTGTAATACGTGTATATTATAGAGCAAAGTGCATGTTATCCCATCCTTTTGTCTCGAAATAACTTCCGCCAAGGATATTGCGCAAAACACTGACGCCCTAACTTTACAGCAAGTAATAAACTCGACCTTTGGAAAGGAATTTTTACTTTTTACAACGGAGACTCAGTTTGGACAAATTGTATGAAACAGGATTATATCAGCTTCTGTGTTCTATATGTAAAATAAAATAATTTTAATTACTACTAATTTACTCAACTAGTGCAATAATTTTAAAATATCCGCTGGTGTTTTTGCTATTATTATTGTTTTCCTGAGAAAATAATACTGTGAATAATAAAGTTTTAATCTACCAGTTTCCCAATTACATTCCCTTTATATCATAACTTTTATCAAAAAATATTTAGTTTATATTATCATCCTTCATGCGTTTGAAAAAATTATATTAAATTCCGCTTTCCGACCTAAGCTAGACGGCCGTGATGTTAAATACGTTAACGCAGTTCTTAGACGAAGGAAAAGCTTTTAATACGTTATTAATAACAGCCAAAAATCTTAAGATCAATTTACACATTAATCCACCAAGTCTTTTAAATAGCGGCAAACACACACATCCGAGCATGCGCAATTACGCACACATGTAAGGACTACTGAAGACAAATTCAGCACAACCTCCTGCACACAGACACAACCCGGCACACACGCAAAGCTAGTATACGGCGTTAGCGTTTACATGTACGTACGCACACTTCTAAATTTCATCCCCGGATTGCTATGTCCGTCAGTCTGGTTCCGGCAGCCGTAGTTGTTAGTAATCAAAGAGGTTAAATATTACGAACTTCGTAGTGAATTTGTACACGATAGTGTGACTTGTGATGTAACTTAGTGAAGTGAAGTGTGTGTTAAGTGCGATGAGTGGTTTGTTTGATTGAATATTAAACAAGTAAGTGTATATATTTATTATTTTAATAACTTTAAGACTATTGAAATAGTTAGGTTTATTATGAAGAAACACGCTTTACTTTACTTAAATTCATTTCTAGGATAATTATTACCAAACAGTATTTAAAAAAAAATATTTCCTAATATTTCTTATTTTCGGGTTTTTAAAAAATTAAATTTTCAAAAATTAATGTATTACTATGAATTATTTGAGAACTATAGTATCATCAAAAAAGTGTAAAAATATTAAAGAAAAATATTAAAAGCCCGTATTTTGAAACATGTACATTATACATGTAATTATTCATTTAAAAAATAAATTAAATACTTATAATTAAATACAGTTAAATACTTTGGCGAATACTTTGTTGATTCGATAATTACTTGATAATTACTCGGTGAATACTAAATTTATATAATTGCTCGGTGGTTTTGATATCATTATATACATACCATCATTATATATATATATACCAGCATTGCGGGTAATGATTTAATGATAGCATGCATTTGAATACATTTTGTTTCCAAATATAAATATTTAATTTTGTGAGTATAGTAAACTATTTGCGACTTTACTTAAGTATTGCTTTTGGTCTGTCTAATGTTTCTCATTGTACCTATAATTATTATTTACTACAAGTTCTTTAACCATATTCCTAAAAAATAAAAATAAAATAAAATACGTTTATTTTGGAACATAAGATCATCTAGGTATCACTTATTCCACGTCAATCAATTCGAACTTGTAGGCATCCCTACTCATCGACAAAGACAGAGGGTGTAGGCCGAGAGAAAAAACCCGGCGTAAAAAACTCTCGGTACTCTTTTAAAAAAGCAAATCATCAAACAATATTTAAAACAAATATATCAAATTAATTAGAGGCAGCCTGCCCAGTACTAGTCATTGTATATAGTCTATGAGTAAATCCAACCCGAAACAGTTATAGTTCTATTAAATAAATTTGCGATAGTTGTAAATCTCGTCTTAATTAGAAAGAATACTTTATATCGAAAGTAAAATTTATTATCATAATGAGATTTAATTAATTTATTTATTTATTCAATTACAGACAGGGCTAAACTCACAATAAAAATAGACTATAATATATACAATACAATTTGTATATATTATAGTCTATTCAAATATATCAACAAATTAATCAATGAAATATGATAGTCGCGTCTTAATGAGAGAAATAATGCCAATTAGAACGATAATAATACTTTAAAGAAGTAGACTAATTTTCTATTAAATAAAAGAATACATTGAGTAATATATTATTACATTCAATTGTTTATATATTTCCAACACACATACAGTACCTTTAATGCTGGCAGCATTTACTCATTGCGTTACCTTTTCATCGAGGGAATCATCAGCTCGGAGGTGACCACTACTATCAGTACTTATCGGATTCAGTAATTAATTAGTTATAAACAATTTGATTAAAGTCTTGTAAATCAAAGGATCAATTTTTATTGGATATTTATAGGCAGGAAAGCATAGATCATCAAGTCGTAAGTTCGAATCACGTGTACATCAAGTATTTTTTGTATGTCTTATTAAATATTCACTCGTACAGTGAAAGAAAACATCGTGAGGAAACCAATGTCGGACACAAAAAAGGGCGTGCGAGAGTCTGATCTTCCTATTAAGACAAAAATACGAGAACCAAACACACCTGATATCAAGAACAAGGGTTTTAGGGCTTTCTGATAACGCTTAATATTGAAATAAAGTAGTGTTTTTTCTTTTATCTTTTTTCCTTTTGAACATTGAATCCAATTTACATCTCCATTTGTAAACTGTTTAAAATAAAGATTTATTTTATCCTTAAGAAGCTTTTGATATGGCAATGAGATCTAAACAAAATTTTCGTACTAAATTTATTTTTGATGTAATAAATATTTTAGTAACTATAATGCGTTGTTCTATTCAAAATAATATTATTTTCAATTTAAATATGGTATTGTAATAAATTCCGGTTAAAATTTCTAATGAACGGTATATCTAATTACTATATAAATATTTTCTCAAAACGTAAGAAATTTACGAAAGATAAAATATTTTAAATGTCGAATTAATTCGATTATACCTGTTCACAAAGGAAATCGTGTCATATGCAAAGCTAAGATAATATTGTGACGCTATTAATTAATTAAATATAATATTTACTAATATAAATTAATATATAATAATATAAATAATAATAAGCTTATGGTATATTGTCTCAAAAACATAATAAAAGTATATAATCTAATTCCAACACATTTTAAGATTTAATTTTAGAATAATAAATAAATTTTCTCTGATATTAAAATGTTTTGATTTTTTATTGATTTTTTTAAGTTTTTTATTGTTATTTGGTCCAGTCGCTCGGAAGTTTTGCGTCTACATTTCGGCAATTCATTTGTCTATGTACTTACTACTTAAAAATCAAAAACCCGCACACTTAACAAAAGTAAACTTTCGTCTCTTTCTGCCAAATTGTGTTAACGCTGTAAAGATAAGACAAGATATATCATGAACTTACAAATTTAAATTTCGAATGCAAGGGAACAAAGGCTATCATTGGCTATTGCAATATCGACCGTTAAGTACAATGCATACTAATCCATAAAACCTCCTCATTGTTTCCTTTTTACAATCAATACAACTGATGCCCTAATTCCAGAGTAGGTCTTGAATAACTGCCAATATGTAATACTAATAATATGTTCCAAATTTGAAAATATTACAGTGGTTATAAGATTCTCAGTTATATATAAGGCTAAAGGCTGACTCATGTAAGTTGATCACAAACTATATTTTTGTTAATTGAAACACCTTTTAGCTAGCTGTAGTCTGATGTTTTGTCTTACAGAAGTGTTATTTTGATACAAAGATCATTAATATTCCATAAGAAGGTTAACTATTTCAAAAATTATTTTACACCGAAACCAGGAACCTACTGAATTTTATTTGCCGTGTGTAAAGCAAAAGATTCGTTTCCGAGTTACAAGGTACTCTCAAAATACATGTTCCGTTTTACTATCACTAACTTTAAAATCTCCTTCCACTACTTAAAAAACACAGATAATTGGTTATTATAAACATGTTGTTTAACGAAGTGTTTGTCTCTTTTATTTTATCACAAAGTGACATGAAAATGATAGCGACGAAACATTTCATAACTAAAGAATAATCAATAAACTATGAATAACTTTTGTGTAATTTTTAGATTAGATTTATTTAGTTATGCACTTTACCCTAAATATATATTTTTTAGTTTCGTCCATATTAGGGTTGCCTGAAAGAGATTGCTTGTTAGCGATAAGACTACCCGTTGCATGTTATATTTTTTATGTTATTTATGTAACGAATAATAATGATATGAAAAAAAAAATAGTTTCGCGCACCACCACTACGTGGAACCAGCTTCCCACTGCAGTATTTCGGAACGAATTAGACTTAGGGTCCTTCAAGAAAAGAGAGCACCAATTCTTAAAAGGCCGACAACACACTAGCGAGACTTTTGGCATTGAGAGTGTCCATGTGCGGTGGGTATCAATTAAAAACTTCTATTAAACAATAAAAAGTTACATTTTAATAGAGAGAGCTTTTCAATCACGTAGTCGTGTTTCCCGGTACAAACTAGTTCTGTTCTGTTATTGTAACATAAAAACTATCTCACATATTGGTGAACACATTACAGCCCTTTTGCGACTTTCTTCTTTCTTCTTTTTTATAGAATTACTAGCGGATCCGACAGACGTTGTCCTGTCTACACGTCTTTAATTTCAAAATTTCAATTTTTAATAAGCCATTTTGATGAAAATTATTATTCAAATGTTATGACAATATCTAACGATCCAGCACATGGTCACACACGATATAACACAATGATAACAAAACTTTTTTTAAATTTCGGGACAGACTACAATTAAAATTCGAATATTATTTAAAATTTGACACTGCGATGGTAGCGCCGTCTGTCGGATCCAATGTAAAACATTCCAAAATCAACAACAACTAATAAATTGAAAATTAATTAAAAAAACATTGTCCAGCGGACAAAATTGTGAATCTAAACCATTCCCAGATCCCCTTGAACACACACAAAAAATTTCGTCTAAATCGGTCCAGTCGTTTAGGAGGAGTTCAGTCACATACACACGCACACAAGAAATATATATATTAAGATATTCAAATTCAAAATCATTTATTAATTTTGGTAGCACGATGTCAATAAAGAAAAACATTTTAAATGCTTACTGCTTCTGATTTTAAATTTACTACCAGTTCTCAAATCAAGGGATAAAAAGAACTGCCAATAAACTCTCCGCCACTTAATTAATTATTTCTCTTAAAAGACAACAAATATGTTCCAGCTAGGAAATGTTTATTACAAAAGGTTTTCACGGTTAAAACCTTCCCTGAACATCCACAAATATTTCAAGATCATAATTAGCCAAAGCGCTCCAGACATTCTTGAGTTTTAGCGAGACAAACGAACAATTCATTTTAACTTATATAGATTTCTGTCCCAGGCCAGATAGGTATAAAAACGTGGCATTTAAAATAATATTTCTCTCGTTGTAATTTCCAAGCAATTTGTACAAAGTGTATAGAGATCTCTGTATAATATTTGCATTCATAAATAAGTATTTTCTGCATTTTGATGCTGTTTTATTTAATAACTTTTCATTTTAATAACACAATTTTATATTTATGTACTTAATTTCATATTATTAAAATTAAATTTTATCCAATTTTTAATTAAAGATATCATACGTGGAACATTCTCTCTCAACTCGGTTAAAAGCCCAGTTTTCTACAAATCTTTGAAGTAATAATGAAATAGGTGCAAAAAGCCCCAAGTCCCACAGTCGATTTACTGATATTAAAGATTAAAAAGCCCCCTAATCAATGTTTATGAGTTATAAGTAAATTCCTTTTTCATTAGGGAATAATAAAACAATGAAATATCGAGAACTGGGGCGCCTGAGCACTTATAATGAAAACAGAAAATTTATTTGCAATTCATTTTCACACCTAATAATTTTGTTGATTATTTTCGGACGGTTTGATAGGAAAATATTGGTTCTAGTTTTCAGTACTTCATGAGTCGAATTAACGGGCAGTCGTTTAATAACAAAATGTTTATAAAGGCTATGCATAATATATGTTAATGAAATTAACAAATACTGCTAATGCATTTAAAACACAAAATCTTGTGACGATAAACGTGCCCACGACGTAAACATATGATATATATGTTATCTATAATAAATAATATAAAAGTATTAAATTATTCGAATTCCTAATTATGCAAAAGCAGAGAATTAATGTATGGATTAAATATATTCTCTTGTATTACACATTAAATGGGAATCTTAAAATAATTTAAATCTTTAAATAAAATTGTTATCTGGGACCTAATAAGTCGACTTATATAAGTGATCTGCGCTTAAATCTGTTGTTTTAAATATAACCTTAAGCTTTCGTAAGCTTTCAACGCTGGAGAGCTTATTTAACCAAACACTGTATCATTTGTCTCTATTTCGGCTTGCATCGACCTACAAAGAACTTGATACCGTTAAATAAGTTTTCAAAATGCCTACATAAAAAGTAGCAGGGTTGGCTTAGTGGCTATAGCATGTGACTCTCATTTCAAAGGTCGTAGTTTGGAACCAGGGCTTTGTACAAATGAATTTTCTTTCTATGTACGCATTAAACATTTGCTCTAACTGTAAAGGAAACATGGACAAGGAAACCTTAAAGGAGTAGGAATTAAACCCAAAAAGTCGACGGCGTGTGTTTTTTTATAGAACAGGGGGCAAACGGGCAGGAGGCTCACCTGATGTTAAGTGATACCGCAACGGATGCCGATTACGTATTCACTATTTGACTGAGAATTGATTATGAAAGAATCTGAGGCCCAGACCAGAAAAAGGTAGCACCACTGATTTACTTATTTTTCAAGTTATTACAACCAAAAATTCATATACAACTTAGGGTCCTTCAAGAATAGAGCGTATATTCTTAAAAGGCCGGCAACGCACTCGCGAGCCCTCTGGCATCGAGATTGTGTAGGAATAATCATGGAAACCATGGGTGGTGGTATCACTTAACATCAGGTGAGCCTCCTGCCCGTTTGCCCCCTGTTCTATAAAAAAAATACAAATTTGCATTAACAATATCAACTAGACTTTGTTTAAATAATATCCGATTTAAATGCCGAAATCTGTTCTATAAGGTTCTGTTTTAATAAATGAGAGGCTTTGAGTTAAGAAGGCAATCTCTTTCAGAATGGTTACGTAATACTTTGTTTCACGAAAAATTCGTTTTTACATTCATTCCTCAAACAACATTAATGCAAATATTAAAATTGAATTTTTCATTTGGTCCTGTAACTTAATACGCTTAATCGAATTACATTTAAATTTAATTTAGTCTTTATCCTCTGGAGGTTGTTAAGGAAAGAACAGCCGGTTTTAAAAATCCGGCAACGTGCCTCGTAGTAAAAATCTCGCTTTTATCAAATCTATATCATTTTATAGTTAAATGATAGAGTTACATCAGCTTGATAGCTGGAAATCTTCTAGAGTCCGTTTCACAAGGCATTTTCTGTGGAAACTGTGGAATCGACTACCGGCGGGGGTCTTCCCTGAGAGATACGACCAACAATTCAAAATTCGAGCGTCAAGGGAGGTGCTCTTAAAGGCCGGCAACGCACTAAAAAATGGGTGTCTATGGGCTGCGCTGACTGCCTTTTTCGGCGTCCGTCGTCGTTTCCCCCCTGTTGTATAAAAAAACAGTTAAATGATACGTACAGAGCTTTTTACATATTAGTTACATAAGTACGAACCACTTTTTGAACAACATGTATAAACATGTTTTCCTTGTCATGTTCTCTGAATATCGAGGCTAAAGCATATTTATTACATACATTCTTATGGTAATTGAATTATTATTCATAAACACGCAACCCGGGACCTTCATACATCAAGTAAAGAGCCGAATTATGCTGAGATTACAGTAAGTAGCTGATGACGTTTAATTAGTTATCCACTAATGAGTATTATTAATGTTGAGCCATTTTCCTTATGTGAAGTGAAGGGTATGTCATATATAATATCTTTACCGACACATTGGTTTTATCAAATTACCAAATAAAGAACGATTGCTTGAAAACAATTTTTTTAAATTTTAATTATCTTTATAATCCTTTATCGTCATTTACAATGTATGCAGACAATTAAACTGAACATATCAATATTACAAAACTTTTATTCTTAGGCTTTATCAACAACGAAGTTATAACGAAAAAAGCCTGAACTGAGCAAGTTCTGAATATCACTTCCGGGCCGCTTTTTTGATCGACTTAGTTGAGCATCGATTTTAAGTGCCTGTTCGCCCTGTTAAAAAAAACTGGTTATATATATTTATTTATTAATTAACACTTTGTTGCATTATATAAAAGGAAAATATTAAACATAATTTAATGACAAGCAACTGGCGGCCTTATCGCTTTAGAGCGATTTCTTCCAGACAACCACTGTGAGTAAAGGAAAAAACCACTATGAGTATATTACATAAGGTAGGCAAGAAGTGCAAAAATACACATTACAAATAATAAAATAGGGGAAACAAAAAAAACATACTTAACAGAAACAAAAAGAAATAAAAATAAACTAAACTGATACAGGTTACATAAAACAAAACAAAAAGTAAACAGTGCACATGAATCATGACAATCAAATTCAAGACCAAACGAAAACCTCATTTGTTGATAAGCAGGAGTAAAAATTTGTGGTCATTATGGGGCAAAGATTAAACCAGATGACGTTTAGTTATAGCCCATAAAAATTGACGGATATTTTATCACCGAACCAAATAAGTGTGATCATCGCACCGTGACCGTTAGCGAAAATTGCTTCCTAACTTTGGATTTTCAGGTGGCTGCTGTGGATATAACGTTATCAAATTTTGTCCCCATTAAGAATTGGAGGGGAAATTAACACTGCCAGCAAAACGAGACTTGAAATCTAATAATTTAGACTTAATATCTTTTTATTTCTATCTCTCTTTAAATTTTTGTTCTTATTATCCAATACGTTGTCAACATATAGGATTAAATTTAAAGACGTTATTTCTTAAAAAAGACATAATGTGCCTTGCTTGAGAATAATACTTAGCATAACACTATCTTCATTCTTAAAAATAAACCAATAAACTTAAAAGTAATGATAAGAAATTAATTTAAAAGTACATAGTTATTTTTTTAAAAATAAGTGCTTCTCACTTATATATTAATTACTATTATATATATATATCGATTGAAATAATAACATCCTATACTGAACATATCAATATTACAAATCTTTTATTCAGGCTTCTAATTTTATCAACAACGACGTTATAACTAAAATAGCCTGAACTTAACTAACTATCGATCGACATTTGATCGACTTGGCTGAACATCGATTTTAAGTGCCCGTTATCCCAGTTCTATAAAAAACTTTTTTATAGAACTGGGCAAATGGGCAGGATAGGATGCTCCCTATTGATATAATATAATCATGGATGATATACCTAATGATATAAATACTGAAGTATTTTCGAACAAATTCAACTAAGGGTCCTTTAAATCTTTATAGGCCAGGCCGGTAACGGTAGTTTTAAGATTTTATTTATATTATTAGTTATTATTAGTAATTTGTTTTTTGTTTATTTTGTGGCCGTTTCTTTTGTTTTTCTTTTGATATATTGCTTAAGTTCTAAGGTAATTGATGTGTACGTGTAAGTGTGTTAAATTTGTGATGTAATATTTTCTTGTAATTTTTAGGCATACACATTGTTTTAGAATGTAAATAAAAATAAATAAAACGCACTCGCGAGCCCTCTGACATCGACTGTCCATGGATGGTACAACTTAACATTAGGTAAGCCTGCTGCCCCTGTTATATAAAATGAAAATAAAATATATGTATTTGACATAATATTATTTACTGGTGCGGTCAGGTATCAGGCTATACGAATACAATTTTTTTTCTTCTTGATTACTTTTACACATTACTTTTATGAAATAGTCAGATAAATATTTAATGGGACTTTAAATTAATATAGATAGATATACTGAAAGCATTTAATATGTAATCGCCTATTAACCAGGTATAAAAAACACCAAGTCACAAGATAAATGGTGCTCCAAATAAATGAAAATAGGTCGTACGTTGTTTTTCTCCGGAAATAAGGCGACAAATATTTGTTTCCGGTTACGTAAGCAATATCATAACAAGCATTAACTTGATTAAGGATGTTTTTTTTTTGTTTTGGCGAATTTAATAGTGTTCTTAAAATTATTGAAATTATTTATATGATCTGAATTTTCAGCATGCCTATCCTTTCTTCCAACACCAACCAAAAACTGACTATATCTCACAACAAACCCCACATATATAACATATTTTTATATATGTGGGGTTTGTTTACTCACAATATATATTTAGTATATAACAAAATACATGTCATATTGTGTCAATGACACATTTGTCATGGGTCATTAAAAAAATGTTAACATTAATTGAATCTAATTCAAGTTAATTCTAATATACCTAATAATTAACCTTATTTTTATTAATAAGCCTTTATTGCTGACACCCGACACATATACCTCTTCCAGCTGCTTCAATTATTTTCTGATGTTTGCTCTTCTTGTCCAAGTTGTGCCTCTTATATTTAAATACGAATTACACACTAATAAATGATGAAATATGAATATAATTATCGAATAAAGATTACTATATTCATATTTAAGTAAGTTTTATTTGACTGACATCTTTAAACGAGCGATTCTGTTTAAGTTTAATGATAAAACACGAATAAAATGACATTTTCTAGAAATTATTCCTAGCTAGATCGATTTATCGCCCCTGAAACCCCCTGTATACTAAATTTCATGAAAATCGTTGGAGCCGATTCCGAGATTCCAATTATATATATACAAGAATTGCTCGTTTAAAGATATAAGATATCGTCTGCCCATCGTTTCGTTTCCTCTTTTCCATTTTCCATCGCATGGTTGCCATTATGTGATTTTTTTTGTCCATTTCAAACTGTTTAGTTGCCCCTTCCAAAAGTTGGTTTCGTGTAGTGAGGATTGATAAAAAACTCCACACTTATCTTTAATCTTTGAAGTGTGGAGTTGAAGATTTAAAGTGTACAGAATACAATTTACAATATTTGTAAACATCAGTTAAATAATTATGCGTAAAGACAATGTGCTACCAGAATAAAATTACTATACAATATTACAATGTACTTCTGTGGCTCGGATATTGAAATTGTAGCTAGGTTAGGTCTTTCGTTTTTGGGATAGAATCAATGGAGACTGTATTTGCTGATAAATTATCAGCAGAATTGAATTGTCCCTTGCCCCAGTGGATATAATTAGGGGTAACGAATAAGTTTATTTTGGGACAATTTCGTATTCGTCAGGACAATCGTGAATTGTGAGGAAAAACTTTGTCATCACCAAATAATATTGTTTGGATGGCAAGTACGTAATCCCCTGTGTTCCAACTCAAAACAACTTTATTTTTCCATTCAAGGAACTTAAGATTTCACAGTTCCCTATTAAAAAGCCTGTTAAATAAAATTAATACATAATATAAAATCTATGATAAATCATTCAATGCTAACACTGAATCTTAGGCTTGAATATTATTGTTTTTTTTAATACAACATAAAGCAGGAGGAATGAACGTTAAGTAATATCTCCGCCCATAGGCACAAAAATTAACAAAGGGCTCTCAAGTGCGTAACCGGCTTTTTACAATTGGAACCAACGATCTTTTCTTTGAAGGACTCTAAGTCGAATTGGTTAGAAAACACCCCAACTGGTGCGCTGCAAAAATTCTCTTAAAACCGTTCAGTTCGACAGACATTATAATGTGCCTTACACTTTACTCAATGCAGGTATTATTAGTGACATTATATTGGAAAAAGATTCTAAATATTCTCAAAAGAATTAATGTTTGAATATGTCCCCTTTATTCTTAAGATAAAGTATAAAGGGACCCATTTTGGGTCATTTATCCTCGCATCAATGACGATCAATTATACCTACGCGATTAATTAGATACTCTTTTGACCTTAAATGACCTTATGACACAGCTATTCTTCAAAATCGGGTCAAAGTTATTAATGATCAGCAAGTGCCAGATTTGCTTAAATCTTTGGTTTTGCCTCTTTGATTGCTTTTTTGCTATGACAATAATTAAAGTCGAAATCTCTTTGGTATTTTTTTCCGGTCATATGCCTATTCCTACCTAAGCTAACTAGATGATCTTTAAGTACAAAGTTAGGGTTTGAACGGCCAAGTGTTTCTAAATCTCTTAAGTCTTCAGTTTAACACTCGGTTGCCGCTCGCACGTTTGTGTTTCTCAAACTCGACGCAAGTGTTTAAAAGTATGAAGTTTCTTGTCCATTTGTCTCCATGAAACTAACTTTTGGAAACTAGATTTTTTTAAATATTATTGATTTTGACTTTTAATAGTGTCTTTAATAGTCCTAATTGTCATAATTAAATAAATGATTTGACTTAAGGTGGCGCTGCCAGATTTCTTGGTGTTAGGTACTGTCAGACAAGATAGACCTACATACAAACTGTTGTATCAATCACAAGAAGGAAGTATTAGGGCATGATATTGCATCTATGTTAGTTAATTGATAATAGTATAAGCATTCACCGCCGTCGCCGGGGTTACCTGACCGCGCCTGGCCCGCGACAGACGCGAGTGGAACCAGATCGAGGAGGCCTATGTCCAACGGTGGACAAACCAAAACCTACCTAAATGATTATTGATAAATGTTAAAGTGTATTTTTTCTTAGTTCAAAATCAATGAAACTTATAATATATTATAATTAAGTTTTGGAAATGAAGATTATTTTTATTATTAAATGCATTGAAGAAATCTCTTAAAAACGCTCACACAATTACACACCCTCACACAAAAAACAACAACAAGTAAAGTATAAGTAATTTGTTATTTCATAATGGTCTTCGTATGTATGATGTAATCCGTTTATTTATTTATTTATCTAAAAAAAATATAATGTTATTACAAAAAAGGTGGCTAAGGCAAGTCGTTTCTTCACGATGATTTCGTTCACCGGGCATCGAACCTACGGTCTCAGGGTATCACACGCTGAATCCACAAGACCAACTCTGATCTTGAATTATCAATAAACTGTTAACTGTGAAAAAAACTTGAAACAAATTATTATTATTAAATAAAATCCCTACGAATAGTTAATGCAATTTAAAAAGCATGTTCGTGAATTATACCAGGTGTATTTAACTTAAAAGCTATTAAAATAATATGTTTAACGAACCATAGCCCACAAACCGGACGGCAAATATAAAATAAATTTAAAAAACCACAAAAATTTTGAATGGAAATATTTTCACCGATATTTTCGTTTATTTGAAGTGTTCTGTGAATTTTAATTATGACGCTCGTAATTTGGTGTGTTTAGGTACAATATTTGTGTTGTAAATATTGGTCGGGACGTCTTTTGCAGTGAATATTTTCTGTCTGATCGCTGACTTGAAGAGATGAGGCGAGGTGTAATTGGGTTTGTAAGCAGCTAAGTAAGAAGGAAAACTTAATATATTTATTGACGTTGTTTCTGTGTCAACGATTAAAAAATAGTGACTAAAACGACACGTAATTCCTAAGTTTCATTATCGTAGAGTATCAACTCGAAGTCCGTTCCTCAAGAGGAGATCTCTAGGCTGAGAGAGTCTGAGAGATAGAGAGGGTATTACTTAACATTAGGTGACGCGCCTACCCGTTTGCACCATATTTACATTAAAAAAACTAATTATGTATATCAAACTGTAATAAAATTATTATGAGTTAAGAGAGCTTGAAGTTATTAACAGTTTATTTGTCTACATTTCTATATGAATAATATCAAATTATTACACTTAGTAAGATCATTGCTACCTTAAAAATAAATTAGTAGCAACGTAATATGATCAGTGAAGCAGAAACAATATTGGTACTGCATTGAAAAAAATATAAAAATCTATATCATTTTACTTAATTATTTCCTTATTTTACAGTACGTTAATCCTAATACAATAGAAAACTATTACTATTATTATTTTGTTTATAGAACAGGGGGCAAACGGGCAGGAGGCACACCTGATGTTAAGTAATACCGGCCTTTTAAGAATTGGTACGCCCTTTTCTTGAAGGCCTATTTTCTTGACCGTAAGTAGAATTGATTCGGAAATACTTCAGTGGGCAGCTGGCTATTAATAAAAAAATCTAACTAAAATCAATATAAGCAAAAGAAGTATAAACTTGATACTTTTCTATGGACCAGTAATAGGTAAGTTTACTATTGAGACGTGAAGATCATTATGCGATAATCGAATGCATGCCCTTATAGATGAAAATCGTGTGCTTAACCAATCAACTAAAGCCTTAAATAGCTTTATAAGCGCTTTGATAAAAGCTCCGCTGGTGCTGGTTCATGCGGAAACTTTATTTTGAAGATCGGAACCTTTATTTATCGCGTCGGGCGTAATTCATCCATTCTTCAGCTATTTATTTTAGTAACTTCCAGATAGTGTCTAGTAATAGATAGAGTCTTTCTAGACGAAACGGATCGATGTTCATGTTTAGGCTTAAAATTAAATGTGTATAGCAAGGACCCTTATAATCCTAGGAATATATATAAAGTTTCGTAAAAAGGGCTTTGTGTATGATTTTTTTTAAACCATTACTTTATTCATTTTTTTTACAGAGTGCTCCCGTTTGATAGAAGGCTGTTCCAATAAAGAAATAAGGATGTTGTCGTCGGTCAGACCGTAAGGACCGACTTCGACGCAATATGCAAGCAGATTATATCTATAATTCATTAAATAGGCTGCTAAATATACGTCAGCAGTCGTATTTTTAGATTCTAGTGAGCGGGTGCTGCTTCGGAGACCTAGTATCTAGTTACACACTCTATTCATTCACTCACTGACTCACTCATTCACACACTTACACCCACACACTCTGTAATGCACTCAGGCGTGTCGGTTCCCAAATCTTACACATTCTAATGCATAATATACTTAATACTTAAAATGAATGAACACCCTTTTTAATACAAAGACAGTATTGTTGGTAATGTAGTGTAAAAAGTTTATCCATTACAAAATACAAGTATGTACACAAACAAAAATGTACTTTTGTGTTCTGACTAATCATTTTATTTAAACCGACTTTCATCATTATCACACATTGTTGAGGAAGAATAGTTTATACTTTTTTAATTAAAACCTAAAAAATACCTTTGTTAAAAAAATAAATAAAACCTCCAAATATTGAAGAAACAATTTTAGCAATGGCTGCTAAACTTGAGTTACACAGAAGTGGAGGATTTTTTTTTTCTGTTAAATAATATGTATTGTGTATTTTATTATCACTTATAATACTAAAAATAAAATCACCAGACAAATCGATCGCACTACTATTATTAAATGAATTCACAAATAAGACGGCGGCTATCTAGACTCATCTTAAACTCCAATGGAATGTATGACGAAAAACCTAGATTCCACTAAACGTACTTGACCCACGTAATTTCCATAATTTCCAATACGACAGCATTTTGACCCAATTTTCCCGGCTTAGAGCGATTCAAAATGTTGTATACATTTGCTTTGCATGCTTAGACCGTCTGCTGATTGAATTACAAATTCCCTTACCCTTACAACGGGATCTGGATTTACATTTGACGGAGACTAAATTGCTAGTAGCCAATTTCAAGATTGCCTAGAAAAAATTCACTAAGCCTCTCTGGTCTCTCTACTCCGAAGACATGTAATACTGTAATTACTTTCTGTACTAGAGTATTGTATTGTCTGACCAGAGAATCTGACTAAAATAGTATGACTTATTGAAATGAAATGCCGGCAACACACTCAACCGTATTTAGAGTATCGGTCGGCGGTGATGGCGACTTTTTTGCGATTCTGGTGTGATTCAATTTATTAAGGAATGCTATATAGAATCAAGTAAGATATAAAAAAATGAGTGTGTTCAAGTACACGCGTTAGACGTTATACTTTGTCGTAAAAAGATATTATTATATATTTTCAAGAATTAGAAAAAAGGTCTTTAATACCTTAAAAGTTTTAATTAACGCATTATCTAATTCAATAAAGTTTATTTAAATATCACAAATAAACTAAAATGGTGACTGTAGCTACCTTCAAATATGGAATGCGAGAAAACCATGCAAAAGATTTTCCGTGCAAAGCAGTGTTAGAGCAGTATTGGCCTGGTGACTCATCCCTGAGGTCGTTGGTTCGGTAGGTGGGTTCGGCCGTGCATCACTGGACTTCTATATACGAATCTAATATTCGCTGGAACGGTAAAGAAAAACATCGTGAGGAAAACTCGAAATCTTAGACCCAAAAAGTCGAGGGCCTGTGTCAGGAGGCTGATCATATTAGATTGAAAAATGATCATGAAATAGAAATAGACAGATTCAGAAATCTGAGGCAGACAAAGAGATTGTAGCACCATCTATTTATTTTTAATTTTAAGATTTGTTTCTGTAAGAACGTCTCTATCACGTGAGCTATAGTGATAGTGACACCGAGTGCCGACAGTACATTAGTACTTAATTGGATAAGTGAATGTATGGAGACTGGAATAACCATTAATATGTGTAGCAGTTCTTGTATAGTTTCTCTAAAATAAACTGATTAAGATTTATATGGAATGTTATTCTAATTTTTCCATCCAGATGTTAAAAAAAAATATTTTATTTTAATTCACCCAAGAGTCCAATACAATACCTAAATTAAATAAATTGCTAAATTACCACTTTAAATGTATACCATGATTATTTTACTTTGGTCATGTCGGATGGCCGTACCATTAGTTTTAAAGTTATGAAATGCACTTGTTTCTTCTCGTACATAGCCGGATAAATAATCTCCCTATATTTAACAACTAAATTAACGACATACTTATTATCAGTAGACTTTTCTGCGGACCTTTATTTATTTCCCCAAGTCCCAAAGATCAGCTAGATAAAGAATCAATATTGAGAACGGAATCTTGTTAATTGAAGCGTTAAGTTCATAATTAACGTAAGCCAAAGTCAATTGAAACTTAATCCGACCTGATTTAGAACTTTTTATTGATAAAATACCTCACAATAAGGATATTAAGATTATCGTTTGCTCAATGAATAGGTATTAAAATAATTTTAGTATGATATATATATATTATTTATACATCTATTAGGGTATTAATTAAAATATTGTTTTGATGAGTTTATTAATTTGCTTACACGAGATGAGGAGAAATCATTGGAATGCTAATTGTGGCGGTTTTAATACAAAACTAACTAAAATATCTTAATACATCTTTTATGGATCATACTTACTTAAAATTACTTACTAGTCATGATGTTGTCAGTGTGACAACGTAACGTAAGTAACTAACGAGTTTCAACAAAAAAATTACACAAAAGACAAAATGACAAATGAATAAAAAACAATTGCCAACCGTCACTACATTATCTATGATATAGCTAAATAATTGCACAATTAAGAGGGTTCTTAACGTCACCTACGTCTTTATTAAGCCACTATAAATCAAGGTATAAATTATTTAAATGAAATGCCATAAACGGCAACATTTTGAGGCTTATCGCTTCAAGGGAGGACTATTCAAGCAGGCTTAACTGAAATTACGTCTGATATAAATTGCTTCCCAATACCCTTTCAGAGCTAGGCGTATAATATGTTTTCAATTCTGAATATTCATTAAGTTCTAGCGGAGCGTGTCATTAAATCGTGTCGATATGATTGTGTTTTGCGCCATCTAGTGGCATTGTTTGGCATTAAAATCCATGTCTATTTCATGTAATAAACTTAAATTTCAAATTATATACGATTTAGAATAGCATTAGGGTATTAAATATCGTATACATTTATTAGAACATAGAGTTTACAATATTCTTAACCTATGTACATAATAACAATAATAGTTCTCTCTAAATCTGATTAAGGGGCACACCAACCAGTTCCTGTATTTTTCATAAAGAAGTTTCTCGTACTCTTTCCGCGAGCGAACCCAGACTACGTCAAATGGCAGTCATGAAACTTGCCTGGGACTTACAAATTTTCAAAGCTGTTTAGTTTTTGCCGCCTTTAATTACAATTGCCATGGCCTTGATTATTTTTGATATAAACTTCTTTTGACGCGACGGGAAAATGATGAGAGTAAAATTTTACGATGCGCGCGCGCACCAACACCTAAATTCGACATCGTAAAGTTAGGTCTAGGTGGCATGGAAATCGATAACTATGTTCAAGTTGTATATTCTAATATTTTTACAAACTTACAATTTAGTTGAAATTGCACGAAAATAATTTTTAGGTTTGATTTTTAAACACGAAATTATACACAGACCATCCAGTTCGCAGTAGTAAGACTGACATGTATAGGGGGAGGGGTCAGAAGGGATTACATTTTCAGCAATTTCGCTCTTTTTATGCAAACAAATTGTGAGCACTGATGACGATTACAGGGCGGCGCACTAGCTGTCTACTATGAAAGTTGGCTACACTGAATGTACATTGACGAGAGTGAGGCGAAAGTTATCGCCAAAATTTGTTGAAGACGTTGTTCTTCTACCTGTCAAACATAAGAAAACTTCATATTTACAGGAATATTATGGAATTCTATAAGGTTGGAAAAAATATCGATTTCCAAATTAACCGCCCCAAAACTTCCTTATTTTCTTGAAGTTTTAAAGTTATGATAAATTACTTTTAATATTAATATTAGAAATTATTATTAGACTAATGATGACTCCATTATTATTATTTTCGACCTTTGAGTATTCGTTAATTTTAGATCTGGCAACATTGACAAATTAAATAAACCACTAGTAATTCTAGAATTACCCTACTGATTTATTTATACGGATTGAATTAATTCGACTTTGATGTTATTGAATTGAATGACATATTTTAATGACAGTGGCAGCTGACACTCACGCCAGTTCTCCGACGTTAATAATAATGACTAGGAAAGTTATGAGTAGTTAATGTGGTATGTTCGTTCGTGGATCTAGTTATATTGCCTAATGGAATAAATCGCAAGTATTATTGGTTATAAACTAGTAAAACCTTAACCTTCTTAATTGACGAGCTCTGTGGCAGGATTAATGACAGCCAATCCAGCATCATTAGTTAAATAAAACAGCGAACACCTTAATAGTTTTATTTATCTGTTCCTTCGAAATATTACTTACATACATATTCATGTCCTTTGATATCTTTGTGTTTTGCCACTTATAATAAATAAAATCAAAACACATTGTTATGGAAACATTTGTTTGATATGACAACCAAAAATGAAAGAACTAAAAATACGACTTACAAGTTTACACAACCTTCTTCAAGAGAACAAAGGCATTGTACTAAAGGCCAAGTTGTTGTTCAGGTCAGTGAGTCAGTAGAATTGAGTGAGAATTTTGACGGGCTCTTTATAACTAGCTGGTGCCCGCTGTATGTCTAAAGTTGGTACCTACTGCATGGTACCCCTAAGTCAGAATTCATTACGTTTTTGACATAAACCAGTACCTTTTAGTTTTTCTTCATACACAATAATGAATTATTTTCATTTAAAGAAAACACTTTTATACGGATTTTAGTTATGTATTATTGTATTTAAACTTATAATTATTTAGACATAATTTTCATTTTAATTAATTTTGTCACCGTGACTATGCACGCTGTAAAGCACGCGAAATGTCGGTTTAAATTTAAAATTATGGTTAAATAATTATAAGTTTAAATACAATAATACATAACTATAATCCGGAAAAAAGTGTTTTCTATAAATGTGTAAAAGTTATGTTATTTTCATTTAAATATTTTGACAATTAACGTTTTATTTTAATGGCTTTAATTTGTGCCAACTGGGTAAGGTACGGTAGCCAGTGTGCTGTAGATGGATGCTGCTGGATGATGAATGCTATGTGCCATATATATTTGATTTATATATTTAATGATTGAAGTTTCGTAATTCGTCAGCCGTCATAATTGTGTAATGAAAACTTTTGATGAATGGAATTAATTTTGGTTGTTAAATGAAACAAAAAGCATGATTGCGGATAAGACTATTGCAGAAAGTATTTTGTAAAATAATTTAATTTTTCAAAATATGACATAATATTAACATGTCAATCAAATTAGACAAGTTTTTAGGTCAACGTTACCCAAATTGATTAAATGTTTTATTTGGTTTAAAGATACTTAAAAAAAGAATTTAGGCATCTTAGTAGCATACATTGTGTTATAAGTTATTAGAAAATAACCTATAATATATATATATATATAAGTTGCTCTGTAAATTAAAATAATAATAATAACTAAAAAAATGTGAGTCCTCACGAGACGACTGGCAGATGTGAAACATCGACATTATCACGAAAAGTAATATGCAGAAAAGAACAGATTGTAATAGGAACTAAATATGTCATAATGATAAAATAAAATATTATGATTTTTTTTCCAGATAACGATGACTATTTATTAAATAAACAATTATTTTCATTAAATACAAAAATTTACTACTGCATATAATATATTGTATGTATATACCATTATATAGCGTGGCGACGTGTCGCCACGGCATGCGTCGCCACGCCAGGAATCGGTTTTACGTGCGGCTATAGATGTTTCACATCAAAATAAAAAAAAACTTGATCTATGACAAAAGGGTTGTGAGTTGTGACAAGATTCATATATCGATAGTCCAAACACTAAGGAAACCCTGTGTTGTGGGTAACTAGAAGACAATTATTCCGTTGTACATGGTACTATGGTTAATTAAATATTAACATATAAACAATAAAACTTCTTGTAAAATTGATTCGCTAAAGTACAATATATTTTTCAATAGTGCAAGAAGATCGCATCAATGTTACAGCAGGCATTGTGTGATTAATGAATAGAAGCAATATCTTAGTCTTATGCTCATTCACAGATGAAGCTCTCACCTCTAGATAGGAGCTCCTTCCACTTGACCGTAGTCAAAGAAGGCCAGTTAAAATCGTTGACGACCAATCCCTTTCCGAGTGGCTTGATCAATTGGACTAGCGTAGCGATGGGGGTCACTCTGCTTCTTCTACCGCAGTGAGAGTGTTCAGAGGAGTTGTTCGTTTCAGCTGTTGAAATTCATCATACGAAACGAGATACGAAAGAGGATACGAAATTCCACCCGTTTCACCTCGAAGTCCGTCGAACTACAACCAAGGATTTTTTAGGGCACTTTTTGCCGCTCATCTTAGGGTTATTCAAGACCTTAAAACCTTAAAAGGCCGGCAGCGCGCTTGAGATCCTTCTGGAAGTGCGAGTGTCCATGGGCGACATACACTTAACATCATGTGAGCCTCCTATAACATAAAAAAGTAATAACAAAATAAATATATTAATTATCGTAGTATAGATACGTTGCCAGCAAGTTATACAGGCTTGCTAAGTTTTCCCGACGTGATCCAATTAGGCTAACACGGCATTTATTACAAGAGATAATATTATCTTTGCCTGCAGACTCAACGAAACTGATTGAGTGATTCATCAAGTACATGATTTTAGTGGAATTTGAATATTAAGTTAATGTTTATTAATACATTATTTTATTCTAGTTAGCCTATGGTGATAATAATTATATTAAAGTGAGTTTTGCTTTGTGTAACTCTATTTATTTATATATATATTATATCTATTGTTTTTATTGATCTACGATAACTGATTCTCTGTACCCACGGGCATAGGCCTCCCCCATTTTTTTAGTGTTAAAATTTAAATTTGAAAGGACATGACAATCTTTGAATGATATGGCACTATTGGTAAGTATATAGTCGATGTCATTTTTAAAGCGCCCGTCGGAAAAGATGGACATGGTCATCCCGACCATGTCCATCTTTTGTTTTGTTTTTTCTTGTATAGTGAATTTAAGATGACTAAGGGCCTGGTTCACAATGTATGGATAAAGTGCCAATTAGCTATGCAACACATAAATTATTTGAAAGATAAAAGTTCCGAATAAGATACTTGGCATTTCATGACAAATAGCGCTATCTGACAGCCGTGAAACGCAAAAATACTGTTTATCCTACAAATAAGTAACAAATAGCTTATTTGGAACTTATACGGACATTGTGAAACAGGCCCTAAGTGTTGTTCAAAAGATAAATCTATTAGTTTCTGTCCATTTCTTGATCTTTTTCCCTCGTAGTGAGATAAAATACAGTAAGGAGTTGTAAATAAGTTATGTTTTATTAGAGACCAAAGGTTAAAAAGTAATAAAAGCATTGGTAGCCTATTATTTGGATTATATTGTAGTTAAAGTAATCCTGAGTGATAAAAATGAAGAGCTATAATAGCTAATTCTTCAATGCGATTGTTGGTGGCGCCGTGGGGTTTTAGTGGGTATGCGCAGTAGCGAGTCCCACAAAACCCTTCACCACCAGGCAACCGTGGCGCGGGAGGGTATACGTAACGCATTTCCCCACGAACAAAAAAACAACCATAGACAAATAAACCCCAAATTATAAATATATTATTGCTATTTGGGATTGACTTTCATCTAAACTGACGTGTAGAGTTTTGTGATCCAGTTTTTCTTTATTATAAAAGGATCCAGCTGTCCATATCCCATTTGCTTGCACTAGACAATTAATTCGTAATTAATTAAAAAAAAATAACTACTATTTTTTCAGACCTAATAATGTAATCAATTTAAGTTAATTTTCTATTAAAACGTACATGTCTCTCACTAAACCTATTAAATCGTTGTTCTCCAAATCGAAACTATCAATCTCCTCACCTGTCTGTGGGAGATTGAAGGATTGGAAATCGATTGAAGGTTGAATGTAAGGCTTTTTGGATAGTTTGTTATCTGTTTAATACGTTGAAATTTTAAGGAATAATAACTTAGAAGATCGTCCTATACCAGCTTCGCACAGCAGGACATTATTTTAAATTTTCTGGAAACAGGTGTAGATAGCTTTTTTAACTGTAGTTGTAGTTTCTCAGTTTATACGTTTCAACATTTATTTGTTTTATTCTACTTTACATTTTCCCGTTTTACCTCAAATTAGTGTTGCCCAAAATCGGTCTTGGTCTTGCAGTCTTGGTCTTGTTCTTGCATTTTTGCAAGACCAATACCAATACCAAGACCGCCTTATCGTAGCAAGACCAATACCAAGACTGAAGCCTGCAAGACTTGAGCAAGACAATACTTAAGCCTGCAATACTCTTGCGTCTTGCAGTTAGGACAAACTGAGATTTGGGCGTTATCAAATTTCTTTAACAGATTTAACTTTATCGCTAGAGAATTAAGGTTCAAGGTTGATTGGGAAAATGTGACGTTCTGCGAATAAACTATTGGTCGGTCGGTGTATTATATACCTACATATTTGATAATTTACCGACAAAGACGCCGCGGTTTGCAACAAGTGTATCACAGCATTTGACACTGTTTGAGGGCCGCATTCGCCAACAAAGAGTTCGGACAGAGGCACACAAAATTGTTACCTATTTTGGTAGGGTTGGTACAGGAGGATAAAATTAAATGACCGTGAAGATGTCTAGCAGTAGGTAGGTATAAATTGAATGCTCTGAGTTTCTTGTACAAATACATTCTCACCCTGGCTGTCGGGCGAGATGATAATTAATACCTAAGTAGGTATTGCATCTATTGAATTGCTAATATTTTGATTTCGAAATAATCATTGTTAATATCATCGGTAAATGATAGATTGTGAGTGATATACCTAGGTACTAAAGTGTGAGCAGCAAGATTGAAAATTGTATATGACATGTTAGTGCTTTCGTTTTATTAACTTAAGTTTATTTTAAAAAAGCTCTCAAGTAAGATTTAGAGTTTACTATTAAATTACACACAATAAATTATTGAAAAACAAAAAATTATGAAAAATATATTAAGACTTGAGTAGGTACTTAGGGAATTAGTAGAAAAAATATTCTATCGTGGATATTTTTTAATACCTAGTTATTAAAAAGTGATAAACGTTGTGTTTACTTAATTTTATTTTTCTGTGCTAATGCCAACATTGACAATCCTACCAAAATAGGTAAAAATTTAGTCCTAGACCTTGTGTTGCCGCCGTCGCGTCGCTTTCATGTCAAAGGTCGCCCGCCACTGCCTATGGTTCCAATGAATAAAATAGGTTTTTGGGTGCTCAGAACGGACGTAGATTATGTTGTCCTCGAAAGGAAGATTGTAGTCGTAAGGATATTATAAAAAATTTAGTTATAATAATATACCTAGTTTATATTATTATGAATACCTATTATACCTTTTTGAAGGAGATTGCACTGCAAATTTGGAAGTGGGTGATTGTTTAAACTTGAAACGTGGAAAAACTCCAAATTCATATTTGGAGTTTTTCCACGCGACGTCATATTGCTTTACGCATTTGGTTTTAAAATCACACATTTCCAAAAATCGAGAATTGCCATGTCGGTTTATCAACTTCTATCGTATCTACTCTAGTAGCTAGTAACCGCCATAAAAACAGCTGGCAACGTATAGTTCCAATAAAAAAGGAACATAATAATAAACCGTGCAAATAATATCTATACATTATTTTTGCGTAGGCACAAAACCTATCTGATTTTGATTCTGATACTTCTGTTTTTTAATCTTTCAAAGATTTATTCTATCTATCAAAGAATGCCGCATTTTTCTTTGTCGGTCTTCGGCTCGTGTGCTTATAAATATGAGTTTTTATTTCAATTTCAGTCATTTACAATTGAGTTTCGCTTCGAGTCTATCTTATTTATTATTCTCGCCTATTTACCTAGCTAGATACTCTAAATTCTTATTGCTTTCGGAGTGAATGTTTAAATTTGACATGAGTGACGAATAAATAGCAATAAGCTAATAGGTATTTACAAGTCTTGCGAGACTTGCGAGACTCTTGCTGCAAGATCAAGACCAAGACCAAGACTGAGAGCGCAATACCAATACCAAGAACAAGACCAGGTGTATTGACGCAAGACCAATACCAAGACTGGTCTAAGTCTCGTCTTGGTCTTGCATTTGGGCAACACTACCTCAAATTATGTTTGGAATCGGTTCGATGTCCAGTTGAAATAAAAACAATCTATTTGCAATCTAGTACTTAGGGTGAAATCTCCGAAGTGAGTTCAAAATCCAATACATTTTTGACATACCGGAGTCAGACTTAGCGAAGTCTCGTGTCTGACTTAGAATAAGTCGTATTAACAATCTACCCTAAAATAGGCAGATATACATATCTTTAAAATAAAATAAAATATAAAGCTCTAAGGCAGACCAAGAAAATAACGTAAAATTCAAATTCCAGTAACGCATCAAACAATATTTTCATGTGCCCATCAAAAACGCGTTGACGCTTATTCACGATTTATCTACCTCCAGTAACGTAATTGACAGGCTGACAGCTTATATCTACTGCGGCATTGTGATAACCATTCCCTGGATATAGGGACCGTTTTCCTGTAAACCATTTTGACAGGTATAACTGCTATCAGAAGGAAGATCCAGTCACAAATCATATAGAACAAACAGAGCTTTAGGCGAAATCAGACACAAGTTATAGGCCGAGAGACGCCTACTATATTTCCATTGTTGTATTTAGAATCTTAAATTGTAAAAAAAAATGTAGTATGTAATTAATAAGTTTCACTTCTAACATTTGTACTTTGTACGCACGCACTTTTGTTACTTTGCAGTAAAGACACCCAGCTCTGCCTCAAACCACCGATTTTTTAATGATGTATGACATTGAATACTTCAACAGTACGTGTGTATGTCGATGAACTGGTTAACGACTGGACCGATTTGAATGCGTTTGTCGGCCCGGTAGATGGCGATGCAGTCAGTAAATAGTATGCAAAAGAAGATCTGCCGTGTCCGCTAGTATATTAGAGCCTCAATGTTTACTGATTAATAAAAACATTATTTTTAATAAGGATTCAATTCTTTTGAAAGGGGCTTCTCTTTTATTGTTTTTTAATTAAATGGTGAAGTAGATGGAAAAGGTAATGGCTATTGCGACAATAAATGCTTACTAAACTTGCAGATTTATTAAGACGCTTATTTTTTTCTACAAAAGCTTTCGTAACATGGAACTTACACATCTTTTCAATAAATTGTCATCTCCTACACTATAGAGTGCGTATAAATTATGCCTATTAATACTAAGATATAAGGTAAGCTGTAATAAATTTAAAGCAAGGTACTAAATTTATCTACGTCCTCGGATGATCTATTTTCTGTTAGTTGGATTATCTTCACAATGGAGACCGATTTTGACTAAAGCTATGAAAAATGTAAAGCGTTACGTAACGAAGCGGTTTACCCTCCCATAAGAACTTATCACATCATAATTATATAGAAGTTAAGTTTAGGTAATCTGTAACAGGACAATCATAGACGGTTAAGTGGTACATTGTGTACATGTGGTGGTTGACATATGAGATTGTCTAAATAATTATTTCTTACAAAAGGTTATGAGGGAACGGACTCGGAACGCATTCACAATTTTCACACGCAATTCGGGAGTAGTTTAAAATTTAAATGTAATTCGGTAGGTTCCTGTTGTATGCTTAAATACGTAAAAAAATGTTCTCTGCATATTTTATACTCTATCCTTATTTTCTTATACGTTGGATTGTATTCTAAAAATAACACAGCTGCCTGTTACCATAACAGCTATGGCTTTTCTGTGACAAAAATGGCAACCATTGCAATTTGAAGTCCTAAGATCGTATTCAGGTAATTGTTTTCTAATATAATTTTTAATGTTAAGCTATTGCATTGATTTCATCGGTGACGTGGCGCAGGTGCGTTAGAGTGGAATAGAACGCACGTGAGAGTGAAACAGACTGAACCATAAGAAAAAATCTTGAAATTCTATCAATGAGAAAAAATCGTGTTTAAATAAATAAATAATGAAGTATTTCCGGCCCAATTCGACTAGGTCCTTCAAGAAAAGAGCGTAACGATTCTTAAAAGGCCGGCAGCGCGATTGCGAGCCTTCTGGCAGATCGAGTGTCGATAGGCTTTGGTGTCACTTAACATCAGATGAGCCTCCTACCCGCCTGCCTCCTGTAACATTAAAAAAAAGTTGTTAAAAAATGCTTTGCAATAGCTTTACCGTGGCAGTCTCCGAGTGCTACACTGTTTTTCATATTAATAACGATAACCTTAATTTTCATCTTTCTCATCTGATTATATTAGCCGCCGGCTATTAAACATACCTAAAATCCAAAATTCATAAATACATGGTAAACAAATTAAAGTCAGTTAAATAAATAATTTATTAGAACATTTTATTTAAATCGACAAACTTAATAGGCAGAAATTTAACAGGATTCATAATTCTTTACGCAAAAAAACAGGAAGCATTTCCTGCCTTTCTCGTTGCAAGTTCTGAATAACGGCTTAAAATTGCATGCAAAATTTTCTTTGAGCGCTGCAGTTTGTCAGCCCTGCACATTTTATGTCACAGCAAGGCTAGGAGACCCGGGAAGAATAAAATCGAGATTAAAATTACTATTAGAGAAAACATTTTCACATATCACAACATAATATAATCTTCATAATTAATTTCCCACTGTTATTACTTATTAGATAATTTCGTTTTATAAAGATTTTCGTTGTTTGTTATGACAACGAGTATGTAAGTGCGTGCTCCTGTTTCACCATGCCTCCTGGTAGTGGACAAATCTTTGTTTTTAATTTATTTTTATTATTCTTGATTACGCAATATGTCATATGGAACATGATGGTGGCATAATGGTTGCAGCTCCTTACAAACGTTGTGTAAAAAAAACTTGGCGATTAAAAAGGGTAGCGGAGAGTTTATTGTCAGTTCTTCTCTTCCGTTCTTCGCCCTTGATTTGAGAACTGGCAGTAATTGTAAAATATACATTAAATTAAATGATTCTAATTTAATATATATTTTCTTTGACGTTCATAAGTGTACATTATGTTACCTATATGAATAAATGTATATCCAGAACCAACCTTTTTAACAGAATGCTCAATCTGGTCATCGATGAATTTTGGCCAAAACGCGCATTGTAGTTACTGAATTAATTTCAATTTTCAAAGACAAAGATTATAGTTTTATTCACGAATAACAGACATTGTTGACAGCGCCCGTTTAAGTTCATTTTAACGGTGAAATTTTATACTAATTTGTAATCCTTTTGGTGGAGATTCCGAAAGTTCTTTAAAAATTGCTCAATTTCCTGGCAAAGCCAAATATATTTCTATAATGGTGCGCATTAGAGCAGTGTTGGCCTAGTGGCTTCAACGTGCGACTCTCATCCTATCATCGTAGGTTCGCTCCCTGGTTGTGCACCAATGGACTTTCTATGTTGTAGCGACTTTTTTAAGTGTGTATTAATGAGTGAATAAGTACAAGTAGTCCTTTATCTCCATTGTAAGTCTTTTAATAGAAGCTTTTTCATAAAAGTAATAAAATCGCCAAAGTTTCAAAACAATGAATTGTCTGTATTAAAAGATGTAAACACTAGAATACTCGGAATGTTAGCTGGCTCGTCGCCAGAACTTTTCCTATATTTCTTGATATTATTTACACGTTTGGTGCAAGCGAGAAAATTATAGAGATTTATACTGTCAATAATGCAAGTGCCAATAGTATGAAATATTTAACACGAAATTTTTAAAAATATACGTAGAATTTAATATCAATAGACGTTTTTTAATATCTTATTTGTTATTATGGACGATCGACTACATAAAGTCTAAGGTTCAAATCCACAATTGGACTACCTACTCTATTGCTCCATTTTGTAAAGATTTTTTATGATAAACCTGCTTTCAACTTTAGTTAAAATAAGGTAGGATTTTACTAACGTCTCCGTTTAAATGTATAGTATATAGTAAAAATACATGGTTTCTACTATTAATCGTCGATAGTATTATTTACTTCATAATTTGGTAAACGCCTCTATTGTCTCCAAAATAAAAGCCGTAATTAGTACAAGTCGTACATTTTAAGAGTAATTAGCGTTGAATAGAAATATACGCGTAGCAATTAACATATATATTCCAAATTCAAAAATTGAATTTCGAATTGAACCAAATGTCCACATCCGCCTTAAAATTAAGCCAGTTTCAAAAATAAAAGTAGTTGAAGCGAATACAAATTGAGCAATGCTAAAACTTTAATTAAATCTCGTCCAACTTCTCAATACTTAATACTTGAAAACGAATCCAGCAATTTTGATATTTTTATTTTTCTACTTCCGGGAACTATATTTTGTTCAAACATTTTCTCGAAAACTTGGAGTGACTTTTCCACATTTAACATTCGTTTGCTTGAAACATTCATACTTACTTTATGTCCGTAGGCTAGGCTTCGATCCCTTTAAGCCTATGAAATAATGAATAAAAATTCCACCGGGAAATCAAGAACCAATTCGTTGATAATATCAAGATGTAATTATCATAACTTAAATCTTCCACGAGATTTTTAAAACCACTTTATTAAACGATGTCAAAAAATTATGTTCCCACTTACTCGTATCATGCAGAAAACAATGAGATAGAATTTGGCTTGATCACTGGCCAAGGTCTATTGAAGAATGCAAAATGACAATTATTTAGTCCTTGGCTATTTTATACATTCACAAGGAATATAATATAGGCACAGGATGCGGATCACCTACTTGCCTATGAGATTGACAAATTATTATGAAACAGATATAGAAATCTGAGACTCAGACCTAGAAAGAGAAAACCCAGTAGACCGAGGTTGTGTTGGTGGGATGGAGTTGTCACTAGAATAATAGAGGTTCGATGCGGGAAGCACTTGAAAGATTATCTGAGAAGGCTGAGACACACAAGGGGATGTATAGCAATTGATGATGATTATGATGTTATCCGACTTAAAGATCGCGCCTAAAATATATTTAAACCCTAAAAATGTATTACCTTCTTAATAAACACACAATTATGTAACTAAAGCTCACATTTCAATTGCGTAATACTGCGCCAATTTAGATTTAATGAGTACGTGAATTTCAGCGAATTATTCTTTGCAGTGAGATTTGGGGCTGACTGTTTATATAACATTAATTATAAAATTATATTTGCTTCAGAGCGTGAATAAGGAAATTCATTGGAACGTTTTCGATTTTTAATGAGATCAGTAAGATATTGGAATAAAAATTCATAATTAAATTAATAAATAGGAAATTAGTGATAATTAGTTCAATATGTATAATGTATAGAGCAGTGTTGGGTTAGTGGCTTCAGCGTGCGACTCTCATACCTAAGGTCGTAGGTTTGATCCTGGGCTGTACACCAATGGACTTTCTTTCTATGTGCGCATTTAACATTTGCTCGAACGGTGAAGGAAATCATCGTGAGGAAACCGACATGTCTTAGACCCAAAAAGTCAGTCAGGCACTGGAGGCTGATCACCTACTTGCCTATTAGATTAAAAAAATGATCATGAAACAGATTCAGAAATCTGAGGCCAGGACCTAAAGAGGTTGTAGCGCCACTGATTTATTTATGTATAATATATAAAGCTCGCATTTTAGCAGCGCAAAATTGAGGTATCGTGATATTGAATTACTGTGTACCTACTTGTAATTTCCATCCTCAACGTATTGATCATATGTATATCTAAACCTCACAGTCTATTTATTTATTTATTTAGGTAGAATACTCACTGCTTGACTTAGAAATTCGACCTCCATGTACCTCCAAGGTTTAAGCACCTTTACAAATTTACACTGCGACCCCGGGAATCGAATTCGATACACTTCACTGATCGTACACTTAATAACTCCAATAGATTTAATATCGTTTGACTTCCGAGGCTCTTAGTAGAATCGTGATGTCATATAAGCTTCCGAATTATGTTAAAAAGAACCTGGAAAAATAGAAGAGGACACCAGATGATTAGGTTAGGTAGGTGGGCTCAATTTCCGCAACTAGACTCGAAATTGGTCCGTTTTGCGTAAACACCAGATGATTAAATAAAAGAGAAAGGATTGAAAAATAGAAGCTAAGATGAGAGACAAATTCTTAAGTAATTAATAATAATAAAATAAATTAAAATCAAAGATTTGTCCTCAATTAGGAGGAGGTATAGTGATATAGGAGCTTACATGGGAACAACACACAAATACATAGTCGAAATAACTAACGAGCTAGTCCGTATTAGGCCTACGCCTAAAATTGGAAATCTATACCTACTCCAGGTATAGATTTCCAGCAATTAGGGTGGTTGGTATACCATACATATATGCCTATATTAAAAGTTTTATTTTTAAACTTCAAATTGTTGTCAACATTATTTCCAAAATTATACGAGTATATATAATAATATATGTATGCATTTAACATTAACATTAACATTATACATAAAAATATATCTAATAACTAACCTTAAAATTTAAATTTTAAGGTTTTAATTATTAAAAAATATTATTAAAAGGAGTCCCTTTAGGCAAGGTTCCGAAGATACTGGCAGCGTTCCCCCTTTCAATAGCTAGACTAATTCTTTGTGCGAGGTCGCTGCCAGCTCTTCGTTCTCCTGTGGTGTCGACTAACCTTTTTGATAATTCCCCAAAAAACTTTAAATTTTTATACATATCTATATGTTATACAGCTCTTAAATCTAGAACCATCCTCGATAGAATGTTTACACACATGTCTTGCAATTTACGTGTTTTATGGCGTATTTTAGAGGTCCACAGTGAAACGGGCGAGACATCACGATTTTATTTGTCACCCAGTTTATTTACGAGGCTCGTTTTCTTGGTGTTCACTCTAAGTGTTTTGTCCTGAATAATTTATGGGTTGTCTTGTTTGACAGGGATTTTAATTTTTAAATTCGCGCAGCCCGGACATACAATGGCCACTATTTAAGCCTTGACTTGTTTATTATCACGGAATGTGGTTAAAAAGTGTATTAAGAATATCCATAGCGCAAAATCACACACATCATGAGCACACCCCACATACACACCATCACGTACACATACTTTAACATCATCACACAACACAACTAATTAAGGCTTAGTCAAATAAATTAAATCACATTTAGTCAAATGTATTAAATAATTTTTGTTTGTTTGTCCCCTTTTTTAAATATTTTTGCTGTTAAATGTATGTATCATCTATGTATTCCATCTTTGGCTATATTCTTTGTATATTTGTTTGTAATTTTATATAATTTATGTTAGCTGTAGGAGTACTTAATAAATAAATAAATAAATAAATAAAAAGTGTATTAAGAATATCCATAGTGCAAAATCACCTGCATAATAAGTACACTCCACACACCATCACGTACATACCCTCACTTTTACACCATCACACAACAAAGTGTATTTGTTTGTAATTATGTATGATTTATGCTGGCTTATGCTATTTATGCTAGGTTGGATTTAGTGCAGCAAAAATATTTGATTTAGAATCATACATATATTTATAAATACGAATTGCTTTTCGTTTGCTATATATCTCAAGGCTGTACCGATTTGGCTAATTATGATCGGACTGTTTATATTTGATATCTTTGTAGAAATGTGACTTAGTTGTCATATGGTTTCAGAAATTTGTGTTTCTTATCTATAGCATGAGGTTAAATCTCTTTGATCTGTTTAAAAAAAATGCATTAAGTTTTGACACAAATACAAATCTACATGTAAGTAATGCGAAGATTACCAATGCGTGTGTGAAGAGCGTTAATTAGATTTACCTATGTTTTTAAATTAAGAATCACCCTCTTAGAAAATTCTTAGTAAAACAATTATTACTTTGTAAATTAATTTGAATGTCTTCAAGTTGATTGAATGTTTATTACAAAAGTTTTTGTTTCTTGAGAAATTTAATAATTCTAACAATAAGGTGAACAATTTTTATATGAAACCTGAATTCAAAATATGTATCTAATTATGCCGAGAACTTTGGACATTAAATGTACGTTAAATTATTGCTCTTTCTTTTTCGAAAAATAATACACATAATGTTCAATAACCTTTGACCTTTGTTGATATGCTGTATTCAGTTTGCTGAATTTAAAAAAAGATTTATAAGAGTAATTTTCGTTTATAATATTTTAATAATTATTTATATAATTAATTTGAAAAATTACATATATATATTTTAGAATTATTAGTTACTATATTTGTATGTTTTATTTATTATACAGGGCCATGTTTTATTTGCTTTATAAAACTTGTACATCTCTGAACCTTCTTCAAGTATTTCTTCTATTACCCTGCTCTCTTTGGCAATACCTTTGTCTGGCTTGCGATGACCTTGATTATTATGCGAAGTATATCCGCGAAACATACATTTTATTTTCCTCGTAATACGATTATCTTTTTAACTAAAGTTTGTAAATTGATTCCATCGCTGTTAAACCGCTAGGCGACAGGCGTTAGTATACTAGTGTTACTTTGATATAATCATAATAAACCAATCGTGTCGCGCCGTCAAAGTGCCGCGCATCTCCGACCCGTTCGACTTAGGGTCCTTCAAGAAAAGAGCGTACAAATTCTTAAAAGGCCGGCAACGCACGCGAGCCCTCTAGCATCGAGAGTATCCATGGGCGGCGGTTCTGCGGCGCTCCTGCCCGTTTGTCCCCTGTTCTATAAAAAAAACGAAAACATGGTAGAGCTTCCTATCAATATTCATTTAAGTATCCATTAGGGTTTCCGCATACCACTAAAATTAAGAAATTGTAATGTTTTGTAAAATGAAATTCGTTCCGATCTTAAATAATAATTTAGGAGCTTGAAGCGTATCGTAGATACACCCTAAATGTAAATACTATATATATAATATATATATGTAATACTATATGTAATAGTAGTAGTATTTTCTATAAGATTTTGATGTATGTGGCAACATAAATACAGGACACTAAGAAAAAGACTCAGAACAGACTTTTAAGATGAGTGAATATGTATTTTTTTCCTGAGCGTTTCTATAACAATATAAATTAATTACTGTTGTTTGTGAAGAATAAACCAATTAACAAAGATAAAAATGGGTTGTGATTTATAACAAGATAGTACATCCCATAGCTTTATTACGTCACCTTAACATGTCTAAGACATACGGGTTTTCTCCAAATTCTCCAAACGACCGCAGGGTTAAGAGTCTCATCTGCCCACTTCTATTGCAACAACAAACGAAATTTATTAAAGAAATTATGTTTTATTTAAATACAAAACAAAAGGCTAAGGGTCTGTTCACAATGTACGGATAAGATCCAAATAAGCTATTTATTACTTATTGGTAGGATAAACAGTATTGTTGCCTTTCACGACTGTCAGATAGCGCTATTCGTCATGAAACGCGATGTTTCTTATTCGGAACTTTTATCTTTCAAATAATTTATGAGTTGCATAGATATCTAGTACTTTATCCATACAATGTGAAACAGACCCTTAAGCTCGTAAATTTAAACAACTACTTGTTGTTTGCTATATTTCAAAATTAATTTCGAATTTAATTATCTTATTAACAAAGGCAGCTTGCCATAAATCATTTATTAATTATTTACCCAAACAATAGTAAATATTCTCGCTTAACGTATTCCAACAATGTAATATTTCTGATAACTAATTATATATTTGGAATAACTAGATACATAACAATATTTTATAAAATATAATAGTAAATTGGCGTTTTGTGTGAGAGGAACATAATATATATTTAAAAATATATATTTATTTAATAAAAGTATGCACTATTGCTACCTATGCACTTTTGTCATCTTATGGGTAGTTCATTGAACACTGACTATAAAACATATGGACAAATTCAATTTTTGAAGGCGGCGTTGACTGCCCCATCCGAGTTGATTTTTTTACCTTGCAAGACAGTTATCCTGATTTAGAAAAAGTGGTAATTTTTTGGAGCAAGGTCCTCTTGGTGAACTTCCTTTAATTTGGTAGCAGTAATAGTGCAGTGTGTGGTTAAGCGTTATCGTGAAGCAGCAGTGGCCTAGAGCGATTGACCAGTCTTGGTTGCTTATCACCTAGCTTTTTCATCATGGTTTGCAGTTGCTGACAATAGATATCGACAGTAATCGTCTGGCCAGATTAAAGATATACGACCCAGGCACTAGTTTACCAAACGCTTATTACTTAGCTCGCTTGGGGCATAGGTTGGGGTTTAGCCATTGCAATGAGCGCTTCCAATTAGGGTTCACTTTTCAGCACACCACATTCGATTTAAAATCCCTTTGTTATTGTGTTACGTAACGCAGCAGTCACCGCGCGTTTGTCGATCTGATTCACTCAATTCGTGAAGTACCTTCCAAGCTATTTCACAATGGATGTGATTTTACAACTTTCAATATTTTTAACAACTTTGGTCTCCAACAGTCCACGGAGCTTGTTATGCAGTCCTATTTCATAAGGACCTAATATAAAACATCTTTCAGTAGCTTAGTTTATCAACGCCGTTTGAAATTATACATCTAGACGTACAATATACAGAATTTTTAATTTTCTTGAGCCTAAATATAATTATAATTAAAAATGAAAACAATTTAAAAAGGTTTGTCCCGGTGGAAGTGTACCTTAAACGCTGGCAGCATTTACTCCATGTACAATATTAGTATTTTTTACTGGCAACAAACATTAAATAAAAATAAGTTCATTCATTATAACAATGAAATATGATATTCTTGGCTTCTGTCATCTTAGTATATATATCGATATAATTGGTACATAATTAATGATTGAAATACTAAATTAAGTAACATTTTATCGGGATATCACGGTGGCATTTCGCCAAAACTTTTGAAATGGATGAAGTTTCATAATTAAAGACATTATAACATGGGCTTTTATGCCTTTGAAATTACTTACTTAATTTATTTGACCTCGTTTCAAGACGTGTTAAAGTTCCGTTTAAATTGGATTAAAAGAACAATATTAGGCTTAACGATTTTATTTCTACGGTATCCGTAGCTATATAACATTTGGAGGTTTACTTTGATTCCTGACAAAACATAATTTATGAGTTAGGTAGTTCTCACATAATTACATATTTTTTTATCTTTTATTATTACATATTTTTTCTATCAAAACAACTCAAGGACACTTCTATAACTATAACTTATATATTTTTATACATATCTAGTGTTTGCATTGTGTCATATTTCTTAAAAGTATAACCAATTAACCTCTAAATTTAATCCGAAGCGGTCGCTAAAGTTGATTTCCTAACAGAAAGATTAGAATCATTTCTATTCAATTGTTGGATAAAACATCTTGTTCTGAAATGTCACCTTAATACACCTATTTTTCCTACAATAAAGTTCACATAAAATAATGTGAGTTTACATGATTTAAAATCTATACAGTAGTTAAGGCTAATATTCAATATTATGTAGACTTAATTTTCTACAATACTAATGATTAACTGAAACTAAGGTAATGTTCATTAACAGTCTTAGTGTTTAATAATGTTTTGACTCTGCATTTGCTCTTATATTCATTACACTAGGTTTATTAACTCAAAAGGTTTAGTTCTCTTTAGGCGTATTAGACTTTTCCTTGACTCTTGACTCGCAACTACGTGTGTAGTAATAAATACTATATATATATAATATATGTCGGAGAAATATCGTCCCTCCATCGATATAGACATTGTCATTAGCGTAATTAGTGGACGTCATCTGGGTATAGTGCTCAAAGGACACGAATCTCACCATATTTAATTTAGATTGATTTCCTTTCAAGCAGCGGGTACAGGGCACCCGGTCAAGGAGATCGGTATTAGAATCTACTCAACCACAAATCTCATAGACCCAACCCGGTCCAACGTCTCATCGCCAATTCTCCACTGAATACACTTAAAAAAAATACGTTTATTATGGAACATCAGACAGATGGGTATCACTTATTCCACGTCATTATTTTTGAACCTTCATTCCTACTCATCGGCAAAGAAGACAGAGGGTGTAAGGCCGAGAGAAAAAGCGGACGTAAAAAACTCTCGGTATCTTTTTAAAAAATCATCAAACAATACTTATTTTTAAACAAATATAGCAAATTAATTAGAAGCCTGCCCAGTACTAGTCCCAGGCCTTTCTATCAACTAGATATTCGCTAACTTAATAGTAAGCTTTTTTTGAGGGATGGCTAATATACATATTAATCTAATTTAAGGGGCCTCATCTGACTCGCAAACTCATTTCAAGACGTCAAAAAGGATGAGAAAAATCTCATTAATATTGAAGCACTTTGTTTGTTTAATTCTCAAACTTATTCCTTTAATTCGCAAGTTTTAATGATAAGCAAAATTCTCTTAATGATACTTTTGAATTTTGATGAGCGAACTTATTTTTCGGAAGTTACGATATATTTTAAGAATACTGAGGAATCCGGGTTCTTCAAAATATGTGACTTATAAAAATAAAATATTTATACAACAACTTATATCTCGAACTAAGATGTAATAGAAAATGTTGAGCAATAAATGGGCTCGGGTGAACATTTTAAGTATGTTATAAGGAACAAGGTGGTCAGCTTGAAAACAAATGACGGAAAGGATTTTTGGATTTTTGATTACACATTTTAGAGTCGACAATCGAAAAATTAATCACGCCCAAATAATATCATATTACTATAGACGTCAAATCAAATCCAGTTTCTGAAACGTTGAATAAAACTGCATATCAATTTAATATAAATGACACAAATTAATATTCTAAATTGAGAAAAGGCGCTTCTTCAATGCGTTATTTTGGTTGTTACAAGTCTGTTAACTAATATGATAGTTATTGCTTTAATAAAATCTATTTTCATTTGTAAATTTTTTACCAAGATTATATGATATATTAAGTGTATTATATATAATGAGCTATATTAAATGGGCATTTGACAATGACAGTCACAAATAAAACAAAACACAACTTATCCCCTTAGAAACTAATCCTAAAATCCTCGCATTAACCCAAACAATAGTAAATATTAATCAAGTTAAAAGGCTAATGAATAAGCATACAAAATCAAATACATTATCCCCTGTCGCCTCAAGTATTCCTTTGTACATAAGCATTCCTAAGTGCCACTACGATAAATAACATAGGTCAGGATAAATTCTTTCACATTTGCTTTGATTTCGTGTTTATACAATACTGTGCTGTTTTCACACGGTTGGATATTCTTTTTTTATTCATTTTGGCAATAAATATAGCCCCCACATGGAGTACTGTTCTCACCTCTGGACCCCCAGTACCAGCTCCTTCCACTTGACCGTATTCAACAAAGAGTGGTTGGAATCGTCGACGACCAATGCCTCTCCGAGCGGCTTGATCGGTAGATATGTGGGGTCACTCTGAAATGAAAAATGAAATATTATCATATAATGATTTTTGAGGATTTGTTTATAAATTTTTATTGAAATATTTACAGAGTTAAAAATAGAAATTTATGCGTCATGGTGGGTTTAACTTTTCAATTAGATTTATGAAAAACTGAAATAATTAGAAAATGTCTTTTTATATTTATCTCAAAACTCAAACTCAAAATAACTTCATTCGTATAGGTAACCAAGTACACTTATGAATGTCAAACGAAAAGATGTTAAACTGATTCAAAATTTACATTTACTAGTTCGCAACTAAAGGGCGTAGAGCAAAAGAACTGGCAAGAAACTCTTTGCTATATTTTTCAATCAGCATTTTTTGAGTCATACAAATTGTTTAAATAGGAGCAAATCTATCACAAGGATTAAGATCATTTATATATTCGTCAAATGTATATACAGTTTTATTGATAAATTTACGTTTATCAATAAAACTGTATTACTGTATAAGTTTTGACTTTATTCAGTGATAATTCTCTAATTTCACTTGGGAGTTATACGAACGAATACAATTTCCTTATAAAGAGTTGTTTATCTTCTGTAACCTGGTTGGTCGTAAGCTAAGATTAGTTCTGTTTCGAGTATAACTGGTGAAAGTCACCATTTGTTTTAAAATTATTATTTAATATTGCCAATTTTCGTTTAAATAATATTCTAAGTTACATTTATGCTAAACACACAATTAACCTCAAAGCTATAAATCTAAGTTAACTCAATATCAGAGGCCGCATGTATAATAAGTTATTCAAATAACATTTCGTGAACAAAGCATCACTGCGTACGAAACTTGGATTAACGTGGAACGCAGAGATAATTCCTATACGAGATGTAGTCTAGGAGCTGCTGATTCAACAAGTCACTGTCTAGTATTGACTAGACTATTAGTAAATTTGATTAAATCCACATACCACCTGCCATGACACATATTTTCCCGAAAATTACAGGGCACTGTTTAAAAGAAGAACGAGTTTAGAAAAATAAAATAATAGTTTTATATATTTCTGTACAATGTCTGAGAGGTTCTTTAAAGTGAAACAAATAGTTTTCGCGCCTTGTTTAATGACGCAAGTCTTCTGGTCTCAAGGTATTTATTGTGAATAAAGCAGGAAATAGACTTAACCTCCATGATTCTGTAGAAGCCGTAGTACGTACTCAGCTGGATTCTCTGCTAAACTTTGGCTAAAAAATCTTGACATGTGGCTGTGGTTGCAGACCCTGGATACATGACATTACTGTAATTAAAACCTAGGGTAACAGACGATGAAGGACAATCATTTCTGAAAGTTTTAAATTGTATAATAATGAGCCTTATGTAAATATGCAAACAATATTAAAACTGTTCCTTTTTTACAGGTACGTACCTACCGCTGCTGAGCCTAATTTTATACAATAAAAACGTAAGACTTTGTACACAGTTACAACAATTACAACAATACGTCGTCATAATAAGTTAGTGTATGTCAAAAAAAATCACGTACACACGCCTTTCTGTCTTAGTTTTGATAATTTGTGGGAGCAATTTAAAACTGGGTTGTAAACCTCTTATAACATAAAATCCTACACTTTCTGCGACTACTTGAATAAAACTCCTTTAACGGCCATAAAGGGGAATTTATCACATTATTTACATATCTTAGCAAGCAGTTCACAGCAACGTCTGACCACTACTGTAATAGATCGAGTTATGTAAATAATATGAAATGATGTTATTTATAAGTTGTTAGTGTCTTTTCTAAATTTTTTTTTCAAGTTTAACTTTTAAAAAATCTTGAAAAATTTCGCGAGCCCTCTGGCATTGAGAGTGTCCATGGGCGGCGGTATCACTTACCATCAGTTGAGCCTCCTGCCCGTTTGCTCCCTGTTCTATAAAAAATAATAATAATTAATTAAGCATCTCCTACACTATTTTGTACGTCACTTGGAGCGCAATTAAGTGAGTTCACGAGTTTTGATTCACATTGAGCGGTAACTTGATTCAAAATGTTCATTCGATGTGAAAACGATAAGTAAGCTATACGAAACTTTAATCTGTAAGTTAATTAATGCGGGATGTTAATTGGCGTGAATCAGGTTGTAAATTTCTTAAAACCTCAATGCACTCGAAGGCATTTAAAAGGCCGGCAAGGCGCTCGCGAGCCCTCTGGAATTAAGTGTCCATAGGCGGTATAACTCACAATCAGGTAAGCCTCCTGCCAGTTTAGATGCTTTTCTTTCTTTTTAGACCACGTTTAATTAGACAACTTTTTCACGGCATAAATAAAAAATAATAATAATCAGTGATCAGCCTCTTGTACCTGGACACACGCCATTGAATTCACAACATATTAAATCAAAAGTCTGTAATATAATTAAAATGCACTAAGAAACTCAGTTTTTTATGACTTAAATTTAGAAATTGGAGATTGATTGAATATTAAATGGCGACAATTAATTTAATTAAAGTCTCTCAGCGATGAAATAAAACTGAAAAAGGCTTACATAGTGTACAATGTATATTAAGTGTATTAAATTGCAATATTAAATGCTAATTTGCTGTCAAAGACTTATGCTGACATAAATTGTCTACTATTTAATATTATTATAGCATAATTAATTTTGTAAAACTAAATTAAGTTTTGTTTATTAAAACCTTGATAGCTTTAAATCTTCTACAGTCCGTTTCACAAGACATTATTTTGCGAACTAGCGAACTGTAGAATCGACTCCCGGTGGGGGTCTTTCCTGAGACATACGACCTCAAAAAATTCAAAATTCGAGCATACTCTTCCCTCAAAGGCCAGCAACGCACCCACTAAAAATGGGTGTCTATGGACTGCGATGACTGCCCTTTTTAAGCGTAGGCTCGATTGCCCCTTTATTAAAAAAAACAGGGTACAGCCGGTGTATTATCAGTGCTCCGTCTTGAGACCCTCGAGAAATAACGCACTCACATCCCCATAAATGTTTATATACGTATAATTTGGAACTTGGGGAAATTTTCGTGAGGAGTAGAGACAAGTGGATGAAATTGGATAAGGCCTTCACTCCGCCAGAGGTCGAGTACGTAAAACATAATGACTTAGAGTTATGTGTAGTGTAGTGATCGAATAAAGGCCATTTTTATTTCATTGATTTATAATTTATGTCTATGTATTGGTCGTGTCCTAACACTCCAAGCATTTTATTGGTTATGGTTGAGGTGAGGCATTTCGAGAATAGTGATGTATAGGCATCATTCTAAAATTAAAAATTAAAAAAAAAAAGTGAGAAAAGTAAACGCAGAAGTGCTGGTCTAACCCTAGGGCCCAAAAGGCTTAAATTTCAGCCGTCTATTGTTTTCAACCTGCTCTGCGGACGGGGCTACCGTGTTCAAACACCATCCCATACCAAAGCATGTTTCAAAGGATCAACTACATCCCATCCAGTTGTTTGTAAAAACATACATTTAACTACTTGTACATAGCAAGTATTAGTCCAACGTGTGTATTGGTCTAACGTTGTAAAACAATTATAATTTTCAATTAAAAAATTATTACATAAATCAAACACTTACAAATTACGCATAACAAAAATCAGTCATCGTCATTTAATTCATATTCGAATATTGGAACACATTCTGTATTCGAATGAGAATTCTCGTCAAGAACTCGCACTGTCCATAGTATGTATATAAGTTAATTAGGTATTTAAATATGTTCACCGGTGGACAAAAAAACTGTGTCCAGTTTGTGTTTGCACAACACCAAATTCTTTCTATTTAAGATTATACAATAAATAAAGGCCGGCAAAGCACTCGCGAGCCCTCTGGCATTGAGAGTGTCCATGGGCGGTATCACTTAACATCAGGTGAGCCTCCTGCCCGTTTGGCCCCTGTTCTATAAATAAATAAAAAAATATATATAATACTGGGAATTTAACCAGAAACCTTCTTGCAGGTTGAACGCTGAACTAACCTACAGTGAAGGTAGTAGTTACGATTTTAAATCCCTTTATTATTGAGAGAATCAATTCTCGTACATTTTCAAACTTCGACTGTTATTTTCGTTCGCTCATTCATGCATTACTTACGTACATATTGATTTATTATGTTTCAAAAGTTTGTTGGAAAAAGGAATTTTTAAGAAAGAATATGTGAGAACATTGGTTTTAAGTGAAAAGTTGGACTATCTCTTAATGAAAGATCAATGTTAAAAATATGACTGTCTTTAGTATAGAAACTAAGTAATGTTTCTTATTTGAATTGTTGTTTTCCATATATATATAACAAATAAATGCAATGAAATGAAAGGAAAATTTTCGAATGTTATATTAATTTTATTTTGTCATATAATACAAAAATTTACATAATATAAGTTAAGTCTTTTAGAATTATTGTCAAAGTTAACTTTAAAAATTTAATCACCTTCCCCTTGAAAGAATTCCACGTCAGTGATCTATAACTTCTAGGAAGGTGATTAAATAGTTTAATAGCCATGGCGTTGCAATTGTTTGCATACATCGCGGTGCAGCATGTAGGTACCCACAGCCGTGTGAAATAATAAATTAAATATATATTACTTAACCATTACTATTCCTAAAAAATGCAGATATTTTCAAAATTTAATTTCCCCTTTTTAATATAGTATTTATATATGAAATACGTAAATATTAGTATATAACTACGACCTATTTAAATGCATTTTTTAATTCTATAACAGGGGTCACACGGGTTTGTCAGGTCCAGGGATCAACACTGCTAGGGGTTCGCTAGTGTAAAGAAGAACGTTTATCCTTATGAAAACCGCTACGTATTATTTCAGAAAGTGTTTTTTAGATTATTATTATTATTACTAACCCATATGGAAGTTACTACTATAAAATCTTAGTCAACATTGCGTTCTTCTTCTAACAACTAAATATACACAAACGTCAACAGTCGAGAATATATAAAGATCAAATACAATATAAGCTCAGAAAACTGGCTCCATAATGGAGTTTGCTACTTTGATATAGAATTCAAATACTAAGTTTAGAACTTTTATTTATACCGGAACTTCGAAAGCTATGTAAAGCCGCGTACAGACTGGTAACGAATCGTACATTTTCTTACATGTTCCAGACAATTTGTATACACATATTTTAGTAAAGGTGCTATGTCTACTTTTTTATGTAATAGGAGGCAAACGGCAAGAGGCTAATCTAATCTTAAGTGATACCGCCTCCCATGGAGATTCACATTGCTAGGAGTTATTTAAATTTTCCATTCCAAACTGTCTTTACAACAAGTTTTCGTTTCTACGTATTCGAAGTGAGGCCTCTACGTACTACTGTATCTAAAAAAAACGACGAATCGATTGTGTTTTATTTGACTGACATTGGCCAATCATAGACACTAAACGTGCCATAGCCAAAGCCAATTAATTAATGGGCCTGCAATGTTGATATAATTATGACTTTAGTTTTTGTCGTTTTATTAAAAGAACAATTTAAAATTCTATCATTGCTATTTGTGCTTGGCTATGGTAAAGAGTTTTTTAAGTCGTTAAACATAATGGCGGTCGGTCAATTTTATGACAATGTGTATGAGCCCTAAGCGAGCCTTTTTCGTAACTATTGATAGCTCAAAAGATGAAGTCTTTTCAACAGACATTATTTATATTTATGCAGTATGTTGCGATATTATAATTAAGTGAATTTATGCATTAATGAAACAAAATACACGCCATCCCGATACCATCCCGTAGATTCTGTTCCCTGTAAAATTTTTTTTTTTTTTTTTTCAAGAGCGCATCGTGCAATCAGTCTTCTGACTATGAGCAGATAAGTTGTAGGAGCACTGACGGGTGGAGACATTCCTCAATAGGAATATCTACCATAATAATATTAGCTCAGACAATGTTGCCGAGCTCCAGGGTTCTTCGTCGAGACGGCTTATACACTCGGGTAGGGTGAGTTGAACAGCTAGGTGGTTAGGATGATTTTCCAGCCTAGTCTTGTACTTCTGGGCATACAATTTTATTTCCGCTTCGTAGGTATGCCCAGGTGTTCATGTACTTCAGCGTTTTTAATAAAATAGAAATGTAAAATAGAAAAAGAAAACTATCCTTGATTCATGAAATTCAGATCCTCAAAGCGTAAATAAGAACTAGTCGACGGCGTTTTTCAGGCCCAGGAGCCTGATCGCCTATTAGATTGTTAAAACATGATACAGAAATCTGTGGCCTCGACCTTAAAGTTTAAAGCGCTTGATTGTGTTTTATAATATAACTAGCAGACTCGGCCAAGGGTGGCTGTGGCTAAGGTTTTTGTTATAATACATAGTAGTAAACTATTCAAGGGAAACGGTAGAACTTATGTGAAACAAAGGTTGGTATTTTTAACACAGCGCCATCTGTTAGAATTGTATGAAATAATAAACAAATAATTTGCAATATAATAAAATTGCGACTATAATTGAAGATCTAAGCTATCCTATCTCTTAAATTGGACCAGTCTGCTCACGGTGTGCCGATTTAATTTTAAATCGGTTAAGTAGTTTAGGAGTCCATCGCGGACAAACATCGTGACAGGAGATTTATATATATTAAGATTAATTACCTCCAAATGTTGTACTTAGTACTCAATACTAATTTTATTTCCTATTACCATTCAAGAAAAGTGTGGCAGATATGCGAAGTTAAGATTGTACCAACATAATATTTTTTTACCATATTCTTGCAAATAATTTATTATTTTTAAATTTTTCTTCTTATCGGTTATATAAATAAACAACTAAGCCTCTATAAGTTATGGTTTCATACAATTGCCGAAACGTGTAAATCGTAATTTCGCCATACTATTGACATCGAAGCCATAAGTGGAGTGTTTTTCAGCAAATTGGTCAGCGACAGACACATCAAAATGACAAATAAATATTCGATATCATGATTAGTCTATTGAAATATTGTCATATTGACGCCATTTGCCATAACTGTAATATTTATTTATAAGTTATCCTACAGCTACACATATCATATACATATAAAAGAAAACACATAGACATTATACATAGCTAAAATAGATTAGAAACTTGACTATGTTTCTGTGTTATATGTAATTACATATCTCACTCACTCACTACTTACTCACTTACTCACTCACATCCACTCATTCATGTACACGGGCGTATTGAAAAAAACAAGTATAATTAAAAAATGGTGTAATCAAATTATATATTTTTATCGAGCCTGACTCAGGTATTTTTTTACTTAAAATGGTTCCAAATCTTACACACTATAATAATTTTTTGTCAAAGTAATAAACACATTTTTTTATTTCACTTTTTGTTATGAACACAATATACGAAACAAAAATCAATTAGCCATAAACAGAGAAAACTGAAATTAAACATTAATTTATTGACAACTTAATATTTAAATATCTAAACATGTAACGCTCCTAAAAGCTATCTAAAACATTTAATACCATAAAGCAATATCATTTCTTGGCGTCAGTCTTGCCCCACTTGGCAGGCCGAGTCAATTCTCTTGAAATTTACTCGGATAAAGCCTTCCTACTTAGAATTTGAGGAAAACGCAAAAAGACCTATTTACTATAGAGATACTAGCGACATTGAGACGATAATAATGTTACACAGATGAATAAAGCTTTTTCAGTTGCTGACTGGAATAGGCTTCAGGAAATCTAATTAGTGCACCCTCTTTGAACTATTTTAAAATCAGCTTGGATTCTTTGTCTGTAAAAACGCATCAGCATCAGGTACTAGGCTGTGTGATTATACACAAAATAATAATAATAACTATATTCTACAAAACTGCTACAAATTTACACAAGGATCTTTTCATCTTTATGTTTTTAAAAAACACGTTCTTTATTCAAATTTTACCTTCTACATGCATGTTTTAGAATCTTTGCTTCAATTGTTCGCCAATAACATACTGTGACAATTATGGACTTTGACAATTAATGACTTTACGTTAGTGGGAAAACATTTGTCATCGATAATTTTGGCGTTTAGTAGTGTCAAATAACACAATATTTATTTAATTTGTTACATTACTAAGGGTCTGTTTCACAATGAAGTATCTTATTCGGAAATTATTTATGTGTTACATAGCTATTTGGTATTTTATATATATATACATTGTGAAACAGGCCTTAAGTCTATTCATGAGTATTGTCATGGAATTGTACTTTTGAGTGATAAATAGACATATTATGGGTCTGTGGTATTATATAAAACTAATTATGAATAATAATAATAATATTCAGCATGTTAAGTTAAGGTATTTGATACCTGTATAAAAGTTTTCAAACACATATTTCTTACCAAACTTATAACCTATGTTAGCTGAATCGAAGAAAGCCATTTCCTTACCTTAATCATACTAAAACCAAAGCGAAAATGGTCAAAGGGAATTTGACGACCTCTCAAGGAATACGGCGATATTTTATCCAAGAATTCCTTCGGGAGATGGGAAATATAGTACTTATCAATAATGTATGAGATTCAGTAGATTACATTTTCTTCCAATCAGTGATTTAAGTATCTAAATGGTGTATTTGTGTGTCTCTGTTGAGATTGCGATTCTTCAATGTATATTTGGCAATATAGGCTCAGGAAAGCGTGGAAATTCTCATGTTTCGTTGAAAGAATTTGGTACGCCTTTTGAGACAAGGAATGTTCTTAAAACCTCATCAAAAATGTTTGATATAGCATGTTAATATTATAAATATATTATAACATCAATAAAAATTTTAATATTAGGTATATTATATAGGACGTAATAAAACTACATATATTCTAATACACTTATTATAAGTATATATAATATATTTAGTTTATGTAGTTTTATTACGTCCATGTATTGTGGCTACGCTGCACCTATATCTGTACCAGGTAACACTGATATATTTATCAAGTACTCAAAACAAATTACATGAAACAAAAAACAATTATACCAAACTTATAGGCCATAATATATACAAATGGTTCAAAGATTTACAAAAGAAGAAATGAATAAAAATAATTAAATACCAAAGTAATGCTTATTTCAGCTGTTTTGTGTGATGGTGTGAAATTGAGGGTGTGTGCGTGTTCACGATGCAGATTTAGCGCTATGGATATTCTTTATAGTGCTAAGCATATTCCGCGGCAGCTATTAAAATTACAACCAATGCGTCACACATGCGAAGTTGTAGGAAATATTAGGACATACTTAAACATTAAGCAGTGTTGGCCTAGTGTCTTCAGCGTGCGACTGTCATACCTGAAGTCGTAGGTTCGATCCCAGGCTGTGCACCAATGGACTCTCTTTCTATGTGCGCATTTAACATTTGCTCGAACGGTGAAGGAGAACATCGTGAGAAAATCGACATCTCTTAGACCCAAAAAGTCAACGACGTATGTCAGGCACTGACACAGACAGACACAGAAATCTGAGGCCAGGACCTAAAGAGGTTGTAGCGCCACTGATTTCTTTTACATAAACATTAAAACAAAATAATAACGAATTTTGCCATAAGTCCTTCAAATGTAAATAAAAATATCAAAGAAGATAATAATCTCATATCTTTCAAAAGGACAATTCACAATAAGACGCCGCCTTATGTTTTGTGTTTATTCAATAAAAAATATAATATGAACACGTGAAATATTATTTGTGAATGTTTGTGACGTGAAAAATTCGTTTTTTCTTATGTGGAGTATGTAAAATTACATATCGACCTATCCGTAGAACAGAGTTCCATCTGCAGGATTGATAGTTTTCAGTAGAGGCTAGAGAAGTTGTTGACTTGTGTAATTCTTAAACAGTGAGACTTGAGATTTTGATTTTTTGGTATGATATGACAACACCCCGGCCTAGTTAAATGCTATGTAGTGTATATTTCTTATCCTCTTATTTCACGAGATAGTGAGTTTTATATAAACATAGGACGTTTTATGGCGGAAGAGCGGGTGCCCGTAGTGAACATTGTACGTTTTTTTACGGAGATGTATGAATTAAGTGACGTTCTATATTAACATGGGTATTTTTTTGTTGGAATTACCCATCCCTTATGAGTCCTATGTAAATAAACATGTTAAATTTTTTAAACATAATGTTCGCCATATGATCCCATGTAACTAAATAAAAATTAAGAATATTATTAAAAATAGTTTATTAGTTATAAAATCTTAAAATAGATATGTTAACTATTAGAAGGCACCACTTTGAACATAGTCTAAAACTACAGATAGGTACATAGTATAGGAAAATTACAGGAGACGCGTATGGAGAAATTTAAACTTCGCATTAGTTATATAATCAACAATATTATGTTCAAACAAACATACTTCAGTTTCAACAACAATAAAATTTTACAATAAATAAAAATAAATAAATAAATATAGCTAAGACTATTTTTTTTGGCGCAAAAGTTAAAACTTAAATGGCATTTCGTATCACAGGCACTGTCCCCTTCATTTTGAGTGTGTCCTTTCTGTAAGAAGCAGTGTATTATGCATTTATTGAACTTTTCTGCTGCGTAAACGTACATTGAAAATACAAAGCGGTTACGATTTTGGCCAGCATTGTCAATTGTCTGACCAATAGCGAAACTCTTTGACCCACGGTCAACATTAGCCTGAATAAAATCTAAGAGACAACTCCTGATCTCATTTGAGCCACGTTTTGCCACAGATTCATCCCAAATATAGCAAACGGCCTTCCTTTTACCCATGCCAAAAACTGTGAAGTTAAATGAAGAAAACTTTCTGTTATAGTAAACTAAGTTTATATTGCCATGAGGACGCTGCAATACATTTTAAAAATCAAACACAGCAGCAACCATGTTTCCATTTGACTCCTCAGCGTCTTTCTTATCTTGGCCTTTTAAGTTCCTTTCGATCTTCTTATTAGTCTGGTGCTGTTGAAAAGTTTTTTTTTCTTGGTCTGTTGGATTATTTTTCAATCGAAAAACGTGACATTCGTCGCACTAATCCCTTTTGGAAATATGAAAAGCTAGATTGAAGTTTAAGTTGACAATGTCACGATATTGGCGTTTCTTTGTAGCCTTAGAGATGTATTTCTCGGGTTCGAACCATTCAAGATACAATTTGAACATTTTGGCGATACTTGTCTCCTTGTAGGTAGAGCTTTTGGCTATTCTTGCGTATTCGATACGATGGATGATGGACTGGGACATTTGTCCCAGTTGCTTAATTAAAAAAGTTGCTGAATCGCTTGCATGTGACCATGTTCGGGCAAATGCCTACAATGCAAATGCGACCATGGTCACAAACACTTTGTTTCATTGCGTGATCTATAACAATCTTATGATTATCGTGGCGACTCCGTCTTTCCTCTTCTAAAATAGCCCTTTCATCGTACTTCTTCCATGCATTTTTTTATCTCATATTTATCTCGGCAAGAGTATTAATAAGCAATGTTTGGCATACTTCGATTTCTCGCAGTAAGATTCGCTAGAACCTGTGATCAGCGCCAGATAATAGTTAAAAGTATGCTTTCTATTACTAGGAGTGTCTTGACTCACTGACTTTCCTTTTATCGTGACATATTTCTTACCTAAGTTCTTAAGGCATTTGCGTTTAAGGTCTGTCCATTCTTTTGGGCACCTCTTACGTTTTCTAGTCGTTTTAGGATTCACGGTGGGATAGCTTACGTGCGAAGAAGGTGAATTCGTGGTGCTAAAAGACGACGAAGAAATTACAGATAATAAGTCTGCATTATTAGGGCAGAATGAGCTATCGCAAATCGAATGAATATAAGTAGGAGATGGCATAGAAGTTGGCAGTTCTCGAAACTAGAAGGCACTTGCAAAGAAAATGTGCTAGGTTGATTTCTGTAAGCATCTTTGGCAGACGGATCAGACACATTGGGTATGAAGCTATCACAAGTAATATCTTCGGTCAGGTAATATCTTCATACAGAACTTCTTCCCATATATCAGCTAGTTCTTGACTGATTTTTTTTTTTCACCGGAGGGCAAAGGTGAGCTCTGTTGTCTAATGTCGTTGTCATCAGCGTTCAGAGCTGTAGTATAAAAAATACTGTATAGTATTATTATAGCTATTTATAAAACATTATAAATAAATTAAGTTAACAGACCGTAAATAAAAAATCGTTATAATATTATTATTTAACGATTTTTTTTAATGAACAACGTCCTAACTGATGACATTATCCCAGTAACAACGTCCTATCTTAATATCAAACCAAGAAATCATATTACAGATTACGCAGAAAAACGTCTTAAATTCATATGATACGCTTAAAATACCAAAAATGTTCATATAAAATCGTCCTTATCTTTCATAAGACTTCTACTTTTTACTATTTATTATTATAGAAAAAATTAATACTCTGTCACTTAGCATTATGTCAATTGCTTTTTCGCATGATTTTCGCACTACAAATGCTTTTCTATACCTCTCCGGCAAGAAACGTCCTATATTAAAATCAATCACCCACAATGCTTTACTGAGTCAAAAATGCAATATTAAAGCAATACAGATATGATGTTTGTTAATATAAGAATTTATTAGTGTGTATCGCGAAATAATACAGCTGAAATCATCAATATACCAGTAATTACACTTTTTTTCGAAAATTTGAAAATGGTGCACTAAGTTCCGGCCTTTCTGCATCAGTTTTTTGTAGAATATCTAATATTTTTTTTGAACGTGACATCTTTAAAAATATGTGTTTACATGCAAAGCAGTTAATTTATTTTGTACATCAAAACAAAAAAAAATCTGAGCGCATAACACAAATACACCCTCTCTCCACCGAACAACGGCCGGAGTGACAAGCGGACGGGGCGTCTGCGCGGCCGTCGCTTACCGCGTGCCGTCGCTTGATCACGTCGTGCGTTTTTATACGGAATTAATGTCAGATAGTACGTTATTCGATTCTATATCTCCGAAACTAAACAAGATACGAAAATTTTAAAAACGCACGTCTGTAGAGTTCGTATTCCTTATCTCGTTTAGCCATTAAACTCATTTTTGCTCAATGATCACATCGGACTCTGTTCTACGGATAGGTCGATATATTTCTTGATAATTTGGATAATGTCAACCAATGACTTGTGTAATATTCTCTTCGTTTGGGAACATGTTTGTATATATGTTTAAGAAAATGTATCATAACATTATTTATAGTATTAAAAATATTCGAGTGGCGTTAAGTAACCCAATGTTAGTTAAGTTACATATATATTTTAGGTAATAAGGTAGTATTTTTTATGTAATAGAAAGCAAACAGGCAGGAGGCACCTGATGTTAAGATGACCCCACACTGACGCTCATCTCTTTAAGGGACCTAAGTCAAATCAACTCCGAAATACTTAAGTGGGCAGTTGGTTTCACAGTCGCTGGTGCGCGGCAAAAACTGCCTTAAAAAACTGCAGTAGTGGAACCACGGACGTCGAGGTAATACGAATGGTATTTTGTATTCTGCCTTGACGTCCGATGTTATGTAATATAATAAAATTCATTAATTATAATGTAACGTTCTTCTTATGTGAGCATCAGCTATTTCGTTATAGGTATTTAATATATAACCCATAAATAACAAAATTCATAGTTTTTTTAGTCCAACAACCGCCACCGAACTCAACTCTGAAAATGTTTAGAAAATGAAAAACAGCTTCATATAGAAATTTGCCAATACTTTTATTGTTTTTCGAAGTTATCTCCGTTCCTCTCTACACATCATCGCATTCGATGGAACCACTGAGAAAAACAGTGGGCCCATTCTTCCTTAGGGCATTTTCGTTCGCTTTCACCGCATCTTCAGGGCTCGTGAAGGAAATACCTCCAATTTTATCTTTAATTAAATGCTAATCGCAGCCTATCATAGCTTTGTTGTTGAGTAAGCCCACAAGGAAAGTCATAATAAATCATTGACCGAAACTTTTCTCGCGTTAGGTTTATTGTCATGTTTCAAATTTGCCGCCAATTCACTAAAACAAATGACAAATGAAAGCAATATACTACATAAGGTTACCAAAGAGTTCTAAAATTGAAATTCAAAAAGCTTTCATTAGCAATGTTTATAACTGGCCAGTTTTAAACGTTTTCAGTGTTATCCACATCTGTGATTGATGTCTGGAACCGAAACATAAACAGGACAAACGACGTTTCATTTTTCTATTGAATTCGTGAAAATTGGAGAATATGTGATTTTGTGACCCAGCTAAGATTAAATGTGTAAGTCTTGATTCGGTTCTAAAAATTAAATTGTATGTGTAGGGTAGCCTTTTTGTGTCCAGGGGCGAGACTTAACTCTAATCTCCCAAATAGGTTTTTGATAGGGAGGGGAAACTTAGCGATTAATTGCGACTAAATCTGGACGATAATACCCTGAGCCATACCAATTTCTTCACAGCTCATGAAGTAAAACAGCGGTGCATAGCCAGTGTTCGATGTTCTTTCTTTTTTTTTGACATTCATAAGTGTACCTACAAGCGTGCCAAATAAATAAGTATAAAGTTTTCCACGTAATTCAACTAATAATTTCGTAGACTCGTACAGATTAAATGGACTCCACAGAATACAACCGTAACAATATTTCAGAAGTTCTAATTAAAACCTTTGAGATTCACTAAACACATACAAATTTACATATATATAATGAATGAAAGTCAAATGTGTTTAGTAATATATAATTTAAGAAACAACATTTAGAGTTTGTTATCACAGTTGAAAATCACTTTTATCCCATTTTTTTATAACACAAACAAAATGCATTTTTACTAACAAAATTAAATGAGAAATCTATTAACACAAAATAGATAATTCTAACCACATAAATCTCTGAGAAAAATCTAATTTAAGAAATATAATTATTTCTTTACACATATTTAACTAACATTGGGATATTTTCCCTCATATTAATAACGAATAAGAGTCGATTTTCAAGGTCTCATTTTTCCACAGTTCCATGTTTCGTCATATTTTTATTCAGGCTATTATTCTACATAGCTATTATACTAAATGAAACATACTGCGCTATAACCTATTTTCCAACGTAACTATATACTTTCCCTTATGTAAAAGGCTATTTAAATGGGTCGCAAGTTGTTTACAAACCGTGCTGGTCATATATCAAGATTTGCTGACTCAGTCCTGGCGATTCGCAATGTATGTTAGTGACATGATAGAATATCCTGGAAGCTTTGAGGCGAATCACATAAGTATATTTTACATTTATTAAATACGATGGAAAACATTTTATATTTTCGTTTATGCAGCGTAGTGTAGTAGTTAGATGCTATATGAGGCCAAGAATGTAGTGCCACAGGATTTTTAGACATAAATAGAATTTATTTATTAGTTATATGGTTCACAATCAAGCATATAGTATATTTACAATTTTTTTAACCTAAAAAGTAATAAGAACTGATTAAAAAGGAAATCAAAACAATTTTAAAAAAGATAGAGAATTGATGACTTGTTGATGTTACATTAAAATACTGTTCAATTACTGGCATGCCTTTTTGAACTTGTTTACGATAATAATATTTTTTTAGCGATTTTATTCCACCATTTGTCACACTGTCATTTGCTTTACTGCAATCTCGAAATTAATTATATTCCAGCCAAACGTACAGCTGTACCTATTCTCAGCTACAACAATGAGCTAACTTCACGTCAAATACAAACTAATACAAAGCAACTTAGCAAATGCTTTTGACACGATACGATATTATATTTTCGAGGTGTTATTTGTAATTGTTATATTTTGCACACAATAGAAAAAATTGCTATCATCAAACATTTTTTTTACAAAGCAATCTTTTAATATTGTTTAAGACTACTCGTAAATACGCTATTTGACTAATCAAGAACTACCCTTGCTTCAGTGAAAAAATATATTTATATAGAAATTATTTTACCCATAACTGATGTATTCCCATATAATGTAACAAAAGAAAATATTACATTCAGCTTATAGCAACATCTCTGGTCCAATGGGTAAATGTAAATTTACAATTAATTTAATTTTTTTGACGTTCATAAGTGTACTTGTTAACCTAGATGTATAAAGATATTTTGTTTGTTTGTTTGTTTGTTAATCTCAATTACGCGACACCGTTACTACAATTACTGACAAATCAAGCAAAACGCACGTCTTTTGGTTCACTCTTCTCTGTTGTCTATGAATTATTCAAAATGATGTGAATGTTTTAGTTATTTCAACGTTTTTTCCAACACATATTACGTACATAAACTCTCGCTAGACGTTGCTGACCCAGTTTTGTAATTAGTTTTTTTAGTAATTTAGTTTCTCTAATTTCTCTGTAATTAATCACATATTTGTGTGGTCTATATATGGCAGCCTTGGCACATTAATTTCAAAACGGTATAATTTAGCTCACGTTTTTGCTACGAAAGTGAGGACTTGGTTAGTATGTGATTAGTCTTTTTAATAAATAATAAATAAAAATTCAATGTTTTTAAGGTAGCGTTCAAGTTATATTACGTTTTTAAAGATTCTTAACACTAGACCCATGCTACTCTTTATTTATTTAAAGGCTTATATCAGAAATACAAAATAAATACGATAACCGATTCTGCGTGCCTACGGGCAAAGGTCTCCCCCATTTTCCTCGATTTTTCTTTATTATACACTAATTCTGTCCAGGTCCTTCCAGCCATTTTCATGATTTCATCGGTCCACCTGTTAAATTGCCAACCTCTTTTTTATGGTCTCTTCGTTGCCATAGTGTTACAATTTTGCTCCGCCATAGTCGTCAAACCCAACAATGATATAGATATCAATAAATACTACTCTTAACTACTAATAATTCCAGTAAAATGTAATATTGTAGTCCTTTCTGGCAGTGACCTCTTCACTGCCAGAAAGGACTACTACTAATTCAAACAATAAACACTACTAATAAAAAATCATCGTGTCGGCTGTCGTGTCGTGAATGATAAATGGAACAGTTAGTAGAATCAGTCGATAATCTATTGTTAGGGTCAAACCCAAAACTTTTGACAGATAACAAGCTGCCCCTTTCAGAACAAAAACATCGCGCTCCGGCGATTTATTAGAAAACATTGTTCGGACGTGGTTTTGTGAGTATGTGCCGGATAATTAGATTTCACTAAAAACCTTAAACACTCAAGCGAGCGAATAAACTCAATATTTACGCTTTGTTGGTGGTATTTTTATGAGTTTTACTTCATAACTACTTCACGTGATTAATACAATTCAATAACTTCAAAGTATCCATGCATGTGTATAATGAAGCGAGGAGTATGTCAGGGCTGTGGCAAGCAGGTCCAAACCAAATCTTACTTCAGAGTTTTCATTAAGACGAAGACACTGAAACTTGTTCTAAACAAGCATTTCAAACAAAGTTTCAAGTACCTGAGGTGTCTCAGGGTGTCTTGGCAAAACTGAAGCCCTGCTATTTCATGGCCCGAGGATTCTCTTTCAGGGGCATTATTGGTGGTTGAAGGCGTTAGGATGTCAGTGACCTCATCCATGAAGTATCTTGATCTTGTTCTGGATGGTCGTTGGAATTTCGAGCTCCATCTTAAATCTCTCGAAGGAATCTGAAGAAGGTGGCAGGAGCACTTGGCAAGCTCTTGTCTAACCTTGGAGGCCCATGTCAGAAGGTGCGTCAGCTGTACTGCGGAATCATTCTCATGGGCGTGTGAAGGGTGTAGTGTATGGGTTCTCGTTACCCCTCTGAATAGCAGGGGAATATGAGTGTAGACCCGCACCACAGTCCCTGTCAACCTCGACATCCTTGGCGCGGGTCTGCGTACGCGCACTTTCACCTCATTAATAACAAAAAAAATGGCTTCAGCGTGCGACATACATCTCTTAGTAATCTGTCTATGTGTGCATGTCTAGTTCAAATGGTGGAGGAAAACATGATGAAACCGGTAGATAGCCATCTACCGGAACGCTGGACGTCTTCATCGCGAAACAGATACAGAAATCTGAGGCCCAGGTATAGATCAAAAAGCTTGAATTGCAGTTTTTTATTGATGGCTGGCAAAAACAATTTTTATTATCGGCGTAACCAACTTGCATTAAACTGAAATTTACAAGTAGTTTTATTTATTCAAAGAGGCATAGTATCGTTTTCGTAATTGAATGTAAAGCTTTCTTTGAAGCCTTTACTAAAAAATTAAATTCCAAAGCGCTATTATATAACGAGTACCGCACTTGCCCTTTTAAATCATGAAGCTTTTGACCCTTTTGAAAGTAAAATCGCTGAAGAAAATTTCTAGTGTAAATGCGATAAGCCCTCGCTGTCATTTTTATATCCAGTTGTGCAACCTTTTTTGGTCCATATCAACTAAATAATCACCTACAAATTCTATAGTCCAAATAGTAATTTCCTAAAGTCTAAATTCGTTTATAATAAAATACCGTTGTGTTCATCGTCGAATCTGCTGCGGTGTCCACTCTATCATCACTCCTGTACCTACCGACTATTTTCAATTTGTCATTTGTCTATATAATATCTGTATATGTATTATGTTCCTTTGTACTTGCATTTCTATGTACAAAAAAAAGTGTCGCACTTGGGGACAGCCGTAGTAAAGCTATTCCACAACATTTTTATCGACCTATGCAGCTATTTTTAATGCAGTTTTTTTTATTTGATTTGTACCACACTACCAGGCTCAGACAAACACGCCTATATAGTCTGTCTCACTAACGCGTCCCAACTACACCGGCCGCGCTTACGCTATAATATCACCGATCTCGTCAGAGGGATGTGAATACGCAGTATGCGTTCTGTCCCACTCTATCGCACCTACACTACGTCACCGATTACGACAGACCGATGTGAGACGTAGTATGCACTCTGTCCCGCTGTAACGCGTATTAGCTGCTCCTATATTACGTCATCGTGCGTTAGGTTTTTTTTTATTTTCTTTACGGAATTTAATGATTCGGTCGTCACGCTCAAAGTCCGCGATAAAATGTATACAATAGCTGAATATTACTTCGAGTTACAATGGTTACCAAAAAACAAAAATAAAACACTGATCTGTATAAGTTTAAGGCAAGGAAGATCAAACTTCAATGCCTGAAACATGGGTCGAATTTTCGAAAGCATGCCGGTTATATGCGCTGAAGAAAGAAAAGTCTATTGTTGGCGCTCAACCGGGGTACGGGCCTTCAACCATGTGGATGATGATTTTTTTTATTAATGTTATGACTTACTTTATTTTCATTTACTGTTATTTTATATAACCTTATTAAGTAATTAAGGATCAATTTAAATGCTTTAAACTAAAAAAAAAACCAAATGTAGTTGAAAAAAATTTTTTTTTAATTTGGTCGGGTTGTGGAGCGAGGCCGCGGGCGATTTCCTTGTGTCACCCCCTAAGGCCGCTGCTGCTTATGATATAAAAAATAAACATATAATTATTAAGATTCATCTTATTTTCTTGTATATTTTAGTTCCAAAATTCTCTCTTAACAACATTATATAATTATAAACTCTAAAACATACCGATACACTTTACTTAGATTTACGACCTCTTCAGCACAATGTTATATCAAAAACAATTTTCGCAAGACTGCAAGTTCTAAAGAGAATTTCCGCGGATTAAGCTCTCCGTGTCGATACGTTGACTCAAAGCTCTTCAATAAATTCTACTTAACAGAACTTGAAACTATTTAGTCTTAGAATTGGCTTTGAAGTTAGATTGGAAAATATTGCGGATTTATTAGCAAATCTGGATTATTTGTTTTGTAGATTGTTTATTATATTTTATACAATAAAAAGCAAACTAAAGCCGATTAATTTAAACACTTTAATATCTGTAGTTTCGAGAAGTTTTATTTGAATATTATCATCTTGCGAAAACGAAAAGTAATTTTCTTTCACCTGTCATAGGGCCTCGTTTAATCAGAAATTAACCCATAATGAAGTCGGTTCTGAAAAATAGGCTACATTTTACGTTTCCGATCGATTGGAGATGAATGCCAAATTAAACATGAAAATTTTGTGGAATTTTCCGCAAAAATTTCCTTAAGCCGCCGAGAAAATAGAATCGAAGATTTTTATGTACGTTGGTTAAGGAAGTCTAAATTCCGGTACTCGTACTCTAATTATGACAGAAATAATTTTTATCTTGTCTTATTTAAAAGATTAATAAAAACTTTTTGGTATAGAACCCTGTTCTAGAGGAGGCTCATCTGACCTAAAGTGATACCGCACATAGAAACTCAATACCAGAGGCTTCGCGAATACGTTGCCAGCATATTAAGAATTGGTACGTTCTTTTCTTGAAGGACCCTAATCGACCAAATTCCACATTTGTTAGGAATTACTTCAGTGGGCAGCTGGTTCCACAAAGTTGTGGTGCGCGGCAAAAAATGCCTTACAAATATTAGCCTTAGTGAATATACATATTTTAAATACTTTTCATTTATGTTTAAAATAATTTTAAAGTTAATTGAAATCGGACAACAGTTCGAGCAATCGTTGTGGGACAGAATGTAAATATAATGAATAAGCATTGTTCACATTTTTATTAAATTAATTAAATTTCGAGTTCAAATTTGTTTCAAAAAATGAAATGCTTTAAAAACATGGATTAGCATTGTTGGCAGTTAATGCTCGTTATTTTTTATCAAATTCAATTTCAGACTTATTTTCCTGGTAGAATGAAATTATTTTTTATGGCTTAATAAGGAAATTTGTTTTATTATTATTATAACTCATTATCACCCAATTCCAGAGGGCTCGCGAATGTGTTGTCGGCCTATGAATCGGTACACTCTTTTCTTGAAGTTGAAATCGAATTGGGTCGCCTTCCATTATAAGACAGATGTAGGCAATACAGTATCGCGCTGGACTTTTGGTTTAATCCTATTAAAATATCATTAATTTTTTAAATAGGTGTACTTGTTAAATTGGTGCGGAAATTTAATTTTAGCCATATTTATTTCGTCATATAGTATTAATATTCAAATAATCCTCATAGTTTCGCAAACATCATATAAGCAATAAATCAGATTGCCCCGTGCCCCACAAAGGGTTAACTGCAACTATCTATCATAGAATTTGATGACAGAAAAATGGCATCGCTATACGATCGGCCTTCAATCAATCATAGCTCAACCATTTTTCACTGTCTCTTAAAAATTAGGCATATGTAAGAAAATACGAGTATTTGCATGAACAAATATGCTAAAAACATTAAAATTTTCTTGTAAATCACCTGACAGACAACATTTCATAAGTATGTACTATATTTTTTCTTTAATTAAATACTCTACTCCCCTGCCATTATGTCCAGGGACTTTTTCTATCTCACAAATTAAAAAAAATATATTATTTAAACTTCGTTACATTAAATTCAAAACAAATAACATTGATTATTTTGGATGCAACAGGCGGCTTACCGCTAACAAGCGATCGCTTTCAGACAACTTTGGTTCACCTAATGTTACGCAATAGAGCACCTAATGCCACAGAGCGAGTGCGTTGCCGGCCTTTAAAGAATCGGTATTAATAAGATATAATACGCTCTTTTCTTAAATATACCTAATCGAATTTGTTCGGAAAAACTTCAATAAAACTTAGAAAAAGAAATAGTATATTTATTTAAAATGGGCCAGCTAACAGATATGCTGACACATCTTGCGGTTAATAAGACCGAATCCTTGAATGAAGGAGTCACTGGCTCTCAATTATTATTTTAGTTTTTCGTACTCTCTAAGACACAGAATTCAATAAAAATATTAGTTGGCTTAGTCTACTTTTATTATTCCAATTTTCCAAGTACAAAATTAAGATTGATAAAGCGATTTTTTACCCTTAATGGAATATTATTACAAACATTTTTAGTCTATAATGTGAAAAACACATAACATTTTTTTTTAAATTGTAATTAATATAATAATTAATCTGTAATTTTATTCAAGTTCAGTTTTTGATCTTTGCTCTTATTTCTATTTGTTTTCTATCTATTTCTTTACTTGCCCGGAAGGGATTATATTATCCAAATGTATATTGTACCAAATAAGCAATACAAGGTCCAATCGTTTAAAATACTCAATTATATACCTACACATAAACGTTCTAGCGGCGAACATTTTATTTTTATAGTATCTTGAATTTATACAGGAAATATAAGTAGGTACAAGGATCGTACATTACGTTTTATGATGCGGTATAATAAGGACCTTACTAAAACCTTTTCCATGAGTGACTTTTGTGGCCTTAAGGCAGTGAAAATAGTACCCTTTTTTTTAAATCGTACGCACTTGTGAACCGACTGGAATCGATATATTTTTTAACTGACGCCAAAACATTTATTGTGTCAATCGATTCATGCTACTACTAGGGTACTTCAAGAGACAATCTTTAATCAGACAATTAAATTAAATTTAGGTCAAATCGTCATTAAAACGTAAATTTCATTAGGGGCCCGATTTTTTACACAATAGTTTAACTTATTTTCTTTTTCATAATTTTAGATTCTCAAACGACTTTCCAAACAAATACATTATATCTATAAATACTTTTCTATTCGATACGTATATATGATATCATACGGCCACTGTAGATTAATATTTTATGTGTTCATTCGCCATCATCGCATTTATACACGTAGTCTGTGGTTTCTAACCCGCAAACACCTGTACAATTCATAATTCATACACTCGGTGTGTTAAAGCGAACCACGAGTTTTGACGAATACCTGGAATTTTTAACATCAAAGCGTTGGGACATTTTTGGAATAATTTAAAGAAAATACTTACCTTTTCTGTTTTATAAATGTCAAAATATATATTCTTTGTGAATTAGAAAATTTAATATACGGTATCATTCTCAAATTAGCTTAGGCAAAGGCTGAGACAAAACTTTCATTCATGTCCATTTACTAAGACAATTGTTTTTCCTGCACGATCATACTATTCGTAAAAGTTTTTATTGTTTTTAACTTAATACAATATTTATAACTTAATGCCAGTTAGCTTTCTAGCTAGCTGCTAGCTGTTAGCTCTCTTTATAATTTTACGAAATAATAGAATGTGGAATCGTGGAATGGCTATCCACTATCCATGTAACGTTAAATATTAGAACAGTATTCCGATTTTAGATAGGATTGCGAGGATTAACTCGATTTACTGAAGTTACGGTAAAATATATCCCTTGGGGTTTTTGGTAAGATAAAATTGGAAGTGAGAACTATTTGAGAAAGAAATTCAATTCTATATCGATTTTAATTACAATTTTTAATATATGACATTAATAAAAAAGTATCTATACAATGCTTATAAATACTGAATAAATAAATATTCTAGAATTAATATTCTGTATTTGCACAAATATAATAAGTTATTTACCAGTGTTGGCAATCTCTGCATATGGCAAAGACAAAAAGAGTAATGGATAGAAGACTATATCTCTTTCATTGTCTTTGGTAATAGTTTCAGTGATTTTATTTATAGAACAAGGGGTTAACGGGTAGAAGGTTGATCTGATGTTAAGTGATACCGCCGCCCATAGACTCTCTCAATGCCAGAGGGCTCACGAGTGCGTTGCCAACCTTTTAAGAATAGGTGTACTCTTTACTTGAAGGACCCTAAGTCGAATAGCTTCGGAAATACTTTAGCGGGCAGCTGGTTTCATATTGTGGCGGTACGCGGAAAAATCTGCCTGAAAAATCGCTCATTTGTCTCTGAAAAAGCGACGGAAGTCAAGGGCGTAGAACGGGAGAGAAGAACCGGCAATAAACTCTCCGCCACTCTTTTTAATCGCCAAGTTTTTTTACACAATGTTTGTAAGGAGCTGCAACCATTGCACCATGTTCCATGTGACATCTTGAGAAAATTACAAATTAAAATGGCTACACAAAGAACACTACTGAAGAGGTTTTTACCAAAAATATTTATAAAATATTCGCTATACTGTAGACGGTAAAACATACTTTAACCAACATCATCCACAAATATTGACTCGATCGTATTTACATCCGAAACGCATCACACCGCTTCGACTTATGGTAATTTCTTACGTGACATAAACATTCCGAATATTTTGATACGAATTCCGCCTGGGAAAGATATCGACATTACCATTTACCAATGATGAGCTCAAACACAGATACGTCACGCACAGCTATCAAAGATCCGACGGTAAAACATAGACAGTAGAGTATAACCTTGGTTATCGAAACGGTAACCATGGTAACAAACATGGCCCAAAGTCCACATTTTATAATACGTCAGCTCATGCTCACTATATTGGTTACGGCTTATCATCAATTTTTTTTATAGAACAGGGGCAAACGGGCAGGAGGCTCACCTGATGTTAAGTGATAGTATCACTGTCGCGGCGGTATAACTGTGATACCGCCGCCCATGGACAATCTCAATGCCAGAGGGCTCGCGAGTGCGTTGCCGGCCTTTTAACTCATCAATACATAGTTGCTGGCTTATTAAATCTATAGATGCTGTATGTTTATTGAAATTTGTATGTAATATATGTCAAGATTCACAGGTAGTGAAATAAATGTAGTATTAGCAAACTGCAGATAGCTGCTAGATAACCAAACCCGAGAATATGTGAACTAAGAACTTAACAACCCTCAACAAGTAAGGATCCCTATGCCTGGGATTTTCCAAAGCCATCGGGCAATTCCACCACGTTATGTGAAGGAGAAGCGAGAATTGAATAAGACAAAGTAATATTCAAATCTAATTTATTGCACATAAACTATCAATATATTATGCTACTTTTAGATATATGTAATATTACTCTTGTGAGCTGTTGGTGTATCATCGTCAGCCGTGTCAGCGGTTGAACAATGGTCAAATATAATAATAACTTCTTTGTACCATAGTACTACCAGTAGTTTACCGAGGTAAATAAACCTTTTGATAAACTATATTATTTTCGTAATATCACATCTATCTTTTTTATTCATCATTGCCCATTTTATCCGGCAATAAAGGCGAAGTGAAAAGAATAGGCCGAGACTTTAAAATACAGACGCATTCGAAAAATATCCATTCACTGTCGATTTATTCCGAGTAATTGTTCGAGTTTCCTTCGCGGAATGGTCGACTGACTGAGGATTTTCCTCTTTATAACCTTTCTTTTTAGATCATTTTGAATAAAGGAGAGTTAATGATGCATTTAACAAAGGTTTATCAATACAACTATATTTTTCAGTATATTTTCTTCTGCGACTGTCGATTTCATTATATATGTCCACAGCAGTGATGATCTTTATATATATAATATTAATTCTGCTGTACATACACACGGTATGTCACTGAAATCTTCTAAAACAGCTGGTATAAATGTTCTGTGCATTTCGTAATTAAACTCCTAAACTGCTGGGCAGATTTTAATTAAATTTTTTGTGCGCTCAAGTGAAGTCGAGAATGATTTACTTTATTACACTTTTTTTTTGTACGTAAGACGTATGTACATGACAATGTGTGTCAGATCCGCTAGTAATATAAAAAAATAAAAGTTACGTCACTCAATCATACTTCATATATAAAGTAAAAGGCAAGAGTTTGAAAGTAGCAACACTTGTCCTAGTGCGAGTGACGTAACGTAACCTACAAAATGTTATAAGTATCTCTATACCTCAAACGAAAAAAAACTCTATACCTGTCAATAACCCCCCCCCCCCTTCAAATACCCCTCGCATGTCAAAACCGTATCTATCGGATTTGACAAATTCTCAGCTCTGAATCTTGTCATTGAATCTGGCTATTTGTAATCATGGTTTCGTGATTAAAACTTCCCCAGAAATGCCTCTTATTATTAAACCCATTTGTTTTCTATTTTAGGTCAAAACCATTAAACAGTGTTGAACATGTTATTATGTATATACGTATTTACAAAACGAAATTCCTTTAAATACGTATTTTAATTTTCCTGCATATTTCATTCTGTTCGAACTTAATTATAAATTTTACTTTGCATAATTATTTTACAATATTGATAAATATTGGTAACGTTAAAGGTATTTTTTTTAATAATTACTTAACACGCCCGCCCGCAAAAATTATTTAAGGCCTACTCAGTTATCACAAATGGTACCTCATTTATTTATTCCTTATTGCAATGCATAAAACAATGATTGTAATTGATGTATGTAATTTCAGGCCCTTCAAGTATAACGTAAGCGAGGCGGGTCTTTGATTTTTAATTTGGTGATTACGTCAACAGTAATTTTTTACTTTTATACACATACTAGCGGATCCGACAGACGTTGTCCTGTCTATACGTCTTTAATTTGAAAATTTCAAACTTTTTTTAATAAGCTAAAACATTCTGGACCATTTTGATGAAAATTATTATTCAAATGTTATGACAATATCTAACGATCCAGCACATGGTCTACAATAACACAATGATAACAAAACTTTTTTTTAATTTGATCGCAGCGCTAACTGTCGGGACAGACTAAAATTAAAATTCGAATATTATTTAAAATTTGACAGTGCGATGGTAGCGCCGTCTGTCGGATCCAATGTAAAACATTCCAAAATCAACAACTACTAATTAATTTAAAAAAACATTGTCCAGCGGACAAAATTGTGAATCTAAACCATTCTCGAATCTCCACGAACACACACAAAAAATTTCATCAAAATTGGTCAAGTCGTTTAGGAGGAGTTCAGTCACATACACACGCACACAAGAAATATATATATACACATATTACCCACACATTGTTGCTTGAAAACGGAATGCATTTTCGAGCATTTATCACATAAAATGAATCTACGTTTATGTAGGTTCTATTATTTTTGAGAGCTTTGCGTACTTTTGGTGGCAAGGGGGAAGGGGGTTTAAATTGTAGTAAATCTGCTTACGTAATTCTTGAACAGCCCCCTTACAGTTAGGTATAAAATCTATAATCATTGATTATAAGTTACTTAAAAATAGATATTTATCTAATAATTCATAAGCGCTACAATCCTTTTCGGGGTTGGATCTTAGATTTATCTGTTTCATGATCATTTGTCTAATAGCAAGTAGGCACGATTTCAATACGATGTTTTCCTTCACCGTTCCAGCGAATGTTAAATGCGGACATGATGGACCTTCCATTGGTGCACTGCTAGATCGAACCTACGACCCCAGTGATGACAGTTGCACGTTGACTCCACTTGACCAACACTGCTTATCATATAAGTTATGTAAACACGTTAAAATACGTAAAAAGCTGTAACTCACTTAAATAAGTGTTAACTAATAAATACTTGGTTCAGTCCATTTGGCTGACGGCCAAGTTTTGGTAAATGCCACAAAGTAGGCTATGCCGTGTTACCAAGGAGGCATCGTCGAATAACACTTGATTTATTTTAATGGAAGATGAAATTCTCGACTATTAATGGTGTTTACTTAAAATACTTTTAACTGCAGTTAGGCAGTAAGTTGCTGAAGCAAAACGTAAAAGTGCAGAGCTTAGCAATATTTAAATTAAGATTAAAAGACAGCAACGCACTCGCGAGCCCTCTGGCATTGAGTCCATGGTGAGCCTCCAGCCCGTTAGATGAGAGCCCTGTTCTATAAAAAAAACATCTATTGAGTGATCCCAGTTATCTATTGTCAGTGCACGCAAGTTATACATACTTCTCTATGACTGATAAATTGTATCTTTAGCTTATAAGTTCAAGACAATAGTCCCTTACATGAGAATAAAATAATGTCTTTAAACCTAAACGTAGTTGACGCCTTTTCAATATAAGATATATAATTAAAACTCATAGCGAGATTCAGTTTTAAAAAGTAATCAAAAATCCTTTATAGCCAGCAAACAAAAATTTGTAAGGAATTAATTTTATCAGCACACGATTGTTTTCACAACGAATGCCTTTATTATAAAAATAACATACGCGTTGAACTGTAAGCCTGTGAGTTTTTAAATTTGTTGAAAAACTATAAAATCAGTCTGTAAGTCGGATTTAAAATATAAGCAAATAATATTTATCGGGGTATCATAATCATCAATGAAAACAGCCCCTTGTGGGTCTTAGCCTCCTTAAAGACTCTTCGCCCTCCCTTCCCCTTCACCCTTATTGTTTCGCGGGCTTTGACAACAGCGCAGTCTCTGTGTACCGGAGTTTCTTTTGCCACCGGATTGTAAGTTCAGTAAGAAACTTGGGGTTCTGTCGTCGGCATTCACACATGTTCCAACCACTTCAGCCTGTTGCACTTTATGAATTAAACGATGGCGCCTTTAAGGATGCGTCTCTGCGTCTATTATCAGTACGGTGCATACAATACAAGATAACGATATCAAATTCTGGGGCTTTGAACCGGCCAGTCACTTCTTAGACTGGTCTAGTATACTGGCTGGATGAAGGAAAAGCAAACCTTTCTCGAAATTGCAGAACTTTTTCGATTGTCAGCAGCCACGATTGAGGTTGAACACGAATTAGATGTTTCAAGTATCGGTTGTTTATCTTGTTGCATCAACATAAGTAATAAAATGAGTTACGCTTATTGCAAACAGCAAAATTGTCAGGATGTCATATAATTTCATTGTATATGATTTTCGGTATTATATGAAACTCAATAAAAGTCGGTTCTCATAAAAGGAATAATTTACGAAACGTACCAGGTCGTTCAGTTGGGAATAAAGGTTCGAATATAAATATTATTGTACTGGATTTACTATTACTATAAATTGTGATTTTATCTACGCTAATATTGTTGAATGGTAAGATTTATGTTTGTAATAAATCTGAAGTACTGAATTGTAATCCTATTCTGTAAAAAAACATAATATTGTGATTATATTGAATACCTACACAAACCTTGATATAACTAACTGGACTATCGAACTAGGGGTCTTCGACCCGTGGAAGGAGTCCTCCCTGGGGTATACGCATTACTCAAACTCCCTAAAAGACTGGCAAAGCACCCACTAAAATGGGTGCCCATAGGCAGTGATGGTTACTCTTTTTGTGCGTTCCGTAGCCTACTTAGGCCTTCTATCTGATATAATAAAAATATTTATGGTAATTCACGTTCCATCTATGCTTTAAGTTATTGTATATTACTTGTTTAAGGTTTGTTTAACCTACTCCTGTATTTCCTCATAATATTATTCTTAATAGTTATTAGCCTCTAGCTAACATAATATATCTCGCCAGCGATCGCTCGTTGCCCTTAATTATTTGATTGCACTATTTTAATATACGTGATCGTCACGAATAACAATTCAAGGTATTAAATCATATAAAATAATATACTACTATGGCGCTTGGTTTCACTCATGAGAACGCCTCTTTGTGACTGTTATGTAGTTTTTATAAACCTATTATTTAATATTTAAATTTGAACCAATTCAAACAAGAACACAAGTCTTCGCTTGCTGTATCTACTTTTAATTGGTAATTGACTTTCTATAAGTTATACATGTCGATTTTTGTGTCTATGCTTCCATACGTCAAATCTAATGTAGTTTTATTCTTACGGGCGTAACACTTTGAAATACATTAAAATTCGTATAATCTCGCCTTGATGTCAAATTATTATTATTACTTTAATCGCTATAAATGTTAAGTCTATGAAACAATAAAGGCTACTTCGATAAATCGCCAGCCTTCAGGAGAGGACATTACATTACATTTGATTTCATAATCAAAAAAATCATTCTCGGACAAAGAATAATTCTTGCCTTTCTCGTGTGTGCTAGTCGCGATTCGATGGTTAGAGTTAACAATTCAAAGTGATCACGTGATTCACCTGAATAAAATTTGACTGTGATATGTTATACTGTTTCTTTACCGTATTTAGCTACTAAAGAAAAATGTAGTTTGTCAAGTTAAAATCAACAAAGTTCTCAGGAAAACCGTTTAATCCGGCAGCAGTTTTAACCGGACGGGCATTAGTCGGCTACGGATGGTCGCGTGCGAAACGTTTTACAACGGACGTACCAGTTTCCACGCTACAGGTACTTTTCAGAATTTTTCTATATCAATGCATAAGGTCTCTGTTATATTACATTTACAACAAAAGTATTAACAAGTGATTATATTGTTTGATTGATATGATTGGCAAATCTTCTCGTCAACGAATCGTTTTGAGTACCTGCTGCTAGCAGCAGCCAGCTGGTAATGTATATTTAGAATTTAATTAGTTAATAACGGTCATATTATTACTTATGTGAATAAATAAATTTATTAATAAAATATACATTATTTAATTCAATACATTAAACGAATAAAAAATATCATTGTAGTAAATTCTAATATACCTAATAACTAACATTTAAATGTAACAATTAAAATATATTATTAAAAGGAGTCCCTTTAGGCAAGGTTCTGAAGACACTGGCAGCGTTTCCCCTTTGAATAGCTAGACTAATTCTTTGTCCGAGGTAGCTGCAAGCTCTTCGGTCTCCTGTGATGTTGACTAACCTTTTTGCTGTTTCCCTAAAAAGCCTTATAGCGCTAGGACCCCATAGACCACGGGTCTCGACATCGAATGAGACAAAATCAATTTCGGAGCCTAGAACCCTGTATTTGCAGGCTTTTCAGCCGCATCACAAGCCGCACCAGCTCTGTTGTTGGTTTCATGAACAATATTTTAAAAACTAATAAAAAAAATTGAAAAATTTAACAAGGATGTTTTTTGCTAAATTTTTGTAACTCTGCGCTAAAAACGATTACGCTCTTGACAATTGAATGAAGACATCGCGTTTTATGTTCACAATTAACTTTAATTTCCTTAAAGGACTTCTCGGAATTTTCTTATTTGCAAAAAGGGTTGTTTATCTTTTGTGGCGAATAAAAATTCGCGACTGTTTACTTTAACTTGCAATTACTGATAGGAATCTATCTAAACTATCTATCTAGTAGACTAATATTGGGACGGCTAATGGCGACGTGTACCTCGCTCGTAAATACATATTAAGTTTCTCATATAAATAAAATAGATTTTTGTATTAAGAAATGAAGTTCTTTAAACATTTTTAATTATTATTCGACTTCTGGAAACAAGAGAAGTGACTACAGTAAATTATTATAATAAGCCTAAATAATATCTAATATTAAATACTACGAAAGGCTGTAATCAAGTTTGTCTTTGCCCTAGTTATCCATCAACAAAACATTGGAGTCTGAAGCGGTAATTACGACAGCAAATGATTATAATTATCACTCAATCAAAATGTTGCTAAGCATCATTATAGCGTGACCTTGTTTTACGAATGGCCCTCGAATAACCCTTCGGGAAAATTCAAAATTCAGTAAAGATTTTGTTTATTAAGATACAACTATAAAGAGAGCGGAAGCGATTATGAAAGCGAACAGGTACGTATACCCCGCCGTAAAAAGCCCGCCAAAACGCTTCTCAGTACAAGATGGCCTCTCTCTATTACGTACCACACCGGTAAACGCGTAAACAATTAATGTTGTCACGTTCTTCTCGTGTTTATAATAATTCTTGAATTACACAAATACTATGTGTATTTTTCGATCAAAAAAACTACAACATATACTATGTTTTAGACAAGCGAAGACATATTGTTACTAGCATTCTACGTCATCAGCGCTGACGAATGGGCGTTTTGTGTCACGTGAGTGGCAGTTCCAGGCAGTTTTTGCCGCGCACCACCACTTTGTGTTACCAGCTGCCCACTGAAGTATTTCCGAACCCATTCAACTTAGGGTCTTTTAAGAAAAGAGCGTACCGATTCTTAAAAGACTGACAATGCACGTGCGAGTCTTCTGGCAATATGAGTGACCGAGGGCCCGTTTGCCTCCTATGACATAAAAAAAAATACCGCTTTATCGCTATCGTGTAGAACCTAAACATACCTTAGTAGGTACACTTATTATATTGCAACTTGAAGACTGTAATAAATGACCGCTCTTAATTTCAGTTTCGAAGTGTCTACTTCGCTTAAATTTTGGTCGGAGATTTTGCAACTATTCCCTCGTTAATCATTTTTAGAAATAATGGCGTGATTCCGACTTTATTAGATTTCGTTGCAAACAATTTCGTTAAGACGTCACTTAAATACAACGCACGCTAGATATGCGCCTAATATTAGGCTATATGACAAAGTCCGATGATCATTTGACAGCTGAATTTTCGCTAAGCACGTTGTTTTGTCATGCTCTTCCTATAACGCCTTATAAACAATACTAATATCAAGTTCTCGATACTTTATATAGAATTTGTGTGAAAATAACTGACAACTAATTTTTCATTGATGTAGATCAAAAGATGTTCCGTTCAAAGCTATCGTCATGTGCATCGTCGTTGACATGTCGCGCATTAAAATGACAATTGACTTTTTATTACCTGAATTTATTGCGAAGCACTTTTCTATTCTTGAGTTTTATTTTTGTCATTTGTTATTATGCTTACTTATAGTATATATAAAACTTTTACAAAAGTATTTCTTGATCATAAATTAATATCAGTAGTGATAGATTTTAAACATCAAAACAACTGTTATAAGTAGAAAAAAATATGTATTATAAATTTGAATCAACAGAAATATTAATATCAAATCTATTGTGATATTTATGTAAGTACTATATATATTATTGTCGAAAATTATGCTGAACGGATATGTAATTTGTACCTACAGTACAATTTTGTATTATTACATGTAATAGTTTTGTAACTAAGGAATTGAGTACGGAATAGACGGGAAAGTTGTATGTTTTTATTGTTTCTATCAAAGCCATTTTTATTTGAAAAATAGCGTTTTATTCTTTGACACAAATAAAATGGATACTTTAAAATTTCTTAACGTATAGTTTTCAAACGTAATGGGGTCATGCCGTGGGGACGTTGAAAGCCTTTCTAAAAGGTGTAAGACAATAGTGCTCCAATTCCAACTTTGTGCAATTCAAATACAGCAAGTGTTTTGAGATAAAAGTTGAGGAAATAACTAGTCTTAGTCTGTACCGAGGCCCCAAAGTCCCCAGAGTGTAAGCAGTTCTCTGGGGCCTAATAAATAATAATGTTAGGGCCATAATAAACGAATTGTTTTGAAATAAAATTTTGTTTACTTTTTTATACATTTAATATGCGGTAACTTTGATAAAGAAACGGAAAAGGCTGCAGGGTACGATTCTGATTCTTGACTTGTTTCTCGGCTGTGCACCAATGGACTGTTTTAATTAGTTCGAACGGTGAAGGAAAACATCGTGAGGAAACCGACATGACTTAGACCCAAACAGTCCGATTTGTGTCAAGCACTGGAGGCTGATCACCTACTTGCCTATTAGATTGACAAATGAACATGAAACAGATAAAGAAATCTGAGGCCCAGACTTAAAAAGGTTGTAGCGCCACAGGTTTTTTTAAATAAGAAAAGGAAAAATACTTATTCTTCCTGTTTATGAGTTTATTGCCAGTTCTTCTCTTCCGTTCTACGCCCTTGATTTGAGAACTGGCAGTAAATGTAAAATTAGATTCATTTATTGTATATTTCTCTTTTTGAAGTTCATAAGTCTACATTATTTTACCTATATGAATAAATTATTGTTTACTTTGACTTTGGACTTTGACTCTTTCAGTTGTAGTGTTATAAATGATATGAACAAAGAACATTTTATTGTGCTATGCGCAAAGTGAAAGATTTCTGGCTTGGACTTTGAAATCTATGGGCTCCCAAATACATCGGGCCTCCGGTACTTCCCACGAGACCCTGTTAAATACAAAGTTGTACATCAATACATCTTACTTCCACCGCAACAAAGAAGGCTCTCGGGGCATTAAAACTTGCTACTCGAAAGGACGTTAATGGCCAAAAACTTCAACTTTGTATACTGAAGTACTAATTGCGAAGTTTTATTAATGTTTTTGTACAGTTCCGTTACTAAGACTATTCGTCCATCCATTTCGTTAAATCTAAATCTGCAACAATTGAAATATTTAAGGACTATCATAATTTAAACATTTTTATTTTCTATCTGTATGTATCTTCTACTGTTTCAATAAGGGTCACATTTCAGTATAACGACCTATTCAGGCTACCAAGCATGCATAAAATAAGGTATGCATGTTTGTTCATAAATTCCGCAAAATGTGTATTTCTTTTCTTTACAAATAAAAAAATATATTTTAAATTACTCTCAGAGAACAGTCAGATGAGTTAGATGTCCACGCATATCTGGTAATGTTTCCTTGGTGTATAATAATTAATTATAAGTTATATTTTTTTATTATATAGGTATTATTATCCGAATGCAGACACTATCTTTTTATAGACCGACAGCATAAATGTAACTGCTTTATCAATCAATTACATAAATTTATACATTGACAGCTGTCAAGTTACTATTACATTACTGTCAACAGTATTGTAAAAGAGGGCTGGATTTCCGCCATTTCCAATTTGGAAAGAAATTCGATATAATGCTATTGCTTAGCAACAATAGAAAAACTTTTCAACGAGACATTGTATAGTTGGTACATAAATCTGCTTCTATTGATAACTTCAACAACGGTATACGATTAATTCAACCTTCACTAAGGAGATGAACTAATCAAGTCAAACACGTCGTTCCCAAAATTATACACCGTTTTGAAAGAAACGCAGATTTGCGCCATACTGTACGATTGATACGATACCCATCATGATTTCCCGACCTCCAGTGAGATATACGAAAAATAAAACTTATATAGTACTTATTGATCTTTATATTAAGTTATCTTATTAATCCAAGATGAAAGCAAAAGACTTAATATATGCTTAATTTATGTTTTTTCTCCTATACAATCTTAAATATATAGAATATAATTAATATAAATTATTTAAATAAAAATATAATGTTTTTGTTATTTCCTTTTCCTTTAGGGAAGCGATCGCTTGTTAGCGATGAGGCCGCCCGTTGCATGTCATATAATTTTTCTATATTTTTTTTTATATATTATGTAACGAAGTGTAAATAAATAAATAAAATTAGAAGTTTCTTAAGGAGCAATAGAGATAAATTTAATAAATATAACGATAAGAGTTCGGATGAGAAAAACGTTAGGAAAAGGTCAAGGATAGAGGACGTTACAAAGAGTATTCGAAATAGACGAGAGACGCCTTCCAAAGAGCTTTTCAGATGGGAAGTGGAGGAAAATTGGTTCACAAAAACTGGAAAAAGGAAAAATAGGCACACAGTACAAGAGGAAAGGTTTTGCCAAGAGTGGGGCAAGAAAAGGCAGATTGAGAGTGTCCTGAAGGGGATTTTGGCGGAATCGGCAAGTTTGATTTTCTTTTAAACGTGTATTTTAACAATATCACTTGAAGTTTCTAGAAGAAGTGAAAGAAAAGAGTCTATTCAATGATTGGCCAGCCCCCTGTTAAAATATATAACTTATATATATAATATACTAGCGGATCCGACAGACGTTGTCCTGTCTACACGTCTTTAATTTCAAAATTTCAATTTTTAATAAGCCATTTTGATGAAAATTATTATTCAAATGTTATGACAATATCTAACGATCCAGCACATGGTCACACACGATATAACACAATGATAACAAAACTTTTTTTAAACTTCGGGACAGACTAAAATTAAAATTCGAATATTATTTAAAATTTGACACTGCGATGGTAGCGCCGTCTGTCGGATCCAATGTAAAACATTCCAAAATCAACAACAACTAATAAATTGAAAATTAATTAAAAAAAAAATTGTCCAGCGGACAAAATTGTGAATCTAAACCATTCCCAGATCCCCTTGAACACACACAAAAAATTTCGTCTAAATCGGTCCAGTCGTTTAGGAGGAGTTCAGTCACATACACACGCACACAAGAAATATATATTTTAAGATATCCTAAGCGGAATTATTGTAAGCGCGTTTCAAGGTCATCATATATTGGGTCGCTACAGTCACAATCAAATTAGGTAAAATGTTTTTGTAAGCAAAACTTGATCATTGATTCACGGTCGTTGAAGGTTTAAATTCTCTTGAAGGATAACTTCGCTTTATCAAACAGAAAGTACTAAAATAATGGTATGACAAAACATCACCGATATTTGAATTGTATTGTTAAATAATTCAGTGCTAACGTCCGTCAGAGTTGCCAATCAAAGGGCAACTGAACTCAACGATAGAATACACTACTGACATATTGAAAATTTACAACCTGTAAGATCTCTATGGTTCTGTGTGGTTTTGCAATAGCTGTTTTATTAGTATGCTAATGAAGCAAATCCTTATAACAATAGCTATTTCAGTAAAATTCAAATATGTAGCCTTATTTAGCCTACGCGTGATAAATGAAAGTATCGTAGAAGCGGAAGGGCCCAAATGTGTTAGATTTTGGCAAGATCATCTATCTTACGAACTAGCGTAGCGATAAGCGATTTATTTTTCTTAAAATAATCCGAAGACGATACGGCGTATAATTTGTTTTATGTTCATTTCTTCAAGCATAGGTCACTAGTGAGGAATAAAAAAATATTGTTTCTAACATAAAATAACTAATAATAATAAAGATTACATAGTGATTAATAGAAAAAATTAAGTTTGGTCCCTTAGTGTGTGACTTATTCGTTGAGCGGGGAACGCGCCACCTCTGGGATCACCATCTATAAATACCATATTGAAGTTTAAGAAAAGATCGCACCATTTCTTAAAAGGCTGGCAACACCCTTGCGAACCTTCTGACAATGTGGGTGTATATGAGCGGCGGTATCACTTAATATCGGATGAGCTTCCTGCCGTTTGCCTCCTATTATATAACCAAAAAAAATTAAGAAATAAATTCAAACACTATATCTAAATGATTGTGTTTTTCAGACAATGCATCAATCACAGAAGTACAACGAATGGATGCGGCATGGCTAGCACCGGGGTACAGAGAGCAGAGATGCAAGCACGAACCATCGGGCGCCGTCTCCAAATCAGCATCCTGATCATTGTCATGCTATTGGGCTTCAATGAAAGCCAAGGTAAACCATAATACTTTGCCCATACAACCATATATAAATCAAAATTGTTCTGATACTAATCCCAACACTAGAAAAACCCTGTGTTGTGGGTTGGTAGACTATAGTTTTCCCGTTCTCTATGGTACTTAAAATCAAATAAATATATATACAACTATATAACGACAAGTCTGACATCCCTGGATTCTTCTGTATCTTAAGATTTTCACTTACACTTGTTTTTAAAAAGAAAATAAAAAATTATATGTATTAAAACATAGACATATATATGTATATTTTAATATTAAGTATTTGTACGGTTTTATTTACTTTATTTGTTTATATTGATTATCAAATATGAGTGTAAAGAGCGAAGAAATTGCATTCTGTCTGTCGCCAAAAAGGAAAATTCTTCGTAGGGTTTGGTTATTAGAATGCAGATTGAAAACAATCTGAGATGATGAATTATTGGGTTCGGGTGTTAGACGATAAAGCGTTAAAATAAAGTCCACATTTATGAATCTTGACTTTTATAAATCAATTGACGTTTTTGTTAGTATAATGCTAGTTAGTGTATCATTGTATGGGAGACAAGCTAAACCAACCAAATCCGAAACATTTCGACACTTTAGGGGATTTGTCGTTAAAGCGAGGGTCGTTATGCAGTGTACATAATATGTCGGAGAAATATCGTCACTCCATTGATCCATTTAGCGGGTTTAGTGGGCGTCATGTGAGTAAAGTGTAAGCACAAAAGACACGAATAATTATCGTACAGTATAATATATATTAAATTTATATTCCTTTGAACATTATAAAATATAACACCGTGGCTAAAATTATAACGAGCAGTGAGTTCAAGGCACTGATATCCCTTTTAATCACATATCACGTAGAACCGACTTGCTTCAACATCTCATCACCACAATGCCCCTGAATATAAGATGTCTAAAGTCAAGATCCCAGTCAAGATTTAAAATGTAATATCTTAATAAATAAAAATAAAAATGTGTGCGTGTACTAGTGTACACACGTAAGTGTGTGTTCTTTATGATCTTATTATTCGAAAAATTATCTACTATATTGCAACTTTACAGAAATTGGTTAAATAAAGTTAAATAAAATAATGATTAACAAAAGGCCTTTATTAACATAGACATGAATACAAATAATACAATTTAAATTTCACCTTATTACTACTAAGATTATTACAGGATTACATTTATTGGAATATAATTATTACTATAATTGTTATCATTATTATATATGTTTGTTATTAATAGCTTCGAGTAAACCGTGGTAGGGACAAGAAAAACATGGCGCGTAACCGAAAAATGTGACGGTATTTTTTTTTCAACGCCGATAGCGAAGTTTCACTTCCAAAACTGGATTTTGATGACATTATATTAATCACTTAAGCCAAAGGACAAAGGACATCTGAAATCTCATCGAAAATTGTCGATCCGAAACATTGATTCGCTATACCCATTATACAGATTGCATAACACCAATTAGTGCAGGACGGTCATAGGCCATTATTTTGTTTTTACGACCACATTCACTAAACTGCAAATGCTAACGGGAATATTAGTCTGTGGTCTGTTTGTTGAGATAGAACAAAATTAATTTCATTTGTTTATTACGCATATATTACGGGGCTATATTATTATTCATATTTGCGATATCATCTATGTATAAACCAGCCCGCGAGTGCGCCGCCGGCCTATAGGCCACGAGCCCTCTGGTATTAAGGGTCTTATCACTTAACCGTTGGCCCTTGTTCTATAATTAAACTGGACTTCAGATCTTTTTGCCTGATCTACGCCCTTGACTTGCGAACTGGTTGTAAATGTAAATTTAATTTGTTTTTTGACGTTCATAAGTGTACTTGTTTACCTATATGAATAAAGATATTTTGAGTTTGAGTTTGAGTTTGGTATTTTTTTTTGCGCCAAAGAAGTCGGCTTATTTCTGTTGACTTCAGATTTAAGATAACCCCATAAGAAAAAATCCAGAGGGGTTAAATCAGGACAGCGTGGAGGCCAATTTATGTCACTTCTCCTGGAGATCAATTTGCCTGAGAAATTTTCACTAACTCATGGCAGAGACGTATTTGACTAACATTTTCACACAACTCCCTGCAAACTAAATGTAATCTTTCTTTTGAGACACAAGAAGACATAAAAAAAAAGTCAGAAACTCCCACCCACAATTTAAGATTTTAAGATGAGGTAAGGCACCTCAAAACTTTGATGCCCTTGTAAACTACCAGAAGGCTCCCAATTGCAGTCTGCCGATAGAATATTTACGTAATGCATTTGTGTTCAAACTTAGAGACAAATCAACACTAAGTCGGACAGGATTTAACCCGCAATTGTCAGGATTATTTGTTAACTTGCGGCTAACCCAGCTTACTGAACTTAATTAGGTTTTAACTAAACAACGAGTATATTAAATGCCGGTTTTAACCCATAGTGTAAGACGATTTAATCAGTATTATTTATTACTAATATTAAATGCTTAAAATTTAATTATACGTGCGAATATTGTCTGTACAGAGCGAGCTGTCAATTAGAAATATAGTTATTAATAATCTAAGGGCCTGGTTCACTGGTTCTGTATGGATAAAGTACCAAATAGCTATGCAACACTTAAATTACTCGATAGAAAAAAGTTCCAAATAAGATACTTCGCGTTTCATGACGAATAGCGCTATTTGACAGTTGTGAAACGCAAAAATACTGTTTATCCTACCAATAAGTAATAAATAGCTTAGTTGGAACTTAGCCGGACATTGTGAAACAGACGCTAAGTAATGTTTTTTATGTTTATTAATTTGAATCATCGATATGGGTAAAGCGAAACTCCTTACGGTTAAATATTTTCTAAAGAGTTCACAGGATTGATGAAGCGGCGGATAAACAGGCATTTCCATGATAGGGCCCTACGATAGGCCTAGTCTCACTTAACATCAGGTGAGATTGTGGCAAATGTTTAACTAGTTCTATATAAAAATGTAGCAATTTCATCACCCAGATCGTATCACGTACCGTGAATCTGTGACGTCATTTAATACCATAAATTTTCGTAATTCTTTTGTCCTACATCCCTTTAAAGCTCTTATACCTTTATATTTATCAGTAAAAATAGTTTGGTCGATAGAGTTTTTAATTGGCCCTCACAGAATACATAAGCGACACCTACCCGAGAAAAGTGGGTACTGCTGAAAGTGTGAGTCGGTTTCCACATGGAGAAGCAACCGTGAAGAACCGAGTATAAGTTATTTATTCATTTACTTCATATTTCTACATCTAACATAAATTAAAGTTAATTAAATACAATTATACTAATTATATAGCCAAAGATGGAATGCATAATATTTACAAAAGAAAAAACAAAAATTTATTCAATACATTTAAGCTATTAATACTATGGCGGTGTTCTGTGAAGTGTAAAAGTGAGTATGTGTATGTGAGGTAAGCTCATGATGTAGGTGATTTTCCGGTATGGAAAGTCTTAGTACAGCAAGTATTCTGTGAAAGCTTAAACAAGTCAAGATAATATAGTCATTTATTAACATAGCTTTTACACATTTAAAGAAAACACTTTTTACCTTTTACCACGCACGCTGTGAAGCACGCGAATCATCAGATAAGTTCAAAATTATGTTTAAATAATTGTAAGTTTACAATAACTCATAGCTTCAATCCGCTAAAAAAGTGTTTTCTTTATATCAAGGTATAATAAACAATATTTTTATTATTATAAATTGCAACAGGCATTATTACTGTTTAGATCGTCTTGAAACCTACTCTGCTAAAAGACGAACTATGCGATAAATTGACTTTATTTCATCCGCTATAGTAAGAGACATAATAAAACGAGGCAAACATTTTCTTTACAAAAGCGAACAAATTAGAACACTCTTAGCATTCTTCCGGTCCATTGTTGGAGTACAATGAGGATTCTGTACACTGCACGTTTGATTGCAAACAATATTGTCGATAGTTGAAGCACGGCCAATTTATTTAAAAGTATTGCAAAAGATTTTAACCTATCATCGAAAGGATGCAAAAACTATTAAAGAAAAAAAAACTACTATGTTGAACCAGCTGCCCGCTGAAGTATTTCCGAACCAACTATAAATATATAACACACTATAACTTAATAGTTAAAAGAAATTTAATACTGCTATATAAAATCAAAGTCAAAAGCAAATTTGTACCAAATATACAATTTGGTACAAATTTTTTTTTGGCACGCCATTAAGTATGGCAGAATGTGCGAACTTTAGATTTTACCACTATAACATTTTTCTTAATAAAATCAAGTCAAGTCAAAAATCATGTATTCATGTAGGTAACACATTTACACAGTCAAAAAGAAATATACCTTGAATGCTTCTAATTTTACATTTACTGCCAGTTTTGAGAACTCAATCAAGGGCGTAGAACGAAAGAGAAAAACCGGACAATAAACTCTCCGCCCCTATTTTTAATTGTCAAGTTTTTTCTTTTACACAACGTTTGTAAGGAGCTGCAACCATTACATCATGTTCCACATGACATCTTAATTAATAAATAATAATAAAAGAAATTAAAAGCAAAGTTTTATCATTATTATAAGCTGAAATTGTCTATGTCTTCATGTATGTATTGTTTCGCAAATAATTCGTGTTCAAGGTACAATTGTAAATATCTTAGCGCATACGATAGAGAGATCCTTATCTTCTTTAACAAAGAAATTAATGTATGACAGCAAATCGAATTAAAAAAGCTATCTAACCGCCTTACCTACGTGCAAAAATAGTAATTTTATATGCAATTTTTAAAGGCCAAAACAGTCATTAAAAATCTCCATAATTTTTAACAGCGTGTCTAGTAGAATATAGTAGTCATTGCGAAGCAAAAATGGATTTCCAATATACGTTAAGCTTTATTGCATGTAAATCGGGGGCTTATAGCATCTATTGAAATATCGAGCTTTAAGCGCGCTCTCAAACATATTTTGTGTCAATATACCGTTAAATGGGAATATAGGTGTGATTGAATTTGGTAACGTAAAACTTTACTTGACTTTTGTTTAATATTTATTTTGCATAAATCAAATAAAATTAATTTCTTATCTCTTATTGGTTCTATTATACAAACACTTGCAGCTGAGCTCGAAATGAATCGTTTAGTCATTTAGAAGTAGACCGTTTACATACAGACCGGATAATACTTTGTTCTCGTGCAGTCGATTAGAGTGAATGAATAGACATATTTTTAAAATACTGGAACATTGTATCTACCTTCACACTACTAAAATGTTCATGACTAAGCAGTGACATAAGATGAAAGAAAAGCACCGTTATCAAACTACAAAGAAAGTTTCTTGCCAGTTTTTCTTGCCAGTTCTACTTGCCAGTTATTCTTGACCGCTCTACGCCCTTGACGTTAATAAGTGTACTTATATAAATAAGGATATATTTTGATTGTCGATATTAGAAGACAGAGAGAATCACCTCTAAAGCCATAACTAATTGTGTTTTTGTTCATACACTTTGTTGTTGAAATATATTTTATTTCCAACACAAATATATTATGTATATACCATTTTCTTAACCTATGTAGGTTATTGTTATTTTAAATATACATACTATGCAGTAATAATAAAAACAGTAACTTAAAATTTAAAACAAATATAAATAGATTGGTAGCTGTGGTAGTGTACTTTTAACGCTGGCAGCATTTCCTCGCTGTATTGCAATACTTTCTACTCTTACTAGTACTTCGTTGAGCGAGGAGCACTAGCTCTGGTGACACAAGATCGCCAAATCAAAACAGAAGATGGCGATATAAATTCCATTTATAAAAAGCAAAGAACGCGTTATTAATGTGTTTCATTAGGACGTGGAATTGAAGCTCTCGATAGGCCGGAAATTGAATTAGTTTCTCTATATCTATCTAATTTAATTCTTGATATTTTAGATTGAATCTTATTTTTAGCTTTCGTCTTGTATGCAAAGCGTAGGATTACCTTTTTACGACCCTAAATTTCAAGATAGCTTTCACTTAGATTAAAGAGCTTACTGCCGCTCATAAACTTATATTAGCGTAATAGAATAAAATCATTTATTCATTATGGTACACAATGTACACTTATGAACGTCAAAATGGAATACATGTTAAGTGCTTCTAATTTTACATAACTCCCAAATCAAGGGCGTAGAATGAAAAAGAAATGGCGATAGACTCTCCGCCACTGTTTTTAATTGCCGAGTTTTTGTTTTATAAAATGTTTGTTTCTGCAATCTTTACACCATGTTCCACGTGAAATCTTAGGTATTAATAGTTTAACATTTTTTTTGTCCTTTGTCACAAGGAGGTATGGCAATTTAGATTGGTAGACGAATTATTTTTTCCATATAAAATTAAATCTTTACAAAATAATGGCATATAATGCTTCCGTCGCCAAACACTGGCACACTTTTGGACCCTGAAGCACTTGGCATTGCCATCAGCCTCCACTTGTGGCTATAACTTGTTGGAAGTATATATATACTTTGTGTCCTTCGAAGTAAGTATTCTTGGATACCATACCACTGTCAAAAGAGTGGTCATTTTTCTCGCCACGCCGCACTCAATGACATTATATACGATGGCATATACAAGCGGCCTGATGGAATGACCTTGATCCCTTGAAAGATGGGATGCGCATTGGTATGGGATGCTACATACCTCGAACAAGCAAAAATGCTGGGGCGGCCGCAGTCTTAAAAAAATAAACAACGAAACAGGAAAATAATAAACGATTTAAATACGAACTTCAATTTTGTTCCCTTTGAAATAGACTCTTGGGTGTATTGTTATGATTAGTTACATAAATAAAAAGATGCCTTATTATATTGTTTTTATTTTATTCATTGTATATATTTTTCTCAAGTAAAACTTCGCTTCAGGTATAGATTTATTAGACCTAAACATCTACGACAATTGACAGACACAACTGTCTTGTCTACAAAATTAGAAAAAAAATCAAGAATCCATTATCCTAAGTAGGATTGCAGCGCATTGATTAAATAAAGAAAATCAAAATATCGATTGGAAGCCAAGCTGTTGATTTATTCAATGCAAGCGTACAGTGTAGTTCCTGACGATAGGCCGGGAGAATAATGAACACAACAGACGGAAATATTTACCTATATACACATAATGGACTGGTGAAGTCTGTAACTCTCATCCATGATCTATCTGATGTTTTTAAGAAAATATCGTGAGGACACCGGTCATAGAGAAAGTCTTCATTACTAATCTATAAAATGAGTCATACACATTCTGATTCCGTCTCCCGTTTCAAAAATCGCAGGCTGGAATTTCACTGAAAGATTACGTTCATTTCTTGTAAAGTGAAACATTTTTCCTCCCATCATTCCTAGACATTAAATAGGTCCATTAAGACGGTGGTTGAATAGGCATCTGAACAGGCGTGACCTCCAACAGGCCACATTGGTCTGCATTGTGGCCACATGTCTGTCCAATTCTATATAAAAAATGCAGACGTCTAAGCTGGACCTGCGATTTTTATTATTATTAACAGAATACTTGCGTATGAAGCAATTAGCAAAGGAGACATCTGACCCAAGAGATTAAAGCGGCACTTATATTTAGACTTGTTAATTCTGCTTTAGTGAAGCGTGTACAAAAGTCATTAACCTTAGTACTAATGAAACAACAATATTTTGTTAGGTTTTAACCTGTACGTACGAAACCTGCTCATAGCGATAATTATTTACTCCGTAAAAATGTTAAATATTAATATAGAATATAATTAAAACAAATATATCTTACTTGTGTTATGATTTATTTACTTAAAGTGGGAATGTAATAAATAGATTTTGGAGTGATTAAGTAGTACAATACATAGTGGTAGAAGGACAGAATTTTTAATGAATGCTTTAAAGTTTGGCTTTCCACGACAGATTTTCAAGACACTTCTTTCGCACCATTGTTTTACTTAGGGCGGTTAAAGCGAAGAGCGTACCACTACCCACCTTGAAGCATCCATGGACACTTTGATAGGATGTCCATTGGTGGTGGTGATACTGCTTTTATTTCACTCTATACTATTTGATTTGATAGGATTCACAGCGTACATATAATAGATAAATTATCGATTAATGAATATAAATAAGAGTTGTGTTTTAGGTAAAAGATGAAACAAAAGATAACAATGTATCCGAAAATCATTTTCATTTGAATGTGGAATTTGAGTAGGTAGCGTAGAATTTTCGTGTTCGTCTTTCCAGTACCATTGTACTAAGCTCGTAGCCACTTCCATTTGCATTAATTCCTTGTTGAGACGATGTAAAGTCGACAAAATTGCTACTAATTTCAAAACTTTAGCTTTAATTTTGTTGCATTGCAGAGTTTTAAGTCGTTATTTTCTAGATCCAATTTGTATCATTACGAGAATATATGAGGGTACTTAATGAGATTAAAGTAGCACAGATTTAACGAGGCTTTTGGTAGTGTTTACGTGTGTAATTTTTATTAATTTTTATTTATGTAAAATATAGTCAGCGTCTTATACCGTATGTGCCGTATGGACAGTTGCAATGGGCTGTTTGCTACCCGCAATTTGTTTGCGGCCTTTGAAGGACCGAACGAACCCGAACTACGGCCTTGATTTGAACTGGTAGTAAATATAAATTTAGAAATAATTTAACATCTTTTCTATTGACGTTCATAAGTTTAATTGGATTCCATGAACAAAGTTATTTTGAGTTTGAGTTGAGTAGTTTTCGTTAACTGTAGCTCTGATTTGGTCTCTATTGTAAAACAGAATAAAATGTTCAAAAGTTGGAGTATTGAATGTATTCCCAGTTATAGATACGGTTTTACAGAAACAAAATGAATATAGAAATATGACAGCGTAACGGTATAGATATACAATAAAGAAGACAGTTTGGCAGAAATAAAACCATGAAGTTAGAGCCCAGACTTTTTGTCATTGTCTATTGTCAATGAATTAACATACTCGTACGATGAAATAAAAGGTCTATGTCAAAGACAATGACAATTATTCAAAACCCTTGCCAATAGTAAGTCATGCTATTGAATACATATTTCTTTGTACTCTCCAAAGGTTTAGTCATTCCAATTTTTTCTGTTTTATGTAAAAAAGTCTCCTCTAGCGAAAATGCTCTCTTAACTATAAATTTAACTTTATAATTAAACACTGTATTCTCGTTTACATGAAACTCTTGAAACAGAATTTCGCCTCAGGTGGCTGTTTAGTCAAGTTGCAGAATTCAACAGCCTTACGAATTGTTCAAACTTGGCTAGGTCTGTATACCTGCCTATTAAAATTATATTATTACTAGCTTCTAGGAACTAAATCTCAGAATACATAACATTACAAATAAATAATTGTTAAGGCGTCTGTAGAATTGTTAAATGTGCCAAATAGAGTACATTATCAAAGTCGTTACATACATATAAGTACACACTTAACGTGTGTGTAGTAGGTACATGTATGTACTATAGGTACGGATTACGCGTTAGGAGTTTAACTTCAAAAACAAAAGACGGTACGTCGTGTTTTGTTTGTTATTGGTGAATAGCATCTGTAGTCTATGGACACGCGACTCAAGCTTGACCAATTACAATTAAACGAAACTATCGCTTCCTCTTTCGATTTGGATTCACAAGGACCCACTGAAGCTTACTTGGAATAAAAATAGTAATGCTTCATATGTTTTTGTTTCATGTATGTGTTATGTCAAATTACGTTTGTGAAAATGTGCCAAATTAATGATTAATACAAATGAGCACTGAGTTGGTACTTTTTTTATGTAATAGGAAGCAAACGGGCATAAGGCTCATCTGATATTAAGTGCTATCGCCACCCATGGGCACTCACATTGCCAAATACTCGCAAGTGCGTTGCCGTACTTTTAATTTTCATTTAGATTTTCAGTCTAAACTTACAATAAAACACGTTTTTGCTTGATTTAACGACATCTCTGCTACTGACTACACTGAATACAATTTTTTCCAGTTTGTTAATGTTGAGTTGTATTGTTTTTGTTGTACTTAATTTACGACATAAAAAAAGAAACGCCTCATTCTTCATTACATTCTCTATGAGAAAGTAAAGATTATGTAACAGTGTTTCCTACCTAAATAAAATAGTTTCAATGCTGAAATGTTAAGAAGATTAATTACATTGAAGTATTGATTAAAAAACTTGTTGGAACTTGAATATCTTAGCTTGAACTTTTTGTAAACTTTGAGCCGTTTTAAGTGATTTCGAGGCAAGTTTTTTGCTTCTCTTTTTTTCATTTCGGATGGTAACAGTATTTTAATTAAACCATCTTTATACTTAAAACATTGTATGACGGCTAAATTGCTTCACAGCAAATAAAAATGGGCCAAATCCGAACATGTAAAATCTTGATAAAAATTGCTACCTATTCGTGTTTTTATCAGTTTAACCTTTTATTTCCTGTGAATCAAAGACCAATTTGCACCTGCATCATGTGTGGCACAATATGCGAACTAAAGACATATCATAACATTTTGGGACCATATTCTTGCAAATAAATTATCATTGTTATCAAAAAACTCGAAAAACGTGAATGAAACCAAAATATAGTTTCAAAAGCTAATGGCGAGTTTTTAGGATACGATATTTACTACAGCTAACATTAATAATATATCTACCAAAAAACAATTATAGTAAGTAAATATATACCCAAAGATGGAATACATAATAAAGAGTACAAACATTTACGAAATTAAATACATTTAACTAAGTAATTCCTAAGTTAATGTGGCTGTGTGTGCATTGATGATAAATTTCCATACCTGCTCTATGTTTATTTTTTTGCAATAAATCATTTACAAATACACTTTAAATAATTTGGGAAATACTTCGATGTTAAAAGAAAACTATCAACAATTCACATTGAAGAGTAAATTCAATAAAGTGGAAATTTCTTGCGGTTGAAAAATAGTTACGTTTAAGAGGCTTAGCTGTGTCAAGAGGCTTCGCGTTAAGTTAGTTATATTAATAACGAGCCAGCTAACCGGGGCCGGCTTATGGTCACAGGTTTCCAATTACACTTGCCTTTATGAAATACGGTTAATTTTTAACCCGGCCAAGATATCGGTGGCATTCTGTATTAACCGTCTTTCTGGAATTGCAAATAGGATTTTCATTTATATATATATATACTAGGGGATCCGACAGACGTTGTCCTGTCTACACGTCTTTAATTTCAAAATTTCAATTTTTAATAAGCCATTTTGATGAAAATTATTATTCAAATGTTATGACAATATCTAACGATCCAGCACATGGTCACACACGATATAACACAATGATAACAAAACTTTTTTTAAATTTCGGGACAGACTAAAATTAAAATTCGAATATTATTTAAAATTTGACACTGCGATGGTAGCGCCGTCTGTCGGATCCAATGTAAAACATTCCAAAATCAACAACAACTAATAAATTGAAAATTAATTAAAAAAACATTGTCCAGCGGACAAAATTGTGAATCTGAACCATTGCCAGATCCCCTTGAACACACACAAAAAATTTCGTCTAAATCGGTCCAGTCGTTTAGGAGGAGTTCAGTCACATACACACGCACACAAGAAATATATATATTAAGATATTTATTTATTCTTGTTAAGGTAGCCGACAGCTATTTTGATTTTTTTAAAACCTGTGTAATAATTAACAAATAATAACGATGAACGGCCAACCCTAGTAAAAAATAACATTAGTGTTTGTGTTTATTGTATGCGTGTTTGTGAGAGGGTATGTGTTCTTAAAAGGCCTGATACGCACTTGCGATGCTTTCGACTTGGATGAGATTCTGCGCTCTGCATTTATAAACTAGATTTTATATAAAATTCAATAGGTTATCTTAATATATATAAATCTCTTGTCACGATGTTGGTCCGCGATGGACTCCTAAACTACTTAACCGATTTTAAAATTAAAATATAATAATTAAATTGGCACACCGTGAGCAGTCTGGTCCAATATTAGAGATAGGATAGCTTAGATCTTTAATTATAGTCGCGTTTATATCTTCGTGTGTTAAAAGTACCAAGGTTTCACATAAGCTATCATCCTTTCACATAAGTTCTCCTACCGTTTCCCTTGAATAGTTTACTACTATGTAATATAACAAAATACTTAGCCACAGCAACGCTTGGCCGTGTCTGCTAATCTTAATATATATATTTCTTGTGTGCGTGTGTATGTGACTGAACTCCTCCTAAACGACTGGACCGATTTAGACGAAATTTTTGTGTTCAAGGGGATCTGGGAATGGTTTAGATTCACAATTTTGTCCGCTGGACAATGTTTTTTTAATTAATTTTCAATTTATTAGTAGTTGTTGATTTTGGAATGTTTTACATTGGATCCGACAGACGGCGCTACCATCGCAGTGTCAAATTTTAAATAATATTCGAATTTTAGTCTGTCCCGACAGTTAGCGCTGCGATCAAATTAAAAAAAAGTTTTGTTATCATTGTGTTATTGTAGACCATGGGCTGGATCGTTAGATATTGTCATAACATTTGAATTGTAATTTTCATCAAAATGGTCCAGAATGTTTTAGCTTATTAAAAAAAGTTTGAAATTTTCAAATTAAAGACGTGTAGACAGGACAACGTCTGTCAGGTCCGCTAGTTTTATATAAAATTCAATAGGTTAGACGACACTGGTTCTAAACTTTATAATCCACTTTATTTTTGTTTATAGCATCGTATTGAATTAACTTGTGGTTTATTGTGTTAAGCTAGTTGTATAAGTCTGATTATACGTTGTTTATACAACGAAACGAAGTCTGAAACTTCGAGACCCCATATTGTTAATATTTAGTACAGACCTGTCGAACAACAAGATATATTCACTTAAATATTAGGCCAATTTAAAAGAGGGTGCTGAAAGCTGTATAATTCAAACTTTCTTAACAGGCCATACAAAAGGTGTTAACTCGACCAGTCCCGAAGTGCTTTGAATTCGCTTAAACTTTCCCTTTACTCCGGATTATAGCACAATGAAACCGCCACTTATATATACCGTAATTTTATTGTTCAATTTCATAGCTTTTAGCACGTGACCTTTTTAATCGACTGTTAAATGCATATATTTAATAAAAAGCTTTACTAATTGGGCACATTTAAATACTCGTGGAATTAGTCTTTATATCTAGTTTTTGTATTTATACTCCTAAGACTAGGTATGTCTTTTTACCGAGTACGACTCGGAGGCCGTTGAAGTATCACGTAAGCAGATTTACTGTCATTTATTCCCCCCCCCCTTCTTCCTCTTGTCAGCAAAATAAATCAAACCTCTAAAAAATAATACTACATAAACGTGTTAATTTTTTCCTTTTCTAGCATAATATTGGTAAAATGTGTCAAAAAGTATTAATATAATATAATTATTCACCAAATAAGAACCAAAGATCTTTACAAAACACAATTTTGTTTAAATGATAGAGTTTGCACAAATTTACCTTTTCCAAAGAGATCTTTTAAAATGCGGACTTAAATTCACTTCAGCTCTGCTAGGATTTAGCGTAATTATTTAAACCCATTTTATCATTTGCAAGAGTATTCTTGAAATTATTTTTATCTTTTCTCTTGAGAATTATTAAGAAAGTGCGTATTGTTAGTTAGTTAAGTCGGTCAAGGACTGTAAGCTATTCAAGCCTTTATTTAAACAGATTTTGTATACTAATTTTTAACACAAGGCCGCCTTGAGATAGAGATTTTAAATGCTGAGAACATGACCTACAAGTCCAATATGTGACCTTAGTAATAATAAATATCTAATGCGTAATAAATAAATAACTAAAAGAAAAAATATTTGTTGAAAAGAAATATCTGTTAATACAATCTGTATCAGTCAAGCATGACAGTGACAATTGTACACTAACAAAGACTAAAGATGGACCGAAATAGCTGAGAGCCTCTTAAAACCCTACTCACTATAACCATCGCTTGTAGAGTTTATGAAAGCTTAGGAAGAAATAACAATGAAGTCCTTAGCAAGTGTACTTAAGGAAACGTAACACTGATTTATAAAAGGTTTAACTGATACACGGAGACATTTTGCGCTTTAAAAAATATTTTTGATGATAAAAATATATATAGATATCTATGAGTATTGTATTATTGTATTATTATTTACTCTACTCCTCTATATCGATCGAAATATGGAGTGTAGTATTACGAAAAAAGGTCATAAAATATCCGCAAAAATTAAAAAAAAATCAAACCAGGATGGGTTGAATTTTTTTTGTCACTTAGGAGTACAAAAATTGATTACCACTTCTCTGCAGAAGATACACACAAAAGATCGGTCAAACCGTTTGAAGGACACAAACGGTAGCTAGATTTTTCTATATGATCAAATATTCTGTATTCAAGTATTTTAAAGGAGATACATAGTATTTCTAATTGTTTAGTATTTATTTACCTTGGAAGATCGGAGTGGCTATGGTATGTAATGCTACTTGTATAGACACTTTAGCCCCGTCTCCCCTCCCTCGGATAAGACTGCAGAACAGGCGGAAAATAATAAGCGACTCAAATAGACAAGTTTTCCTCCAACTTCGAATTTGTTCCCTTTAGAGAAGATATTTTTGGGTATTGGGATTCAAGTGCACATATGTTAAAGATTTCAGTCGGCGTCTGGTAGATAGTACCGGTGACCTCACACCTGGTGCTTTTTTCGCTCAAGAAATAAGTATCGCAGCTTAAATGTTGTTAAAGGTACAATGCCACATTGATCAAATTTTTAAGTTTATTTCTTATATTCATTTTAAATTATTATTATTACTATGTAGGATACGAAAAATAAATGCTGTATATTTCATTGTTATGATTACTTATAAATTTTGTTCTTTTAAAATGTTTTGACGTGTCTCAGAGGATGTAACAAAAGCTGACTTACGAGAAGCTCTTTTAAGAAAATTATAGGCTTAGAGCCAAAATTTTGTGTGCCTTAGTCTATAGGTAAGTAGATGTACAAAACATTTACTGAAAAACTGAAATTCCAAAAATGTTAATAAAGTTTATCTATATTAATTTAATGTAAAACCAGCCGATTTCGTTGGCTCCAGTGTGGGGCGTGGGCTCCACGTTAGAAAATAATGCGTTTGTGTCAAAAACTAGATGTATGCATTAGACTGATTCAAAAAAAAAGATATATTTACTCCAAAAAAATATATTTTGAATCAGTCTAGTATGCATATACCATATCTACTACGTAATCTCTCAAATAATTACTGCATTGCTTTTTTAATACACATTAATGTTAGCTTCTTAATGTTTTTTGTTATTCCGTTTGTCCCCAAATAGAATACCAAATTACGCGATTAGCACGAACAAAGGTGAGTTGATTAAGAAATTATTTGGGACGGGGACAATATCTCGTGTAATGCGGGATAGCCGGAGCCTTAATTTTAAGGGTCGACCTGAGTGAAATAGAGATGTGCTAATCAATGTGATGTATACGTCCATACGTAAACGAACGATAAACGCCTCTGAACTTTAAAAGACGTATGACAAAGTTTTTCAATGTTTTTTAACTGTTAATTCAGCGTTGAGGTGTTTAACTGTCATTCTTTTAGTAAAAATAGTTTCCCCTGAGATCTTAAAATTTTAAAGCATGTAGATATTGCAGATTTGGAGCGAATAATATTAGCCAGATAGTTATCATTTCCAAATGTAGGTACTGGATTTTATTTTAAAATATGTGCAAGTCCATGGAATGCTAAGATAAAGAAATGTGTTGATTAAGATATTATATTACTAATAAAGTATTTATACGTATATAACATTTTAGGCATAAGGAATTAACATCTTTTAACAGGCATCATTTAAACAATACAATCTATCTATTCTAAAACACATTACAGTTACGTTGAAAATAAATTTCACAAAATATTATAGTCAAAACATTACACCAATAACCCGTTTTACCCTTTCGGCTAAGACATTCGCTTATTACGTAAATTGTATGGCTTTTCTCGTGTTGGCGTAATTTATAAATATTCACAGTACCAGAGACATCCCTACTCAGTAAAAGTTGGAACAAATTAGGGTTGACACGTATTTTTGGGAGTTCAGTAATTTTAAAGTACTTAGTGACGTTTGAATCCGAAGAACTTTTTGAAACTTTTTTAATTAACACCGTTTCTGATAATTTCCGTTTTTATTTACAAAAACTAGGATTTTTAAAATCCAACGATTTTCTTGAAGTTCCGTAGCTTAGCCTGTGGCAGCGGCGGTAACATACGAACGTCAAATCCTGAATGGCGCTAACAAAGTTATTCTGACAGCTAGAAATGTATACAACTTCTCGATCTAAGCCAGTGCTTAGACTGGTCTAGGTAATAGACGACTGTAATGTTTCACTTATTATAAACTTAATAATAAATAAATCAGTAGCGCTACAACCTTTTTAGGCCTGGACCTCAGATTTCTGATCTGTTTTTGATCTAAGACAGGCCGGTTTCGGCAAGTTCATTAGTGCACCACCAGGCATCGAACCTACGACCTCAGAGACGAAAGTCACACGCTGAAGCTACTAAGCCAATCAACTATCAATAAAACTATCAATAAACTTATATGCATATAACGTCGTAATTATATGAATTTGCATACACTTAATAAAACAAAACATTATAAAATTTGAACTACCAAAACTACTAAAGTAAAAACATCTCGCATTAGTCAAATAAATGATTTCTTCGCTTTTTTTGTTTTTATACACTGGTCCTTTTAAGAATTGGTAGTACATGGCAAAAATTGCTTAAAAACTCTCAGTTGTGGAAATTTGTATTTTGTATATTACCTTGTCATTCGATGATGCATGGTATATCTTAAATAGTTATCTATAATCCCAGTGATGTAAAGAAAATACATGTATATGTCTCCTCAGCCTTAAAAGCTGGAAAATTATATTTATGGGAAACGAAAATTGAGGAGCAGCTATTTTAGCTGCCTACACAACCCTTAATTGAAGGTTCTATTGCAACACATGCATATTGCTAACCATTACTAACACTTACGTCCAGTAAGTGTCAAATCTCTGGTTAAGTGTAAATTGAATTGCATGATAACTGCCCTTTGATAAACACGTTTGTGAAATTTGTACCAATTGGTGATTAACTGTTTCGAAATAAAAATAGTCTATGTTATTCAGACATAGCATTGGTGAAAGAATGTTTTAAATCCATCCGTTTTTAATTTTTTTACAAATATACTTACGATCTTTCTTTATAATTATTTCGCACGATTGGACATTTAATTTGGAGAATTAAATGCTGCCGACTGAAGTATTTCCGCACCAATTCGACTTAGGGTCCTTCAAGAGCGTACCAATTCTTAAAAGGCCGGCACCGCACTCGCGAGCCCTCTGGCATTGAGAGTGTCCATGGGCGGAAGTATCACTTAACATCAGGTGAGCCTCCTGCCCGTTTGCCCCCTGTTCTATAAAAACAAAAAAGATAAAAAAGCCCATGTTATTATGGCATGGCATTTCGTAGATAGTATCGGTGATCCAGAGCTGGTGTTCTCCTCGCTCAACGAATAAGTATCGAATACAACTAAGAAAAGGGACAAACACGTCAACTGATTAACCAATCACGCGATCGACTCTCCGTATCCCCCCCCCCATTTGTTCTGGTACTGTACCAGCTGTACGTAGGTTAAGAAAATTATAAATACTGGATATTTCACTGATTGTTAGGTGTCGGTATTAAAAAGCGATTAAGTAATTCATCATTATATACATAATACAAATTAGAATTATATTGACAAAGAATTTGTAGTATTTTCAATAGTTTCAATTGCTATGATAAAAATTGCTTTCAGATACTTTAGGCATACACACATAACTAACTAACTAAAAGCTAAAACCTAACTATAATAATTATGTATTTTTATATCGCAGCCAAAACACAATTTAACAGACGAAATATTTCAGAGTACAATAACACATATATATTGCGTATGAATAAGGCGGTACACTCGGCGCGTGAATACGTTGGGATCAAATAAATAGCCTAATAAATACTAACAAGAAAAATACACTATAAATTAATTACAGTGAACTAGGGCTTCGTATGAGGAATGAACAGCTTATAACTCGAAGCCCCGCAGTTACACTGATTATTATGTCGCTAACAGGGTTCAAGTGACACGCGCGCTTTGCTTACACAGATAAATGTATGGACTATGACATGTCAGTCTTCTTTCCCGATGAGTAGGGATGCCTACAGGTTCGTATTTAATGACGTGGAATAAGTGATACCTTGATTTTCTTATGTTCCAAAATAAAGGTATTTTTCTTTCTTGTATGTATCACTATTTCTTGTGAAAAGGTGGTGACAAAAAAATTTTCTTCTATTAAATTTATTCGCTGTCACTAAGACTGGTGCAACTACTAAAGCAATGAAAACTTTGCTTACTCCGCCGTCACAATTCCGCTTATAACGTGTAATACTAGCGTTAATAAAAGACTTTCATATGCTCTGACAGTGAAATGAAGTTACAAACTAAAGATTAGCCTCGTTTTAAATATAGTGGAATTCCTACAATTTCAAAAGCGTATTCACTATTCAACATCTGACCCTTTTATCGCGTCATTCAGCCAAATTGCTAGACTTAAATAGCAATTCACATCTCATTTCTTGCTTTTTATAATGTGTATCTGTCTGGTTTGTAAGGTTTTTAAATTAAATAATTTTATCTTATCGGGGCGAATTAAAAGTTCAAGTTCAGAGCTTGAGTAATTTTACGCAAAACTGGAAATGCAAGTTTTGATTTAATAACGTTAAACACAGGTCTTAACTTTCGTAAATGTTTGTTTTAAGTTTGAACCTTTCTTTAAAAATATAATTATTTTTCTTATTAATAATACATTTTTCAATTTAAAAATAACTACTTCAACATTGTAGACATTAATAATGAAATAACGAAATTCACTTTTCTTTTAAAATAAAATTAAATAATATATACATTTTTCAATCTTAAATATAAAAACCTACCTCAACTTTATAGATCATTCTATTAATAACGACATAAATAAATTTGTATGTTATTTTTTTAATCAATTAAATTTTACCATACAAGACGAACGTAACTACATTTTTGCGTGTCATTTATCTTTATTATTAATAACATAACTTACACGGAACATCTGTTTGCCGAAAAGTTGCGGTCCTCCTGATGTTTTCCTACGACGAACGAGCCAGTGTTAATTAGGCATAAAGAAACACCCAAAATGCATAGCCTGGCATCAGATAGTTTAAAGTCAGCCAAGTCGATTGTAATGTACAAAAATATATACTAGCAAAATCTATTATAACGACATCGAACGGACTACTTTTACTGTGGTAAAAAATCGATGGTCAACATTATTGAATGTGTGATTAATATGAATTTTAAGACATTACAATAAAAAACTTTACGTAGGTACATAAAATTATCATTTAACAAATTCTGTTTTTTATAAGGCGGTCTAATAGAATTCAGCGGGACCTTTGACTTTGGTTAATATAATCGATGGTGTCGTAAACGGTTCGACTATAATTCGATTTAACAGCTACGATTGCCCAACGCAAAATAAAAATAAAAAACGAAATAGAACCAGGATAATTTATAAGGAAACAATTTCCACTTCGTTACACTTACGATGGATCCTTTCAAAGCTACCCGAGTTTTTCTATTCCGCTTAAAGCTCGTAATCACTTAAAGCGGTACTAATAAAGTACGGATTATCGTTGCTAATATTTTCAGCATGTCTCAGTTTGTGCTTAGTACTGCGTTGTGAACCCCGTGGCGCTATTGTGGGGGCGAGTAGGGCTGACGTGTTGATGGATTCCCTGTCACTGGGGGTACCCACAGTCCATGCATCAAGACATACGGGGAGCGGCCTGATCTATCAACTTGTTAAAAAAAGGCTCCAAGTTGGTGCATCCGAAAACAATAGTTCTTTTTCTTATGGAAAAGGAAAAGCGGAGGAGTAAACTACTTTGTCTAATATACTTAATTTTGTAGGCTGAGATGTAAATGGATAATGATAGCTCTCTATACGTGCGTATGAAAACTTTTTTTGAAAGTAAACCGCAAAGAAAACTCGACAAAAACATCTCATTCTCTACAAGTGTGGCATGGTTTACACTGACTAAGCCTTCAGACTTAAATCCAGTTGCAATATCGTTAAGCCAAAATTCATTAAAACTACCGTAAGTACGAAACTGTATTAAACTCCATTTCGCATTAATAATATTAGTTTAAACTGGAAATTCGCCTGCATTAGACAAAGGTACCCTACATAGTTTTTGGGTTAGTTATAATTATATTTAAACCCTTATACATTTACCCTAGCCGAGATGAGTAAATGCGTTCATCCTTCAATTCACTAATCATCGCGAGCTTGCTTCCGACTATTTAAGATTGTCTCTAAGACTTTCAAAGTGTTATCTGCAAGTACTCTGACTTTTAAATCACCTTAACTGTTAAAAATTTGCGCCAGTCATGTATAAAATGTTTTAAATGAAGCTCTGCTAAGTGTCCTCAGACAGATTTTTAAACTTCTCTCTCCTGAGTCAGTAGCACCTGAGCGTGTTCAACAAGGAAACATCTGAAACGGATTATGTTTCCATCGGTCTCTAGGCAGCGCCCCTGTTATAACAGGTTACAGTTTAGTGGTGATCTGTCTTTGACATGATTCCTCCTAGTTGGATATAGATAAGTTATATAGATAAGATATATATAAGATAAGTTTCTCCGAGTTCTCTCTCTGCTATAGTATTTAGACTCGCCTATTTCCCCATAAGCAGACGATACATCTCAGATTTCACCGTACGTGGAGTTGGGACAAGTATCGGTGCTCTTCCACGGTTTAATAACATGTTCCTCCAGTAGAAATTTTCTACTTCTTCTATATATCATATATGGCTGAGTAACATTTTGGTACAGAAACAGAAAAGAGATTGATTAAATACATACAGTTCACACACTAAACAACATTTGAAAACCTCAATTTTAGAGGTATCTTCAGTACTGGTTTACTGAATACCTTTATTTACAGTAGGTATACAGTATACACACATTAAAGTTAATTACAAAAGAATAACATAATTTTCGAGTATATTTTAACTGTATTATAAGTATTAAAAAGTTAACTGAAATCTATGGGAAGTAATTAACTAAGATTCTCTTAATTCCAGGTACAGCGCATTACGGCGAAGACAGTGTCGGCTCATTCCCGTACTTTGAATACAATGTGCCGCGGAATGTTACTACGGTGGTAGGACAGACCGCCTTCCTCCATTGTCGAGTTGAGCAACTTGGAGATAAGGCAGTAAGTAGTAATGACATTTGTTTCAGCAAATTTCACCAGCTCTTAGAGATGTGAAAAAGAAGTTCGATTCTGATCCAAGATTAGTGCATTATGGTCAGAACGAAACGCCTACAGAGTTTTATACCTGAATTATATCTGAGTCACGGAGTATATTTTATCTTATCCTAAATTATTTGAGGTAAAAATCGATCTCGCGTGACTCATTCACGTTGTTATCAGGTGTGCCGGTTTCCTCACGATTTTTTTACCGTTCTACCGCTTAACATCAGGTGAGCCTCCTGCCCGTCTGCCCCCTATTCTATATAATAAACGCGCTTTTTTATAGTAATTCAAGATATGATTACCTTGAGCACTATTCGTAATTCTGTAGTCATATTATCTAAAGTACTTTTGTCTTCTTTCAACACAGCGTAAACTCAATTTTATAGAAAGAGACAATAGAGTACTTATAATAGTAAGCCGTAAATAATCTTATATCTCATTAAATGAACTACACATGTCTACACAGTAATTCATAATTTCACGTTACAACTATCTTAAGTAAAGCCTCAGACAATGACCTATGACAATGGAGAAACAAATTGTAGGGCTTTATACGTAATTGTTTCGAAGTTCTATTTTCCGGCGATATGATCCTTTTGTCTTGGTGTATGTGCAAATGTACGAGGCATATTCAAAAAATAAGTATATATGGGCATTCTGCTAAGTGGAAAATCGTTGTCCTAAGCAAATTTTCAAACTTTTATGCTCCCAAATAGTAGTTATCATTAAAATATACTCAGAGCAGTAACCTCAATTTAATTCTTTTGATTATAACAAGTAATCACCACCCACTTAGAGACACGAAAAAATACACATGCTAAAATATATTGTAGAGAAATGCACGGAAAATCCGTCGCACTAAGTAGTTTGCAGTTTTCGTTTAATTAACCCTAATTAAAACGAAACTAGCTGGAACCCGGAAGCGAATACTTGCTAATTCTACTGCTACATACAATTATATACACTATATATTTTGATTAAGAATAAGGATGGTAACTCTAAAGATCTACTTCCTGCAGCATTCATACTTAGTTAATGCAATGAGATATTATCCAGTCGACATTCCTTGTGTTCGCGGTTAAGGTTAACTTAACCCTGAAAATTCTTCAATTGAGATTCTAGCTAGCCCCCTGTTTGTATTAATTTTGTGAACTTGAATGGGTTTATTATATTTATCCTTAAATCGTATGATCTTGTAAACAATTAATCTATCTATTTGTACATCTCGTACATGGCCTAACTGGAATTCGTATTAAGGAGCAGATTATGTATACAAAAGATATATTTATGTAGTAAATACTCAATATACATCAGTGATTTTTATTTTTATTTTTAAACTGTATATAAAAAATCAGTGGCGCTACAACCTTTTATGGCTGGGCCTGAGATTTCTGTATCTATTGTGAGATATTATTTTGTTCCCGACTTTTGATATGAAACGCGAACCTAGTTATGGTTACCAGCCATATAGCACGTTTATTTGCAAAATTTTCCCGAGAAATTTTCCGACTTCAAATATTATGTTACGTTAGAATTTCCTTTGTTCCATATAAGTTTGGCTTTAAACTTTAACGGGCTGTGAAAGCTTCAACTATGTGAAATGCTTAAAACCTAAGTGTACTCTGCGGTCATTGATAGTAATAATCCGTTTCTTGCCAATAATGCTTATCTCTAGATAAATGGTATCTTCAAACACAAAACTCCGATGGAGTCGAATACAGTAAAAAGTTTCGTTATGACAACGCTTTCCAATCCTGATATCATTTTGATTCTCCAGTTCTTTTTTATTCTCAAGGAATAATTATAGGGTAGATTCACAGGGAAAAAAAATCTCTTTAATATATTGGTTATAAATATTTTATCATGTTGGACTACGACTACCATTCTCAATCGTTATATCACTGCAAATTTAATTAGAAACTTTAGATAAACTTTTTTTCTTACTCCCGTGTTGTAATTATCATTGCAATATCCCACAACCTAATATATTATGGTCAAACAAATAGCTACATGCATTCACAGCCTGTTTTATTCTGATACAAATATAATTTGAAATCTGAGGGAATTCTTTGGTCTCAAGGTACAATTCTACCTCACCAAAAGCTAATCTAATAATATATTAAGGCCAAACAAAAAGTGTAGCGCCGTAGCTCCGTAGCACTGTAGATCAACGTTTCTACGTTGTATATAACGATATACCTTATAAAGCAGGCTACAGGCTACATTTAGATTTACGGTTATTGTAAATCTATAATATTACATGCCGACAGCTAATTGTATTTTTCGGCTATACAATGAGCAAAGACAATGACGAAAGACGAACTTGGAGAAACTTATGGTTAACACAGAAGGCAAAAGATCTCACATGAACTGCCGGTTAACGAGAGATATATTTCATGCTGTCATGAGATGGTGTAATAGTACGTTTTATATTTTTATATTCCAGCAAAATATAAATTATGTGTATAAAAAAATCATTGTCACATTTAGTTAAGTGTCAGCCGAGCTGGTGGGACAGTTCTTCCGCAATATAAACTAATCTACACTAACTTAACAGCTTCCCTTATCAGACGTTTCCGCTGTCTAGGTATAAGTAACATTTGAAAAAATTTAGATACAACATTGACAATGTATCTCATTGTATTTGACAATAACATCCCAATTTAAGCTAAAGTTACACTACAAGCTTCTTTTGTAATGATTTGCTAACAAAACATTCAAAATACGAGGAAATTATCAGTATATCCGGACAAAAAACAAATGCATTCCCGTCGGTCGAGGTTTCCGGTTCCGAAAGTTTTTGTGGCTTTGAGGCGAATTCCTTGCAAGAAACTTGGAATGTTATACCAAAGTTGTAATAGTATTTGAGTGCTGGTGATGTTTTTATTGATGACCTGTCATATTTAGTTTTGATACTATTGGCAAGAAATATGTGAGATATTCTTTTATTCAACAAGTAAGAAAGACTAAAGACAAAAGTGTAAACAGTGTAAAAAGTTATTTAAGTCTAAGTTTATTTATTTCAACAGTTCTACATGCTTGAATTAGACCGCTAAAAAGCCATGTTAACAATTTTTTTTTTCACTATTAAATTGTATTATGTGCAATAAATAATAATATTCAATGTTACTATATTGTAATATAATTTTGTACCTATGCCTATGCCTATAGTATGCCAAATTTTGTAACTATAGTAATGCTATTTACTGGTAAACGAATGAACGATAATAGGACGTTGGGCTGACGTATTCTCATTTATTATACACCCGTATACTCTAATGATGTAAGACAATATTATAAAGGGTATAACGTGCCAATCTATATGTATAATCCGGTGTTCATTTGTTTGTGCTTGATTCCGGCTGTGCAAAAATGTTGTGCACAATTTTAACGCTAGAAAAAAAAATGAGGAAACCGGCATTTTTTTTATAAAAACCGGGGCAAATGCTCCTACAGGACGTCCAAAAATTCGTCGCAATCAATGGATACACATTTTTAGTGGGTGCGTTGCTGGCTTTTGAGGGAGTTGTACACTCTTACTTTGAATACTTTTTGAATTAGGAAAGTTATCTCGCACTTACATTCATTCACCTGTAGTAAGAAAATTTTTGACCATGATGTATCCACAGGTCTCCTGGATAAGAAAACGGGATCTGCATATTTTAACAGCTGGAATACTCACATACACTTCCGATCAGAGATTTCAGGTATTTGATTTTCTTTTTATTAAATATGAAATTTGAAATTGAAATTTAGTATTATTTACTTTATCATTTATTTTATTAAGCCTTTATTACTGATATATAATACAAGGTATATATCACCACTTGTTTAAGTTACATACTTATATATCAGTTGTAGCGGTATTGGTGATCAGCGTGTCCTGTGACTCATAATCCAGCTGCTTCCATAGTTTCCAAATGTTAGCCCTTTATGTCGCAAAATTTTAACCCTTCTTGTCCAACTTGCGCCCCTATTCTGTTTATATCGTCTGCCCATCTCTATCTGTCTTCCTCTTTTCCTTTTTCCATCTCGTGGTTGCTATTCTGTAAAATTATTTTCCTATTTCAACCTGCTATGTCTTTTCATTTGCCTGTTCTAACGACTTTTCAATTGCCTTATTTTCTTTATAATTTCCTTTCGTCGTTAATCCTATCTCTTCTGCGGAAATACACATAGTGGGTGTAACATTACACCCGCCATGCTTCTTACCTTATTCTTTACTTATTGGGTATGTTCTCAACTTAAAAAGATGTTTCTGAGTGAGGTAATTTAAATTATTTACTTAAGATCTTTTTAATGCAATCTTTTGCGTGTGAATAAAATTTCAATGATATCTGAATATGAAATGCTATTACGAAATGTTTAAATATCCTATTATTTAATGGAAGATGTAGTTGAAGGCTACTGCAGAGTCAGTAATTACTTAAATTTAGATTGATCACTTCAATTTCATCTTAATTATTTGTCCAGAGGCTAAAGGGACTCTACGCACGGCCTTTTTAAATCAGGCTAATAGTTATTACCATAAAAGTAATACCTCTTTTAATAAATGAGTAGAGGAATTGTTAAAAGATTATTTCGTATGAAAGATTTTAAATACTAAAAATATGTATATTTTTTGATATATAAAATTTTTTTTTGTTGTTAGTGCGAATTTTAAATATACTGAATACATTTTTAAACACATTGTCTTACACGCATATAAATATGAATGGCGCAAATTCGAAAGAAGTTTTAAAAATACGTGTTCCAAATTCAAAATAATTGAAAAGTTTTTGTGTAACAGTATTTATGGCCAGACAAGTTATATAAATCTTTCAGTGCGTGGGTTTTTAATTAAACTCATTCTAGACGGCTTGATTAAATTATGACATTTATCGGGATTCAGGAATGTTCTAGATTTAAATTTTGTTGATTTGTTATGTAAGTCGTGTGTCATCTCTCAGTTAGTCGACAAATTACTGCAAGAATCAATAAAGGAAAATTATAATCTAAATTGAATGCTTCTGCAGGTAATCAGACCGGACAAATCGGAGAATTGGACTTTACAAATAAAGTTTCCGCAAGAGAGGGACGGCGGTATCTACGAGTGCCAAGTCAATACTGAACCCAAGATGTCGCTGGCATTTCAACTGAATGTTGTTGGTGAGTTTCTAATCTATTATGTTTATTCGCTCTATAATATTGCTATATATTAACTAGCCGCGTCCTGGCTTAGCTCGGTAGGATCATATCACCAATGCGCTAACGATGTGTTTTGATAATTATCCTTATTTAGAATGGCCCAGTGGTTGCAACATGCGACTCTTATCCGACGTCGTAGGTTCGATCCCCGGCAGTGCACCAATGGGCTTTCTGTCTGCGCATTTAACACTCGCTCGTACGGTCAAAGAAAAGCCGGCAAGCCAACCCAAAAAGTCGGACATATGGCAGGCACCAATGGTTGACTTATTATGACTGTGCAGATAGAGGAACCTAAGACCCTTTTAGACTAGGCCTTAGTTTAGCCTTTTGTAGTAATTTTAATAAAGAAACAAACTGTATTTTTGTATTATAACGAAGAAACTTAATAACTTCTTGACTGATTTAAAAAAATCTTATTTTGAATTTAGGACGCTACATTATCCCTGAGTTTACATTTATTACCAAAAAATGTCCAGCCGTCCGAAGCTTGGGCTGGTTTTATTAAATTAATACAATCATAGAATGGAAAGCTTTCGGAAAATTTATTCGCGTAACAAAATGTCCTAAGTCACCTTCACCTCTTATGCAATTTGCGCACTTCATAACTAACAAACACCAGAGACAAGTATTATAACACATTTCGTCGCTTTTCTTTTCCAAAGTGGAGCAGTACTTAATTAATTTTATAAAATTGTATAATGTTTGAAACAATGAAACTGGTTCATAGCTACCTCATTTGTTAGGAAAGTTTCTTGCAAGTTCAGACATCGCTTGGCACTGCACTTTTCGCTTTTTGTTAATTCATTCATAAATCAGTAGATGTCGCATGCAATTAATTTAGTATCTTTATTGATTTCAATAAGATCAATCAAATTATAAAGGTACTAAAAGTGCGTGCGTTCAAAAGACACATGTCAGAAGTTAAATTTCTTTGTAAATAAATTATTACTAAGGTAAGAGCCCCAATTAATGATCATGTACCAGTATATGTACACTCCAGGTATTTGTTTATCTATATGACACTGTATACGTGATAATGATACTATAAATAAATAAATAAATCAGCGTTTACTGCACAAGATAACAAAACGAATACATCAACCAATAGCGTGTATTTTTCTCGATCTCCCTTTCTCACTCTCTCTCAATCGATCTCAATCGTTCTCTCCCTTTTCTTCGACAAAAACGCTGCACATCTTCGTGACGTTTCATCAGTAAAAATTCTACCATCTAAAGAAGTTTTACTTCAAAAACAATTGGTCAGTTATTTCGTCTTTCAATGTCAGTACGAAAAATATGTAAGTACTAAGTAAATAAATGGCCGGTAAAATTGGTGGAATGGGTAGTTCGATAAATAATTCGGCAGTTTTAGATTACGTTTAGGGTGGCCCACTCGTAACTGCCCATTTAGCTATTTTACTGCTTAGTTATGATCCATTTTATAATTTTTACGACGACTTAAATTGTTAATCTATAGACACGATACGACAGATGACAGGCGGAAAGAAACTTGAACACATAGCTGATCCTATGTCCTATATATATTTTTATTTTATAGGCACATCTAACCTGTCTACAAAGTAAAAATAAATGTATTCAGATATTTAAGCTTATATATAAAGTTATCATCAAACCAAATTACACTTGGCGAGTCTACCAAATGTTTACAATTCCCATAGGAATAATTTCATACTTTCAAATTTCATTGAACCCCATTCTCTTACGTATTGTTGAACACTTCGCCCCAATATGAAATAAATACCGAGTTGAAATAAAAATTAAACGCAAATAACAACCAAAACATGTTTAACACAAAGCACTTATGTAAGCTGTTTATAAAATATCTTTTACGCAGAAGCCGACATTTTGGCATTTTGCACAGATTAAATTGTCCAATGACATTGTTGGAGCTATAAAAGGTGGTGCGGATTAATCTGAAATTTGTACCAGGTTTTATCCAAGATTTTTTATTTTTCCAGCGATTTTTCTTCCGAGATTTTTATCTTTTATATCTAAATAAGCCTCGTTTCACGCCGAATGAATGAGTTCCAGCTTTTGTTTGATATTAATGATAGCGTTTTGTTTTCGTTTTTAACTTTAAAAATGTTTTAACAGAATAATTAACAAACAAATATATGTCTGCTACATTAAAAACCTAGAATTGCTTTTAATATCTCTCTTTTAAAACTTATAATTTTACCTGAGGTGTACTATTGTTAGGAGTTTGGCGTGATTTTATAATAATACCTAGGTAACACTGAAAATCTTTAGAATATAAAAAACGGCTTAATGTAGAAAGTTGCCGATACTTTTTACCATAAAGTCATAATAAATTATATTTATATTAACTTGTGTAACAAGAGTTTTAGATTTACCGTCAATTCACAAAAACAAACGACGAATGAATGTAATATACAGATTAGGTTACCAAAGAGTTCTAAAATTAAAATTCAAAAAAGTTTACATTAGCAATGTTTCTAACTGGCCAGTTCGAAACATTTTCAGTGTTACCCACATATTATTAACAAACAATTATATATAGCAGCTTAAAATTGCTTTCAATATCTCTGCTTAGAATCTATGTCTTTTAAAATTTATAATTTCACCTGAACGCTTGAGGTATAGTTAGACGTTTGCTGTTATTTTATAGGAAACAATTTGCTTTTTTTTCACATAAAATTCTGAGATAGGTTCACAATTAATCTATTTTCCTTCTTTTGGTACTTCATTACTGGAGGTCCTCCATTACTGAATATTGCTCTTCACACTCATAAAGCGTGTCTTGTCTACATACATAAATGTTCACTTGCTTACGATACGAAGCCATGTTTTTTTCCTTCTACTAACACGCCGTTTGCCCTATATTAAATCTATTAGACGTGACAAATCATTTACTTAGGATTTTTTCAGAAGCACTATGACAGTCTATTGCGAATGTTTTTTGCACATATTACGGACGTAAGTCTTATGTTGATAGTATTTTATAATAATATAGCTTTTTATTTCATAAATATAACATATAAATAAACATCGACACAAGAAGTTAATAGTAATAAAAAAATCTTCTTTTTTTTCTCTTCCAAAGCGTTCCCAAATTTTTATTTTGTTTTAAATATAAATACGTGATTTAGAACCACAACATAAATTCCAGTCATTATATAGTTTATTCAACAGAAAATCTTGATAGCACAATTTTAGTTTATATTATGCATCTTAAACTAAAATTTATTTTTATTTTACTTATTATTGGACATGTTTCCAATCTCAGAATTGACAAATTGATGTAAATATGGCTTTTCAAACTCAAACTCAAAATCAAGATATCTTTATTCATTTAGGTAAACATGTACACTTATGAACGTCAAAAAACAAATTAAATTTACATTTATCTTGAATTCCATATCATAGTAGCTTTTTCAAAATATTAATTTTTTGAATCATGGCCGATTTCTTTGACTTTAATTGGACGAGAGAAAACGTATTTTTATATATTTTATATGTTTTCTCTGGATAAAATTCTGAATATTCAGATGTCTGCAAATTTCGAACTTCACCTTGGGCTAAGTATTCGGCCATCGAAGACATGCTTAGTCGAATTAATTAGCGACCTTGGTCATAAATTAAGTTGGCATCACTGTGACGTCATAAATTCAATTTTATGTAAGCATCCATAACATATATAATGAGTAATATCTGAAGTCACTGATTGGGTCACTCAAACACTCTCATAATTATATTTCTACGTCCAAAAATTGTTATTTATAATGTAAGTTGGTGGTCAGCTTGCAGTGACATCCATTCCTAAGTTATGATATCCTTTGGTATGTGTATTCAATTATGCAATAGTATTGTTAACATTTTATCAGAGAGCGTAGTGTACGCTCCGATATTCCTAGATAATTAATTAATTAAAAACAAAAAAATATTAATCATAGAATAGAATGAAGTTCTACTTAATCATTATCAACGTCACAGAATAGATAAGTTATTTAAAAAAAGGATAGTTTCTATTCATAAATAGTGTCTTATTAAGTTTTTTAAGAACGCTTTTACGCCACCACAACAGCGCCGTATTCGATTTTTAAATTGGCTCGATATGTCATGATAATCAAGATGGCGGCTTCATGTTACGTACTTTTTAGAAATTCGAATTCTTACAGAACTCACGAGTTTTAACCAAAAATTCAAAAAAAGGTACATTCACAAATAAAAGTTTTCCGTCTATTGTGTTTTGTAGTAATGTTTTAATAATATTAATATACAAAATGTTTTGTCAACAGAAGCCAAGGCACATGTCCTGGGTCCAGCTGATTTGTACGTAAAGACTGGCAGCTCGCTGGCCCTGACTTGCATACTGAGTCAAGGACCCCACGATCTTGGTACTATCTTCTGGTATAAGGGTATGTAAATATTATTTTTCTATATATATATAGAAAAATAATTTTAATTTATTTGGGTGTTTAAGTGATTTTACTATAATTTAACAAAAAAAAATTGATTTGCTTGAACCCGGCATTGGTATAGTGTTTAGAACAGATACTAATTTCAACGTACATTACAAATATGCTTGCTATCATATTACTTATAACCTAAAGGTTAAAGCTCACTTGGGGTTTCGTACTTAATCCATAATCGAATTATGTATTAGTATAGGTCGTTCAAACTTTATAAATTACCATAAATTTGCGCGATCCACTTTCAGTCGCTTTTGCTCCTAAGGTTAAACGCACACGATAGCCTTATTTTTCGTGGAGATACTATATTATTTTACAATTTGTATTTACAACTTGAGGCACAGTTTTCCATGTATCTAATTCCCATGTGGAATGCCCATCGATTTCCAACACAATAAAATTCCTTCAAAAATAGACTATATATACCTACTCATAACGTGTCGCGAGTGCCATCTTTCTGCATGATTGTCTCTGGGGTTAATGTCAGGTGATCCCTTGAACCTTCCAACTGAATAATCCATATGCAATATTTCAATTTTTTTTACTACGAATGTAGTTAGAGTGCGAATCTCATGCCTGAGTCGTAGGTTTGAGCCCCGGCTGTGCATTTAACATTTGCTCAAACAGTGAAGGAAACCAGCTTGCTCTAGGCGTGTGGCACAGGAGGCTGATCACCTACTTGCCTATAATATTGACAACAACATGAAACATAGTGAAATCTGAGGCCCAGACGTCAATATTGTATTGCTTATATATAATAGAAACACATACATTTATTTAAACTTTATATTGTTAAATCGGCTTGAGTATTAAATAAAGTTGTCATCATTTTGTAAACATGTAAAATAAAACGAGTTTTCTAGTTGAATAAACATAGACATACCCTTGTATTCACATTTGATTAACTTAAAGTTATTGGGTTTTGGAGAGTCACCTTGGATATCGTGTGAAAACAGTCTAATTCCAAGACATGTGTTTGCTCCGTAAATTGAGATGGGTTTGAGTGCTCTTGAAGTAGTTAATTGATATTAATCTGATTATATTAATAAATCTTAGTAGACAGGTCATGAACATATCACTGTTTTGTTACTAATTTTAAGTAATCGTTTGTATTTCAGTGTTTGTCTTTTATTATGAAACGATATTTTAAAAATTAAAATTAAAATTAATTTTATTTAAAATTTTCCTCATATACCTATAACAGTATAACTACAGTTGATTTTGTATTGCCTTTCAATAAAATGAAAGTATCGTTATCCAGCGATTCTAAAATTTATCCTTTGACGTTAAAGTCTAGTGTTAAAACGTGCACTTCTATAACTCAGGCAGTAACCCTATGTAAAAACAAAGATCGCTATACTAGTACTAGAAGCAAATAGATTGAAAATTTGAAGTTACATAAGTTGGATAGTAAATGCCAAAAGAAACATTATTGACGGTCTTATAGCAGACCCATGCGACTTACAGAGAAAGATTTCGGGATTAGCGTGCATATGCAGGTTACTCAATTGCGAGTATTGCATGATTCTCGTTTGCGCTGCATTTACAACTCATATATATATATATAGGCAAGTAATTAAACGTCATCGATCCAATTAATTTGCCTAGCAGTTTCATCAACTGGCTGAACATCTTTCAGGACGTTAATCAAACAGCTGATTAAGCTAGTTGGCTGCGACATAATTATTACGATCTAAGAAAAGTTGCATCCTCATTCGTTTAAATATCAAAAATCATCAGTCGATTTCACTGTCATCCTTTGTCATTGTAAATTAATATTCCATCCTTTAAGCAATATCTTCAGCTCATTGAATTCGTACAATGGAATATTTTACTTTGGAATTCATTTCTTGCCATTCAATGTATTGTAATGGAGTCAACCTGAAGGAATTTTCTTGATAAAAGTGACTGTTAAAATGCTCATAGATAATAAATCTGATTAATAGTTTATAGCTAGCTAGCTTTGATTGAATGCTCAAGATCATGTATTCAGAGGAGTTTTTCGGATAAACACCTGCAGCTGAGTATCATCATCGGATGTATTTCCGAACCAATTCGACTTAGGGTCCTTCAAGAAAAGAGCGTAACAATTCTTAAATGGCCGGCAACACGAGCCCTCTCTGGCCCCTGTTCTATAAAAAAATAACCAAAAATTTATCAATCTTACTTCCTTGCTGCAGTCACCAGTGTATCTCATTTTATTAGCCCTTCCCGATATTCCCACACTTTTTTAATCGCCAAGTTTTTTCTTTTACACAACGTTTTTAAGGCAACCATTACACCATGTTCCATATGACATCTGGAGTAATAAAGAATAATAAAATAAATTTAAAAAAAAGATTTGTCTTCTATCTATCAGTAGGAGGCATGGTGAAATAGGAGCACACTTACATACTCGTGGGAACAACACTCAAATACATAGTAGAAAGAACTAATATCATTTCAGTTATTAGTTGATTTTCATACACATCATTAATACGAGTATTTATTGTCAACAGGATCAAATATAATAGAATACAAGGAAGTTGAAGCGAATGATATTGTGGAACAACCAAGGGTCCGGTTGAAGACTGAATGGACGGAACAGCTCACTTCTAGGTTGACGATCAGCAAGCTGTTACCTACTGACAGCGGGAACTACAGCTGTGTGCCGACTATGGCAGAGTCTGCGTCTGTCAATGTACATGTTATTAATGGTAAGGAATATTTTAAAATACATTTACGAGTAAAGAACATTTGGTGAAATATTTTGGACAGACCACTTCGGTTTGACACGATGTTCAACCATTTTTATTTGATACAGTTAGCTTAATAGATGATTATTGAAACAAATATTTGGAAATATAATGCCGTAGCCGTAGTAGCAGAAATTTTTATTTATATACTATGATTCCTAGCCAAAACATTCATTTTGTATCACAAAAGTGCTCTATTACTCATTTCTTTATTAATAGAAATAATTTATACGTAAATATTTTCCTTTGGAGAATATTTTTACGGCGTATATTTATGTAATGTCGCAATAAAATTGTACAAATTTTATTCGAATTAAAATTGTATAAATACAGGTTATTTTTGCGAGAACATCTGCATATGTATGAGAGTTGATGTTAATTAGAATTCAGATTTTATATTCAATTATTAAAGCCTCCGAAAAGGGTTTTTTTTCAGCAGCAATGGCATTGACAACCAAAAAAAACACGTTTGTTTCACCGGATGCTTAGTGCCTTGTATAACTAATACTGCCAGAATGCCTGCAAGTGTGCCAGTCTTCTAATTCGGCATCAGATGACAGTTTTCTTTGATTGTGATTGGTTACTCATTGTGTCGCGTATCTGTGGACACGGCAGTGCGCAAGTCAAGTTCAGCAAAGACGCCATGCGGCGGCAGTTCCAGCCGGTTTCTTTATAACTTCGTTCTTGATAAAATAAGAAGCCTGATTTTTTATTAATATGTATAAATAAACCGAAGATTCGTAACATTAATACACTCACTATAAGATATTGTTGGTTAGATAATTACGTAATCGAGACAAAAGGTCTTAATTAGGACGGAATAAATTAACTAATAACTTAGTATTATATGGACCTCACAACTTTTGACGATAGAAGAACTGCCTACAAGACTTGTTCTTTTTACAAGTCATGGGTTTGATGGCTGTTTTTTTATGTTTACATAGTGACCTCTTAGATGTATTAGTTCATTAGAAATGTCATTGAAAAAATACTTGTATGACTAATATTTGTATGTAAATTGCGCCACACGCTATCAAAACATATTGACTTTTAAAAATCTATTACAGTAGAACTTAAGACTACTCAGAACCATCTATTTAATTACATCAGGTAAAATTCTTTTCTTTGCAAAAAAAACATGTATACTCTTATATAAATCTAAAAGTCGCAACTCAGCTCAAATTCATGTCGAATTTAACGATGGTAAATTAATGCTAATCAACAACCTTGATTTATTTTAACTAAGATAATTTTGTATTATTTAAATGGAGTCGATAAATGAGCGTAATTTGCAAAGCTTTTAAGATTAGAGATAATTAGGTGAGTTTTATTCAATGGCTTACTTAGGTCATTTTGTATAATTAGCATTACAAAACGCGTTTATTGTCTTATTTAACGTAAAAATTAATGGTTTGGACCCTTAAATAATTAATCATAACGACTTAACTTTTTGTTGACCTGGCCGGAAACGGATAAAAAGCAAGCATATTTATCTGGTTTTACCTTTTAACCGACGAAAGGAATGAGCATAGTTTGCCGTGCAACAACACATGTGGAAGCTGCTCAACTATTTCATTTCATGAAGAAAGCGTACCAATACTGAAAAGGCCGGCAACGCAAGCTTCTAGCATTGAGAAATTCCAAGGTGGCGTTCAACATCGCCTCTTTCGTTCAAGTATTACGTAACGATTTTGAGGGGTGGGGGGGGGATAAAACGTTACGATGCGGGGCGGGGATTGAATTATGCGTAATTGTTAATATTATTTTCGACTTTTCAATACTTTATTATTTACTACTAGTAATGGAAAATATCGTGAGGAAAGCATGCCTTAGGCCAAAAAGTCGACGGTGACACAGAGAGTAGATCACTTGTCTATTATAGACAAATGATCAAGGAACAGATACAGAAATCGGAGATTGTGTTCAACCAATAAGGTTTTATATAGGCTTTGGTATATGTATAATGGTTATCTAATAATTAATAATAATAATTTAGAGCTATTATGTTTTTAATTGTCTCTTCACTAATAATTGGTATTTTAACCTTTATTTAAGACTAATTAGTAATTTAAATTTAACCTAATTTATCTATATTATACTGCCATACCACTGCTTACAGTCTCAATTAAAAATACACTTTGTTCTTGTGTTCTTTTACTTACCAGTGTTTAGCACTTACTAATCACTTACTTACTTATATGCAATAATTAACTATACTAGATACAGCGGCATCTAAAATAATAATATACCTACTTGTTTATGGAGATATATTAACCAGATTTTTTTTATACTTGTGCTTCATTCTCATGGAAAATCTTTTTTCAGGTGAGCACCCAGCCGCAATGCAACATGGCAACGCAAACACAGCATCCCCTTGTGCACTATCGGTTAATCTTCTAATCTCTCTATATTGTACTCTAGCTACTTTATACACTAGTACAGTAGACGGAATTAGATGAAAATTACAAAAAGCCTTGTAAAATGCAATTCAGCATTAAGTGTAAAAATGTAACTAACTGTATAATTTTAATTCTATTCTTTATAATCGATTTTTGAATCGACAATACGCGGCTACTTGCATAATTATCGCTCTAATAAAATAAGACGAAAAGAAAACCATCTCTTTTTATCCTTGGATTTTCATTTATCATCCTATTTTTCGAAAAGCAAAGGCTTGTAGTTGCCTAGCAACGGATTAATGAGAGAAATATATTAGGTCCTTACATATGAAATTGGCGTTTTGTATGGGAGGAAAAAGTAGATGGATTTTTTAAATAGAATATATTCAATTAATCAATGAATCATTGCTCTCACAATATACACTTTTTCATCAATCTTATATGTAGTTTATTGATCCCTTTCCTAAAAAAAACCATTCGGAAAAATTAAATCTGTGAATGCGGTTTCAACTGTATCCATCAGAGTTAAATTTATTATCTTGTTAAGAATAATAATAGGAGCAAGAACCAAACCAATTGACTAAATTTCCAACGCGATATGTATTCATGTTTTCCATTTTAAAGAGTGACGCAAAGAAATGAAATGAGATAATTAATTTTTTTGGGGGAAACGGGAATTTTTTTTTTCGAAAAACAAATGCACGAATCAAAAGCCGTAAAAAATTAAATTTGGAATTCCGAACCGAAGGAGATGTTTCAAAGTGGCCAGTACGACAAAACGTCCAATTGATATGTAAGAACCTAATGGTAATCAAAGGGACTTTTGTGTGTGATTGTACATGCAACGGTACCTCATAAAGTTATGAGATAAAGTACAGTAGTTGAATCATTTATTTTATTTTGAGAAAACATCTTATAAATAACCTCTGATATTTTTTCCTATATATTTCACTAAACAAACTGCACTATAACTGCAAAATTTACAATTAACGATTCGTTAAGCTTGCTACGAATTTCTAAGCTAAACGAGAGGGTAATGATCCGTTAACGATTTTACCGACAGCATCTTTAGAAGAATTTTTAAGAGACTAGCTTCCGTTTTGCAGCTTTCCGCGTGGATCTAGTATATATTAGAAATATATACGATCTCTTTCACAATTGTTATATTTCATTCAATTTAAATAAACAAGGATTCTGTAGGTCCTATTTAATGAAATTGTTCCATTTTTAAAATTTATTGAATTCAGTCACTTGGAACGTAATCGCATCTTCACTAGACAACCCGGGTATGCCCGAATCAATACGGGCCGTATAATTGGATATTACTTGGGATTTACAAAAACGTTGCAACCCTGAGTTCGTTGGCTGTCATTTACGATATTTTTACCGAATAAGATGATATCTGTTAGCCCTCTGTTATATAAAAAAGCAATATAAGAAGACAGAAAACAAAAATATATATATATAATATCTAATATTCTAGTCTATCTTATTTTAGCTTCTTGCCCTGGAAGGTTGCGTGGGTATTTGGAACTTACCACCACCTCTGCTATTCAGAGACTGGGTCAAATTAAAACCACCTCGAGTGGTTTCTGCTATGATGGTCAGGCGCCATGGTCACTCTCAAATTCTACCTGAGCTTAAACGGCATAACTGTTACGTTCGAAATCACCAGTGCATTATAAGGAGGCTGTAGATTGGCATATCTTCTCCTAATAACTCCGCGAGCGCTTAGCACATAACCGTAGATCACCATTCAAATAAATCACTTTAAAACACTTGACATTTTATCTGCATCAAAAACTCTCTTAATTCATCATTTTGACTAACCGCCACCGACACGTACTTCTAAAACTCCTCTGCTTTGTACATAAAATCCCTGAGCAAAAGGGAACACCCATACAAAATCATTCAGCGTCACAAAAGATCAATAGCGCCCATGTAAGACCTCTTTCGCCTCATTTATTTTCGTTCTACCTACATATAAAATTATCTTTTTACCCTCAAATTGAAAGTAATTTAATATATCGAGAATAGGTCGCGCAAATTCACCCTTTTCGAACATAATTCGATTTTTAACTAGCTGACACCCGCGAGTCTTTCATTTCGTACATTTTTGTATTATAAGCCAAAAGTTTTGATAACACTTCAATAATGGAAACTTGGCATATGATTGCGACATCGTGAAAATTATTCCGATATTTTCATGCCTATATTATATAGCTGATGAATAATTATTTGAATTAATTATTCAAATAAATCTCTATGTACCATTTCAAATAACATTTCCGTCGGTTCGCTTAAATAATGTGTTAGAATTTCCATAGGACAAGATTTTTGTATTACCAACTTAGTTCCGAGTAATCCAACTTATTCTTTAAACTTATTAGAAGTTTCATTTCCTAGTACAATTCCCGCTAAACCCAATATGAGTATGTTCTTACTGATTAAATTGACTTACACGTTTCGTAGATAAAGATAGAACGACGTTTTTTAAATGAAACTTCTTTGGTAATTTTTTTACGGATGAATCGTCACGAATATGTGCAGCGTTTCTGTAGAAGAAAAGGGAGAGAGCGATTGACACCGTTTGAGAGAGAGAGAGAAAGGATGACCGAGGAAAAATACACGCTATTGGTTGATGTTTTCTGTTAGTAGTTATAACTTTAGATAGAAATTCTGTCGTAATGTTTTGTGCAGACGCAGATTTTGATACTATTATGATGGGGCTTTTAACTTTTTTAAATATTAAATTCAACTCTCGTTTTGACAAGTCACGTAGAAATTTGGCCCTTAAAAGGAAAAATGCTTCTTTTTATACGACTAAGTTTTACGTCTGTTGTTGTACCTCAAGCCAAGTATTACGCAAACAAAATACGCAATAAAAATTCCGCATTCTTGACTCTAGACAAAAAGCTGACAAATATTATTCTACCCTCGGTAAAATTAAGCGTTTTAAAATCATAACTTGGGGTCGGAGTTACCACTTTAAATTTTAAAAACAAACTGAAAGCCTACGTTTTGAGGATCTTGATTGAAATGTAAATATGCTTAGAACAGAAGTGTTTATATTGCGTCTGACGCCCGGTTTCTGTATGAAACAACAGTGATAACTGGTACGTGATGTAGATATGTACGTAGTAGTCATATAATACAAGTTTATATCGGTTGTAATCATAAATTATTTAAACCTTTGTTTGCTACTCTTACTTATTATGTTATCTGAGAAGCAAAATCGTTACTTCTAATTTTTACTTTGTATCTGTAGAAAGATTATCATGATGATAGCAATTACTTTTAGAATATTTTTTTTCTTATGTGAGAAGCAAACGAAATACTTTCTTTAAATTTGTATTTGTTATGTGTCTGTTTTCTTCAAATGTATTAATAATATTAAACTGTATTATTTGATATGGAATAGATTAAGGGTAACCTTTAATTTCAGAGACCAGTGTTGCCTTGACTGCAATTCTTTAAATAAAATTGAACTCTTATGTTCGTAATATCATGGTGATAATTATTAACCTTTTATCTTTATATGCCCCTCAAGTTGCACGAGACATAATAAATGCGGTTTCGATCACCGCAACATTTGCTCCATACATGATTTTTGCGTAACTTACACCATCTCCCCCCTACTCCCCCCTCTTCACCTCCATCTAAGAACGGAATGTTTTTCCCTTTTTCGCAACATGTTTCATTCTTGCTCCGCTCTCGGCTGTAGCGTATTATAAAGCTCTCGATAAACTAACACGCAAGTCATTTTTCAATTCGCCTTTATAACGTTAGTATAGATTCCATGCTAGTTTTAATTATTTGTTTATACAAATTCTTTCATATATTTTTCACAGAATTAAATAATTCAAATCATGATATATAAAATACATTAGCAGTCTTGATTTTTAATTCGCAACCAAGCAACCAAAGCTATATCTTTATGAGAGGAGTTGGGTGGTAGTCGTGCCGATCCAAGATGGTCGCATTCAGATGTTCAATTGTTATTTACACTATAGGCTATAAAAAGCTGTTAGTAAATGAGGTTGTAATTGATATAATTAGAGCAGTGCTGGGCTTCAGTCTGCGACTGTCATCTCTTAAGTCATTAGTCCGATGCCTGACTGTCTTAGGACTTTCTGTATGCGCATTGTAACATTGGCTCGAACGGTGAAGGAAAACTTTAGCAAACCGGCTTGCCTAGGACCCAAAAGTGTCGACAGCGTATGTCATGCACACGATTGACAAATGATCATTAAATAGATACAGAAACATGAGGCCCAAACCCAAAATGGTTGTAGCGCCACTGGTTTATTATTTAATTACTATTGTGATTCAAAACATGTGAGAAAAGCTTTTTTTTAAACTTTGATTTTCATTTTTGCATGTGATTTGCGCTGTATTCCATTTCTTTAAATTAAGATGGTTTTCCTTAGTATATAGATTTAAGATACCAATAATTGTATAAATTTAATAAGCGGTAGATCTTTGTATCTTATAATCAGTGTTCAGTTAAATTTAGTTAATAGATAAACTGAATTTAATAATTCTATTATGTACATACATTTTTACACGATAGAAGTTGAACTAGCACCCACTTTAAACGTCGTAGTTACTGTAAATATCTTTGTAAATAAGATTATTTAAGATTTTTTATCAATACAAAGTTGGATGAATTATGTATTAAACTTGTCTTAAGGTACGGTATGACTTTGACAAATAAAATAGATATATTTATTGATGTTTTTATTTTTCGGAATCCTATTACAATATTCATGTGTCCACGGATGAAAGCTCCTCAAAGTTATGATAACATAATAAAATAACCTAGTTTAGTATTCTCAAACGACTGAATAATTTCTAACATTCATTTTAGGGCTTTTTGCGCACCAACATCCTTCCTCCTTGTGGAAGTATGTAATTAAAAAAGGCCTTAAAAGGCCAGTAGCGCACTTGCGAGCCTTTTGGCATTGAGTGTCCATGGGCGGTGGTATCAGTTAACATCAGGAGCCTGCAGGCCGTTGGCTGTTCTATATAAAAAAAAACAATTCCAATAAAATGATACAGTGGACACAGAACTTAATCTTTAAATATTGGTTGGCTGTTTTCAAGTTAATGTACCATTCTCCATTTTACGGGTTTTATGGTAATTCGCGTATATGCGTCTAAAAATGATTTTTTGATGAGTATGATGCTGTTTATCCCTCCAGGGGCAAAGACTTGACTAAGAAGTTTCATCCAGAGGACGTGTCTTCTAATGCTGGCTGAGCACCTGCTTCTATGTTCCTGCAATCTACAAATAGGAAAATTGTAAATCTAAAAATATATTTTTTTAACAGTGGCCTTCTGTCTTCAGCGTGCGACTTTTCTATGGTCGTTGGTTTGATCCCTTGCTGTGCACTAATACTTTCTGTTCGCATTTAACATATGCTCAAACATCGTGAGGGAACTGGATAGCATACCTTAGACCCAAAAAGTCGACGGCGTGTGTCAGGAACAGGAGGCTGATCACCAACTTATTATATTAGGTAAATCATGAAGAAACTTAAATCTGAAGAATTATTTATTTTTACATATACTTTTAAGAGGAATTTTTGTTGATAATATAGTTTTAAGAATTTTCCTGATTATAAAGTGACCAGTGATAAACGCGCTATGACATTTATATCTACCATATAGATATATATGTTGAACAGTAAATAACTTCAGAATAGTAGTGATATACAGTATTAAAATCGTGGATAATACTTGTATAATCCAGGCATTTACTGAAATACCAAAATAAACCCATTCATACATTTACGAGGTAGTTTTATAGCCAGTTTTTGCTATCTTTCAAATATAAATCTTCGTATTGGAAATATTATTGAGAAATGTATTTTTATTTTTGCGAATAATAATCTATGTCAGTGTTTGTTTTTGGTTCCTTTTGTATTTGTATTATTATGATTAGGATATTAAAACTAGCCAACTAATAATATTGACTATACTATATACTTGAAATTATGCATATAACAGTAAGTAAATGTCTGTAAAAATGTACCATTGTTGCATCTCTTTTAAGAAATCCTAGGTAGGTAACATATAATTTTAAAGATTTAATTTTAGAGAAAAACAGTTTAAAATGTTTTATACTAAACGATTTTTTTGCTACAGATCAAAGCCATTTCCGTAGTTGGGAACACTATTATAAACCAACCCATTACAACTTCGACTTATCAATTTTTTTTTGTTAATCTTAAATGTTTACTCGTATAGGTAGTAGTAAGTATACAGTAGTTATGTATTTTATTTATTTACACTTCGTTGAAAGAAGTACAATACAATAAAAATATATAATAAAGAGTGCAACGAGCGGCCCTATAGAGATCTTTTCCACGTATCACTGTAAGAAAAATAAGATGATCACAAGATCACGAAATATTCTTTAAAGAAGTAAGATATATAATATCGATGTTACTTATTAGTTAGTTATAGAATTGAAACATTGTGTAGCGTACAATAGTAGCACTGCTTGTTCTTTCCACGCGTAAAAAAATAGCTAATGATTAGGTATGTTTAATTACCACCTATCACTCCTTAAAGGTGACTGCCACAGCGATTCCTGCTGAAAAGGCCTGCTAGAAAGGCGCCGCGCCGACCCGTATTAACAGTTATGTAAAACGTTATTTTTTTTTCTGATATGTCTTACTTGGCTTGCCATAAAATATATAGTGTAAATTTCAACATCATATTCTGTATACATTTTCGTCAAAAAAATGAATTCAAAGTGTCAAAAAGCGAAATTATTTAAGTCGTGTATCGATAGTTCAATATAGATACATAAACTACTCCTCTCCACCATATATTTTTTTCCAAAAATGGAAAGAAACAATGTATTTTTTTGGAGTTTGGCGACCAGACACTTAAAATATTTTTAACAAGAATTACGATCCTTTAATTCATATGAGTCAGTAAAACTTCTTGAGTGATATTTCCTGACCACTGACCTGTATGTATAATAGTAATTATAATATCCATATTTGGGACAGCTGCCATAATATAGCAGATATTCATAAATGATCATAATTCTGCTAATAGTTACGCCTATTAAGTACTCAATGTATGATAGAGCTTGATATAAGCATTATATTACGGATTGTTTAACTGTGTTTACTATCGTGAACGAAGTAATTAATTATATAATTTTAATATGGGAACTTCTTTAAAATTTCTTTGAAGATTTTGCTAGAATATGTCAACTTATTATTCAATTCAATTCAAAGTAACTTATTCATTTCGGTAACTTAATGTACACTTATAAACGTAAAAGAAATATACATTAAATGCTTCTAATTTTACATTTACTGTCAGTTCTGAAATCAAGGGCGTAGAACGGAACAGAAGAACTGGCAATAAACTCTCCATCACTCTTTGAATCGCCAAGTTTTTTTCTTTTACACAATTAATTAACCTAACCTAATCGAACAGTAGATTAGCCTAGGTACTGCTATATCAAGAAGTGGAGTTTGAAAGCAAGCAATTTTTTAGTGGCACAGGATACTGGAAGACTTTTTTGTTCGCAGAGGCAGCGGAGTAAGTAAACCCTTGAGTCTCGAGCTAATATGGACATCTGTCACAGAAGGTTATTCAACTAGCTAATTAAAATATAAACACAGATACCATTTATTCCCCATATTAAAAGTATGGCCAACTTAAAATGACAGTTGAAAATGTAACGTTCTATTTTTAAAAATGTATAATTAAAATGAACTACGAACGTGTGGAGTGGCGTACGGCGCGGCTTCGGTTTATTGCACCAATCTCCTGCATGTTATATCAGCTCAAAAAGCAATTATACACAAGTGCTTTATATTTTCTCTGAAATTGGCATATTTGTATCAAAATTAATATTTACTTTGTAAATGTTGCGGATATTTTTATATTTGCATACATTGTTGACAGTGATATGGCCCCAAAATTTAAATATACCACAAGGACATAGTTCCATAAAATAAATATTAATCTGTTATACAAACTTGACAAAATGGAACTGTAAACTAATGTTTTATGGTTTCTTATAAGAAAAATATATTATTTGTGTGTAAATTACGTCATTGGATTTTTTTTGCCTTCGATAAAATCTATAATTTAAATAAAGAATACAGATTATAAAATATTGGCTCCGCAGCGCGCGTAATTTCTGTAAAAAATAAATTCAAAATTTGAATTCTTAACCAACCTCTGTAGTTATCTGGCTGGCCAGAGACAGTAAAAAACATATAATTAATATTAGTCGAATATTGTCAGTGCAGAATAAAAAGATATGAATGGCAGCAATATTATTTGATAGGAGAATCAACCGATTCAGAACGAATGCGGGTTTATTTTACAGTCATTCGGTTCAAATACGTTCTATTGAATGGATTATTTATACGGAAACTTAGATTACTCGGAAATATTAATGGAAATCTGGTTGAAAGGGGTTAAAGGGGTTTTTAAATTTATATAACTAGGTTTGGATGCAATTTATTTCACATACACAAAAAGAATATATTAGATATGTTATCAGTATCATATAAAGATTTTTTTGTGTTCTTAAGGGTTGCTTCGGGGTTCAATATCCCAAATTCTACGGGCTATTGTCATAAGCAGTTCCCAACCGTTTACCATGTTTTAGCGTTACAAACTAAAATAAACACCAGGTAACCAATGTATACCATTAAAATAAATTAATAAATGAACTAACAGCTATATAATAATGAATATGTTGTCATAGTTCGATATACCCGGTTGTGCAGGTAATTCGACTTACGAGGCACATGGAACAATTTTGTGTATCTTGTCGCATTAGAAGGAGGGATTTTTGTTTCGGAGTGTTTGCTTTTGTAGCCGCTGTAGTATTCTGTATCCCATTGGAGAATTGGTTTTATAACAGTTTTGTAAAAGAGATGAGAGTTTACTTACTAACTTACAGTTAGAAGAATATTACATTAATCGCAAACTTTATGTCATACATATTTAGCGTTTTGTTGAGAAAAATATGTTAATATCAAAAATATTCTAGAAAAACTTGTTAGACAAAAGTAAATATCCTTTAATCTTTTTCTCCATAACTTTGAAGGTGAGATAGGGAATTTTGTGGTATCATATGTGTCTTGGGACCGACCACTGCGTCCTTGCCATAAATATACCGAGATATGGCTCTTATAACACTTACCTGAAAGAATGTTCAGGGAAATATCATCTTTAAGACAGAGTAATACAGTACATTTTTGATCAAAGGAATTATTATAAATGAGCACAAGCTACTAACATAATACGTTCAGTTTTGTACATACATTTTTATTAAAAATTTGAAATTAAGTTTGCAGAACAAGAATAAGAAATATTATATTTTATATTACGGTTATATATGTATGTATGTTTTGTTTTATAGAACAGGGGGCAAACGGGCAGAAGGCTCACCTGCTGTTAAGTGATAACGCCGCCCATGGACACTCTCAATACCAGAGGGCTCGCGAGTGCGTTGCCGGCCTTTTAAGAATTGGTACGCTCTTAAAAGGAGATCTTTATGTGGACTCTGTTTCCGCACTTAGACGCTCAATAGGTTGGTTGTGCGTGTTAATTGCTTTTACTTATATAATAATAATCTAGTTACACAAAATTCTACTTACTAAAGTTACTTACAAAAACTCTACTCGGGCTGTAAGGTTTAAATGCACTTTAACCCTTTGCCTTATTTCTTTTGAAACTGTTTTTTTTTTATATTTTTTTTTGTTATGTGTGTTTTTGTAAAAGGCAATAAAGGATAAATAAATAAATAAATGCACTGGCGCAAATTAAAGATTGAAGTTGGTGCCTGGTCGAAGGTACCGGTGACCCTATAGATGATGCTTTCCTCGCTCAACGAATAAGTATCATAATACAGCGGAAAATTGATATCGATATATTTTACAACAATCTTATAACTTACTGCAACTTTGTTTAAAAAAAGTAGATGAATTAATAAATAATTACTGTTGACGTACCAACCCAATAACTAATACATTTTTTACCTTACGCCGGTTTTTAAAATAATTAAAAAGTTATTTAATATGTTTTAAGCATGTACATGTATATAATTACAAACATTTAATTCTATTAATATACAATTACAAACTAAAAATATATCTAATAACTAACCTTAAAATTTAATTATTAAAAAATATTATTAAAAGGAGTCCCTTTAGGCAAGGTTCCGAAGATACTAGCAGCGTTCCCCCTTTGAATAGCTAGACTAATTCTTTGTGCGAGGTAGCTGCCAGCTCTTCGTTCTCCTGGGATGTATATTATATTTTAACATTATTTGTTCGGTTTTATTTACTTTATTTGGCTTATATTGAATATCAAATATGAGTGAAAAGAGCGGAGACTGCATTCTATCCGTTGCCAAATATGGATTGTCTTCGTAGGGTTTGGTTATTGGGATGCAGATAGGAGTTCGATTGACTGTCACGGTCTGATCTCAGATTGTTCTCAATCTGAGATTGTGGATCAATTATTGGGTACTAATTAACAGACCCCCCCTCCTCCTATCGCTCGCACTTTTTGTTTTTTTTGTGTACGAGTTACTGTTACGTATGTTATAATTTGTTTTATCGCACTCAGGCACAGGCGGCTGATCACCTACTTGCTTATTAGATTGACAAATGAAACAGATATAGAAATCTGACGCCCACACTTAAAAAGATCTATTATTTATGATTTTACACATGTATAAGCATCTCGTTTAACTGTCAAAACATACCCAATTACTGACGTTTAAAAAAACTATTTCCGAAAGAGCTGTCAAAGCGTCTTTCGCAGATTTTATAACACGAGTACTATTTCAAATTTGCCTTCCGCGTTCATGCTATGAAAATGTCACATTTACTTAAGGTCTGCGCTTGGCCTTTATGCCTGTGGCCCAAGTGAAACTAACACTCAATAGCTATCACACAATTCTTAGAACAAGAACATACTATATAGAAGAGAGATTAACAGAAAAGATTTATTGCGTATGTGATAATTTTTCTTTATTATTTTACTGTATCACAGATTAGTAGAAAAAATACATATGTATTGCACACATGGTATATCTTTAATTTTGACATAAATCAAAATAATTTAAGTTTTAAAGTCGATGCTTCTAAAACTGTATAAACAGAAGCAATATATATTTTCTCTCGCGTTAAATCTCATGAATTTATGTGCCCGTCTCTTTTTCGTTTCATCGACTTGCATTTCACATCGATGTTAAAAAAGTTTTCCCTTAATCATCATCATTTTCGTTTACGAGCTTGAAGTAATATATATATAAAATGACAATTTACTTCAAGCAATCAATACAATTTTTGTATCACGAAAAACATATAAAACGATTTTTATTCAACTTCATACTTTTTTAACTCGTTTAAAAATTCCTATAACCCCAATTATTAACCTTTTTTAATAGCGATTAGCACCGTCATAATCTTTTTATCTTAACGTTTGCTGGGTCATCAGTATATAATATACCTATATTGCAAAGGCATAGGTAAGCTAATGTCAAATATTTTCAGTCATAAGTTTATAACTTGCATCTTATTTGATAAAGCCTTGGCTAGCTTTCACAAGAACAACTTATTTTAAAGCAAGCAAGCGTGAGCTTGCCACCACCATTCTCGGTGACAAATAATTTTATAAGACACTTTCATTTATCTCGTCCGCCATTTTCCAAACGAATTTATACCCCGAGACAATCGTCTCGACATTATGTGAAATCTTTAGAACTTTACAGTTCATAATAAAAAATTTATAACAAATCCAATGCGTGTTCGACACACAGGACGCTCAGCCACATGTACCGATTCTATTCTTCTATTTTACCCTAAATTGTCTTTGGACAAGCTGCGACTATCACCTGGACAGACGTGCCTATTAATAGGCCGCATATCACAGTATTACTTTCAAACATCTTTCTTCATCTTAGTTCTGTATAAAAAAACATTCTGATACATATTGAGGCAAAGTGATATTCAGATGAATACAAATACATTTATTATTTTTATCAAATAATGTTAAAGTTTTGGACGCCCACCAGAAGCCGGAGATCGATCTAAGAGATAGCGGGAATGATTGGAAAATTGTAGTGCAGATAAGAGGCAAGTGGAAGTATTTGGGGGCGGCCGTCCGTCGGAGTATAATAATATTAAATGTAATATTAACATACATTTATGTAATCTTTATAATTATATATAATTTAAATGCTTTTTTTTATTTATAACATTGATATATAAAAATACACAGTTGTTTATCTTGCAATTCATCTGTCACTACCGTGTGCGAGTCATTTAATAAGGCTTTCGTGATACAACACAATTTATGATTATAGTTATTTAATCGTAATTTTTAACTAATAATAATAGTGTTGATTATGTAGTAACTAATAATAGTAGTGTTGATATGATTTGTCTCAGATTTTATTGATTCATTGTGCTTAGATTCATAATAGATGTTTAGGCGGCTTAATTTCTTGCCGCTGCGTAGAGATCTCTGGATCTACTTTCGAATTAACACTCTAGTGTTCAGAGGAGTTGTTCGGGTTAGTAATGTGAAGTTAAATGTTATTAAAGCGGTTTTGTCGCCCACCACCTCTGTCTGGAACTAACTTCCCCCTGAAGTATTTCCGAAAAAAGGTGTATTAAGTCTTAGAAACCGGGCAACGAATTCGCAAGCCCACTGGCATTGAAAGTGTTTACGTGGGTATCACTTAGCTTCATATCAGCCCTAAGGTTAAAAAATAGGTCTTCAATTATTTATCTGCCAAGGATTAATATATCATTAGTGTACAGTGATGCTTGTTAATTACTGAAATAAGGTCGGACTTCAGGATCAGTATCTGTAAGACAAAGTTGTGTCGTTATTTTGTACTAAGAAATTGTTGCACACATACAATTTTACACCTAATTTATCACACATTAATAAAGTAAAGTTCGCGTAGACTATCTTCAAAGTTCATCAACGCTTTATTTATTTATTAAGGCTTACTACAATATATATGTTCTAAATCTACGTTATATTTTACAAACTCTTTCATCTAAAATGTATCACATTTGAAGTAAACATATGTGTTACAAAAAAAATATTAAAAAATACAAATAAAATAAACATACAGTAAAAAATTAAAAATACCAGGAATTATTGGTAAAACTGAAAAATAAAATATTAGCAAAACAGCAAGCGTTCAATGCTTTGATTTGAATTTTTGATTATATCTGTACTGCAGCTTCGAAATTTGTATATTCACGCACTCTTGCACCACTGACGAACTAAAAAACGTTGAAAGAAAAAAAAAATTAAATGCGAAAAAAAAGAAAAAAATAAGTATTGTTTACAATTTTAGTGTCTATACGGATGAATTATTATTATTACATATTCTATTACAATTCTTCTCTCTATGGAAATAATAATGTGCGAGAAAGCGGCGGAGCCAATGGAAAAGATAACATCTCAAATTTTATTCCCTTGTTTACAGAAAGCCCTCGCCAATGACCTTTTTGTTAGGTCCAGAGCACTAATATTTTTTCCCGATTTTTCCTCTCTATAAAGATGATTACAGACTGTCTATTGGGACTTTACCCTTTGAAAAGCCTTATCAACGAAGTAACACAGGTTTTTTCATGTATTATATATCTGTGGCTTTATACTTGCTTCATATTGTGTATTTATAACTAAATATTTTTTTTGGTAGGGTACGTTGACTGTCGTTGAGGAAGGAGAATGCCTTTTTTTTAAACAGTCAGAGGTCCCCGGAGTAGATTCCGTAGTTCCCTAGTACAAAGAGATTGTCTTGTTAATGATCACTCACATCAAGGTGATACAGTTGAAATTTTGAGTTAAAACGGCTCGTGATGAAACGAGGCAGTAGGGATCAACCCAACCAACTCTTCAGAACACTCTCCATTTGTAGAATAGAGAAGCAATGTCCGCGTAGAGTGAGAAAGTTAAGCCGATCAGTAAAATATTGGAGGTTGAGATTACTACACACCCTTCTCTGAATTTGATCAAAAGGAACTTAAGTATTCCATATGAGGTCGTACTGGAATCTTATAGAGCATACTGCCTTTAGCCTTTAGCCCAAAACTCCCCAGTAAATTTATTATTTTATATTTATTTAAATACATATATATTTTTTTAAATAATAAGGGGGCACATGAGTGTAGGGGACGCCCATATACGGCCTCGCAGCCCATGGGCATCGATTTAAGTGATGCGTATTATTATTACCGATATTAATCGAAGTTCTATATTACTCGAAAATTTTACAATATCTGGCTTTACTCGCATAAATAATTTATTAAATACCCAATAATATAAGAAAAACCTAAGCAGATTACTAATAAACCAACGTGTTAATGTGTACTGGCTCTGGGTTCGATTCTCGGCGAAAAATTGGTTTTTCTTAAAATAATAGCTAGTCTGCCTTATTTTCCAATGTTTTCGTGTCAAACAATAAAGACCGAAGCCTCGATAATTGGAAACGTGTCTTCAGTGTGACCTCGGCATAACCTTCGGCCTTCATTACTGCTAACCGGTGTAGTAATAAAATTTTACGTCCACTAAAGACGGGGCGTTACAATAACGCGTTAGCCACTCAGTGTTCGTATTGATTTCTTACCCAGTACCAAGATTAAGTTTTTTAGCTTAGATCGGCTTATTATTGCACAGTTTGTTGTTCGATCTACTGCTTCATCCAATAGTTGTACCGATTCCAATTTGATTATTGAGTTTTTGTACTGAATTGCGATCCTATCAATGTCCATAGTTCTGATGTCGCTAATTAGGCACTGGGCACTTCACAAGACGCCGTGTTGAAGCCTTATTCCAGCGGGCGTTTTTAAGGCAAGTTTTGTCGCGCACAAACACTGTGTCACCCACTAAAGTATTTCCGAACAAATTCTCCTCGCTCTTTTCTTGAAGGACCCTACTGAGGAGTCGTTTTGTTGCTTGCGAAGTGGTGTTAGCTTGTCTAGCTAAATACAAATGGTTTTACTAACAATGGTTTAACTAACGGCCACAGTGCGTTATTTAATATCTAAACACCTAACTCAACATAGCATTAAATAACATAAATTATAAGAGATGCAACGGGCGCTATTTCCGCTAACAAGCTATTTCTATTTCATCTAATCAAATATCACACCTAAATCATATTGAAAAAGATTGTTTAAACCACAAAGTATTTCTTAAGGGCAAAATCGAAAGTATACTTCGCAAAATTTAACGTTTAAATCCAATTTGTATGTAGCATAAATTGTACCGTAATATATGATAAACATTACTATTCACACCGGCGTAGCCGTAAAACTGGCATCACTCCACTTACCAATCTTAAAATTCACACAACGTATTCGCCCTGAGAGTGCCAATTACCTCGATATTGGCACATGTGGATGACGCATTGAGTGCTAGACCTGTTGATATACACCTTTGGGTTTACTATGCACAAAAACCCTTTGAGAGTAATTGTTTTGTGCCATCCAAAGCGGCAATAATCATTTGTTTTGTATATAGAAACAATCGCCGGTATGTCGGGATTCTGTATTAGTCCGTGGTATACGCCGTGTGTGAACAGTTAAACCGTATTGACGATAAAATACTTTTTTTACTAACAGTATAAACTCTATATAACGAAACCCAAGGAACTGTGCTCATTTTGACGTTACTAAGACTTCTCGTTAAATCGATGAAGATGTATTAGAAAGAAAAAAAGTTTATTTTAGACTAGTGTTAGTAATTAAATAAAACAATATTCTGAAATGAATTCTATTGCGTATTCTGTAATTTTCGCCTGACATCTTTTGCTGCACCAAAAATGATGTTGTGTTGATACGATAAATTACGCTCGGATTTCTTAGAAAGTTTGGTACTATGATGCCAATAGTCGAGTTTTTTACGGGTTACAACAATAAAGCAGTTTCATATAATTTCGGCTACTTAAAAAATACTTTTTATTATTAAATTGTCGTTATTAAGGGTAGGTGTAATGCTAGAATGTATAAGTATGGGAGACAAGCTAAACCAACCAAAGCCGAGTAATTTCGATTTTTTACGGGGCGCGACCTTAAAGCCAGCGACGTTACATGGAGTTTACATTATACTTACTATACTTACTTAATACAATACCATTGCGTTTTAAATCATATAACCTGCATATGTCACTACCTACATAAATGTATCGTCAGTTCTTGTTCTTAATGACAATATTTGTAAGAGGATAGAAAATACTTGAAAATTGTATTTTCTTACTCTAAAATAAGTAATAATAAATAAAATAAGTTACAAGCAAGTATTTTTCTTTTCCACGGAGGAGACATAATATCTGATATTCATAAAGTACGATATTAGTTTCAGCAATAAAATTTTATATTGATTAGGTTCCAAGTGAGACTCGAACGCAAATTTGAATTGTATTATGCGTTCTTTTTGTCGCAATACGTTTAGGATAAAATAGATAAGTCGCTAGAGAAAAGGTCCATGATTCCCAGTCCCATATTTGCTGCAATCGATCACCGAACCCTATTATAATTGCAAAGGGCCGCTCAATCAGCCCGAAAGGAATTTGGCCCAAATCTCGCCACCTTTCAGGGATACGAAAAATGACATCTATGTAACTTATGTTCCCACATAGCTTTGAAGATATATTTTCAGACTGCAGACTTAATACTGTCTATTGGTGAAAGACTTTTAACATAACAACAATCGATTGATTTTTATTTTTATAAAATCCAACTCTCGTACGATATATATATATATACCTTATTACTACTCAATCATAATAGAAAAAAAATCTTATGAATAAAAATATTAAAATAAAAGAAAAATATTATGACAGTAAGTACCTGTGTATAGTATACAAAAATAAATTTACTGACATATTAAGAGCGCCCAAGAACAAACCACGAAACACAACTAGGTTGTTTTCAGTCCGCTCATGTATATTGACACTTCGCTAGATTATAAATACGACCCAAAACGCTAGATTATAAGTACGACAAACAAACAAAAAATATTTAATACATTTAACTAATTGTGATTTAATTTATTTAACTAAGCCTAAATTGGTTGTGTTGTGTGATGGTGTAAAAGTGTGGGTATGTACGTGATGGTGTGTATGTGGGGTGTGCTTATGATTTAGGTGATTTTGCGGTATGGATATTCTTAATACACTTTTTAACCACGTTCCGCGATATTGTTTTTTGAATTGAATTGTACATTGCAATTAACATTCCATTATTTCATTATTGTCTGTGATTAATAATAGAGTGAAACTAAAATCAAATTTTCTAAAATAAATGCTAGATTTATAGAGTTAAGCGCGGCGTTGCGAGAAAAATACTCTACAAATTAAGTAATTGAGGCCTAAACCTTTGGCCCACTTCTTTCAATGTAACAGTATTTAATTATATTTTGATCATACTTTTATAATATATGAGGCTGTTGCGTGATTTTGTGTGTGTGAGTGGAGGAGGAAATCTTTGGACACTAAAATGAAATGTGTGCCATGAGCATTAAAAGTCCATATTTATAACTCCACCAAGAGTAATAGTAGAATATTTTGTTTGAAAAATTTCATACAGAAAGCTCTTATATCTCGTGAAATATAAGAAAATGTAACGAGGTTCGCTTTACACTATCGATCACATCTAGTACACTAGAGTGGAGTGGACACACAGTTGGCGTGGACAGGTGAAATAGCGGGAAAAATTGACTTACCACTTGACACTAACTAAATACGACCGGATTTGACACATGCTATGCTTCTCTGTGGCTCGACTTGACATTAATTAAATGTGTATGAATTTTATTCAATCTATGGTCAGCTGTGAAATATATGAATTTTTCTTCTGTTACAGAATAAAATGAAATAAAATATGTAAAGCATTACGGGTTAAAAAAAATATTACAATTATATATAACAGAGTCGGGAGGATTATGGTACAAAATCCTTGTTTAGTGGCCAGATTAGACAGAAGATATATACAAAATTTGTTTTATAATTTGTGGTATCTCATTATTTCACATAACTAAATTTATTAATTATGGGTGTATATACAAAAGTTTGATAACTCAATATCTTCGAATCAATATATACAATTAACATATTTTATTGAAATTACAATGTATTTAAAAATCTTCATTTTAAATACAAGTAAAACAAACACACAATTAAGGTTTGGCATGTCACAATCCCGAAAACCAACAATCACTTCGGACTGCCTTTAAAAATTTGAATGACAATGATTTAAGAAAACTTACTACAATCTATGATGTATATAGTAATATATACAACAACGTTCATGTTTAAAAAAAAAAACATTTGTCAGTATCATAAGTGTTATGATTGTGCACGCTATCCGACTCTATTGTCGAGGCCACATATTGGTTGTGCAACTATAAACAACTAACTTATTTTTTTGTAACAGGGCCAAACGGGCAAAAGTTTCATCTGACGTTAACTGATACCGCTGCCCAGAAACACTCAATGCCAGAGAGCTCCGAAGTTAGCTGCCGGCATTTTAAGAATTGGTACGCTCTTTTCTTGAAGGACGCATGTATTGGGACATTAGTGGGCTGCTTCCACATAGTGGTGTAAACACAAAAGCATAAAAGCAGGTTTTGCTTTAGCAAAACCTGCTTTTGAACGACCAACCTCCGATGGTAAAACTCAGCTGCAGATATCAACTCGGACAAAACTGGTACATACAAATGTCAGGTGTCAAATAAGTTCACTGGGTAGCTTGTGACAATTGACATATTTAATATATAATTTTAATCCATTTAGTATTCGAACCGATAGTCCTCTTTTAATACTCTCATAAATATGCCTCATGACTGAAATATAAGTACATCCGGCAATGTTGTTCAATGCAAAATTTACACTAACAAAATGATATTTACTTCGTTGAAATAACATTTGCATACGATTAATGGGAATAATTTAATTGCAACATTAGAATGTATGAAGTATTAATAATATCTACCTTAAACATGTGAAATATTCATATATATATATATATATTTATGCGAATATTTCACATGTTAGGTTTGTGAGGAAGGTAGGTATATATATATATATATATATATATATATACCGTGGCGCTACAACATTGTTAGGTCTGGAGATTTCTGTATCTGCTTCATGATGAATCTAGTAGACAAGTAGGTGGCCAGCCTCTTGTGCCTGACACACGCCGTCGACCAAGTTAGACCCAAAAAGCAGACATATGGCTGATTTGCCTATTAGATAACGGAAATGCTCACGAACCAGATACATTTATTTAAGGCTACCCTATCAGGCAGCTCTGTTTTTCGTTATTGCTATAAGTGATACTGGTCCATAAAGGGATGCGCTCCATTATTCATACGTCTTTAGGAAAGACTGATCAATAATCATCAATCATCGCTGAGCTATAGGATTTTTTACTGTATATTTCGATAAATTCAAAAATTATTTATTCATGTAGGTAACATAATAAATATTTTTTGAATTTATCGAAATGTACACTTATGAACGTCAAAAATTAAATATACATTGAATGCTTTTAATTTTACATTTACTGCCAGTTCTCAAATCAAGGGCGTACAACATTCCCTGGGAGATAAAACCTCCAATTGTTAAAAGAAATACTCTTCCCTCAAAGGCCGGCAACGCACTGACCAAAATAGATATTCATTGGCTGCGATGACTGCCCGTAGTGGTTCTGTAGGATCGTTTACCGACCTATTCCAAAAAATAAAAGATTTTCTAAGCACTAAAGTAAATCATACACTTATTCCCTTAGCGAAATTTCGTGTACACATTTCGTCCGTCCGGGGATAGATAAAAATATTATGTAAATCGCTTGCACTCTATCTACATAATAAGGTGGTAATGCGTCCCTTGAAGTGATAAATTGAGTCGGTTTTATTCATGAAACACCTAAGCTCTGTATTCATTCGAATATCTATTCTATTTTTGAATTATTATTTTATGGTTTTCGCGCGCAGAATGTTGAGATCTCTTAAGGATGACGACTGACATTGAATATTCGATGTGAGTACGTTACACCACCACCGCCACCTTTGAGGATCTCTACTGACCAACGTTAAGATGTGTAATGTAAAGGTGGCTACTGACATGAGCATTGGCCCGTATATATATGTATATATATATATATTCAAGGCGAGCGTGTTACGTTAAGGTGGGTACAGACTATATAATGTAGTGAAAGAACATTAAAAATCACATCACAGAGTTTCGGAAAATAAAGGCTATTATTAATAAAACATTGCAACTACGGTTTTTATATTTTTTATACCTCCCATAACGCGTTGTTTACCAGTTCCATACAAGTTAAAACAAAATTAATTAGCCTATAAACCGCAAGCTATAAAAACGATTATATTATACAATAATTTTGCGAAACGACATCCAAGTCTTACTATATGCGTCCGCCGAGACACGAATTTACAACAATATATCCATACAGAAATTATTGTTTATTAGTATCATTACTGCGGTAAAATTACAATGAATTGCGGTAGTACGATAAACGTGATATATAAAATTGCACTTCGATTCATTAATCATTAAATATTGGATTAATTATACAACAATATCATTTATGTTTTAACAGGGCCGTGACTTCTTTTGGGGCACTGACATTTCAGTATTTTGTTGTTATAAAAAAAACAACAGCACTACAACCATTTTTGGTCTAGGCTTAGATATCTTAATCTATTTTTTTATCAATTGTCAATCTAATAAGCAAGAAGGGGTTAAGTCCCCTGTATCTGACACACGCCTATGATTTCGGGTCTAAGACATATCGGTTTCCTCACGATGTTTTCCTTCACAGTAAGAGCAAGTAACAACAATACAATAACTAACCTTAAAATGTAATAATTAAAATATATTATTAAAAGGAGTCCATTTAGGCAAAGTTCCGAAGATACTGGCAGCGTTCCTCCTTTGAATAGCTAGTCTAATTCTTTGTCCGAGGTAGCTGCCGGCTCTTCGGTCTCCTGTGATGTCAAGAGCAAGTATTGAATCTACATATTGAAAGAAAGTCCATTGGTGCACAGCCGGGGATCGAACCTACGACGTTAAGTACGAGAGTCGCACGCCAAAGCCACTAGGCCAACACTGCTCCATTAAACTGTCGCGTTTACAGATAAAAACAACGCCATTTTGCTGCATTTTTATAGCATTCAGTGGCCCATGACACATTTAGTACGTACCTGTTCTGTGCACATCCATTAACATTGGTTAACCATCTCATTAGTGGTGTTAGATTTGAAGTTAGGTTGCGGACAATGATACATGGACGTCACGGCTTTGATTTGATTATAATTGCTCCAGCAACTTGAGAATATATGTTAATTATCCGACAGTCACTGGAGACTGAAATGTTTTGATCAAAAGAATTCTCTGCCGTCATACGACCGTGAAATCAATGTCAGCAAGGGCGAATCTTGTCCGTCAAGAGGGTCGCAAAGCAACTTTAGCAAAAGCCTTTAATAGATTTTTAATTTTCGTATTTTAATCAGAGAAAACACCTCAATATGAGGGAAAGATATATTTAGTTCTTTTATTAACATAACTTTGACACATTTAAAGAAAAACATTTTTTTGACGGATTGAACTTATGTATTATTGTAAACTTAAAATTATTTAAACATAATTTTAAATACGTTTACAATAAATACATAACTTCAATTCGTTAAAAAATGTTTTTCTTTAAAAGATATATTTTTTACATACTTACATATCCAGTCACCAAGCACATACTTTATTATACACAATTATATTTTTTTTATAACTTGTAGAAAAAAATATGCCAGCATTATCTCTTTCTTGTGTCATATTTTTCGCTTACCACAGTTTAGCACTTTAGACTAACGCGCACCCACTAATTCAGTAATTCAATTGTTGTCGTTTTCAATTTTCTCACAAGACTGTGGTGTCAAGGTTAAATAGCCTCGATAAAGAAATAGTAAAATAAATGCTTTTTCCACTTTATATTATTTTTATGTATAAACATAGAGCATGTTTGTTCCTGTTTTACTAATATTTTCCGTATATCAGATAGTATATGCTTTGTTCAACGTATCGTTGAGAGAATTAACAATATATGACAATAAAATGGTTGTGACAAAATGTATTTTTTGCATTTGTAACTAGATACCAATTATTCTGTGGTATAGCACAACATGGTGCATACTTAAAATACTGAAAAAAAAGTTAGAGATATTGTTAAACTGAACGCATCCACTTAATATTATGTAGTCTGTATCAGTCAATGTAATCTGTATCTGTCAATGTAGTCTGTCATAATAAATATATCGCCCCTGTCTGTTCCAAGATGTTGAGCGGTTCGCACCATTGTCTAACTCAGCTGTTTTATTTATTTCTCTTTACTAAATTCCTACTCTAAAATAGTTTGTAACAGGTTATGGGCCCAGACGCCCGGATAGAAATAGGGAAGTAGGATTTATAAAGTGATAGGCATCACGTTGATGCAAATTGATTTCGTGATACGTCGCGACGTCATTAACTTTTCAGCTTACAATGGCGGACCCCCGTTTTGCTCAAATTGATCGTTTGGCGGGCCGTGATAATTATCCTACATGGAGTTTCGCGGTGAAAACCTTTTTAGAGCATGAAGATTTGTGGAAATGTGTCGAGACATCGGGCATGGCTTTTACGAAGACCGAAGATACGAAGGCAAGGTCAAAAATAGTCCTTCTAGTTGACCCTATGAACTATGTTCATATCCAGGATGCCACCACGGCTAAGGAGGTATGGGATAACCTGAGAAAGGCTTTTGATGACTCCGGCTTGTTGAGGAAGGTAGGTCTTCTGCGAGAACTAATTACAACAGATCTGGAAAGTTGTGGTAGTGTTGAGAACTATGTCAACAAAATCATCACATGTGCACACAAGCTTCGTAATATAAAATTCATTGTAGATGATGAGTGGCTCGGCACATTATTATTAGCCGGGTTACCAGAGTCATATAGTCCTATGATTATGGCTATGGAAAGCTCAGGTGTGTCCATCACTGCTGATTTAGTTAAAACAAAGATTTTACAGGATGTAAAGTCTCCGGACAACTCATCTGTTTTTTTTTCAAATTTCTACAAAGGCAAGGCAAAGAATAGTAAATGTTCAGGTTCTAAAGCAAATAGTAAAGGTCCCAGGTGCTTTAGGTGCAATAGGCATGGTCATTTAGCCAAATTTTGTGCCTCAAACAGTTCAAATCAAAAGAATAAGTCTGAAACTATTAATACTTCTTCTAGCTATGTTGCAGCGTTTCCAGCCTCACCAGGCCTAGAGAGAGGATGTTGGTACATTGATTCAGGAGCTGCAATGCACATGACAAACAAGAGAGATTGGCTTTATGACTACGGACCTGCTTTAGTAACAAACATTAAAGTTGCAGACAACAAAATATTAACAGTAAAAGGCTGTGGTAAAGTAAATATAGAAACATATGATGGTGAAAGTGAATTAAAAATTGGTACAATACAAGTAAAAAATGTTTTATATGTGCCAGATTTGGCTGTTAATCTTCTGTCAGTCCGCCAAATGACACAGAATAACTGTCAAGTAAAATTTAGTAAGAATACATGTAATGTTTATAAAGAGTCTAAATTAATTCTCACTGGATATATAAAGAACAATTTATATGTGGTTCATAATGAAACTTATGCTTTGATGTCATCTGTACATCTATGGCATCAAAGGATGGGTCATCTAAATTATAATGATCTTCAGAAACTTAATGAGTCTACAGATGGAGCAGATATAGAATCAAGTAGAGAGGAGCATGTGGTATGTAATACTTGCTTAAAAGGTAAGCAAACAAGGCAACCATTCAAACATGCTGGCACAAGGGCTTCCGCCCTCCTGGAGTTGGTGCATTCAGATGTATGTGGGCCAATGGAGGAAAAGTCTCTCGGTGGTGCCAGATATTATGTCACTTTTGTCGACGATTGGTCTAGAAAGGTATTTGTTTACTTTATCAGCTCTAAATCACAAGTACTCGAAAAGTTTAAAGATTTTAAGCTACTAGTAGAGAATCAATTAAATGCTAAAATTAAAACACTAAGATCTGACAATGGAAAGGAGTATGTCAATGAAGCATTTGATAAGGTTTGTAGGGATTCTGGTATCAAACGTCAACTCACTATACCCTATACCCCCGAACAGAACGGCATGAGTGAGAGGATGAACCGAACTTTAACAGAACGTGCTAAATGTATGCTTATTAATTATTGGTTATTGTTTAGAGTCCAAGGGTTATAGATTGTTTGACAAAACTGAAGGAAAAGTAATGAGAAGCAGAGATGTAATCTTCCTAGAAGAAAGTGTAAATAAAGATTTTGCTTTTCTACCACTTACTGAATCGCAAGTAGTTATAAATGAAGATAATTTAGATGATACTACTGACATGACTTTAAAGGAAATTGATAGTGCAGTCTGTGCAAGTGATGATGATTATGTCCCGGAGCATTCTATATCCAGGAGTGAATCACCTATAAACAGAATTAAAATGAAGAATAATTTCAAAATGAATGAGCTTGGAATTGCTTATTGTTATATTGGACTTTGTATTTCATACAGTTCAGAAGGAATAGCCATTGATCAAACTAGGTACAAAGAAAATACATTAAGACGTTTTGGTATGGAACAATGTAACTCAGTAGGAACTCCAATGGAACCGAATATAAAGTTTTCAAGTTCTGAAAAATTTGAAAGTATACCTTACCAGGAAGCCACTGGCTGCTTATTATACATCTCACAAGGAACAAGGCCAGATATATGCTATGCAGTGCATACATTATGTCGATATAATAGTTCTCATACAGAAGAGCATTGGAATGCTGTTAAGAGGTTATTTCGATACTTACAAGGTACAAAGTATCTACAGCTTGTATACAAAAGTAATGTTGATGAAGAAATCACTGGATACTCAGACTCTGATTGGGCTTCCTGTACTGAAGACAGAAAATCATGTACTGGATACATTTTTAATTTCCAGGGTGCAGCGATATCTTGGAATTCAAAAAGGCAGCAAACTGTTGCCTTGTCTACTACTGAGGCAGAGTATATGGCGCTCTCAGCTGCTACTCAAGAAGCTATGTGGCTGAGACAGTTGCACTGTGAACTGTGGCCTTCTTTAAAGGTTACACCTATTACTTTGTACTGTGATAATCAAAGTGCTATTAAACTTACAGGTACTTACAGTTATCATGCTAGGAGTAAACACATTGATGTTCGTCACCACTATCTGAGGAACAAAGTTGAATGTGGTGATATCAAGATTGAATATGTGGGCACTGATTCGATGGTTGCTGACTGCCTCACCAAAGCCCTACCGAAGCCCAAACACCAGCACTTCCTCATCGCTATGGGTTTGCGTTCAAGGGAGGATGTTAAACTGAACGCATCCACTTAATATTATGTAGTCTGTATCAGTCAATGTAATCTGTATCTGTCAATGTAGTCTGTCATAATAAATATATCGCCCCTGTCTGTTCCAAGATGTTGAGCGGTTCGCACCATTGTCTAACTCAGCTGTTTTATTTATTTCTCTTTACTAAATTCCTACTCTAAAATAGTTTGTAACAGATATAACTAATCAAACGTTATGCATGAATGTATGTGTATGTAAATGGGTATGTGTATGCATTTAAGAGTGCGTTAATTACTTAATGAGTTAGTTAATATGCGTTTGCTGTGTGTGTGGAAACTTAGTCATGCAAGAACCTCAGATTCGAATCGACTGAAAAAATAATTATGGGTTCTGTGTGTTTTTTATTTCGATAGTTTGACTATCTCAGAATCCATAAATTTTTAGGAATTTATTATCAAGGGATCTCCTAAATGCGAAGAAGCGTTGGCCGAACAAAGTCCTTCAAAATCAATATTAGGAAGTCTTCATTATTCGTTACAATTAACGGTCATACGTCATCATAAATTATCTGTCGCCTATGCGGGGAATGTCTATGATTTGTATACTAATACATACATGTACCTAATTCAATATATTAGTGACATAATTTTCCATACGAACAAATTTCTGTTACTTTTCTATTACATTAACGCCAAGTCAATCTAGTTGATAAAAGGGCCTGGGACTAGCGCTGGGCAGGCTACTTCTAATTAATTTGCTATATTTGTTTTAAAAATTGTAGAATTGTTTGATGATTTGCTTTTTTTTTAAAAGAGTACCGAGAGTTTTTTACGCCGGCTTTTTCTCTCGGACAACAGCCTCTGTCTTCTTTGCCGATGAGTAGGGATGCCAACAGACTCGAATTTAATGACGTGGAATAAGTGATACCATGATGATCCTATGTTCTAAAATAAACGTATACTTTTTTTAATACTAAGTTACTCCATTACGGTGCGTTATTCTAGATTTTTATTTTATTTTTACCTTCAATTTAGTGAATAAAACAGCGTTTCCAATTTTCTATTGGTGTTTGTAAGCGAAGGAAACAATTTGTATGGCCCGTATTTTGTTGAATTGATATTCTTACATCATTTGATTAATGGTGATGTCAGCAATTTGTGGACACCTGTCCCGCTCTGATTACGACCTCTGACATAATTTACTGCTAATCAGCTTAGTGTACGATTACACTGTCATAAGGATTTAATTAAAATATACATAAATAATATTATGCGTGCTTACTTATTTATATGTTTATTCAGAAAACAAAAATAGATAACTTACAGTGCTTTAATATAAATTATGTATCGAAAAAAATATATAATACTAGCTGTGCCCTGCCACGCTTTGCTGTGGCACACTGTGATTGAACGGTTGGGAAATCTGAAACCTAAAAAAGAATACATTTCATATATATACGTTTAATTTTGCAATACTTGTGTTTATACAATATGATATACAAATGTCTTTTATCTTGTAAAACAAGGACTTATAAAATTAGGGGTTCTAAAAACTACGTGACATATCTGTTACCTATAAAGGATATATTGTATATACATTATCATAAATGCTATGTTACATGTTATGAGTGTATAAAAAACTAAAACGCTCATTATTAGCAAAACATTTTACAATTTTTCGTCTAAATATTAACTAAAACATTACGTAACTTAACAGAAACACTAGTCTTACAGTATGCTAAAGCTCCAACCACTAGTGTTTTAGAAGAACTTATCTTTTAAATGCACTTCACTAGTGCTGAATCTATTCAGTTTTATTTACTCTACGCTTACGGGTTATACACTAAAATAAATATACTTTAGGCAGTTCAAATGGTTCGTAATTTTATGTCTATACTCTAGTCCCGTGGTATCTAGGATCTAGGCGGACATTTACGTCTGCCGCCGATATGTTTCCGTTTGGCTTCAGTAAAGTTTTATATAAAACTCCAAGTTAGTTTGGTACATACCAAATGGTGGCGCTGCTAAAAAAATTTTACAAATTACTGTTAAGCTACCTGCCTTATAGTAATCAACCTCCTGTGCTTGACAAACCTGCCCACAATTTTTTCCTTCACCGTTCAACCGCATACTAAATGCGCATATAAACAGAAAGTCCATTGATGCACTGCTGGTAACAAATCTGCGACCTGAAGGATAAAAGTCGCGCGCTAAAGCCACTAGGCCAACACAGTACAATCCAAACCTTTAAAGGAATAAATATAGTGTTAATTTTCACAGATTGTTATTGCAAAATTAAATTAATTCCACTAATACGATTACATTGTATAAATTTTGTTTACCATGATCGCGATGATCGCTATTGATTATTCATTATTGCCGCGTATTAACAACAAAATGTGTTTTAGGTAAATATCATTGTTTTGTGGTCGTAACAGGTAACAAGTGGATGTGTTTTAATATTGTAAATATTATAAAACACAACCAGATATATTCTGTAATTTATTTAATAACCTTAAATATAACTTAAATATATTAATTAAAAAGAGTCCCTTTAGGCAAGGTTTGGTAGATAGGTACTGACAGCGTTACCCCTTTGAATAGCTAGACTAATTCTATGTCCGGAGTAGCTGCGGACATAGAATTAGTCTAGCTATTGCAGTAGCAGCGGTGTTTTTCAGCCGCATCACAAGCCGCACCAGCTCTGTTGTTGGTTCCATGTATATTTTGTAACGAATATCTTATTGATGAAATTGTAAATTAATTATAATGGGTGTAGAGTAAACATACACAAAATATCACCGTGGCTTAGAGATATAGTTATCTGCCCAGTAATCTGTATTATTTTGCCGGGAATCGAAAGGTTTTCAGTCTTATACCTCTTGCGTTAACAAATATGCTAGTCTTGCGGGTTTCAATCAAGCGCCTCGTATCTTTATACACTCAGAGAAAAATCCTCAATATGAAAGGTATTAGGTCCTTAAAGTCTCTTATGCAAAACAGTAAAAAAATATAAATATAAAAGACTTCTAACTTTAATTCATCTTCGTCTATTTTTAACTAGCTTATTTAAGTTATAACAAAATGTTCTTTGATTCTAATGAATCAAATCCTCTCTCGTGATGGAAAACTTCCTGACGTAATCTATGCCACAAATATTGACGGCGTGTGTCAGGCACAGGAGGCTGATCACCCACTTATTATATTTACAAATGATAATGAAACAGATACAGGAATCTGAGGCAGAAAGTTTAATTATTTTATTTATACCAATTTTGTAACACTAGAAAAGAACTCAACTATCTTTAGGCAAATCCTAATAAAACTATATTCTTGATCCTCGGAGCAGGTTAGCATCACGTTTCAAGTATCGAAGTCTCGATAAATGGTTGATATAAATATAATATAATATAAACTACGCCATAGTTTGCAAAACAATTAAAATTTTAAGTAGAAATATGAATTAAAATAGTACAGTACAAAGCTAAACTTTCTTATACAAAAGCATTACAAATAAATTGAAAAATAGGTTTCATAACTTTCCTTATTCAAATAAAAAAGGCATTTACAAAAGCAATAATTTCTGAGCCGTAAAAATTACCTTTGAAGGAAGCTGCACACTTTACGAAATCTGTTTACTGAAAGTCACCTTGACAACTGACACGCCCATTAGAGCTGCCCCTAAATTAAAAATATTAAAGCCCCGAGCTTATTATTCGGCAGGTTGAAGAGCGGGGAATTGTATAGAGCTGTTAGTATATTAAGTTATTGACAAATGTAGTTCCAGAATTATTATGACGTATATGGTATTTAGTTTAGACAATTGATATCCCAACCACAGGAAGGTTTTTAGTCCATATATCAAACAGCCAAGCCAAGACAACACCGTATATTTTGGGATTTTGCCAGTGTCCTCCTATTTTTATCTTTCCCTATCAGATCCAGTGTTAGTTACACACTAATCTATACATGTAATTAAAAATCTTAGATTCTCACTGTTGGCCTTAAAGGCCTTTACACAGCTCAGCCCGGGCTGTTTGGGTGAGCGTAGCTCGTCTGGAATTAGCGTTTGTCCCCGACTAGCACAAGGGCGTCTCCTGCGAGACTCAGACCTCGGCTTGGGCCCGTGCAATCAATCGGCAGTCTTCTTAAGGGCAGTACGGAAGTAAAGGTGAAAAAATAACTTCCCCGTTGAAGGCCTTTTACCTTAATCTGGTGTTTGAATCATCCGAATCCGTTATGACATGTGTATATAACGTCATAAATAATAAACAATGAGATTCTGTAACCAATATTATGTTCTGTTTGAAACATGCTTTAGCATTGTTTTATAAGTTGGAACAGCTCCATATACTTCCAATCTTAGCATCACAAGGTTGTCATTTTACGAACAATCCCGAGCATTCCCAGTTCTACAAGTACCTATGTCTTAATTAGAGGATATCAAAATTCTTGTGATTAAATGAATAAAATTTTGCACAAAATACTAAGGACAATTGAGTTGTTCCTGATAGTTAGACGTTTATTTTAATAACGGTGTCATTTTACCCGAGTGATAGTTTTGTTAAATATAAATTCACTAGCAGACTCGGCCCAGCGTTGCCGTGGCTAAGGTTTTTGTTATATTACATAGTAGTAAACTATTCAAAGGAAACTTATGTGAAAGGTAGTATAGCTTATATATACCATCGTTTCCGGTACTTTTAACACAGCGCCATATGTTAGAATTGTATCACATAATAAAATAATTTGCAATAAAATAAAATTGCGACTGTAATTAAAGATCTAAGCTATCCTATATCTTAAGTTGGACCAGACTGCTCACAGTGTGCCAATTTAATTTAAAATCGGTTAAATATTAATATAATAATTAATATAAATATAATTAAACATTAATTTAGGAGTCCATCGCGGACAAACATTGTGACAGGAGATTTATATATATTAAGATATGTAAAAGCAGTTAGTTCATACATTCATATGTAGTTCTTAGCTATTAATTGATTGACTGAAATCAACTTCAAAATCACTTAAATATTTAAAGGCCTGCAACTGCCACTACCATGGCTAGTGCGGCGGCAGATGCTTTTTACAGTTATTCCATAGGCTAGTTTACCCGCGTAACTTATTTTTATCTCTTAAAAACATTGTTAAAAATATGTTATAAACATTTGCACATGACCAAAACGCATTAAAATAAAACAAACAGTTAAGTCATATATATCTATTACCCTTCAAAAAGGGTTTTGGGCTTAAAGGGTATCTATTACGGATAAGGTCCGAAAGTTATTGTATTGGTCCCTCAGACCGGAATTACGTCAAGACCGATCGTAAAATCAGACGCACGGCTCAATATACTTGATGTATAACGACTAATAAGAGTGATTTTACAACCTTGATGTCTTGTATAGTATAATACAATCCTTGACTATCCATTAATTCCGAAAACTATATCCTTGAAATTTCATCACAATTCTTGGCGAAATGTATGGTCTCTTATGTGAGGCTACCCATACTACCTATATTACCTATTTAGGTATGTAAAATCTAACCAAGCTAGCTTATAATAATAGTAAATATTATCTAGTAGTAAATATTATATAGTATATTATTAATAGTAAATAAAATAGTTATAGGTAAATAATATAGAAAATAAATAAGAATATGTAGGTATTAAGACCAATTAGGTAAGCGTTTAAATATTATTTAGTGCTAAACAAATATAATAATATAGGTAAATAAAAACAGTAAATAGCTACAAAATATAGGACATAAACAAATAAGTAAGTATTAATATTAATTTTAATTAGTTAAGCGTTTAAAGATAAGTTAATGTAAAAAAATTTATTTATGTAAAATTAATTTGTAGGAAATAAAAGGCTTTTTTATTTTATTTTATTTTATGTGAGGCTACGGAAAACCTGTCCCTATTCGCTTAGCTCCTTTTCTATCTTCTCTTAAATCTCTACTGTACAAACATTACCTGTCCACTGTGTGAACACTCTCAATGCCAGTGCGTTGACCGAGTTCTGATGACCCCAAGTCGAATTGGTAATCCATAGGCGCTATATGGCAAATCCAACACGGCTGTGGGTACCTGCATGCTACACCACGATGTAAAATATTGTTACGCCATGACTATTAAACTATTTAATCACCTTCCTAGAAGTTATAGATCACTGATGTGTAATTCTTTCAAGTGGAAGGTGATTAAATTTTTAAAGGCAAGGTGCTTTTATAGCGTGGCTAGATTCTAGTATAACTATCTTTATGACATTATGTTAATGTTTGTATGATATCTTAATATATATATATATAAATCACGTGTCACAATGTTTGTCCTCAATAGACTCCTAAACCACTTAACCGATTAAAAAAAAAATTGCACACCATGTGCAGTTCGATCCAACTTGAGAGATAGGATAGTTTAAATCTCAAATTATAGTCGCAGTTTTTTTTATTGCAAATTATTTGTTTATTATTTGATACAAATTCTAACAGATGGCGCTGTGTTAAAAGTACCAACCGTTCACATAAGTTCTCCTACCATTTCCCTTGAATAGTTTATTCCTATGTAATTCAACAAAAACCTTAGCCACAGCAACGCTTGGCCGAGTCTGCTAGTGTCATTATAAATTTATTAGTTATTATTAATGTGACATTTGCATGCCTATATGTGGCGGATTGTGCGGATTAAAAAAAAAACAATAGGTTCCCAATAATATTATAAACTTAACAAAATTATTATAATAAAATTTTTAAGTCAAACTTTATTGACTTTGACTTTGAAAAAAATTATTTTATTCCTAAAATTAGGGATTCATTACGCAACAAAGTTACTCCAAATATATTCCAAAACTTGACAGTTTGTGTCGAATACTTGCCTATTAAAACAGATGTTTAAATACCAAACCATTAAATTTTAGACCCAAATGGATTATTATAACTTTAATTGTCTAATACAAACGGTTTTGCAACGCAAAACCAATAATAGCAAGGGACAATATTTAGTTCCCAGATTTTTGAATACTTTCTAATAAAAGCCTTAACCCAAAATTATTTCCATATTAGTTCCTTTTAAGTCAAATGACTTATTTTCTTTCCTTGACCTAAAACATTGCAGGGATATGGACTCGACCCACACCAAAATCTCTGCTATTCAAAGACTGGGTGAACAATACCCACTAAAAACACCTCGACAAGTTCCTACAAAGCCCCGTTACAGAGGCTCCGGGGTCGCTGTCGCATTCTACCGGGACCTCAACGGCATGTTACACTGAAAAACCTTCGGTGCAGTATACAGTACATAGAAGATAAATTATGGGAAATTCATAGATGAGAATTTTATATTGCCTTTAAAACAAATGAAAATTTTACTCCAAATATAACACAAAAAATAATAAACGTCTTTCAAATATATAATCCAATCTAAATTGGATACCGTTCCAGCAAATGTTAAGTACAATAGTACTTAACATTTGCTGGAACGGTGAAGGAAAACATCGTGAGGAAACCGCCTTGCCTAAGACCCAAAAAGTCGACAGCAAGATCTACTTGTGTATTATTATTTATTTCAATCAAGAAAAGAGCGTACAAATTCTTAAAAAGCCGGCAACGATCTCGCGCGCCCTCTAGCATCGAGAGTGTCCATGGGCGGCGGTATCACTTAACATCAGGTGAGCCTCCTGCCCGTTTGCCCCCTGTTCTATAAAAGAAAAAAAAACTTGTGTTATAGCCCAGACTGCAAAAGGTTGTAGTCACTGATTTATTTATTTCATTTAAAATTGTATTAGGAATTAATTTCTTTTGATATCTGTAAATATTTGGCACCGCAAAACAGAAATATCATAAAATACCTCTTCCAGTTTAAAAGTAATTCTAGAAACCTCAGAATTTTCTAGTTTTCATTAAGTATATCGTTGACATCCTTCAGTGCGGTATCATTTGAAACGTTTAAATACTTAACTGTCCTACATTTCTAAATGTAACTTTATAATTTATGCTTTAATTTCGTACCGCCATTTTCAGTTCTATCTATAAATGTGGAATTTACTGCGAAATTATGTTTTTCAAAGCCGGTGAATTTTTTTGCGTGAAATTATAAGACATGGGCTGCTAACTCCACAGACATCGTACTTGTATACACTACGCATATTATGCTCGGCTTAACGTCTCCGGCATTTTAAAAGCTGAAAGATACAAAAAAAACATCACTGTAGAACTCAGTGTTGATTATGATTTTTATTTATTTACACTTCGTTACATATATATAAAAACAAATGACATAAGACATAAAAATTACGACTGATGCAACGGGCGGCCTTGTCGCTTACAAGCTCTTTCAGGCAACCCCAGTAAGGAAAAAACTAATAATAGAAATATGATGGGTAAAGTGGAGAAGTTCATAACCAAATCTTATAAAAAACCCTTAATGTTATACATAATATATTTATAAAATAAACTAAATAACTTTTCTCACGGATTCATTAATTGCGATACGAAATTAATAAGAAATACTAAAATCACAAAAAATGATTAATAATAATTAATAAATACAATGAGTGATATTATTAGAATTACAGATGTTCTATGCTCTATGAAAGAATGAAAAATGTGGAACTTCAAACGATGCATCGAACATTTCTTAATTAAAGCCTGCATGCATTACGCATTATTTACGCTTTTACTAAGCAAACAATAAAATTTTTACCTTACCAAAAAAAGTTTGGCAGACTTTTTAAGTCTGATATTATATACTTAGATATCTGTATCTGTTTCATGATAACTTATCAATCGAATAGACAAGTAGGTGTCTGACACACTGTCAACACACTTTTTTTTTGGGACTTTTGGGTCTAAGGCATACCTCACCGTTTTCCTTCACCGTTTGACCGAATTTTAAACATGGACATAGAAAATAATTCCATTGGTGCACAGCCGGTATTCGAACCTACGACCTCAGGGATTAGAGTGCGCCTTTAGCCTCTAAGCCAACACTGTTCAACTTTGTCTTTGGCGCTACGAAGACTTAAAAATTGGGCTTCATTTTAGATTTTTTCTAGCCAGCTCTTATTTAATAAAAAAATGTGAGCCGTCACGGGACGCCTGGCAGATGTGAAACATCGACATTATTTTAGAAAAGTAATAAGCAGAAAAGAACAGATTGTGATAGGAACTAAATAATGATAAAATAAAATATTACGATTTTTTTCCAGATAACGATGACTATTTATTGAATAAAAATTTATTTTCATTAAATATTTTTATTGTGAAATTTACTACTGCATATAGACTGTATATAGGTATATAATATGTAACTACTTTTGTATGCATTTGTCGCGCTCCTAAACAAGACTGCTATGGTTACAATTAATACAAACCACAGCGGTTTTATAATGTAACATATTGTGATATATTATTATATTATTTTGTAATAATAATACCATCAAATAGCGCGTCGACACGGCATGCGTCGCCACGGCAGAAAGCGGCTATAGATGTTTCACATCAAAAAAACTGAGAGGGTTTTGAATAAGTTACAGTTTTCTATAAATCCTCGTCTCAAAATGTCTCTTTAGTGTGAAAAAATTCAAAATTCCGCTGCCATGATAAGTGTACTCAGACGATTGTTAACTCGAGCACAATCCTCTTGTGACGGTGCGTGTTCCAGAGTCTATTTTAACCTTATTTTAAGCTGCTTACACAAGTGCGACTAAGTATAGAAAATATTGAAGTCGCCTTAGGATCTTTCAAGAGCGTACCAATTCTTAAAAGGCTGGCAACGCACTTGCTAGCCTTCTGGCATCGTGAGTGTCCATAGGCGGCGGTATTACTTAACATCAGATGAGCCTCCTGCCCGTTTGCCCCCTGTTCTATATAAAAAAGGTAATGTTTAAATAACTCTGTCCATAGTTGCTTATCATTAAAAATAATCAAATACACAACTACACGCAATACTCGTCAAGCGAGTTTGCTTATCTTGCCGAAGCCGCGTACGAATTATTTGAAGAAATCTCTTAGGTATGAGGGTGTGCAAAATAAAATGTAAATGAAGTGAAGTCGTATCAAAATGCCAATTTTTTTTCAAATTACTTTACCCTGAATTTAGGCACTTTAAATAAATATAAAAATTAATGACTGAGATACCAATCAAAGTTAATTTAAGTTTCGACCCGACAGTTGTTTCCCCAACTTCCGAAAACAAAATTAAATTAATTATACTGATTCATAATATTGGACTTACAAACTTGTTTTAATAAAAACTTTTTGGTCATGTTTATCTATATTTTCTACGTCTCTATGGAATTTTGTGATGAGAAGTAACTTTTAATATTATAGATATTTTAGTAACGAAAGAACTCAAAAACTACTCCATTGATTTGAAATTTACTTTCAAGACTGGAATACTAAATTATTCCTAAGCACAAGCTAAGCAGGCATTCTAAAAATTCCAAGCCAGATCTAGTCGCTATTGTTATATAAAAAACTCAAATGCAGTTTAGTCTTTAAAATAAGAGAATAATTTCTAATTTTTTCTAAGCAACTACTCTATAACCCCCAATAGTGAAAGAAATTACGCGATATCAGTATCATAGATAATGGTGACGTCGCTGAACACAAAAATACAAAGTCTAAGGCGATAATATTCATAATAAATATTAATTTCAAACGTCTCGGAGCTAACAATGTAGGGCGATACCGCGTAGTCGCCAAAAGCCAATATTTTTTTCAATTTGTATTTTAATAATATTATATAATTTGCACATCACCTCTTCACTTACAGTTGATTATGTACAGACAATTTCAGAATGTTTATTGTATAAATGTTATCATTGAATAGCCTGCAGTGGATAATGTCCACTTCTTTTTCTTTTGTTTTTTTTTTGTTTTTTATTTTGTTTATTAAGTAATAGTGTTTCAAATGATTTAATTTGACAGTTTTGCTAATAGTAACAATACTACACTATTCCTGTTAATTTCATACATGAATAACTGTTACTGCCAGTTGCTTAGTCAGGTTTCTTTTAGACAATTTATGTAATTTACAAAGGTTTAAAATAGACAGTTGAAGTTTGAAGGTATAACAACTTTATACTTACACAATTCAACCTTTTACTTTTTATACAGTAATTATTATCAATTTAAAAAGTGAGATGGATTAATACAACTTCATTCAATTCCTGTGTTAAAAATCTGGACTCTAATTTGGAAACCTCACAACAATACAATACCTAACATATTGCTATTTACAACCAACAGGGTTATGACCTAGCTTCCTGTACAATATTTTATATTTACATTTATATTACATAAACTTATAAACATAAACATAAACATAACCGCCCCAACCCGGCTGGTCACCGTGGGGCAAGAGACCAATACCCCCTAGGATTGCCCCCTCCCAAAAAACACAACATACATACATATGCACACAAGGCAATCATACTGATGGGAGATTTCAATGGCCAGATTGGTAAAAGATTAACAAACGAAAATAACATACTAGGCCAATTCAGCACAGGAAAAAGAAATGATAACGGACAAAGACTAATACACCTGGCACAGGCACATAACCTTAGGATATTAAATAGTTTATATAAGAAAAACAAAAATAAAAAATGGACCTGGATTTCTCCAGACGGGAACGTGAAAAATGATATAGATTTCATATTGTCAAATAAACCTAAATTCTTCAAGGATGGGAAAGCCTAGGGGAGGCCTATGCCAAAAGGCAAACTGATACCGAAAATTGAAATAAATCTAATGTATATTTGTATCAGGTTAATCAGTAATAAAGGCTATTTTTATTTTATTTTTTTTATAATATTATATAATATATAATAATATTATAACCTAACCTAACCTAGTGGTTCTTGCTCAAAGGGTCGATGGATGACACGTAAAATTTTATTATTATTTATTTATTTTCTTTGTCAAATTGTGAGTGTAAGAAGTTATTTGGTAGATGCAAACAAGCCAACAAAATAGCAACTAACCCGTCCATGTTAGTGGATCCGTTGCCGGCCTTTTAGGGAGGAGTATGCTCTATGTTTAATGTGGAGGTTGTTCAGAGATGACCTCTATTAATTATGATACAATTATAATTAATATAATTAGCTATATTATTTTCTACCTCATAATATACTGCGTAACGATAACCCCGATCATACATGATGGATGGGATGATTTAATGTGTAATATTTCCGTAGCCGGACGTCTAGCTTAGTCACGCACATTTCCATTCGTTTAGACCATGATTTCGAAACGAAAAAAATATTAAAATTTAAAAAAATATTTTCACGTTTGAATAAATAATCAAACAACTTAAATCTATGACTATATTTTTTTATTAAATAACCAAATGAAATATAATAGTATTTAAAATTTTCTTAACCTAGATAGTAATAATAATCCTTATTCTTCTTATTCGGTACGCTCTTGACAGAGCCGTCGTGATCGCTATGTAGAAGTGGTAATAGAAGGGGCAGATGTGATGCGCTTCAGGACGTTCCGCCATCGTTGCCTATTACACGCTACGAGTTCACAATTTTGACAGATTTTTTTTTGACCCAAGAATAACAATACGTAATCATCTCATAATAATTGACTACATCAAGAACAATAAACTAACTGTACTATTACAATGTCTATATTATATGTCTGTCTGTTTGTAACTATACATTAAGCAATTGCGTCAAAAACTCTAGTATGGAATATTTCAAATATAGAAGTCGAAACATATTTTTATAATTATAAAACAGTGACTTATTAATTATACAGAACTAATTTATCTTATCGAAGTCAGTAAACTATCTTCACTGGAGGCTCTATAGAAGCAAACTTTTACTTTATTGAAGGTTTTCTTTATAAATTGATACACAAACTTGTTCGCAAGTTTCTTTCTGTAATTTTTTATTAATAATGTCTTGAGTATCTTTTGTATGAAAGTTTTATAGAACACTGAATAATTCGTTGTCATGATTTATATGGAAAAGTTTTATAAAATTTTATAGTCCAAGCTAAATTTGTATTACTTAATTAAACATCTAGTTGTAATAAACATTTAGATATTCTTGTAAATTAACATACTAAGTACTTAAATAAGTAGAAATCAAGAAAATAGGCAATGCGTACTAATATATGAATAAAACGTGAAAGGAAAAGAACGAAATTTTTTTTATCAAACAACACTCATGTGATTTTAAGTGATACCATCCATGGACACTAACCTCGCCCTAAAGGCTCGCAAGTGCGTTGTCGGCCTTTTAAGAATTGGTACACTCTTTTAACCCTAAGTGGAATTGGTTTGGAGATACTGCAGTCACCAGCTAGTTCCACATAGTGGTGGTACGCGGCACCATCTGCCTTAAGAAACGCTTTGTTTTGGAAAGACGGACGAGGTGATACGGAAGGTATTTTGTATCAGCCTTAACGTCCGATGGTGAAACTCAGCTCCAGGTCCAACAATTTATGTAAACCTGGTCCGACTAAGGTGTACCTGTGTGTGTGTGTGTGCAATAATACTGTACCTTTATGGCATGGCAGCAATGTATATATATTACGAATCATGTAGACGTAATACATATTTTTTTATTTTTAAATGCTAAACATATATACAAACTAAAAGAACAGAATGCAAATAAAATGCTAATGAACTACAGAGTTGAAAATAAATACAAAAACGTAATTTAATAACTAGTCTTGTTATTCATAATTATTATTCATAATTATTACTTGTCTACGGCATCCCTTACATAATTTATAAGTGTGTCATAATGAATAAAACCAATGAATAAACAAAGGTAGAAAATAAGAACATGAACAGAAGTACACACATGTCTGAAAGGATAATAAATGTATTTATGTAAATAAATAAATAATATTACATATTATTAAATTTATGGATTAATCATCAGCTGGGCTAAAATAACTTTTTAGGTTATCCTTGCCACGCTTTACTAATATTCGCATGTTATTGCAAGAATAAATAAGTAAGAAGTAATGTTGCCGGTTGGAAATAAATCACAGTTTATTGAAGATTTTTTTTTTATTTCATTTGCCTTTAAGATAATGGAAAAAATTTACTAAGTTTTCATATATTAAGAAGAATAAGATAAAATGTAACTTGTTATAAAGGCTATATTTATTTATTTATCATATCATAGTAGTTTAGTCATAAGTGAACAATTTTTATTTCAATATTAATAATTATGTTACAAAGTTGGCCATAAGAGTTTTATCTATGCATTGCGCATGACATCTTGAAAAAACACTGGTTTATACATACAAGCATTAAATTGTACCCGTACCACGTGTTGGTAATATTATAAATTCCTACATATGAAGATGAAGAGATGATACTTTCATCCACTAACAAAGTCACAGAACAAAGTTAGAGAGTTATAAACTTGGTAAAGAGTCGAAAGGAGGTCAAAGTGGACTCTTTCAAGTCGGCTTTTGAAGTTTGTTGAGCGTGTTAGTATAAAGTAATAATAGTTCTCTGTCTCCATTTATTCTATAAGGATTGTGTGTTCCAAAGGGTTATGTATATAATAGAAATAGAAATATTGTAGAAAATAAAACAACAACAGGTACGTAATCTATTTAGCCTAAAAACCAATGATTTCCAGGACCCGAAACTACACCCTGGGCAAGAATACTTTGCAAAAAACGAAAACAAACTCGATACTGAATTTGGACTGTTTATATTTAAAGTTTCGTTCGAACGAAATCGCACATTTTTCGATATTCAAATATGAATATTTTTTTGTAACATTCTTTTCTCTAAAACTGTATACTATTTAGAACTAACGTATGAAAGAGTATATGAAAAATGTTTTAATCACATACAACAGATTTCATGTCTCTTTTCAACACAGCGAAAACGAAGAAGACACATAAGTACAAAAAGACGAAATGCTAGTTCAAAAAGTGGCAATTAGTTATGTTTTTTTATAGGGTTTTGTACAAGCTTATTTGGTACTAAGCTGAACGGAAGGCGTCATCGGCTATTGTACTCTTCGCTAACATTCTCACCTCATTCTCAGCTCGGGCCGCTAGGTATAACGAGAAACCCATTCGTTGCTTTGATTATCCACAGCCCTTAAAATTTAAATGTAATAAATGTCAAAAGTATCTGTACTGTAGTGTACGCATTAGCAAGTTGCACTAAATATATGGGAGGATGAGACTTAAAAATCTATCTAACCTATGGATCCCTAAGCCCTACAGAAGTACCCTAACACATAAATAGTGAATGTATAAATAAGTACGCAATACCTGCACCAAGAGACCAAAGGTACCAGACGATCTGCTTCATTGGATCAAGGGTTCAGTGTTGTAGGATTATCTTATCGAGCTGCCTTTCCCCAATAATTACGGATTTAAGGAGTCTTGTCCACATCAGGAAGCGAGAAATGAATAAGATACATTAACATTCAATTCTTGTTAAAATTAACTATGAATTTATTATTTAATAATGCTTATGTAAGAAATAAAAAATAATATTAATAAAAAACACCAACTAACCTTGTAATGTAATAACTAAAAATATTAAAAGGAGTCGCTTTAGGCAAAGTTCGGTAGATACTGCCAGCGTTACCCCTTTGAATAGCTAGACTAAATATTTGGTTGAGAAGTAGCTGCCAGCCTATGATGTCGACTAACGTTTTGATATTCCCTTAACAAGCCGCACCAGCTCTATTGTTGGTTCCACGTAGATGTAAGGGGTCTGAATAAAATAATATCTAAATAGATACTACTTAGACACATACCTACATAATAATATTCTTGCGCCATCAGCTGTTATAATTTTGTACAACCACTTGAGCCGTGTCAGCAGTTATATAATATATACTTTATTCATTAGAAAGATTTAGGAGCGCATCTTTTCCTACGTTCTTCAGCTTATCATATGCCTATGAAACGGCTGCAATCTATTTTCCTCTTTGTAACGTACCAATGAATCTTACAATTTAAAGGTCGCAATAATCGCTATATACATGTACGAGACTGTATTACCTGCTGTCGACCATTCTCTTTTACTTAATATAAGCTTTTTATAATGCCCGTGATATTTTGACGCAAACGAATTCGCGCAACGATGAAACGGTAAATACAGACTTGTCGGCTCCAATGTATCGATCGAACAGATGCTTGCTAGGCCCAAAGCTAATTATACCGCCTAATGACTATCAAAGACTGACGGCCCCATAGAGTAAAATATTTCTTAGTTTAGCACGTTTTTGATTGGTTAACTTTAAATAATATTTATAAGTTATGAGGCTAAGAATATCGTACACTGCAAAGCAAACTAATACATAAATCCTGACCTGACTCGTCTGAATAGCGTGACATCAATCAATTTCAATTTCAAAAATTCTTTATTCGATGTTCAATAACAATTAAAAGTGCTACATATCCAGTGTACATTATTTCCTGGAATGTAACAAAGTTATAACTAAACACTTTTTTTTTAAAGCCGTATTGCTTTTTTTACAAACATTAGAAAAAAAACAGATAAAAACTAAAGTTATAATATTTCGAAGTTTAGCATTAATAATGAGGTAAACTGGGCACTATGAAATCTTTAGATTAGATTTGCAATTTTTGACAAATAGCATGACATCGAATTATATCTTATTTTGGCCATACAATGCGCAGAGGCGATGGCGACTCATGGTTGGTAACACAGGAGGCAATAGATCTCGTAACCGTTCACCTACCCGATTGACCGATCAAGTTAAAAACTCATCTTCAAAACTATCACCTAGAAACATATAGTCCGCTCCACATGCTTCTTTACTGACCATGGCGCTCAGACCAGGGCTGCAGGATGATGAGAGACATTCGATAATTTTAAACCAAATTAGGAACCAGCAGGTGGTACATGGCAAAGAATGGCACAGTAATTTCTATGTGCGCATTTAACATTAGCTCGAACGGTGTACTATTTTTTTTTATAGAACAGGGGGCAAACGGGCAGGAGGCTCACCTGATGTTATAGTGACGGATAGAATAATATTAGAATTGACTGACTTGACATGAATGATAATATATTATAGTATGTAACTAATATGTAAAATTTTACCTTTTCATAGTTTTAGATAAGTTTGCACGCGATTATGTGTGGCAGAATATGCGAAGTTTAGATAATTATAATGATTATCTTGCCTCTGTATCATCCTCTAAGAAAAGCTTTTCATTAATACTAAGTTGCGGTCTTATTTGTGTTACGTCCGTTAATTTACTTCTATTTATTTCGACTAGTAAAAGTTTGTTCTTTATATACCAGGATTGTATAAAAATTCTCAATCAAACTAAATTTGAATAAATTCGCGTCCAATTTAGAATTCAACTACAATTTACCAAAAAAACCTATTCAAAAAAGTTATCAAATGCTTTGTCATGCTAATTGCATAACAAGAGTTGTTAATATAAAAAATCAATTTAGGTGATCGAGATAAGAGCCTTATAAGAAGTTATTTATTTATTTATTCCCACTTCGTTGCAAAGAAACACAAATAACACAATACATAAAAATTACAAGGGATGCAACGGGTGGCCTTATCCCTAACAAGCGATCTTTTCCAGGCAACCCTAAGTTATTTTAAAATATGCATTGTGAAATATAAAAAACATATTCATATTCGCCTTTACTCCTTTTACAGCAACCCATAAGTAAAGTCGGCTAGATCTTAGTTGCGTGATTACAGCATTGTTATTAACTACAAAGTTTCAGGCAAGTCGAAGTTGAAATTTGTCAGCTCTTAATTGAGCATTAAAGTAATTCAGCCACTGTTGTTTTCTCTAGTTTTCTGGTCATAACACAAGTCAATATAGCACATAGTTGAACTAAACTAAACTACTATTGTGTAAAAACCACCACGCAAGCCACCGTATTGTCTTCGTGACATATCTAATAGCTCATCGTTTCTCAACGATTTTTCTGTAGCGACCCATGAAAAAAATAGGCAACAAAGTCTTGCGACGTCGTCTCTGTAATATTATTTCTTTTGTACCTATGTACTTCGTATTAATTATTTTTCAATTGTTTCTTTCATATTTAGAAAACACACACACTGAAACAGGTGGTTTGTCACGTAATCAGTGCGTTGTCCTTCTGTCTTTATGTTTATAATATCAGGACAGGATAATTCCATTATGTGCTGATCTGTGTAATACAGAGAAGTATAGTATCACATATTGTTCGCATAAAGTTCATAACTCCGGTGTTTACAGTCGTCTCGAACCATCCTTACATGGCGATCCTACCAGTTTGGGATCAACAGTCTCGCCAAGTCTTCATAAAACAGTAGGTATATGGGGCGACTAAACCGTCGCCATATTCTATAGCTAGAAGACAAGCCGTAGCTCTATGAAGATGACTAGATGCTTTCAAAGGGAAGCTACTCCTTTCGACAACACGAAGAACATATTCAGTGAAAGCCTAAAAGCAGATAGCAAACACCTGCAAAATAAAATAAAAACTGAGCGCCTGTTTCATCAAAGAAAACAAATTTGAAAATGGAATTAGCAATTTAAGGAAAAAATATACGGATTGGAAAACAACAAACAGCAACAAACGGACAACAAATTTGAAAATGGAATTAGCAATTTAAGGAAAAAATAGAACCGGAAATCCGTTACAACTACCAGAACACCATCATATATCATCCCACAATTGGGGCAATCAAAACAGTGTCTACACGAGCACACTTTTGTGCCGCCACAAATGAATATTTCTATAGGTTCTCCCATCTTACAAGCCTCTACCATTTAGATAGATGAAATCGTAAAACCGATTCTATTCTCGGCAATGCGCTTAATAAAATCGAGAAATTTTGCTTTAGTTAGATAGCATTTGAGATAGGCCTCACTCAACCTTCTGTCATTTTAAAGGGTCCTTCGGGCATTGAATAGATTGCCTCTTCAGATTTCAGCCACAGGGGATGCCGAATTCGATTCGAAAAATATGTACGTAAAGAATTGAACTGCCTTTATTTAATTTAGCTAACTATTAGATTAAGGTCCTGATTAGAACTAGCGGCCTATAACGGCAGGATATTTTTGAAACAACAAGCGGACTTAGCTTACCAGATGTTGTTGACCTTTTAAGAATTGATACCTTTTTCTTGAAAATATATTTCAGTTAAATATCGCCTTTGTTGTTCATACCAATTAATAGTATATCTCAATTTTTTAATCAAATCAAATCAAAAATCATTTGTCATATAGGTAACATAATGTCACTTATGAAGGTCAAAAAAATAAATATACATTAAATGCTTATATTCTATTCATTACTGCCAGTTCTCAAATCAAGGGCGTAGAACGGAAGAGAAGAACTGGCAATAAACTCTCCGCCATTCTTTTTAATCGCCAAGTTTTTTTTACACAACGTTTGTAAGGAGCTGCAACCACTACACCATGTTCACCGTGTTCCATATGACATAATAATTCAGTATTAACGACTTAAGTTAACTGGATAGTAGAGTGTACAGGTGACGATTGATGATGATGATGATGATGATGATTCGAATGCACGATGTCAGGGTTGAATATTGTTTTTAAGAAACAACTAAAAGAAAATATCTGTTTAATTAAACTTATTCTCATATTTAAACTTGTATACGATATTCGCAGCGCTTTGTGATATTAATTATCAAACGCAATAATCTTGCATTTATAAAGAAGAGGGAAATGAAGGAAAGACACGGAAAAACAATAGACTGCGGGAAAATCTAAAAGCTTTATAAATGAGATCGCGTCTTGGAGATTTTTAATTAACGTTTCTTTTTTACACGCTAAAGTTGTGATGGAAATGACGTGTTTAACGACCGTTACAGTTTCCTGCGCTAAAAGCTATTTCGGAGAGCTTATATTTAAGTGTGTATAGTGTTTTGTTCCAAAGAAGTGATGGCCTAGTGGCTTCAGCTTGCGACTCTAGTTTGATTCCCGGCTGTGCACCAATGGACTTTAATTCTATGAGCGCATTTAAAAGGAAAGCATCGTGAGGAAACCGGCTTGCCTGAGACCCAAAAGTCAATGAAATATATACAAAAATCTAAGGCCCAGAACAGACGCCAATGTCTATAAAATGATCATTATTTAATGATATAAGGAATACTTACATCATAGTAATCTACGCCTGTACTCTTATACTCCTAATAACAATTTATATCCCAAAAAAGTCAACCCCAATATAATCAGTGCTATAGATATAGGTAAGTTAAGTTATAACTAATCGAAATTTCATACAAAAATTTAGGGAATGCAATCGCTATTGAATATAACAGTTGTTGCACTGAGAGTAAGATATATATTTATACTAGCAGACTCAGCAAAGCGTTGCTGTGGCTAATGTTTTTTTATATTACATAGTAGTAAACTATTCAAGGGAAATGGTTGGAGAGCTTTGTGAAACGTTGGTGCTTTTAACAGCGCCATCTGTTAGAATTATATCAAATAATAAACAAATATTTGGAATAAAATAATATTGCAGGTATAAATTGAGATGTTAGCTATCCTATCTTATAAGTTAGATCAAACTGCACACGGTGTGCAAATTTGATTGATAGGTTCGGTAGTTTAGGGGTCCAAAGCAGACAAACACCGTGACACGTAAATTATGTATATTAAGATAGAAATAATACCAATTTAATGTCATATATTCCCAAATTATGTCTGCATGTTTCTGCGGTATTAAGCGTAAATGACACGTCCGGGTACGAAGTATGATTACAATTGACATGTTGACACAGAGATCGGTGTCGGTAATTGAATGAATTGGACTTGTGATTGGGCAAAAAGTTACCACAGTATATGGTTAGCAGTACGCTAACAGCTACGCTAGCAGCTACGTATTCATAGGCAGATAATAATCTATTTTATTATTATATTAATTTAACCAATCATCAAATTCACTCTTAAATCCATTTATGTACATTGATTTTAGTTATCATACAGCATAGTTACTGTCCGCTGCCATTGTTAATATATGCTCCATCGAATTAAAGAGGTTGTTACGTCAAAACCCCCTTCTACGGGGAAGTCCCTTACTTCCTACTTCGCTTACCAGTGCACTTCCCTCAATCCTTTCAGGATATTGACAAATCCACGATGGCCCAAGTAGTGAAAAAAGGACATTGCCAGCAGTGCTACGATCTCTGATACCCATATCTAAAATAGTTGTGGCAGGTCATAACATATTAAATTAAACTTATATATATTTAAAGTACTAAACAATAACAATAATAAAGATTATTTGCTTCTTTACAATTTAGCATTCTTACAAGTTTATCTAACACAGGAATTGGTCTTTGTGAGAGGCTAGTGACTATAATAGGATTGTAACAGGTCAACAGACTTCTATCTAGGATAGGTAATGTTCAGCATTACAGCGTGTATATACATATATCTATACTATATACTAAACTAAATAAACAAACAATTATTTACTTATATAAGTTATGGCTGTGTATAATAAAAGTGTGTGAATTTAATTTAAAGTCCTCCTCAAATTTCCTGTTTCATCCTACTCACAGATTTCAGAAATGTAGAAACAACAATCTTAAAAGATTCTTCTTTTAATTTAAGGAATACTTAACTTTGTTGTATAAAATGGCTTGGTAAAGGTTTTGTGTAGCCTGTTTTGTTAAGCAAACTTTAATAAATTTAATCATAAATCTGACTCTTAAAGTCGAAAAAAAATTAATATTTATATGTGACTGATAAATATATACTGTGGCACATGCGAGACAAAAAGTGACGATTCGATCAATAACCCACGCACATTGGACGTGACATCGTCGCAGACAATGCGAAACGCGTGAAAGAAAAATATTTTGGCTATTCCTACACTCATGCTTACAACCGTTTAGGTTCTTACCAAAGTCCAATCTAACAATGCATACGTATATTATGATACAAAACTAGTTGGTTTTGTTGCAACTACTGGTTAAAAATTCTAATTCTAATTAAAAATTCTCTTTGTTTTGGAAAGTTCATTGATCAAGGAAGATGTTGATTACCTGTGATCGATTTAAATTTAAATATATAACAAACAAACAGATAAGAAGGCTGCTCTCGTGATACTGTCTCTCATGGACGTTCAAATTTCGAGAAGGCTCGCAAGTGCACTGTCGGCCTGAAATTTCAGGCGTGATCTAAAGCTTTTCGGGTATAGCTAGTTTCTGATAAAACCTAATTTTGTTAAATAATTTAAGTCTTGTCATGAGAGGTTACCTGTTACCACGGGACTTCTAAAGCCCTATTATAGGACCCAACCTCTCACAAAGATGGTCATTATTATTTATTTATTTATTTATTCCACTACATTTTTCTATCTTATTATTATTATCTTACTCTGAAATAATATTATCTGTATGATAAGACACAATATTTTTTTCCTATACACTGTAACTATTTTCTATATAAGGTCAAAAATTAAATTCAAAATGGATTTATTCATTTTGGTAAAATTTGTACATGTAAAATTTACGCCATCCGTACATTCTTCTATCAGGAAGTCTTGTTCTGAGAAAAACCGGCAAAAAACTCAGCAAGTTCGTTCCTCCCATTACATTATTCATTTTTATTTCGGGAAAGGTCACATTTACAAGTTCAATAAGTCTAAAATAATAATAATAAGAGAAAACAAAAAAAATATATATAAAGAAACCATAGTGAGTTTTGGCGTATTCCCTTACAATATAGGCTATATATTAACATAAGTGAATAGTATTTCACTATCTTATAGCGATCGGTATTAGTGCCCATACATTATTATCATCTATATATTCCTGAACTTTGTAGTAAGCTTTTTTCATTAGGGTTTCCTTGATGTAAGGTTTAAAGTTATGTAATGGAAGCTCGTATATATTGTTTGTATATAAATATCTGTATATAATTCCCCATGAGTGAGCAGTTTTATGAAGTCTGAAAGCTGGAAATGCAAGTCTATCCCTACTTCTTGTGAAGTTTCGTTTTTAAGGGCTCCTTTCGATCATCTATTAAAATTTTCCGTGTCGCCCTTCTGAGCAATGACTCAGTGTTTTGTCCTTTACTACTCCTACTAAGTCGTGCGTCTGCAGCCAGGTCTCCTACTTTTTCTTGGACGAAATGTTTAAGGGTCTTGTATTGTTTTGTTTAAATACTTTAATAGTCTAGAAATAAAATATGCTTTGCTATTCCTTTTACGAGAAAGATCATGATTCTTGTAAAATGTCTAGATAAACAAATTACATCAAATCATTTTTAAGCTGTGCTAAGCTGTTTGATGAAGATGTTTATTTCGTTTAGAGATTCCTTTGAAGTATATTATTTATAATACACAAATTAAAACAGAAGACCAAGGCTTTTTAATCGCTGGATTATTATGTAAGGCTTTTAGCACACTCGGCAGCTGATACTACTATGATATGGGTCTTTAGTTTTTTTATGTTTTGATAACGGGGCGAAAGGGCAGGAGGATCACCTGATGTTCAGTCCTACCACAGCAAATAGACACTTACATTGTCAGAGGACTCGCAAGTGTTGCCAGCAATTTAAGAATTTGTTCGGTGTTTTCTTGAAGGGCCTGAATTTCAATATTTTTTTTATATCTAAGATTGTTCACACATTCCTCACAGTGTCCACGTTTACATATAACAATCTCGAGTTAAAACATAGACTATATATAATCGAAAAAATGCTTCCATTAAATACCTAATGACGTATTCCTAAAAATAAACAACACAGTGTCAACGTTACATTTCCATGACTGATTACGCGAAGTTTTTCCAACTTTTACAAAGTTTCCACGGAAAATAAAAAGACTGGTAGGAAATTTACGGTATTAGAATTTTAAATGGATTCGCAAATTTAAACGGACTGCTGTGTTGAGAATATTTAACGATTTAATAGGGATGATATTATCAATGGGTATTTATTTATTTATTTACACTTTTACTTTTCACTCTACGATACACATTTTATTATTATTATTAAGCTTTTATTGCTGTTTTGGTAATCAGCGTGACTTTTTCTGCATAAATGATTAACAAAAGAACATTACATTACATGTAACACTAGAATTATACATTACTAAACAAATATCTAAAAAAATTATAGTAAAAATTTAAAGCTAATCTTAGGGTTTAATGAGAAGCTGAAAAAGAAGATATAATTAAATAACTTTAAAGACAGCTCGTCTGACATCAAGAGGTAAGGAGTTCCAAAGCAGGGTACTTTGCAGTAAAGGAGGATTACATTAATTCAGTTTTGATGAGTAGGTTTTTGAGGTAGTTTCAAGAATCATGTAAAGGGAACGTTATTATTTTAATACACGCGTATTTAAACCCAATCTCTTCCGTCCTTGATTTTTTCATACATATTTTCTCATAAAAAGTCACACAAATTTTTCCGCCATCATATTTAATAGGATAATTCAGGAAAGAAATACTTGATGATCTTTTAAAATTACCGATATATTAGATTGTTGAAGTCAACGGAAATCTGACCGCGCTAATACCGCGAGACAGCGCGTGCTCGCATATAACACGCGTTACGTCATCGCAGTAGCCCCAAATTTAATAATAGGGGATAATATTATTAACTTTGGAAGTCGTGAACCAATTTCGATGAAGAAAAAGTTCATATTTATTAGACGAAATCTCACAAGCAATATTTTGTATTAATTTTTTGCTACACATTGGACATTTAAAAATGGGAATGCCCCAGTGAAATGAATAAGTGCGAACACCAGAAACCTGGAAAGATGATATAAAGGAGATAGCGAGGAAGGATTGGAAAATGGTGGCGAGGATGAGAGACAAGTGGAGGAGGCCTTCACTCCTTCGGAGGTCGTGAACTAATGTTGAACGTAGCAACATGGATTTAATATAATCCTGATTATTCAGTACCCGAATACAGACTATTTTTATTTAATTCCGAACAGCGAAAAATAAATCTAAGTGTCGCATGACCAATTAAAAAAAATATAACAATTTATAATTGGATTAACCAAAAAATTACTTTATATAATATTTAATTTCTGCCTTCAATTGCTTTCATTATAAAGAATTCAAAGAAAATTGGAAAATTTAATGAAAATACAAAGTTCGCTAGAATCAATAATTTGAACACAATTTTTTTATCTAAACCCTTAATGAAAAAGAACAAACAAATCAAATTATCCTGAAAATTCCAATTCACAACCAATTATACAAGGCAGTAAAAAAATGACTAGCTTTTCAAAGCCTTAATTTAACATAAGACAAGACGAAATAAAAATTTAAACGCGCTAAAATCAGTCAGCTATAAGGGTTACATGTTTGTTTAAATTTAGTCGCTATTAACGGGTTCTAAGGTTGTTTTTCATTCTGCCATTTAATGTTCAGTCCGCTAAAAACCACCTCTATTTGTCACAGGCACATGCAGTCGAATCAGTGAGGCCATTACACAGGCGATAAAAAGTTTTTACCGAATTAGCATCCATGAATTTTATATAATCTGGGCCACATATTTACACATAATGGGTTTATTCTGTTAAAGATTAAAATAAAACATATTTTAATAACCCGCGCAAATAAATGCATCTCTTTCCAAGATGGCGTCGTACCGTGCTGGTACAATGACTAGTTTCTAATGTGTGAATTGTCCATACATACCATATTCCATACATAACTCTGAAAAACAATTTTTCTTTTCTTAGTTTAAATTACCCCATTATAATATACATACAAACTAACTTATTGACATATCTTGAATGTGTGAAAATTCTAGCGAACACATAATTGTATGAAGTAAAGGTGTAATTAGTAGGATGAGTAAATACATAAATAAAAAGTAACTAAAATATACAACAAACAATGCAACGTCAAGACATCTAGGAAATTTGCACAGTTTTTCATAAGAAAAAATGTCCATCTTTCTTTATACAGCGAAAAAACACACCCTTTTCATGGCCCCGCCAAAATCACCAGGTGATTGAGGGTACTCCTTTGACGCGGTGCCAGCGAAAAATGATAGGGTTTTTGTGAAGAATTAAGCCACCGTGATATAGTCTGTTACAAATGCCACCTCACATCATCCCGGACAGGTTATGACAGCGAGCCTGTCGTTTGCACCTTCGGGAAAATTCCCATACAAAAATGTTCCAGAATAAATACGCTACAAGCAGTTTGACAACTGACACATTAATCTATTCTTATCTATGGTTAGCGATATTTGTGTGTTAAGTGACTTCAATGATATGATGATGCAAATTTAAGTAGTTTTCAATGTCTGGTAAATCGTACAGATAACAGACATATTTACATGAAAAAAACCGTAACCATGGTAACAATGTGAGCAGTGTTGGCCTAATCGCTACAGCGTACAACTCTCATCGTTGAGGTCGTAGGATCGATTCCGGTTGTGCACCATTGAACTTCCTTTCTGTAGCGCCACTGATTCATTTTAACCGCGGTTATCTTTGATTGATTGATTGATTGATAGATGGATATCTTTGTAATTTGTTATCAATTTTTTTAAGTAGGGTATACATATTGTGACACATATTTGTTCAAACAAATTCTAAAGCATCTAATTAGACAATGAAATAATAAATTCCCTAATTGGAAGAATTCTCAAGCAAAAATGCTTTCTAAAATTGACTTTTCCATATAAATCGTGAAGAAATTTACATTTTATTAATCTCCAAATCGGAGGCAAAAACAATATGCCGGAGTGCCTTATTGGCGAAGAAAATTTACTTGATTAAATTTGTCATTTGTCAGGCGAGATCATGGCTCTTCCGAGTTAATTTACTTGAGAAATGTTTCTTGCAAATAATTACAAAATGTGATGTGATGGCAATAAATAAGATAAAAAGGAATTCCCTTCAATTTGATTACCTGTGCCTTTCATGAGATAATTTAATATTTTATCAACATAATCAACTCATATCCTAGTAATCCTAGGCCTCAGATAAGAACACTTACCTTAATTATTATTAATTTTTATATTTATGTCAATCGTAATCATAGCTATTGTAGTTTTAATATGTTTAGTTATTTTAGTGTTGTCAGTGATTATGCCTAACTGTAACTTTTTTTAGAGAGAATTGTATCTAATTATGTTAAACAACTACCGCTATTAGCTGTTAGTGTAGCTGTATAATTTGTTTAACATTTTAATTTTTTAGTTAAAATAAAACTACAGAAAAGTTGTTACTTTTTAATAATTAAAATAAAATGAGTTATAAATTCTCAAAGCATTCCAAATTCAAACTACAGAACACACGGTTATGAAACCGTTTGAACTGTCCAGAAACTTTCGACCAAGAACAATTAGACGGCCAAAATTGTACAAACAATAGGCTTAGTATGAGTTGATAAATTCACGAACATATTACGTTAATCGAATACAAATTTTAAGTACAAAACAGGCGTATAATTAATGAAGTAAATATAACTAAATCATTTAGTAGACTCCTCTAAATGTGTATATTATTGTGTTAAAAAATATTAATAATAAACTTTAATACTGTTAAATATTAATATCAACTGGGTGTTAGTATTGTTATATTTTATCGTAACGTAGTCTACAGTAGTTTATACAATTACTAACCTAGACTACGTTCTTGTTAATTTCGTTTCTTTGTGTTGATTTAAAGACCTCCTCCTGAACTTTTGGTTTAGATCTGTTCTTAGATTCCTTTATTCATGTCTCCCGATAAACTCTAACTATGTCGTCAGCCCATCACTTTTGTGGTCTTCCCACGTTTCTTTATCCTGGACGTCTACTCCAGCGGGTGAATGGAAAATTATTAATATTATTTTCACCTTAACGTCTACGCTATCTTTGTAATGAGTAACTGAAGGTTATTTTTTACAATTTTTTAAATGATTCTTCAAGAACAGCTAGACGTCGTGTATACGAAAAAATATAAGATATTGATATTGGAAAATAAAAGTCTATGCCCCGGCGAACATTAAAATCGCTCGATTTCTTATTCGATATCACTCGTACTATACCTTCAAACTACGTATACATTTACCTTTGCGCTAACAAAGTCCAAATATTTTAATGAACTCTGCTCCAGTTATTTACATATAATTTTAGTTTCGTAATTACATACCCGTAACCCTTCTGTTGAAATCCAAACCTTAATTTCACGCCTATTAAGGGACGTGATTTAGAAAATCTGCTTACAGTAAAGTCTCTTCATTAACGGAAATTCTGAGTTTGGAAAACCTTGAATGTGGAATTATAATATGTGTTAGGTTTTCCGACATTTATATAGACATTTCCGAGTAAGCCTATATATAAATCTAGGGTAAAAGGGTACAATTAAGACTAATCAAGAGGTAATTAGGTAAATATAAGAGAGAAAATTGTGACATTCCGAATTTACCTCTTGTATTTTTATAATAATTGTCATTCCTGTTCACTTATCATTTTGGGTTTCTAAATATACATCTATCTCTCTAAGCTGTAAACCATTTTTAATGTTATAACTTTTCTAGTTGAATTAATAAGCAATGAGCAGTGTTGGCTTCAGCGTGCGACTCTGAAGTCGTAGGTTCGATCCCCGGCTGTACACCAATGGACTTTCTTTCTATGTGCGCATTTAACATTCACTTGAACGGTGTAGAAATACATCGCGAGGAAACTGACTTGCCTTAGACCCAAAATAGTCGACGGCGTTTTTCAGGCTCAGAAGGCTGATCACCTACTTGCCTATTAGATTGATAAATTCTCATGAAACAGATACAGAAATCTGAGTCTGAATCTGATAAGACTATAAAAGATTATAGCACCTCTGTTTTTTTTTTAGTTGAATAAATGCGATTGACGGTTTTCGCGGTACAAGTTCTAAAACGTGTTGACACTTCATGTGTTCGATTCGCTTGCGTTTAGGAACATATTATATCCTTCTTACATAATTATATGCATGAGGTACTTTCTTTCGCTGGGATATCAGTCACATCTTTTGACGACAATTAAGAAGTAACTCTTAATGATTTATTTTGCTCACATGATACTAAAGTAAAATCAAAAAAATCATAGTTCGTAAACAAACCGCTAAGCTTCACTTATCTTGAAGTTTCGATGAAAAATTATGCGCGAAGGAGCACAATGCCTTTGTTCACAGCATATTTAACATATATTACGTATGTATAAATATATAGCATCCGAATTTCGGACAAATTTAAACTAATAAACATCCATTATCAACGCCGCATTACAAGGAAATACAAAATAGCACAATGTTGCCATTAGAATGTCGTTAGACGCAATCGGAGCTCGGGTCACGTGCGTAGCTGCTGTTAGATTACATTTTTTTACTTGCAACCCTAATGGAGGTTGGGAAATCGCATTGCAGCTATTTTTACCGATTGCCAAGAAGTAGGTTAGTTGCCTGATACGGGGGTTAGGCGTCGAATAACATAAGTAAAGGCACGTTTAAGTTTGTAAGTTTTGGCTTGGTTTAAGGTTTTACAAAAAAGGATATACGTACTAAAATAAACTTTTTTATTCGTTGAAATCATGTCAGTACTTCATTTTAGTCAACTTGAGCTTAATTATAGTTGGTGACCTGTTATCACAGGATTAACATAGTCCTATTATACACGAGCCTTTCACAAAGATGATCAATGCCTGCAGCAGGTAAGCCCGTAAAATACAATAGTGTGAAGAGGCAGATTACCTTTATTATTATTATTATTCAACGCTGTAGATAATAAAATATTCTTATATGTTTAAATAAAAAATAATAATAACTGAAGCACTCTTAATAGTTTCAACCTCTGCAACGTCCGAATATCAGCTATGTATGTCTGTATTTGTATTTCTTTTTACAAACTAGTTTGCATTTCGAAGCAAATCATTACTGAAAAATTATATAGATAATATAGACCCACAATACCTATAACGAACATGGTATCTATCTATCAACTATAACAATCAACAATATTGATAGTTATAATAATCTGTTATCGCTACACGCATTTACGAGTTACCCTCACGCGATTATACAAGTATTTAAATTTCGAAACGTGTTTAAAGGGCAGTGTTTGCCTGGAGGTTTTAAAGATAGTCTCTCATCTTTGAAATTTAGGTTCGATCCCCGGCTGTGCACTAATGGTCTTTGAACACCGTGAGGAAACTGGCTTGCCTTAGACCCAGAAACGGATTACCTTGCCTATTAGATTAATAAATGATGTTCATGAAATAGATGCAGATATCAGACCTTAAAAATGTTGTAGCCACTGGTGTCTTTTTTAATTTCACAATTACGTTACAAAATTGCAGTAATAAATGAGTCGTTGCATTTGAACAAACAATTTTCTAATATACGAAACGGTGTAGCAGAGCAGTCAATCAAGCAAAGTCTGCTAAAATGCTGTCTAGACGCTTTAACTAAAGACTTACAAAGGATTGGCATTAGGAATTTTTAAACACCGACGAATAGGGATATTACGACTTCGACTTTCAGACGTTTGGGTCTAAACTATTGCCTAAGAAGCTGTGGCTGCATTATAAAAACCATGTAGCTTAGTTAGATATAATTAACTCAATTAATTTGTTTCTCCATTTGCCATTGTTATTAAGATTTAGATAATGGAATCCATAATGGTTTTTCTCCTTAGCCAATTCAATATTTTATAGACAGTAGGTTTTATGGCTTATATCTTAGGTATATATGGCAGTTATTGAAATATGTCTAGACTTTAGGGAGAGTTGGTATTGCTTATGAGTGTTTTGCGTTATGCACTACGTTAGGAATAACGGCTTATTTCATGAAAAATCTATAATCCTTTTAAAAATAATAAACACAATAGTAATCAGAATTCTTAGACACATATTATACAGACTATAAAAAATGAATTTCCTTTTTTTTATAGAACAGGGGGCAAACGGGCAGGCAAATTCCTTAGCTACACTATTACATGTTTGAGACACAACCAAAATTTTCTTTATATATATATATAAATATTCTGTGCATGTGCTCGTAATCAAATCGGTTTAATTTTCTGATGTGTTTTATATCTTTTATTTATTTAATATGTGTGTACGGGACATACGTCCCATCATAAGACCGTTAGTAGTATATTTAATATTATACATTTTTAATTTTCTTTCTAATTTTAGTGTAAAATTTTTCAAATTCTTAACGTTGTATTGCGACTTAATAAAGAGATATAGCTACATTTTAATCCCGAAGTCTTAAGTCTCTGACCCTTTCGCTGCAAGCGCTGTATAAACATCGTCTGGAAGTAGCTAAGAAAAGCTTGGCCAAGCCAAAGTAATGTTCACCAGATTGAATTCGTTTTTGCGAATGACTTGCGCCTCGTACCCAAGGAAAACAGCTGTTCTCAGATCAATTCCGATTTAACACGATTCATTGGGTAACTTGTAGAAACAATGCTTTTTGTATTTACAGTTGAACAAATAGTTTGAAAGCTCTTTATATGTATGACTAGCTGACCTGGCAAACGACGTTTTGCCATTTATATAATTTATAATAAAAAATAGGGGTTGATCGTAGAGGGTTGAAAATTTAGGGTTGTATGTATTTTTTAATGCTGTTGATACAGTTGATAAAAAAATTAAAAATTAATCTAAGAATTAAAAAAAATATTTAGGGATGGACTACCCTTAACATTTAGGGGGATGAAAAATAGATGTTGTCCGATTCTCAGACATACTCAATATGCACACAAAATTTCATGAGAATCGGTCCAGCCGTTTCGGAGGAGTTTTACCACAAACACCACGACACGAGAATTTTATATATAAGATAGTAAATAGTGGGAGTGGTAAAGATTTTAAAAAAATGTTTAGTTTATGTGTTATGTAGAATTAATTAAGCAATACTGTTTAGATGTGAAAAGGAAGAGACTGGCTGCCCACAACACAGGGAATCCTAGTGTGGGGGCCAGTGCCCTCTACTTTATCGAAACATTCCTGTATATTGTGTGTCTAATAAATAAATAAATTGTGTTATTTCTGGTTAAATTTATCGGGTCAGAAACCCAGACAGTACATATTTTAAATAAGCAGACAAAGGATTGATTAAGTTTTTATTAGGATTAGTCAACGCGTATTTGAAATCAAAATGAAGGCGCGCTCTTCATTTATTATAATTTTTATATTTTAAGGGGCACGCAAGAGCGTTGTGTTTTAGGAATAACTGCGCCTTAGTCCAGTGAGTACGTTACCTTTTTTTTATAGAACAGGGATCAAACGGGCAGGAGGCTCATCTGAGGTTGAGTGATACCGCCGCCCATGGATACTTTCGATGCCAGAGGGCTCGTGAGTGCGTTGCCGGCCTTTTAATTATTGTTACGCTCTTTTCTTGAAGGACCCTAAGTCGAATTGGTTTAATTGTATTGACCTCGGGGTCTGATAGGTTTCCCGCGGTCAATGGAATCTTAAGCATCCGCAATTTTCCTTTTGAGTAATTTTATAGCATTGTTAAATGTCACTTAGATCTTATGACACACGAAAAATCAACCTTACGCCTTAGCCCGCTAACAACGCTTTTCTGCAATCGTATTGCAAAATACAGCAATTTACTGCGAAAATCTCTGTAGCCCATGATTATTTCCGAAATAAGTTCAAAATATAGTGGCATTAGTCGGTAATGTCAAGTAAAAGTACAAAATATTCTTCCACTGCGACAGCCGCATTTGGAGATTTTAAAATTGAAATTTATATTCGTAGTTAAATGTAGTCTCAGTAATACCCCGCTAGGGTTGCCACGCGAATGTGACAAGTTATTTCTATGGAAATAGCGTCTTCCTGTTGAAATGCTTTATCAGGTATTCGTCATACATGTATAATGAAGGAGTGTGTTTTCATAATAACTTTTGATATTTTGGTATATTTTTGATATTTGTATTAGTCACATCAATGCAATCCGAAAGATCTTATTATATAACTAATATTAACTTAATTTATTTTCTATAGAATAGACTCGGGGTTTCAAGGGACAGCTGCTAATTGAAGATGGCGCCTGGTTGACATCGGTGACACTAGAGATGATGCTTTCGCAAGGTCACCGCAAGGACAAGAAGAATCGCAATACAGTTTGCCACAGGGGCCAAACTTTCTAAATTTGTTATAATATATATTTATTAATTTATTATTAAAATAACTATGTAGATGAAGAAAATATGGAAATAAACTATACAGACAATTATTATTTTAATTACAAAAATATATAGGTAGGTACTATTTTGCATTGTGTGTGTGATTTTGTGTCGTGATAGCCCTATAGTCGGCAATGCTTTTCAGTTACATAAAAATTGTGTTTTCCATTTAATTTGGCTGCAAGTTTATTGCGATGTTCTTTGTTATTTCATTTACGTATAGCGGTATACAGTCATTGCTGATGATCGCGGGTGAAAGATTCGCTGAACGTTGAACCGGCACTTTATGGCCTATTAGCATCTCTTTTCATTGGTTATATTTTTCACTTTAGTTGTTTCATTGTTTAAATTTTTAAATAGTGTAAGATAAGTGAGGCATTCCAAGACAGTTGGTGTCCAAATTTGACATTCTATATGAATGCTAAAATCTTTTTTTTTTAAATATAATGTAGACGTGGTCAAAGAATTAAAAAAAGATTTAGAAGTGGGGCACCTAGAAACAATTTATAATTAGACACATTAATTTTCTTCGGCAAATAAAGCTAGATGTAAATTATTCATTCTTCTTACTTATGTAGTAATTTTTAATTAATTGAATAACGGGGATTGCCTAAAGAAAAAAAATCATTTTTAAGTAACTTTATGCCTAGGATGGTTAGCACAATATTGTTTAATATTTTACTAGTTTAATTGTTATAATTGTCATTAACCTTTATAAGTCATTATGGTCACAATTACATTACGGATGTTAAAATGTCTAATATAACCCATACAATAATTAACAAAACATGTATAAAACTAAAATAAATTAAATATTGTTGGCTCCTGTGTTCTGTTAAGGCTGGAACCATTTCCTTACAGGAAATAATAATGTTAAATACATATTATTAATACTATGTATTTTATTAACACCAACACTATTGTTTTCCTAATTTATTTCTTATCTTTGTTTTTGAAGTGAAATTTCTTTACGCATGGGTAAACATTTTTACGGAACGTCACGAAGATGTGCAGCGTTTTTGTAGAAGAAAAAGGAGAGAGCTATCGAGACCGACTGAGAGAGAGAGTAAGAAAGGGAGATCGAGAAAACTACACGCTACTGGTTGATGATTCATTTACTAGTTAAATACATTTTTAGAACTTTAGAAGGCAATTCTGTCGCATAACGTCTTTTGCAGTAAACGCACATTTTTTATGCACGTATATAGTGTGTAAACAGTGTGAATATAGATAAAAAATAGATAAAGTGATCATATACTGGTACATGATCATCTATAGGTGCTTTTACCTTAGTAATTAGTTTACAAAGAAGTTTCACTTCTGACATGTGTACTTTGTACGCACGCACTTTTTTGTTTTGTTCTTATCGATACCACCAGTTCGGACATAATTGTGTTTTACATAATTAAATAAAATAAATCATTATGCACTTTATACCAGTTAACCGAAATACCGGTAAAGTTGTAAAAATGTGAGCTGTCACGGGACGCCTGGCAGATGTGAAACATCGACATTATTTTGTAAAAGTAATATGCAGAAAAGAACAGATTGTAATAGAAACTAAATATGTCATAATGATAAAATAAAATATTACGATTTTTTTCCAGATAACGATGACTATTTGTTGGATAAACATTATTTTCATTAAATATTTTTAATGTGAAATTCACTACTGCATTTAGACTGTATATCATATAGCGTGGCGATGCGTCGCCACGCCAGAAATCGGTTTTACGTGCGGCTATAGATGTTTCACATCAAAAACCGTTTATTTTAATGATCATAGTTATTTTTATAAAACTAAGTGCTAAGTGTTAAATACTACAATTGCAATAAATCCAGTGTTCGAAAACAGTTTCTGGCATCGTGTCAAATCTTTCAATATCAGATAGCGGGTCACGGGTCAAGCACCTTCCACTTGATTGTCAGGTAAGATTGAAAAGTGTTCTAAATTTAAAGTACGAGGAGATGTTTTCCATTAAGAGCGTACCAATTCTTGAAAGGCTGAAACATTAGGCAATGTAAGTGTCCATGGGCGGCGGTATCACTTAACATCAGAGCTACCTGCCCGTCTATAAGATAAAAAAGAGTCATGCGGTAAAGTTCAAGCAGGCGCTTGATATAGGGGATAAGGGTTTGATGCTTGTTACAAAAAAAGAGCGTGCCTACAAAATACACATGTCAGAAGTGAAACTTTAATTATTACTTAGCCCTAATAGATGATCATGTATTAGTATATGATCACTTCATGTATTTGTATATCTATATTAACACTGTTTACGTGCTAATGATAGTATAAATATATAACGCAATACGCACAAGGAGTTATGCGATAGAATTGACATTAAGGGCCTGTTTCACATTGTCCGGATAAGTTCCAAATAAGCTATTTAATACGTTAGATATAGGTATTTTGTCAGATAGCGCTATACGTCATAAAATGCCAAGTATCTTATTCGGAACTTTTATCTTTCGAACAATTTATGTGTTGCATAGCTATTTGGCACTTTATCCATACATTGTGAAATAGGCCCTTAGAGTTCACTAACCGAAAGTTAAAACTAAACGAATACATCAACCCATAGCGTGTATTTTTTCATATTTACTCTCTCATTCTTTTTTACTAACAATAACGAAAATCGTGATACTAATATTATTATTGTTGCGTTTCATCCGTTAAAATTTCAATTGCTTTGTGTATTATCCGATCCTCCCTTAAAGGCCGGCAACACACCCACTAAAAATGGGTGTCTATGGGCTGCGACGACTGCCCATTTGGGCGTCAGGCTCGTTTGCCCCTATTATGTAAAAAAATATCCCTTTGTGTACGTCATGTTTGCCTATAAGTGCTCGTCAGATTAAAAATTGTTAATAGCGATTCTTTTATCGATGTATCAGTGTACTGAGCGTACACAAGATCTTATCAATAACATAAAAAAAAACTTCAACCAAAATTTGTATTTACAAATTTATATATTAATAATGAATTCCGTTCAGTATTCATTAACATAAATGGATTTTCCTTTTATAAGGTCGAAATAGGTGCTCACCTATTTTCCGACACAGTGTTTTCCACGCTTTCCCACGCAGTCTGCAATGCTATAAAGGCAAAATTCCTTGTATCCTCTTTTAGAGTTGGGAAACAATTTTCCGTCACGCCGGCAAAGCGCCAAAATTTTTTGCGTTTTTTGAAAACCTTACGAGGTCATACACTGTGCTTTTGAACGAATAAATATTATTACTATTGTTAGTGTCGTTTTTTCTACAAACGTAGAATTAGACAACATATAAACATTTTGAAAAGATTATCTTGTTACAAATGGCAGTGTTGGTTTAGTGCCTTCAGCGTGCGACTCTCAAACAAGAGGTCGTAGGTTCGATCCCAGGCTGTGCACCAATGGAGTTTCTTTATATGTGCGCATTTAACATTTGCTCAAACGGTGAAGGAAAACATCGTGAGGAAACCGACATGTCTTAGACCCAAAAAGTCGACGGCGTGTGTCAGGCACTGTAGGCCCTTACCTACTTGCATAACAGATTTTAAAATGATCATAAAACATTCCGAAATCTGAGGCCAAGACCTAAAGAGGTTGTAGTGCCACTGATAATAATAATAATCTTGTTACGACAGTACTTCCAATGTGTAAATAACAAGTGTTTTTTGTAGTATTTATTTACCTAGTCACGTATATATAGCATATTCTATATTCCTACGATGACATCTTGTATTATGTGTATCGGGGTCACGTGAGGTTTTCATTACGATATCGCGTCATGCTTGCATTGCATTTAGGCTAGACATCAGTTTTCCTTTCGTCTACTGATTTATCGGGCTCAGATAACATCCTACTATTACCATCGACATTTTTCTGGTACAGCCTCAAAATTCCCACTCAGAATGCCTTGTATTTAACAATGTGACTGGTGTCAAGTAGATAACAAGGCAAATGCAAGTTTGGACTTTGATGAATTGTAAATCTTATTCAATGAATTGGGCCTTATTTTACTTTATATTGTAAATGAAAAGTCTTGAATATGATTTAATAACAATTCAATTATTCATAGAATATATTTAATAAAGGAGTAATTGTAGGGAAGGTAGGCTGCATATGCAATAATCACTTGGATAAAATTAAGTCACCCGGTTACAGCTGTCTGTATAAAAGCGATATTCTGAAAAACTTAATGTTTTTCGCCTATGAAACTAATATTTCTGAAAGCTACGGATGGAAGTTAATGTTTCAGTGGCTTTTTCTCTCGGCCTACACCCTCTGTCTTCTTTGCCGATGAGTAGGGATGCCTACAGGGTCAAATTTAATGACGTGGAATAAGTGATACCTTGATGATCTTATGTTCCAAAATAAACGTGTTTTATTTATTTTATTTTTTTATTTGATAATTGTGTATGTGTGAGTCATTGATTCACACTATAGTCTTCACAATCACTGTCGAAATTACTGTCACCTAATTTGTATGTTTTGTAACCGTACGTTTATGCAAGCCCTAAATGTATATGCAAGGATTTTCAAATAGACATTTTTGATGGCATTTTTCTGTAATAAAGTCAGTTTTCTATTGGTTCCACAACTACTAGAAAACGTTCTGCGTAAAAATAACTTAAAAAACACTTATATACACACTTATATTATATGCATTCATCTGAATAGCGTTTAAAAGAAATTAGACCATGGCATTAATCTATCCCTGTGTTCACTGCACGGCGATATTTTCATTTTTAAGAACAAATGAAGATCACCCCTAAGTAACTTTTAAAAATGGATGCAGAAATGTAAATGGAAACAAGAGGATTTAAAAAAATATAAATATTAAATTTCGCTGTACATTGCAGACCAATAAATATTAATGATGCGCAACGTCACAGCACATTGCTTTGAAACGCATTTAATACATACATAATTATACAGCCGTGTCTCAAATCAAAATCAAAAATCATTTATTCATGTAGGTAGCATAATGTACACTTATGAGCGTCAAAAATACATTAAATGCTTCTATTTTACATTTACTGCCAGTTCTCAAATCAAGGGCGTAGAACGGAGAGAAGAACTGGCAATAAACTCTCCGCCACGCTTTTTAATCGCCAAGTTTTTTCTTTTACACAACGTTCGTAAGGAGCTGCAACCATTACACCAGGATCCCCATGACATCGTAAGTAATCAATAATAATATACATAAAAAAACAAATATTTGTCCTCTATCAGCAGGAGACATTAAAATAGGAGCAGGGACATAAGTCAGTAAGTATATAAATACTCGTGGGAACAACACGCAAATACGTAGTAGAAACATCTACTAAACTCTATCGTGGTAAGTTGGAGGATTTCTTATTATAAAGCGTAAAAGTCACAAACTATGCATTAATATTTTATATTTATTTATTTATTTATCCTTTATTGCCTTATACAAAACACACATAACAAAAAAAAATAAAAAATAAAAAAAACAGTAACAAAAGATATAAGGCAAAGGGCGGCCTTATCGCTTACAAGCGATTTCTTCCAGGCAACCCTAATGAGAAACACAACGTTAAAGAAAAACCATCAGAGGGTAGAGTACAAAAAAAATCAATTAACAAAAGCAACAAAAAAACAAAAAAACTAAAAACTTAAACTTAAAACATGCGTTACTATAACTAATTGAATATAATAAAACAAAATCAAAGAAAAAATAGCAATAATAATAAATAAAAATAATTATAGACAAAAATTTAAAAGCAAATAAAAAGGTTAACCTATAAAAATAAATATATATAAGCAGAACTAATTACGAGGTAGAAAGAAAATGATCAAAAAGAAGCTTTTTAAATACATTTAAAGATTGCGCTCGTCTAATATCGATTGGTAGGGAATTCCATAGCAGGATACTCTGCACAGTAAAGGAGGAGTGATAGAATTCAGTTTTATGCGTAGGAGTTTCAAGAATTAGGTTGTCTAAGGAACGTAAGTCAAAACTGCCGCCGGAGAGGAAAATAAAATTTTCCTTTAAGTAACTAGGGGTTTTAGGATTAAAAAGAATATTAAAGAGAAGTTGTAAAATGCGCATCTTACGCCGCAATCGAATGGGTAGCCAATTGAGCTTTCTTCGGAACTCCGAAATATGGTCAAATTTACGGAGTCCGAAAATGAATCTGATGCAAACATTTTGTAAGCGCTCTAACTTATCAAGCTGCAACTCAGTTAAATCAGGATAACATACATCAGCATAATCAAGAATAGAAAGTAAAAGAGAGTGAGCAAGAGAAATTTTAGTTGAGATAGGCAAAAAATTGCGTAACCTATTAAGTGCGTGGGAAGAAGAAAAAATCCTCCTGCTCAGTTCATTTATTTGGGGCTGCCAAGACAGGGTTCTAACCAAAGTAATGCCCAAATTCCTAACAGTGGAGCAAAACGGAACAGCCGTACTATCTATAGTAATCTGGGGTAAAGTTGACCAATTTATTCTCATTATATACGATGCACTTCCGATGATAATAGACTGGCTCTTATAAGGGTTTATCTGAAGACCATACGATTTACTCCATTTCACAACTTTGTCTAAATCAAAGTTAGCCGTCAGAATAGCAGCCGGCAATTCATTAAAAGTAGACTGGTTGTAAATTTGAAGATCATCAGCATAAAGATGAGAGTTGGAAGAAAGTTGATTAGTAATAGAATTTATAAAGAGCGAAAAGAGAAGAGGAGAGAGGATACCACCCTGCGGTACGCCAGCAGAAACATGAGACCAAGAGGAAAAGCTTTCAGTTAATTTAATTCGTTGCTGACGTTCCGATAGATAGCTTTTAAACCAATTAATCACAGAAGGGGACATATTAATAGAACGCAGCAAAGCAAGAAGAACATCAATGTCTACCGAATTAAAGGCATTACTAAAGTCAAGCAAGGTAAGTATTGTGAGTTTTTTATTATCCATGCCACGTCTTATGTCATCTGTAATCTTAGTGAGAGCAGTAGCTGTACTGTGCCCAGGACGAAAACCGGATTGAACTGAATTAAGAAGGGAGTGTTCGTTGAGAAAGATAGCTAATTGCTGATGAAGAATACGTTCAAGAACCTTAGAAAGGAAAGGAAGGATGGAAATAGGTCGAAAATCAGAATAGGTAACTGGGTTAGCGATTTTAGGAATAGGAATAACATGGGCAAATTTCCAGATATTAGGAAAGACACCAGAGAAAACGGAAGTGTTGAAAATGTGAGCTAGAACCGGGGTTAAAATGTCAACAATAGGAAGGATCATATCCCGGCCAATGCAATCATAACCAATGGCTTTCGACGAGACAGACTTAATGCTCCTCCCTATTACGTCATCAGCAATCGTCTGAAACGTAAAAGAGGGTATATTCCGAGTAGGACAAAAGTTAAGGGATGCAATGGTTTCAGATTTAATACTTTGATCAAAAGTGGGATGACAGGAGAAATGTTGATTAAGCAGTTCAAGATTCAAATCAGCAGAAAGTGGCAGTTGCTGTTGTTTCCCGATTCCAAGCGATTTAAGGAATTTCCATACTTTGGAAGGGTCGCCTCCTTCAACTGATTTGTGAATATGACGCCGCTGAGCATCACGGCACAGGGTATTGCATCGATTCCGGACTTTTTTGTATTTCTCACGCGCCAAAGGAGAATCACACAATCTCAGCTTAGCTTTAGCACGATTCTTAGTTTCTATAATTAATTTGATGTCATCAGTTAACCATGGAGAAGGTAAATGTTTCACTTTTACTGGCCTCGTTGGGGCATGAACATCATACAGTTGCGTTAGCATTGAATTAAAGAGCCCAACTTTCTTGTGAACATCACTCTCATTATACACAGAGTTCCAATCCAACTCGGCAGCATCAGCAGATAAACTCTCTATATCTATGCCTCTAAAATTGCGTAACATACGAATTTGAGGTTTAACTTTAGGTGGACGCAATTTATAGGAAAGGAAGATAAGATCGTGATAAGAAAAGGCATCAGCAGGAATTTGGCCATGCTTATGCACCAGGTCAGGGTTAGAAACGAAAATGAGATCAAGCAGCGAAGGGGAGGAATCTGGAAAGTGATGAGTGGCATTCAAAGGTAAGATATTTAAATTATGAGATTCGATAGTAGAAATCAATTTGCGCGAACGATGATCGCTTTTCAACAAACAAGTATTTAGATCACCCATTAAAATGGTATGATTATAATTATTAACAAAATTATCTAAAAGCAGACCAAGGGCGGAAAAGTAGTCCACATTCGAAGAGGGACTATAAAACACACCAAGTAGTAATTTAGAATGCGAAAAAGAGATTTCCAATAACAAATGCTCAACAGCATCATTTGGTGGGGGTTGCGGTGAGCTGCTAAGAATAGAATAAGGAATATGGGCACGTAAATAAATAGCAACCCCACCCCCAACTCTGCCCAGACGGTCATTCCGTAGGAGATGAAACCCAGGAATGGGAAAGGAAGTAGAAGGAAGACTGGGTTTAAACCAACTCTCAGAAATAAGAATGGCGTGAATATTACAGCATTGAAAAGAAGAGAATAGATCGGAATAATGCGCTGGAATACTTTGAGCATTGATGTGGACGACATTGAAGTTTTTTGATAGGCCTACGAAGGAATTAGAAAGGAGAACATTCAGATGGGAGAAGGAGATATCAAGTAAACTAGCCTCGTAACTAGTACCACCTAATATAGCTGACGATGAAGACGACTGAAAGCTATCTTCACTGACAGCCATTATGAATGTAAACACTTGAAAACAATATCTATAAAGCTAATACAGAAGTAACAAAATAAAAAATAGAATATAACAATAAATAAAAAAATAAAAAATAACGAGTAAAGTATATAAAATTAAAAAAATGAATATAATACCACAGATAAAGATAAATTACTACGTTAAAACTGCGAATAAAAATTTCTTCACCAATTAAATACAATGTACCAACTGGCATCTTCTTTAAGAAAGAATATATATAAAAAATATAAAATTACAGCAAAGGAGAAAACAATGCAACAATACAACGGTAAACTATTATAAAAAGAAATAATGATGTTAATAACTTAAGTAAAAAAAAGTTATCAATGTCCATGAATATGCTACACCAAACACGAACAACTGTCAAGCGTCAAAAGTTAAAAGTCAATTTAGGAATTCTGACAACCGACAATCACACGCGCTCGACAACAAAATATAAACATTATAAAAAATTGAGTACACCAACAATAACAATTAAAAATCGCAAAATACCAAGCATAAATAAGCAGCCACTTAGCTATTAGCCAAAGTAAACTTCATATGAGCCAACTTAAGTTTAAATATTTTGCTATTTACACAAAATATGAAAAGTATGAAAGATATAAAACTGTATCCAGTTTTGATGTAAAGACAAAATATGGCCAATTGATGGTGCAAACAACTAGATGTTTCATACATTGGACACCCAGCATAATCAATACAAAAGAAACTTCTTAAAAATTATAATAAAATAAAATACAGCAATTTATAAAATTAAGACAGAACAATGATAAGAAAAGTTAATATAAAGTTAAAAATTAAGTTCAAACAAGCATCAGATAAAACATAAATTACATAAAAGGGATTAGAAATGAGAACTTAAACTATTGGCCGTTTGATCAACCTTTTGGGACGTTTGTTGTCCCTAGGGACAGTCATATTGCTGGTTTGTACAGTAGTTGCAGAAGAGGGAAGAGGGATAATTTTTAGTTCAGCCAAAGAATTCACACGGTGCCGGGTGCCATCAGGAGTTAAAATATGAATGGTGCCGTTTCTAGTCCAGCACTTAGAGACACCAAATAGCCTTCTTGCCTCCATAAAGGTATCATGCCTGACTTTATTTAGGAATTCAGATATAGTTATACCCGAACCCTTCAGTTTAGTTTTACTGTACCATATACTATCTCTCAAATGAACATCACGGAACTTCACCAATATAGGCCTAGGGGTACCTTTCTTAACCTGACCCAAACGATGGCAGCGACTAATTTTAACATCCTCAACAGTGACACCAAGGTGTTCGGTGATAACTTTGGAGAATGTAGCAGTAGTATCCTCCTTGTTATCCTCAGCAACCCCATGAACCAACAGCATCTTCCTGCGGCTTCGCATCTCTTCTTGGTCATGACACTTAGACAAAAGTTCGACCTGAGACTGGAGATTCTGTAGAGAAGACAACATAAAGCTACGAAAACTGTCAAACTCCACAACTAGTCGTGAAGTAGGGTTGGCCGAAGAGGAAAGAGCAGTAGCATCCTGCAGATCCTTACGGAATTCCGCCATACCGGATTTGAGGACGACCGCAAGATCTTCAATGGTCTTCTGAACTGCTTCCATGGTGTCAAATAAAAGTGAAAACTAGCACTTAAGGAAAAAAAAAAAAAAGAGCCAGAGGATATCAGGCACTCAAATGCACATCAGAAACTTCAAATAAACACTTAAATTAAAAAATAAATACAGAGCAATATAAATACGTGCTACTGGAATGACAACTTTTACCTTCTTCTTATAAAAAATATACGTCTATATTACATTGACGAAATATTATGAAACAGATATAGAAATCTGAGGCCCAGACCTCAAAAATGTTGTAGCACTTGACTATTACATTGACGAAATATTATGAAACAGATAAATAAATCTGAGGCCCAGACTTCAAAAACGTTGTAGCACTTGCCTATTACATTGCCAAAATATGAAACAAATAAATAAATTTGCTGTCCATACTTAAAAAGGTTGTTGCACCACTCATTTATTTATTTATTTTAACTTTTATCGCATGTATGCACGTGCACTACTTGTTTGAATCTTAGTTCGAAATTCAAACGCCTGTATCCGAAACTCAACGTTAGGTTTACGCTATAGTTCCTTTAGAGGCAATTAACTAAGCCTTACCCCCGTCACTTGCAAGCCACTACCGTACTTTAGCGGAAAATTTAATTTCACAATCAATACTGGTACTTGGCGTAGTAGGAAATCTATATACTTCATAGATTTTTAAATTGTCCGCGTTTTAATTGAAATTATCATTCTGATAAAGCAGTGTTGGCCTAGTGGCTTGAGCGTACGACTCTCATGCCTGAGGTTGTAGGTTTGATCCCCGGCTGTGCACCAATGGACTTTTCTGTATGCAGAAAGAAACACCGGCTTGCGTTAGATCCAAAAAGTTGACGGTATGTGTCAGACACAGAAGGCTGATCACATAATTAGTTATAAAACAGGTAAGGTTTTATGTTTTGTTTATATTATGCTTTTAGTTAAGTTTTTATATTAATAAGTTTTCTATTGTATTAAGTTATTGCAAAAAAGGAAAATCGTGATGTAAAATGACTCGTGGACATTTTCAGCAACTCAATGGGACCGTTCTCTGAGTCGTTTCAGAGACTTTGCCATGTTAATTTTATATTTTGATACCGCCGCCCATGGCCACTCTCGATGTTACCTCTAACGCAAGTGCGTTGCCGGCCTGTTAAGAATTTGTACGCTCTTTTCTTTTAGGACCCTAAGTCGAATTGGTTCGGAAATACTTGAAGTGAATACATTATTTTCTATTATTATTATTATTCCTAATAGATAATTTTTACTTTATTCATATTTTAATATGAGGATGATCACAAAAATATTTTTCTCGGCCGATCAGCGCATTTTTCTTGAGTCGTTATTGACATTTAGTTGGGTAACGTTAGATACATTTTAATGTATATTGTTTGTCAATAGTTACTCCATTTATGGCCTGTTTCACAATGTCCGGATAAGTTCCAAATAAGCTATTTATTACTTATTGGTAGGATAAATTATATTTTAAAATAATATTTTTCCGTTTCACGACTGTCAGATAGCGCTATACGTCATGAAATTCGAAGTATCTTATTTGGAACTTTTATCTATCGAATAATTTATGTGTTGCTTAGCTATTTGGCACTTTATCCATACATTGTGAAACAGGCACTTAGACTTTTATAGTGAGTGTTTTACGCGTGTTTTTGAACTATTGTTGTAAGGCAAGGTACAGCATCAGTCTAACCTCTCTTTGTTCCCAAACTAACAATTTCTCCATATCCTTACGGCTGACGTCATTGTGCCTTCTCCTACTAAGGAGCAGTGCAACGAGGTATGTTCTCAGGACTTATTTTAGTATAAGATTATGTATCGACGGCCGCCGAACCGTTCTTTGTGATACAATTATTTACTTTATTCCTACATAATTATGTATATAATGGCCTCCGCGAATATGAGACAACTTAATACAAAGAGTCCCCTCATACCTTGTGTATTGCGAGCTACTCGATCGTAACACGCCGTCAAAAATATCGCACAAGTGAAAATTTGTTCAAACATGTTATGGTGAAATAAAAATGAACTCAAGAATATTACATTAATTTTTAATGTTGCTTCCGTTTAAATTGCCGCAGGTTTTTCTTATATATTTGATGGATAGAATACGTTTCTACGATGTCCTTTATTTTTACAACCAGTGTTAATTTATTAGGTCCCTAGGTCCTAGGACTAAATAATATCACAGTATGGTTTAGTCCAAAATATTGGTTATTAGACCCTGGGATAGTGATCAGCTTTCTTCGTAGAGTTATATAAATATGGATTATATATATGATTATAAATATTAATCGTAATATTTACATATTATACAAATTCAATTATATTTATTAAGTTAATTTTATTAAGTAGTTTTATTAAGTATATTATACAAATTATACAAATTCTATAAAAAAGCATTTTTTTATATGCCTTCGAGAACAATACAATGCAGCGATCATAAAATTTTCAGGCAAGAAGAGAACAAGAAGTCGCTGGAATAAATTCAGATTTATTACGATTCAACAGCTTCAAGCAGTGCTTAAAATAATCAAAAGGTTATTTTGGTCGATTGTGAGCTCGCGTGACACCCACTTTGCACAGATTTTTCGCATGTCTAAATATTCATTTAAGATATGTGCAACACGTTCCTTTGATATCTCAGCTATGCTTATCGTTTACCTCAAAGGGATGCTTTATTAACACACAGAATTTCTTTTTATCCATTTTTATAAGCAAAACTTTATAAAGTACCTAAATATATAATATCTCTGTGTCTGCTGACGGTTAAATAAAAATCATACTAATTTAATACTAGTAGCGCCATCTATGTGTCAGCCTACGAACATTTCACACCTCAAAATATTGTTCTAACACAGGTATAACTAGATAAATTTAATCGAGATATATCGACTTTTTCAATATTTATTGTCCATTAAAGATTTTGCATTTTGCATTTAACATTCATGATTTTCCTTTTACTCACAGTAGAAGACCTCATTAAAGCAAAAGTGCATTTTAAAGTTACAAAGAGACGTTACCACTTTGACAAATGACAACATAAAGCTGAGGAGTTATGAATTCACATTTTACAAGTTTCAACTTGTTTACAGATTATTTTTCAGCGGTCACTCACCTTGTAAGGGAGATTGTACATTGTATTGACAGTCACTACTTTGACATACTACCGTGTTGTAATTTATTTTTGTTTCGACACTTTAATTAACCTTTTTACTAAGATGTTATTAGTAGAAGGTATTATGTCATTTCAATTAATGTCTATAAATCACTGAACTTTACATATATATATACAAGCTGCCCCGGCGAACTTTGTTCCGCCTTAATGGCAATAAATAAGCAGTTTGTTTTTTTTATTGGAAAAAATACAAAAAAATTAAATACCTACATTAATCATTCATTATTATTTCTGTATTTGTACATAGGTTGTTCTTCACTTAAGTACCTTGTGATACACGACATTTTTTGTTTTATTATCAGGCGCAAAAACAAACAACGCTGATGGTCTTCCGACCCGTGAACATGCCACGTATAATAATTGACCATGAGAAAAACATGAATGTTCTAGATTTAAATCACAAACTTTTAAGGATTGGCCTTGTGATTTGTTGATGGTCATGGCAAATGCATGACGTATCGGAAATTGAAGTCTTTTAAATTCAAACGGCATATCGGTTGGGATCATCGGGATCCTCGGAATAAGAACTTCCTCACCTGTGAATTTTCCTATCATTATCGTAGCGTAAATTACATTGTTCTTCAATTTTCTAACCACCAAACGCATACCGTTGCACAGTTTTGGTTGGTTTATGTTTCGAAGCATGATTACTACGGAGCCAACCTTTAGGCGTAAATTGTGCGGTGGTAGGTAAGCCAGGCACGTCCAAAGAGTTTAAAAATTCAATTGGATAGTTGGTGGCTTCATCTTCATTTGTGACGCAGTCAATAGATTTGAATGAAGCATTGTTCCAATGATCTTATTTTGAATTATGTAGTTCAGGTCATCTACATCTTTATTCTTAGCCGCTAAAATTGCTCGCTCACTCAACCATTCATTATTTTTGTAGTTAGAAATAATGTTTGGAAACACATTGTTAATAAGATCGTCTTTTGATTCCATTCATCGACAGGTACTTGACCATTACCGATAGTCAGCAATTGCTCCGAGAAATCTTCAGCAGATGTATCATTAAGCAATGTAACTCTCATGTTTGTTGTCAGCTGCAGTTTCTTCACATAGCGCCATAGGTTTGACGATTTGAGGCAAGTGTTTATTTCGTCGACAGCCGTAGATCTTGGAATTACTGGCAGTATTTGGCGGAAATCGCCAGACAGTAAAATCATTGCTCCTCCAAAACATCTTGAGTCATTGCGTAAATCTTTTAATGTTCGGTTAAGTGCTTCTAATGCACGTTTATGCGCCATTGTGCATTCGTCCCAGATGATGATTTTCGATGCCGCTAAAACTTTTGCCATTGCTGAGTGTTTTGCAATATTACACGTTGGTTCTTCAATAGTTTGAAGATTTAACGGTAATTTTAATTCTGAATGAGCCGTACGGCATCCTTCTAACAATGTGACTGCTATTTCAGAAGAAGCAACTGCAACCGCTATGTTGGATCTCGCCCGAACAGTTGCTAAAACTAATGACATGAGGAATGTCTTGCCATTTTCATCATCGTTTGCCTTCATTAAAGTATCATAAACTTGCTGGTAATTCAACAGGGTTACATTCGTTTGAACTACTAAGTCTAATTCCTGGTGATCATATTCACGTTCCCGCTCCAATACTCGATTAAATGCGTCTTTCGACAACAACAACAAATAGAAACATTAATCATTCTTTGGATGAACTGAATACATACGACCATGTCGAGTTTTATAGTTCTCTTCACTGTTTATACGAATGGGCAATGGCACTATCATTACATTTAATTATTTATTTAATAGAAATATTTTGAATATTGATTTCTTACAAATATCAAATTATCATATATACGTCATTACATAGCTGTCATTATACGTCAATTACATAGCTATCATTTGCGTTTTATTATTCTTTTTTGTTATACCACGTTTTATAGTGACTGACGTTTCATGTCAAGTCCCACGGGAACGCTGCCGAACGGGATAAAAAGTATCCTATGTCCGTCTCCTGGCTCTAAGCTACCTCCATTCCAATTTTCACCCAAATCTGTTCTTCCGTTCTTGAGTTATAAGTGGTGTAACTAACACGACTTTCTTTTATATATATAGATTATTGTAATGAATTTCTTATTTTGTATTATATGTTGTATTATATTTCATATACAAAACTTTGAATAAAAAAATATTCCATTCTGGGTTTTTATTTATAGAACAAGGGGCAAAGGGGCAGGAGGCTCACATGATACACATAAATCTATTAATTGTTTAACATTGCTATTTAACTATAACTGGACTATTTCTGTAAATTACTATTTTGTCAAATACTATTTCTTGTCAGTGTCAAATTCAGTGTACACTCTCCTTAAAAGCTAAACACGACTGTTTTGCTACCACGAGCAAGTCTAGACGCTATGTAAGATATCTGTAATTATTATCTATGCATCTAGCTTCTAGGGAAAGTGAAAAATTCACCTTTCAGCTATTTAATTATTCACTGGCACTATCGTTAAAAGAGACACTTTTATTATTTGTTAACTGCTATTTGAACAAAATAAAGTAAATAATCAAGATTTTATTTGAAGTTTTATAACCTATTAACGAAAGCGATGTTTTTTAATTCGACGTTTAATACCAAATCGGTGTTCGGTGCTTACTGACACGAAATCAAAACATTTTAGATAATATTGAACTATCAAAAAAAAAAGATTTGTTATTATAATATGTTTTTCATTTCGGTTCAATATATTTAATACTAGCTGACCCGGCGAACTTTGTTCCGCCTTAATGGCAATAAATAAGCAGTTTGGGTTTTTTTATTGGAAAAAATACAAAAAAATTAAATACCTACATTAATCATTCATTATTATTTCTGTATTTTAGTACATAGGTTGCTCTTCACTTAAGTACCTTGTGATACACATTTTTTCATTTTTTGTTTTATTATCAGGCGCAAAAACAAACAACGCTGATGGTCTTCCGACCCGTGAACATGCCACGTATAATTGACCATGGGAAAAACATGAATGTTCTAGATTTAAACCACAAACTTTTAAGGATTGGCCTTGTGATTTGTTGATGGTCATGGCAAATGCAAGACGTATCGGAAATTGAAGTCTTTTAAATTCAAACGGCATATCGGTTGGGATCATCGGGATCCTCGGAATAAGAACTTCCTCACCTTTGAATTTTCCTATCATTATCGTAGCGTAAATTACATTGTTCTTCAATTTTCTAACCACCAAACGCATACCATTATGTAGTTCAGGTCATCTACATCTTTATTCTTTTTCTTCTTTTTTATCAGTAAGCAATGTAACTCTCATGTTTGTTGTCAGCTGCAGTTTCGTCACATAGCGCCATAGATTTGACGATTTGAGGCAAGCGTTTATTTCGTCGACAGCCGTAGATCTTGGAATTACTGGCAGTATTTGGCGGAAATCGCCAGACAGTAAAATCATTGCTCCTCCAAAACATCTCGATTCATTGCGTAAATCTTTTAATGTTCGGTTAAGTGCTTCCAATGCACGTTTATGCGCCATTGTGCATTCGTCCCAGATGATGATTTTCGATGCCGCTAAAACTTTGGCCATTGCTGAGTGTTTTGCAATATTACACGTTGGTTCTCCAATAGTTTGAAGATTTAACGGTAATTTTAATTCTGAATGAGCCGTACGGCATCCTTCTTACAATGTGGCTGCTATTTCAGAAGAAGCAACTGCAACCGCTATGTTGGATCTCGCCCGAACAGTTGCTAAAACTAATGACATGAGGAATGTCTTGCCAGTTCCACCAAGGGCATCTAGGAAATATAAACCACCATTTTCATCATCGTTTGCCTTCATTAAAGTATCATAAACTTCCTTTTGTTGGTATTTCAACAGGGGTACATTCGTTTGAACTACTAAATCTAATTCCTGGTGATCATATTCACGTTCCCGTTCCAATACTCGATTAAATGCGTCATTCGAAAACAACAACAAATAGAAACATTCATCATTCTTTGGATGAACTGTATACATACGACAATACCGAGTTTTATAGTTCTCTTCACTGTTTATACGAATGGGCAATAGCACTATCATTATAATTAAATTGTAAATTGTAAAAATAATTAAACGTATTTATTTAATAGAAAAATTTTGAATATTGATTTCTTACAAATATCAAATTGTCATATATACGTCATTACATAGCTGTCATTATACGTCAATTACATAGCTATCATTTGCGTTTTATTATTCCAAGTCTGATTCTTATTTGTTATACCACTTTTTATAGTGACTGACGTTTCATGTCAAGTCCCACGGGAACGCTGTCGAACGGGATAAAAAGTATCCTATGTCCGTCTCCTGGCTCTAAGCTACCTCCATACCAATTTTCACTCAAATCTGTTCTTTCGTTCTTGAGTTATAAGTGGTGTAACTAACACGACTTTCTTTTATATATATAGATATTATAAATATTAATAAATAAATAGAGCAGTGTTGGCCTAGTGGCTTCAGCGCGCGACTCTCATACCCGAGGTCGTAGGTTCGTTCCCCGGCTGTGCACCAATGGAATTTCTTTCTATGTGCATAATATTTAACATTTGCTCGAACGGTGAAGGAAAACATCGTCAGGAAACCGACATGTTTTAGACCCTAAAAGTCGACGACGTGTATCAGGCACTGGAGGCTGATCACCTACTCGCCTATTAGATTTAAAACTGATCTTCAAACAGATTCATAAATCTGAGGCCAAGACCTACAGAGGTTGTAGAGTCAATGATTTTTTTAAATATATTTAATATAAATTACATGTTATTATGAAAAACAGGTTTGACAACCACTAATCCATATTAAAATTAAATATAGGTATTTTATTTTTATTATTATATAATGCATATCAACTCATTACCGACTTTATTAGCACCGTTTAGGTGTTTTTCTACATAATGCACACATAAATTTTAAAATGTTTGTTTATAGAACAGGGTGCAAATGGATTGAGGTTCATGTGATGTTTAGTATCACACCGCTACTTGGATAGGGACTGTCAATGCCAGAGAGCTCCAGAATGCGTTTCCGGACTTTAAAGAATTGGAACGCTCTTTGCTTGAAAGACCCAAAGTCGAAGAGATGAACTGTCAATAAACTCTCCGCCACTCTTCTATATACCTATGCTTACATCCAGTGGCATCAATATAACAGACCAACATATATCCAAAATTCAATTTATTTGTTAGTGTAACACACGAAGATATGAGCTGACAAGTTTGTTTATTTTTCCTTTTTACTATTTTAACTGTATCATTAGCTACATTTGGTAAAAGTTTAATTTCTATCAAAACATTTAATAAACAAATCCAGCCGCATCACATTTAAAAATTAAATATTCAAAATGTAACCCAATAAATGAAGTTTATGGCAGCTGCCGGGGTATAATGCAAATTTGAAGGAATATTTTACGGCTTAGTTTAATCCACTACTAACAGCTAATTTTGTTAGTTAATTAACTAGTTGATAAGCAATTTGTGGACCGTAATTATTAAATTGTGATAGTGTATATTGTAAATTGTTTAAGTTGGGAGATGAATTTCTCGAAACATGTGATTATAGATAAACAAATAAATAATGTGGAGAAATAATAACAAATATTATTTTCCTCAGCACAATATTGCATTTTACGAGTTTACATCTTTCAGATATTGACCATCTTTGGAAGAGGGTGGGGCCTACGAGTTAATAGGACTATTGAGGTAACACGTGACCATTATCCATTGCGGACAGAAAATATGCAAAAATATGAATACATACTATGAGTAACAAAAAAGCATGAGTGAGTGTACATGTGTGAGTTTGTATAAGGGTGTATGTATTAGACGTGTGATGGCTGTGTATCAAATTTTATGTTGCAAATAATTATATTACTTTCACATTGTTGGCAAATTTTCATTTTATTTAAATGTAATATTAAGAGTTGAGAGTTTACTAGCCTGTGGACAGAATTACGAGTTTTGTCTTGTCAAAAAAAAAAAAAAAAATTTATACAACATGAATTCAAAAGTTTGTGATAACAAGTTAAATCGAAAATCAAATTTAATTATTAACTTTTAATATTTATTATTAAATTGAATGAAAATATAATACTTAATTATTATTATTTTTCATACGCCAAAGAAGTATAATTTCTAACGCGTGTACATAAGTACACAGACTCTTTTTTTAAATAATTTATATGAAGAACTTTTATGAAATAAAAGTTCTTCTTTATGACAAATATTATTCATTCACGTATTATTTTGTAATTGGTTAATTATATTATTATTTAAAAACTTAGGTTAGAATAAAACTATAATTATTTCAGAAACACATTGGAGATTCACTAAAATTTAACAATCCTCCAGCACAGTTTCATCATCGGACTCGATGCAGAATTTTATAACATCTGCATATCACCACAATATAGATTGTTTCATATGGTTACCTTACATTGCTAGAGGACTCGCAAGTGCGTTGCCGGCCTATTAAGAATCTTAACTCTCTATTCTTGAAGGCTCCTAAATTCCGAACCATTTGGACTAAGGGTTCTATTTGGAAATGAAAATATAACTTAACAATATGTGATCTTTTTCCGATTGCCCTGTGTTAGATAAAAAAATTAAATCCCTCATTTTGAAATAATCAAGTTTACCTCATAATAAGATATCAGTCTTTGTGAGGGATTTAGTCGGATTAAGTACAACCCCTACAGTTATTTTGGTAGAAATACAAATGTTTGCCGACACTAATGGGTCGATGTTGCACTTTACTGAGCAGTTAAAGGGTTAATCGATCTGTGTTTACCGAGCGACTAAAGCTTTATGTAGTTTGGCTGATTTTTAACACTGTCCACATCGTTTTAAATAATAAAAACTGTGGGTGTTTTTATCCTGTTTTAACCGGAAATATCATGGTATGAAAATATTTTTTATTATTTTTGAAATAACAATGTCTTATAATTCGATGAAGCCGGCTCCACGCACGAAAAAATCATGCGGCGTTACCTCACTCTGAGGCGTTCCAATCAAGGCTTGAAGTGCAAGCGAGAGCGCGGAACGAGCGACAAAGAGGCACCATCGCCTCTGCGTTCGGCAGCGTTCGACATTTGTCTCTTATTAATTATTATTATTATTGTATGTATGCGTACAAATAAGTTATAAATAAATAAATAAGTAACTTGATCAAGTCCATTGCGATTTCCATTTACCTCTTTCTATATATCCATACAAAACATCTATCAAACAAATAAAATTAAAATTTTCATTTGAAAAATGCAACCATTCCATCAGTATTTTCTTATGACGTCACGTACAACTATCATCAGTGACTTATTGTTGACTTTACTAAACTACTTTATAGACAACCGATATTTTTTATAGAACAGGGGTACTAAGGAGCCCGGGACGCCCAATAAGGACAGTCATCGCAGTCCATGGACAGCCATTTTTGTGGGTTCCAGAAGAGTATACTTCCCCCCAAAATGCGCGGGTCAGCCTGCAAGCACACCCAGGGACGGATTCAGCACCAATAATGAAGAAACCTTCTAGTGGTTATGGTATAGGAAATTATATTTTTGCAACCTGCTGATTGTTTAAAAGTATTCTTGGACCACTATTTTAAAAGACTAGCATGTTGGGTTTGTACACAGTGTTAGGCACAGCCAATTCCTAAGACTCATGGAGTCTATTTTTTGTTATTATATTTAATTATATTTTTTTATTATATATAAACTATTAATTGCTTAAGATGTCATGTGGATCATGGTGTAATAGTTGCAGATCCTTACATTTTGTAAAACAAAAAACTTGGCGATTAATAATAGTGGCGGAGTTTATTGCCAGTTCTTCTACATAGAAACGCTGTTTTTAATAAGATAATTCATTTAAATATAAAATACTAGGGTCAAATTCACATATCCATATAATAATATTAAATAACGATATAGTAAAATGGCGTTAAAAGGCAAATACTGAATTTTCCCACGTGCAAAGTAATCAAGATGTATGTATCGAACCTTCGCCGCCATAAATTTTCCTGCCCCGATTTCTTTCCGATAATTATTGCGAGCACTGATTCACTGGCAGAGAAAAACGTGTAGT